>NW_026606092.1:24467500-26867500 GCF_029834395.1 Sorex fumeus
TACTATTTGTGCAATGTTTAAAATATATAAACTATATTTACATGAGTTCAGATAGCTTTTCAATAACCAGCATTCATAGCAGTAGAAAAAACAATTAGCATTATCTAGAAATAACCCTTTCAGATATTAGACTACTCTGGAAAAGTATAATTTTAAAATACTTTTGAGCAAATAATTGGAAGTTAAATTCAAATACTTATAATATGAGAGTATATTATTGTGTCACTCAAACATGCAGAGATGTTAGACCTCTGGACTCTGAAGTATAAGTGCTTAGGAATGATGAAATTGTCATTTTCCACTAAAGATAATTTATACCACCAACCTAGGGTTTAAGTAAAGTTTGGAGGAGTAAAATAGATCTTTGTCCCCAGGCCTAATTAGTTTCCTGAATAGCAATGCTATCACATTTCTCAGAGAGAAATAAATGACAGGAACATAGTTATCTACATAATAGGTTTCTAATGAATTTGTGATATTCATATTAAAAAAAGAAAGACTTGGAGTTCTGTATTACGTATCATTGTGATTAGACTTACAGTGATTTCAAAATACATTGGAAGATATTCTGGTGCCAATTATTAAATAATTAACTATTGGAGAGAAAGAGACATCTTAATTTAAAATTCTTGTTAATTATGAGTACACAACATTATTATAAATATTTTGAGGAACAATCCTGAAAATTAAATTGACTCAGAAAGAGAATGGTAGACATGCAATTTTCTTTCTTAATTTCCTTTTATTTTCCCCACTACTGAGGATATTAGGGTCCATAAATGTCAATGTCAATCCACAAATGCTTTAACTGGTATTATCCCATTGAAAGTCATTTCAACTAAATATAGGAGAAATATTTGAGATACAAAGTGGGTTTGTAGGACTTAATTTAATGACATTACGTTAATGTCATTAAGTTAATTTTTAAGGTAAAAGTCTTTCAACACATAAGAAATCACTATAACCAATTTTAAGTGTGGTGAAATGTAGATGTGAATATATTCCAGAGATAGAAAGAAATGCCTTTGTTTTTCTCAGTTTTACTACAAATCTAAACTAGTTAGTTTGTATTTTGGTGACTTCAGCTTTTGTTATAAAAATGAAGCCAAGAAAATAAATTTATTTCACTGAAAAATATTTGGTATAAGTAATATTTACTGATTGCTGAAGTAAATAAGGCCATATTTTCTGAGGATTAATGGATATAGGAAACTTTAAGCTTTTTAATTAAAACAGATTAACCAAGAATTAACCTTGACCTCTTAGAAACTATATTTAAAGCGGGTAGGGCGTTCGCCTTACACGCGGCCAACATGGCCGACCCGAGTTCGATTCCTCCGCCCCTCTCGGAGAGCCCAGCAAGCTACCGAGAGTATTCGATATGCCAGACACAGTAACAACAAAGTCTCCAATGGAGACGTTACTGGGCCCGCTCGAGCAAATCGACGATCAACGGGAGGGCCTTTACCTTTTTTACCTTTTACTCTTAAAATATGTTCATTCATTTTTCTTTTAATTTTTTTCTCTTTTTGGTTCACACCAATGATGCTCAGGGGTTATTCCTGGCTCTGCACTCAGGAATTATTCCTGGTGGTGCTCAGGAGACCATATGGGATGCTGCGGCAAATTGGATTGACCGTGTACAAGGCAATCGCCCTACCTGGTGTACTATCTCTCCAACCCCTGTTCATTCATTTTTATTGTTGTGTTTCTTAATTAATATTTAGTGCCCTGTATCAACAATATAATTATTACTTTTGCAGTACCTTGGATGTTTATTATTGAAAATGTTCTGAGGTCATTGTATCCTCAAGATATAAAGATCTCTGTAATATTTATATAACCTTTGCGCATAATTGTTGAAATTTCAAACCATTATAAGATTTCTTTAAAATATCTAACACAGTAGATGCAGTAATTACAATATAATTCTGAAATGTTTTTTGAAAATTTAATGACTTTTTAATATTAATAAAAATTATTTTTATGTTATATCTACTCAGATTGTAGTTTGATAAATAATTGCTTTTCTAGTAAAATTATATTCCAAGAAGATTAATAAGACACATATTGAATATCTCATACCCTGAACAAAAATTTGGTGGCAAATATGAGTCTGTATATGTTCTAAATTTTAACAAATGAATAGATGTGATATAGAAATGTTGTTAAAGAAAGTATATGGTGCACGATAGTTTCACTGATATAAATCAATCTGTTTAAATTGTGTTTTTTGGCCAGAGCCATAGTACAGTGGGTAGGATACTTTCCTTGTACTTGGCAGACCCCAATTTTTCCCTAACATCCTATGTGGTACCCGGAGCCCACCAAGAGTGATTCCTCTGCAGCTAGAAATAAACCCTCCAGCACTGCAGGGTGTGTTTTTACCCAAATAACAATATATGCATAAATAAATGAATAAATACAGTTTTTTTGTTACTTTTTTTGTATTGAAAAGCAAGGGAAAATTAGAATGTAGGCAACAGAGAGATAGCACAATGAATAAGGTATTGTGTTGAATGTACCTTTATCAAGTTCAATCCAGGGCATTTCATATGGTTCCCTGAGCCCATCAGGAGTTATTGCCGAATGCAGAGCCAAGAGTTAGCCTTGGGTGCCTCTTGTGGCCCCAAACAAACAAACCCAAAAAATGGAAGCAATGTATTAAACCAAAGGGGAAGAAAAAACTTTATCTGGTTAAAAACAACAAAAAAGTGATAGCGAGGCAGAAAGTTTGAAAGAATAGTCCATAAAAAATGGATGAGTGATTATTTAAAAATTTGGGGCATAGCAGTTTCAATTTTAATTCTAGATTTTCTATTCTCTACATTAGCATAATTTTTAAGAACTAAGGTGCTGTTTGGAGTTCCAACCTGAATTTCTACCTTATTATTTTTTTCCTATTTGAAGAGAGAAGATATGTTTGAAAATGGCAGCATTTCTACACAGTGTAAATAAGAAAGTTTAGAAAGATCATAATCCCAGAGATTGTGAGAAAAAATTTAGTTGTGACAAATTTCAAAGTTTAAAGTAAAGATTTTCTAAGGTTTACTTCCTCTGGGGCTGGAGAGACAGACGATTCAAGTGGTAGGAAATACACCTAGCACATGTAGGCCTTGAGTATTCCCAGCACCTTATGTTTCCTTGGCACTACTGGCTGCAATCCTTAAGAACAATAAAAGCATTTTCTTATAATTAAATCTCCTTACAGCCTCAACACTCACCAGTACATGAAGTAAGAGTTTAACAGGGTTGAAAGAGCAGTTTGACTTAATACCAAACATGGACAAATATAAAGTAGTCAGTGATAAAGTCATATCTGTATATAGATATTTTGTATGTAGTTTATAATGGCACTGATGGTTGTTGATCTGTTCTACAAAGGGTTTTATTTAATTAGAAAAATAATTTCAATGCTTTGAAGTTAGCAATAATGATTGGAGCTGATTACAAAAGCAAAGGAAAGAAGAAAATCATATTACATAGAAAATAAGTCTATTGATATTTACCTTGCCAATTTTAAATATATACTAAAAAAGAGAAAAAGAATGCATCTCCAGCTGTGGTGGAAAGGTATAGGATGCATGAAATATAAAAGATATATTAATTCATAAATCGGCATAGATTCAAGATTTTTAAATCATTCACTGGTATTTGTTGTGTGTTAGCAAAAAAAGAGAACTGCTTATTAAATGAAGAGAACAGTGATTTATTAAACAACAACAATGGCAATGACAACAACAAGAACAATTAATTGTTAATTCCCTCTTCCAGAAATAGCCCTTATTTGATAATGGTAGAATGATGTCAAATTTCTTTTAATTTGCATGTCTCACACTGAACAATTAGGCTAAAAAATAAAATAACAGAAGTAATAGAAGGGAAAATTTAGAGGAATTATATTACAGGTATTTATGTACCACATTCTAAAATATTAAGTAAAAGATAAATATAAAGGAGGAGTGCTAAATCTGTCATAAGAAGTCTTAAACTTAAATTATATGGAAATACTTAATCCAAACTATAAAAGAAATGCTCCATTGGTGCCTGGGAATTGGCATCTGATGATATTGATCATTTAGAATGAAATAGTATTTCCTTAGGAATTTCTCCAAAATAAATTTTAATAGTTGCAATAATTACCATGTACTAAATGAATAAGGGTACCATAGTAATACCTTACTGCGGTAGGGCATTTGCCTTGCATGCAGCCAACATAGCCAACCCAAGTTCGATTCCTCCGCCCCTCTCCGAAAGCCCAGCAAGCTACCAAGAGTATCTCGCCCGCACTGCAGAGCCTGGCAAGCTAACCGTGACGTATTCAATATGCAAAACACAGTAACAACAAAGTCTCCAATGGAGATGAACAACGGGAGGACAGTGACAGTGACAGTCCATCTTACCTTAGTTTTGGTACTAGCTAATACTTTTAAGCATCCACATTGTGTAATATTGCATTCTACTGATTAAGTCAATGCTTCATTTTATTCTCACAAACATTCCACCAGGTTGGTATTCTTGTAGTCCTTAATTGGGGCGCTAAGCATGTGGAGTTGATACCAATGTCTTATTACTATAAAAAATCAGTATTTAAAAATGTACTAATTCTTAATTTTTTATTCTTAACCACTCTCTGATATTTCTACTTCCAAATAAATAGACTGATTTTCACATAAACTATCTTCGTTGAATATATGCTGTAATATCTTTCTCAAATACAGAGTTTTAGAATGCATTGTTGTAAAAACCATAGCCTACAGTTAGAGTTGATGACTACATATTTTTCCAATAGCATGCAATTGCTTTTTGAAACCCAAGAATGCTTTGAAGGGTGCCCAAAGCTTTATACAGCAAGAAATTATGTAGTATCATTTTAAACACAGGATGAAAATTTCTGAGATTTTAAGACATACAATCTGAAAGCATTAGATCTTTGTTTCCAGATAGCCACAGGAGTAAAAAATGCCTTATTTCTCAGCAATGCTATGTGTACCATCAATAAGCAGTATTAATTTGTGTACCTATGTGACAAAGACACCCTGTTATTACATAAACAAAATGACTTTCTAAGTCAGCATTGTGATATGGATTAACTATCAGTTGGAGCAAGGCTGAGGTCATCCACCAAAGAAATCCTACCCAAGGTCAAAAATCTTTATTGAAACACTGAGCTAAAAGATTTCACTGAATTTTGTTATCTCAGCAGTACACTAACAATGAACAAAAGATAAAAAGAAACCTCAAAGGTCAGCATGTCTTTTTGCAGCTAGCAAGCAAGTAAGCATTTCAGAAGCGAGATAAATGGTTCCAAACCATGACCTTATCTAACTCACATCTAAGTCACCATTAAGCTTAAGTGCCTTTGCACATACTACATGAAACAGAGATCTCCTTCTATCTTATCCATCTTTTTAAATTCCAGTCATCCTTCAATTTGTGTAACAAAATAAGACTATCATAGACCACAAAAATGCTAAGACAATGAAGACTCTAAGTGTTACAATAGCAAACTAATATTTTGAGTACAGTTTAGATGCTTTCAATTAACTATTAATTATTAAAATAATAGAAGATTATTAAAAACTTAAAAATAAGCTAAAAGGTGTCGTTACTATCCTTAACATATTTGAGGGAATTTAATTTAAAAGAACTAAAGTAATTGTCCTCAGACCTGATAGCTAATATGTGTCATAACTGGTTTCAGACACAGGCCTTCTTTGTGTTACTTGAATCTTTTACTCTTTTATGTATATTGAAGATTCAAAAGCAATATAATTTCTCTTTAAAGTTTCTTCTTTCCTCTTTCAAGTCTCTATTATTCTTAATAACCTGCAATGCTGGGAGATCGTCTACCTCTATGTTTATAGTTTCAGTATGTGACAATTTTAGGTAAATGTTGAGTATTGATATGATTTTTTTCTATTTCCTCCAAGAAATTATGAGTCTTTTATTTAAGAACCATTCTTATATTTTATCCATAAATATTATAAATATTTTAGTAAATAAATATATAGGGAAAGACTAATTTGATCAGATGACCTAAGTAAGGCAACTTTTAAAGATAAAGATCTTTTGAGAGGAGCATGAATAGTAAGAGGTGAGGTAGAGTAGCATACTACCTAGTTAGAAGATAAATTTATAGCAATCCCTTTTGCTGATTGGCATGAGAAGTATCTTGAGGCAAGTTAGACTATAAAGTGGGAGGGCTAAATAAGAACCACAATCTTGCTTAAAAGAGAGTTTAAATGCCTAAAGAATTGGGCATTATTATGTTGGCAACAGGGACCTTCAAAGAGTTTTGTGTAGGAAAAAAAGATATGTTCATATAATTGTTTTAAAAGACTACTTTTGCTTGCAATGTGAAAAGAATAAATTAAAACAAATTGGAAGACCAATTAGCTGGCTGCTATTGAAGATTTTAAAAATAGAAATTTAGAGCTGGAAACAAAACTCTAGAAGTGAGGATGTAAGGATTATATTGATCTGAGAGATGCCACAGAGGTGGGATCAATGGCATGTAGAGGGAGAGGAAACGTTTTTTAAATGTGTCTAAGATTACCTAGTTCCTGCTGAATGATGATACAACTAATGAAACACGCTGAGTAAAGAGCCAGTGTGAGATATAAACACTACATACAGTGTTGTTTGTTGGATGTGTGTTGTTTCTGTTAGCTGTCAGACACCATGTGAGTTCATTTGATTGAGGATTGGTAAGTTAAGCTTATGCAGCAAAAGGAGTCAGAACTAAAAAAAATCATCTACATTGAGCCTTTAGGGAAAAGGAATGTTTGAATTTTTGGCAACAATGAGCAATGCTGAGAAGAGCTTACTAAATGTCCTCAGTTTTCATAGTAAAGAAAAAATTATTTCAGAAAATGTATCTCTTTCTTCATTCATCACGGCTATCTGCCTAGGAAGTGATATGTTATTCATCACATAAGAAAGGGTCTTAATATTTATGTATAGTGGTTTGTAGACACTGAATGAGAGTGACCGAAAGATCCTTAGACGGAGAAATAGATGAAATAGATGAGAAGATGGGCTATATTACATGGTTAGGATAGGTGACAGGCTTTAGAGTGGTGATACTTGGGATCTGGAGGTAGACAGTTTGATCTACATAGTACGTGCCCATTTATAGTGTTTGTACTTGGTAGCACTGTAACACTGTCCTCCCCTTGTTCATCAATTTGCAACAGCTGGCACCAGTAACATCTCCATTGTGAGACTTGTTATTACTGTTTTTGGCATATCAAATACACCACGGGGAACTTGCAGAAAAAACAATTAAAACTATCTGAACATAGTTTTCCTCATCAGCAAATAATGTGCATTTTTTTATTCCTAAAGCATAGATTTGTTACTGTGATGTGGATTAATCAACTTAATTGTTCCATGAGGAGTGGGTTCATCTATTGGGATGCCATAGTTCCACTAAAGGAGACGGGGAACATAGTCGAAGTGGCATAAATTAGTAGCAATGATAAGTCTTAGATTTTTCAGATTCTGGTTCAAGAGGATCAGTCAGTAGAATGCAGAACATATGATATCAGAGGCATGGGATGGTGAACCCAGCAGGAGAGAAGGAATGCACATTTCTGAAATGCCTAAAGCTATTGTTCTGTTCCTGCTAGAACATATTACCACAAAGTTAATGGCTCAAGCAGATCTTTTGTTTGGGGCCACACCTCTGTGGATACCACTTACTCCTGTCCAGGAATTAGTCCTGCGGGAACCATATGCTATACCAGGTTTCAACTCTAGGTCAGCTGTGCATAAGAAAGAGACCTACCCATTGTACTATTTCTGCAGCACTGATATATGTCTTAATTGACTATTAAATCAGACGTCCAACACAAGACTTGCAGGCTAAATCAAGACACGGTAAGAGTATCTGGCTTTCTAGAAGACCTAAGGAAAAATTTCTTTGCCCTTTTCCGTTTCTGAGACTGCCCACATTCCTTAATCCCATCCTTCTGTTCCGTATACAAATGCACTGTAAATTCTACCTCATTCTGTACGTTCTTCTGTCATCACACTTCTGCAGCTTCTCCATGAATAACCAAACTTCTCCTTCCCCCATATCAATCTTACTACTTAAATATCCTTGCAGACATAGCAGTTAATGCATATGTGGGTAATAAATGCATAGTCTGTACTTAACTGTTAAAATATAGACACACTTTTCTATAAACTTGCTTTTCCACTAAATAAAATTCAGCTTGGAAATACTTCTCTATCTGAGCTGGAGAGACACAGTACTGTGGTTGACACATTCACTGCATGCTGCTGACCTGGGATGAAACTCAGCACCAAAGAAGTGTTTCTGGGTGCAGCTTTGGAGACCCCAAAATACTCAAGATATAGCCTTTAAGACCCCTTCGGATTGCCTAGGTGGTTTGGTAAGATCTAGTGGAGGAGCACCGCATCCTTGGGCACTTGCGTTGAAAATGTTGACCCAGTTCCAGATGCGTCCCCAGGTTTTCTGAGTACCACTCCTCCCACTTCCCACCCTACTTCCCCAATCTCTATTATTATGTTAAGGACTGTCTTACCCAGTTTTAATATGTGAAGGATGATCTAGATGTTTGAACTTTTCTCTGTAAATCCTTGTTTTCAGCAAGACAGAAAATAGGAACCAGTGAGATTGAAATTGGTTTAATGTAACTATTCTAAGTCCTTTACTTTGAAGAAAAGGAAACAAAAAGGTTCAGACTTACTCTCCTTCCTATAAGTGAAAGAGAACACAGTCTGAGGATGTTCAGCCTTCTTTGAATTCACTGTTATTTCTATATTAATGCAAGACCTTTGCATGGATAATGATATTATATTTAATATAATAGAGCAATTAGATGGCTTCCTATTTAGAAAAAAACAATCAGGTGAAAAAACAAAGAATACCAACCTGCTAGGGCCAAAGTTTGGTAAAAATTCTATTACTCAAATGATAGTATGTTACTTCAGAAAATCATGGCATTTATTTGCTTAAGATTGCGTGAAATGGAGCATAGTGCCGTTCTAAATCATGTAAACTTATGTTTAAACATGATAAAAGGTAAAGGTAAAGGTAAAGGCCCTCCCGTTGATCATTGATTTGCTCGAGCGGGCCCAGTAAAGTCTCCATTGGAGACTTTGTTGTTACTGTGTCTGGCATATCGAATACTCTCGGTAGCTTGCCGGGCTCTCCGAGAGGGGCGGAGGGATCGAACTCAGGTCGGCCACGTTGGCCGCGTGCAAGGCAAACACCCTACCCGCTGTGCTAAAATGTTGAGTATATATCTTTATATTCTAAATATAAATAATACTAGAATGGGAACTTTGACACATAAAAGCACAGAATATATAACATGTAAGATTCAATAAAATTAAAAAACAATGATTATAAAATTTAGCCTTGAGGATAATGTGAAATATAATCAACATTAGTTCAATATTTATTTCATGCAAAATAAAACTGAGGTTAAGAAATTTGCTGAAATCTGAAGAAATTCAAGAGTAAATTAACTTAATCATTGCACACTACATATTACTATCATTTCCATTTATTCACCTCTAATTGTTATTTAATTTATAATGTGATATAATTTTCTTATAATGTGGTATTATTTGGGCTGGAGTGATAGCACAGTGGGTAGGGAGTTTGCCTTGCACGCAGCCAACATGGCCAACTCAAGTTCGATTCCTTCGCCCTTCTCAGAGAGCCCAGCAAGCTACCAAGAGTATCTCGCCCACATGGCAAACCCTGGCAAGCTACCCGTGGTGTAACTGATATGCCAAACACAGTAGCAAGTCTCACAATGTTACTGGGCCCTCTCGAGCAAATGGATGAACAACAGGAGGACAGTGACAGTTACAGTGATATTATTTGAACTGTTTTAGTAGAAGCACTTTATTTATGAACTTTTGGATTGGTTCAGTTTCAAGAAGGAAAAGATATATTAAACCTACCTCATAGACTGCTGAAATTTTCAAAACACTTTATCTTTCAGCAAGCATAAAGTACATCTTATTTTATAAATATTAAAATTTCCTCAGGCAGAATATCCCTTTAAGGTTTTAAAACATGTTTTAAAGATGTATATGGATATAGTTTAACTTAGATAATTTCAAAGTACTTAAAATATGTTGGATGAAATTAAAATAGTAATAAATACATATAAATTTTAGTCACCGAAGTATTTAAGGTAACTTTATGTTATACATGGGAAGGAGGAATTTGTACATCTGGTTTGGAGTCTAGCACTTCCAAAAAGTGTATTATTGAATATTCCAGACTGTAAATTAAAATTGAACTATCAGGATAGTGCTCAATCTGAATGTGCAAACATTTTATAACAAAATAGAAGAAAGAGATGGAATTTGACATGACCATTTTCACCAACAACAAACATTTTATGAATGTGCTGGATATAAGCTGTAGAGGGAGTGATTATAAATATGAAGATTTCAGGTTATTACAGGTATTTCCAATTTACTGTTTTTAGGATGTATCTCAAATGTCATTTTATCTTATGACCACAATTGGATGCAGTCATCAATCTTTCTCTTCAAAAGCAGGTTAAAATAGAAGCATAAAACCTTTTGCATATCTGTCTCAACAAAATGTAAGTTTCTAAATGGTAAAGACTATTGTCTTGATAATGTGTCTTCACAATTATAATGAAATATCTGAGACAAAATTATTAACTCTGTAGAAAGAATTGAACTTACCTGGTTTATTCACAGTGTATTCTGTTTTATACCAACTACTTTAGTGATCTTAACAGTTTCCTTTAAGAACGAAAAATGCAGAGAATTATAATTTTGTGTTCGCTTGACCAGAGTTTAGTGCTCTATGGCATTGTACTCAGAGTCTGATATGCTTTCCTTTTGTAAGTCCCTTTTTTAACTTTTAAATGCTTGAAAACATAAAAAAATGTGAATTGAAATTTTATAAAATTTATATTTTTATTATTTTCAAATAAGGTTTTAATAGAATGTGAATATGATTATTCTTCTAATATAATATTACTCTCATTCTGTGATGACAATATTCAGTTGCTGCATTTGAGAATGTAAAGGCCTAAATGCCCGAGATATTTATGATTTGTATTTCTAGAGAAAGGAAATTCAGATCTTGTTCTAACCCTGTAGTCATCACCTAAATTAGAAGATAGAAATATAAAATATTTATAGACTGGGGAGAAATATCACTGAGAGAATCACTGAAAACAGCAGTGAAATTATATGAAGTGATAGAAGTCAGGAATTTAAAAATTATGCTATTATGTACACAGAAATCTCATGAGATGAATATTTTAGAAATGAGCCTAATTTTGGCATAGAGAAGCAGTACAGGTGTTATGGTGCTTGCCTTATAAGCAACTGACTCTGGTTTGATCCCTGGTTCTGCATATGGTCCCCTGATCACCACCAGGAGCAACCTCTAAGCATACTACTGTGGCAATTTTCTAAAGCAGATTAAAATGACCTAAAGAGAAGCTGAATTATAACCTTTGTGCTCCCTCTGTTATTTTTACTGGAAAATATCTATTTCTACTGCAGGACTACATCTCCAAATAAATCTTTTACAACAACTTACTGTGGCATCACCATCTATATGTACTTAATACGTGATATTCTTATAATTTGTGTTTCAAATGACAAAGGTTGGCACCACATAATTATCAATAATGTGTTTAAAGTTCTGATCTTTCCAATTTATAGTTCTTTAAATGTATTTTTGGCAATTTATCTTAGAACATGCCTGAACATTACTGAAACATTACTGAAATGCTTGTAGCCATCAAAATTTTATTTTCAAAGTAATTATTTCTATTTCCAATGCCATTAAATAAAGAATAATAAAAACTATAACAACAATAAAAATAAAACTACTTTTTCAGAAAAGGTTTCTTTCAACGTGTCTTTTTCTCTAATACACAAAATGAATACATGAGACACATTCTTTATGAAGAGATGTAGATTAATCACGGGTCCATCTACACTTAGTATTTAAAATGAAGTATATTTTGAGAGTCTGAATGATCTGAGGTTCATAACTCAGTAGTAATAGGTTGCTAGATTAATGACTAATGATTTGGTAGACTGAAAAGAACTAAAAAAGCTTTTTAGTGGTGATTCCAGGAAAGAGCTGTTAAAGCCTTGCACTTTACCAATCATATTCTTGTCATTTACTACAGAATTGAGGAGGAAAATTTTGGAACTGAAACTCACATAGTAACAGTAATTGAAGACAAATGGACATATCAAATTATTAGATCATCTACTTTCCTCTTTTTAGTGCTGTTTGACACTGAACATCTTTGGGATACTCTGAGCCTCCAGAAATTATGCTTAGATAAAGGTAAAGGCCCTCCCGTTGATCGTCGATTTGCTCGAGCGGGCCCAGTAACGTCTCCATTGGAGACTTTGTTGTTACTGTGTCTGGCATATCGAATACTCTCGGTAGCTTGCCGGGCTCTCCGAGAGGGGCGGAGGAATCGAACTCGGGTCGGCCATGTTGGCCGCTTGTAAGGCGAACGCCCTACCCGCTGTGCTTTAGTTGTACTAAAACACCAAACGATTCCTTTTCATCCAAGTATTACACACACACACACACACACACACACACACTCACACACACAAACGTGCACTTGTGCACATACACATGCACACACACATGCACATGCACTATACACAGGGATAAATTTATTTGTCAGCCTTAATGATTAACATTTAGTGACACTCAGAGAATTGAATACTCTGAGTAGATTAAAGGACATAGGAATCAGTTTTCTGAGAAACTGATCTAATAGTGATTATGTACCAGACAGTGTATGGCTAGTGCTGATGACACATAGGAGTAAAGTTGGGATTACGCAAGATAATATTAAGAAATCTAAAAAGGTATATCTTTATTTAGTGAAGTTTTACTATTTATTTGCAAAAAACACAGCCCTGCTTACAAAATAATGTCCTGGAACATGTTCAAGTATCAGATAGTCCCTCAGTCTCTGAATTTGATTTTTATCATAGTGTCAGCAATATTATGTGTTGTTCATATAATCTGATAATTTTCAAAGTACTTGTGATGATATAATCTAATTTTAAATTCACTGAAAGCCTGCGAGATAAATAGAACGATGATAAACATCTACACTTTGCAATTAAGAAAACTAATATTCAAGTAGATGAAGTTATTTGCCTAAATTTATATAGTCTTACATGAATTGAAATTCAAATAAATTTTATTTGGTTTAATGTTCTTTGCACTATAAAATAATTTTTAAGAAGCCTATCTCATTTTCTGTTATTCAAGTAATCTTAACTCACGCCTAAGGGTTATGATGCCAACAACAGATTAACCTGTACCTGCGGGGCGAGTGCAACAGCATTCTGGTGGTGACTTCAGGCTTCCTGATACCCCAAAATTGCTGCTGTGTCTATGGCCAGACCCCAACAACTTGGGACCAAGTTTACCACGAAATTAAATGACCAAAAGCTAGGTATGTGGGAGCCACACCCACAAACCACCTCTGGCTCAGCTAATACAAGCTCATTTATTGGCCTTATTTCAAAGACCCATAGATATATCTCGAATGAGATCAAAAGGCTCAGATAAACTTGGACCCATGTATGGTTCGGTAGATTATATGTGGGGTGGCTTGATCTGGTGATCTGCCCAAGCAGAGCCCTAGCAGCCACTTGCTTCCAAAATCCAAAATCACTGCCATAACACCGGCCTAACTGCATCATCTCAGAACTGACCTCACCAAGATATAATCTGCTGAAAATTCTAGTATGCGGGTTTTGTGACTGAAATCTCCAGGTTTTCTCAGAGTTGGGGGGGCTACATGCCCCCACTTCCCAATACACCTGGGAGCACTGTCAATCACCCCATGAACCAACTCCAGCACGACCCTGTAAGCTCTACTACTAGCCTTGCTTCAGAGACCCCTAAGTAAATCTTGAAAGAGATCAAAAGCCACAGTTAAGTTTGGACCCATGCTTGGCTGAACTGACTAGAGCAAACTGGAGGAAGGCAGGTTGGCCTATGCCTGCACAGAGCCTCAAGAAGCCACTTGCTTCCACAATACAAAATCGCCGCCATATCCCCAGCCTTACTCCAGTCTCAGGACAATCCTCACAAAGATAAAATCTGCTGAAAATTGTGTAATGTGGATCTTACTGCACCAACAGTCCTGGCCCAGAGACATAGCAGCAAGTCCCAGGAGACACCTCAGTGCTGGAGATCTCTCCGTACCCCATGCTGAGTCAATTTTACCCAGTCACACCAGATAGTCTCCTCTCCTACTCCAGATGGTATTCCGGTGACCAAGAGCTCCCACAAACAAGGCCCTTGGTATGCAAGTTCCAGGACTAAATATCCAGGCCCCATGGTGGTAGAGGATCTGGACTTTCCCTCCCCAGGTTCCTGCCCACCCAGCAGACTGGCTGTTATACTAACAATTTGCCTATGGGCGTCATTTTAGCATATCAACAGCCCTGGCCCAGAGACTCCCAGCTGAATCTCAAAATGAATTAGTGCCATACAGAGATGTCTTCAGAACCTAATCATTTACAATCTAGAAAGTTACATTTACAATTGTGAGTTCTCATGATATTCAAAATGAACAATGGAAAATAAATTATCTAGCATCTGCCCCTAGAAGGTAGGCTTGAACAGTGGTGGGAAAATTTGAGCAGAACAAAATGCTCAAAATTAGAGAGTCAGTATTGTGGAAATTGTCTGCTATAGAAGCAGGGTAAGGACTGGGATATGGGGGCAGGGGGGTACTGAGGACATTGTTGGTAGGAAAGGTTCACTGGTGGAGAGATAGGTGTTCCATCATTATATGACTGAATCTCAAACATCACAACTTTAAAACTCTATTTCACCGTGATACAATGTTTTTTTAAAATGTAATATGGAGTTAATGCCCACTTCAATCAGCTTAATCTATGGCTGAACAAATAGCAGTACTGCTACATTATTAAAAAAAATACCAAAAACTCACATCTGTTTATATCATGATAATAAAAAAGTCAACAAAGTCTAGCTAGTTCTTCCAATTTTTTTTATTGTAATTGAGTATTATATAACCAATTATTTGTATAGTTTTAAATTAATAATGCTTTATAGTGGCAATTATGATATTTTATTTAATAAATAATTGAGAATATCGCATTTCAATAGTTTCTGTTAATATATTTTATTCACTAAAGTTACCCACATATATAAATGCATTTAGATAAATTGGCAAATATCCATTTTATACGTTGAATCTTAAAATTCCTCACTAAAGCAATATTTTAAACACATTCTTCAAAGAGTAATGAATATTTTCTTTCCTACAAGCTTTTTATTTTTACCATTAGAAAAATAAATTATTAGTTTCTTTTGAAACTAATAATTTCATTCTTTTTATTCTTTTTTCTATGTATTACTCATTCTCATTTTCTCAGTTCCGTATCATAGTAAGAGAATGGGTATAAGGAAACAAAGTTTTCTATTTCACAATACGTTTCTGACAGTTCTATTTTATGATCTCTGGCACAAATAGTTTGATTTTGTATTTTCATTGATTCTAATTAAATATCAGGCTCATAATTTACTCATAGTCTGTCCTCTTCTGTGGCATAAGAAAAAAATGTCATGTTTGAATTATCTCTTAGCTTCCTATAAATTTTGTTATGGTGTGGTTAAATTCTTCTTTACAGTCAATGTACTTTTCAAAATGAACTTTTCAATTTCTAAAGTATTCTTCTAATCAAAATTCTCAGGTAATTGTTTGAAAAAGTTTTTGTAAGTCATAAATAAATATGAAAATTTACCATTGCATAGATTTCTAGTGAACAATTATTTATCTTATCTATATTTTCATTGTTATCGTTTCTATCATAGATTACTGATTTCTGTGTCTCAAAAATTCTGCTATCCTAGTTACTGATATATTAGTTTAGTAGAGTGTTCATAACTTTATTATAATTCTATAATTCTAAAAATGTTTTCAAGGAAGAAGTAAAATTCCAGTAAATAACTACAAGATGAATCTATAGTCAGTTAAATAGATTTTTTAAATTTCAGTTAGAGTAAGTAAATTAATCTCAAATAAATACTTCTTTGAACTCATTAAATTATCATTATTTGTTTAATGCCCAATTACTAAAAACTCATGTATCTCATTATTTTTTTGCACTTTTTTTCTTTTAAATTTTATTGAATCACCGTGAGAAAGTTACAAGTTTTCATATTTGGGTTACAATCACACAATGGTCAAACACCCATCCCTTCACCAGTGCACATTCCTCACCACCAATCTCCCCAGTATACCCCCCTTCCACCCTCCCTCCGCCTCCATGGCAGACAATATTCCCCGTCTCTCTACTTTTGCAATATAGACAATGAGAGGTCATCACATTTGGTTCATTATCTACTTTTGGCTCATATCTCCCATCCCGACTAATTCCTCCAGCCATCATTTTCTTAGGAATCCCTTCTCTATCCCATCTGCCTTCTCCCTTCCACTGATGAGGCAGGCTTCCAGTTATGGGGCAATCCTCCTGGCCCTTGTATCTACTCTCCTTGGGTATCAGCCTCATATTATGTTATTCTATACTCCACAAATGAATGCAGTCCTTCTATATCTGTCCCTCTCTTTCTGACTCATTTCGCTTAGCATGATACTCTCCATGTCTATCCACTTATAAGCAAATTTCATGGCTTCATCTCTCCTAACAACTGTGTAGTATTCCATTGTGTAGATGTACCAAAGTTTCTTTAACCAATCATCTGGTGTAGGACACTTGGGTTGTTTCCAGATTTTGGCTATTGTGAACAGTGCTGCAATGAACATATAGGTACAGATGTTATTTCTACTATGCTTTTATGCATACTTGGGATATATTCCCAGAAGTGGTCATATGGAAGCTCAATTTCTAGTTTTTGAAGGACTATTCATATTGTTTTCCAGAAAGGGTCAGTCTGGTCAGTCTGCATTTCCACCAATAATGAAAGAGCGTCCTTGCCCCCCCCTCCCCCCCGCATCCAACCCAGTACTGGTCGATTTTGTTCTTTTAAATGTGTGCCAGTCTCTGTGATGTGGGATGATATCTCATTGTTGTTTTGATTTGCGTCTCCCTGAGGGCTAGCGAATTGGAGCATTTTTTCATGCGCCTTTTGGCCATTTGTATTTCTTTTTTGAGGAAGTGTCTGTTCATTTCTTCTACCCAGTTTTTGATGGGGTTGGAGGATTTTTCCTTGTACAATTCTACTAGTGACTTGTATATCCTGGATATTAATCCCTTATCAGATGGGTATTGGGTAAATATTCTTTCCCATTCTGTGGACTCTTTCTGTATTTTAGTCACTGTTTCTTTTGAAGTGCATAAGCTTCTTAGTTTGATGTAGTCCCATTTGTTTATGTTTGCTTCCACTTGCGTGGTCAGTGCTGTTTCATCCTTAAAGATGCTTTTAGCTTCAATCTTGTGGAGAGTTCTGTCTACATTTTCCTCTATGGACCTTATGAATTCATGCCTGATGTTTAGGTCTATAATAACTTATGTATTTTAAAAGCTTGTTTAATATAATGAAAGTAAATATTCTTCAAATGAAAAGTTCCATGAAACTCATACCTATGAAATATTTGATGTTATTTTGATTACATGTGAAACGATATATTCTACCATCAACATTTTATTTTGATTTATTTTTAAAATTTATTTAAGCACCTCAGTTTACAAAGTTGGTCATAGAAGAGTTGTTATAGGCATTCAATATTCCAACAACAACTCAACTATCAGAGTGATCTTCCCTCCAATATTTTCCCATTTTCTCAACCAACCTCTATCATGTCCCTTAGTAGGCAGAACATAACATTTTCATTGGTTGTTGCAACCAAGTGACTAATAAAATTATTTAAAGTACCTAAGTAAAAGAAAATTTGTGAAAAATGTTATATTTCACCATGGGGTCACCAACGACTTGTCTGATATCTTACTAGTTTGATTTTAGTTAAGCCTTCTCTGTGTTGTTTTTGTTTATTGAGCTTAGTTGCCTTCTATGTTACTTTTTCATCAAATTTGTTGTGCTCCCACTGAGATGTCAGTATTGTGGAATTTGGAGGTGTCACACAGCTGAATACTCCAGAAACACCAGGATCTCTAGTAATAGACACATGAGCTTACATGGTAGCAGCTGTAGGATGTGAGTCTGGTTGCTAGAGATTGCAGAAATATAGGGTTGTAGAGGAGGCTACCCTTCCAGACTTTGAAAAGACCCCAGAGTTTGCAGTCAGAAAACTGGTTTACCTCGAATCTTTGACGATTTGGTGTCTCTGCAGATATTAGTAGAGAAGCAGTGAAGTTGAGCCCTTGACATGATGGCATTTGTGTGGTGTGGGTGCAGCTGGCCTTGGGAAGGGTGAAGATTCAGCCTCCCCCCCGAGGGCACCACAGAGTTTTCAGCTGATGGAATGGTGTGTCTACGAATTTTACGGTCTTGGCTTGCATGTATTCAGAGATTTATCATGAATTTGTAAAGCTGAGCAATGGACACTTTTATATGTATGTGGCCATGGGATGTGGTGATACTGTGGGTTTATAAAGAAATAGTATTGAAATACAGTTTTTAAACATTTTCACTTATACTGAGTCTACTTTTGTGTTTTGTTGTGATATTATAAGTCTTTATACATGAGCAGATTTTCTGTAAGAAATTCATATAGAGGCCAGAGAGACAGTACAAGTAAGGGGCTTGCCTTACATGCAGCCGCCGGTTCAATTTCCGGGTCTACATTTGCTATCCTGACCACAAGCAGGTGTGATCCCTGAGCACACAGCAAGGAGAAAGCCTTTATCACAGGTTTGTATGCTCCCCTCTCCCTAAAGAAATACTTATATACTTTTGCTGTGAAATCGTCAAAGTTGTAAAAGTAGTTAGCGTATACAGGAATAGGAGTATATGCCAGAACTCTAGTTTCTTAAAATTTGTTCAACTACACTTTTTTTTTTAACGTAATGAAATTGTTGCTGCTATAGGTTCATTAACCTTTTACGACTAATGGGGCATCATTAAGTGCTTTAAGATGGTAATTTATTAAATCACCCCTATGAGGCATGTAAAAGTTGCTATTTTGTGTAAAAGTATCAAAATTTCACCTGGGGAATAGTTAATTCGACAGGAAAGATCCTTCTTTTCATTTTGATTTCAATTAATTTGTCCTACTTTTCACAAATTCTTTGAAAAAGACCATAGTCCTATATTTCAGTATAATTTCCTTGGCTCTTGCTACCATTTTAAGGAATCCTAGAAGTGGCAGTTCCCTGACATAGAAAAGGCTCACAAAAAAAAACTTAGAATAATTTATATTCCTTAAGACCAACATATTTACAAAACGGCAATAGTCGAGATATTGCCTATTATTTTCTTCTGTGGCATCTTTTACTTTCAGCCATGAACAAATACCATGACTGCACAGTCTATAGATCATGCAATTTGGTGGATTTTATGTGAATAAAGAGTTGAAAGGGAAGAATACAACTGCTGTGAAAATAGATTACTTCCAGAGATGTTTATTAGAAAACGTGGACCTAGAGGAAGAAGAACTGTGGGTCACAGAGAGGTCTGCTCAGCCAAGCCTGCATATTTAGTGTTTGTAGAAGACACTAAAAAGACTGATGCATGAGAAAATAGTGTAGGCAGATAATTATTAGGAGATGGACTAGCAAAAATGATTGGGAAATACAGAGCTGCGTGAGAGATACGCTGCAGGAACTGATGGCTATATAAAAGTTAAAAACAACCCAGACCTTGGAAAGAGAAGTCATAATGTTAGAAACCAATTTTAAAAATGGAAGGAAAAGTGTTGGTGTACCAAAAAACATAAATAAAATAAAATAAAATATATACCAAACCAGTAGTAGTCAAAAAGTGGATTTAAAAAAAAAAAGAAGTATAGTTATCATGACCAGAGGTCATAGATTTCTTTTTCCAGTTCTATGCCTTGAAGTATTTGGGGTTTAGGACCAAATGAAAATGCTCTATTTGAGATCTGAAGGGAATTAAAATGCAGTACAGTGTTCCCTCTTCTGTTTTTAGTTTGCAGCCTCTGGGCAACTGCCAACCATTTGCAAAGACTCCCTATCTGGGAGTACGTTATTCTGGTATGAAAAACAGCAAGTACAAATGAAACCTTGATTAGGAGTTTTCCTTTTTACACAAGTCTGTTTTCCTATTCTGTGTGCATTGATTCACAAAGAAAGAGACTTATTTAGACATTTAGGCCTAAATAAGAAGTAACAATTGGTGTGGTCTGAGTGTTTGGAATTAATATGCTCAGAGGACGAGAGAAGGTACCCCTGAAAAAATGCCAAATGCTTCACTCAAAGGGTCAGTTAACAGGATGTTAAGAAGTTGATGGACTGTCAAAAGACTTTAACATTTGTAATATTAGATGTGCAGTGAATTATGTAAATCATCCAATACAAAAGGAAACATACATATCTTATGTAAATTTAAAAGTATTTTTGAATATATCTAAAAATTTTATTTTATAAGTTAGTGCAATTTTATTTTATGATTAATAATTGTTTGTTGGCATTCTTTCATCTGAGCTCAGTAATCAGTTCCATTAGATACCAACACATATGATATATATGTATATATGCATGTATATTTAATAACCATAGAATACTAACACAGAGATAATAACTCAGTTCTAATTAATTGTACATATAATAACTACTTACATTATTATATAAATAATATAATAATATTGAATGAGAAGGGAGACATCCATGACATTGGCAACTATCGCCCGATCTGCCTATTGTCTGTCATCTACAAGTTGTTCACTCAAGTCATCCTAAATAGGATTGGCAGAACACTAGATGAAGGACAACCATGCGAGCAAGCCAGTTTCCGCAAAGGATTCAGCACCATCGACCATATCCACACAATAACCAAGCTCATTGAGGTTTCTTGGGAGTTCAAGATGCCGCTCTGTTTAACGTTCATTGATTTAAAGAAGGCCTTTGATTCTGTTGAGACGGAAGCGGTCATTGAAGCCCTAGCCAATCAGGGCATTCAAGCCCAATACATCAGGATCCTCCGTGAGCTGTATTGCGGATTCACTACCAGGATCTCACCATTCTACAAAGAAGTGATAGTTGATGTCAAGAGAGGGGTGCGGCAGGGTGATACCATTTCATCGAAACTCTTCAGTGCCACCCTCGAGAACATCATGCGACGACTGGAATGGGAAGGAATGGGAGTGAAGATAGATGGTCGGCAACTACACCACCTCCGCTTTGCTGATGACATTGTTTTAGTAACACCAAACATCAGCCAAGCGGCACAAATGCTGGTCGACTTTGACCATGAGTGTGGAAAGGTAGGACTACAGCTGAATCTTACGAAGACAATGTTTATGAGAAACAGCCTTGTTCCTGACGCCCCATTCGCTCTCAATGGAACGACCATCTCCGAATGCAACAGCTATATGTACCTAGGTCGAGAGGTCAACATGACAAATGATCTGGCACCCGAGCTGCGCAGGAGGAAGAGAGCAGCTTGGAACGCCTTCAAGAATGTCGAAGAAATAGCTAAGAGGACGAAGAACCTCCAGCTCCAGGCACATCTCTTTGATTCCACTGTTCTTCCTGCATTAACATATGCCTCAGAGACCTGGGCCCTACGCAAACAGGATGAGAATGCTATTTGGGTCTCCCAAAGAGGAATAGAAAGAGCTATGCTTGGAGAAAGAGCCTGCAGAGTTTGGGACTGGACCTGCCAGTAACTAGACAGTTACACCCACCAACTGCCGTGTAACTCCAACAACGGCCAGGATCCAGAGATCATCACACTCAGCTCCTGGGAGAGAACAAGGCAGAGTCTCCTACCCTATGCCTGACTGTCTCCACCAGGGCCCAACAGCTGAAGACCACCGAGGCCCAGCCAAGGCCATGCTGAGACCACTCTCCACACACTTGGATGAGCCTCACGCATAAAAGAACTGACAGAGGAACCCAGGTGTGTGGGACCCGGGGCTGAGATCTCCAAGCCTGCACAGTTTGGGACTGGACCTGCCAGTAACTAGACAGTTACACCCACCAACTGCCGTGTAACTCCAACAACGGCCAGGATCCAGAGATTATCACACTCAGCTCCCGGAAGCGCGCGGCTGCATTCGCGGCCGCGCAACATCTTATCATCTCATTCCTAATTTGGTCAAACTGGCAGGCTACCAAATGTAACATGCCCACACGGCAGAGTCTGGCAAACTCCCCGTGGTATACCCAATATGCCAAATACCAGTAACAATGTTGGGTCTCATTCTCCTAACCCTGAAAAAGCCTTGAATATGGCACTTTAAAAAAAAAAAATCTCAGGGCTAGGACGAAGAAGACGTTACTGGCACCTGCTCGAGGCAATCGACGAACAACAGGGTGGTCGTGATCGTGATCGTGATGCTTGGAGTATCACGTTTCACTCAAATGAGAGAAAGAACCCGGAGTTCCAACATCTGTTGACGATCAAGAATCAGGGACGCTGTCTCATTTGCCAAGGTGTCAAAAATCAGATGGGCTGGTCACGTAATGAGATTTAAAGATGACCGCTGGACTAGAGCTGTTACTGACTGGATTCCACCGGATGTCAAAAGACCACGTGGCCGCCCACCTACCAGATGGTCAGACTTCTTAGTAAAGATCATGAATGATCGGTTTGAGGCTCTTCATGATCCCAGAGCGAACAGATGCCATTGGGCTACACTAGCACGCGACAGGGACAAATGGAGACGTTACTGGCTCCCGCTCGAGCAAATCAACGACTAATGGGAAGTTAAGTGATTAAGTGATAATAATATTAATATAATAATATAATGATAATATTTGTATAGTATATACAAATGTATATATTACATATACAAATATATATAAGTTCTATATAGTTTTATATATATTTGATATAGAATAATCATTACATACTAACAGACTGAAAACTCAGTTCCAATACACACACACACACACATATATGTATGTATCAAAATGTGTTCCATACATTCAAAAATCTGTTCTTTTACGGACTACTATGAAGTTTTCTTTTAATAATCTGATTCAGAAAATGGTTGAAAACACATGTGTTTTCTAACCTAATGTACAATCTCCCTGGTCTCTGTGATAAATCTCTTTAGTACAGAGAGAGAGAGAGACAGACAGACAGACAGACTGACAGACAGACAGAGAGACAGAGACAGAGAACGATATTGGGGCAGTAGTGGAAACTTCTCTTGAAGAAACAACATATCTTTTTTTCTTAAGGTCTACCATAAAAATTATATAGGTCACGATCCTCCCGTTGTTCATTGATTGCTTGAGCGGGCCCAGTAACGTCTCCATTGGAGACTTTGTTGTTACTGTGTCTGGCATATTGAATACGTCACAGGGAGCTTGACAGGCTCTGCCGTGCAGGCGAGATACTCTCGGTAGCTTGCCAGGCTCTCCGAGAGGGGCGGAGGAATCGAACTCGGGTCGGACATGTTGGCTGCGTACAAGGCAAACGCCCTGCCACTGTGCTATCGCTGCAGCCCAGCATGAAAATTAAGAAAATTTAATTAAAAAGCAGTGCAGATGTTTGAAATTTTAGAAAGTTTCCTTCTCTTCTTCCCACTTACATCCTTGGAAAGATCAGGGGGCATGGAGCTGTAGCAGCCTAGGGTGCATTTGGGGGGCGGTTTCTGTTTAATTACTTCAATTAGATTTCCAGAGCTGTACTGAGTGGTAGCTCTTTTCAAAGTTGGCCTGTAGCACTGTCCTCCCATTGTTCATAGGTTTGCTAATGGGGGCACCAGTAACATCTCCATTGTGAGACTTGTTGTTACTGTTTTTGGCATATCAAATATGTCACGGGTAGCTTGCCAGGCTTTGTCGTCGTGAGGTAGGATACTCTCGATAGCTTGTCGGGCTCTCCGAGAGGGGTGGAGATATCAAACCCTGGTCAGCTGCGTGCAAGGCAAACTTCCTACCCACTCAAGCCTGTTGGTCACAAAATTTGGGATTTTCTGTCTTCAAGCATTAGTCTGGAGCGATAGCACAGCGGTAGGGCGTTCGCCTTACAAGCGGCCAACATGGCCGACCCGAGTTCGATTCCTCCGCCCCTCTCGGAGAGCCCGGCAAGCTACCGAGAGTATTCGATATGCCAGACACAGTAACAACAAAGTCTCCAATGGAGACGTTACTGGGCCCGCTCGAGCAAATCGACGATCAACGGGAGGGCCTTTACCTTTACCTTTACCTTTACCTTTAAGCATTAGTCTGAGTAGAATAAATAAAGATAAATATGTTTACTCAGAATATGATAATCAAAAGTTCTTTCACTGTTTGATGATTTGATATATGCAGGCAAGTTATTAGGCACCAAACACTTACGGCCTAAACTGTTGTCTAAAGATAAACATCATTGTGGCTCACATAATCCTCGTTATTCCATTCCACTGAAGGTACTTCAAGTAGACACTTATAACAAAATGGTGAACTGCTTAGTGCTGAACTCACTGACTTATTTGTGTTTGGATTTGGGTCACACTAGAAGTGCATAGGAGCTACTCCTGGCTCTCTGTTGAGGGGTCACTTTTGTTAGTGTTCATGGGATCTTATATTGTATTAGTGATTGAACCAGGGCCAGTCACATTAAGGCAAATTCCTTAATTCTTCAATGTTACCAGCCCAGTGGTAGCCTCATTTAATATTCTGATGCTTGATTATGATAAAAGTTATATTTTTGGTGAGAATAAATTTACTTATAGGTATAAACTTTTTAGTTTATTAAACTTGTAAAAAACATTTACCTATAATTTTCTTGTAGATTTATAAATGGATGCTTATATAAATGCACCTGTGTGCCAAAAGATTCTTTTTTTTCCAGCATGTAGCTCTTATGAAAAGATTCAAACTGTTAAAATATTACTATATATGATTATATATCATGAAAAAGGCTATTGCTTGCTTTCTCTTATAATTGTGTTTTACCTTTCATATACTAACGAATTATGAAAATATGAATCAACACTTTCCAAGAAAGTAATCCTAATATTGAAATATATCTTATGTTTTCTTTACAATGAAAATATTAACCAGATCTGGTCAAGGTATGGAATATCCAATTTATTTTCTTATTAACCTAAATTTGCCATGTTATTTGTATATCTGTGCATGAATCAAGTCTTTATTCTCTGTGTATGAAGACAGAAAACTCAATTGGCATGGCACGAACTAAACAAGTGTACTTATGCTGAATCTTTGAAAATGCAGTATCTTTTAACTTTTTTACTGGACTGCTACATTTTTTTTTAATTCTCAGTAGTTTTTTCTAAAATGTATATCATTATTTATGATTGACTTGTAAAGAGTAGAAAGTCATTATGGAAAAAATCTGCTAATAGGAAAAAAATGATTTGGTGCGCTATTGAGAGTAAAGAGGTATATTCATCTTTGTTTATGAACAGTTAATCCTTTGTCTCAGAAGATAACACTACTTTCCTATGCTCTGAGAGTACTACTTAAAGACCAGAACTGTCTGTGCTGGTGCGGGGGGCGGCATGGGGAGGCAGAGTAAAAAGAATTATTTGTTAAAACAACTTCTAACTTGCTCATGGTCATGAAAATCTGATTTTCCGGTCACATAAAAATGACTATTTTCTCGACAGAGATGTGTTTGGTAAGGTATTGCCATTATTGATCTCTATGAATTAACTATGCTTAAGAATATTGCAGTGTATTAATTCCCTGCATGATAATCCAAATTATCAAAATGACTCGAAAATATACTTTGGAAAATGGATTCCTGTCATAACCATGTTTCAAACTCCTTAAACCATCTTTTATCTCTGAATAGATGTTCATATTTAAATATAAAATCACTAATAATAATATGATTGTCTGTTTAGACTAATGGATGTTTAAATTCCAATGACACAACTAGTTGAACTCTCTCAAAGTGTTTTTGCATGCTCATAAGGGGACTAATACAGACTCTTTAGAAAATTCTGAATTTGTTCATACAAAGCTAGTCCAATAAACAATTGTGTTTATCTATTACCCAATATACAATACTGGAGAATGACAAAGGATAAAATTGAACAGTGGCTTTTCTACTCTGCTACATTCCGGGCATAGACTAGCACTTATAATTCTGGCTTTTAACAGAAGTAACATAATTAAGTAGAGTGGAATGTCAATGTAAGATCTATAATGCCTCCACCTCCTATTCTTGTGCTATGCTGCTATAAAAGATTTTGACATTTCTATACTCGACAGTTTTTTGTTGTTGTTGTTCTTTTTGGATTTGATTTTAATTACAAGCCTAAATCTGTCACAACGAAATGGTTCATTATGGTTGACCATGCTGAATCACTCACATTGTCTAATCCATCCTCATGTAACATAACCAGCTTGCTTTACAAAACAGATCAAAATTTAATTTCTTTGAATTGTCTTTCTATATTGACTTTGGTGTGCTCTTGGTTAAGCAGCAATCTTTTCTGAGAAATGGTTTATTGTTGCAACTTTTTAAGCAAATCAATTACCTTCCTGTAATGCAATAATATTACAATATGCAGGCAACCATCGCTTCCATTGTACATGACACAGTCGATTTTATGAAGCTGTAAACATTCACATCAGGGCTATTTAGTCTGTAGTAATACAATTTGAAAAGAAGATATTGGCCAAGTTATGCTAATATCTTATCTGAAAAAACTCAATATGTCAAAAGCTCCCTGGAAATCACACATGTATATTTTAAGTGTAGAGGTTAAAAGAAAGAGTTATAATTTGGTAAGAAAACATTGAGATGATAATAAACAAAATATGTTGTCTTTTTCTTTGCACTGGGAAGTAACTTAGAGAATTAGATTTTCAACTCTCTCCTCAATAGATATTCAGTAATTTTGCTGTACTTTTTCTGCATATGCAATTATATTCACTCATTAAAGCAATCTCTTGTAAAAAGTAAAAGAGGGATTTCTCTATTTTAATTTGTTAATTTCTGCCTTATGTTCTTTGGATATGTTCTCTTATTTAGGTTTGGCATTGTTATTCTTCATAATTTTTACCTATCCTTTACTTTTGCTGATAGGTTAGCTTCTAGAGGCATTGTTTCTCCACATACTAGTACAAATACCTTTCATCCTCTTAAACTTCTTAATGTTATTACTCTCTAGTTTTCTTCATGGTACTTCACATTATCTGAATTTATTGGTTGTTGTTCTTGTTTACTATATGATGAGTGTAGGGGCATCGACTTGTTCAGTTATATCTCCAGCACCTGAAATATTGCACATGGGAGCAATTCAATAAGCATTTGTTGATAGAAAAAGATAAATGACAAATGAATACATATTCCAAATAAGCATTTGCCAAGACCATTACCCAGGGGCCAGCAATAGAATCGGTTGGCAGATGGGAAGAATAATTCGCTCCTGTACTGTCACCTCCCTGTAATAAATGCACTTTGTTGATACTGACCTTTCTGTGTAATCTCATTCTCTATTCCATATGCTCTCATCGTCTAGAGGGAAAATAATGCAACCTATGACTTTATTAATGAATCAACCTTATTTGGAAAACACTAGTAGACATTACTTGTGCTTGAAGTCACCATGGCATCATTTATATAATAATACTTTTTGCTAAAAAATCAATATTACTGGACTACATTTTATAAAGATGTTGGTTTCCATTTGTGTACTTACAATTCTAAGAAATTAGATTGTTTTTATTAGAATGATGATACTTAAGAGATTTCACCCTAAAAGTTCACAGTAGCTCCCTTTTATTCAGTACTGGTTTGAATGGTGTTTGGGCAATGTATCATTATTTTTCATGGTAAATTGCACGAGATATTACACAGTAGCTTTAAAATTACTACTTTTCTTCACTATATACAACCACATAAACAGAACGTGGTTTGTACAGTATATCATTTTTCTTGTTTATATTCAGCAAGATCTTGGTGCTACACATTAACCCCAGCTGTTAAAAAACGACAGTAGTATTTTATCTCTTACTTCCAAGATTTTTTATGTAGAAAAGTTTTTTTTCTAAACAGTACGTGTTGTTAAATAATGATAAATTGATCTGAGAAATATGAAATTTTTATTTGTTTGCAATGTAAAATGGGAGGAAAATAGAAAAATTGAAGACAGAATCAAGTTACAGGGAAAGTCCAATTTCATACTTCTATTCAAGACAGTTTTGTATATCTGGAGTGTCTGTGGGATGCAGTAATATAATCTTATCTCTGAGACTGTTAAATATAAATACTATGGAAGTATCATTACATCCAAGAAATGAAGCTTTGTATAGCCCCCAAAGTTCATTGATGACTTTTGTGACTCTCTTCCCTCACTGTGGGCTGTTCTTACTCTTAACTGTTTTCCTTACTACAAAGTAAAACTTTTCAAGAACCAAGACTATATCTTTAATTGCAGATATCTAATAACAATTGGAAGTCCATGTCAGTTAACTAAAAATATAATAATTATTATAAAATATTTTCTATGCTTAGAAAGCACAACAATGTTTATTTAGAATGCTTTTAAAAACAGCAATTTGAAGTTAGTTTGTTATGCATTTACATCTTCCAAATACTTTGCATCACCTCACAGAACTTAGGCAAGAAACAGGTAATCAATTGACACAAGGCCAAATCGTTAGGCAGGACTCCAAATAAATTTTATACGACATATTTCAGGTAAAAAATCATGTTTATACACAAGTATTATCAATAATATTTAAAGCATTACTGTTAAGATTTAAAAATAAATTAGCAGATTTAGATGTCATTACAATGCTAAAACATATTTTATTTTAAGTATTTAAATAATTTAAATAGTTTCTTCTATAAATCACTGGATCTTAGTATTTTTATATTGCAGACAGATAATGATACTGATCAATGGTTAAAAATCATAACTTTAGACAAATGCAAAGGGTATCCTAAAGAAAGAAAATTGCTTGGGAGTGAGATAGATAGATGAACTAAATCACTCACTGTGTATGTGTGAGATCTTGTTTGGTTACCAGAACTAAATAGCACCCAGCCATTGCTGGGAAGGTACCCCAAAATGTATATTAATAATAAATTTATTATAAAATGGAAGATATTAAAAT
Organism: Sorex fumeus; assembly: GCF_029834395.1. NCBI lineage: Eukaryota > Metazoa > Chordata > Mammalia > Eulipotyphla > Soricidae > Sorex > Sorex fumeus. The sequence goes on from NW_026606092.1 coordinate 24,496,652, forward strand.
ATAAATAGTCCTACATTTTAGAAAACTATCCTAAATATTCCCCCACAGTCCTTTCTCAAAGTATAATAATCCTGAGTTTTCCTTTGGCTTCCAATAGTGAAATCAGTTCTAGATGTACCCAACTGCTTTCAGGGAAATTCACTAAAAAAAAAGACATTAGGTCATATCTCAGATAACATTACCTGATAACAAAATGTAATGGTGAAGAAAATTTGGGTTTAGAATTCAAGAGCTCAGAAGTTTCCAAATTATGTATGTAGACATAGCTACTTATCTATCATAGTTTGAATATTTCTATTGACTGTTATATGTATGTATATTTTTATTTAATACCTAAAAACCTTCAAAGATAAATTTGTTACTCCTTTGATGGAGAATTCTCTCCAGGGAAACTGGCTTTCATATTATCTTAATTATTCATTAAAAATGTACTCTCTGTTTCTTGTGTTGAAGAGTATGTCGCAATTTTAGGCCTAATTGTGCATTTTTAATTGCTGTGGGAGCACAGCAGTGATTCTTTGGGTCATGCTGTCCTCGATGCTCATTTGGCCCATTATGTTCAAGCATGTGTTTGGTATCTCTGATCCCTCTACTGATGTTACATGAACAGTGATCAGTCTTTCCAGTGACACTGAACTTTTCCAGAGGTCTCACCGTTTACTTTGAGAGTCTTATCTCTAATTTCCTCAGGAAATCATAACAAATATTTTATAAAGTTTACTTAATTTTTTATGGAAAAACCTAACAGGCTTCCCTTTTGACACACTGAAAATCAATCTTCAACTCACCGTAATACTTCGGATGTCTTATCTCTATAGTAGATCTGGCTAGGCAGTGTCTAGACAGAAACAACGTCAAAATTCTAAGGTGGTGAGAAGCAAGACTGGATGACTAAGAGATAAAAAAAAGTCAAAAGCTTGAGAACAATCTATACATTTTAAAGTTTTATAACATAGACAATAATCTGCTGACTCCATTATAGTAGTGACCCAACATAATAAATTTAGGAGTGACATTTTATATATTACATAAGATGTAAGACAAGCTAAACTACAATAGTTATCAAGATTTTTTTGGCACTCATTCAATATGTTCTTAGAAATTCAGAAATTCTATAATATGTTTTAGAAATATTTTCAGCAAAATTACATATATCTATGTGTATCTCTCTCTATATATACCGATATGTACATATATATGTATGTATGTATGTATGTATGTATGTATGTATGTATTTCTCTATCTATCTATGTTTTTTAAATAGAGTTGATACCTGGTGGTAGCAGAGGTCATCAGGTCCCTTTCTAGGTATTCTGGTGGGTCATCAGGGCTGTACATAGAAGTAATTGCTAGGGAAGCATAATGTTTGGGGATCAGACTCAGTACCTTGCATATCCTGAATATGTACTATACTACTTAACAAATCTCTAAAGAATATACTTTTTCCACAATAAAATTAGTTTATATGTTCAATTAGCTTAATGAATTGGCTGAATAAATAGCAGTACTCCTACATTAAAAAAATTAGCTTATATAAATGAGAAGTTACAGCACAGTGGTAGGGTGTTCGCCTTACAAGCAGCCAACATGGCCGACCCGAGTTCGATTCCTCCGCCCCTCTCGGAGAGCCCGGCAAGCTACCGAGAGTATTCATATGCCAGACACAGTAACAACAAAGTCTCCAATGGAGACGTTACTGGGCCCGCTCGAGCAAATCGATGATCAACGGGAGGGCCTATTATAGTACTCAGTAACATTTGCTATTATCATAACTATACTTTCATTTCACGTGTGACAATGCATCTCCCCTTTTAGTTTCAATTTCTTATCTAGGAAACTCAAGAGCTTTTCTTAAATCTATTTCATCCAATTCATATACATACATGTATATATAATTTTTATAATTATATATTATAATATATAATTTTTTATAATATTGCAAAGTCCTGGCCTTCTCTGCTGCAAGTTGCTCGGGTCTGAGATTTCTGTGTGTATCTCTAAATGGTGGCCATGTGGGAGCTTAGGTGAACGGTGGGAGGATGTGGCATCATCTCTGTGTTCCATCAGTGTGGGGGAAGGAGGGCCCACTCCTCCCCCATCCCATGAGACTCGGGATTTACCATCACAGTGACTCACTCATACCTGGTGCTTCTTGCTGGCTTCTAGAAAATGGCAATCGCTGGAGCGATTAGAGGGTAGGCAGAGGGAACAGCATCTGCACCTGTCTGGAGCAGCTCACCAGAGAAGGCCTATTGCAAAGTCCCTGGCTATCTGTGCCACAAGTTGCTTGGGTCCGAGATTTCTGTGTGTCAGGAATATACTTTTTAAAAGTTGGATTCTTAAAGTAATAGTCCATTTTGATTACTGAGAAGTTCAATTAAATAGCATTTGCTATGGTTAATAGTATATTTTTGAAGTTACAACCACAACGCTTATTTATTTTTGCACATACAATAATTAACAGGATGTTTGTCATGTAGCTCTCCAAAAATGTTTGTTAACTAAATTACTGAGATAATTCTTTTGGAGTTCTGTTTTTATAGTGAATTAATGTTATATTTATCACTATATTTGTGTCTGAATTCAACAAATGTACAATGATGGCAAATAAATGAGTTAGTAATTTTTTTTCTCCTGATTTTGACCAGCTTGGAAGATTTTGGGCTGGGAATCTCTTTAATTGCTTGATAAATGAAAAGTCAAAAATGATGCTTTCTCTATGCTGTGTCTCTACTAGGGAAAAATCTATGGGCAGAAGCTAAAGTAAATAATAAACCTGACTTAAATCCCTTTGTAGAACCTCTCAAAGATAAACACCCTAGTGTTTGAACAAAGGAAACATCCATCTTCATATGTAGGATAAGAATGATTACTCTTGGCTTAGAAAGAAGTGTTTTCTGGCTTTGTTTACAAACAAAACCAGAAAATGGGAAAAAAATCCTTTACATAGTGTCCTCTCAGTAACTAGGTACAATCAGATATTGAATGACAATTCAAAACATATGCATATGATTTTATCAATGATTAGCAAGCAGTGATACTGCAGAGTTTAAAGTTAAACTGGACATTTTTTATGGCATCCTAAACTTTCCAGCAATAATTTCCATTCCTCTAAATATAAGGAAAAACATTCCTAGTTTCTTTAAGACGTTCTATATTTTTTGTAATCATTTATTGCCAATAAGGGGGTTTGTAGATACACATTAATATGTAAAGCAACACTGCTCAAAAATGTTTGGTCAATATATAAAATGAAAGGTTGTTTTTGTCTTCTCATAAATGTTTTCTACACACTGACACTATTACACATATATAGAAACTTGTGTGTGTCTGTGTGTATAATTTTGTTAGCCTCACCACCAAAACCCACTATGAATAACCAAATAGAGAAGCAGGTAAAAGGAAATTTGAGTAATCATTTAAACTAAAAGCAATTATTTGAGTCTGTGTGACAAACATCAGATTTACTATGCAAGAAAAAAAATAGGTAGAAAGAATTGGTTATGAATAATGTATTGATTTTTCCATATTAGGAATATGGTTCATATTTGAAAGTAGGCAAACATGGGAATTAGAGAAAAGCTTATCAATGCAGTTGTAAGAAAAGAAATTAAGAATAGAAATGAATGACTGGAACAGGATATAGTGAAATAATATTTAAAGACAGATTAGTTTTGGAGATGAAGAGATAGCATAGCAGGTCAAGTCACTTGTCTTGCACATGTCTAACCCGTGTTCAATCCTGGGCATCCCATGTGGTCCCTTGAGCACTGCACTGCCAGGAGTGATTCCTAAGTATAGAACCAGGAATAACATCTGAGCATTGCCAGGTGTGACTCCCCAAACAGACAAACAACAAAAAAAGAAAAGGCAAATAGTTTAGGAAGATATATAGAAAATATATTAACTTCACACCATTCGGTGAAAACTAAACTTCAGAGAAGAAACTTAATCACAACAAGAGTGAGGAGTCTGGTACTTGTCAGGGTTGCAAGGGACTTTATAATGTTTTTATAATTTTATATACTGCAAGACACTATCTGATAAAAAGCACAAGCATAAGGATTTTCTGAATCATGCAAGCTGAAATTAGCCCCTCTCTTATTGTCAATTTTATAATAATATCAAGAGATGCTAGGCTGATAATTATCACTTCTTTGGTCAAGAATTAAAAACAGGTCCCAATATGCAATTTATGTGATTTTTGGGTTTTTGCCTTTATGATATCTGGATTTTAGGAATGTCACAGCATATTTTTGTTCTTTCTTTTAATTCAGGTCTGATTTTGAGTTGACTTTGGCTGTTCTTTCTACTCTGCTACAAGAAACATATTTCATGTCCTTGTAAATATACACACTGATTGTATGTGCTTTTCTAGTAGTCACTTTCATTTACATTTGTGGAAATTGCTATCATTGACTTTAAATAACATTTGTATAATCTAAAGAAATAGTGCATCACAGTTAAAAATAAATCTTTAGAAAACAACCTGTATGGTTTAGAAGATGAGCTGGTCACATATATATTATAGCAATAGAATAGATAGTCAAATGCTCTGTGTCTCACTCAATCTTTGAAATATGAATGATAATACTACACACTGCATCAAGTTGTTGCACACAGATTGAATTATTTAGTGTTATGGTATACGATTTAGAAGACAAAAAGAATGTGAAAAACTCGCTAAATAAGAATTTTAGATAAAATAAAAAGTTTTTTTTTAATTTAATCACTGTGAGAACAGTCACAAAACCTTTAACTTCAAGTCTCAGTCAGTCATACAATGATCAAACATTGTCCCTTCACCAGTGCACATTTTCCACTACCAGAAACCCAGTATACCCTGCCCTCCTAGCCATTCCCCTGCCTGAGTGGCAGATTTTCACTTTACTCTCTCTCTCTCTCTCTACATTAATCACATTCAATATTATGACAAAAGACCCAATACTGTTTGGATTTTTCCCCAACATTCAGCCTTGTCACAAAGATATCATTATAGAATTAGTTTTCCATTGCTGATTATGAAGATTATATGATGTTGTGTGGCCACTACGCAAATTTGGATTTCTGATATTTTAGTAATAAACCTAGAGGGATTACTACCAGAAGCCTCTGGGTTCTGAGATTGGTATGTGTGCCTCTGTGATCATGGTCAGTCAGAAGCCAGAGGAGGCATTTGAGGATGGTAACCCAGAGCATTGTCATGGTGGGGAGCAGGGGCGATTCCACCACCATCTCATGAAACCCCATGTGCCTCGTCAATGCAGTCTCATAACAGGCTGTTCATTAGGCTCTAAAAGATACAGGCTACTATGTCGCCACCACAAAGGGGGACAGGCGGAGGGACAGACACCCTTCCCCTCCCGGGGCAGCATAGCACCATGATTAAATACACAGTCCAGATGTATTTTGGTTGGGCATTATCTTTTGCTCAGGTTTTTCCACCACTACTCAAGCCTGATTTTCAGGGATAAATGCTAGGTCATTTACTTTCCATTGATCACTTTGCATATTGCGGCCACATGTTTTGGAAAATAGTCCTGGTACCCACATGTCAGAGCCCTGCTTGTAGAAGCTCACAGTCACCAGGATTCCATCTGGAGAAGGCGATGAGACAGCACTTAGCCCATATGGGACCTCCCAGTGATATCGTTCTGGATGGGGCCTGGAGAATTCTCTGGAAGCTGTGGGGTCCTCCAGCCGTTTTTTTTCTTTGCGGCTGTGTGCTGTAAGATGGCACTGGAGGTGGGTAGTGGGCATAACTTCTGGAATCAGAGGTTGCCTGGGAGCTGGGACGGCCCATTGCAGTTTGGAAAATAGTCCTGGTACCCACATGCCAGAGCCCTGCTTGTAGAAGCTCATGGTCACCAGGATTCCATCTGAAGAAGGAGAAAAAGTTCAAGTCTCCCGATGGAGATGTTACTGGGCCCGCTCAAGCAAATCGATGAACAACGCGAGGACTGTGACCCATGACCCGTGATAGATATTCTTAGTATAGTTGTTTACAATATTTATCTGAAATTAACATTTAACCGGATATCCTTAGGTTTACTTTATTTGTTAAATATTTGCTTTTGGCTTTTGCATATTTTATTTGGCAACTCTACTTAAAATATGTAAAATAGTTGCAAAACTAGTTCTGCTACTTACCACTAATAAATACTTGCTTTTATGAACAGTGAAATAACTTTCTTTGGAATATCAGTCCTTATTAAAATTTACTCCAGGGGCTAGAGCAATATGGTCCCCTGAGTATTGCCAGGAGCAATTCCTGAGGCCAAGCCAGGAGTAACTCCTGTACATTGCTGGGTATGAACCCAAAATAGTCCAAAACAATTACTCCACCCAGGATCAATTCAAAACAATTAGTATTAGATGAATCTTCTCTACTAGGACTATTAGTGATCAGTGAATAAATAAGCATTTAATATACTGAGCTTCTTGGAACAATAATTTTCTAGGGAAATAGCATTTAAAAATATTCATTAAAGGCCTGAGAAATATTGTATTCATTAAAGCAACTGCTTTGCATGCTGCCAAACCAGATTTGATCCAGCAATATATGCGATTTTCTGTCAACTACCAGGAGTGATACCTGAGCACAGTAGTGAGGAGTAAACCCTGAGCACAACACCTGGTGTGTTTCAAACTGCTCCTACAACCATTGGGCTGAATAAAGTGTTTATATTTCACTATTTTCCCTAAGCAGCATACCCTAATTATACACGAATTTATAGAGAAAAAAAGTAATGACTTAAAAAGTAAAGAGTTAAACTTCTTGGATATAAGATCAGTTAGTACATATAAGACGTGAAGGACAGGAGGTGGGCAAATAGGATATAAGTGGTAAATTTCACGATGAGGGACAGAATTGGACATTTAGTAATAAATATGAGAATATAAACACATGTGGATTTTTTAAAGATGTACACTTAAAATTTACAAAACTTTCTGATGTAATGGTTCGATCAAACTAAATTTGAGGCAAACTAAGTAGACATGTATTAATTGTTTCCTATAACAGTAGTCGTAGTAAAAAAGAAACCCAATGCTTTTCTAAATATCTTTTGTTTTAAATAAATTTCAATTCATTGCACAACTTGAGCAATAAAGAGAAAACTATATTAGAAGGCAAAAAGAAAAAAAAATTCTGAGATCACCTGTTCAATTGTCTACAAAGTGAAATTCCTAGCTGGTTTTTAATTCTAATTTGGCTATTAGATAAAGGTATAAAAGGAGAAGATTCCTGTTCTTTCCCTTCATTTGGGGGTGAGGGTTTGGGCCACAGCAAGTGTTACTTAGGGTTATGTCCTGCCTCTATGCTCAAGGATCATTCTTGGTGTGGTTCTAGTACCCAGGATGAATAGGGTGATGGGGATCAAGCCCGGGGCAGCCACATGCAAATCAAGTGTCCTACCCACTCTAATATCTTTTTGTGTTCCCCTCCCCTTCAGATCATTTTTATTTTGTTCTGATTTTACCACTGTTATTGTTTTCTGATTTTGGTCGCAGGGTTCTAGGGTTCATATGAGAGAGCCAGAATCAAACCCAAATTGCCTACTCTCAAGGCCAGCCCCTTGACTGCTTTACTATCTCTCAGGTCCCTGTTTGCTGCTTTTTTTTTTCTTTTATCCTCAGTTTGTCATCTCCCCAACCTCGTGAACACATCTGTGTTTAACTGATACTCTGGGCCAAATAGTTACAGTGAGGTTGTAATGGGAACTATAAAGTATAAAAAATATTTTAATAGCACCAGAGAGATAGAATATTGCATGAATATGACATGTAGTATCCAAGCTAGAACTATACAACCCCATAATCAATGCATAGTATAACCCAGAGTCTACTGAGCACCATCCATTGGTTGTGATTGTGACCTTGAGGGGAGTGTTCCCAAACATCTTTAAAATTCCCTTGGTAGTTCCCAATATTAGCACCATAACTTTCACACTGGCATTGAACCATCTGTCTGCTTGGCCAAGAATTTCTGGAGTGACTCATCAGCATGCGGGTCCCGGGGCTGAGCTCTCCAAGCCTGCTCGGATTGGGGTTGAGCATCCTCCACCCAGATCCTCCATCTTCCAGTAGGCAGGGGCACACCCACCAACTGATCCCCAGCGCCGTTTAATCCCATCAACAGTCAAGACCCAGAAACTATAAAACCCAGCTCCCAGAAGCGACATCTTTTTATCTCATTCTTGCTTTTGACAACTTGGCAGGCTACCGAATGTAACCTGCCCACATGGCAGAGTCTGGCAAACACCCCGTGGCGTACCCTATATGCCAAATACCAGTAACAAAGATGGGTCTCATTCTCTTAACCCTGAAAGAGCCTTGAATGTGGCACTTTTTAGAATCTCAGGGCTAGGATGAAGGAGACGCTACTGGTGCTTGATCGAGGCAATTGATGAACAACAGGATGATTGTGATTGTGATCATGACCCATCAGCAATTCTTGTAGGGGCCTACCTTCTGCCACACGCAAATATAAGATATTCAAGAGTCATAGAAAAGGATACAAAGTGAAAGGAGATAATTTAAATAAGATGGTCTGCCTGTAGACCTTGACATCACATAGTGCACTACAAGTATGATATGATCTACAAAAGGAGCAAGGAAATAAGCAGACACTTTCTCAAAGAAGACATGTGGATGGCTAATCCATATATGAAAAAGTCCTTATTGTCACTAATAATTAGGAAAATGCAAACCCAAACAAAAAAACAATTAGATATCATCTCACATCTGTGATAATGGCCTGTGTCTAAAAGTCTGGAAATAGCCACTGTTGGTGTGGTAGGGATAAAGGAGACCTCATCCACTGTTAGTAGAAATATTGCCAGGCCTCTATGAAATTAAAATGGAGATCTATCCATAAAATAGTAATAGAAATACCATACAGCCTGTCCATACATCTTCTTGGTTCCTCTCCCCCAAACACAAGGCATTATTTAGAAATATAAATGTACAGTTATATTCATCTTCATACTTAGATAATAGTTAAGACATGGAAACACCCAAATGTCCAATTATAGGTGAATGGATTGAAACTCTCTGGTATTTACGTACAACAGAATACTCTGCAGCTCTAAGATAGAATAACTTGTGAAATTTGTAGCAACATGGATGGACCTAGAGGATATCGTGCTGAGTGATAAGTCAGAATGAAAAGGATAGGAACAGAATAATCTTTCTCATATGTGGGGCTTTAAGATACAGAGCAAGGTAACAATAAAGAACCAAAGGCAACATAACAAGAGAACTGATCGACACAATTGAGTGGGTAGTGGTGGGAGTCAGTTGAAACTGATAGGCATTAGGAACCTTGGGGGAAGTAGGTTGGAATATTGGTAATGGGTGTGGTGTTGCAATTATGCACATAAGAAAACATTTCTAAAGAGTACTGTAAACAACAGAATCTTAATAACTTTTTAAAAAATAATTTAAAAAGTAAAAGAAAAAATAAGGTGGGATTGAAAGTCTGTGGCAGAGCACATGGCTGACAGTTTTGAGGCTCTATGTATCTCCAGCACCAGGGGAAAATAAATTTCACAATAACATCATTCATCAAGTCATTTTTTTAAATAATATATTCAAGGCTTGCAAAAATGTATGAAAGATGGAGCTCTAGGTTCCACTTACATCCTCAACACCACTTAGCTTCCCGGACACTGATGTAGCCCTTCTGGACCAACCACTAATCCATCAGACCTGTATAGCCAGGCCAAGTGTCACTAGGAGTGTATTAGGTACCCTGAACACTTCTTGGGAGGTCTTCTCTCCCCCCAAATTTTTTTTCCAAAAATACCTTAACTACTATTGTATTTTATCTAATAAACTTTGATTCTTACCTTTTTTCCTCTCTAAAAGAGTCCAAGCTGTTATTTTTCAAGTGTATATGTCGAGTAATTATAGCGGAAATGACTTATGGTAATTATCCAAACGGAGCTAAAATTGAAACTGAGTTCTACTAATCCCTAATATGTTATCAATAAAAATATCTTGCTGGATACTATTACAGCAAGCAAAGTAGAAATCCCCTTTTTATTCATTTATTTTTTTTAAGTAGGTCAGTCCATTGCAGATGTAAAAGAAAAAAAATAGGAAAAGATACGTTCATAGGCATTAAGGGTAATAATGTATTATGTACGTTTGTATTTCTTTCATGCTATATCTCAATGATGTACAATAAATATTTGTTGAATTTCTAGTGCATAAGGCTTTGAGGTAAATTTGGAAAAGATTGAACATACAGGTCTTACCATTTATGGCTCTGCCTCATTATGGCTCTCGTTATGGAAGGGGAAGAGGTTCTAAAAAACTGTACTGAAGATAATTCAAGTGCCCTTAAATTGTGCTTTGGGGAGACAGAGATCACATTTAAAATACTTGACAGTGAAATGAAAAATTTATACTGAAAAATAATTGATACTTAATCTCTTTACCAGGCAAATGATCTTATTGCAGGTTTCACTGAAGACAATTACAAGTGACAGTCATTGGTTTTGTTTTAGAGCCTGTGCAGTGACAGCACACAGTGGGTGTTCAATTAGCAGGTGCTAAATTTCTAAAAGAATCCATGAATCATATGACAGTAATGGACCTCACTTGGCTATTATGGAAGCAGAGAGAACATGTAATTCATTTTTGTCTGACACTAACAAAGTATCCTCTTGCTTTCCTGAGCAGCCAATAAAATATATAAAACTGCTCTGGATGGTTATTTAGAGTTCTCTCAATCTATTCTTTTTCTATTTTTAAGCATGCAGTAATTTAATGGGAATTAAAACAAATTTTTTAACTTACTATCTTTTGGCTTTTATTTTGTTGTACTTTATGTAATGATGACAAATATATCATATAATAATAATAATTTTATTATTGTTGCTGTTTTTATGTGGCGGAGGTGTTTGTTTCACACTTGGCAGCCCACTGGGCTTACTCCTGGCTCTGAGTTCAGGGATCGCTCCTGAATTTGCTCAGAGATCACTTCTGGCAGTGCTCAGGAGACAACATATGTTGCTAAAGATTAAACTAGGTTTTGTGGCATGCTAGGCAAGTGCCTTTACTCCTGTATTGTGTCTCTAGATGTAATTTTATTATTTTAATTTTTTTGTTTTATTATTGTTGCTGAGATGTGTGCAGAATGTTTGTGTATGTTGGAAGATCGGTTTATAGAAACTCTAGATAACAGCCATGGTTTACAGATAAGAAAACTGAAGTTTAGAGAGGTTAGTTAACATAAACTAGGGATTTGTCTATACTCATCTCATTTGGAGTTGTACCAAATGTCATTATCATTTCTCATTTATGCCTTAAGCACTTTTAAATTCGAAGAAGATTTATGGCCCTTAAATAATTATGTTTTTAATAACTATCTTCGCTTTGATTTCCACTATGACCTTATTGAGGAAGAAATCGATTCTGGCTTAAGAATGAAAAACAAGCTGGTGTTCAGGGAATATGTCAGAGCTATCATGGCAGAGATGAGATGTTCTCTAGGGTGAAGAAGATTGCTGAAGCCTGAAAAAAGTATACAAATTTCTGGCATATTTGACAGTCATTTGGATCTCTGTCCATGCCATTAGCTCATTGTTGACAAGAGCGTCTCTGACTAGATGGAAACAGATGTCAGTCACTCAAGTAGTGGCTCAAATAAGGTGCAAGAACTTTCCTACAGCAAACAGCAGTTTGCAGAAGGTAAGAGAGCATTCCTGCCTACCACAGAACATTTCTCAAAACAAATTTTCATTATTTCAGTCTTGACTCTTGACTTTCCCTCATTTTAGAGAGGCACTCATGGTGTTTTGATACTGACACGTTTTGTGTTCCCAGTACTTGACCCCTTGACTACTTCCTATTCACGTATTTGCCTTTCAAAGAACTTTCAGGACTGATTCTTTTTAAGTTTGTCCCTGCTTTCTGGATGTCAGCAATTTTGCTGATTTATGAGACATGTAAAATACTCCCAGTCCAAGATAAAGATGAGGTCTGATTTTCAAGATGCAGGTCGGTGAATTATTCCATCTTACTTTTCTTAGAGATCCAGGGGATCCTGATATGTCGAAATATTTTCCGTCTGTCAAGTGTTGGTTCTTCTTTCATATGCTACACAAATCTGATTTCTATTCTGGATTTCTCCCAAACTCACAACTGAAGATGTTTACATAATACATCTGAGCAACTATGAAAAAGAGGGACCTAATCTGGCTTTACAGCATTTTTCTAGATACAAATGAATTAGATCTTTCGTTCTCAAACTAGATCAATTTCACGTAGAGAGCATTAGCATCACATGAATGTCTTGTTAAATTACAGGCGATTTTGCTCCATTCTCTTGTGTAACTTTTGTAGTCAAACTGCAGTGCTATCAGTAAGAGTGTTTTTACATTTTAATTTCTTGGGAGAGAAACACCTAGTCATTCTCAGGAATTATTCTGATTCCATATGTAGAAATCACTCTAGTGGTGCTTAGGGAGAGGAGAGGCATATGTGGTACCAGGGGTTGAAATCAGCTCTGCCATATGAAATGCAGTAACTTTTCCTTCTTTACTATCTCTGTGTCTCATGAAACTGCACATTTTTTGTTTGTTTGTTTGGGGGCTACACCCAGTGATTCCCAGGGATTATTCCTGGCTCTGCACACAGGGACCTTCCTCCTGGCAGACTACAGGGAACATATGAGGTGCCAGGACCTAACCTGTGCTGACTGCATATAAGACAAGTACCTTACCCGCTGTTCAATATCTCTCTTGCCCCTGAGAAAATGCATTTTAAACTAGTTTTTGTGAATTACTTTGTTAATGGTTCATGGACTTCTACTTGGAAAATCTATAATTTATAAAGATTTATGTAGTAGTCACAATTTCTTCCTTCGTAATGTAATAGATGCTCTATTGAGATTGATAAAAGACAAAAATAAAAGAGAAAGTTTATCCTAAAAATAAAATGTTAGGATTTATGGTTTAAGTCTTCTCTTAATCCAGCATCTCTGACTATGTTGTCAAGGACAGATTTCTTTTTATCTTCTGTCTCTAAGATGATGGTTTTCTCCCAAAGCTGGTTCTATGAGGAAACTTTTTCCCCGAAGCAACTTCAGAATTATCTTCCAGTGTGTCTTTTCCTTTTTCTCTACCCACACAGGCAAGATTATCTTTTACTCAATATTATCACCATATATTCCAAAATTGTTTTATATTGTTCAAATTAAGTTTTGCTAATTCTTAATTTGAGGATGAAGAAGTTAAATTATTAAGCAGATCTTCTTAGACATGGCCAAAGGGGCCAAAGGAAAATCATGGTTTATTTTCAGAAGATAAAACTGTGTCTACAAAGCAAAGCAAAGAACAATTTACTGTATAAAAGATGATGATGAAATATCTGTAAACACTTAAACTATATATATTAATATATATAACCTACATTTCTATACTATATACACATGACTATATTTATATATATGGTGAATATATATAGTATATGGCTTATAATGGCATGAAATCATAGAATATATTAAGTTTAACTGTGTTTCAAAAAACTGAAAATTAAAATAAGGACTCATGTCATTAATTAAAGCCAAATACCAGAGTTAAAATGAGGACATTACTTTTCACTTATATTTAACTGTTACATATCCTATTCATATTTGATACCTGATTTTATACATAATGAATTGAAAGTTGAAGAAACATAGAATGAGCAAATATATAATTTTATTATATTCAAAATTATCTGAGAAATAAATATCAAATTTGAAAATTTAAAGATGTATTTAACATAATTCATTTTTTGCATTCAGTCACCAACAATAAGAAAATGGGTTAAGGTTAAAAATTTTACAACTTTCCTGGTTCTTTTACATGGTGACTTCTACAACTTAGAAAGAAGAAAAAGGACAGAGGGAAAATAAAGAAATATCCTTTGTATACTTATATTAAATATTTAAAGGTGTGGGAAAAATATGAAGACTCCATGCTTGTCGCAGATGTAATGATGTTAATTTGAGATTTTGTAAAGTCTGTAAATAAAAAATCCATGTGTGGAGTTTAATTAAACTTGTAATATAAAGGAAAAGTGGTTTTATATGTGTATATGTATATATTCATACATATATATTATGTACATAAGAAATGTATATATATACATGAAACAATACACACATATTTTTGTGGGCTTATATATAATTGTCGGGGCTCTGCTTGGGGCAGGGAGAGAAACTCAACCTGCCCCCCTCCAAGGGGCCCCAGCAAGGACAGTCAGCCGCCTGGGGAGGATACTCTCAACCAGTAACAACGATGGGTATCATTTTCCTAACCCTGAAAGAGCCTTGAATATGGCACTTTTTATTTATTTATTTATTTATTTATTTATTTTGCTTTTGGGGTCACACCCGGCAATGCACAGGGGTTATTCCTGGCTCTGCACTCAGGAATTACTCCTGGCGGTGCTCAGGGGACCATATGGGATGCTGGGAATCGATCTCAGGTCTGCTGCGTGCAAGGCAAACGCCCTACCCACTGTGCTATTGCCCCAACACCAAATATGGCACTCTATAAAATCTCAGGTCTAGGACAAAGGAGACATTACTGGTGCCTGCTTGAGGCAATTGATGAACAACAGAATGATCGTGATCATGATATGTAATTGTGTAAAGCTGTGTACATGCGTGTATATATACACACACTTACAAACACGCACACACAGTCATACTCACACACACACACACACACACACACGCACACATATATATATATATATAGGCCCCAAGACATGAAACTGACATTGCAAATTAACGTTCCTATGTTATTTTCACCCTGACTCATTCCAAGCACAGAGGTGATGTTTAATTTTTATTTATTTTCATTTTCTCATTTTTTTCTATGTTAAGGTCAATTGTTTGCCTAGAGCAGCTCTACTGACAGGTGAGAAGAGCGATACCAATCATAAATTGTACATTAAAGTATTAGCACTTTAAGTAGACTGTTTCTTCTCTCCTGAGGGAAAAAAGAAACGTTGCCATCACCAGGGAATCAGATAAAGGGAAAGGGAGGAGAATCTGCAACAGCGCACAGACCAGCTTTTCTCTCTAAAAGAATCCAGGCAACAATAGAGAAAAAAACAAAACAAAACAGGAAGAGAACTGAAAATAGTACTCGAAATATTTCTGTTGTTGGATGGAGTTGCAGATACTTCAAATTCACTTGTCTTTATTATCAAGATAGTGAAGCTCTTTTGAATATATAAAAGTAAAGGTAAATTTAGCTTTCAAGCTATTCCTTTCCAGTTTACATTAGCCATTATAATCGAGTCAGTTTGATCAGAGACCAGAAGAGGAATCTTTTTGGTCTATGCTAGAACCAAAGATTGGATTCTGGTTTACTTTAATAAAGCTTGCATGAAAACCACAAAGTAGAATAAAATGACAGCCTAAAAGATTGGAATGATGTTTTGAAATGCCCTCCTTGGGCTGAAGAGATAGTACAGAGTAGAGTTACTGCCTTGCTTTCCAAAGACTTGAGTTTCACTCCTGGCATCCTTTATGGTCCCCAAAGGAACACAAGGAGTGATTCCAGAGCACAGAACCAGGGTTAAACTTTAAGTTCTGCTGCGTGTGATCAAAACCTCCAAACAAGCAAGCAACAACAATAATAACAACTCTAAACTTTTCTTTGCTGAAATCAGTCTAATTTTTATTGTGTTAATTCAGACCTTTGATTTTGCAAAGTCATAGTGATGCTACTTATGTTTGATAAGGATTCTCTCACATAGCCTGATCCACCAAGGACCAGCCTTTCATCTTAGTGTCTTGCTGTATTTTTCTTTCTTTAAAAATCACTAGAAATAGCCTTTACAAAATCCATTTGTTTAATCCTTTTCTTTTTAGCAATTAATATGTTGCTAAAGATTCAGAATCTTCCGGACTGCAAAGGCTATGAATAAGTTTATTGTTCAAATCTAAATGCATCCGGTTTCTTTATTCTTCTTGTACACTGGTCTCATTGTTGTAGCTCAAAATGGCAGCTGTATGGGGCAAATGTAAAAAAAAAAATAATAAAAAACATCATCAACATCTCTCTGAAAATCCAGTGGAAAATGTAGTCTATTTGATAATAAGAAATGCTTTAAGCATAAGATTTTATTTCTTCTTTGATCTGGCTTTCCTGTCTGTGGCACTGTCTGTTCTCCCTTTGTTCATTGATTTGCTCAAGTGGGCACCAGTAACATCTTCATTTTGAGACTTGTTGTTACTGTTTTTGGCATATCGAATACTCCACAGGGAGCTTGCCAGGTTCTAGCTTGTGTGGGGGACACTGTTGGCAGCTTGCCGGGCTCTCCGAAAGGGATGGAGAAACCGAACCTGGGTCGGTCCCATGCAAGGCAAATGCCCTACCCACCGTGCTATCACTCCAGGCCCTGGTTGTCCTACCAGAAGAAATTTGAGACTGTATATCCTAAAAGCACGTTTTTAGTAAACAAGATCAATATGGGAAATGGAAGGCATTTAACACTTGTCATGTTCACTTTTTTTGCTTAGAATTTTCTAGTAGATAAGTTTATTTATTTTTATTTTTATTTTTCATTTCATTCTTGGGCCACAGCTGGTGATGCCCAGGTGTTATTGCTGGCTCTGCACTCAGGGATTACTCCTGGCAGTGGTTGAGGGACCACATGGAATGCCAAAGATTGAACCCAGGCCTGCCGCATACAAGGCAAATGGCCTAACCATTGTACTATGGCTCTGGCCCCTCGGTAACTTTACAAAAGCTATCATTACTAAAATAAAGAATTATTTTCTTTTCAATCTAAAATGGAATTATCCTTACATTTAACAAACATGTGGACATACATATTTGTATATGTACACAGAGATTCATAGTGAGTTTTCCATTGGCTTTCATGATTTTCCAGGTGTGGATAAGCACATCTAAGTTTGGGTTGCAGTAGATTTCTTTTGATTTTCACATGAGGTAACGGAAATTAAATATGATTGAATCTTTGTATCTGGGAGAACTGCCTGCCATGACGAAAATGCTTTACTGGCACTGGATATAACTGATGGAAAACTCAGCATTGAGGAATGTTAATTTTTTTTTGTGAATAATTTAGGTTAGAAGTAGGTCTGCATTGCTTAAAACAGAATTTAATACATATTGCATCATAGTATTGATTGAAGCCCACAAATGGTTGAATATTTTTCTATCTGTTATCTATCATGACCATAATTTTTGACATTGAGATGCTATGGATTAAATCACATCTGATTGCTAGTTACATTTTTAAAATGGAAACTTATCAGTTAAGTTTATTTGGCTGACTGGTTTATTTAAATATTTTGAATAGATCCTTTTAACTAATGTAAAGGAAGTCTTCTTGACAGCACTGTTTTCTCTGTATTTTTCTTTCACTGCAGACAAAGAATCCTTTAAATAATAAACTTATAAAAAAATCCATCTCTCCATGACAGGAAGCTTTAAGAAAGATCTGTTCCTCCACATTCCACATTCTCAGTTCTCATCATTTTATTTGCAATGGAAAACTCTCACTCTGAGTCACTGTATGGGAAGGAACTTTGGCTTAATATTTAATCAATGACAGCCTCAGAGTTGTCTCTAGTTTTCTTTCCTTGCCCTTTTTCTTCCGTCTTTTCTCTTTCTCTATCCTCCCTTGCTCTCTCCTTGCTTTTTCTCCTCATATCTAATGTTTTCCATCTACCCCGTAAGCGATGATCTGAGAATACTACAAAGGAATGGAAATCACTCCAAACACTAGAAGTAATAAGATAAAATTCACCTCTGAACTCTTAATTCACTTAAACTTTTAAATAACTGCTTCATTATGTCCCCAAACAGATTATTCTCATTTGAAATCTTCTCTCACATTTTCTGTAAAAATTTTGTAGTTCAAATAAAATACCTTCAGAAGATCCTCAATACTATGTCCACAGAGGTTGAACCAGACAACATTCTCACCAGCAGTGGATGAGGGTTGCTTTTTCAACATGTTTCTGCAAGCACAGATTGTTCTACGTTTTGTGATATTTACCGTTCTTACTGATGTGAGGTGATATCTCATCATCATCTTGATCTGGATTTCCCTTATGATAAATGATGTTGAACACTTTTTCATATGCCTATAGATCAGCATGTTTTCCTCTGAGAAGTCTCAGTTCTTTTTTCTATCCATTTCTTAATAGGGCTCTTGAATGTTTTTCGCTGATTTTTGTGAGTACTTTCTTTTGCCTTGATATCAAGTCCTCATCTGATATATTGAGTACAAATATATTTGTTTCATATTAATTTTGCTGTCTTTTAGTTTTAGCCCATGTTTCTTTGCCATGCAGAAAGTTTTAGATTTATAATAGTCCCCTTGTTCATTTTTTTTTATTTTGTTAACTCTGACAATGGTATCAGATCATTGAAAATATCTTAAGGTCCAAATCTTAGAGCAGTCTGCCTATAATTTTCTCAGTGCAGATTATTAAAATGGTATAACTAGATATTCAAAGCACGAACTCAAAAACACTGAATACATGAGATTTAATCTACAACCATAGAATTTTAAAATGTGGCTTTCAAAATGGCAAGTGGGCGTGTGGGGCTGGGAGGGACTGGGTAGCGGCATAAAAGAGAGTATGGGAACACTTGTAAAGAGAAGTTGACACCAGTATATGGATCATTGTGGAATTAATATATTCCTGAAACTCAATGTTGTCAACCATGGTTCTTTAATTAAATAAAAATTTATTTTTAAGAAAGAAAATATACCTTCAGAGCCTAGAGAAAGTGCACAGTAGGCAGAGTAATTGCTTTCTATGAAACTGTCCAGGGTTCAATCCGCAGCATCCATGGCTCCTATAAGCACTACAATAAGAGTAGCCCCAAACATTATTTTAACACACTATTTATATAACTTCAGTTTAACAAATATTAAGCATAATATTGTAAGTAATTTATTAGCCAATTTTATTTAACCAAATGTTTGAGATCATCTGAAAGATTTGATGGATATCTCTTAATTTATAGAAAATAAACACCAACACACGATCATCTTTTGGCCTCTCTGAGGGTGGTTTTTATATGAGGACTCTGTACTATCCTTCATCCAAGTCATTTGTAACAAATTTTAACTTCAAACTTGTGTAGAATTTAAAGGCATTTTATTTAGATCACCTTACTGAATTCATAACTGTCTGTTCATCCATATGATTAAATCCTTAAAGTTTGCCTTTCTTAGAGTGTTAGAAGCCATATATCCCATGTCTTCTTTTACTTATCTCCTCATTTCTAGCAAAGGTGTAACGCAGGAGCTTTGAATTATGTGTTTTGTTGAATAAATGCATGTAGCATTCAACATACTTTTTATCAGTACCACAGTTTGCTTCAAAGAACAAACTTTGTGATTACTTTTTCTAATTTATAAAATCTCTCTCTCTCATCTTAAAATAGAATATTACAACAACCTAGCCTGCCTCTCCGGGATCATCATTCTATCTATATATTCACTTCTAAGGGGTGAATACCATACAAGATGATTTTGAAACTTACTTTTAAGAAAATATACTGATATGATATTATTGGTTTTGAAGCTCTACCTCGAAAATCGCTAAAGTAATCTTATTTGATTGATGTTAAATGACACTGATTATGGGGGTCATAGGTAATTAAAATTTACTCTATAATCAAAATTTAGATGTATCTCTTCAGAGTAACATTCTACATATCTCAAACAGCATTGCCATGACCTGATACCCTATTGTTCTATTATCTATTTTTGTCCTCTTTTCTAAGGAATTACCATCCATTTACCCACTGTACCTTTGAGATCAATTTATTTTATTAAATATTTTTGTTGATATAACATGATTACAACAACTTTCTATGTCTTTTGTATACAAAGTTACTGCACCTTTACCACCACCAAATACCTATCAAAACCATAGTGTTTGCATAACTTTAAGCTAGCAGCTCCATTTCCCCCTATAACAACCCCCCCTACACACACACACACACATACACACACACACACAAACACACTGCTTGATACTCTCAGTTCCCTAATCAAAAACCCAAGGCACGGTTATCATTAGGTAGAATCCATCCTCTTTCTTGGTCTTTTTATATACTACATATCAGCAAGTTCATTCAGTATTTGCATATAGACTTTAAACAGAAGATTGTAATGAAAAACTAATTTGAAAAATACAATCAAGATCCAATGAGTTTTTTTCAAATACCAGTCTCTTATATGAGGAATGTTAATTTAAGAAATTAGGTCACAGTTGTTAAGACAACTAGCCTGGATCTTATTTATAAAATTTGAAATTGGGAAACTGTGAAGTTTATACTCAGGTAAAGAACACAGGTGGGTGGGGTGTGATAATTATGTCCACGCTGAAATAATGGTAATTTATTGTTTTGATTAAACAGTTCAAACAACCAAGAATAGTCTTTTGCTTGGAATTTCCTCCAAGTCTCATAGGTGATAAAAATGTAGTCCATGTTTTTTTTGGGCAACTTGTGGAAGAAATTGACTAGAAAGGTGATATTGTCAAACATTCTTCCACTATGCACATGAATCTTAATTTGTCGAATTACACCACACATAATCACAATGTCTTATTAATAAAGAAACTGTTGAAACTGAAAGATCTAATTAAGAACTAAATGAGAGAATTTTCATCAATAATTTCTATACCAAAGAATGAACTGCTGAAAACTCTTGATTCATTGGTAGGTAAAGACAGTCTTCTAGTGGATGCTAAGATCTAGACCTGTACTATAATTTTAAAACTTAAGAACAAAGAATAGTGATCATGCTTCCATCATCATGACAGATGTTGACATATTTTCTTCACTAAAATGTATGCGATGTATCTTACAGTAGATTTAACATAGACTTTTTTTGTAAAATTAAAACAACGTTGAATAAACAAAGGTCATAATTTGTCTTTTGTGTGGAGAACAATTTCCGTAAGATACTTGCATGGTGTGCCAAAATTTGAAATCGGCATTTCTAAGATGACTGGGATCTTGCTTTAGGTGGAAAATATATGGAAAAGAGAGAAAAGAGAAAAAAATTCTTAAAATCATCATACAGTTTCTGAATGTGTAGCATGTGTTCATTATTATGAGGATGTGAAACTCTCTACTAAAACGGTTGAAGGAAGAAATGAGCAGCTATTAACTCTATTATTCATTTATATATAAATCTATAATATATATAATAAATCTATAGCCTCATGTAAACATATGATGAAAAAATTTTTATGCTAGAGACATATCTAGTTGGAGAAAATAGAGATTTTTTACATATGTGAAGAAAACTGTTAAAAACTAGCTCACCAGTTTAGTTTGCTGTAGTCAAAATTTTAAGATTTAATGAAAATAAATCACACTGGATTAAGCTGCATATTTTTTCCATTTGTATTAGAATCAATATATTTTTTCATTATCAGGTATTCTTTGAAAATTATATGTAGGATTTACACATTTTAAATATAAGCCAAAGGGACTTGTGTGATTTAATATTGGAATTAGTATTTAAGACATCAGTAATGGTTCACCTAAACAAAGAAAATAGTGCATTATCATATATATTTGGGAGAATTAAGTAGTGTGTAGTTCATAATCTAGCTTGTTATAAGGTTTTAGATAAAGAAATTAACGGTTCAAATGCTTCTCAATGTTGCACAAAGAGGAATGTATAAAAAAAAAAGGTATTTGAAAATAATCATAGATGTAGAAATTTCCTCAGGCCAGGCATAGAAACCTGACACAAGTAGGTCAATGAAAATTAGTATAAGGTAAACTAAATTGTAGGTGACATTTTGCTAATGATACTTGGAATACAATAAAAAATGCAAACAAAACAGAATCTGCATCATGGTATGTTTCTATTTTGTATTTGAAAATAGTTTTAATTATTACAGAAAACATAGGAAGATATCTCAGTTACAATAAATGAGTGTTACTGTAAGCTGACTATACCTGCCCTCCCCCACTTTCTTTTTACATTCTTGTGGATACTAATCCACAGCTCTATGCATGAAGACATTCTTAAGTACAGTTCACTTGAGTGCTCATGTTAATGTGACTTCTCACTCATTAACACCTTGTTAAGTTACCCATGATAAACTCTTTAAATTCTTCTTGTAGAAGTCATGCTAATTATGTATCACTTCATTTCCCCTTGAACACCAGCCTTTAGAGGTTAAAGAAATAAATGCATATCTGTATGAACATTCTTGCCTCTTAGCATTTTAAGAAAAGTAAAAACTAAACTTCAGAGTTTTTGTTTTATTTTGTAGTTATACCTAGAAACACTCATGGATTACTCATGGTTTTGCACTAAGAGTTCACTCCTGTTGGAGTTTTTGGGACCGTATAGGGTGCTTGGGATCAAACCCAGCTTGGTGTGTGCGAGACAAGCGCCCTACCCACTGTGCTATTGCTCAGGCCCCAGAAACATCCACATTGTGTTGGTTTGGTTTGGTTTGCATCCACACCCAGAGATGCTCAGGGCCATTGTCATTTAGGTAAAATATTTTTATAGAGCATTTAGATAACTAATTAAGCCAATATTTTTGATGGCACATAAACATTCTGTATTTTTAGAATTTTGCTCTTTCAATAAAAGAAACAATAGCTCATATCCTACTACCCATGGATTTTGTAAAACAATAATACCAGTTTTAAAAGTAAACGTTATAAGGGGCTAGAGAGATAAAGTGTTTGCCTCGTGTTAGGCTAATGCTGGTTCTAACCCAGGCAATGCATCTAGTTCTCTAATCCCTTTTAGGAGTTCAGGAGTTAGCCTTGAGCACAGCTGGGTATAAACCAAAAACCAAACCAACCAACAAATATATATATATATATATATATATATATACATATATGTATATATATGCAAAGTTTTCAATAGGTGGAAAGAGATGATATCAATGAGATTTTTTTTTTTGCAAATATGTACTGAGAGCTCTTTAATTCAGCATTTCTAGGAGTTGTCCCAATCAATTTAATAGAATATTGGGTTTGATATTTTCAGCTCTTACTGTGTTATTTTGATAGCAATATATGTTGTGATTTAGAATAAATTTTTGATGTTTCTTTTAAAAAATGAGTTTGCCTCTTACTATTGGAATAATGACAGTTTTTAGAGAGATACTTTAAAAATCTCTTTGATGTATTCTTCAGCAAGTTCTGGCCTACAGTATGTTTAAACTAGAAGACATTTTTCTCTGTAAATTTAGTTATTTTCCTAAAAGAATTTGCCTAGAGTATGACTGTTCTTTAAACCTAAGGAGATACTTCATATATTTATCATTTCATTAAAACTAAAATAGATTTGAATTAATTCTCTGAGATTCAGCATGTTTATTTTTTTAATTGTTTATGCACCTCGTTACCTGTCATGATTCAAGCAGATATCAAAAAGACTGCTGATTTTTAACTACAAGAAGAAAAGCAGTAGCTCAAAATTAGTAGGATCGTGCCATGACTAGATAATTCATTTAGAAAACAGTAAAATTCAGATCTTATTTTAAATGTGGTTATAAAATATTTGTCATTTAAATAAGAAAACTCTCATACTTTTGTTTATAGAATCATTTAAATATTTGTCTCTAACAAATATTCATTTAGAAAAAACATTATTTAAAATGGCTTTAAGTTAATGAACTAGCTTCAAGAAACACCAAATGATGGTTATGCAATCATTGAAATCATTACTTTAAAAAAACTCTGGAAACAAGTTCTTTTGCCATAATCAAATTAATGCTATTATAATCTTGATTTTTCTATTCTGCGTGCTAAGATTTTTTAACATGTGTGTAACGAATCACAGATATCCAATAATAATGTATCATTCTTTCATAATGTCCCAAATAGCCAAGAATATATTATATGTGAGATGTTTTATTTGTTTATAGTAAGAATATAAAGCAGCTGATTAAAGAAGGTACAAGATAGAATAGACTTAGGAAAATATTATCCCAAATATTTATTATGTGAAAGTTTTACAATGTCCTAGATAATCCACATTGTGATAACTTATCAATAAAAATGTATTTTAATAGTCTATGTACCTTAAAACAAAAATATGATATGAGTTGATAAACATGAAAATCCATATTAACTCCATCATGTCTAATTTTCCACATTCTTTATGGGATACCCATTCAAAGATTTTTTGAAAGATAATTTCTAAAATGAGTAAAAGGCCCTCCCGTTGATCGTCGATTTGCTCGAGCGGGCCCAGTAACTTCTCCATTGGAGACTTTGTTGTTACTGTGTCTGGCATATCGAATACTCTCGGTAGCTTGCCGGGCTCTCCGAGAGGGGCGGAGGAATCGAACTCGGGTCGGTCATGTTGGCCACTTGTAAGGCGAATGCCCTACCCGCTGTGCTATCGCTCCAGCCCTCTAAAATGAGTATGTACTATTAATTTAATATGTTATATGATCTTTAATTAGTATTATAAGCTTAAATTGTCTCCTGTGGAATACTGAGTATAATGATAAAAGCAAAGTCACTTTATAAAGTATCAAAACACTAAACAAAAAATACCAAATATGCCATCAAATATGTGAAACAGTAAATAGACACTCTTGTAAAGAAGATACACCAATGGCAGTAGGCATATAAAGTTTCCTTATCACTTATTTATTAAATACAAAAAAAAAACAATGAAATAACATCTCACACCAGTGATAATGGCACATATCAGAAGGGTTGAAAATGACCAGTATTGGTAGAGATGAAGTGAGAAAATAATCCTCATTCAGTGGAGGTAAGAATGTTGTCTGGTTCAGCCTTTATACAAAACAAGATAGGTTTACCTAAATAAAAGAAAATAGAGTTTCCACATGACTCAGACATTCTATTATATGGAATTTCATCGAACAAGCACAAAAACATTTATTTGAAACGTATGCACATCAGAGTTCATTGCAGCATTTAGTACAATAGCCAGGAAATGGAAATAACCCATTGTCCAATTATAGTGGAATGGATAAAGAAGTTGTGTTATATATACAAAATGGAGTATTATTCAGATATAAGAAAAAATGAAATCTTTCAGTTCCCAGAAACATAGATGGAACTACAGGATATCATGTTAATCAAAAGAAGTCAGAGAAGGACAAACATCAGATGACCTCATTCATCTGCAGAATGTAAAGTTTATTTCGAGGAAACAGTATTAAATGATGACAATTTTTTGGCCTCAGATTATATTATTCAGGTTATCAATATGTGGTAGAATACTGGTAGGAATGAAGAGGTGGACTAGTAGAGATGGAGATAAGGGAGAGTAGTCAAGAGTATTTGGAGCTTTGGTAGTTTTGGACTATGGTGATGTACAGAGCTTTCTGATTGAACCATTTGTATTCATGTGGTCTAAAAATAGATTATCATAGATAATTTATAGAAGCTTAAATGATATAAAAATTCGCAGCAAAATTTGAATCAGAGGGTACATTCTACTAAAAGAAGTTTGTCAAAAATCTAGTGGGCTCGTGTAACTCTGACAGTCATCATATTGTTCTAACCATTTGATTTTTGTTCACATTTGTGGAATTTTAGTAGCATGAACAAGTTGGCTGCAAAAAAGGTTTTGAGAGGCAGATGGCCATGTGCCCAGGGAAAAGCTGAAAATGGGTATTTGTGTGTGTATGTGTGTGTGTGCTTGTGTGTGTGTGTTTTGTGTGTTTGTGGGAGTGGGAGTGGGGCCATAGGGATAATCAATGATCTTTTATATTAGTGTGAATATACTCTTATCCATTGAACAATTATAAGAAGTGAGATACTCTATTTGAAGCATTTACTGCAGCTTAGAGCCCAAGATAAATTATGAGTTTCTCAGTAATTATGAGTATATCACTGTAGCACTTTCCTCCCATTGTTCATCCACATATGCTCGAATGGGCACCAGTAATGTCTCCATTGTGAGACTTGTTACTGTTTTGGCATATAGAATATGCCACAGGGAGCTTGCCAGGCTGCATCGTGTGAACAGGATACTCTCAGTAGCTTGCCAGGCTCTCTGAGAGGAAAAGGGGAATCAAGCCTGGGTTGGCAAACGCCCTACCTGCTGTGCTATCGCTTTTGCGTGTATTTGTACTATTATTGTCATTAGTATCAAGGTAGTTGTAAAGAGATAGAAGGGTAAGAAAGGATAAAATCATCTCTTCTATGTGGAGTAAATAAATAGTTTTTGTCTGAGAATGAAAACTTTAAAATTAGTTATCATTAGAATTTCTTTTTTTATATATGTATTTGCTGTTATTTATAATTATATTAATAGAAATATTGTGTGCTCAATTGGCTTATAATTCTCTAATTAAATCCATTGTATGTTTCCTAGGGAAAAAATCGTTCATGCGATTATATAGTGCTGGAAATATACCATTGGCTCAACAAAAATACTATTTGCTCAAAGTCAACCAGATATTATAAAATTACTCTTCTCTTTCTGATCAGACCACCAATTAAAATACAAAGAAGGTTATTCTTATTTTCTTTGCTAAGACATTCGTTAGAATTTACTAGAAATATAGCTTGCTCACAGTTGTGAAATTTCTGTGAGCTTATATACATTGTGAGTTGACAAATAGGGATTTGGAAAAACAGCTAACTTAATAAACACTTTATCTTTGATAGTGAAAAATTGTCATATAAAAACTCAGACAAAATAACAAATTTTACAGTAAAACAAAATTTAAAAATATATACTATATACACCATTACTGTCTTGATATTTGAGTTTTGAACGTTAAAATATAGCAAAAACTTAATAGAGTTCTGTTTAAAATAATGATGTAGGAAACTTCCACTAATTTCAAGTAGAGATCTAAGAAAACATACTTTGCATTGTAATTAACTGAAAATCCTTCTCTAGTTATACGTTGTCGGTGAGGAAGATGGATAATGCTAGATAAGCCAGGTGCTTATGCTCATAAAATTTTGTAATTTCTGTTTTGATTGAAGATAAAAGAACATATATCTGATTAGTCAGCCACAAAATACATACTAGAGAAATATAAATTATAATCAAACCCATGGGGGGTGTAATATACTTTTTAAACTATACCGCTGATTTTGACAATCTTCCCAGTATAATCCCTAAAGAGAAAAGCAGTTTTTTGCTCTGTAGTTGGAGAAACTTAAATTT
This sequence comes from Sorex fumeus, assembly GCF_029834395.1. NCBI lineage: Eukaryota > Metazoa > Chordata > Mammalia > Eulipotyphla > Soricidae > Sorex > Sorex fumeus. The sequence continues at coordinate 24,523,820 of NW_026606092.1, forward strand.
AGAGTCAGGTATAGTTGCTCTGACCTCATTATCTTGGAAAGAGAGATCTTCCAACTTGATCACCGATGGTCTATTGTGTACCAGATTCAATTCACTACAGAAATTGGGGCAAGGGTAGACTTTTACCATCTGAAAGAGATACGTGCATGTGTGTGTTTGTAGAAGGTGTTGGTGAGTTGGCTGCGTGGATAGAGTGTGTGGCATGGCATTGGCGAAAACTTTGGTTAATAGAAAACAAACACATCGTAAGAACACAAAGAACGGACAAGAAATAAATTGGGGGAAATGAGGGGTAATAGCAAAGTGGAAAGATGTTTTTTGTCTAAGCTGGTTTTAGAAGGGCTTACTGAGAATTCCATTTTAGGGCAGATTCCTATACTCAAAGAACATCAAGATTTTCTCTACATCTGGAATAAAAATGCTAGAAGAAGGATTTCAAGGTTAAAAATTAATTTTTAACAATTTTCTCTGGGATACATTTTTTTAAAATGGTAGCTTTTAAGAATGCAAAGTATAGCTGACCTATCCAACACACCTGCTGCCAAAGGAGAAAAGCATATTTCCACAGAATTTAAAAACATGAATTACTGTTTAACTTAAGGTTTTCAGAGTTTGAAAACATTGTTATTTGGCTGAAATTTCAGCAAAATTAAGACAAACAAATTAACACATTCAAATGGAAATATTTTCTTTAAAAGTTAACAACTTTATGGGTAAGGAGAAAAATGTCTGAAAATATGGAAGCATTTACTTGTTCTTATGTTATATGTTCTTATGCCTCTTCAAAAGATTGATATCTCTTCTAGTATGAATTCATGTTGGCAAGAAATGTGTATTCTTTGTCTTTCACTGATAAAATGACAGAAATTCTTATTTATTAGACCAAGTAAGTTAATACCTAGACAACTGTACAATGGTATAATTTGACAGGTTTCCCAGGCCACCTACCATCAATTTTCGTCTTGATTTTTAAATAATTTGCTTCAAAATTTAGTGTCTTACGACAGTTTTTGTATTATTTTTGTAGCTGTGATGCTATTATGCTCCCCCCGGCACATCAATGTCCCTTTTCCCACATTCCATTCTCTTCTTTGTAGCCTCTGTTTACCGTTGTCTGGGGATTATTATTTTCCACTAAAAATTCCTTATTCCTTTACTTTTTATTTTGTACTCCATATATGAATTAAATAATCTATCTAACAAATAATCTATAATTCATTTGTTTCCTTCTCATTTATTTCACTTACAATAATAATAATTTCACTTTCACTTAGCACAATACCCTCCCATTGTGTATGTATATATGACCAATACATTGTCATCTGATATATTGTTGGTCACTTGGACTGTTTCCAGAATTAGCTACTGTAACTAATGCTTTGATTAATGTATGTATAATTCATTTTAAATTTTCAATGACATATATATTTCATGTTACTGTGTCTGGCATATCGAATACTCTCGGTAGCTTGCCGGGCTCTCCGAGAGGGGCGGAGGAATCGAACTCGGGTCGGCCATGTTGGCCGCTTGTAAGGTGAACGCCCTACCACTGTGCTATCGCTCCAGCCCAATCATTGAAAAAATGTTTTCTATTCCTGTGATGGATACCCATGGTGGTCCTCCTCCTCCTCCTCCTCTTGGTCCTCATTCTCTTCTGGTGTCTCCTCCTCCTCTTCCTCCTCCTTCTCTTTCTGGTGTCAGAGATCAAGCCCAATGTCTCACACATTTGATTTCTACATCGATCTATGTTGAGGAACTCCTAGAAATATTTTATATCTTTACCATAATAAACAGTTTATCTATAAAATTATAATAAAAAGTTTTAAATGCTACACAATTTCTATTTCAAAATTAATTGTTGAACATTTTAGAAACATTGTTGTGAAATTTCTATGCAAATAATCACTTCTTTATTCAAAAATGATAACCTAATATTACTAGAATGCGTTAACCACTCTTTGCACATTCAATTTCATGAGGGTTAGACAATCCTTTGTAAAATTAACTTTAAAAGGTAGCATTTATTGACAAATACTACTATGTTTCTCATATAAGTAGAACTTGCTAGAGAATAAAAGAAAGAACTGGTTTTCAAGAAACTTGAACTCCTCAGTTAGGTGTTTTGTTATATAGTCTCTTTTAAATATATTTAGTAATGAACAGAATTTTTCTAAATATACTGTTTAATAACATAAAACTATATTTGTATTTAAAGATTTCACAGGATTTTGAGAACCTTTTCTTTGTCTTTTACATAGAATCAAAATATATTTTCTGTATTATCTTTATCATTTAGCATAACAATATATTAAAAGCATGAATATTTTATATGATTGTCATTATTATACACCTATACAGAGGGTTTGGATGAGTATATTAGTTTCCAAATTTTGACTGGCTAGATAAATGCTATGTAGATACGTACTGTAATGACGCCGTTACCCCATGCCATAATGAAACTAGAAAGCTTTAAATAGTGCCAATAAGCATTTTCAACTGAAGATTAATAGCCATTAGAGATGTAAATACAGTAGCGTGTTACACTAGTGCTCATATAAGGCACTTTAATTGCGTAGGTAATTAACAGTTCCGTTGTTCTTCTCATTATCATTTTGTTCCGGTTGAAATGCTTTTTAGCAGTCTCTTCTGTTGAAGAAATAGTGTGTCATTACAGCATTTGACACAAGGCAGCTTTCAAGGATGTGACATTAATTAAATTAAAGTTCAAATAACAAATAGATATCTTATAATGAATGGACATCTTCAGCAAACAACTTACACTTCTTTATTCAAGAGTTACAAGTTCTGTTTTTAATATGCTGTATTAAATCATATCTATTAGGAATGCTCTTGTGTCTATCTTTCCAAAGGGAAAGAATATTAACATTCTGAAGATTTTCTGCAGACTAAGGGAATTTTCTACTTTCTCTAATCACAATGACAAATGATTACAAATTTCCATCATCAGCATAAGTAGGAATGTCACCCTTCTCAAGCAGCTAAGTTATAATATAGTTTTAACAGGCAGAACAATTGTTCTAGAAGTTTGGAGATCAGTATTCTCTTCTCACTAAGGGCAGTGACTGCTATGCATGTAGAAAGAGCACAATAAATTATGCTATATATTGTTATTTAGGGAGTAATTCTTGAAATCATAGACCAACTCTTACAATCACAAATACTTATAAGTAGTAGCTGAGTAAGTTAAGAGTGCACAGGGAAACAGATTTGATGCTTAGGCAAAGCTTTCAGAGAGCATAGCACTTTAATATGTATTTCTATTTAGAGAATGTGCTTGAGTTCCTTAGAACTTTAACCCATAAGATAATCTCAAAAGATATTATTCTACAAAGAATAATGCTATTCGTTATCAAATGGTAAATAAAATACAGAAATTGAGAAATGGTAGAGAAGATTCCCTGGTATTGAGCCCAAGTACCTAATGTCCTACCAAATATAAAACAACACCCCCTGTGCCACCAGAATCAGACTGCAAGTAGGATCTCTGCAACAATAAGGAAAGGAGGGAGAGGTGAAGCTAGAGAAGAGATTAGAAAAAAGAAAGGAGAGAGGACAGGCAGTCATACAGAGCAGGTAGTTTGCATCAATAGATTAGCACATATCTTTCATTAAAAGCTTTACTTTATAACTATACATCTAAGACCTAATAGCAAGATTTGCTTTGTCAAGATAGAATATATCAATATTTATCTACCACAGAATATATGTTAGATAATTTTGATGACTCTTATAAAGTTTGTAATTCTGTAATTCAGTTAGTAGATTTCAGTGCAAAACTTTATTGTAATTCTGTAATTCAGTTAGTAGATTTCAGTGCAAAACTTTATTGGGAATATTTCACAAGTACATCATCAACGTTGATTAAAATTCCTGATGCATTTTAGTACATGCTAAATGTAGTAAATGTGTATACTGTTGCAGCAATGTATGTCAGAAGTTAAATAAATGTCAATATATACTAATACTGTTAAAAAGAGCACATTTAGTACCATGATAGAAAGAGTTCATAAAAGTTACAAATATTTTTCTATGAGTTTTTTAGAATGGTAATGGAGAGGAAAACATGTGTTCAAAGGAAACATGCTATTGATAGCCATCAAAGGCTCAAAATCTCTGAAAGAATTGATTATATTACTGTAACACTCGTGAAGTTATTTAAATTACTGTTTGAGAAAAAGGGATTTTATACTTTTAAACATGTAATAATTCATTTTTTAAAACTCTACCACAAAAATATACACAAATGTGTAAATTTTTATTTATTTACACATATTTTATTTATTTATTTATTTATTTTTTACTGGGGAACAAAGAATTGTTTTATTTGTCCACTTTTCATTTAAGAAATCCTTTTTATAATTATTAAATCACCACAAATTGCAGTTACAAAATTATTCACAATTGAGTTCCAGGGCTACAATCACTGATCGCAAATCCCTTCACCAGTGCCCACATCCCCACATCAATGTCCCCAGTTTTCTTCTGCATCTTCCCCCATAACCTGCTGCTCTGAAAGGCACTTTTTCCACTCCCTCTCTTTAGATACTTTAGTTTACAGTACTGTTGCTGAGGCTATCATGCATATCACTGTACCTCCTTAAAGATCTCAGTCTTTCCCAGACTGGCCTCTTCCCTCCTCATGGTCTTACTGGTCCTTTCCCTGATCTATCCCTATCCCAAACAATCCCCCTAACCCCAAATGTAGCAAACTTCTTTCTAAGGACCCAAGAATCTGTTCTCTTGCCCCTTGTCTCTATTATCTTTTGTCATTAATTACTTTATATTCCACAAATGAAATAGATCATTCTGTGCCTGTCCCTCTTCCATTGACTCATTTCTTAATATTTTCCAGATCTATCTCTATAACAGAAAATTTCATGACTTAATCTTTTCTAAGGGCCATGGAGTAGTATGTTGTGCAAATATGTATTTTAAACCTTTCTAATTATGCAATATTGTCCAATAAAACTTTCTGCGATGAGAGAAATGTTCCATGTCTGCACCATCCATTGCATTAATCACTAGACATATTTAGCTATTGATTTTCAGAAATGTGCCTATTTGGAGTGAAAAACTAAATATTCTATTAATTAAAAGAGACACTTGAGTAGGGCATCTTCTACAGTGTAGTGGAGATAGACACAAAGTATCTATCTCCACTATAGGTACTAAGTGTTCTAAGTACCACAGTGTCTGTAATCCATTGGTAGAAGTACAGATTTTTGATCCTTAAGTACACAATTCATGGATGCCCTATCAACTATATCCATTCTGTAGCACGTTATATCTAGAAATACTTTATCAAAATTATGATTTAAACTTAATATTGTAAATTAATTTTCTTGCTAGAACTCTTTTTTTATTGAATCACTATGAGATACACTTACAAAGTTTTCATGTTTGAATTTCAGTCATGCAATAATTGAACACCCATCCCTCCACCAGTGCACATTTTTCACCACCAATGTATCTCCTCATCCCCTTCCCCCTGCCTCTGTGGTAGACAATTTCCCCCATACTCTCTCTCTACTTTTGGGCATTATGGTTTGCAATACAGGTACTGAGACGCTACCACACTTGGTCCTTTATCTACTTTCAGCACACATCTTCCATTCCGAACTATCCCTCCAACCATCGTTGACTTCATGATCCCATCTTTATTCCAGCTACTTTCTCCCCCAGCTCATGAGGGAGGCTTCCAACTATGGAGCGATATTCCTAGCTCTTTTGTCTGCTGTCCTTGGGTGTCAGTCTCATATCATTTTACACTCCACAAATGAGAGGGATCATTCTATGTCTGTCCCTTTCTTTCTGACTCTTGCTAGAATTTCAATTTTCAAATGAACACGGTAATGGTCCATGGTCCTCCCGTTGTTCATCGATTTGCTCAAGTGGGTTCAGTAACATCTCCATCGTGAGACTTGTTACTGTGTTTGGCATATTGACTACATCACAGGTAGCTTTCGAGGCTTTGCCGTGCGGGCGAGATACTCTGGATAGCTTGCCGGGCTCTTCAAGAGGGGCAGAGGAATCGAACCTGGCTCGGCAAGGGCCGGCTGCGTGCAAGGCAAACGCCCTACCACTATGCTATCGCTCCAGCCTCTAGCTATTGCTCCAGCCTCTAAATGATCACACAATGGAATTTATTTATAAGCAGTAACTTTGTTATTTAGTCTATGGGTGTGCCATTGCTGTGACATTTTTTCACAGATAGAAATCATTTATTTTTACTTAGAACTATCTTGTAATTACCAGCCAAAGTTTTACATTAATTACATTATAAATAATGACTATCTGCATTTGTATTGTTGATATTTAATTATTGTTGAATATTTACCATCCAGCAATAACCACTAGCGATCCAAGATGATTAAGATATTACCCCTACCCTTGAGGAACTTATAGTCTTTAAATATTGCAACACTATAAATGAACCACTTTATTTTACAAAGCAGGTTTAATTAATGTGATAAACTTGAGGGAATTGTCTACAATAAATATGACTTTTTCAGCAAGCAAAAATAATTTATCTTACAATATCTTTCTTTTGGACATGCTAGTCACAAGGACCATTACTCATTTATTAGATACTATTTCTAGTTGGCAAAAGTCCAGTAGGCTAAACTGTTTCCAAGGTGGCTTTTGGAGGTAATGGACTGATGAAAAATATGAAATAAAATCCAAACTTAGTCTAATGTGTCTATGGAATAAAAAAGTTAGAATAGGGTTTGTCAGAATGTAAAAAGAGTATTCAGCAGTTATTTTGTTTTCTGTCTCTTCACTTTCAAGATGTGAAAGTTCACAGTGTGTTCTTAGATTTTTGTTTTTTAAGATCTTTTCATTACTTTCAGAAATAAATTTAATGAAATCATTTGTTCATATTGTTGCATGAGTGGGAATAAAAGCATACTTCAAAGACGTGTGGAGTAGAAATAGAATTTTGTAAGTATGAGAGAGAAATAGACAGAATGAGAGAGAGACAGAGACAGAGAGAGAGAGAGAGAAAGGATTTCCCTGGTACTATGAACATATGGAAAGGATACAATTATTGCTAACCTTGTATCTACAGTTACTATTGCATTCCATATATGGGTATATTTTCATATATAATTACATTATTGTTAGCTCTTTTAATATCATATTTAATTTGAACTTGATGTCTAGTATTTAAATTTAATATTTCTTATTTCCAAATATTGTAAAAAAAATTGCACATCATAATTTTCAAAAGAAAACTGTATCAGTTGTGTCCAGTTTTAAAATATAAACACACAACATTATTTAATATAGCCAACAAAACTTTTTTTCTGCTTGAAATAAAAGTTATATTGCTATTTTTCTTTTCATACCACTGAAAATATTTAGGTTTGAGCAAAGCATGAGTGAAGTAAGTCTGTTCTAAAGACTGCTACTTTAGCATCCCCAAACCTTATGGAGAGAAATTAGCTATAGAATACAGTGGGTCCTAATTAAAAGATGCATGACTTTGAAATCTTAATATATTCCCTGTCCTAATTTAAATAATAATAATAATATAATAAATTTTCAAGGTATTTTTTCTTAATAGTGATGCTAAAGGTATCTTTCTTATGGCCAAGAGATAGTATAGGAGGTAACACATGAAACTACTTCAATCCCTGGTGCCACATATGGTCCCTTTAGAGCAATCAGGAGTGAGACAAAGCCAGGAATGGCCCCTAAGCATTGCTGGTTGTGGTCCTTAAATTAAATAAATAATTATAACTGCTAAATATTTTCATCTTACTTATCTGCATTTTCTTTTGAACATTTTGTAACCCTCATAAATGTATTGGATCCCAGACATAATGTCATATGTTGATAAAATATACGATTCAGTCATAAATATAAATATAAATTTAAACCAAATGCATAAATTCATAGAATTTATACACTGAATTTAATGTTATCAAGATTTTAATATATCTTTATATTCTGTATCACAGTAGTGGTGTATCAAATACAAGAGAAGTGCGTATCTTCACTTCAGGGAAAATCTAAAATGTTTTCTTGAATCCAATTTCAATTTCTTTAGAAGGATAATGGTTCTGAATGGGAGAAACAATGTTTTCACATCTTCAATTTCCATATGTTGGGGGAGGTCTCACAATTTGTTTGGGAAGTGACAGATTAATAGGTGAAATACACATTTACTCTTGTATGTATGGGATCCTCTCAAATAAAGCTTTAAAAGTGACCAAAGGCTTGGGGTGATGACTCAAAAGAATGGAACACATCCATTGTATTTTCAACACCCTGAATATGATTCCCAGAATCACATAGCACTCGACAACTGTTAGGTATGATCCCAGTAGTTCCCAATACCTCTGGTTTGGGAATATGGAGGGTCTTAGTACTCCTGAATCTGATCAGCATCACATCACGAGGTCTGAACATTGTATCTTATGACCTAGATGGTTGACTATCATCAGGTCATCAGATAAATGTTTTGGAATTCCTTATCATACAGAGTGGCCAAAAATTCAGCTTATTGATAGGGAAGTTAAAATATTTGAGGACAATTGATACCATGCAGAAGTTTAAGATTAGGAGACTAAGTTAAAATATTCCAATTAAAATATTCCAATTTCTTTATATAGTTTTCTGGTCTTGAATTCATGATTTCTGAAAATATGATGTCTGTCACATGGTTAAAACTATGTTCTTCTTTCAGAAGAGCAGACTGAGATGACAGTTTCTTGATATAATATATATAATCATTTCTTATAAACTTTAATTCATAATAATCAATATGCCAAAATCTCAGATTTTGTTGTAACATTTTTAACTCTTTATTTATTACAAAGCATTCTTCAACCACCAAATTGGCAATCTTATTCTTGTAGAGTTATCAAAAATTTTGAAATAAGTTCACTAACCATATCTTTTTTGAAATTAACCATTTCTTGACTACTACAATGAAATCTTACATTTGCTTGTACTACTTGAACATTTAACCATATTGTTCATTTTTATCCTCCCATGTAAGACTAAGTTAAGGTCTGCATTTTTCTATCCTTGCTTTGCCAAGATCAGCAGATGGTTGAATGAGACATAGGTTATTTAAATTACTTTCTTAGAGTAATATAGTTGGACAATTCCAGAGCCAAGCCTTGGCATCTGACTCGGGGTCCATTGCTATTTTTTCCAGCTTGAAGCCAGAGATTATACACATTTTAGGTAGAGCCAAACCCTTTCAAAGTTGGAACTTTATAGGTATTTTTGTGCAATGCATATTTCTTTTGGAATTTTGTCCTCTCTGTGTACTCAATATATCACATATGATAATTATAATGTATGTAGCTTTATTTGTGTAGAACACCATATTACTAAATTCAAAATTAATTTTGCAGAAAGTATTTCCACGTATCAGAACTACAACTTTAGAAAACAATAACAAAAACTTGTAACTTCTGTTTTCCAATTTAACTTGTATGGATCATTAGCTTCAAAGTCTCAAATGACTTAATTATATGGTAGCACTTTAAACAAGAACTAAAATCAATGTCAATGACTTGATTGGACATTGGAAACTATTTACAGGTCACTGCATTTTTCTCCCTCAGTAGGATAATATGTTTCTACTGTTTATGTGATCAGAATATGTTGTTGAACACTACCTCTCTATTTTTTATGGGACACATAAAGCTATTCTATGATTGTCATAATATTGTTATGCCATGTCCACCTATATCCAGCCTTGAATGTATCAGTCCATTATAAATTAAAATAAAACAAATATAATTTATAAATTTCTAATAACTTATCAAATCCAAAGACAATGGAATTTTCTTAATTAAATAATAAGTATTTTAATGAAAAATATTAATGAAGTTAATAAAGTGAATTCTTTATTTCTTGAACAATTATGTGATAAGGCATACTATTCATAGAAAATATATTAATATGTTTTGTAAAAATGAGTCAGCTTTGAAATACATTATTTTAATTATATATTTTTCATATATTTACATACATATAAAATTCAAGAAATGAGAAAAAGATTCTAAGAGAAAAACAATCTAAAACTTAAAGGTATGCTAAGAAAATAGAGCTTCGGGTTTGCTCTTCAAACCTCTATTTCCCCCTGGAACATATATCTCATTCTCTAGCCTCTGTTTCTTTGCTTCCCTCTTGTCCATCTCCACAGTGGAGAAGCCAGTATTCCCTTTTGAACACATGCTTCTCCCTTTCTTCCCTCTCATATATTTCTCACTTAGTTTCAATTAAAAACTATCTTGCTTCAAACACACACACGCAGTCACAGACACAAGAATAGAACTTCAGAGAGTTCTACTGTTAAAAGGAGATGGGGTAATAATCCCATTCATCAATAATTTATAGTGGAAATATCTCTAGACAATCTTTAAGGATGAGATTCTTTCTACTCTATCTAGAATCACTTGAATCACTTGACACTTGACATCCCATTACTCATCAATTTGTTCAAGTGGGCACCAGTAACGTCTCCATTTGTCCCTGTTGCGTGGTAGTGTAGCCCAATGGCGTCTACTCGTACTAGGAACACAAACCACAAACAGCCTCAAACCGATTGTTCAGGATCTTAACGAAGAAGTTCTGACCATCTCGTAGGTGGGCGGCCACGCGGTCTTTTGACGCCAGGTGGAATCCAGTCAGGAATGGCTCTAGTCTACCAGTCGTCTCCAAATCACATTACGTGTCCAGCCCATCTGATTTTCGATGCCTTGGCAAACTATACAGCGTCCCTGAGTTTTGGTCGTCGATGGAGGTCAGAACTACGAAATCTTTCAATAATTTGAGTGAAGAGTGACACTCTAAGAATAGCTCCTTCGATTTCTCTTTGGGAGACCCAAATAGCATTCTCACCCTTTTTGTAGGGCCCCACTTTGCACTCTATTGCACCCCACCCAGCCCCAACTTCCTGGCCCTGGCCACTGACGGTGGCCTGGCCCATCGTCAGTTCAGTCTCCCGGAACACCAGTCTCCGCCTTTCTCATCTCTACCAGAATGAGTCCCCTCGACTTCCTTGAATTCCCTTTCAAGGGGCTGGAGAGATTGTGCAGCCCAGCAGGCGCTTGCCCTGTGTACAGACAACCCGGGTTTGATGCTCGCAACCCAGGTTTGATGCTCGGCACTCTGTCTGGTCCTGTTAAACCCCACCGGGAGTGATCCCCAAGTTCAGAGTCAGAAGGAAGTCCTGAGCACAGCCAGGTGTGACCCAAATTCCCCCACCACACAAAAAAAACCATAGTTTTTATATGCAAAGATTTTTAGGCCAAACCAAAGCAATGATATATAAGAAGTAATGATATAGTGTTAAAAGATACATATTTTTATACATAGCATATATTCCTGAGCAGGCTGAGGTTATTCTTGAGCTCTGGGTTAACTTCCCCTGTAGCTGCCCTTCCTTCAGATCCCAGCGTATCTTCCTCTTGAGCTCTGGGTTAACTTCCCCTGTAGCTGCTCTTCCTTCAGATCCCAGCGTATCTTCCAGATAACCTGAAGATTCTGCTCCTGACTTCCCTGCCTTCTGACAGCCTGTCCCGGCCCTCTGTACTTTGGTGATTAGAAAACGGGCTGAAGCGATAGCACAGCGGGTAGGGTGTTTGCCTTGTAAGCAGCCAACAGGGCCGAGCAGGGTTCGATTCCTCCACCCCTCTCGGAGAGCCCAGCAAGCTACTGAGAGTATCTCGCCCGCTATGCCAAACACAGTAACAGTTGTCACAATGAACACGTTACTGAGCCCGCTCGAGCAAATCGATGAACAACGGGAGGACAGTAACAATGACAGTGACACAAATACTACTAGTCTCCTTTCCTGAGTTATAAAATGGAAACAACACACAGGAGAATGTTTGCAAAATTGAATAAGTTAATCCCAAAGGGTATTAAAATACTCCCTAATATATGGGAAGTATTCAATAACTGTTAAATATATTGTTATCAGAGAAATTTATTCCACATTACACATTCTCTGGTTTCAAAGTTGAGCAGAGACATAGAAACATGTGATAATTAAAACTCCATCTGTTGGGGTAGGTGCCGCATCCCGCCTCCTCCAGAGGGAACCCCCGTAACCATGAGCCTCTATAAGCATAGCTCGCTTATGCAGGAACCAGGACTCTCACTGCAAACCGCGCGGCCACTTATGCGGCCATGAGACATCTTATATATAAAGTGGTCAGTGGAAAATAAATTCTCCAATGTTTTTCCCTGAAAATCAGGCTTAATTCTTTTACAAATCTCAACACTGAATAGGAAAGAGAGAACAAAAGGGAATGCCCTGCCACAGAGGCAGGGTGGGATGGGGATGGAATAGGGGGTGGGAGGGTTACTGGGATCCGTGGTGGTGGGAAATGGTTACTGGTGGAGGGATGGGTATTCAAAATAAATAAATAAATTAAATTTTAAAAAAAAACACCTCCATCTGTGATGACTTTGCACACGACCTAAAAAAATAAGAACCTGGAAGAAACATAATGAGTATATTGGGATTTTCCAATTAAAACCAACATCAAATTTATATGTCATAAGTGAATTTTATGAGTATATACAACTACAACAAAAAACACATTAGAAATTTTGCCATAAAGCAGACATCAAAATGCTGTGGCATGCATCAGTCACATTTATGAGGAAATCAGTAATTTAGGTTTGGTTTGAAATTAGTTTCTTGCCACAGGGATCTTGCTGGAATGACTCGAAAAAACACAGGAGTGTATGTAGTTTCTCTAAGAGCCAGTCAGGCAGCCGCTTTTCTTAGGGTGAGGGGTGAGGGGAAAGGCATGATTTTCACTCATTTTGAGGAACTGAATCTTTGGTAAAAATTTATTTTCCCAGCAGTTTCACTGATGCCATAATAGATAGTGAAGGATATAAAGGGATACCATTGTGAAAAGTTATTTTACCAGGTAGGAAACTCGCAAGAGGATTTATATTTCAAAATGACAGTGACCTAAAACTTACATTCAAAAAGGTCTTCAAGAAAAAAGGATCACAATTGTAGTTTGTAGAACTGTATCACCCAAAAACTTGCCCACCAAATTGACAGATTCTCAGCATCTGAAATTTTATTTTCCCCGTGGAACTTTGTACATAGCATATCGTTGAATACTGTAGAAAAAAATTAACTTTCGACTAATGAATTCTCACTACATAAAAAAGAATGTATATAATTTCAAAATTCCTTTCTGGTAATTTAAATATTTTAATGAATTTTTAGGGTCAAAAACTAGTTTTTGACGTTTTACTGTATTTTAATATTGAATATGTTCATAAGCAATTTTATTTGCTGCTCATATATTTAATGTCTTATGTTAATAAGCCAAAATTTTAAAAAAGTATGTATGTACATTTGAAAAATTGCATTTCTTAGATAACATAATCTTAGAGTCATTCTACATTTTATTATACTTGAAGTTAGTCATTCCATTTCCTTTTAGAAACATTTCTAAAGAGATTTATATCAGATTTACCTCCAAAACTTTTATTTTAAATTATATTTAAATAAAAATGAAAGCTTTAACAAAATATTCAAAACAAAATGTAGTTATGTTTCTAGCAGTAACTAAAGTGTTTTTTTTTTATTTTTTATTAGTGAATCATTGTGAGGTACAGTTAAAGATTCACAAACTTCAGTGTTTTGCAGTTGACATTTTTGTTCAGCATATTTATACTAGAGCTCAAGTACAATCAATACTTAATTCTTTAAGCAGTTTTGTAACAAACATATATTGGGGATAAATAAAAAAAGAAAAATTTGGGCATACAGGACCCATCATGCAGTGTTTTTTTTTTTTTTTCCTCATCTCTTTACTTCTTTCACTTTGGTCTTCTCTACTGCCCTCACTTCACACTAACACACAAATAAGAGAAAAACCTTGCACTTCCTTAATTAGTTATGGTAGGTCATTTATAGCTTTAAACTAGGACACCAAGTGCATTCTGACTAGTTCTCACAATTTAATTAAAATTGAAGAAAACTCTGTTACTGCGTGCAGTGGTAAAAATATTGCAGGTGGCTGAGTAGAGAAGATAGTTGATCTAAAAATGTATTTGGATTTTTCTAAGTGTTAGTTTTCCAGAGTTAAATTACCTATTTAACTTTCCCAGAAGTGAATTTTAAGAAATTAAGGGATAAAATGAAAAGAGGAATCAAAAGAAAAATAAGCAGGATAAAAATTTGAGTGTATGGATGTGCATGTGGTTATGTGCATTGATATATACATTAATACACACAGACATATGTGTTATGAATAAAATGGAAGTTGGTCTTCTGCCTTAGTAATTCTCAGGTCTCAAGTTCTGACTCACAGCTGTTAAGACTGTTCATCCTTGCTTCATCATCAGCAGTAAATTGAGAAGTGACTAATGCAATTTTAACCAAACTGTCAAATCTGACATCATATGATCAGTTTTTCATTTGTACTTTCACGCTATCAATTCTCAGTTTCTAAAAACAAATAACAGAAAACATGGACTTTTTTGCATAATTTCTCACATTTTATATCTGGTATCTTTTTCTGTAACTCAGGATTTTTTTTCTTTATTTCTCTCTTGACAATATAAGAATGCTGGGTAATATTTAGAAAACTTTTCTCAGTATCAAATGCATATGTTGTCCCAAGACAGAATTTTTATTAACATTTGTTGCATAATATCTAGAATATGCCCAATTTATGAATATTAATAAAACGTTTAAAAGTACGTATTTTCTCCATTTAATTATTTGTTATTTTAAATTTTATTTTTAATAAGGCTGCACCTGGTATAGGTGGTGGGGTTGTAACATGTTGCTGGGGATGTAATTCAAGATACAGCACATACTAATCATCTCTGTGTGCTACCATTTTGACTATGTCCTCAACCCATGAATTTGTTGGTTAACCTAACGAGCATTGGTTGGTAGAATTCTATAGGTTTAAGGTGTCGAGCTTTAGGCATACATTACAGAAATTACAGTAATCTGCATTTCCTACATTATGTATACCATCAGAATTGTAATTTCAGTTAATTACCATACAGCATACAATAGACATTAACTCAGTTCATTCATGACCTTCCACTTTTAGAACCATATCTTTGTTTCTGACCTGATTTTTTGTGTTTATATTTTGGACCCACACTCTATGGTACTTGGGTTTTAGTCCTAGCTCACCATGACTTTGTTCTTATATTCAAAGATTTTTTTGTGTGTGTGATACTCTTTATTTCTTAGTTTTATTTATTGATGTTTATTTTTTATCTTCAATATATGAATGAATTAAAATCATTTGTATTTTCCTGTATGTCATATTTTGTGTAATATGATACCTTTTAGAATTATACATACTCAAATAGCAAGATTTTATCTCTTTATTTAATTGAATCATGTTCGATTGTATAGTATGAGGGACTCTACAATGTTTCTTCCTTTCCTTGTTTCATTCATGGAAGTATGTCAGACTCACCATCACCCCTTCTCATCACCTCCACAAGCTCTATCCTTCCTGCTGTCTAACAAGATTAGGGTGAAGCTCTTTGGAATCCTGATATGATTTTTAAAAATAACCAGTTTTAAATTTTAAATACTCTGCTGGTTGTAGTTTATAGAGAGGGGATGATGACAACATTTCTCTCTTTCAAAATACTTACATCACCTACTTCTCCTTTTACAAAGGATATTTAAAAACTATCCATCATCACTGTCATCCCACTCTTCATCGATTTACGCGAGCAGGCGCCAGTAACATCTCTATTCATCCAAGCCCTGAGATTTTTGTTTGTTTAATTATTTATTTATTTACTAATGAATCACCATGAGGTACAGTTACAGATTTACAAATTTTCGTACTTACGTTTAAGTCATACAATGATCAAGTACCCATCCCTCCACCAGTGCCCATTTCCACCAACAATATTCCCAGCATCCCTCCCACCACCCCACCCAACCCCACCCCACTTCCATGGCAGACACACTTTCTTTTACTCTCTCTCCTTTTGAGTGTTATTAAGTGACCATCATGTTTGGTCTGTAGTTTACTTTCAGCGCTATCCGAGCAAGCCTTCCAAGTATCCATTACTTGTTGGTCCCTTCTCTATCTGAGTTCCCTTTCCCCAGCACATGAGGCAGGCTTCATGCATGCCATGGAGCAAACTTCCTGGTCCCTATCTCTACTATCCTTGGGTGTTAGTCTCCCATTATATTACCTTATATTCCAGAAATGCTTGCAATCTTATGTTTGTCTCTTTCTTTCTTTCTTTCTTTCTTTCTTTCTTTCTTTCTTTCTTTCTTTGTGAAATACCATGAGGTGCAGTTGTAGATTTACAAATTTTTGTGCTTGGGTTTCGATTATACAATGATCAAGTACCCATCCCTCCACCAGCGCCCATTTTCCACCACCATGGATCCCAGTATCCCTCCCACACCCATCCCCCCATCTCACCCTGCCTCAGTGCAGGGCATTCATTTTTGTTCTCTCTCTCTTTTTGGGTGTTGTGGTCTGCAAAAGAGGAATTGAGTGGCAATCATGTTCAGTCCATAGTCTACTTTCAATACGTATCTCCCCTCCTGGGAGTATCCTCCAAATACCCTTTATTTGGTGCTCCCTTCTCTATCTGAGCTGCCCTTTCCCCTAGAGTGCCCGGCTGGCCTCTAAGCCATGGACTAATCCTCCTGGTACTGATATTGGCTACTCTTGGTTATTAATCTTCTATTTTGTTTCTTTATGTCCCCCAGATGAATGCAATCTTTTTATGTCTATCCCTCTCTTTCTGACTCATTTCGCTAGCATGATACTTTCCATGTGGTACTACTTGTATGTAAATTTCATGACTTCATCTTTTCTAACAGCTACATAGTACACCATTGTGTAGATGTACCAAAGTTTCTTTAACCAGTCATCTGTTCTTGGGCACTCAGGTTTTTTCCAGATTCTGGCTATTGTAAAGACCAGCCCTGAGATTTCAATAGCCTCTTCTTACTCATCTTTCCCAAAGATTAGAAGCTCTTTCAAGGTCAGGGGAATGAGACCTGTTATAGTTACTGGTTTTGGCATATTGAATACGCCACAAAGAGCTTGCCAGGCTCTGTCCCTATGGGCAGGATACTCTCTGTAGCTTGCTGGGCTCTCCGATATATATATATATATATATTTCTCTCTATTATTTGTTGCCCACTGTCTGACCTCCATCAAACATGGTGTCATAATTATGTAAAATAGATAGGAAGCCTCTCATGATGTATCCGGAAAGAGTCCTGGAGCATGGCAGTAGTTGGGTAGTGGAGGTCGGCTGCTGGGGTTGGGTCCCTATGGGGCGCCCTGAGTGAATACAGCCTGGTGTGGAGTCCAATCATTGTATCACTGTCATCCCCTTGTTCATTGATTTCCTCAAGCAGGCACCAGTAATGTCTCCATTCATCCTAGATTTTAGCAAGAGCCACATTGGAGGCTCTTTCAGGGTCAGGGGAATGAGACCCATCATTGTTACTGGGTTTTGGCATATCGAATACGCCACAGGGAGTTTGCCATACTCTGCCATGCAGGCAGGATACTCTCGGTAGCCTGCCGGGTTCTCCGACAGTGAGAACTAGATGATGGGAGATGGCTTCCAGGAGCATGGTTTTATAGTCTCTGGGTCTTGGCCATTGGTGGGATTACACGGCACTGGAGGCAGTTGGTGGGTGTAACTGCCTAGCTACTGGAAGATGAGGGATCTGGGAGGAGGAGGCCCAATCCCGACCTGAGCAAGCTTGGAGATCTCAGTACTGGGTCCTGCACACCTGGGTTCCTTTCCTTGTTCTTTCAAGCATGAGGCTAGTCCCAGCGTGTGGAGATTGTTCTCAGGCGTGGCTGTGGCTGGGTTTCAGAGGTCTTCAGCTGCCGGGGCTCTACCCAAATCAGGGAGGGAAAGCACAACCCATCCCTCTCCATGGGGCCCCCATGAGGACAGCCAGGGGCGGGGGCAGGAGTCCAATAATAAAAAAATATTATAGGCAGATAAGCCAACGGCTCCATAGAATTTAGACTCTATTTTATTGACTACATGTTTAGAAAGAATGAACCTTGCATTCTAAAATCAATCTTTGCAATGTTAGAATATTTCTACTCAAATGTTTTCTCTGTTGAAGCAGAACCTGAAAATTCGGAGGAATTCGAGTTTTGGTTCAAACTAAGATTTACTGTGAAAATTTGTACTTAAGGTTATTCTGTAGCTGCTTATTATGTAGACAAAAATTTTGGAAATAATGCCTTATATGACTCTGAATGTGATATTGATAAAATATTCAGCATGAAATTTGTTGAAATGCTAATGATAATATAATCCATGAAAAGAACAAAGCAAAAATAGTTACATAACTTGAATCATTTCATTAACTCAAGCATAAATTATCAAAATATTGGCACTATTCTGGGATAATTTTATGTTTCATATTTAAGAATATTTTTAGATATCTTTTTTACATAATTTTTACAATAAGACCTAGAATTTCTATGATAACTTTACATGCAAATGAGTCACGGTTAATGCTATTCTATTTATTACTCTCTTCCTGTTTTACTACCACAAGATATTTAGCGTAATTGTTGTCATTAATCAACTTCATCAGACATCAGATAGCGCAATAAAAACAGAAACAGAGAAAAATTCTGCAGTGGACAATTTTGCATATTTTCCCAATTTGTATGTAAAGGTTTGTTTACATAAGAATATTTTGATATCAAATTAATGCACATGTGGTGTTTAAATGTTGTATGTGAAAATTTACAAAGTTCTGCTATACTGTTTTAATATGAATCTATGTAATAAAGGTGATGAATTAATAGATCTATTAGATTAACATTCCAAAAAATTGTATTAACTTAAATATTATAGTATAATCTGATTTGAATTTACTTTCCTACTTCTTTATAAAATTCTACAGAAAAGATCAACTTGAGACTTTGTGCATTAAATTTAGGACCAGAGAAAATCTGTTCCTTTTTTTTTTCTGATGCTTGATTTTTCATTCTATACATTTAATGTTAGACTTTGCCTTTTCTTCTCCTTGCTGTTTAATATTCACTATTTTTTTGTTCTCTACCTGGGATAAGAAAGACCAGAAAATCCTCAAAAAGAACAGAATTATTAAAAATGTGTACCTTGCATATAAGGTTGATATATGAATTTCATCTTCCATTTTTCAGGTAATTTTTAATATAGATAAATACAAAAACCCATTTAATGTTGGTCTTCCGTTAGATTTTTTGTTTGTTTTGGCTTACTCCTGACTCTGTGCTCAGGGATTACCCCTTACATGGCTCAGGAGACAATATGGGCTGCTGGGATTCAAACCCAGGTCTGCCACATGCAAGGCAACCCACTGTACTATTGCTCCCACCCCCTTAATCTAATTTTTGATGTGTTCTCCAACTATAGTTTTATTTATATGCTATTCTATGAAAGAAATAGTTGCTTCTTCATTGAATATTGCATTATTCAGTTGTTTAATTGTTCACAAAATCTGGGAACATTCAACTCTGCTTAAAATTGGAGTGCCAGGGTGCTCTTTAATGAACAGAAATAGTTCTTTGAACACCCTCAAAGGCCCGGTAGTAATTTCTTATATGGTTTCCTAGGGAGAATCTGGCAGAGTGTTAGGTTTTGGCAGATTGAACTCAAGCTCCTCTGGTCTTTTAGGTATGTACTGAATACTAAGAGGTATCAGTCCTTCCATTCTCTTGTTTTGTTTCATTTTGATGTTTTTGTTTTTTCTTTAATGGCCTCCCCTGGTATTTAGGGCTTATTTATGGTGGTAGTACCAGTACTATATGAACTGTCAGGGAACCAAAATTGGGTCAAGGTGTAAAGCAATCATCTTATCTGCTGTACTATTTCTCCAGATTCTCCATTATTCCTTTCAGATATTTGCATTGCTTTAGAAATATTGTGATACAGAGATACTGCATTATGTATGGCATGAAAATCTAATATGGGCGGTCAATATTAGTAAGTAAAATGTGCAGCCAAAAACCAGAAAGGCAGACAATTGTATTGCGTGATAGCAGAATTTATAATATTGGTGTTCTTTAGGTTGACCTCTGTCCTGAGAAGCTAAACATGGAGACCGCATGAAAAGCATAACTACCAGAACTTTAGGAGAAAGAGTTGTTAACAGACAACTTACAAGTTACGTTGTTATAGAGAATCCTAACACAAACTAGAAATAAGTATATAAGAAAGACTGATTTACTAAAAGGGTTTTAGGCATGGTTTTTATGCTGTTTTGTTGTTTATTAGAACAGTTTGATTTTGCTTTGGCAATGCACCTATTAGAAAATTGCATTTACTCGACAACCTAGATCATAGTGATTAAAGTTTATAGAAAGAAGACATGTGGCGCATGTCTTTTCATAGTGAAAGTTTCCTATAAATAGTAGTACTGGAGACTGGAGCGACAGTACAGTAGGTAGGGTGTTTGCCTTGTAGGCAGCAGACCCAGGTTCTATCTCTGGCATCCCATACGGTCCCCCAAGCACCGCCAGGAGTGACTCCTGAGTGTAGAGTCAGGAGTAACCCCTGGGCATCACTGGACGTAACCCAAAAACCAAAATAGGTAAATAAAAAGCTAGTACTGAATTGCAAAGATAGTAAAATAGGTAGGGCACTTTCCTTACATAAGGCTGATATAGGTCCAATCCCAGAACCTCATGTTGTCCTCCAACCTCTGCCAGGAGTAATCCCTGTATCCAGAGCCAAAAGTAAGCCCTAAGCACTACTGAATGTGACACGAAGATTCCCCACTGTCCCCCAAATTCCGACAATATTAAATTCTCTAAGCACAACTGACATTCATGTGGCAAGCATGACATAATTGTACTGGTTGATGAAATTTTGAAACAACAAAAGAGCATATGCTTTTAGTATCATTTTAAGTGAATTTCTGAAAGCATAGAATCCCTCAAGTTACTTGTTGGCCCTTCAGGTCAATTGAGCAAAGAAGAGATTATACTGGCATGCCACAAAATTGTTGTCTGTCACTGAGAATGTTACTTTTGTTTGCTAACGCTGTCCCTGATTTCTTGTCTCTCTAATTAGCACACATGGAATTGGTGGTAGTCATTGATAGTTAGCCAAGTCTCTCCTCATCTTGTCCCCACAGGGTTTCCAGTAACAATTAAAACCTCTACCATGTATGTATTCTTCAATATTTGGGATAATTATGATTATAAGAGCTGCCTAAGTATTAATATAATGTGATACTGAAACCTTGTACTATGCTATTTTTTCCCCTTTTCCTCATAGACATTCTGTAAACTGTTTCACAAAGAGAGACACAGGGACAGACTTATATTATTAGACTTCATTACCTCATTGCACAGGAGTGACATTCTAAGAAAATTTAACATTGAAAATATGAAACACAGTTTTGAAAATACTAAATCACCCTATCCCAATAATAGCAATACCACTTAGTACCTATAGGGGTATTAAATCTACTTAATCTTCATTTCCTTATTTACCTAATATAAATTTTAATACTGGAGTTATAATATTTTGTGAGGTTTTAATAAGACAATGGACATTATATCCTCACCACAGAGGCTCAAACACAGGAAATATTCAATAAATAGAAATTTGCTTTGCTAATATCATGTTACTTTTCAGGGGAATAAAAGAGCACTTTGCTTTTATTCAGAGTTAAAAATAATTTTTTGAAATGCCCTGCCACAGAGGCAGGGTGGGATGGAGCGATGGGGGCTGGGAGGAATGCTGGGACCCTTGGTGGTTGAGGATGGGCGCTGGTGGAGGGATGGGTACTTGATCATTGTATAACTGAAACCCAAGCACAAAAATTTGTAAGTCTATAACTGTACCTCATGGTGTTTCACTAATAAAAAAATAAATAAAAACATAATTTTTTGAATGGCATAAAATTTGAAGACTCCTTTATCAATATCATTTCAACTTGGATTAAAAATGCCCTACAGAAGGGACCAGTATGACAATAATATTTAGAAATTATTACTTCAGACAAGAACTGAGTGTTGCATGTAGGTAAAGGTGTATATGTGATAACCTTTCACTATCTGTATTGCAAAACATAATGCCCCAAAGGAAAGACAGACAGACAGACAGACAGATGACAAACAGAGGCAGAGAGACAGAGGGGGAGAGAGAGAGAGAGAGAGAGAGAGAGAGAGAGAGAGAGAGAGAGAGAGAGAGAGAGAGAGAGAGAGAGAAAGTCACAGAATAATGCCTTAGAGGAAGGACAAATACTTAAACCAGTTTAGATATCCACTTGAAAGTCCAATGTTCTATTAGCAGGCTCAAGAGGATGTCTGCCTTTCAACTGACATTCTCTTTGGTATAACTCTGACTTCAACTATTCGAATCAGACTAGTGAGAGCATATGTAGCTGTGAGTTTCTTTATAAACTAGGCTGCTTCTTTGTAGTCATTAAACCAAGTTTTATTGGATTGCCAAGAGGGCTATCTTTTGAATTAAGCATATTAGAATGTAGTTATTAAATCACCTTTGTAGAATTAGAATCGAATTTTTACAAAAGGCAAGTTACAGATACATGGTTTTCTCTCCACCTTCCCTTTAAATTTTCCAGATAAATTAATAAACTAGACTTGTTATTTTGCATAAATATAGCAAGGTTGGAGAACTCTCCATTTGAGGGGATCCCATTATTTACTGTGAAGTTCTGGGGTTTTGCTAAAGACAGGCGACACACCACTACTGGCATTAATTTTTTTCTGTCATGTTAGAGTTACCCAGGCCTAGCCATAAGATGTGAAGATAAGGTCCCACGATGAGCTGAAGGTGACCTTAACCCCGCATGGTGAGCCGGAGATGTCCTTTCCGTAGGAATATCTTGGCAGAAAGGAGTCTTTTGCATTCCTTCTTTAGGGCTAGAAGAGATCCTGGTTTCCAGGTTTTTCTTGATGCTGAGAGCAGGACCCAAGCTGGATCAGTCATTGCAGACCTGCAGATTCCTCATTTTCCATAGCAAAGATGATTTCCAGTCTTTTCTCGATTGCCTTTCCTTGATTAACATTTTCTTATGTTATAATTAACATTTTCTTAATTAACATTTTCTTCCTTGAAACCAAGGAAATACAGATTCTTTTCTTACTAGTTTCATTTCATTCCCTTCCTTCCTTCCTTCCCTCCCTCCCTCCCTCCCTCCTTCCTTCCTTCCTTCCTTCCTTCCTTCCTTCCTTCCTTCCTTCCTTCCTTCCTTCCTTCCTTCCTTCCTCACTCCTTTCCCTCCTTCCCTCCTTCCTTCCTTCCTTCCTTCCTTCCTTCCTTCCTTCCTTCCTTCCTTCCTTCCCTCCCTCCCTCCCTCCCTCCCTCCCTCCCTCCCTCCCTCCCTCCTTCCTTCCTTCCTTCCTTCCTTCCTTCCTTCCTTCCTTCCTTCCTTCCTTCCTTCCTCACTCCTTTCCTTCCTTCCTTCCTTCCTTCCTTCCTTCCTTCCTTCCTTCCTTCCTCCCTCCCTCCCTTCCTCCTTCCCTTCTTCCCTTTTCCCTTCCTTCCCTCTGGGTCATGCCTGAGGTGATCAGGTGTTGCCCCTCTTTCTGCATTCAGGAATCATTTGTGGTGTATTCCAGGACCACACATGATTTAAACCTGGGTGAGCCACATGAAATGCAAGTGCCTCACCCACTGTACTATTGCTCTGGCTATGGTTTGGTCCCTTACTTGAGGGCTGTCTTTATAGTTTACGATGGCAGGCACCCTAAATATTTTTTCTCATGGTTTTAGCACAGGCTTGTATAGTTGAATTCTCTTTGACCATTATAATTTAGGTAACATACTACTAAACACTTTTTCTTTCTTTTTTTTTAATTGATTAATAATTGTTAAACTGCTTTTCATTCACTTAGCTTAACTGGGGAAATGCCTCTAAACTTTTATTATCTTAGCACATAGTGGAAGACACTAGAAATATAATTCTATTCCTCTACAGGTTTCTCATAAAGAAATTCTTTTTTTTTTCTTAGCATAAAGAAATTCTTAAATGTGACAATTGTGATGCATCTGTGTGCAGAGACCTTGACTGATATGAATCTCTAACACATTTGTTGAATCAAAGATTGAATAGCTCTGTCTCTGTTGTTCTGACATGTGGAAAAACCAGTTGGCTGCTCCCACTCATTGTCCCTTCATTGCAGTGAGACCTCTTTACTCTGAGAAGTATGTCAGACTATTGGATTTTAGCTTGTCTTTTCCTGTCAACCATCAGTCTTTTAACGTGCTTCTTACCAGGGAGTCTTCTCTGCTTCAAATTGGGTAGGCTCTCCACACTGCCCTCAACTTCAGAGCTGCAATCAGGAGCTGTCACTGGGTTACAATAGGTAAAGTAACTGAAGAGAGCAAGAGGAAAAGGCACTAACTTTAGCAAAAAAGCACTTGTTTTCTCTTCTATATTTTTGAAGAAATATACTCCCGAGTGGAACATTTTATTTTATGCTTCCTTAGTTATTTTATCTGCAAATTGGGTAAATTTCTTCCTCACAGAGCAATTTTAAGAGATGACTAGAGCATTTGTTTTTCTTTTCTTTTCTTTTTTTTTTTTGAAGAATCAGTAGAATTCAGCAAATTGGAGACAGAAGAGCATCTTCTTTCTGGTTCATTGATTAAAGACATACTCATTCATTTAAAAAGATAGTTGAGAACCAACTTCTCTAATCAGCAAAACTGCTACCAACCAGTTTATATAAGGTCAATCAGTGAAGTGTTCTCTTTCCAGTCATTTCCACAGAAAGCTTGAAATTACAGTCTTTTTAATAAATTCGTTTTTTTCCTATGAGAAAAAAATTTAAATGCAATTTAATTTTCTCTGAGAGGTAGTACTTAGTTTAGTCAAGTTAGTAAAAACAGGACTCAGAGATTTAAAAGATAATGCATGTATAAGATATATATTAGTAAGCTTGAGGCTGGAAAAATAAAGTTATAGGCATTGTGACCACTGAGCAACAATGTTAGATAGTAAATAAATTCATGAAGAGCTGGAAACACTTAACATACCTAAAAAACACAATTTTTAAGCCCATCCATGCTGAGTTTGTTTCATTAATACCAAGTTTCATGTGTATACATTCTGAAATAATTATTGTTCATAAACTCATGGCTTGATTTATTTTTGTGTTTTATTTTTGTCTTTCTGGAAGGTACAAATCAAAATAATCAGTTGCATGATCAAGTTCTTCTAAGGCTATATAATTAGTAACAACAATACTTGGTTATGGAATTTTTTATCTTTATGCAATGTTTTCACTTGCCAATTTTATGTTTTAAATTCTAAACAAATATTCTAAATGTGTACAGTTTCAGTGCTAGAAAAATCCCAGATAGTGCTGATATTTGTTGAACGCAGGTGTGGATGGTCAATTAAACCAATAAAAATTGCTAGATATATTTATAAAGTTAGCAGAAACACATACAGAACAAAATGAGAGAGTGAGAAAGGGGGTGGACAGAGAAACACAGAGGTCTGTGTTTTAGTACAACACTTCTGGATGTGACCCAAGATGGATTTGCTAAAAGATTCTTAGTACTCATCCATTTAGTCATGCTTATAATAGTGCATTCAAAGGTGAATTTGGTGATAGCAGAATTGCTTTCGTAAACAAACCCTTTCTTAAGTGATGAGAAATGCTTTTTATATATTATATTAATAAATAAAGTGCTGCATGCCAGATGCAAGGAATTATCCTACACTGAGATTTCTGATGAGTAAGGAAAAAAATTTAAAAAGGATTTTCAAAGCTCAAACAAGTTATTAAAGCTGAAAAGTCTCCTTCTCCAGGGCCTTTAAAAGTAGGACATATGGCAGAGATGACTTAAGGGTAGTGCAACTGGATAAAATTCATCACCTGAACCTATCTTTAGTTTTTGAATCTTTGCAACATTTTTCAAAATATGTAAACACACACCAAATGTAGCCTGCCCACATGGCAGAGTCTGGCAAACTCCCCGTGGCGTACCCCATATGCCAAATACCAGTAACAATGATGGATCTCATTCTCCTAAAGAGCCTTGAATATAACCTCAGGGCTAGGATGAAGGAGAAGTTACTGGGGCCTGATCGAGGCAATCGATGAATAACAGGATGATTTGTGATTTTGTGATTTTGTTGTAAACACATAAGTCTTTACTAAAATTAATTTTCACAAAAAATAGTTTGAATAAGTTACTCTTCGATTGAGTGGATGGCATCTTTACTAATTCTTTCTCATATTCTTGCATCCTCAAATGTAATCATATAGATTAGTAACACTGTAGCACTGTCCTCACATTGTTCATTGATTTGCTCCAGTGGACACCAGTAATGTCTCTATTTTGAGACTTGTTGTTACTTTGTTTGTCATATGGAATATGCCACGGGGAGCTTGCCAGGCTTTGCCTTGCAGGTGGGATACTCTTGGTAGCTTGCCAGATTCTCTGAGAGGGACAGAAGAATCAAATCTAGGTCAGTCACGTGCAAGGCAAACACCCGACCCGCTGTGCCCAAATCAGTAAATATAGTTTTACTTTTATTTTAAATGCTCTATTTTAATACATTTGAGATTTAAAATCTCAATTTATCAACTCATATATGCTGTCAGAGATAAAATTTGTCAGGAAAGCACACCTACCTTGCCCATAGCTCATCCAAATTCTATCTCCAAATCCTATGTGGTCTACTGAGCTCTACTGAGCTCAGAAAAGAATTTCTGAGTACAGAGACAGGGGTAATCCTTGAGCATTGCCACCTGTGACCCTAAGCCCATAAACAAATAAACAAATAAAATTAAATTTATATGACCTGAGAGATACAAACAGGGATTAAGGCACTTGCCTTGCTCATGGCAAGCCCTGATTCAATTCCTACCACCATATACAACCCACTAAGCACCACCAGGAGTAATCCTGAAAACAAACCTTGTAGTAAGACCTCAGCATTTGGGTATGGCACAAAACAAAAAAACAAAAACATTAAAAAAATAAAAAAAAAACAGGTATCTGAGCAGTAGTTGAGTGGGTAAGGCATTTGCCTTGCACACAGACAACCCTGGTTCTATCCCTGGCATACCAGTTCCCCAAGCACCGCCAGGAGTGATCTCTCAGTGCAGAGTCAGGAGTAATCACGTAGTAAATCTGGGTGTGACATAAAAAGACAAAAATAAAAATAAAAAACAACAGTGGTAGGGCGTTTGCCTTGCACGCAGCCAACGTGGCGACCCTAGTTCAATTCCTCCGCCCCTCTCGGAGAGCCCGGCAAGCTACCGAGAGTATCTCGCCTGCACGGCAGAGCCTGGCAAGCTACCCGTGACGTATTCGATATGCCAAACACAAGTAACAACAAGTCTCACGATGGAGACGTTACTGGGCCTGCTAGAGCAAATCGATGAACAATGGGAGGACCGTGACCGATGAGCTACACAATGTCTTATGAGTTTAGAAAATAAAATTGAATAAATAATATCCACAGAAAACCTCCCATTTGTATAATATTCCCCCAAATATGGCTATATTCATTCTTTAAGACACTTGTATGAGCCAGGTACTATTATTTATCTAATGTAAAAGAGTCTCTTTGCCAAATATAGGCAACTATTGAATTTTTATAGTACCTTAAATTTGAGTTTATTTTCTAACTTACATAATCTTTCCACTGTGTCATGTTGTTTTCACAAAGTAAACTTACAGGCCAGAGTTTAGACTTAACTTTGAAGGATTTTGTTGTGTGAGAATAAATATTTACTCTCTATATATAATGAAGTTGAAAACTGAAAGATCCTAAAGTGAAAATCTAGGTACATTTTTACAGATGTGAATGATGACACTCAATGAATACTATACTCACTAAAAATAAGTAACACTTTTTAGTTCAATTAGATGATGAAAACAGGTCAGATTTGTTTGGGGCCAGCAGTTTTGAAAGATTATAATACTAAGTGTAGACATTGAATGAAAGTGGTAGCTATAAAACCTGTTCTTAGAGTGCTTTACCTATGAAGGAAGATTGTTTCTAGCATATTAGAGAAAGTAAAAGTTATTCAGGACTTAAATATACTCAATGCACTCATTCAACAACTGTCTGGACCTGTCTTATAGCAGTGTAGGGGGTCTTTGTGTTTTCCAACGATAATTTATGGACATGCATTTTGTGAAGTTCAAGTGTACTTTTGGAGTGGGATAATCAACAAACACAGTAATAGTGTGATTAGAATATAAAGCATAAAAAATCGTACTGGAAAGCATACGAGAAAGGAATTCTGATTAAGTGTTTTGCATGGGGATTAAACTCAGGGACAAATGCTTTTGAGATACGGACTCTGCCACAGAGTCAGATTCTTGGCATTCAGATAAAATTTTGAAATTACGCATATTGGGGGTTGGAGTGGTAGCACAGTGAGTAGGGCATTTGCTTGCATATGGGCAACCCGGGTTCAATTCCCAGCATCCTGAATCCAGTATCTCATATGGTCCTCCGAGCACTGCCAGGAGTGATTCCTGAGTGCATGAGCCAGGAGTAACCCCTAAGCATCTCTGGGTGTGACTCAAAAAGAAAAAAAAAATTATCCATATCCCCCTGACTTTTCTATAATAGGGCCATGGAGATTTCGGGAAAAGTTTGTTTTTTTAGTAGAATTGGGTAGGAACAGAGTGTGATGATCCAAAAGATGCAGCCTGTATTTTTAAGCCAAGGAATGCCTCTTGAAGGAAATGAGAATAGGTGACTTTGCTTTTGAATGCAGTCTAAGAAAATTGAATTACAATAAGGCAAGGATGCTGAACTTTTGGAAAGACAAAGCAGAAATGCAACCAAGTGGCAAATCTTTAGGAACAAACCCTAAAGAATGGGGTATGCTAGGAGAAAATGGAGGGTAGTTAACTTTGCAGAGGATTGAAGCTGGTCTTGATATGATCAGATAATAGAATGATTTGTGCAGTTATTCGAATGTATCTAAAAAAATGAAGTTTCAATTATCTTTAATCAGAAAGACATATGAGAAAACTGCTTTATTTTGTCACCTTTTAGTAAATTTAGTAACTTCTTGTTTATGAAATAACTTATCAATAAAATGTATGCAGATAAGTCAGGTTTTATTTGCATTGTCTTAGGAATTTTGTTTATAAAATAAAATTTAATTAAAAAAATAGCACAGCAGTAGGGCATTTGCCTTGCACACGGTCTGCTGGGTCGACCCAGGTTCGATTCCTCCGCACCTCTCAGAGAGCCTGGCAAGCTACTGAGACTATCTTGCCCGCACCGAAAAGCCTGGCAAGCTACCCGTGACATATTTGATATGCCAAACACAGTAACAATAAGGCTCAAAATGGAGACGTTACTGGGCCCAGTCGAGCAAAGCGATGAACAATGGGGGAACAATGACAGTGACAGTGACAATGACAGTTCCATCTCTCCACCCATCTCGGAGAGCCTTGCAAGCTACCGAGAGTATCTGGCCCACACGGCAAAGCCTTGCAAGCTACCCATGACGTATTTGATATACAAATAACAGTAACAACAAGTCTCACAATGGAGACATTACTGGTGCCTGCTTGAGCAAATCGATGAACAACAGGAGGATAGTGATACAGAGCTACTGTTCTATCTCATGGTGATTCAATAATAAGAACAAAAATACTTCAATAAAACTGTTAAAAAATACTGTTTCAAAAATGAAAAAATTTTAATATATCTTAAATTGTCACTGTCACTGTCCCCCCGTTGTTCATCGATTTTCTTGAGCGGGCCCAGTAACATCTCCATTGTGACACTTGTTACTGTGTTTGGCATATCGATAACGTCACGGGGAGCTTGCCAGGCTTTTCCATGCAGGTGAGATACTCTCGTAAGCTTGCGGGGCTCTCCAAGAGGGGCGGAGGAATCGAACTCAGGTCTGTTGGGTTGGTCGTGTGCAAGGCAAACACCTTTCCAGCTGTGCTATTGCTCCAGCCCATATCTTAAATTAAAAGTACCTTTTCTATTTGTGGTTATATTTTGAATCCTCCAAAATCACAGCTTTTCTTTTCTTTTAATTAATTGCTCTGTTTGAAATTCTGCTATCCCATTAAGGTCATTTAAAATTAGATTGAAATATGTGGACTGTTTTCTGAGTGTGCATTCCCGAAAACAAGTGATATTCTCACTAGGCCTACCATAATTGTGATATTTTTTGAAGTGTCTTTTGTACTATTTTGAAATACCTCACATGCTACCTTGTCATCCCAGCCCTCTGAACCTCATGATTCAGCAACTAAAGAAGTGGTTTCAAAGATAATGTCAGGGAGCTTCTGACCCTGTTCTTTGCTGTGTCCATACTATCATTCCTGGATTTTTTTTTGAATGATTAAATGTCTTTCTGAGATTTATCTTTTAATGTCACATTGACATTCTCAGAAATGTATTCCTCATTATGACACATCTCTCCTTGTCACACAGGTAGATAAGTAAGATCAAGTGATCAAATTGACTATTTTGTCTTTTTTTTTACAAGATGGACTAAAGAAATTCAGTGCAATATACTTCTACTGTGCAAGTGATCATGGGGAATCAAAAATGAATTATTACCCTCAAACTCAGAAACAGTACACTTCAGGCCTGTTTTTACCTAGTTTCTGGGAGAATTTTAATAGAAATATTTTGCCTATGTCTCAGTTTCCAGAAAGAAAAACAAAAAATAAGTTTCAGTGTGATACCCGAGTGCTTAGGGATGGCTCCTGGCTCTGTGATCAGGAGTCACAACTGGTAGTGATCAGAGAACTATATGCAATGCTATGGATCAAATCAGTGTTGACTGTTTGCAAGGCAAGGGCACTGCCCATTATACTTTCTTTCAGGATCCAAAAACACCTGTTTTAACAGAGTTTTCAAATGCAGCAGCACTGATCATGGGGCATGATGTATCAATTCCACTGATTTCTAAAATAATTCTTAAGGATTAAATGATTACTTTATTTACTCTACAGATAGTTTCTGTTACTTCAGTGTAATTGCAAATGTCCTTATCTTCTTGTGCTTTAAAATAAAAAATTTGGAAGAATTGGTTAAGTACAATGCATGCAGCCATGGCTTTGATATTTTATAGGTTACCTAGGGATGATGAAAACTAAGATAAGAATTTATCAAAGACAGGGAAGACTAGATTGGTTAGTCTATAAAGCCCTAAACAATTTTCTCTTTTGTCCCTGCAAGTTACCGGTAGGAAGAATCTATTAGTTCTCTATATTGCCTTAGAGAAACACAAACATTTTCTCTCTTCACCCACCTCCCTTTTTAAAAAAAAATCATCTAGAGTTCAGTAGCTAAGCCTTTCTTCTGAATGCCAGATGTGTGTTTCGCTCTTTCGATCATGTTCACCAGTTACCTGACAGTCTTAAAAATGAAAAATCATACTTTCTTTGAAATAACTCATGTATTACTTTTTAAAAAACTCTCACTTTTTATTAAACCACTGAGTCATTTTTAGACTGCAACTCTAAAACTTCTGAAATATCCAGGTTTAAACATGATTTTTACAGTTTAAATATAACTACCCTAAACACCACTTTGATATTTATGCAAGAATCTAAGTTTTTAAATTTTTAAAAAACAGCCAATTATTTTACCAAGAAATACTGTGAGACTGTTGATCGCTGACATTTCTAGCATTACAAAATTATTTGTGCTCAGGGGAGACTTCCAATGATGCTTAAAGCATCATGTTTGACTAGGATTGAATATGCAGCATATGAAGCATGTGTTCCTTTGAGCTGTGACTCTGGCTCTCAAAATGAATTTATACATTTAAATTTTTGTTTCTTTATAAATTTATTTTACTTGTACAAACTTATTTTCTATAAATCTTCAATAAAATTTTCACTTTTATTGTATATTTTTATGTACATATCTACATGAAATATATATTTCTTATTCTTATTTTGGAATTTTAATCCTTATTGGCATTCTTCTTTGGGCTGGAGCGATAGCACAGCGGTAGGGCGTTTGCCTTGCATGCAGCTGACCCGACCAACGCAGGTTCAATTCCTCTGCCCCTCTCAAGGAGCCCGGCAAGCTACTGAGAGTATCTGGTCCCCACGACAAAGCCTGGAAAGCTACCCTTGGCATATTCGATATGCTAAGCACAGTAACAACAAGTCTCACAATGGGGACATTACTGGTGCCCACTCGAGCAAATCGAGGAACAACGGGAGGACAGTGTTCTTTATATTTCTGTGTAATTGTCAACTGCCTTTACTTTTGAAGGAGGAGCGTCACACCCTGCAATGCTTAGGAGTTACTCTTGACTTTTCAATCAGAGAACATTCCTAGAGTAAGCACTGAGGGACCTTTTGGAGTGCTGGAGATCCAACCTGGCTCGGTCACATTCATGGCATGCACTTTGACTACTGTCCTATCACTCTGGACCAGGTCCTTTCCTTTTCAATAAAACAACATTTTTTTTTTTTTGGGTCACACCCGGAGATGCACAGTGGTTAATCCTGGCTCTTCACTCAGGAATTACTCCTGGCAGTGCTCGGGGAGACCACATGGGATGCTGGGAATCAAACCCGGGTCAACCACATGGAAGGCACACCCTACCCGCTGTGCTATTTCTCCAGCCCCCAAACAACAATTTTATTGATTTATCTTTGACAGTTGACAATGTTTGATTACATGGCAGAAAATAATATACAAATGAATCTCTACAAATTCAGATCAATAACTCTTTCTGTGAAGTTAAAAATATTTCTAATTTATGGTGACAGTTTTTGTGGATAATTTTGTAAATTTCCTTTGATAACTATCACATGAGAGAAAATTATTTAGATGGTACAGCTATTAAAAATGCAAAACGAGTTCTTGATTTCAGTTAGTTAAACTTAGCAAGCTTAAAGAAAAATGTATTCAAATGAAGATATTTTAAAATCACAATAGTTATATTGAATAAAATAGTCATTTATTCTTAAGTTACTACAAAATTATTATTTTGTAGTGGTATAAACTCAGAAAGACATAAAGAATCTTAATTCAAGGTTAGCATTGTGATTTTACTCAATTCAACATACTATAATCAATTTAATTATGGAGGTTTATATTTAGTTTTTAATCTATAATCTTTTCTTTTTATTTAGAAATCAAATCCCTTTATTTTTTTAAATTTTAATTTTATGAAGTTGTTCACAATAATTTATTGCATTTAATATTACAACATAATGCCACCATTACACCCTCCCACAACCATATTCAAATGTTTCCACCCCACTCCCCAAAGCCTGCTCCCAAAGCAGGACCTAAATAATTCATTTTGTATTGATTGTTATGAATAAATTGCTAAAAATGATCCAAAGATTTTCCTTAGAGGAATGTGTAAAGATTGTTGTATTTGACCCTGTAGTCATTAAGTCCTTGTCTTGGTACATCAGTGTTGTGGAGTATGAACATTTGGCCATGAGCTTGGTGGCGATTGAGTTCTAGATGGTTTTGGCTACCCGGGCTCTATTGGAGTGTGCAGGGGACACCCTCCTCCAAGTTGACCTGATGAGGTAGCCTGGCTGTGCGGTCTGGAGGCATCTTTGTGGCCTTCTGCTTTTGTTGCTGTCTTCTGAGAGGTTTATTTCAGAACCCCTGGATCATGGCCATTAATGACCTTTTAGATGGCACCAGTGGCAATTTGTGGGTATGACTGCTAAGCTATTGGAAGCACAGGGAAAGTAAAAAAGCTACTTACTTTCAAGCTTCAGACATATTAAGAGATGTGAGCTATATACTTGGAGTGATTGCATTTATCAAAACAAATAAACTTGCTTTGAAATTTTGTAATATATGTTGTTATATGATATTTTAGATATTTACTATACTTATTGCAGTATATTTACCTATCTCTGTAGCACTGTAGTACTGTCCTCCCATTGTTCATCAATTTGCTCAAGCAGGCACCAATAACATCTCCAATGTGAGGCTTGTTACTATTTTTGACATATTGAATGCTTCAGGGAGCTTGCCAGGAACTATCATGAGGACAGGATATTCTAGGTAGCTTGCTGCGATCTCCAAGAGTGACAGGGTAATTGAATCCGGCTGGGCCGCGTGCAAGGCAAACATCCTACCTATTGTGCTATTGCGCTCCCTATTTACCTAGATATATAAATATTATATATTATAAATAACATACACTAACCCACATGTTATATTTTACTGCATTTACTATCATATATTTAAATATACTGCATTATATATACTGCATTTACTGTTATACATTAAATATACCTATACATATCTGTATATATATATGTGTGTGTATTTATATTTGTATGTATCACGGTCATGGTCCTCCTGTTATTCATCAATTTGCTCATCGATTTGCTCGAGCAGGCCCAATAACATCGCCATCATGAGACTTGTTGTTACTGTGTTTGGCATATTGAATACATCACGAGTAGCTTGCCAGGCTTTGCTGTGTGGGCGAGATACTCTAGGTAGCTTGCCAGGCTCTCCGAGAAGGGTGGAGGAATTGAACCTGCTCGGCTGGGCCGACTGCATGCAAGGCAAACACCCTACTGCTGTGCTATTGCTCCAGCCCATTTGTATGTATATGTATATGTATATGTATATGTATATGTATATGTATATGTATATGTATATACCTGAAAACATTCATGAAACATATGAGTGGTCAAAGTTCAGAGGTTGCTCATGGTCAACCCTAGCTTATGAAGGTTTACATTTAGGTTTTAATACCTGGCAGCTCATATTATACCTTCAGTCTGCCAGTAGTGATCTCTGATTTTAAAGCCAGGAATGAATTTTGAGCACTGGTAGGCAGGTGTGACATCCGTATTGCAACCAAAAAAAAAAAACCCTCAGCTATAAAAAGAGAAAACAACATAAATTGTTTTTATATCCTTCAGACAACAAAACTATTCATTAAAGACATTTTTGATACCTATAATTTATTTTTATATGGCATTTCAAAGCACATATCTTATTTTTGAAACTAACAATTTTTTTACTGACAAAAAATGCTTGTTTTTTTTAATCACTTGACTGTATTCTGTAATTCTCACATCTTGCATTTTCTAGACTATATTATATTGGCTTTTCACTATTGTTATTTTACCTCAACTTAGAAATCAATGGTAATTATAAAATTTAAGAACTTTTGAGATCTTCTTCTCTATCGTAGGCATGGAGCAATAGCACAGCGGCAGGGCATTTGCCTTGCACGCAGTCAACATGGCCGACCCGAGTTCGATTCCTCCACCCCTCTCGGAGACCCCGGCAAGCTACCGAGAGTATCTCGCCCTCACGGCAGAGCCTGTCAAGCTCCCCATGACGTATTGGATATGCCAAACACAGTAACAACAAAGTCTCCAATGGAGATGTTACTGGGCCCACTCGAGCAAATCGATGATCAACGGGAGGGCCTTTATCGTAGGCATGCAATATGAAAAAAAAATCATGAGATATAAGAGTTTATTAAATGCCATGTTACCTTCTTAGACTATTATTTAATTATATTTTCCATACAATATGCTGAAAGTTTTGATATAATCTATAACAATTTAGAAAAGTGCAGTCAGGATGTCTACTGCCCAAAAAATTCAGCTTCTAAGGAATGAGCTGGTACCTGATCCAGTTTCTGATAACTACTACTTTGTTTTGGTCTTATCCGTATGATTGTGCACCTCACAGTCTTCAGTTTCTGACTTTAGAGAATAAGAGCAACTGTACAATCTATTAACAATTCTATTAGAAAATAACAAATATATTGTTTCTAGACGGAAGAGGTTAGTATCTCATGGGTAATGATAACTATGATTAAGTATTAGGAGTGTCTAACTGTAATTTTTCTATTTCAATAATAACACTAGCTCATGTTCAGAGTTTAGCTTGGATTTTGGGAATTCTGGGCAACACTAAAGACAAGTTTGAGTAATTTAAACTGCCTATTAAAAAGGACACATGAAATATGAAAACTTTAAAAGTACAATGTGCAATTATGTATAGTTCTACCGTTGTCTTGTATCATTGCCTCCCTACTCTTGAGTAAATGCTGCTGCATGCATTATGATTACTCAGTAAGGATTGTATAAACAAAGGAATCCATGTATAAAGCAGAATCTAGCGAGCTATTCTTAATATTCATATAAATATGGATTAAACAAACATAAAACATTTACTTTTAGGTTGATTTAAGTTCATTCACACTGCATTATCTGATATAATTTTATTAAGAGCTCTGCCAAAAAATTGCCAGTACCTTTATATTTATGGTGAGAATTATAAAATTTAGGCATAACGTTTACCAATTTATACAGGTATTAGTGAATGTAATCAACTGGATATCAATTCCATGATATCTTAAAAGGTTAAAAGTATTTTGTATTTATGATGTATTTTTTCAAAAATCATACATAACTACAAAAAAGAAATAATCATGTGATCTTATAAACATGATTATTTTGCTACAATAATCATATTAGTACCTGATGCATAGATATCAAATCATAGATTGTAAAATATAAGCAAAACATTTGCATCACATAGGTCAGTAAAATTAAAATGTATCATAATTGATACGTAAAATATTTTCATCGTGTCTCAATCCATTAGAGGGATAAATCTTTTTGTTAAAAAGCAAAAGAAGGATCTATACTTCATTTTGTACATAATTTGTACAAAACAGATCTTTGATCACAGTCTAATTTCAATGTTTCTGAGAATTAGAAATTCTTCTGCCTAACAGCTTTACTGCACTTCACTGTAGCACTGTACTTCTGTTGTTCATCAATTTGCTTGAGCGGGCACCAGTAATGTCTCACAACAAATTGTGAGACTTGTTACTGTTTTTGGCATATCCAGTACGTCAGAGGTAGCTAACAGCTTTACTATCTCTAAAAAAGGAAAAATTATGCCACATGATTGAATTTCTCTTTGACATTTATTTTTAGGTCCAAAGGAGGTAGAAATCAAGTGCCCCTTGAATCATATCGCTTGCCTGGGAGCCAACAGATGTATCCACTTATCCCAGTTGTGCAACGGTGTCTTGGACTGCTCAGATGGATATGATGAAGGAGTGCATTGTCGGGGTGAGTCTATTTTCAGAACAATCAAACTGCAATATTCAATTTTTCATAGATTCAATGAATGTTTAAAGAGAATCTATAACCTGTCTTTTCTTTCAACCATAACTTTACCGGTTATTAAAAAGTGTGAATTTTATTGCCAGAAACATGCAACATGTATTGCAACTCTGCAACTCTTGTGCTTTCTGTAGAATATATAGGTAAATGTAGTTATAAACAAACATCTGCAACTCGTGTATTTTCTGTGAAATGTATAGAGAAATGTATTTAGAAACAAACAAATTTTGAAGTTGATTTATTGAGCAATCATAGGTTTCAAAATGGATATTTTCGAATTACAGACAGATGTGAATTATGTCACAGAAGATAATACATCATTGTAAGCCAATTTTTCTGGATCTTCTCTTAAAATGTATTGAAGTACTCTGCTACCAAATATTTTATAGAGTAAAGTTAGTGGATTTTTCTCTTTGATGTCATTCACATAAAATATTAAAATGCCCGTATGTTTTTATTTTGAAAAACGAATATTTATGACCTACAATGATCAATGATTTACCCAGCATTCACATTAGGAGAAAGAAATTAAAGCCTCCAAGTTGCTAACAATATCTGATGGGATATGAGATTTTTTATTTAAAAAATATAAAAGTTGATGATTAAGATTATATTTTGAAAGAAAATCAAAGTATAAGTCAATTGATTCAGTTGTAAAATGCTGCTAGGAATGAATTTGATGAACTAGAAGTCTCTAATTCAGGTACTCACAGATGAATGTAATCCAATGTTTATATCCTGAGGCTAAGAAAACATTCTGCTTAGTTTTGGCATCAGTAATGGTAAGCTATAGAAAGAATTATAGGAAACCGGAGATAAATACCTTGTCTCTGCAAGGATTCACACAGACATATTATTGCCATATGGGAATAGTTTGGAGGGTATTAAAAGTTACAATTTTTCAGGAGGAGATTGTAGTGTTCCAATTTGTTATGCATTTGTTTACAAATGTGTTTAAAGTCAATATATTTTAAAATATTGTAACTGATATTGTGAAAGCCATACAAAAGGATCTGGAGAACTATCAGGTCTTGCTAACTTACTTTTGGGTTGAAATCCATTGGAATTCAAGATCAAAGATAGACTTTTATATTAGAGAAGGACCATTTCTCAGAAAATAAAAAGCAAGTTCAAAGTGATGAGGATTTTGGAAAACTGAAGTTATAATGGGTCACTAGGTTTTTGACTTTTTTCTTCAGAGACATCCAATTACTCTGGATCTGTAGACATATTTAGATCACAAAGTTAAAGGTCTTTCTTCTGCCAAGTTTCTTCTGAGTCTTAAACTTACACAGAATCACATAAGAAGCCAAAAGATTTCAATCTTTAGAAATAAACTTATGCATAATCACTCATAAAATATCTCATTTTTACTTAGATGCACGGTGACATATGCTATTTTTATGATATGTGTTTTAAGTGCTGTTCTTAATAATTATTCAAAACTATAAAATAAGAGAAAAATAAAACAGAAGCAAAATGACACTGCAGAAAATAAGGTGCTGAATTACAAAGTAATACCAGCTAAAGACTTAAAATTTATTTGTTGTTGTTCTTTTCTTTTCTGTCCACATGGCTTAATTCTCAGTCTAAGCTCAGGTTTCACTCTGGTTAAACTTCAGTTTATCTGGGTGCCAGAGATCAAACATAGGTTAACTATGTACATAAGTAGCTAATTTTTTTCTTAAAAATTGGTCACTCTCTTATATAGGACTTACAGATACACAGTAAGGTAGCAACAAAGAGAAAACGGAAATACAGGGAAGAAGGATCCAAACAATTGAGTTGGAGGATGAATGTAAGGGAGGGAACTTGAGGGAAGGTAGTTAGTACACTGGTGATGAGTTTGTGTTGTAATTATGTGCATGAGAAACCATCATTAACAGTATTGCAAATCTCAATCAATTAAAAAATTAAATTTTCTTGAGGCTAACTCTATGCTGAGTTTAATTTTTATTGCTTTACTATATTTTTAATGAACATGTGTGACTTAGGTTCTAGAAGAGTATATTTTATATTTGTCTTTTACCAAATTCATCCACAAAGATGATTTCACAGATTTACAACCTTCAACATGCTCCAGTACTGTGAATCACATAAAGGATATCACTAATCTAATAAAATTATAATGGAATGATTAATGAAATTAATAAAATTAAGGGTGATGCAAATAGTAGAGCAGGAGATTCAACTAAGACCAAAATATTTTAATAAAAAATAAAACTATTAAATTTGTGCTGATCATTAAAAGTATCAGTGTATACTTCATAAATAATCTGTACGTGAGGTCAAATTATAGATTATAGTTGTTTATGATTCAACCATTTTCCTCTACTAAGTCGTTCAAAATTTTACATTTTTTAACAAATTAAACCCCCTTTTTGTTTTTTGCATTTTTAATTTTCCAGTAGGAGGTTGATTATACCGCTTTACACTACTTAGGTATTTTAAAGATTTCTGTGTTATATCAAATAAGATATTTAAAAATACTAAGGTAATTTATTCTGACCTGTGGTGTATTTAGAAATAGCAGGAAATATATTTGGATTTCGACTTGTTATTTGCGTCAACAGAACACTTAAATTTTTTTCTCTAATTTAAGGCCTACTTCCTTGACCTTGAACAACTGCATTGAATCATAAAATTTAGAATGAAGAGATACACCCAATATCAGTATGTTTAGGAAATTATTTCTGAAATAGTAAAAGTCAATTAAAAATGTTTGTTTAAGTCAATAAAATGCCTCTAGCACATAGAACAACAACAACAAATGGCTTTTGGGCAATGCCAGTTTAGTACATATGTGCATAATTTGTATTTCAGTGAGAAAAAGTAAATTATTATAGACAATATTGGGAACTGTGTCTGCTTTACCTTCCTCCTACTATGGGGTTGTGCTCAATAGGGAAAAGTGTTTTCTGAAAAGTTAATTAGACGTCAGCCCTGTCAAGTCCTCTTGGGACTTGTTTTTTAAGTTTTCTATAGACATAAGTAATGAAGAATACTAAATTAATTCAAACGTTGCATTGATTTTTAGAAATGCATTCCCTTTTTATATTCTGTTTAAATCTTTTTTCTTACCATTGCTTCCTTTTTGTTGCATTAAGTATATACTCTAAGTAATTATACGTGAAACCTGAGGCTTGAGTCAAAGATTGATATGTTTTCTTTTTCAATAAAAGATTCAAAGTACATTTAGTAGGTATATTTGTATCCTTTATGAAAATTAATAGAGAAAAATGTTTAACATTTTAGATGTGATAGTCTGGTCTTGGGAATACTTTTGTATCAACTGAATTGTTTTCTGAACGTTTCCTAGAAAAATCAATTTCTTCCTGGTGAAAGTAATGAAAAGATATCTATTATTAATGATTTTCTATAACTCTGGTATTTTAATCTCCATAATTTATCTCCATTTGAGGAAAGAAAAATGGATTTTTGTATATGAGTGCACTTATATATAGAATGCACTTGTAAATTTTTTACAATAAGACTGTTCAAAATCACCACATTATACTTGAGAAAAATCCCATTTCTTCTTACATGGTATTTCTTATTGGCAGTAATATTACTACATCTAAATTGCATGAGCATGAAAACATTCTATACAGCACAGTGTTTCTCAGTATATGATATTTTCACAAAATACTTTACAACTATTCAAAGAATATATGAAGGAGAGAAAATATATAATAGAGAAAGTCAAAATGAGATGTATTAAATATTTTTTTCTGATTTAACCTTTTTTTGTCTGTTTTTGTTTTGTTAGGAAAAGTTATCACATACCTATGTGATTGCTTTTACTCAAACATTATAGTTTTCTTTTAAAGTTATGGGGATAAAGTGATGATTTTACTAAAACATATTAAGGTATAAAAAGTTCATGAGATCTGAAGAGTACATGACCCCACACACAAATATGGGCACATACACACTATTCTTATGTCTCTGTCTTCTTATTCAAAACTTCTACACAATCCAAAGTATATAATAGATTTAATGTGTTAATTTTTGATGAAACTAGTGAAAAGGTGTTTCTCATGTTTTCTAACATCTTAATATGAGCTATTAATGTTAAATTACATTTTACTTGAAATGGAATATAAAATTTTCTGAATATAAGCAATAATATTTTAATTCATGGGCCAGAGCGATAGCACAGCAGGAAGGGCTGTGACCAACATGGCTAACCCGAGTTCGATTCCTCCGCCCCTCTAGGAGAGCCCGGCAAGCTACCGAGAGTATCTAGCCCACACGGCAAAGCCTGGCAAGCTCCCTGTGACGTATTTGATATGCCAAACACAGTAACAATTGTCACAATGGAGATGTTACTGGGCCCACTGGAGCAAATCGATGAACACCAGGAGAACAGTGACAGTGATTTTAATTCACAAGAAATTTTCAGTAATTTTATTTATTTTAAACAGCAATTTACATGAGTTAAACTTTAGTGAATTACTATTACTGACAACTAAAATGATATGAGAAAATTCTTTAAAAAATTTTGTTTGCTATCTAACAACATGTTAGATTACTTTTCAAAATTCACCAAAATCAATTTGAACATTTGTTACCTGTAAGTACTCACCACAGATAAATTCATAGTTCCTTAAACCTTTTTTTTTTCTTTTTGGATCACACCCGGCGATACACAGGGGTTACTCCAGGCTTTGCACTCAAGGAATTACTCCTGGGAGTGCTCAGGGGATCATATGGGATGCTGAGAATCGAACTCGGTTTGGCCACATGCAAGGCAAACTCCCTACCTGCTGTATTATCACTCCGTTACAGTTCCTTAAACTTTTTTTTGCTGAAATACAAAAGCTACTCCAAATTTTACATAAATGAATTACTCTATAAGTAACTCTTAAATTAAATATTCAACATTCATTTTTTTCCAGTCTTCCTAAATGGATATATTGTCATGTATTTTTAAAGTTATTATTGGTTACTATAGCACTGATTTCAATGCTGCATAATGTCACCTTTTAGCCATTAGTGGGATGGAGTGATAGCACAGTGGGTAGGTGTTTGCCTTGCAAGTGGCCAACATAGCTGACCCAAGTTCGATTCCTCCACCCCTCTCGGAGAGCCTGGAAAGCTACCGAGAGTATCTCACCCGCATGGCAAAGCCTGGCAAGCTACCCGTGGTATATTCGATATGCCAAACACAGTAACAAGTCTCACAATGTTACTGGGCCCACTCGAGCAAATCGATGAACAGGAGGACAGTGACAATGACAGTAGCTATTAGTAAGGCAAGGCAGGAAGGCAGATAGAAAAGATTCAAAAGATGATGAAGAACACGAATGAATTTGGAGTGGTTTTGGTTCTTAACTTATTTTATCATATTAAAAGAACTAACCCTACTCTCATTTTTTAAATTTCCAGTAAAAAGTAGTGCCAATCTCTTTCTACATTAAATTGAGACTGCCATGCTAAAGAAGAGAATTTAGCATCAGAGTCCAAAACATAAGGTTTAAGGAAAAGTACAACAGTGAACAATGTTGTAGAAATTATATCTGTTGATAACATAGAGCCAAAATAGAAAATTAAGTCTTGTCCATTCAAATGATGGAAACATTAAAAAGCCTAGAGCTAGAAATAAAAAAAGAAAAATTGGAATTGGAGAAGAGAATATGGATATGTGTACTCCAGTAGAGATTTACTATGAGGGAAGCCCCACCAACTATGAGAGCAAATCCTACTCTTTGTATATAATGATAATGTGAGCAGATAGCCTCATAGCTCAGGTGCTAGCATATTCTCTCAGAGA
This sequence comes from Sorex fumeus, assembly GCF_029834395.1. Lineage (NCBI taxonomy): Eukaryota > Metazoa > Chordata > Mammalia > Eulipotyphla > Soricidae > Sorex > Sorex fumeus. Next base: position 24,566,709 of record NW_026606092.1, read on the forward strand.
TCAGTTTAGTGGAAAATAATGGCTGACCTCTAATGCTAGTAATTCAGGACCAGATGTATGCTTCTCAGAAGCCAAACAATTCATATAAATGGATCTTCTGAAAGTATATCATCACACTGAAGGTTTTTGTTTCTGTTTTTTATTGTTGTTGGTCTCCCGAGCAGTTGTCAGGATGTGAGATGCCACGCACCATGTTTGTAGGTTTTTCAGTGCCAGAGCCTGCATATGCAGTGTTGCAATGCTCCAGAGACTATGGGGTGCTGGGGATTGAACACAGATATGATGTATGCAAGTCATAGTCATACATCTTCCAATTCCCGATTTTTGATATTGATAGCATTATTATGTGCTATAATTATACCAATATAAAGTAGAAGTGTGCGCTTTCTAAAGTCTGTTCTAAGTGAATATGTGTACATATTAGCATTTATATACAGAAACCTTCATATGGATACATACTTATGCCTATATAAATATATGTAACTTTTCAAATTACAGTAGTGCTGTTGCTAAAAGACACCCATATTGCTGTAGATTCTTAGGGTTCAACTGTTAAATATTTTGAAAACAGACACTGCTGTGTATCTAACCAAAAACTTATGTGAAAAGAATCACTATTTTTACTCTTTATGAGTATTTTAACAGATTTGATATTTTTACTTATTATCAGTAAGAAAAAAATTAAAATAAATGTTGTACTAAATGTGTATGTATATGCATAACTATACATATATACATTGATAATATAGCTGGTTAATATTAGAAGCATATAATTAATGTCACTTCATCCCAAACAAATATTTACAAGGAAATCTATGAAAAAAATAAATTTTGTAATTATAATACAGTATATGTAAAAATAATAACAAAGGTCTTGAAAGATAGTACAGTGGATAGAGCATTTGCCTTACAGGTGGCCTACTTGAGCTTGATCCCAGGCATACCATATGTTCCCTCAAATACTTCCAGAATTGATTACTGAGTGCAAAGCAAGAAGTTACCCCTGAGTACCAGGTCTGGCCCAAAAAACAACATATGGAATGGTAATAAAATCAATGAAGTTTTTATGTTTAACCACATTTATTTTAAAAGTCCAGCTTAATTCTCTACAAATATATTATTATTGATTTTTATAATACCATTAATTGAACACAGGGGCTCTTGCATATTTTCAATTGCTTTACCACTGATTCATATCTCACACTGATTCACATCTCCAAACTTAAAAAAAAAGAGAGATACAGGGATTCATAAGCACTGAATACTACAGGTTGTGGGGTAAAACATAAGGAAATATTCTTGAAGCATAGAGATTTTCCAGGAATTAAGGTAAGTATTCACTTGGCAGATGGTCCTCACAGGTTCTATACTTACTACTGCTTATGGTCCTCAGAACAAATCACTAATGACGTCTAAGTTCAGATTTGAGAAAAAACTCTCAGTACAGCCAAGTATGGTCCCAGAACAAAAACAAACAGAATAAAAAGAGAGGAGAGAGAGAGAGAGAGAGAGAGAGAGAGGAGAAAGAGAGGATTGTTTTTAAATTTTATTTGTTTAATGCATACATCACATCATAATAGCATGACATAGGATGCTCTATGCTTCTCTTTTTGAAAAATATTGGTTTTGAACATATACTTCCTTTACAATATTTAATCTTGATAGCAGTGGTTCATTATTAACTTTCCATTGTAACTTTTCAGATTATTTTCTTTCAATGCAAGCTAAATATATAAATCTATAATTTATACACCAATCACCTATTTATACTGTTTTCACCTATTATCTATAGAGGAAAAAAAACAAGTGTTTTGATATGGAGTTTTATTTTTTTGTTTTTACAGCTAAGTTTCCCAGACATACCAAACTTTTATACAGAAAGCTTGTGTGAAACCTAAGATAACCAACCAGAGAACTCATGTTTAATATTTTCACAATAGAAGAAACTTGTTAATAGTTCCTTTACTTTGTATTTGTTGTTTTATTATTTTTTGAGTCTCGGACTAGTTTTTTTGTGGGTCATTCCTGAAATTTATTTTAAGTAATTGTAATCTGTCACTGTCACCATCAGTCATCCCCTTGTGCATCGATTTACTCGAGTAGGTACCAGTTATGCCTCCATTAGTCCCAGCCCGGAGATTTCAGCAGCCTCTCCTTACTTGTTTTTCTCAATGATTGGAGGCTCTTTCAGAATCAGGGGAAAAAGACCTGTTATTATTACTGTTTTTGGCATATCAGATGTGCTGTGGGGAGCTTGCCAGGCTCTTCCATGCAGGTGGTATACTTTTGTAGCTTGTGAGGCTCTCCGAGAGGCATAAATACATACATACTAACATACATACATACATACATACATGCATGCATGCATACATATATATGTATATATATATATTTCTCTCTATGATGTGTAGCCTTCTGTCTGAACCCCAGCAAACAAGATGTGGTAATTATAGAAAATTATAGAAAATGTATGGACACAGTAAGAGTTATATTAATCATATAGGGCGGCTCTCTTGGAGGCATCTCGCTATAGATCCCCAACTCCCCAACTACAGTTCTTAGGCCAGATTATCCCTTCCTGGCCCTAGCAGTGTCCTTGTCCAGTCATTTCTCTTTGGCTCATAACAGAACTTGTCCAAGACTATGCTCTTAAATTATTATAAAGTTTTATGGAGATTGGCCAGTCCCATTTTGATGCCAGGGTAGTTTACAGTTTGACCTGTGTCCATCCAGTTCCTTGGTTGGGACCCTGCTTTTGGGATACTAGGCAAATTAGGCTCAGGTTAAGTAAATATGACAGATGCCCGGGAGTAAATATTACTTGGTGTGAGTTTTCACAACACCACAAGACACAAGAAGAAAGAGAAATGGTGGAAAGTTTTGTGGTGGTAGGACACAACAGTGATGTTTGATGGCCAGAAGTTGCCTCCTCAGGCTCTTCTGGATGATGGGTGGACTCCCCGGTGTCATCTCAATCTCTCCCTTTACAGCGCAGTCATAGTCGTTGTTATGGCTATAGATCTGTTCATCAGAATTCCATCATCCAAGTCTCCTCGCAGACCCAAAGTCTCCAAAGTCTCAGTGCTCCTCCTTGACTTCAGTGTCTCATTGTTGACCTTGTTCTCAACATCTATTCTTTGGCATTTAGTTTTCACTCTAAGTCTTCTCTTGGTGTTTTCTCTATGCCCAAGTCTTTGTCTTCCCCTTCAGTCTCCTGCCTCTATCTTCCTCAGTCTCTATCTCTCTCTGTTTCCTGCTCTCTAGTCTGCTGTAGTCTTCCTTTTATCCATTGTCTTTTTCCTTTTAGTCTCTTGTCTCTATCTTCTGCCTTCCGGTCTGACTATGCCATTGTCTTCTTCAGATGTGTCATTAGAAACACAGTAATTATTTCTCTATATTCAGTTAATTTATTATCTTCATTAAACTTTTTATGGACACTGAAAGTATGCCAAACACCCAACTGAATATTAGGAATCTAGAAAAATTCTGTTTTTTTGCCTTTATTTACTTCACATGTCACTACGTAGATAAAATTTACTGAAGAAGCATAAAATAAGAATTATATAATTTTGCTTGAGAGGTGGGGGGACAAATGCTGTAAGCTGATCATTTGATATTAAGAATTGAGCAAGCACATGGTAGAAAAAGTAACATTAAAAGTAGAAAATATGTTTATGCAAGAAAAAGTTTATTAGAAACTCTTATATGCTCAATAGAGTTTTAAATCATTTTACAAATTTGATAGTCCTGTGCATGGATAAAGGTGTTTGAAGCTGAAAATAGTGTTTTCTACAATAGTAACTGAATAATAATGGAATGTGACATTTAAAATGTATTGCACAAAATTACAGAAGAAAAAATAAAAAATGATTTGAGAATCTCAATAATATTAGAAGGATATATATAATGTTGTTTTAGTTCTATGCATGTGAAAACTAGACTATATTATGCATATAGCATGTAATATGATTTATTCTGAGAAGTTAAAATATATGCTATTTTAACCATAAATTTTTCAGCTGAATATTCTTTTCCTTCAAGCTTACCAGCACGCTAACATGGCATATTAGGTGTCACCGTAATGTATTTTAAAATGTGAAAGTCAGAATAATGACATCAGAGAATTTTTACATTTAGGGTTAGGAATTCAGAAGCTGCATTTACTATTCTAAGCAATTAGAATTCAGCTTAATTTAGTAAGCTTCTAAAAGCTTGCCATATTTGATGTCTAAATTTACCTGCTTATAAGTTAACTTAGGGAAATATATGACTGTTTCAATATTATTCAAAAGCATTAATTATAATATACTGTCACTCAACTCCTTATCCAACTTCAAATGTGAAACCAGATCCCCTATGATTCATTATTTGCTTTATGACACAAGCAGTGCAATACTTAGAAAAGTATCAAATTAAAGCAGGTAGCAGAGGTTGCTTGGAATCCACAGAAAAGCAGATTGAGAACGAGGTTTAAACACTGTGACCTTGAGTTTCCATTCACTGATTGTGACTACTGGGTCAATATATCAACTCAGAGAAGTGAATAAAATTTCTATGCTTCAGCATCCTTTCAGAACCTTTCTTGCAGCTGCTAGATGTTTTGTAGAAAATCAGATGAAGCACATTTTTAAACCATAATATGTTCTCTGTCGGTTTTGTTAATTGAACAGACCATGGAAACATGGAAACAGTAAGTTATATGCATAGTGACTGAACTTAAAAAATTTACAGAATTGTGGGGCTGGAGCAGTGATAGCACAGTGGATAGGGCGTTTGCCTTGCACGTGGCTGAACCAGGTTCGATTCCCAGCATCCCATACGGTCTCCGAGCACCGCCAGGAGTAATTTCTTAGTGAAGAGCTAGGAATAACCCCTGTGCATCACTGGGTGTGATCAAAAATAATTACAGAATTTAATATTTCTTCTCTTTTTTCCTTCAAAACAAATATTCCAATCTATTAGATGTGTCTCTTTAGAAACTATACGGCTATTATTTGGTGAGGTCTCACTGTCACTGTCACTGTTTTCCCATTGTTCATCAATTTGCTCAAGTGGGCCCAGTAATGTCTCCGTTGTGACACTTGTTACTGTTGGCATATCGAATACGTCACGGGTAGCTTTCCAGGCTTTGCAGTGTGGGCGAGATATTCTCGGTAGCTTGCCAGGGTCTCTGAGAGAGGCAGAGAAATCGAACTCAGGTCTGCCATGTTGGCTGCGTGCAAGGGAAATGCCCTACCCGCTGTGCTATCGCTTCAGAACATTTGGTGAGGGATATGGAAAGAAATTAATTAAGTGCATTTTTGTTCTTTGTAGTAGATTTGTACTAAGTAGCAAAAAAAGAATTCAAAATAAATAGCTTTTAGAAATTCAACTTTATTATAAATCTTGGAAATATTGTCGAGAGACTTTGCAAAGTCATTGAGTGGAGAAAATTCAAATATAAATACTTAGATTTGAGACTTATTGAGCCCAATGTGGATACCAGAAAATCGTGCTGAAATCTAAAAATATATTTTAATATAGTTACATACAATGTAGCCAAATTTTTGCTATTTTTTATTCAGAATTTCTAATCTGCTCAAAACTACGAGAAAAATTATCTGATTGTTATCCCTTACAAATTAATCTTATCTTACAGAATCACATGCATATTAATGCCACTGTAACTGAATATCTCATTTGTTAAATGATATTTAGAAAAACAAAACAGTTGTGATACTGGAGACATGTGAGAATCCATGTAAGTTCCTTCATATCAAATAAAACACTTTTGTCAAACCATGTGGCATCACATATAAATGGTCATGGAATGGTCACGGTCCTCCCATTGTTCATCGATTTGCTCAAGAGAGCCCAGTAACGTCTCCATCATGAGATTTGTTGTTTGGCATTGTGTTTGGCATAACGAATACTTCATGGGTAGCTTGCCTGGCTTTGCAGAGGGGATGAGATACTCTTGGTAACTTGCCAGGCTCTCTGAGAGGGGCGGAGGAATCGAACTCGGGTCGGCCATGTTGGCTGCTTGTAAGGCAAACACCCTACCACTGTGCTATCACTCCAGCCCACATATAAATATGCATGCAAATTTTAAATTTCTTCAAAACATTCCACACGTTTGAGTATTTGAGTTTTGGGCTAGGACATTTTTGTTAAACATTACGCTTTTGAGGAGGAAAAACTGTACTCACATTTATTTACATTTACATTGAGTCTATATTCTAGCTCCTTATTAAGACTAGTGATTATTATAAAGCTTCAAAGGAAATTACTGAAATCTCCATGCCACAAAAGATTATAGAGCCACTACTGACAAACCCACTGTGCTTGGGGAAACCATTTCTGATCAACATGAGACTCCTCTCCTCAGAGAGAGTTTTCTGAATTAGGTCAGTGTGACTATGAGCCAATGGCCGAGCATTAAATGCAAAGAGAGTGGAAAGGACAAGACTCAAAGAGTACTTTTCAGTTCCATTAGCTGAAATATGTGGTATATTCTCATTCAGACAAGTGGTTTGAAATCAGGAGTGCCAAGAAAAAATCTATACTGTTCAATAAATGGCTCAGAGAACTCTCCAATACTCTCATAACTGAATCACTAAGAAACAGAATTGTCCAATTTTTAGATGGGTCAATTAGATATTAATAGAGCTCAAAGAAGCATAGAAAGACATATTAGTAGATAAAATGCTTTTTTAATCTTATACTTTATAAAATTATATACATGTTCTATGTAAATCCATATTAATCTGTTCTATATAAATGCATATGGGTATATATGTATCTTTGTGGGAGAGTATGTATAATATTATATTTCACTAACTAGTGTCTATTGGATTTCTGACTGCAATAATTATTTTAAGAAATTTTAGAAAGAAAATTAATATTTTCACACATTTCAGTTGTGCTTTAGTTTTCTTGTTCCCATTTTCAGCAGCAATGCAAGATGGTGATTCTACCATCCATATTCACATCACTTTAGTTCCCAGACAAATGACTTCCAATTAATTTTTAGTAAGCTTGGTTTTTGTCCTATCTACTTCAACTAATAATGGAACTAGAATGTGCGGAACAAGATAAATATGTTTAGGGCCAAAAGTTTGATTTTTTTACCAGCAGTGTATCTTACCATTTAGGGTGAATGTTTTTAATGCAACTCTACCTTTCCATGGCTTCATTACTCATTTTAGTAACCCTAATAGATTGCAAACACTTATAGAACCATGGATATAAATTCTCCCTCCATGACTTCATTCTAAGGACTCAATCAACAGGGCAGAGAAAACAAAACATCCGGGAAACAGGTGATAAGATACAAAAACACCTGGGACTCTTCCTAGAGTAATTTAAGGCCTAATATGTGCTGTGCAATGTGCTAGAATTATTGGCCTCACACAATGCAGATTTTGTCAGGAAGATTCATTTCTGCATTTTGCCTAAAGTGATTTGCTTCTTTCAGTTTTGTTTCTTTTTATTTACCAGAAATATCTACAATATGCAGAAGGGAAGGGAAGATGTCCTCAATGACTATAACTACAAATAGAGAAACAGCAATAACTCTCTCTCAGTGTGAAACAGAATTGTAGGATAATAAGGCCAGAAGGGACATTCTGAGGTCGTCCAGTTCATCCATCTGCCTTTAGGCTGGACTGAACCCAAGCTTGCCTAGACAGATTGCTATCTACACAGTTTGGAAGTTCTCCAGGGAAAGAAATTCTAACAACTATTTTTAGTAAGGCAGTCAATGCTTAGCAATTTGTACTCTGAGCAAATGCTTGCATATTGTGTTTTATAAAATTATTCATGCCCTCTCAGTTTTCCAGCTATTTCCTTTCAACAGATTTCATAGCCCTTTGAATTAATCTTGTCTTTTTATATACCTCTACATAGCCCAAAATTTTCAAAATATGTGATATTTTAAACTTCTCTTCCAAGTAACCTATAGTTTGCTCCTGATTGTTGACTACACAGTTAATTGTAATTAACTACTATAACTCCTAATTGTATTATTGTTTCCATATTTTTTTGAACTCTGGGTCCACACCCAGCTGTGAATAGAGTTTACCTCTGGCTTACTTTTTGCATCTGCTCATAGACCACCCTTGGTGGGGTGAGGTGTGGAGACCCAAAGGGATGCTGGAAATCAAACCCAGGTTGACCACATGCAGGCCAAGCAACTGGCCCACTGTACTCTCTAGTCCCCCTTTGCATATTTTCTTATACATTTACTTTGTTTTCTATCACTGTCCTCCCGTTGTTCATCAATTTTCTCGAGCAGGCCCAGTAACGTCTCCATAGTGAGAATTTGTTATTACTGTTTTTGGCATATCAAATAGGTCACAGGTAGCTTGCCAGGTTTTCTGTGTGGGCGAGATAATCTCAATAGCTTGCGGGGCTCTCTGAGAGGGGCGGAGGAATTGAACTCAGGTCAGCCATGTTGGCTGCATGCAAGGCAAATGTCCTACCCGCTGTGCTATCCCTCCAGCCCTGGTTTTCTATATCCATGTAATATCAGCTAAGGGTTATCTTGATGTGAATCATGGCTGTCTTAAAAACACTAAAAACATATCATAAAATGTATCTGTGCAGACATAGATATTTCATAGAAAATAAGATATATTTCATCATACAATCTGTGGTCCAGGATCATGTATTTTTTTTTCTGCCATCTATTTTATTTCTCTTCCATTCTAATTATAGCCTAGTAATAACTGACCCTCTTACAATATCATCATTTCAGTAGAAAATAAAAATAAAATATTTCTGGCAACTATCGCCCGATCTGCCTATTGTCTGTCATCTACAAGTTGTTCACTCAAGTCATCCTGAATAGGATTGGCAGAACACTAGATGAAGGACAACCATGCGAGCAAGCAGGGTTCCGCAAAGGATTCAGCACCATCGACCATATCCACACAATAACCAAGCTCATTGAGGTTTCTCGGGAGTTCAAGATGCCGCTCTGCTTAACGTTCATTGATTTAAAGAAGGCCTTTGATTCTGTTGAGACGGAAGCGGTCATTGAAGCCCTAGCCAATCAAGGCATTCAAGCCCAATACATCAGGATCCTCCGTGAGCTCTATTGCGGATTCACTACCAGGATCTCACCATTCTACAAAGAAGTGATCGTTGATGTCAAGAGAGGGGTGCGGCAGGGTGATACCATTTCACCAAAACTCTTCAGTGCCACCCTCGAGAACATCATGCGACAACTGGAATGGGAAGATGGTCGGCAATTACACCACCTCCGCTTTGCTGATGACATTGTTTTAATAACACCAAACATCAGCCAAGCGGCACAAATGCTGGCCGACTTTGACCGTGAGTGTGGAAAGGTAGGACTACAGCTGAATCTTACGAATACAATGTTTATGAGAAACAGCCTTGTTCCTGACGCCCCATTCGCTCTCAATGGAACGACCATCTCCGAATGCAACAGCTATGTGTACCTAGGTCAAGAGGTCAACATGAGAAATGACCTGGCACCCGAGCTGCGCAGGAGGAAGAGAGCGGCTTGGAACGCCTTCAAGAACGTCGAAGAAATAGCTAAGAGGACGAAGAACCTCTGGCTCCGGGCACATCTCTTTGATTCCACTGTTCTTCCTGCATTAACATATGCCTCAGAGACCTGGGCCCTACGCAAACAAGATGAGAACGCTATTCAGGTCTCCCAAAGAAGAATAGAAAGAGCTATGCTTGGAATATTACGTTTCACTCAAATGAGAGAAAGAATCCGGAGTTCTGACATCCGTCGACGATCAAGGATCAGGGACGCTGTCTCATTTGCCAAGGTGTCGAAAATCAGATGGGCTGGTCATGTAATGAGATTTAAAGATGACCGTTGGACTAGAGCTGTTACTGATTGGATTCCACGGGATGTCAAGAGACCGCGTGGCCGCCCACCTACCAGATGGTCAGACTTCTTCGTCAAGATCATGAACGATCGGTTTGAGGCCCTTCATGTTCCCGGAGCGAACAGATGCCATTGGGCTACACTAGCACGCGACAGGGACAAATGGAGACGTTACTGGAGCCCGCTCGAGCAAATCGACGACTAACGGGAAGTTAAGTGATTAAGTGATTTCTAGCAAACAAGTTAGCTTCATTCTGTAAAAACTTTCTTGGAGCCTAACCACACTCAACCTTTTTATTTATTTATTTATTTATTTATTTATTTGTCTGGAGGGGAGTGGGTTGAGCTTTCCTCCCCGCCCTGACCAGGGCCCCGGCAGTCAAAGACCTCCAGGACCAGCCACAACCATGCTGAGACCACTCTCCGCACACATGATGGTACTGGCAGAGGGACAAAGTCACGCAGGTTCCGGGGTCGAGATCTCCAAGCCTACTCAGATTTGGGCCGAGTATCCTCCACCTAGATCCTCCAAATTCCAGTAGGTGGGGGTCACACCCACCAATTGGCCCCTGTTACAGATATGTAGCACCTCACTGTCCTGTAGCACTGTCCTCCCATTCCTCGAGTGGGCTCAGTAACGTCTCCATCGTGAGACATGTTGTTACTGTATTTGGCATATAGAATATACCATGGGGAGCTTGCCAGGCTTTGCCGTGTGGGTGAGAAACTCTCGCTAGCTTGCCGAGCTCTCCAAGAGGGGAAGAAGAATCAAAGTCAGGTTTCCCGGGTCAGCCATGAGCAAGGCAAACGCCCTATCACTGTGCTATTGCTCCAGTCCTACAGATATGTAATTGCATAAATTATTTTTAAATACCAAATATATTTTGAAAGATTTGCAGTTCCCAAAAACTCTATCTCAATGTCCTAATTTTTAGTGAACACTGAAAGTATATTGTTAAAGTATATTGCTTCCTGAAGTGATAATCTATATAAATATGGTTGGTGGGATATTCTCTGTTTCTCCCTTTTTCACTCCAATTGCTTTTTTTATCCTGTCTTCCCATTATGTCCTATGTCCTTCCCTCTTTCTTGACTGCTACACAAACCCTCCAATTCCACTCCCTTACCCTGTACCATGTAAGGTATGTTTTATGGCTTATCATTCTCAATTTTATCCCTTTCAATTAAAGTTTAAAGTTGATGCTTTAAAAAATAACTATCATTGTTTTAAAAACTTTTCTTCTGGTTGATGAATGGAGGTAAATACTAGCAGTACCCATTGCTTCTTCCGAGTGACCCTTCGTTGTGCTGGAAAAGGAATCTGTCCTCCTGTATCTCAGCCCATGGAGCTACCTCTCAGGTCCCTCAAAAGCTTCGCCATTATGCCATGTCTTTGGTTAGTCAATCCTTTTTATTGTACATTTTTGCTATGTGGTGTGTCAGCATGTATAAAATGTTTAGGCTTGATTTATACTTTGAGAATACAAATCTCATTTCTTAGTCTTTTAGTAAATTCCTTATTACTTTGTTTTCCTCTTAAAATTTCAACCAAATTCATATACACCGAATATTTTCTTTTATTGATATTGACTTCTATTTTTATTTTGAGGGATCTTTAACTATGTTAGCTTAAATTGAACACACAATAAGATGATTATTTTTGACACTTTTTATCTCCCTCTTCTCCCAAATTCCCCTCTACATTCTGAGATTTCAATTAAGAAAACCATTTTACTATCTTGTCCTAGAATTAGTAGGCATTTTATAGGCACTTAAACATCTTAATGAAAGACAGCAGTGCATAGTTGAACATATATGCATATAACATGTGTAGGTATATAGTTAAAATGTGGCGGTGAGATTAATAGGGAAGGAGGAAAGTAGTATACATAGTCAAATATAACTTGATAACAATTTAATTAGTGCTTAAAATAAAATATTGCATGTCTAAATACCAATAGGGTAAAAAGGCATTAATTACACTACATTCCTTGTGTACATAAATCTTTCATTATTTTTACTTTTACCAATGTGTAAATCATATCATAGAATGGTTTGATATTTTTGTATGGGCTTGAGAGAAAGCAGGGGACTCATAGGTAGAAGCTACAGGTCTTTCTCCTAGCCCCTCTGTGTTAGGTATATTGTTGAGGATTAATCAGGCAGAATAAGTGACTTTTCTTATATTAACAGTTCCTGTCTTTTGAAAATCTGAGATAAGACAAATGTTAACAAATCATATTTAGAAGAATATGTAAAGTTTAAATCACTGTATGTCTAGTTTGATATTGCAATGAATCCAATAGGCTTCCAATCCAACCAAAACAAAAAAAAAATTGGAGGAACATATATCAAAAACAGTGGATTCTTAAACTTTTGCTATTTAGCAGTGACTCCAAAATTAATTTTACCTATAACTCCCTTTTCAGAGAAAATCTGCTCCCCTGCTTATCTGTCTTCTTTAGAAAGAAAAAAAAAACACCGGAAAATAAAAAAACATACCTCAATTAAACAGAAGGCTACTGTTTCTCATCTTTTGAGCACCCCCTGGGTGGCAGTATCACCGATTTTAGAATAGAATAATATACAGAGTCCCAGAGATAGGCATTCGTAAATGTCATTCTTACAAACTTAAGGCTTTTACAAACATAAATTCCATCCTATTGTATCTGGTATTCCCAAGTATGATCCCAATATCTCTGTTATTTGGCATCCTCAATGCCATATCAAAGTATGCAGTCACCAGCACAATGGAACTGGAGATGTACAAACATCATAACTAAAGTGTATGACCCTCAGTGAGTACCAAGTCAAGTTGTATAAGGGCTGTAGAATGTGATCTAGTCAAAGCAGAAATGGGAAAATAGAGTAATTGTAAACCAGCAAAATAGAGTGGTAGATAAAGTGCTTGCCTTGCATATGATTGACCTAGGTTTGCTCTCTGGCCTCTCATATGGTCCTCTAAGCACCATCGGAAATGGCCACAAAGCACAGAGCCAGACAAAAGTCCTAAGTACAGGTAGGTTTGCCTTTCCCCCATCCCAAACAATGAAAAATGAAGTGGAAAAAACTAAGTAAAAAAGAAAAAATATTGTTGATGTACTACTATGTTTTGTGATAAAATGAAAATTATAACTATCAAAAATGAAATTGCATTCATTTATAAAAATATAGATACAGTGGTATTTCCTTTAAAAAATTGGGGGCTGGGGATCACATCTAGTGATATTCATAGCTCATTCCTCACTCTCGGTTCAGATATCATTTATGGTGCTTAGGGAACCATTTGGAGTACCAGGAATAAACCAGGACCATCTGCATGCATACCCCTATACTATCCCTCAGGTACAATACTCTTTATAATTGTGAAAAAGTATATTTCTGTGCTAAACTTTTTGTTGTAATTTACAGAGATCTTACAAATATTTAATTGATGGTCTATTCTTCTAAACTTAATCCACTGAAATATATTTACCTTTATTCAACTACTTTTTTCTATTTTCATATACCATTTTTAAAATTTTTATATGAAATAGTTTCTGTGGGAGATATTTTTCAAAATACATATAAAACATATAAATATTTTAGTCTACTAAATTATAACATATATTTTCCCATCCAGATACCGATCAAATAGCTAATTATTCTTTTGAAGAGGCAGCCAGTATTTATTTAGTTCAGTGATTTGAGGTGACAGAACTTTTTAGATAAATTTGCTTTACTTTATATCACACAATTATGAACCTACATATTTGCGTATTACGAGTATTAACTGAAGACATTTTAAAAGGTTTTCAGTGTAAGACTAATAAGGTAAAATATTAAAAGCTCATCTAGTTTTCTTTATGCATTTATAGAAAGGTAGTTTACTCACAAATTACATATTCAACTCTATTCCTATAGAGACTCATAATTGAAAAAAGTGTCACAAGTTTTACCTATTACAACTGCAGTATATACTAGTGTCATAGATGCAAATTATTCTGGTGTTTATAGCAATGTTATAAACTTGAGAGTCAAAACTTGAGAGCAAATTGTTACCTTTATTTTCTTTATTTTACCTTTAGTTTAAGGGCTATACTCAGTGTTACACAGGGCTTACTCTTGGTTTAGTGCTCAGGATTAATTCTTGTGAGGACCAAGGGACATTATGTATGACTGAGAATTAATCCCAGGTCAGCCTTGAACAAGGCAAGTGATATATGCGTTATATATATATATGTATATATATATATAATTTTATTGAATCACCGTGAGATAGTTACATCACACAATGATCCATCCCTCCACCAGTGCACACTCCCCACCACTAATATCCCTGGTATACTCCCCTTTCCCACCCTCCCCCTGCCTCCATGGCAGACATGATTCATCTCTCTCTACTTTTGGGCATTATAGTTTGTAATACAGACCCTGAGAGGTCATCATGTTTGGTATGCACACATCTCCCATCTCGACCAATTTCTCCAGCCATCTTTTTCTTAGTGATCCCTTCTCTATTACAGCTGCCTTCTCCCCTTTGCTCATGAGGCAGGCTTCCAGCTATGGAGCAATCTATTTTTCCCAAGTATCTGCTATCCTTAGGTGTCAGCCTCATGTTATGTTGTTTTGTACTCCCCAAATGAGTGCAGTCCTTCTATGTCTGTCCCTCTCTTTCTTACTCATTTCACTTAGCATGATACTCTCCATGTCTATCCATTTATAAGCAAAGCTCATAACTTCATCTCTCCTGACAGTTGCATAGTATTCCATTGTGTAGATGTACCAAAGTTTCTTTAACCATTCATCTGTTGTAGGGCACTTGGGTTGTTTCTAGATTTTGGCTATTGTGAACAGTGCTGCAATGACCATATAGGTACAGATGTCATTTCTACTGTGCTTTTTTGCTATGTTTTTTAATACAAAGCTACATTACATTTTAGAAATATAAGGTAAAGCTGAAGTACTTTTTCCTGATCTTACTGTATAACTGAATGATAACAATTTGAACTAATACTAGAAATGCAGTTCCAATGAGAATAATGCCTTTTCAGTTCAAATAAACATTTAGTTTTAGGTATTATAAGAATTTGATTTATTATATTAAAACTACCCCTGTGGAGGTCTAATTTTGAATTTTAAAGACTATAACAATTTTAAAGAGGTATTATTAGTATCATCACAAATGATTTTAAAAAGACCAGTTTACACAAATGTATATGACTCTGCATGATTACCTAGCAAGTAAAAGATAAATAGTTATATTTACAAATAAGTGCTTATAGGGGGGAAAATGGTTTACATAACTTTATTGAAAAATAATTTTTAGAGAAGAAAATAGCTTTAATTTAATGAAAATTAGAGAGACGTGAGGGGAAAAAAATAGAAAAAGATCCATACTCAGGTGAGAACATGGACTTCTCCAGAATGAAAAAAAGCAACGAACAGCATTTGAAAGTAGGTTATGCACAAGATCTTCAGATTGTCATGGCCTAGAGTTTTCTGCAAGCACATAAGTTGTAAGGGAAGATCCTCCACTCTTTGATGGTGATTTCATATTCTTAAAATGACCAAGAGCTTTTCCTTTCCTGATGGGCACATCCTTCTCTGGGTGGTACTTTGACTTCTGCATCTGGATGGTGCCTCAGCTTCAGGATCTCAGAGGAGCCCAGTATTTGCATCTCAAAGAATATGTTCTTCATGCCTTTGGGCTACTATAGAGCTGGCCAATGTTGGCTTGCATATTTCCAAAATCTCATTACTAAGTAAGGCTCAATATCTTTCTGCCTACAACATTTCCCCAAGAGACTTTACCTCTTTTAAATCTTTAAGGGTTGCATAAGGTAAAGGATAGTTTTCTGTTACTTCTTCATGTTTACAAAAGGGTATAGACTCATTCACTGCCTATGTAAGGGAGTCAAATCTTATGCTAAAAGTAGTAATGTGCTCAGATAATGGTTTATTGAATTTCAGAGTTGTGAGTCTGAAAGATCAAATGGATTAGACAATATTAAAAACAACAACAATAGTAACAATAACATCAATCTGGAGATGGAGAGGGAGAAAGAAAAGCTTTCCTAGGCCTGAGGAATGCTGAATAATTTACATTACAAGGAAACACTAGCCATAGCATTAGCCTTTGATCCTCTCTTTTGATGAGTCCACTTTAAAAGAATTTTTTTTTCTAGTTACCTGCTTAGACAAGTTGACAAGTTCAAAGTTAACAAATATCATTTAGTGTTGAATTTGTTGCTGCTTGTTAGGTGAAATGGGAAGTAACCCTGAGAAAAGAGTGATTCCAGCCCTCGGCTCTACAAACCTTTGCCATTGACACTAGGGGAAATGCTATCTTGGATCAGGACTCGTAAAGTCGACTATTAGCACTATGAGATGCTCATTTCCCATCAGCCCCATGAGGCAACCTTCAAGACAAACTTGCAGTTCACTTTTATTCAGCCATGAATGGGAGATGATATCTGACAACATACTTGTCCAAGAGCCATGGTGTCAGGCTAAAATGAGGACCTGCTCTATGTAGGAAAGGAAAGTCATTCCTAACCTTAGCTTCTGCGGGATACCCATTATTATTTGTGGATACCAATCATTATCAACACACTAACAAAGCTATAGAACTTCTAGAATTATTTACTGCCTTTAGAGAATCCACAATTCAACAGAGTTCCCTAAAGGAATATTACCATCTCTCAATTATAACTCTTTTTCTATTGCTGATAAGAAAGATGGTCAGAATAAACTGAATTCTACTTCAAAGTACCTTTTTAAATTAAATTCTTCTCTCCCTGAGATAGGATGGAGGGATTTGGTCAAACTAACCATGCTCTGGGTTTACTCCTTGTTTTTTGCTTAGCAATTAGTCCTGGCACTGCATGGGGACCATGTCAGTTGCCAGAGATCAATCCAACTAGGGCTGTCTGTATGCACAACACACACTTTCATCCCTGAATTTCTATCCAACTATATATTTTTCATTTAGGTATAAAAACACAAGAATTCCATTTAAATGTTTTTCATATGCATCAGGTCACCTTCCTTTTAAACTGTCAAAAATATCCTGAAATATCTTAAAAACAAGTGTTCATTAATTCAAGTTCTTTCATTTTTGTATCTAAAATGGCCTCTTTAACTTCAGAATTAAACTATTTCAATTCCACAAAGTAAGTAAAGTGGAATTGCTTTTGCCAATATTTCTAATCTTTATTTTAGTAGAGTTGTTTCTGTGCCGTTGATACCATTAATAAGGAATTAATTGGAAATATTAGTTATCTACTGCTCTCTACCTCCAATTTTTTTTCCTGTTTGATCCATTAGTACTGCCTTTGGTTTATACTTTATTATTTGCCCCATCTATTCTTTATTTTATGTCTTTTTGGGTCGCACCAGCAATGCATAAGGGTTACTCCCGGCTCTGCATTCAGGAATTACTCTTGGTGGTTATCAGGGAACCATATGGGATGACGGGAATCCAACCCAGGTTGGTGCGTACAAGGAGAACATTCTAGTTCTGCACCATCGCTCCAGCCTCATTGCCCCATCTATTCTGCTACATTTTTGTTTCTCTGCAGTAATCTTTGCCTATTTCAGTCAATCTCAAAGATCCCATGACATTATTTTTAAGAATATCTTCAATTTCTTTGATTTCTACACACATACTTCAAAATTGAAAGGTAAAAGGTAAAGGCCCTCCCGTTGATCATCGATTTGCTCTAGCGGGCCCAGTAACGTCTCCATTGGAGGCTTTGTTGTTACTGTGTCTGGCATATCAAATATGTCACGGGGAGTTTGCCAGGCTCTGCCATGAGGGCGAGATACTCTCGGTAGCTTGCTGGGCTCTCCGAGAGGGGCGGAGGAATCGAACTTGGGTCAGCCATGTTGGCTGCATGCAAGGCAAACGCCCTACCGCTGTGCGGGCTGGAGCGATAGCGAAGCGGTAGGGCATTTGCCTTGCACACAGCCAACATGGCTGACCCAACTTCAAAATTAAAACTGTTTTATGACAACCCTATCACTGGACCTGAATTTGTGGTTATTTTCTTCACTCTGTCATTTGTTCAGTAGAGATATTTTCACCCTTCCTGCTTAAGAATGTATTTCAACTTTATAACATATCATTAGATTAGATTAGACTATCCTCTACTCTCTATTACTAGTATCATTTTCTGACAATCAGGTTATTCCCACCTCATTCTCAATGATTATAGTTCTGTGTCTACAATAAGATTTCTCTCCTGATTCTTAGAAACTCAATATACTTTTAGATAATGTTTATAATATCTTGATATTTCAATTTCTTTGCCAGACCTCAGCTATCCTCACAGATTCTCTAGTCTTGACTTTGCCATTGATAACCATTGCAACTACATTCATTATTCTCAGCTTCATGCAGTCATTTTGTCAACTAGTATTCTAGCTTAATGGCTTTATTTTTTCCTTATTACCTCTAATTAGTATTCTAAAGAGTTTACAAAAGCATTATACCATTTCTAATCTTACCCATCCGTGGCCTTAAATAATTGTGATATATTCACTTATTACCCAGTTTGTTGGACTATCTGATCATTATGCTGAAATGTAACCTAACTTCATAGTTATTTTCTTATTTCATCACAATCTGGTAAGGAAAAACTATCATTTAGTACAACTTTTCATCTACTATGTTTCTCTATCTGTGAGATTTAACTTGGCAGACATAAGCCAAGTAGTCATGCTGACAAGGTTCACTTTCAATTTATGATAACAAATCTCTATTTCATATTTATTATTACCTGTCAATCATATCATCTATTCTTACTAAACTTACTATTCTTAAAATCTCTGCCACACTTCTTTTCAAATCAATATTTTCTTAACTATCCTTTCTCTAAGTTTATGATTCTACTTCCTATGTGACCAAGAAAACTGAAGCAATTCAAAACAATGCACACTTATTTCTGTCACTTCAGATAAATACTTTTTCATCTATATTTGCATACTTTATCTCATGAACTATATAATTATTATATGCATAGTATATCGAAAAACAGTATTAGTTCTCATGTGCTTTTGGATTAATTAAATATATTGCCTCACTTTCACTTCTTACTTTTACCATTTCACACCATTTCACCTTTGACATCTCACCATTTTTCACTTTTATAAGATCATTTTAATATACATGCAATTGCACTATATATTTTTCTTTAAAATACAAATAGATATAATATTTTTACTCTATGTCTCTTGACATATACTTTTTCTTTCTATTCTATTGTTCCCCTTTCTTATAATCTCATTTTATATTAAATATATAACAGACTTTTACTTCCAGCAATATACAAAATCGGTTTTTATTACCGTCACCAAATAATCTTTGTGTATTTTTTGCAGCTTCATAATTTAGAAAATTTTTTCTTTACTTCTAACACAGCCAATTACTTATTTATCTAAGTCACCATCCCACGGTTACTGGGGTTCCCTGGTGTGGTTGTGGGACCATAACCGTCCATTGTTGATGGACAAAGGGGCAGGTCCATAGTCTTGTAACCAGTGGCAATTTTATTCAAGTGAGTCAGGGTTATTATAGAGGAAACGTGAAAAGTTGGGGGATAGCAATTTACATAGGTGTACTTGAATATTAACATAAATATGAACAGATATAAAGTACTTCAATCAGGGGAAATTCTTTTTTTAATTTAATTTTTATTAGTTAAACATCATGAGGTACAGTTGTAGTCTTATAAACATCCATGCCTGGCTTTCAGTTATACAATGATCGAGTACCCATCCCTCCACCAGTGCCCACACTCCACCATCAATGATCCTAGTAAACCTCCCACTCCCCACCCCATCGCCCCCACCCTGCCCCGCCTCTCCTGAACAGCATTCCCTTTTGCTCTCTCTTTCCTTTAGGATGTTGTGGTTTGCAATAGAGTTATTGAGTGGCCATCATGTTCGGTCCATAGTCTACTCTCAGCACACATCTCTTATCCCGAGCGAATCCTCCAAACACCATTTATTTGGTGATCCCTTCTCAATCTGACCTGCTTTTTTCTCCCTAGCATGTGCTGCTGGCTTCCAAGCCATGGAGCAGACCTCCTGGTACTTATCTCAACTATTCTTGTGTGTTCGTCTTCCATCCCATTACCTCATATTCCCCAGATGAGTGCAGTCTTTCTATGTCTGTCCCTCTCTCTCTGACTCATTTTACTTAGCATGATTCTTTCCATGTAGAACCAAGTGCAAATTTCATGACTTCATCTTTTCTAACACTGCATAGTATTCCATTGTGTTGATGTATCAAAGTTTCTTTAATGAGTCATCTGTTCTTAGGCACTCGGGTTTTTTCAAGATTTTGGCTATTGTGGACAGTGCAGCAATGAACATAGAAGTGCAGATGTCATTTAGACTGTACTTTTTTTGCATCTCTGGGATATATTCCCAGGAGTAGTTTTGCTGGATCAAATGGGAGCTCAATTTCTAAATTTTTGAGAATTGTTCATACTGTTTCCCAAAAGGGCTGGACCAGTCGGTATTCCCAGCAGCAGTGTCGCACCACCAGAGTCCCTTTCTCTCCACATCCATGCCAACAATGGTTGCTTTTGTTCTTTTGGATGTGGGACAGTCTCTGTGGTGTGAGATGATATCTCATTGTTTTGATCTGCATCTCCCTGATGGTTAATGATATAAAGCATTTTCTCATGTGCCTTTTTGCCATTCGGATTTCTTCTTTGAGATAGTTTCTGTTCATTTCATCACCCCATTTTTTGATGGGGTTGGATGTTTTCTTCTTGTGGAGTTCAACCAGTGCTTTGTAAACCCTTGTTATCAACCCCTTATTGGAGGGTATTGGGTGAATATCCTTTCCCATTCTGTAGACTGTCTTTGTATTTTGGTCACTGTTTCTTTTGAGGTACAGAAGCTTCTGAGTTTAAGATAGTCCCATTTGTTTGTCTCTGTTTTAACTTGCTTGGCCAGTGGTGTGTCATATTTGAAGATACCGTTAGCTTCAATGTTCTGGAGGGTTTTGCAACCTTGTCTCAATGTATCTTATGGATTTCTGTCTGATGTGGAGGTCTTTAATCCATTTTGATCTTACTTTTGTACACGGTGTTAGGTAGAGATCTGAGCCCAGGTGGGATTCATCCTGGTGATGCAAGGATGGTTTAACATTTGGAAATCAATCAACATAATCCATCATATCAACAAAAAAGATAGAAGGCATATGGTCATATCAATAGATGCAGAGAAAGCATTTGACAAGATCCAGCACCTTTTTACGATGAATACCATAGCCAAATTGGGCATAGAAGGGACTTTCCTCAATATAGTCAAAGCGATCTACCACAAGCCTACAGCAAGCATCATCTTCAATGGGGAAAAACTGAGAGCCTTCCCTCTAAGATCAGGGATGAGATAAGGATGCTCACACTCTTCACTGTTGTTCAATAAAGTACTGGGAGAATTTACAATAGCAGTTAGACAAGAAAAAAGATATTAAGGGCATTCAGGTAGGAAATGAAGAAATCAAGCTCTCACTGTTCCCAGATCATATGATACTATACTTAGAGAACCCTAAAACCTCTACCAAGAAACACCTAGAAACAATAGACTTGTATAGTAAAGTTTCAGGCTATAAAATCAATACACAAAAGTCCATGGCTTTCCTATACACAA
This sequence comes from Sorex fumeus, assembly GCF_029834395.1. Taxonomy (NCBI): domain Eukaryota; kingdom Metazoa; phylum Chordata; class Mammalia; order Eulipotyphla; family Soricidae; genus Sorex; species Sorex fumeus. The sequence continues at coordinate 24,588,208 of NW_026606092.1, forward strand.
ACAGTGAGAGAGAGCAAAGTGACATGAAAAAAGCAATCACATTCACAATCATGCCCCAGAAATCAAGTACTTCAGAATCAGCTTAACTAAGGACGTGTAAGACCTGTACAAAGAAAACTACAAAATGTTACTTCAGGAAATAAAAGAGGACATGAGGAAATGGAAATATATCCCCGGTTAATCGATTGGGAGAATTAACGTTGTTAAAATGGCAATACTTCCTAAAGCATTATACAATTCAATGTGATCCCAATAAGGATACACATGACATTCTTCAAAGAAATGGAGCGAACACTCCTGAAATTCATATGGAACAATAAGCCCCCACGAATAGCTAAAGCAATCCTTGGGAAAAAGAAAATGGGAGGAATCAACCCTCTGAACCTCAAACTCTACTACAAAGTGGTAATAATTAAAACAATATGGTACTGGAACAAAGGCAGAGCCACAGACCAATGGAACAGGGTTAAATATTCTGACAGCCCCCCCCCCAATATATGATCATCTAATCTTTGATAAGGGAGCAAGAAATGTGAAGGGAAGCAAGGAAAGCCTCTTTAACAAATTGTGCTGGCAAAAGTGGACAGATTCATGCAAAAAAGAGGGGGGGGATTCTTATAGGAGATCCACCCAAGAAGGAAATTTCATCTAAGGTGCCCAGCATGATAGATTCTTTTTAGGAGAGCCACACAAATGAGGCATACCATCTAGGGGCATATTGGTCTCCCTTTTCTTTTATTGGTATACCATTTAAATTATAATATTACATTTACTTAGTGATATTTCTAGTCATTTTTTATAAACACAGTAAGAGATATAGACTATTATAAATATCCCAGATAAAGCTTAAAATGGTCTCTATACACGTATGGTAAAGGATGGTTTTTCCAGGGGACATATTGCTATATTTCCCAGACTACCGTGCTCAGGCTGTTAGATTATCCTAATCCCCTACAGGATCTTTATTAAGATACTTCTTTTGGGGTCATGACAGTGTTGTATGAAGATTCAGTTGGGCGGTTGGAGGTTCAGAGATAAGACACACAAGAAGAATGTAGAAGCATGAAGGACCAAGGCTCTCTCAGCCTTAGTGGCCCAGAATAAATTTCTCAGTCTATTTTTTTATTTGATTTCCTATCATAAACACCTCAAAGAAATTTAACAGAGTGGAAAGAATCAAAACAAGGAAAGGAGGTACAGGATAAGCATGTATCATAGTAAAGAATGTTTTACCCTGTTTATAATGCCTAAGATGCAAATATTTACTATCTCCAGAAAGAAAAACATGGTCAGTTAAAATTTCCAAGGAGTAAAACATGCTCCAGCATGCAGGCTCCATAGGTCATGTCTTCCTCACACTTGGGGTCTGTGATAAACAGGAGGAGAGGATGTTTACATATAAAGGATAAACTAGGTCTGAGATATGTCAGGAAAGGAGGCTGCTTCTTCATACTGTGGGAACTTGCTAGTGCCAGAGATTCGGTTTGGCCTTTTCCAGATCAGTCAGACTCACAAGATTTGGTTGCCCACTTAGTTCAAAGTAGGATCCTGGTTCTGCTTCCTGCTTGCAGGACAGCATCCAAGGACTGATCCTCATGATCTGGTTGGGCAACAACAGAGTTTGTTACATGACTGTCCTTATAACTTATACTTCTTATGATCATTGTGCTGTCTCTTGTAGAAACCAGTGTAGCTTACAGCTTTCCCTGGGTCCATCAAATATTTTAATATAACCCACCATTTGGGTATAGAAACTAAGGTCAATCTGAGGGTATCTGAAACTTCAGTTAAGTAAATATAAAACAGGTACCCGGAAGTAAATAATTTTCAGAGTAAATTCTTATATTACAAAAGAATAGCCATTACCTGTTTTTCCGTGTCTATACAAAAAAAGGACATGACTCTAAAGTAAAAATATGCAAAAAAGCATAAAGGAAAGAGAAAGGCAAATATTTCCCTTAAATATAAAAAATCCAAAGCTACCAAAAGATTTGATTTTATAAGTTACCATGTATATCTGATTTGTTGATATTTGCAACTATCAGGGGCAGCAGAACATGAAGGAGAGGTTAGAGATAAATACAAAGGATTGAGAGTACACCAGTACAACTGGCTGTGCTCCCAGGAGCACTTAATGGGTATAACTCAAATGACAAAAGTTTCTTTGTGAAAAGATAAAGCATAACCTAATATTAAACCTAAGATGCGTGGAACTATTTAATTCAATACCTTATATTATATATATACATATATACATACATATATGTATTTCTCTATCAGAATGACAATTTTTTCTATTCTACTTAGTTTATTGATTGTTTCTTTCAAAACCTTCTATTATTCCTCCATTTTTTCTTAGGCAAGCTTAGTCTTTGTTCTTGCTTACTTTCATTTTTAATAATATTACTTAGTATTACAAATTTCAATATAATCTATATGCCAGTTATTCGCATTTTTTTCATTCAAGTCTGCTTCTCTACATTTAGATATAGGCAACTGACTATGTTCTCAACATTCTCACTTGAACAGTTAGGATTACTTCTGATTCTCCTTGATTGGTGACGAGCTTTATATTTTTCACAAAAAATGTTGGAGATGCTCTGATTTCTTTATTTACTTTTAATTCTTAAAGTTTTGTTAGTACACATGCTTAGCTATACCGTTTTTTTTAATTGAGTCACCATGGGCTGGAACGATAGCACAGTGGTAGTGCGTTTGCCTTGCACGCAGCCAACATGGCTGACCCGAGTTTGATTCCTCCGCCCCTCTCAGAGAGCCTGGCAAGCTACCGAGAGTATCTTGCCCGCATGGCAGAGACTGGCAAGCTCCCCGTGACGTATTCAATACGCCAAACACAGTAATAACAAAGTCTCCAATGGAGACATTACTTGGCCCGCTCAAGCAAATCGATGAACAATGGGAGGACCGTGACCGTGAGTCACCATGAAATACACAGTTAAAGCATCTTTCCTGATTGGGTTTTCCTCTCTCCCTCCCCTTTTAGGCATTAGGATTTTCAATACAGATCCTGAAAAGTTGTATTATATATATATATATATATATATATATATATATATATATATAGTTTCAGTACTCAGTTCTTGTTCAGAGTGATCATTCCTAACGGTTATTGTCATAATTTTCTATTTTCACTGCCCTCCAACTCCCACACACTTATGGCAAACATACAACCATTACTAGTTCTCCAAAGCCACACCATTTAAATGTAGTTCAAATGCTATCACTTTCCACTAGTTCTACTGTTATTCTTTATAAATGTATCACCAGTAGCTACAGAAGTAGTATTCTTTATTCAGACATTATTGTGCTATATTTCTATTAGCAAAGCGCTAAATGCACTAATATAAATTTGCAACAAATAATAAAATAGCTGCTTTACCAAACACCTAAACTGGGGTATACCATTATATTCACAACAGTATAGAGTGTCCCATAGTGACATTTGAAACTGAGCCATTGCTGTTTGACTTCATCTTCATATATTTTTTATGGACCCACAGTTATTTACCTTTTCAACTTTATTGGCCTTCTTGGTATTTCTAAAATATAAGAAATGATTCTGCCTTCAGTTGGTTGCATGAACATGAAGTTGCATGAAGTTACAGAAAAAGGAGAAAAAGTTTTGTCATAACTTGTGGGATTCATTTAAAGTGATTATATTCAGAAAGGGCAAAGTTTCTAATAGGTGACTGTAATAGTGTAAAATTGATAACATGGGGCAATTAGACTTTAAGAGTAAGTGATCAAATGCCTATTATTTTCAAGAAAAAAATAGGAAAACAAAGTTTAGCTGAGTAGCACAGATTTAATAGGGTTCAGGTTTCTGAGTGTTTTACAGTTATAGTCTGCTTTATGGTTCTGGGAACAATATGAAGAACATTAGTCTTTTTCCGGTCCTATTTTTATTTCTTCATAAATCCTCTGTATTTCCTGATTTCTATCTATCCACATCATCCTATTTTCTTGACAAACAACTGGAGAATAAAGATGAAGTTCCTAGCCATTGTTCTTGCTTCATCACTTCATCAGATTAAAAAATGCATTGAAATTAGGGATCAGAGAGATAGCATAGGGATGAAGGTACTAGCCTTGCACGCAGCAACACTCCATTGATCATCAACACCATAAAAAGTCCCATGAACAGAGTCAGAAGTAATCCCCAAGTGCACGGTCAAGAGTAATCCCTGAGGTTGCTAGATTTAACCCAAGAACAGAATATAAACAAGGTAGGAAAAAGGAAGGGTGGGAGGGAGGGAGGGAGGGAGGGAGGGAGGAAGAAGTTGCAATTAGTTCTATGTGTACTGTGTCAGACATCTGTCTGCACATATAGTATAAACTGAGATATGTGTTGACATGCTAAAATGAACCGAATCATGATAGGATATCATGTTACCGTGTTAATAAATTTGTTATTTTTATTATATGATTTTAGCATAACATTCCGTTGAATGTTATTAAAAATGTTCCCTAAGTGTCTCAGGTAGAAATTATTGACTAAAATTTGATTTTTATTAGGATGTATTTCATAAAAATGAGCTTGGGTTTCTTTTGTCCTATTTGGCAAGTGCAGAACTGAACAAACAGAACAATTGTATTGACTTTGGACCTGTAATTTTTGTATTAATCACCAATGATAGCTACACCAATTTTTTTCTAGCAACTTAAATTAGTCTCTGCTTCTCATGCCCTGTAAAGAGTGACACTTAAAAAGTCCATATGATGTATTGAAAAGCAGGTTAAATTTTAAGAATTATTAATGTAGGGTTTGGTATGGTATTTTACTAATCAAGTGAAGTTGGTCCAATCATCCCCGGTCTGTTTACAGTAAGAATTCTGATGTTGATTCAAGAGGAAAAGTGGAAATATCTTAGAAGAGGGTATTGGATATTCTTTCACACTTATTAGTTCATATTTTCTGTTGTAGTAACTGGAGAAATGTGGGACTCAGTATGGGGTGATATAATAAATATGATGAAGTAATTATTGTTTAGAAAATGGTTCTTTCGGGGCTGGAGCTATAGCACAGTAGATAGGACGTTTTCCTTGCATGCTGCCGACCCAGGTTCGATTCCCAGCATCCCATATGGTCCCCTGAGCACCACTAGGAGTAATTCCTGAGTGCAGAACCAGGAGTAACCCCTGTGCATTGCTGGGTGTGACCCAAAAAGCAAAAAAAAATTGGTTGTTTCATTTAGGGCACAACTAAGTTTCTTGAAGGGGAAAATGTGCTAATATTTCTTTTGCTTATTTGTTTTGGTTCCACATCTGGGAATAGTCAAGGGTTACTCTAGGCTCTGTGCTTAGGGAACACTCCTGGCAAGGCTCTGGGGAACATATTAAATGCTGGGGACTAAATCAGTGTTAACTGTATACAAGGCAAGGACTTTACCCACTGTATCATCGCTCTGTTCCTACTAACACATTTTTTTTAAAAACTAGAAATGAATGCTTATCTTTTAAAATCCAGCAAATTTTAATTGTGGTTTACTTCTATCATTCTGTATTATATCTTGAATTGGTTTCAGTTCATATAGCACTGTCCACTGTCCTTCCATTGTTCATTGATTTGCTCGAGTGGGCATCAGTAATGTCTCTATTGTGAGATTTGTTGTTACTGTTTTTGGCATATCAAATACACCATGGGTAGCTTGCCAGATTTTGCCGTGTGGGCAAGATACTCTCGGTAGCTTGCCAAGCTCTCCGAGTGGGACTGAAGAGTCGAACCCGGGTCGCCCTCATGCAAGGAAAATACCCCTCCCGCTATGCTATCGCTCCGGCCCTTCAGTACATAGCTGGGTATTAATATTTATGAACTCTCTTGCTCTCTTTTTTACAACAGCAACTCTCAGAGCCCTCATATAATTATACCTTTTGCTTGTTCTTCTTATTTCTATTCTTTTTGAATAATCTACGCACTTTAGTTTCCACCTGTTTGTCTAGAACTCCTTTCTATTTTCACTTTATTTCTAATATTCAGGTGCATATTTCTCACTTGTCTCCTATATACTTTATGTAAATCTCTCATAGGCATATCAAATTCATGTCCAAATCAGTACTCAACATACCTATAATATTCACGGTCACAGTCCTCTCATTGTTCATTGATTTGCTCGAGCAGGCCCAGTAACGTCTCCATTGTGACACTTGTTACTGTGTTTGTTATATCAAATACGTCACAGGGAGCTTGCCAGGCTTTGCTGTGCAGGCGAGATACTCTCGGTAGCTTGCAGGGCTCTCCGAGAGGGGCAGAGGAATCAAACTCGGGTCGGCCATGTTGGCTGCGTGCAAGGCTAACGCTCTACCACTGTGCTATCGCTCCAGCCCACCTATAATATTATATTAACCTATAATATTATACGTGTAAATAATATGATTTTTAATTCTGTCACATTCCATATTGGGCTTCAAACCAGGAATATCAAACCAAATTGTGTATTTTCCTAACTTTACATAAAATCTCAATACTTCTATTTTCTCCTATTTCTATTTTCTCCTATTTTCTAAACAATTCTATTTTCTCCTATTTTTTTTGCCTATTTCTGTCCACCTGAACAGATTCAACTACTTTTGTTCATCTGAACTGACTTTGACTGATATTAGACTTACAGTAACATCAAGTAAGATAAAATATAAGCTCATACTTTAACTTGACCACCTGTACTAATGAATTGAAATCCACACTCTATTTGTAGTCAACAAAACTATCCTTGTAAACTACAGATTGAACATTCAGGCCTCTTAATATTAGAGGGGACATTCACTTTGTAGCAAGGCAGACGTAATAGCTGCTGTCCAGTTCCTCCAGTTTAATCTTCTAACTCTCTTACAAACTCTATATTTTAGCTAGCCTAGAACTTGATTTATCAGTTGAAATTACAGTTATTCATTGATCTTTGGTTTTGTGCATTTTTTCCCTCCCTTTTCAAAATCAGTTACTAGGAAGCTTTTTCCAGAAGCTCAATCTAGATGTCTTATCTCTAGAAGGAGTTTTTCAACCAAATTATCCTTTCACACCTTCCTAGTCTACTTTAATGTAGCTTTATATTAGTTTATATTAGACCAAGCATCTATAATTTATAGTTGTGTCTTGACTGTTGTGGAATCTGAAACGCAGTGATGTTATTGCTAATGTGAAAATTTCCTCAGGCAAGGGAAAAATAGATCTGTAAACAGTTGCAAAGTAGCATGCACACTTTTTCAACCGTGTATAATTATGATATTGTTATGCTATATAAATATCATAATTATATTAATTGAGATTGATACAATATTATAGAAATTATTCTTTTGTAACAGAGCACTTTAGTCAGGAAATTAACACAGTTTGTGAAAGGAGAGTAACAGGAGAGACATCACAGATTTATTAACTTGAAGACCCTATCATGGGATGAAACTTAAACAGGAAGAAGCTATAAAACCGGTCCAAGTTGATTTCAATATAGCTGGAGCCAAGAAACTGATACCAGATATACTGACATAGGTAACACTGCAGTGTCTGTAGCACTTTCCTCCCATTGTTCATCGATTTGCTCAGCAAACTACAGAGAGTATCTCACCTGCATGGAAAAGCCTGGCAAGCTACCTGTGATGTATTTGATATGCCAAAAACAGTGACAAGTCTCACAATAGAGACGTTATTGGACTGACATAGGTAGGGAGAAGAAAAATCTCCTATTTTTCCTCCTGTGCTCATTTTTAGTTTTTTTTTTTTTAAATAATAACTACTTTCTTATAGTGGGGCACCCAAGCAGTAATCAGGAAATCGGGGCACTCCACCAATGATTCTCTGTCAAACCAGGTGATCAGTTAGTTCAATACAAGAGTCAAAGTATGTGATTTCCCTGAGGCCTTGAAGTACCAGGGGTACCAAGACCACACAGGCATTGCTGGGGGCCTCATGACTCCACGTGGCAAAATTTAAGGGAACATGAAATGCCAGGGATGAAATCCAGGTTGTGTTTGTATTTAACTACTGTATCTGTAATCCAGTCACTGCTCCTCATTGAATTCACAAGCTCGTGGATATAGAAGCCTTAGAAACGCAGAATGAGACTTCATTTCTTCATTGATTGCCTGGGACAGTACTTACTGAACTAATGTGAAAATTAGAGGTAATATCCATATGCAGTAAGCTGCAGTCTACTAGGAAAACTGAACATTTTCAGAATGATCAGGTATTGATTTATCATTGGGCACATTCATTCAAAAGGAAAAAGTGTTTTAAGAATAGGTATTTATCCATCTGCCTTATTGCCTTTCTCGTTCTCACACTTAGCAGACTTTCTGGAAAATAACTCTTATATATCTTATTCCTAATTGATTTATTTATGTGCTCAACAGCATTTATGGCTGTAAGTGCTAAGATAGATGCTAACAATGTAAAACATGTTTTAGCTCCATGAATCAGTGCATCTATTTAGATTCCTGATGAAAAGTCCCTGTCTGTCACCTGTCCCCACCTCAAATTTCCAATAGTTTCTTGCCAGCTACATTTATGAAACAAAGTAAATTCTATGATGAATTTGAAGCTTATGCAGTATCACCCTTTCCTGTATGGACAGAAATGCTACTGGCTAGGATGTTCCCAGGCAATGAACAGATGCTCAGTATTGAACTAGCATTGAAGAGAAGAACCCTGTGTCCACTGGGAAGAGTGTTTTCTATTCATTGAATCAGGAGATGAAAACCTTTGGAATTCAGCACATAGAGATATATGTAAATTGATTTTTTCTTTATATTTTCAAAAGTGCCTTTGATTCAATAGGTAAATATAAGGCATCTTTATTAACTGATTGAGAAAATGAGCTTTCTAAAAAATTTTTGACCAGGCATTTGCTTATATAACACATGAATATTTAATTTTCTAAAGTAAAAGACAGCTTAAATTCAAATTGACAAAATTTCTTTAGAATTGCAATTCTTTGATGTATGGTTGAGTGATCAATTTTGATTAGTCAAATTCTGTCACATTTTGAATGTAAATCTGGCAGGCACAATTTAAATATATGTGTGTGTGTGTGTGTGTGTGTGTGTGTGTGTGTGTGTGTGTGTGTGTGAAAAGCTTCAGCCATTTTTCATTGATTATTTAACACAGAAAAGGTGATTCAATAAAATCTATATCCTACTTGCTCTAGGACAACAGCTATTTGTACGCACAAGAATCTCTTGTCAAGTAAAATCAATCAATCTTTATGTATTCCCTAGTGTAACACCACTCCTCTTTACTGTGAGATATTTACAGGGTAAGGAAAATTGCATTGAAATCTAGATTAGGGAAAATTGTCACTAGCTGACTGTCACTGAGAAAAGAATAATTTATTTTTTACATCATATAATTAATGATTTTATTGGAGTATAACTAGAATATAGTTATATGATTTCATATATAAAGTATGGTTTAAATATAGTTTATTTTATTTTATAGGTGAAAGCATCACAATAAGTCTAGTTAGTGTTTTTCATATTATAAAGTCAGAATTATTTCTTGTGATGAGTTCTTTTAACATCTAGTATGTTAGCAACTTTCAAATATTCAGTACAGTGTTAATAACAATAGTGGCAAGTATGTCATGGCACACTTATGACTTATTTACAAGTAGACTCTTGGACATTTCTACCTTTTGAACACTTCATCTGCTTTAGACACCTTCAGTACTTGCCTCTAACTTGTCTTCCCTCTACACATGAGCTGCTTCTTCTCGTCTACATATTTGCTTAAGCATCCTGTATACCTCAAATTTAAAAAATTTTTTTCTTCTGTTTAACACAGTTAAAAAGACTGGTTAGCAGATACCCCCAACATTTTTACATGTAATTAAAAGTGAAAATATTTTATTCCTTTCATTGCATTGTGTTCATGTTCATTCTTTTCAGTCCATTTTGACACTGATAGAACTTATATTGTTTCCTTATTTTTTGGACTTTAAAAATAGTGTTATTATTAATGGGGCTGTAGTATTTTTAAAGATAAATAGAGATAAGTAGAAATTTTGCATAATATTATATTTCTAATTATATTTTTGATAAAACTTCACTGAACCAATATAGTTACATTTTAACCATAAACTGCAATGCACAGAGGCTCCTTACCATCATCACCAACTTTTATTGTTTTTTACTTTTGTGATGATAATCTTCTCACAAATATGAAGTAATAGCTCATGTGAGTTTTAATCTCATTCTGTGACAATTGGTCATCTTTTTGCCTGTCTATTGATCAGTTGTCTTATTTGGAAAAAAAAAATTGCATCCAGATCTCTCCTTTTTAAATAGGTTCAAAAATACTTCATTGTGTATTTTTGTATTTTGTCATTGTGTGTTTGTAACTCTCCTTTCATAAATTTATTAACCATATATAGTGGGTTTACTTCCGGAATATGTTTTATATTCTATTTATCTATGTATCATATTTTTGGCTAATATCACACTATTTTAATTAGTACAGCCTTTTGCAATACTTGGAATCAGAGAAAGTGATACCTCTAATTTTGTGTTTCCATAAACCCTTTAGGATTATTTGTTCTTTTTCCACTTTAGAATGTTATTGCAAAGTTAAAAACATTCTTGTCAAGGAGGTAATCTAGTGGGGGAAGGAAAACCCGAGGGCAATGGTGAGGGAATTTGAGAGTGGTGTTGAAACGTTTTTTGGCTGGAATTAAACTATAAATAACCTTATAAGTCACAGATTCTTAATAATAAATTAATTTGATATAATCATTGACAGGCTGGAGCAATAGCACAGCGGATAGGGTGCTAGCCTTGCAAGTGATTGACCCAGGTTCTATTCCTCCGCCCCTCTCAGAGAGCCTGGCAAGCAACGGAGAGTATCTCTCCCACATGGCAAAGCCTGGAACTCTCCCAGTGATGTAATTGATAACCTAAAAACAGTAACAAGTCTCACAATTTGTTGTGAGATGATACTGGTGGCCGCTCAAGCAAATCGATGAACAATGGGAGGACAGTGCTATGATCATTGAAATGTTAATGAGACTAAATTAAACCTATAATCTGCTTTGTTTAGTATGGCTATTTTGGGATATTTATTCTTATAATCCATTAGTATGTATTATTTTCCATTTATTTCGGTTAAAATTTTTCCTTATATTTTGTTATCATAATACTAAATTTCAATTTCTATTTTTTATATTAGCACTTAAAAATATGCTTGAGGTCAGATTTGTGATGAAAAGCAATAATACAATTTAGTGCATAATTCTTAAACTTAACCTTAGATTATTGAAGAGCTGTTAGAATGAGCAAATACTAACAGGTATTTGAAAGATTGGGCCGGAGTGATAGCATAGCAGGTAGGGAGTTTGCCTTACACAAAGCCACCCTGGGTTCAATTTCTCCGCATCTCTTGGAGAGCCTGGCAAGATACTGAGTATTTTTCCCTGACAGGAAAGCCTGACAAGCTACCTGTAACATATTCTATATGCCAAAAACAGTAACAACAACTCTGACAATGAGACGTTACTGGTGCCCACTCGAGCAAATCGATGAACAACGGGAGAACAGTGCAGTGCATTTTCATTTGCATTTTAATGTAATCATGGAAGCAATTTCTCAAGATCATATTATAATGTTATTTTTCAAATATGAGTAGATCACCTTATATAACAGCCTATATTAGTATACATGGTATTTTAAATACATACTTAATCACTTAATCACTTAACTTCCCGTTAGTCGTCGATTTGCTCGAGCGGGCGCCAGTAACGTCTCCATTTGTCCCTGTCGCGTGCTAGTGTAGCCCAATGGCATCTCTTCGCTCCGGGAACATGGAGGGCCTCAAACCGATCGTTCATGACCTTGACAAAGAAGTCTGACCATCTGGTAGGTGGGCGGCCACGCGGTCTCTTGACATCCCATGGAATCCAATCAGTAACAGCTCTAGTCCAACGGTCGTTGGACTATATTTTAAGTCCAACGGACTATATTTTAAGTTCTGATTAAAATTTTATAACTTCATGGGATTAATGAAAAATAAATTTCATTTTAAAAATATAGTTTGTTTTGAACAACTTCGTCAAAGGAATAAAACCTAACTTGACTGAATGAACAAAAGGTGAGAAAGAGGAAAGCAAGCCCAAGTGAGCATTCTTTTTGTTTAGCATTCCCATACTAATCACACTTGGGATTAATATGAAAGTAAATATAAATGAAGCATGATGTGATCTGGAATAGAAGGCAGCTGGAATAGAGAAGGGATCACTAAGACAATGATGGTTGGAGGAATCGTTTCAGGATAGGAGATGTGTGCTCAAAGTAGATAAAGGACCAGACGTGATAACCTCTCAATATCTGTATTGCAAACATAATGCCCAAAAGCGGGGGGGGGGGGGGAAGAGAGAGAGAGAGAGAGGAGAGAGAATGGGGAATATTGACATGGATGCAGAGAGATGGTTGGAAAGGGGGGTATATTGGGGACATTGGTAATGGAGAATGTGCACCTGTAGAGGGATGGGTGTTTGATCATTGTATGATTGAAACTCAATCATGAAAGCTTTTTCACTGCATTTCATCATGATCACAATCACGATCATCCTGTTTGTCGATTGCTTCGGGCAGGCACCAGTAACGTCTCCTTTGTCCTAGCCCTGAGATTCTAAAAGGTGCCACACCCAAGGCTCTTTCAGGGTTAGGAGAATGAGACCCATCATTGTTACTGGTATTTGGCATATCGGGTACACCACAGGGAGTTTTCCAGACTCTGCCGTGCGGGCAGGTTACATTCAGTACCCTGCCAGGTTTTCCAAAGCAAGAATGAGATAATAAGATGTCGTTTCCGGGAGCTGGGTTTTATAGTCTCTGGGTCTTGGTCGTTGATGGGATTACACAGCGTCTGGGGGCAGTTGGTGGGTGTGACCCCCGCTCACTGGAAGATGGAGGATCTGCGTGGAAGATGCTCAGCCCCAATTCGAGCAGGCTTGAAGATCTCAGCCCCGGGACCCACATGCCTTTGTTCCTCTGCCAGTACCTTTATGCTTGTGGAGTGGTCTCAGCATGGTTGTGGCTGGTTCTGGAGGTCTTCGGCTGCCGGGACTCTGCTCGGGATGGGGAGGGAAACTCAATCCACCCTCCTCCAAGGGGTCCCGGCGAGGACAGCCAGACACGGGGGCAAGAGACTCTGCACTATTCTCTTCCGGGAGCTGGTTTTACAGCTGAAGACTGCATTTCATGGTGATTCATTTTAAAAAATTAAGAAAAATCAAAATGAAATGTACACTGGTGGAGGAATGGGTATTGGAGCATTGTATGATAGAAACCCAATCATAAACAGCTTTATAACGGTCTAGTTCATCGATATTCAGCAAAAAATAAACAAAACAGCAAAACAAAACAAAAAACAGAACTTGATGTTAGAAGGTAGTGTGGTTCAGTGGCAACATACAGGAACTGAAGATTCAGTAATTATTTCTGGAAAGTACAAAAACATGAGATAAGAAATGTGGGTTACACAGTTGATATGCAGGTCAGTGGTTAGAGTGCTTGTGTTGCATGTCATTGTATATTTGGCCTTGTTCCTGGGTATAGCATGTGTTCCCCTCAGTAACACCAGGAATAATACCTGAGGACAGAGCCAATTGTCAGTCCTAACAGTAGCACAGTTTGGCTTACCCGCTAACCCACCCCCAGAGCCCACCCCACAAACAGACAAAGTGGGTTACTTCCTGGGAAATAAGTGGCTTCCTGGGAAAATAGTGTTCTTTGATACCAAAAAAATTACACTTGGTTAGTCAAAGATACAGATGGGCTAAAGGAAAACAGGTCAGTTCTGGAGTCCTAATCAATATAACAAATAATATCACAGGGGATTGAAAAACTTCTTTACTGGTATTGGAAATGTTTTGTTCTCCTTTCAAGATCCCATGCTCGTCATTAGTGGTACTTTTCTTTTCAGCAAATCAAACTGATAAAGATATATAGCACTTATACTGAGGTTTATTGAGAACAATATTAAGTTATGCATTGATGAACGTGGTCTGCTTGAGCTAGTAATTACAAAATTACATATCAATCTATAAAAAATATATATTATAGTATTTTGTATCAGAAAATAGAAGGATTTCCATTAAATGTCTGCCAATGGCATTTTGGTATCCTCAGTGGGAGTTGCTTCTATACTATATTATGTAAAGCATATAGGATATTTTTGTTTTCTATTAATTTTCTATTATTTTAATTGGTATATTTTGAAAAGTATGTTACGGTCCTCTACTGATATCATCATTAGTTTTCAGTTTTTCCTTTATTCTTTTGTTTACAGAATATTTATGTAATGATCTCATATTTTCCGAGTGAATACTTTGTTTAAAAACTGAAGCACTGAATAGCCTTATAACATTATGGTAATTTAGATAAAGGATTTAAATAAGATTTATATTGATTAAAAAAATCCACTCCTCTCTTTTCCAAGATTTTATTTCAAATATCCACAGAATATGTTTTTAATATTTATTTATTGAAAGGATGAATGAAAGTAAAAAAGATTTTAATTTTACTTAATTTATTTTCCCAAGAAGGTCACCGTGAAAAGTGAAGCTAATTTTCTCTTTGTTTTCCTAGCATCTCTTTGTTTTGGAGTTCAGAATTTATTGAGTTGTAGCTCTAAAATTAGCATTAAGAAAATCATGTTGAAAACATTATTTTCACAAATTGTTTAGGATGCATAATGAGGTCATTAAAATACACCAGCTTATTATAAGAGTATATGAGCTAATTGAAAATCTAAAGTCTATATATGCATATAAATAAAAATCTTATTATGTTTATCTCATAGCATATAATTTTTTCTAAGGAAAATGAAATATATAAACTTTTTTGAAGCATCTTACTATACAACATTACTATTAACTATGCCTTATCATTTAAAGTGTAAAATTAAGAAATTGAAAAGGAAAATCACTTCCAATATTTATTAAATGTCATAACTAGAAACACTAACAAGGATAACATTGTTAGCAAACACTAAGGATAAGTTTTCAAGGTTTATTCAATGATTTTCAAGTTTTGATAGATTCTTATATAACAGCAATAAATGATAAAATTATTTCTATTCATGTAGTAATAATATATGCAGGATAAATTTTTTAAAATGAATTGAAAAGCCTTGAATAACTAAAACTAGATGATCAAGAAATTAATCTTCTGGATAACAAACTGTTAACTAAACATTTCCTTGTTTCAGCATGCACTTTTGAAAATCTTACTAGGCCCCATTTCCATAATTAGATTACATTGGTAAAGTGACTTTCCTCTTGTTAACTGATTCTCTTGAAGTATCCTAGGTTAATTATTCTATATATTGTTTCCCATTATAGAATACTGTAGATGTATAATTTTATGCCTAGGAATAATTAGACATTGGACTTCTTCTTACATTCAAAATTGCTGAAGTGAGCATTTTTTAAAAACTCATTTGTCTTGTCCTTTTAAGGTAAAAATAGAAAAATATTTTTAGCTAAGTTAAAACTCTGATTAAATTCCTAGTACTTGATATTTGGAGATGCTTGTTAATTTTTCTGAGATTCCCTAAGGGTTATGAAGAAAGCCAATATTTAGTTTTATTTACGGTGCAGTTTTCAACCTTTCCTTATTAACAATTTTAGTCAAATAATTTTTGTTGTGTCTCTTAAACATTTTGTAATATTTAATAATATTGCTGTAGCACCCACTTTCCTCAGTTTTCAATAGTGTTTCTGCAGGTCAGGTGTGATGTGGAAGGGAGCACAGGATTGTCCTGTTTAGGAAACATTGATGTCATTTGTTAATACTGTACCTAATGTTTCCTAGTGGAAAGATTAGTTTAATTAAACTAATTAAATTAAAACATCAAATTCCATTAATTAAAATAATTAATCAAATCATTAGTCAAGAGGTGCACAGACAATGAAGTTTTCTAAATGAGTCAATTATTTTATAAATGCATGTTAAAAATAATAAGAAATTACAAAGTTCAGTTATTCTTACTGGAAATTTAGTGTATATGCATATACATGTATGCATGCATTTATGTATGTATAGATGTATATATGTTTGTATATATATGTATATATGTATATGTGTATATATATATGTGTGTGTATATATATATATGAGAGCTCAGAAATTAGGAGAACAGAGTTTTGATCGCAACCCTCCACTTCTGCAACCCCAGTAGTGCTGATCAGCATATGTGGGTGTTTTACAGATTTGTGGAACTGACTCTGGAGGTCTGTAAAGGCATTGCCGTTTTTAACAGGAAGACCTGTGGGAGGTGTTGGGCCCCAATATCAGCAGATCAGGGACATCTGGAGGAGTCGGGATTTTTCAAGTGCTGCAGAGATTCAGGAAAATACCAGTTCTCTCAGTGAAGATGGAATGCTTTCTTTCTTTTGGTTTGTTTGTTTTGGGTCATACTTGGTGGTATTTATGACATACTTCTGTGTCTGCCGAAGGGATCACTCCTGGTGGGCCTGGGGGAATCATATGGGTTTCTGGGAATTGAACCAGGGTTGGCTATGTACAAAATAAATGCCCTAACTTCTGTAACCATCATTCTGGCCCCGGAAAGCTTTTCTTTAAAGGATAGGTAGGCTGAGTACAAATCCCACCTCTGTTGCTCTATGACTATATACAATCCGTCATTCTGCCCTATTATAAAATAGAACTAAAGATTGCAATGCTTCAGGAAGGGGTTGTTGGTTCTAGTATATGTAAGGGTACCTGAAGTTTTTAATTTGCCCTGCAAACATGGGGTTACTAAAATCATTGTTATTGTTGGCTAGAATAGAGTATGGCTCACATTAGTTTGGGTGGTAAAATTATGGTCAGCAATTTAGTATCTTCATTGTGATTGTCTCTTCATTGTTTTTCCAGTGGTTGTCATCCAAATTTGAGAGACTTACTGAGATCCCATTCTCATGAGTGCAAGTATTTGTTACTAATTTTCCTCTTCCTGTCACACAAGAAAATAAAATTTTTCCCTCTGGCCTAGGTAAGCTGAGACCTGAAAATGTTAAATCACAAATAAGTTCACAAATTATTAAAGATACAATAAGCTATATGAATAAGGCAATAAGGAACTTCATACTGAATCATCTAATTCTTAAAAAAAAAGAACTCAAATACAATAAATAATTGATCTTAGATGTTTTGCTTCTATTGCATTTCAATTGGTTTGACAAAAATCTGCAAATTTAGTTAACTAATTCATTTTTTGAGGATTTTTTTGCTTCTATTTTCATTTGTTGGTTTGTTTATTTGGGGGACCACTCCAGGAAGTATTTAGGGCTTATTACTGGCTCTGTGCATGCTCCTGGATTTCTATACAGATAAGAGTCTTGAAAGTACCTAGATAAAACAAGGGTCAAGCACATGTCAGACAGCTTCTTTACCTGCTATGCTATCTCCTCAGTCCCCAGGCTCTCTTTCTCTCTTTTCCTTCCTTCCCTCCCTTCCTCCCTCCCTCTCTCCTACCCTCCCTTCCTTCCTTCCTTCCTTCCTTCCTTCCTTCCTTCCTTCCTTCCTTCCTGTGGTCCTTCCTTCCTTCTCCCTTCCTTGCATCCTTCCTGTGACATCCCAGTGGCATTAAATACTATTATGTCATGGTTTTGTTTTGTGCTATTTCTTTAAATCATATGTTCTTGCTTATGTTTTTTTTTCACAGAAGAGTTAACATAGAAAACAAAATTAACTTAAATTACTTTATATAGATTAACTTTCTCTATATTGTGATCTGAGTTGAGCACCAGTTGTACAAATTTCTACTAATCTATTATATATTAGTTTTGATTTGAGTGTGACCTACGTAGTTAGCTTCATAAGTAGAGAAAAATGTGTACTCATGCAAGCAGCAGTTGTGGTTTTATGTCACTAAATGCAATTCTTGTATAGAATTATTATAAATAATTTGTTTTTAAAGTTATTAATTTGTTTTTATAATATTATAGTTATTGCTTCTGGTTCTAAATTGGAATAATAATGGCTGCCTGCCAGAGTTTTAAGAGAAAAATTGATTTCATTTAAGGAACAAGTGGGTTTAATGGTTCCTTCTTGTTTCCTCTGGTAAATACTGTAAGGAAACTGATAAAAAAAGAGCACCAAGACTTGTATAGAGCACATATTCTTTTCATATTTAATTTTAAACTTCTAAATATAGTAGTTAATAAGTTATTTTATAGAGAAACTAAAAATGTTGCTGTTGGAAGAAATCCATTATTTCTTAAAACGAATCATTAGAAATAATAGCATTTAAAAAGTAGATTATTTTGTTGTTTGGATTTGCTTTCCAATATAGGAGGATTTTATTAAGATTGTATGAAGTGGTTGCAGCTTTAAATTCTTTGCTCTAAAATGTTCTCAAACTACTATGATGTTTATTAAAACAACATAATAGAATAAAATGCTCTCACAAAACATTTGTATCTTTTATCCTCAAACATAGCCTCTCTGAGATATGAAATGCATATTCAGACGATCTTGACTAGACCATTTTCTCTGTGTTCATTTAAAGAGTTAGCTTCCAAATATTATTTTTTTCCTTAACACCTAATTTAATTCTTCCTCTCTTTGTTACATTTATTTCTCAGTTCACTTTACCTCCTAACTTTCATTCTGTATGTACTATTGACTACTTATGTTGATCTGGCTCCTTCTGGTTCTCAGCTCACTATTGAGTCTATTTCTTACCTCGGGTGTTTCTGTATTCTTGATCGAACCCCAATTATTATCGTATCTCAAATATTAAACGTCTTTCCTACATGAAATGTGTCACCTATTCCTTTTTAAGATGTTCTTCCCTAACGAAAAGTCATTTTTGAAGAATACTGCCCCAAACAAGCTGAAGGATATTGTAGGTAAGGAGACCGTTCTAAAATGAGACAGACATATAGTTAGAAATCCATGTGGATAGTTCATTCCATTCTGGAGTCTCCCACTTGGGAGTCGGTAGAGCATGGGACTCTTAGTCTTAGGGTCATGAGTTTGAGCCCTATGTTGGGCATCAGATGTTGTGAATATTTGTTCTGTTGGAGGCGCTAAGATAAGGAATGCAAAAGTAATTTATGTCATGGAGGGCCCAGGTTCTCTCAGACCTGTGACAAAGGTAGAGAATCCTAAAATCTTCAATTATTTATCATGGTACCTCTAAAGGGTGCAATACAATGATGTCATCAAAAGAAGTTACAGAAAGAACAATGAAGCAGTGAAATGTACATTGTTTCCTTGGATCTGTAAGCCAGTAATTTTGGCCTCTGGAAAGAAGACACAAAACAAAACCAAAACCTTTCCTGGGCTACAGGCACTTGGATTTGCATCCCAAAGACAAGGCTGGATGGCCAGAAATCTACATCCCAAAGACCAACTGGGTGGTCACCTGAAATCTGCATTCCAAAGACTAGGCTGGGCTGGAGCCCTGGAGATCAGGCCTGGCTAGCACCTGAGATCTGCATGTCACAGATCAGCCAGATTTCTGTGAGAAAAAGAAAACTGCCCCTTTCAATATAGGGAAATTATTTACTAAAGGCAGTTTAAAGAAAAAAGATGTTCAGCCTCATCCAAACCATTCAGGACACAAGAGAAAACTCGCCCATTTTCATGGGTTCCTATGTTCCCACCTGTTGTACAGTACAGTCTACATGGGATCACCCTGAGAGCTCAGTCCAGCCCCAACACTCTTCTTTACCATATGGTCTATGACATAATGAAGACATCATACTCCTCTACGTTGGATATGCAACATTTTACCTTTGCTTTATGAGTATGCTTTGTCTGAGAGTTGCCCACATCCCAAGCTGCAGTATGTAACTGTTTTATTGGCTTCTCCCTATCTCTTCTTTTTCTGTCCCCCCTACTTTTTCCTTTGCCACTTATCGTGTTCAACCTCAATAAGAATGTTTTGCTTCACCATTAATAACTTTTGAAAGAAATAAATGTGGACTCATTCTGGAGTTGTACATAAATAGGACACAATGCTAGTTCAATTTATTTGGTCATTCTTTGTTATTTATTAAGTAATTTATAAATTTAACATATACTGGGTTGTTACTGAGTATCAGAAATGCTAACAATAAACTCACATGAACAGACACATGCATGCACATGCATTTGTCTGGTAACTACACCATTATGAAACTGACAAAAGATGCTATGGGAGTATATGTTAAATCACTACATGATCGATGTTACTTCACCTATACAATCCATTTAAACCTAAAGCAGTGTTCACTATATACAGAGAAACACATTGCCTTCACAGATTAAAGATCAATATTTAAATGTTAATATAGGAATATATACATACTGTAAGAAATAGTTTAATAATTCAGATGCTTTCATGTCAAAATGTTGGACTGAAATGCAGTCAACGCATCCCTCCCACCCAGAATTCCCATAGTGACAAGAATTTTATTCACAACTTATAAAATTCAGAGGGCATAATATGCAATTAATTGCCTCCATTTTAATTGTGAACTCTCTGTGATGACTATGAAGTCTAGTCAGGCAACCGGGTTTAAGCTAAGTAGTCAGTATCTAAAATTTTATAAAACAGTTGTTCAGATCTGTGAATGTACGTGTTAGAGGTCATTTACCCATCTTCCTGTTGGTAGCTCTGTGACTCTAAAAACAAAAAACATTCTCAGAAAAGACAATGATGATTTTGTTTATGTGTCTTACAACAATTCTCCATAACAATGTAGACTTAAAGTTGTTCCCCTAGAATAACCAGGTTGGACCAGAGATGGATTATAGAAATAACTCAGAAGGGGATGACTGGACATGTCTGGTTGGTGGTTGTTGTTAGGGCGCAGATCGAAATCTCCCTTTAACGACAAAGAGACTCCATAGACTGCAAACAGAAAGCACGGTTTATTGTAAGACTGGCTAGCAGGGGTCAAGCCATTTACATAGACACGCAGGTCCAGCAGGTTGGGCAAGACCCTGAGCTTCTCCAAAGGAGATCTTACAAAGGCCTTCACTGGCCGTGTAGCAGAGCCCACACATTTCATAGCCAATAGATTTGTAACAACACATACTTTCCTAACCAATCCATTTAAAAGTACATGATTTCTTAGCCTATAGTTTAAAGATCAGCATTTGTGTCCGTGCTTAGGAACATCCTGGTTTTTAGGGCAGTCCTGGGTCTTGTTACATGGGTCTTGTGAGAGATATCTGGTTATCTGGTCTGACCCCCACTCTTATTGTGACTTGCAACTTGGGGAATCTCTAACTGAGTTCCTTGCTCAGGGGCAGAAAAACAAGTTATTCTGCAATGCGGGTTCCTGGAAACAGGATCAGAAAAGGCTATCTAGACCAGTTCTTCACATTCTTAATCTAGGAAAAACAAGTTGGTCAGCATTCATCTGGTTCAGGACCACGTTCCTCAAATTTCTTCCTTTCTCACCTTATACTGAGGAATCTTCCTCAGCAGGCTATAAAATCTGATACAGTTATATTAGTACCAGTAGCTGGATGGTGTTATTCGGTCCCTGACAAAACTCACAACGTGGTTGAGGACCCAGGGACGAACAGTCACCAAGAGAAAGAGGATGTCAATTAGTCCGCCCAGAAGCAAGATGGCGGTAGACTGAGTGGGCCAGCAGGGCCTTGGAGTCGCCCCCGAAGCCGTCTCTCTGGAAGTGTCAGTGGCGTTGTCGGACAGCAGCTCTGGGCCACTCATCGTCTGCTGGGGGCCTACAGTTGCGCAGCTCCTGCTGGGCCCAGCCCGCCATAGCGTGCAGACTGGCCCCATTCGGCAGCCCATTTCCTTGCTGCCTCTGGCTCCTGGAGCTTGTGCTGCTGATGCGTGCCTTTGCACAGTCTGCTGACCACTCTTCTGATCAGGACCGAGCAAGTAGAGATGAGCACGAGATCCTGCCCCGCCCCCCCCACCTGAATGGGGTGAAGCTTGAGCTGGATGGGCACCTCAACAAGGACTTCCATCAGGAGGTGTTCCTGGGGAAGGACACGGATGGATTTGAGGAGGACAAGATGATTGTATACACAACATCCACAAATGTCAACAGTATCATAAACAAATAATCTCGGCTATAATAGTTAATTAAAAATCAAATGATGAAAGGACACAGGTACTTTCATGATAATACAAAGACATTGTAAATCAGAATAAAATACATTAACTATTGTTACTATTACCTAAATTATTTTAAATTAGCAATTAAAATGAAAACAGGGACTAAAAAATCACTAAATCTTTATATTTGTAATTTTTTTGAAAGCAGTGATATAAGGGATTCGAAATAGCAATGGAATTATGAGGGATTGGAGAGATAGCATCATAGCAGGTAGGATACTTGCCTTGTATACAGCCAATACTGATTTGATCCCTGCACTCCATATAGACACTTAGACCCATTGGTAGTGATTTCTGAGGTAGAGTAAGGAGTAAACCCCAAACACTTTCAAGTTTGGCCAAAACAACAACAACAAAAGAATGAAATTATGTTAAATAAGAACACTTTAGTCACCAAAGAGAAATTTTGATTTCTTTTAAATTTAGATATTATTTGTATATGCCAAGAGGGAAACTTTAAGCCATAAGAACAATTTGTTTGAATCCTCCCTCCTCTCACTGTTATTTTTCAATCAAGAAGCTATTTCTTCACTGATTTCTCAACATTCCTTCTAAAATCTCCCCCTGATAACGGCTCTTTTTACTCTTGTGGTTTTAACTGGAAATTCTTGATGATTCTAAAATATAACCAACATTTTAAAACTCTTAACCGAAAAAGATAGGAGCAGGGGTACAGATCTGAGAAAGGAGATATTCATATATTAATGATTTGCTTCTATTGTCATATACACATCAGTGAGCTTTGATTTATGATAATTTACTGTCCTTATGCTTAGTGTGGGAGAAAGGTTTAAATAGCTTGGGTGTGCTTTAGAGATCGAGTATTAGTTTATTTAGAGTCAGTAAAATGGGGGTCACTGATGCATCCATTTCTATTAATGGGAGCTAGCAACAGCTGCATATATCTTATAATTAGATTTACAGAAGTGCCGAGATGAGAAACCCAGTGATGCAGCACTGTGTATTAGCCTCATCTAAAAGGTGTTTTTTATTGTGTGAAAATACAGATACCGTGTTCTGATAAGCACTATGTCTATAACTTTAGTTACTAATGTAAATCATTCAGTCTGAATTGCAGCTGCTAGAAGTGGTCTTCTTTTTTATTCTCTTTATGAGACCAAACTATAAGGCTAAAAGAAAATTTATATAATAAAACTATATAATATATAATAAAGTTTTACTATATACATTTTATTTTTAGAATAAAACATCATGGGAGGGGCTAATCAACAGACCATTGTCTTGCTTGTATGAAGTACTAGTCCTATTCCTGATGCTGCAGAAACAAACCAAACCAAATACAATCAAAATTTTAAAAATACATTAAAATATATTTATTGCTAATGTTCAAGGAGAATTGCCACAAAAACAGACTATAGTAAATGACATGTATGTAAATGTATGAATAGATCATGCCTTCAGCAAAAATGCAATTTAACTGATGCACATTTTTTTCTGTTCTGTAATCATAAATTCTTAAAAACTGTCCTAATGACAGCAAGCAAATGAAGATATATTCGTTCAAGAAAATGCATCAAAGCTGGCCCACTTTCTTATCACCACCCTCTGAACCCCTTTAGCTCCAATGTGCAGAATTCATTGATCTAAAATTTCAAGAATTTGCAATGAAGGGTAAATAGTGTTTGTTTGGAATCAAATAGTTGTCATTCTCACATAGATTTGGGGGAACATAAAACTTGTCCCAAGGATATAGGGAAGTTGGGGGAGTGGTTTCATCTTCAAGAAAAGATAAAGATGAGCTAAATAGTTTAATCAATTAGTTAATTATGATTAACATGCTTAGGTCATTTTTGGCTACGATTAATTGCCAAATGACTTTGTATTCTGACCAGTTGTACATTAATGATGAATCCGTGCAATGAGATTGTCCATTCCCCTAATTTCTCAAAAAAGAATTTTTTCCAGTCTAAAGATATCTAAGGTATATTTTGTCCAATTGAAAAATATGTAGTACAATCCAATCTAAAAATAATTTTGATCATAACTGAAGGTTTTGTCTGTGGAACTGAATGTAAATGGATGGTCCTTGGGAAACTGATGGGGGGAAGTGTGCTCTCTGTTAAGAAGTGTGATGTTGGAATAATGCATGTAAAAATTTAGAAGTATTCTAAATTAAATCTTAACACTTCACTAAAATGATAAAATATATTTTAGGTTTTTCTTTTAGTATTTCTTTTGCCTGTTGATGCTTTCTGTGGTTTCACTTAAAATGTTTCCCTTAGATGTTGGAGGGATCACTCAGCATGGGAGATATGTGCTGAAAGTTGTCAAAGGACCAAACGTGATGGCCTTTTAGTATCTGTGTTGCAAACTGTGATGCCCAAAAGGAGAGAGAGAAAGAGAGTGAGAGAGAGAGAGAGAGAGATTGAGAGAGAGAGAGAGAGAGAGAGAGAGAGAGAGAGAGAGAGAGAAAGAGAAGGAAATTATCTTCCACAGAGGCAGGGGGTAGGGTGGGGTGTAATGGGGGTAGTGGGAGAGATACTGGGGACATTGGTGGTGGAAAATAGACTCTGGTAGAGGGATGGGTGTTTGATTATTGTATGACTGAAACTCAATCATGAAAGCTTTGAAACTATATCTCATGGTGATTCAATAGATAAAAAAAAGAAAAGAATAAAATGTTTTCCTTAGTCTAGAGAGATAGTATAGGTGTAAAGGCGCATGGTGGCAGACCCCGATTTGAACCTCTAGTACATATGTGGTCCATGAATTTTTTTAGTAGTGATCCATGGAAACTGATATAGGAACAATCCATTAGTATAGCTGGTTATGGCCCCCAAACTGAAAATAAAATAAAGTATCATGGGTCTCTGTATGTCAGCACTTCACATACCACTGTTTGCTGGTTTAGTAAAGAAAAAGTTAAATTGGGCTTTTTTTCTCCTTCTAGCATCTAATCTAATGTTACAGTTTTTCCAAGGAAGGAGTGGATGTCTATGTTTCTCATCTCACCCAAGCCAGTAAGTGAATGTCCAGACAGATGTGGCCTACAAAACAACTTCATTTCTTGTCCCCACATCCCAACCCTCTGTCATAACATACAAGTTCTACTAATGCACAGCACAACATAAAGACTGTATGTCTTGAATTTGACCCAAAAGAAACTAAGTGCTGAATTCAAAGCTAAAAGCCCACAGATTCTTTGGGGGCAGGAATTGTTTAGAAAATTTATAGTTTCCCATATTGTGTCCTTAGCATTATACTCTGGGAAACTCTTAACTAGAAACCTTTATTTATGTTTTCAGATAAAAAGGGTAGGCATGACAACTTTTGCTCACAAAATAACCAACTTGGTTATCACCTTGATCACCACCTTGACACCCCACCAGCCTGAAACCTGCCTTTATAAAAATGTGATACCCTATTCTTTTCTTTCTTATAAACTTCATCTTGTGACCATAATGGCAAGATAGTTATCTTGGATACAAGCAACATCGTCCAATTTTTTAACTGTAACAATAAAATGTTCTTTTCAACTTGCCATGTGGTCTTTAACTGATTTCCCTTCCAGTGGCAGTGAAAATTTACCTTTATGGTTCAAGCCCAATTTAACTTGTGCCAGCTTGTTCACAAAATGGACTTACACAAAGGGCCAACCTAAAAACACTGGAGGATGCCAACTAATATAATTCGTAGCATAAAGACAACACCCTGTAAAAGTAAGACCTCATGTCTATCAACAGTTCACTGAGAGATACCTTTGTATTTACCAAAGGTAAAGAAGAAATAAATTACATGTTGGGACAACTTACTTATTTGGAAGAGACTAAACAGAATTTCATGTCTATGGAATTTGTCCACAATTGTGGAAAACTATTTAGAGGAAACAGATAATTCCAAAGTCATTTGTGGAGGCAGCAAAATTTTCTAGATTCAGGTCAAGTATCTCATGAAGATCCCTCCAATAATACCCTAGGAGTTGTGTGTTGGACACTTGGATATTTTTCATTAGGCTTCACTCACACTAGAAGGATCTGACTGTGTTTCCAAATTCTCTGATCAACCCATCAGTATAGGGTAGTGCTTCATTGCCACATAAACTTCATCATTATTCAAAAAAAATATTGTGTTTTTGTGAAGGGAGGGAGAGAAAGGGGGCAGAGCCAATGGTGCCCAGGGTCTTTTTCTGTCTCTATGCTCCCAAGTGATAGTACTTATGGATCCTATGTGGTATAGGGAATTTGAATCAAGATTTAGTTATTCTAGCCATCACTGTCACCGTCACTGTCCTCCCATTGTTCATCGATTTGCTTGAGCAGACCCAGTAACATTGTGAGACTTGTTACTGTGATTGGCATATCGAATACATCACAGGTAGCTTGCCAGGCTTTGCTGTGTGGGTGAGATACTCTTGGAAGCTTCCCGGGCTCTCTGAGAGGGGCGGAGAAATTGAACTCGGATCAGACAGTGTCGGTCGCATGCAAGGCAAAAGCCCTACCTGCTGTGCTATCGCTCCAGCCCATTCCAGCCATATGCATTAAAAAAAAAGAAGCGCTTTACTTTTTGTACTCCCCTACATGAAATTTAAACTTAACCTATGGCAGTACAGTAAGTGAAAAAAAGCATATTTTTGACACAGAAGGACACCTAATTCAGACTTAAAATTAGAAGCATCCTTAACAATCTGTCAAACTGTATATTCAATATTGCATGCTATTAGGAGTGATCAAGAAAGGGTGATCGAGGTTTCAGCCTGCAAATAATCATGCTACTTTATTACTATCATGCTGGCTGAGTGCAAGGGGAAAGGCCCCTGACTTTCACTAGCAAAGTCAGATGGCCAATGATAAATTATAAAAATCTAGCAGATGTGAGGTACCAAAGCAAAGCCTTTCACCAGTAAATGTCTTATCTAGAGCTTCCCAAATATTGTTAGACTAAACAAATAAAAGTAAAACAAAGGGTAGAGCATCTTAAGAGAATCATTAGAGATTATAGTATATCAGGAACATTATCTGCAAAATTAGTTCAGTTTAGTCACAAAACAAAGGTGCAACCAAATTAAAAAGACCCCCCCCAGAAAGCTCCCCAAATAAGATTGGCATATAGAGTTACAGTGTATAAAGTTCTAGTTCCTTTATCACAAAGAAAACCATGCAAAACAAAATGTGTGGATATGCAAATTGAGATAAAGCAGATAAAATCTGCCTTCTATGTGGTTCAGGCAGTCCTCCATTTAGAATCAAAGATATGTCTTAAAAACTCAAAGAAAATAGCGTTTGAAGCATCAGAGATAGGTATGATGTGTATAAGCACAATCACATAAGCTAATAAAAATGAAAGTGAAAAGCACAAAACTCAAAATGAAAATTTTGTTGAAATGACACACAATATATTTTAGCTGGCAAGTGAGAGTCAGTAAACCTGATGATACATCAAATTGGATTATAGATTCTTAATTAAAAAGGGGTTACTTCTTCAGAGTGATAATATAGGTGGTAGGTTACTTATATTAATTCATCCCACCAGGGTTTAATTCCTGACACCCCTCACCAGGGGTGATTCCCTCAGAAGTTCTCCCTGATCACAAGTCAGGATTAAGACCTGAACACAGCCATATGTGGCCACCCAAAATACAAATATTGGAGGCATAATAAATAAAAATAGAGTGTCAGAAAAATATTACATATTGAGTGAGTTAAATACTCATAATCCCAGCAGAAGGTGTGGAGATAAAGTTTCAGTAAAGTCTATCTAAATAATTTATGCTTAAAGTTTCTCAAATATGATGAAAAATCATAATATTAAAAATCGTAAACCCAATCCTAAGGATAAGTGCATGCAACTTGCACCCACACATGAGTTGAACTATTAAAATTAAAATAGAAAGAGAAAATTTAGAAAGTAATAAGAAGAAAAACAACTCATCACATAAAAGAGGAGACCAATGAAAATTCCAGCTGAATTGTCCTAAATAGTAAAGGCCAGATACAGTGGAATAGCATATTGAAAATGCTGATAATTAATAGTTAGCTAATGGTATTATACTTAGCAATGTAGATAGGTCAGAAGGGAACACTACACAATACTATAACATTAAAGATACATAATTCAAGCTTACATGTAAAATGGATCATCCAAATACAAGGCCAATGCCTTACTATCTTACATGGTGACATACCAATGAATTATTATAATAAAAATCTCAAATAATTGAAACCAGAAATGAAAGAGAACAAAACTACTAACTACAAAATAAAATAGAAGAGGAATTATGAACAATTGCAAAATATTCCAACAAATTTGTAACAAATAAAATGGATAAATTACTAGATAGAAATGCATTACCAAAACTCACTAAAATAAATACAACCTCTGAATATGTGTATAAGAGGGAAGGAATTGAATTACTGATTTAATTTTGTTTATAAATACTCCCTCCGGGTGAGTGCCTTCATTGGTAAATGCTAACACAGTCCAAAGAATGTTTTCTTAAAATTCTTCATTAACTATTAGACTAAATAAAAGAAGAAATTACTTCCAAAATAAAATTAGGACACTATTATACTAACTTGAAAACCAGAGGAAGTCAAATGAAGAAAATACTACCGTCTTTTGTGAAGATCATTTTAAAAATACCATTGAACCAAATTTTATAACATATGAAAATTATTGTAAGCCATGACCAAGTGGGATTTATCTTGAATATGGAAAGTCAGTTTAACATTTTAAAATCCACTCTTGTTAATATTAATGGCATAGAAAGAGAGTGATTATCTGGATAAATGTAAAGTAAGATTCTGATAACCTTAAACATTATTTTTATTAGTGAAATCAATGTAAAAGGTAAGGTAAAGGTAAAGGCCCTCCCGTTGATCATCGATTTGCTCGAGCGGGCCCAGTAACGTCTCTCGGAGAGCCCGGCAAGCTACCGAGAGTATTGGATATGCCAGACACAGTAACAGTAACAATGTAAAAGAAAGAAATTTTATAAGTTTAATAGAGGACAATTATAAGCAAACCTATAGGTAACAACATCTGTCACTGTCACTGTCCTCCTGTTATTCATCGATTTGCTCGAGCAGGCACCAGTAACATCTCCATTGTGAGACTTGTTACTGTTTCTGGCATATCAAATACACCACGGGCAGCTTGCCAAGCTTTGCCATGAAGGCGGAGTACTCTTGGTAACTTGCAGGGGTCTCCAAGAGGAGCAGAGGAATCAAACTCAGGTCAGCCGTGTGCAAGGCAAATGCCCTACCCACTATGCTATAGGTAATAACATAATACTAAATATTGAATAATTCAACCTGAAAATCAGGGACAAAACAAAAAATTGTTTTTTCTCTTTTCTTATCCTGCTTCTATTTAACATTGTCTGTGAGGTTTTCCTCAGGGCATTTAAACAAGACACATAAACAGAATGCCTCTAGATAAGAAGATTATAAGTTGGGGCCAGAGAGATAGGACACAGGCTTAGATGTTCTACCTAAGACTGTCTACTAGGCACATAGCAAACTCTGGTTACCTTTATAATACTGCTTATGGTGCAAGAACACTTCAGCACCACCCCCCACCCCCGGAAACAAAAAGCATTAGTAAATATATCTATTTATCTATGCCATGGTATTATATAGAATAGTCCCAGAAAAATCAATTAAAAGACCATTAGAAAATATGAGTGAGTTCTGAGATTTTCTAGAATTTAGGGCCAACATGCAAAAAAAAAAAAGTTGTATGTCTCTACATTGGCAATGAACATTCTACATTAAACTATTCTTTAAATTAAGAAAAAAAAACACAATTAAATTTAGATACTTAATAAAATTAAAATAAAAGACATACAATTAAATGTATAACATGTTATATTTAAAATTATATTAAAATAAGTGGAATATTTCAAGAAGCAATAATTCTTTTTAAGGTTTTCTAAGAATTAAATATTCTGAACATTTAAGTTTTTTCGTATTTTCAATTTATGCTGAATGTTATTTTATAAATGCTTGCCAAAAATATGGTGTTATATCTTTAATTGTGCTGCTGGTATTTTATAAGTAGTTTAGTTTTTAATTTTTAAATTACCTATGTCTCACCTATTAGATTATTGTTTTGTTATTTTACTTCTTGGTAGAATAATGTCTTGATTTCATATGAGAGTATGAACATTCATTAAATAATGAATATCTACTATCATACTAGAAAAAATATGACTGAAATGTTTTCTTTTAAATTTATTAATTGCAAATTATGTGCTAAACAAAGCGTGTCAGAGGAGTAGGACAGATACTTGATGACTTCACTCATTTCTAGAACAAAAAAAAACTGAAGACATAAATAATGGTGAATGAGTACAACCTTTTGAGTTTCTGCCTATGGAACTGTGTATGTCAAAAAAAAGGTTGAGGTGGGACATGGGGAGAAGAGTCTTGACTGTCCAGGGTGAACCAAGGGACAATGGGAGAAGAAATATTAGAAATTAGTATTATGCCGCAATGCATTGTATTCCTAAGTAATTAATCATGGTCAGTATCACGGTCCTCCTGTTGTTCATCGATTTGCTCCAGCGGGCCCAGTAACGTCTCCATCATGAGACTTGTTGTTACTGTGTTTGGCATATCGAATACGTCATGGGTAGCTTGCCAGCTCTGCCGTGCAGGCGAGATACTGTCGGTAGCTTGACAGACTCTCCGAGAGGGGCGGAGGAATGGAACTCGAGTCGGCCATGTTGGCTGCATGCAAGGCAAACACCTTACCGCTGTACTATTGCTCTAGCCCTTAAATAATTAATAGTATTCTATATTAAATTGGTTACTTAAAAAATAAAATGATTGAGAAGCTTATGCTAATAATTTGTTTATACATTTATTTTCATTTGTGGACCACACCTGGTGTTGCTAAGGGAATATTCCTGGCTCTGCACTCTGGGATCACTTCTACCAGGCTTAGAAGGCAACAATGTGGGCTGGTCTTATGAAAGAATCCTCTGTTATATTTCCTCTGTTATATTTCTTCAGCCCTCCAGCTAGTATTTAATAAGATGTCACAGTCCAGCTGACATTTATTTTATCACACGGAAAAACGTATAACAGATAGGTAGTTAGTAAATTTTCTATTTTCTTCTCTTTGTGAACTTTGCGTATTTACTCTCCTTAACTTGGAGAGGTACATTTTGATAGAATGAAGGGAATTGAGTTAATTCACAGAAAATATAATCTGCCAGCAGGGAAGTATTAAGCAAACAAGGAGAGAGACCAAAAGATTTCAACTGGATTGATGAAGTAACTCCCCAAGTTGGGCCACTTTGTTTGATGTTCCTAAATCTTTTAAATAAATTTCACAATGTTACTTAAGAATCCTTTCTGTTTTACATTATGAAATCTTAATGTGAGAGCATTACTATCCCTGCCCACCTTTCAGTAAGGTTACCAATATATAGATTTATTAGCCTCTAGTAATGTTTTTAGGGTATCATATGAAGGTTTTTTCCTGTTTATTTCTGCAATTGTTTTGTACTTTACTTGATTACTGTAGAGTGCCTCTAGTTCATACTATGGTCTGTTGACAGTAGTGGGAAGCTGTGGACATATTGGAAGTGGCGGATTATAGCAATTTTGTATATTAATACCATAATCAGGAACATTATTGTAATATACAACATTATAATAAATAATAAGTTAATACAGTTAAAAGTAAAGATGTTTCTGAGTCATAAGCAGGAATAAGGTTGGTTTGTTTTAGTTTTGGGCCCGCATGTACACCATGAAGCTTTTAATTTTTCCATTTTTTTTAATGCATGAAATTGTTTATGTTTAAAATGGTTATCATGTTATGTTGTAACTATAAATAATTATATTTGATCATTCAAAATGTATTTATTTTTGGATATTTGTCCAAACCCAGTAGCACTCAGAGCTTACTTCTAGGTCTGTGCTTAGGAGTAACCCCTGCTAGTGTGACCATACGTGGTTCCAGAAATCTGACTGGAGTCAGCCAGTTATAAGGCAAGCATTTTAAAACAGCAGTATCTCCTCAAATAAAGTTGTATCTTTTTTCTTTATTTTAATTTTTGGAACACACCTGGAGGTGCTCAAGAGTTACTCCTAGCTTTGCACACGTAATTCTGTCCTGGCGGTGCTCCAGGGCCTATATAGGATGCTGAGAATCAAA
Source organism: Sorex fumeus (assembly GCF_029834395.1). Lineage (NCBI taxonomy): Eukaryota > Metazoa > Chordata > Mammalia > Eulipotyphla > Soricidae > Sorex > Sorex fumeus. The sequence continues at coordinate 24,620,432 of NW_026606092.1, forward strand.
CCCTGGTCCACAGCGTGCAAAGCAAGCACCCTACCTGTTATACTATCTCTCTAGACCTACAAGTTGGGTCTTTTTAGAACAAATGTTGTTTCAGGAGGCACATATCATCAAGCAATAATTGTCCAAATCCCTTACCAGTCTACCTACTGTTCAGCTATTCATCTTTTAACCAAACTCACTGGAAATACCCACAAACTATTCTCAAGAATGTCTATCATAATTTTCCCCCTATAGTGAAAATGCCCATATACTGTTTGTAAGAATGAACGTGATGTGTCAAAGAGATAGTACAGCTGGTGGGGTGCTTTCCTTGTAAGTGACCAAGTGGATTCAAGTCCAGGCATCCCATACAGTTCCCTGAGTCCACCAGGAGTGATTCCTGTGTGCGGAGGGAAGAGAGAAATCCTCACCTCCACCAGGTATGGCACCAAAACTAAAACAAACAAATAAAACTCCAGAAATAATGTCAATTCAATGTTCCGTAAGTAACAAAAGTCACCTTGAAGTTTCTAGAGTGAGCCTTTGTGTACAGATCATATCAGTGAGTTAAATGCATAATCACTGCTTCAAGAATCCAGAGGACACTCCTCTAACCTAGATCAACATTTATATGTGAATTATTTTGGTAGAGGATACTGTACAAGTCTTTTAAGTTTGGGTTCAGGTAGTTTTAAGCACTGTATTAGTCAAAAGGGATAAGAAGCAATTCATGACATGCCTTGTAGTGAGTTGCAAAATTTATGATAGAAGTTCAGATCAATAACCTGCAGAAGAGTCACATAACAAAGTCAAGCGTGGGCTCCCATGAGAAACAAAACATCACAGGATAAGCTCGGCCTATGGGAAACCTGAGCTCGGCATTGGGTCTTAAGACATTCTATTACCTTTAATGTCCTGATTTGTCAAAAGGAAAGGTTGATCCCAGTGGATAAACAATAACTTTGACTTTGTGAAACTGAAAATGCATTACACACAGTCAAATTGAAACAATCAGTCATCACAATTCAATCAGAAAGCTATAAAGGAAATGGATTCAACCAGTAAGTTTCTTAATTTACTTAGCACATGCTGAAGCAAGAAACCACTTTGATGCTTATCAAATGAAAAGCAAAACCAGAGAAAATTATAGTGGCATTATGGCTCAAACATGTGAAAAGGCAATGCATTAAAAAAACAATGAAGATATTAACATTCAGTATCAATATCGCAAACCACAATGCCCAAAAGGAGAGAGAGAGAGAGAGAGAGAGAGAGAGAGAGAGAGAGAAAGAGAGAAGAAGAAGAGTGCATGCTAAAGAGGCAGGCAGGGTGTGGCAGGTGGGGAGTGATGGGAGGGAACTTGGAGACACTGGTGCTAGGAAATTTACACTGGCGGAGGAATGAGTGCTGGAATACTGTATGACTGAAATCCAATCAACATCTTTGGAATGCTCTAATATAAAAAAATTAATAGCACCATCACAAAGGCTGATTTTATTGTTACTTTTGGTAGAAGGAGATTTGCTGGTTTAAAACTGCACAAAAGTAAGATCAAAATGGATTTATGACCTCAACATCAGACCAGAATCCATAATGTTTATTGAAGACAAAGTCGGCAAAACTCTCCATGATATTGAAGCTAATGGTATCTTTAAAGATGTCACGCCACTGGCCGAGCAAGTGAAAACAGAGATAGACAAATGGGACTATCTTAAACTAAGAAGCTTCTGCACCTCAAAAGAAACAGTGACCAAAATACAAAGACAGCCCACAGAATGGGAAAGGATATTCACCAAATACATATCCGACAAGGGGTTGATATCAAGGATATACAAGGTACTGGTTAAACTCCACAAGAAGAAATCAACCAACCCCATCAAAAAATGGGGTGAGGAAATGAACAGAAACTGTCGCAAAGAAGAAATTCGACTGGCAAAAAGGCACATGAGAAAATGCTCTACATCACTAATCATCAGAGAGATGCAGATCAAAACCACAATGAGATATCATTTCACACCACAGAGACTGGCCCACATCCACAAGAACAAAAGCAACCAATGCTGGTGCGGATGTGGCGAGAAAGGGACCCTCCTTCACTGCTGGTGGGTATGCCGGCTGGTCCAACCCTGTTGGCAAACAGTATGGACGACTCTCAAAAAATTAGAATTTGATCTGCCATTTGACCCAGCTATAGCACTCCTGGGAATATATCCCAGAGAGGCAAAAAGGTATAGTCGAAGTGACATCTGCAATTGTTTGTTCATTGCAGCACTCTTTACAATAGCCAGAATCTGGAAAAAACCTGAGTGCCCAAGAGCAGATGACTGGTTAAAGAAACTTTGGTACATTTACACAATGGAGTACTATGCAGCTGTTAGAAAAGATGAAGTTATGAAATTTACATACAAGTGGTACTACATGGAAAGTATCATGTTAAACGAAATGAGTTGGAAAGAGCGGGATAGACACAGAAAGATTGCATTCATCTGGGGAACATAAAGCAACAAAAAGGGAGACTAACACCCAGGAATGGCTGAGATTAGTACCAGGAATTTTGCTCCATGAATGGAAGGCCAGCCACACGTTCTAGGTGAAAAGGAAGCTCAGATAGAGAAGAGAGCACCAAATGAAGGGTGTTGTGAGGACCTTCCCAGGGTGGGAGAAGCATGCTAAAAGTAGTCTATAGACCAAACATGATTGCCACTCAATGCCTCTCTTTCAAAACACAGTACCCAAAAGAAGAGAGAGAGAACAAGGGGGAATACCCTGCCACAGAGGCAGGATGGGACGGGGGGGATGGGGGGTGGGGGGGATGCTGGGACCCGTGGTGATGGATGACGGGCACTGGTGGAGGGATGGGCACTTGATCATTGTATAACTGAAACCCAAGCACAAAATTTGTAAGCCTATAACTGTACCTCATGGTGTTTCACTAATAAAAAAAGAAAAAAAAAGAAAACTGCTCTAAATTTCTAATCAGTGAAAATTTGCTGTTAAAAAAATAAAAACAGTAATTCATTATTACTCACATTACTACTTTCTTCATGACTTTTGTATTTATTCAATGAATTAATACAAATTTTTGTAACTTTTATATTTGAGAATATTTACACCCTAATGATAGCAATAAATGTTTTATTTATTTCATTTTTTAATGTACTTTTTTGTTTGTTTGGGGGGCATACCCAGCTGTGTTCAGGCCTTCCTCTGGGGCCTCTTTCTCAGAAATGACTCCTGATCAGGTTCAGGGGACCATTTGTAATGCTGGGGATTGAACCTCGTTGATTGTAAGTAAGGCAAGTGCCATACTCACTTACTATCTCCTAATCTCTATATTATTTATTTTAAATTTTTAATTGTTTTTTGTTTCACATACAGTGGTGCATAGGGCTTAATCTTGGCTCTTCTCTCAGGGATCATTCCTGATGGTACTCAAGAGACTATATGGAGTACCTGTGCTCCTAACATAGGTCAGCTGAGTGCAAGGCAAGTGCCCTGCCCACTGATCTATCCATTTGACTCCTTACCCCCTACTTTGTATATTCGTTGTTGACTTGGTTGCTTTGCTTTTTAGCAATGTCTCTCATAATTGGGTTTCTCCAAGTGCTTTCATGCTAAGGATTTTCAGGGGACAATGCAGTGCCTAGAATCAACCCTAGGGCTCCAGTATATTTTCGCTTATCATCCTGGTTAATCATCCAGTAATTTTAAAGTTAAGAAAATTTGTAATGATAATTTTTGACCATGTTTAATTTTAAAAATATATAATCAACTAAATAAAAATAAAATATCACTTGAAAAGGATTCATGTAAGGCAAATACAATTTATATGCTAATATCAACACATTCAGATAAATTATAATTGCATTTAACATGCAATTTGATGAATATTTTTAATATATCACATTAGCAGTAGGCATATATTTATATTTGAGTAGTGATTTAATTAAATTAGACATTTGCCCACGGATTTTAAAATCTGTTAGTATGATCAAATGTATATTGGAAGCATTCTATTCTATTATTGCCAAGCATGTATTAGTAATTTTGCCTGTTTTTCTCGTGTGGCATTTTATTAATTGGTTAAAATGAGCCCTGGCGACTTTTTAATAAATCACTATTCTATAATACCATCATTCTTAATTTAATATGAGTGCATAACCTATTTTATTCAAGTACTGCAATACATTGTTATAGTGATAATAATGATATTTACATTCTAAACATTAAACGTATAGCCAGATTATATTTTAAGACATTTTAATAGTTAAATTGCTTCATTAGATGGCAATAAAATAATAGAGTGAAATATTTAGTAATAATAGAAAGTAATTTCTATTTGAAAGTAATTTCTCTCTCCATATATGAGTAATATTTTTGTATTGTTTTTAACCCTATTGTTCCCATTTCTCTTGAGAACTCCAAACTTTAAAAATAATTTGCTGACGAGTAATGTGTAATGAGAAAAATACTTCAACCTGAAAATAACTGGCTATCTAAATAGCAAGTGAATAAAGTGTTTGGTAAGTAAAACATCGAATGAAAAAATCACTTTCTCATTTCTTTAACAAAATTCAAATGTATTTTAAACTGAGAATTTTTATTAAATATTCAAATCACTGTCACTATCCTCCCGTTGTTCATTGATTTGCTCGAGCGGGCCCAGTAACGTCTCCATTGGAGACTTTGTTGTTACTGTGTTTGGCATATCGAATACATCATGGGTAGCTTGCCAGGCTCTGCCATGCAGGCGAGATACTCCGGGTAGTATCTCTGGTATGCTCTCGATAGCTTGCCGGGCTCTCCGAGAGAGGCGGAGGAATCGAACTAGGGTTGGCCATGTTGGCTGCATGCAAGGCAAACACCCTATCGCTGTGCTATATTAGGGATGATCTTTTTTTTTTAAATGAATATTTCAAAAATAAGTATTATTGATGTTTATTTACTTATAACACAGGTGTTTTACCATTTTTATCTTTGGAATTTTCAATGTAAATTCAATTTACTAACATCAAAACAAGACTAGCCCAAGGACCAATGCCAAAAGTAATGCATACTAAATTAACTAATGGGAGATCTATATAGTATTTCAATATTTTAATGATGAATCTGTATTTATTGAACTCTGATCCACAAAATAAGGTTGTAACAAGATTTAGAGTCAAAATGTTGTATTAACCAGATGAATGTAGTACTTGAATTGAGAGGAAAAAAATAAAAGATTTAAAAACATTTATCACCATTAAAAGTCAAATCAATTTGATATATTAAACATGTTTTGCAGTTATTTTTAATCATACTTGTTCAGATTACTTTTCATATTTTGATAATATAATGAGGATTCAGAGTCCAGTTCTTTGAAATCACATCTTTTAGAACCTAAAACTGCTGGAAAAATTGGGTGTTATTGAGAAATTTTATTAAATATGTATAACTCTGTTAAAATATAGTGTCTGTTACTCAAACCAGAATGCATCGTGTATCTAATCAAAAGCAGTTATGCTACTTTCTGTAGATGCTACATCTATTTAATAATTCAAATTTAAAATAAATACAGCATAACTTATTTTTACTAATACTAAGATATATAAAATCAATACAATAAATCTTATAGCATTTTATTTCTCAGAAACCCAAATAATTTTTATTTTTATAATTAAAAATATATATACGAATAAAGACATTATTTTATATTCAGTGGAGGTGATAACCTTTTAGAAATAATAGTGTATTAAATATAATATAAATACAGGCAAGGTTAGTTTCAAGCCCTGAGTTCCCATTATAAAAATCAATGTATTTTTAATCTAAGAAAATTTTAATCTAAGTATATTATAAGTAGGTAAAAATTTTAAATCTACTATGGCCTAACTGATTTTATGGACTGACAAAAGACAGTAGTCATGATGTTTTTGTAGTTATACCTGAATTAACTGAATTATATATGTATACATATATACATATATGTCTATTTAAATAATTATATAGATATCCAAGACCTATTCGATTTGGAGAATAAATAGGATCTGATACTCTTTATCATGGAAAAAATAGATATTTTTGGTTAAAGGTGGCTGTTTTGCATATTGAAAATTAGCTATTTTGAAAGTCTTCATGCCTGTATATTCATTTCCACTTCTCCCAGTGCCCAAATTTCTAGCCCAAAGCTTTGAAAGATTATGATTATTGTTGCCAGTTAACTTCTCTCTCCATCTGTGCATCAACTATAGAAGAGAGCTTCCCCAAACAAACCTGTTGGCTGGTGAGAGGGCAATTATAAACAGCTGTTTTCCAGATAGGTGCAGTAGAGTTATGTACATCAGCCAGTGCCAATTCATCTACATAGAGCAGCACCATTGAGACAATTGTCTGCCAGAACAAATGACTTAGGGGAGGAATTAATAGAGAGCAAGAAGTAAACAGGGTAGCACAATAAAGTGCCCCTACATTCTTAATTTTTCACAACCCCTTGTTTTTTCCATCCGATTAACTTTTCCTGTTTTGACTTTCAAAATAAAAATAATTAAGAACGTGAAAAATAAAACCTTTTAGCTACAGACTTTTTTGCTGTAACAGATTTAATTCTCTTATAAATTAGCTTAGTTTTATCCTTTCCCCCTTATATCTTTAACATCATCTCACAGCTGAGAAATTGTTATGAGCTATTCCAACTTATAGTATCCCTTCAAGATATTTTGATTATGAAGAATGCCATATGTGAGAATTAGACTTAGTATACTGATAAAACACAGGGTTTTCAAAGATGAAACAGCAAGAAAAAGAGACATGATCAGTAAAGGAATGTGATAACATCATCAGGATGTAAGCAAGAATGATTTTTTTAATCTGATAAATATATTCAAAAGTAAATATGCACTAAAAGTTATAAATAAAAGATTTCTCCAAATATGGAGTGCATATTTGTGTCTATGTGTATAAACTTCTGTGTGAAATTCTATTTTATATTTTTCTATTATTTTCATTAACTCAAAGCACATACTTACAACTATAAAGCTTGTTATCTATAAGCTTATCATTATGGTAATATATGTTATTGATCTAGCCTAAAATTCATAGCAGATGAGAGTACAGGAAATCATTATCAGAAATAATAAAATAGAATTAAAGTACTATCTATTGAGTTATACTTCTGACTTGTAGCTGCATTATTTTTCCCTTTGCATTTTCCTTTCTTGGTTCAGCAACATTTTTTCATTAAATTTAACTATGTACCAAATCCATCCTAAGAGTAATTATTATACTAAATATCATACCAGAAAAACAAACTATAATGACAAGAGTTAACTTTTAATGAGCGGCTTATGCATACGGACTTATTTAACTTATTTATAAACATACTTTATTAGGTGCTATAATTATCTACTTTTTTTAGACTAAAGAAAATTACTGATTCACAGTGAGAGGAAATCATTTGGTACAAGTCATTTGTTTGAAAATATTTTCTCATCATCTATTATATGTCAAGTTTTGTTACAGTTGTTGCTTTTATTTTATTCATTTATTCTAGCATTTATTTTAATCATTGCTTTATTTTAGTCGTTTATTCTAGCATTTTTGAGATCTTCCTAAGTGACTGCTACTGTCTTGTTTCTTTTACATTGCTGATGGGAATGGCATAATTTGGGTTCCTAAATGCTTTTGAGAAGAGTAACAGGGCTTGGCTTGCTCTATTTGAGCTAGCAGAGAACCAATCAGAGAAAACAATTTCTTCAGGAAAGGGAGAGTAGTGGAGCAGCCAGACAAAATAAGTAATTACTTAGATTAAGTAAGTAAAAATAATGAATTCTTCTAAATGAATATAAACTAAGGTAGTTGAGATTTTACTTGATACCATTAATATAGTGATTATTTGATAGTAAAACATTAGATTTGCTTTATGAGAAATAGCCACGAAGATTTTTTTAATTTTTAATTTGAGCCAGAGCAATAGCACAGTGGGTAGGGCGTTTGCCTTGCACGCAGCCAACATGGCCGACCCGAGTTCGATTCCTCCATCCCTCTCGGAGAGCCCGGCAAGCTACCGAGAGTATTCGATATGCCAGACACAGTAACAACAAAATTTCCAATGGAGACGTTACTGGGCCCGCTCGAGCAAATCGATGATCAACGGGAGGGCCTTTACTTTTTTTTTTTAAATTTATTTATTGAATCACTGTGGGAAAGGTTACAAAGCTTTCAGGTTTAGGTCTCAGTCATGCAAATATCAAACACATTTCCCTTTACCAATACTTATTTTTTACCATGAAGAACCCCAATAAAACCCCACCCCCCACCCCTCCCAGTCCCTGTGAGGCAGATGAATTCTAGTTAACACTCTATCTGCTTTGGTTAGATTCACTGTTTCAATAAAAGATTCACCACTATTATTTAGAGTTTACCCCCCCCACCCAAATCAGACATGCTGAAAAAGCATTGTGAAGTGATTTGCTTTCTACAGCTGAGTTCAAGAATTAAATGTTGGTTTTGGATTTCTGCTATTTTACCTATTGACCCTGGAAGTATTTCTACTGAAAGTCAGATAGTTAAGAAATTGGTTTCTGTGTTCTGGAGTCGTGGCCGTGCTGGAGAGCCGCTCGTGGGAGGCAACTGGTGGCCTCGGTAGGGCGTGAAGGGCGGACCGAAACGCCCCCCTTCCCATGAGGTTTTAGTCGCCCCCACACCCCCGGCTCATACCTGCTGTCCACAAGGCTCCCATGCGGCTGCCATCTTTCTTTCCAGAGAGGAGAGGGCGAATGGGGCAACACCCTTTCCCCTCCGGCAGACTTGATGGCCTGGATTAACGCATAGTCCGTTCACTTTTCTGCTCCAAGCTGCTGGTTTCTGCATTAAGTCCTTGTGCTTCTGGGGCTGTGGCCGTGCTGGAGAGCTGCTCGTGGGGGGCAACTGGTGACCTCGGTAGGGTGTGAAGGATGGACCGGAATGCCCCCCTTCCCATGAGGTTTTAGTCACCCCCACACTCCCGGCTCATACCTGCAGTCCACAAGGCTCCCATGCGGCTGCCATCCTTCTTTCCAGAGAAGAGAGGGCGAATGGGGCAACACCCTTTCCCCTCCGGCAGACTTGATGGCCTTTACTTTTTACTTTTTAATTTGAGCCACACCTCATGGTGCTCAGGGTTTACTCCTGCCTCTACACTCTAGGATCACTCCTGATGCATCCAGTGGACCTTGTAGTATACAGGGGTTAGAAACTGATCTGGTGTGTGCAAGGAAAGTGCCCTACGCTGTACTATTGCTCTGGCCCCACTAAGGGTGTTGTGCTTGAGTTTCAGATCCCCACCTGCGGAGAGACCAAGTCCACACAGAATAATGCAAAAGCAAAAGAATTTTATTGTTAGCATGATCCAGCGCTAGCTTGAGCTAGGGTCCAATTCTCATACAATGCAGTGGAGTCTTGACAAGGATCCCTACTCCAAATCACAAGCAGTTTATTATATAGGGTTCAGAGTTAAGAAGCAATTAATATACTGGTCTATTTTTAGCATTGGCCCTATTACAATGGTGGTCAGCAATTAGTCAGTGGTTAGTAACAGTTTCTAAGGAAGGTATAGTGACCCCTCACGACTGGCCAGACCCAACTGCCCAATTCCTTAACTCAGCAAATTACTCAACTGGTAGTTTACCAAAAACTGCAAACCCTGTAACCCTGTTGCACGGAAACAGAAACTGAGGCCTAGTTTAGACTTAATGTTAGCTGCAGCTTGCCATGGTATTAGTTTCGCCCTCACAAGGGAAATTCTTAAAGTTGTGGAAAAAAAGCACAGTTAACTGTTAACTCTTATCTATAGATCATGTTGAAAAAGAAATATTTCTGATCAGAATAAGTATGTAGAAAAACACAAAATGCTTATATCTGTTATGTATATCTCACATATATAAAGTATCACTAATTATAGTCAAAACACATAGAAAATGTAGAAAAGTAGAAAAGATGATTGCCTGACTGGTGAGAAATGTGGGTAAGGGATAAGTAGATGCTCAACAACTCATGGCAGGTGCACGAGGTGTCAATTAACGCACTACAGTATTCTTAAATCTGTTATGAAACTGGACTTAGAAGAGATAACTCAGCAGGTAGGGTGCTTATATTACATAAAATCAACATGGGTTTGGTTCTTGGGAAATGCATATGGACCCCTCAGCCCCATGAGGAGTGACGCTGATCACTTAGTTAAGAGTAAGCACTGAATATAGTAGGGTGTATACCCAAAAAACAAACAACAAAAAGATAAAAGTCCCTATATTTAGCAAAAAGGTATTATATGTTTAACTTTTTAGTATATGTGTTTTGTTTTGTTTTTCCTTTTGGGTCACACCCGGCACAGGTGTTACTCCTGGCCCATGCACTCAGGAATTAATCTTGGCAGTGCTTGAGGGACCATATGAGATGATGGGACTCAAACCCGGGTCAGCTGTGTGCAAGGCAAACACCCTACCTGTTGTGCTATCACTCCAGCCCCAGTATATGTGTTTTATTTTTTTTTCAAAAAAATTGCATGGTTGTTGTCACACTTGTCCATACCATGGACAAATTCTTTTTTCTGTGCTCTAGGATAACTCCTAGTTATACTCAGGATACCATAGGCAGTGTCAAGTTTAGAAACAGGGTAGGCCATGTACAAAGAAGCGAATTCTTCTCTGTATAAACTCTCCACCTCTCTCTCCCCTCACATTTAGTAAGACCACACAGCAAATTAGAAAAGCAAAAAACAAAAACATATTGCTAAAATAAATTTCAAGTTAATGTTAATCTTTATAAAATATGTTAAACCATTAGATAGAAATATTTTAATTATAACCTTGAATTTCTGGGGATTGTTTTTTTTACTTTATATTGGGGAACCACAGCAAGTGACGATCTGGGCTCTAAACTCAGGAATCACTTCTGGCAGTGCCCCAGGGACTATATGAGATTTCCAGTATCAAATCCAGGTTGGCCACACGCAAGCAAACTATCTCTTGTACTGTTATTCTGCCAGACATAGGGGTTTCTTAAATGAAAATGTTCCATATTGATTCTCTTCTAACACTCTTAATTTGGAAAGCAATTTAAGTGCTTTTACATTCCTTGAAGGACAAATCTAGAAAAAGGTTCAAAACTGCAAAATCCCAATGATTCAGATAACATATGTAAAAACAGCTAGTAGATATTTAAGTAGAATAATGGTTAAAAATATCCACTTTTCAATACTGAGAATTTGTTATAAGCCAAGTTTCATGCAAAACAGTTTACATGTGTTGCATAAATTAGTCTTCACCAGAATATTAGGATATAAACTGTCATGTTATAGATGAAAGTGAAATCATCAAGCAAATGATCACAAACCACTTAGAGTGGAAGAATAGACTTGACTTCATAATGTCTCAAGAAATCTAAAGTCTACAGTTTTTAACACTGCTGAATTGGCTTTTACTCTTAAGTAAAACTTCACATCTTATTGTTCTGTTCTGAATGATGTTTTCATTGCTAATATCAATCAGGTGGGTTGAGAAATAGCCAAACTTTAAATTTTTATCTTGTGCTCCCAGACATTTAATTTGAATGCAATGGTAAAGTCATTATCATCATCATTATGTCTTAACTACTATTTGAGAAGTCTTGTATAATAGAGTTATTTACACAGCAATTTCTAAGAGATATCCAAGTTCTTCTAATACTTGTTATACTTGTTTAATTCAACAATATCTGAGTTTAGAATCTTTACTTTGAAGACAGCAATATCATTAAGGCTCTGAGAACTTTCTTTAGTGCACACGTCTTTCTTTGAAACTCAAATATTTTTCAAACGTTGTCTTCCACAGCTTGGATTGCAGTAAGACATTGACATAGACAAGAATACTTAACTGAAAGCAAAGCATTACTTATCACAGTTCTGAAGGTTGGAAATCACAGATCAGGTTAGCAGTATGATAGTGTTCTGGTTAAGATATTTTACTTTTTCATGTATCTATTAGCTTGGAGGCCATATTTAATGGTACTCAGAAGCAAGACCCAGTTTTACATGTAGGCTCACTCCTGTCAGTGCTCTGGGGAATCCATAGTAATGGAAATTAAACCTGGTCCTCGTGTATGCTTTGTTTGTTCTCAGCACTATCTGTAAGCTCTTCAGATCACTCTGTATTTGTTGACTTATGTATCTTCTCACGTGACAGAGGGGGTCAGGAGTAAAAAGGAAAATTTCCCTGTTACATTTTCTCTTGGTAGCAGAGTGGGTGAGAGTAAAAGTGAGGGAGAGAGTGACGTAGAGAATAAAAGTGAATGAGTGAGTGAGAGAAATTAAGAGAGAGAGAGAATGAGAAAACCCCCTTTTTTTGAGGTGGGTTTACACCCAGAGATACACAGGGGTTACTCCTGGCTCATGCATTCAGGAATTACTACTTGTAGTGCTCAGGGGACCATATGGGATGCTGAAAATTGAACCTGGGTCAACCACATGCAAGGCAAACACCTTACCCGCTGGCTATCATTCCAGCCTCCAACCCTTTTTTTTTCTTAGAAGGTCACTTAATCCAATGCCTAAGGTTCTCTGTTAGTTACTTCTCAAAGTTTCAGCCTCCCCAAACATACTCAATTGAAATTTAATTATTTATTCTCTATTTTAATTTATTTCCCCTTTCCTTTATTTCTACTGTTGTAGTTATGTATGCTCTTGGTCACAGTGATCTCCAAAAATCACATACCTTTAGTTTAGTAGGGCCCAGGTCTCTGAGGCGCATGTTAATGCAGGAAGAACAGTGAAATCGAAGAGATGTGCCCAGAGCCGGAGTTTCTTTGTCCTCTTAGCTATTTCTTCAGTGCTCTTGAAGGTGTTCAAGCCACTCTCTTCCTCCTGCACAACTCAGGTGCCAGGTCATTCGTCGTCATGTTGACTTCTCGACCTAGGTACACATAACTGTTGCATTCGGAGAAGCTTGTTCCATTGAGAGTGAATGGAACGTCAGGAACGAGATTGTTTCTCATAAACATTGTCTACATGAGATTCAGCTGTAGTCCGATCTTTCCAGACTCCATAATCATGGTCGAAGTTGGCAAACATTTGTGCTGCTTGGCTAATGCTTGGTGTTATTAGAATGATGTCATCAGTGAAGCGGAGGTGGTATAGATGCTGACCGTCTATCTTCACTCCAATTTCTTCCCATTTCAGTCGTTACATTTTGGAACCCAGATTGTTCACATGGTTGTCCTTCACCTAGTGTTCTGCCAATCCTATTCAGGATGACTCCAGTGAACAGACAACAGACAGATATGGCAATAGTTACCAATGTTGTGGGTGTTTCCCTTCTTGTACAGTAGTACAGTCCTGCTGGTTTTCCTTTGGGACAGAACCTTGCATTGAGACAGATAGCATATGAAGAGCCGAGCCAATGTATTGATGAGTACTGATGGCAGGTTCTTCAGGTGTTCGGGTCTGACCTTGTCTGGGCCGGGTGCTATTTGCTTCTTTACCAGCAAAATGTTGTATCAGATTTTGGAAAGGAGAATATTCGGAACGACATATCCATCCTGCAGAATTTGGTATGTGCGAAGGTGTATGTGACTATCAAAGAGATCTGACTAGAAGTCATGGATAATCTTCTCCATTGCCCTTCTGGAAGGTGTGTAGATCCATCAGGATGTCGGAGAGCAGTCATCTTAGTCTTGTAGTTGACGAAGGACAGGAGGGTTTTGCAAATGCTTTTCCCGGCTTCTGCCATATCTGCCAGCACTGCTGCTCTTCTCTCTTTGAGGTCTTCCTTGATCACTTCTCTGCACTGCTCTGTGTGCTCAGACTTTCGCTTGTGGTTGCACAAGGCTTGCACCAAGCCACGTTAGTGAATGAACTCAAGGGTTTTCTAAGACAGGCGTCTTTTTGTGGCTATCTCTCTCTCTTGGCATTCCTCACACAATCATGGAGGTGCTGAACTAGTCGATAGTATTCTTTGTCAATGCCATCAATGACGGCATCTTCCCATGTTGCCACAATAGTGCCAAGAAGCTCCCAGTTGGTGGTTGTTCTGGGAGTTCTCTTCTTAAACTTTGTAGCCCTTTCTCCCCACTCCATGAAGTAGAATTTTGCACAAAGTAGACTGTGGTCCAATCCCATTTGGAATTTTGGGACAACAGTGACATAGGTCAGGAAAATTCGTTGATTGAATATGATGTGGTCAGTTTCATTGTGGAACCGTCCACTAGGAGATTCCCATGTCCAACATTTAGATTTGGCCTTCTGGAACTGTGAGTTACCATGGATGGTCTTGGTTGACATGATGAACTCAGATTGTCTCTCCCCTGTTTGTTACAATCTAGGCCATGGGTCCTGTTATGGAGTTCTTCAGCTGATCTTCTCAGTCTTATCTCCACATTAAAATCACCGACAATGATCTTGTAGAAGGTGTGGTCTTCTTTATAACAGGAACAGTCTACTTTTAATGAGAAATAAAGCACAAGGTGTAAAAGGTCAAATATATTGTATATGTTATGAGTGTATATTGATGTGTGTAGGGGGCAGCCAGAAAAAATGAGGTTTAAGTAAAAGTTTTGTAAGACAGTATGGTTCATTTAGATCAATCTTACCAAAATAAACAGTTCTCAATATTCAGATAAGAATAATTCAGATTTGTTTACATTACTTATGTTTTGTTTGATGCAAACCATAGAAACTAGTTCATGTTATAAACAGTAGTAGTATGATTTGGAGGAATAAAACCTAAATTATGAATATTCAGTAGAGTTGAATATTAAGGGTTGTTATAGAAACAGCACAGTAGTTCTGGAAACCCGGACTATAAAATTACTTTTTCATTCTTTTTGACTTTAATTATTACTCAAGAAGTTAAAACCCTGGAGGGGAGACTTCATTTATTTGTCTTGGATTAAAAAAAAAAACAATCAAAACTGCATCACTGCAAGAGCAAGAGCTATTGGAGGGAGGAAACTACCTGATTTTCATTTCCTTTATGAAAACACACAATGAGAAAGAACCCCCCCCCACACTTGAATTTTGTTCAGAATGGAGAATAGATGCTAGAGAGAAAAAAGTTATCAATATCACATTGTCTTTTACAACTGAAAATATGTCTTTAGATAACTGTGCTGGAATAGTACTATTCCCCTCTCCTAATGTTAAGATCTCAACTAAAAAACTAATAATACATATAGAAAATTTACATCTTCTTCTTTATTACTTTTCTATGGCTCTGTTAGCAAAGTATCTCAGGTTTAATGTTTAATTTATCACAAAGATTAGGGTTCTAGATGATTAAACAACAACAGCAACATCATTTCCATTTGATGTTCTTGGTATACTCCGTTTCTTGTTCAAGACTATGACAGAATCCATTTTTTATTTTTTACCAGCTTCCAAGCCTCCCACGTTGTCTGTTTCATGGCCTCTTCCTTTTGACTTGAAAACGATGTAGTTTTTCATTCTATTTGACCATTATTAAATAGTTACATTGCCTTTTGAGCATGGCCAATTTAGTTTCTTTTTTCTAGAGTAGTTCTAAACATAGTCTGGCACAATCTCCTAGCTGTGAAGTCTCTAAATTTAGCTCACCTTTTCAATATCTCCTTGTTTATAGGCTAAATTATTCACACAATAGAGAGGTTAGACAATGGACATATTTAGGGAGTTCTTACTCCACCCACTACAGTCTCTGTGTAGTGTTTTGGAACTGGGTAATATTGGTAGAATTAGGATTTATAATATCCGTTTTTAAATGACTACCCTTTCTTCTTCTTTTTTTTAAATTTTTTGCCACTATTATTTTGAGAGAGCTCCTAATTATTTCTCAGGGGTCAGAAAGTAACTCCCAGCAATATTCAGCCAACCTCTGCAGACCAGATGATTTAATTCTTGGTCCTTGTGCCATTCTACTGCTTGGGTCCAGTTGTGCTAAGAACTACAGGCTATATCCAGTGGTTGAGTTTGGGGATGAAAATGAGACATCCAATTTCAGATATCAAACCTAGGGTCCTAAACATCAGACATATGTTTTACCCTTGTAGCTTTCTCCCTGACTCCTTTAACACTATTTTTTAAGGAAGTCTAAGAGAGTATACTCATTCAATTTCTGTGTGTTTATTATTTAGAAAAATATACAAGGTGAAAATTTACCTTAAAATTAGTACAAGTACAAGAAATAACTTTTGTTGATTACTTTTCTAGCTGTATTTAGAATAATATATATACAAGTCCATGAAAACATGATTTTTTTTATGATAGTGAATGGATGGGAAGAATTCAATGTCCTCTTATAAGTTATTTTGATATAATAAGCAGTGTGCAATGCGCTTCTGTTTAGAAAAGTCTCCTCTAATAGATCAGGAAAAATTATTTATGTAAAATAAATTATTGCATAAGGCTACTTGGAAGCAAAGAGAAACTGCAGGTGGGAAAAGAGCTCATTTGTATGAATTCTCTGTCCTGCTGTGGAAACCCAGTGTGGAAATCTGATTAACTTAAGAAAATGACTTCAGCAGGACTTTAAGCTATAAAGGTTCTTCCAGATGAAGAGGTCATCTGGAATTAAAAGTCATAATCTAGGGCTGAATGAGAACTCTAAGTATTTCACTCCAATAGCTAAAACCGATAGTTTCTAGTTTCAAAATGTTTTCTGTTGTGACCAAACTGCCTTGTATTTTTGATTAGTAGTATGTGACTTGGGTACAATTGTTAGTTTAAAATTGTAGAAAGTATGTTTAAAAATAATGTGATATTTTTATTTTTTCACTTCTCAAGACAATCTGATATGTTGTGCGGTAGTTTATAGAAATCAAAGTGAAGACCATATTCTATGAATCTTCTGCTTCAAATCATCTACTTGAAAAAAAGTATTTTAAAAATTCTTATCACTGCTTTCCTTTCATGCTTTTAACAAATCAATACATTCTGTTACTCTTTTGCTCAGTTTACAGTTCTTCTCTTGACACGTTTAAAGTCATGTTTTGATCAGCCATCCTTTATATTTCATTATTTTTCTTGTCTGATAATAATCAATTTTTGACACTGGAACTCAGAGCAAGTCAAATGAAAGCCAAGTGAATATGTTGGATCAACTGCATTAGCAACACAGAAATCACACACATATATACATCCTGATGTACGTGCCCTATCAAACTAGTTGTGAAAGCCTAAAAGTAGCTGAAGCTTCATATTTTGTCTATTCAAGCAAGTCAGACACTTGCAAATATATCAATTTAAATCCTGTTTTCACACTAATTCTCATATATTATGACTCATTGTCATACCTGTTTCAAGAGAATGAATTGGTAAACAGTTATTTTAAGTTTCTTTTAAAAACATTGACATCTGTTTGTTTTTTCCCCCCTGAGAGGTGTCTCTCCATCCTTCCTTAGTCCAAATAAAATATAAATAACAAACTGGAGGTATTTACACCTGACATTGATCTGTTCCCATAGTCAGAACAGATGTTACACTTCTTTCTGTGAATTTTCAGTTTACCCTTAAATTTTGTCTGGCTTCATTATTTCTCTATTATATCATAGACTAGAAATGCCAAGATCTAACCTTTTGTCCAAATGGCTCATACTCCATTTGAGCTACAAGGATTAATTATTAATCTCTTGGTATCGGTAATATATTTTATCGTCTGTTCTCTTATTTATTGCTCATTGATTTATAATATCATTACAACAAATCCTGTCATCTTAGAAATTGAAGTAAAACTGTTAGTATTTAAAATTAAGGGGCTGGAGCAATAGCAAAGTGGGTAGAGCATTTGCCTTGCACGTGGTCAACTCAAGTTTGATTCTCAGCATCCCATATGGTCCCCCGAGCACCGATAGGAGTAATATCTGAGTGCATGAACCAGGAGTAACCCCTGTGCATTGCCTGGTGTGACCCAAAAAGCAAATATCTCTCTCTCTATATATGTATATATAAAATTAAAATAAAATTTCCAGACATTTCAATGCATAAATATATTTTAAAAGGGTAATATCCATAACAATGAACTATAATTATAGACAAGACAAATTTTAGTGCTTGTAGTACTATGCCTTAATTGAAATATGTCAATATACCTCATTACACAAAAAAATAATAGAAAGCTGTAATAAAAGAAGAAATTGAATAAAATACTGCTAAATCATGATGATCAAGCTTTAAAATAATTCAAAAATTCTATCATTAGAAACTTTTGCACAACAATGTATGTGTAATTTGAACATAGTAGATGATTTATATTTTTAGTGAACAATTTGCATAAATGTACTATTGAATATGGAATATATCTATAAAGAGAGTGGAAAAGGAAAATAAACTTTTCAGAAATCATCTTATATTAGTCTTATAGTCTAAAGAGTCGAAAGATAATACAGTGGTTAAGGCTCTGCCTTGTATCTGACTGACCTAGCTTCAAAAATTGGAATTATTATAATCCCATGAGAACCACCAGGAGTAAACCCTAAGTACAGCCAGTAGTGACCCTGCATGCCACTCACGCCACTCCTTTGGCTATAGATTATAATATAATTTTAAGAACATCATTGTATTTTTTGTTTATTTAAAACTCCTGTACTTTTACTTCCTTATTTGAGAAAACAATACTTTTTTATTTTTGATGTTCTCACACAGTTTTTCATATACATAAATTTTCTTTCATTCTTTCTTAAATTCTTCATTTTGTACACTAAAATTCAAGGGATATTTTCTATCATTTTGTAATTAAAAATGATTTTTATTAATTTATTTACCACTCAGTCCCTAGTAGTTATTCATCATCAGAAACTCTGACTGTAGTCAAAGTCAGTGAGACTTGGTATTTTCATCTGTAAGGCAAGAAAATGAGTGAAAAATTTAGGCTGTCTATGTTTAGAAGCCTATGTCTATGTTTATGAAGGTCAGATTTGTTTCTGGTTGTTTTCATTAACATATATTTTCCTACTTAAAATTTCATTTTAGGAGTGATCAGTTTTCTCTTTAGATATAATTTCTCAATATCATATACTAATATATAATTAGTTCATTTTTAAACCCTATGCCTGATATTTTTGTCATATATATGCAGTGCTTCTATGCCATGACTGCCACTAGAGTGACTTTGTCCCTCCACTTTTATGCCAAGATCACCTCTTGCTTCTCCTCATTGCAAAACACCTTATAGATACAGATCAATTGACAATCTCAATCCCCTGCATTATTTACTTACACTCTGAAAATGAGTAAAACTACTTGGTGTTCATTTTTTGTTTTTAATATTTAAATTTTTATACTTCAGATAACACAGTGCCAGTACTTTCCAAGTTAGTAGTACTGATATACCGTTATTACACACTATTCACTATCAAAGTGTCCATGACCCTATTCCACTGCTCTTTCCTTTCTGATTCACATCCCTAATGTGACATCCTCCAGCTTTGTCAAGTGACAGCAAAGGATATTATTTTATCTTTTCTCATACCTGAATTATATTATATTGTGTGTATGCACTGGATTTTCTTTTAGCATTCATCTTCAATATAATATTTAAAATATCAAAATTGTGTAAATAAATTATATTATATAAGCTGAGTTAATTTCTGGCCAAAATTGCAGGCTTCAAAACTTTTTTGTATGTGGGGGGTGAGTTGAAGGAGACTTGCAGATAGAAAGATAGATAAATAAATAGGTACGTACGTAGTTACATAGAGAGATAGACACATAGATAGAAGGATCTCTTAGGCATAAGCAAATGACATTTAGACAGCTCATATTGATACCTTCTTAAAGTGAGACAGGGATGAGCCACTTTTTCTTGAGTGGCAGGGTCCTAGTAGACTTGTTTATCTGCAAAGTGGGCAGACTTAGCAGCTGTTTGAGAAAACAGGGAAATTAGTGCAGAGAAGGTGGTGGGATTGATTCAGAAACATCGAAAGCCTGTAACAGCTGTATTGTGAATAACTTTGTGAACCACGGTGTTTGCATAACTACAAAAAAAAAAGAAAGAAAAACTACAACCAATGACTGACAAAGTTCCCAGAAATGGGTGTGATTCAACACATAGTCTTTGGCTAAAGGAAATTATAACCCCAGGGACCACAAGAGCAAACTCTGTAAGGATTTCAGACAGGAGATCTGTACATAGATTCTAGTTGCAAGTTGAAAAGTTAGCATTACAGACAGGTGCATAAATCTTCTTGGAATTACCCGGAAGCTATAGTAGTATAAAAGGGATATGGGAAAGCTTAATATCTCCAGGAGTAAGAGTTTGGAGAGTATCTTTGAAGTCCCTGTATGCTTAGCACACCTGAAAAATGTGATCATAGCTGACAGATAATTAGAACTCTGTGGAGACAAGAAATGCAATCCTTTATTGGCCTGTAGGACCAGGTCATCATGGGACCCATGATGTGCCCATACGTGCTACAGAGTTTTAGTGAGATGTTGACATGTTTTAGTCACTGGTCTTTAAGAGACTTCTAGAGTGCTTTAAAAAGTGTACAAACCAGAAAATTCCACTAAGCCACCCAAAATATCCTTATTTTTGTGTATGAGAACCTCCTAACTTTAGCAAAGGAGTGGGAGATTCTGTGACCATTCTGTTACTGCCAGCCCAGTCAGGGATTGGGGGAGTGCTGTGACCACACATGCCCACAGTCTTCACCAAGGCACCAAGAAAGGGCCTTGACTGGGAGAGTAAAGCATCTGTGCAAAACCTCCCTCCACCTGCTGCTCAAGCAAACAGGGTAGTGAGAGAGTGCAGAGATGTCTTCCTCCAGCCGGGTACCATCTGTCCCTTGCCCCTCCAGCAGATGCTTTAAGATTACCAAATTAATCTTCTTCATATGTAGTCTCCATACTTTTCAAACTGCTGCTTTTGTGCTCATTCCAGGGCAAATGGCATAGAACCTAAAACGCCTTTAAAGGAGAATTTCATTACCCTTTTGAATCACTTACATGTAAGCCCTGTTGGGTTTCTAATCCAGTCATTGAGGAAGGCTCATATTTCTAGTGAAGGTTAAAGATTTAGAGTGTCTATGGGAGACACACACCCCATATCTTTCCAAGAGAAGATATGACATTTCTAAAAAGCTCCTTAGAATTAATGATATATAGGGGAGGGTTTTAGTGAGATGCAAACTCTGTCTCTACTCAGCTCTAAGAGTTTCCTTTTTGGTATGTGTGGAAAACCAATTTAGGTAGATTTTAGTTCTCTTTTGAGGGCTGCATGTGATAAAGTAAATATAGATTCTCTGAGTCTGTAAAAGAGATAATTTCAGGATCATCTTATGCCTCTGTTATGGGTCATTCACTTATCAATTTACTTACTATCAATTGCTTATTATGGAATGACATATAAACAGCTAGAACTTTTAGAGTGTCTTTTTATTATAAAATATTTAGTGTTTATACAAGCTCTGAAGAATGTGGAGATTCAACAGATGGATATAAGATACAAATAGATAACTTCTTATAAAGATTATAAGTTGATTCATTCTGTTCTCTGTATATGGGCATAATATACAGAATAAAATCAGAAATAAATGTTTTCATAATATTGAAGCTTGAATTCTCCAAAAGGAAGACACATCTCCCTTTCTAAAAGTATTTACTTCAGAAATAAGCTAAGAGTTAATCCTTTTCTTTTCCAAAAGGCAAGTTAAATAACTAATTAAAGACCTTGAAGTGAGAAAGAGGTGAAAGTCTAAGTGTGAAGAAAAAGGAAACATTTATATTTAAATATCATAAAAATAAAACAATAGTTGCAAATATAAATAAAAACATCAAAGAAATAAATATTCTGGAACAGAATAGATATGAAAATGCCTCAGTTATTCCTCCAAACTTAAGCTAGTAATTCATCCAGAAAAGTATAAATAATCTCAAGTGTTGACGGTTGTAAAATCATAATCACAGTAATCACAATTGCTGAACAATACCTTTCTAGTGTTTAAGTATAATTTAATATGTACATTTATATATATCTATATGTATATCTATAATCATAGAGCACACTAGAATGGAAAATGAAGTATGAAACTAAACACGACATTGGTTCACATTATTTTTCAGAGTTTTTTTTAATGTTTTTGGTCCACACCCAGTGGTACTCAGGACTTACTCTTGGCTTTGCACTCAGGAATCCCAGGCAGTGCTTGGAAACCACATGGGATACCAGGGATTGAAAATACATTGACTAGGTACAAGGCAGCACTGTATCCTCTTTATTTTAGCTCTGGGCCTTAGTTTCAAGATTTATTTAAAAATAATTCTGATTGATCAGTTGAAAAACACAGGTGTACAGGTTTGGTGACTTGAAATCTCCAGGCTCTCACAGCATTGGAGATAGGCTACCTCCCCCCATTTCCCTGTTCTTCTTGAAGTCTGGCATTCATGCAAATGAACTGTCTCTGGCACCAAATAAGCTCATTAACTGGCCATGATACAGAGACTTATGAAAAAAATATTTAAAGAGATCAACAAATTGCAGGGATGCTTCCAGACCCCATGCCAGACTCTGTTGTCTGAGGGACTCAAAGTCAATATCCAGTTAAAAATTTAACTCCATTTGTGTTGGGGAGCAGTTATTCCCAAGGTGCCCAGACACGTTGTGCACCAGATAAAGGCAGAAGCCTGGCTGTGGGGCGAAGGAGGACAAGAATGTTTAGAAATCCCTCCAGGAAAAACTGATTATACCTCAACTTTACTGTGAAATATACACACACTTACAAGAAATACTGGCCTTACATAAGGTCCAATCACACTAGCTCTCAAGGTTATGGTCCTACCAGGGTTTTCCTCTCATTTCATGTTCTTATCACTTAATCACTTAATCCCTGTTATTCATCGATTTATTCGAGCGGGTGCCAGTAACGTCTCCATTCATCCCGGTTGCGTGCTAGCGTAGCCCAATGGTATCTGTTCGTTTTAGGAACATGCAGAGCCTCAAACCGATCATTTAGGGTCTTGACGAAGAAGTCTGACCATCTTATAGGTGGGCGTCCACGTGATCTTTTGATGTCTCGTGGAATCCAATCAGTAATGGCTCTAGTCCAGCGGTTGTCTGTAAACCTCATTATGTGTCCAGCCCATCTAATATTTGATGCCTTGGCAAATGAGACAGCGTCCCTGATTCTTGATTGTTGACTGAGGATATGTGGATATGGTCAATGGTACTGAATCCTTTTCGGAATCCAGCTTGTTCACATGGTTGTCCTTCATCTAGTGTTCTGCTAATCCTATTCAGGATGACTCGAGTGAATAGTTTGTAGATGACAGACAATAGGCAGATTGGGCGATAGTTGCCAATGTCGTGGATGTCTCTTTTCTTGTATAGTAGTACAGTCCTGCTGGTTTTCCATTGGGATGGAACCTTGCATTCAGACAGGTAGCGTGTGAAGAGTCGAGCCAATGTATTGATGAGTACTGATGGTATGTTCTTCAGGTGTTCAGGTCTGATCTTGTCTGGGCCAGGTGCTCATTTCATGTTGGGTAACATCAATTGTCCCTATTTAGGACATTGTGGCTCTTTTGCATAAGTTGCATGTGACAGTTCCTGCATTTACCCGGAACCAGGGTGGAAAGTAAGGTTCAGGGTCAGTCACAGGAAGCAGATGCCTTGTTCTTGCTATTTTCTGCCCAGTTATTTCTTCTTGCAAGGTTTCACTTCAGGGCTGTTTGCAAGGTCAGGTTTTTTCTGCTCCAGTGCTCATCACCCTGGTCCTCACGTTTGTATCACCCCATTCAAAATTTTTGAATTCCCGGGACCCCGTGACATCTCAAAGTCTGCACTAGTGATAAATGAGGAATAGTCTGTAACAGTATGTGAGAAATCTCTTCTACAAGGACTTAATGGCTTCCTGGTGAGAGACAACAGTAATCACACACTTTATTCTAAGGAAATTTTTTGATCATTTTAGTTAATTATAACAAGCAATATAAAATGAATTATTCATGGCCTGCTATATGGGCAGTCTTGAATGTTGATTGGGAATATTGGAAATTATGGTGGTGGGACAGTGCAATGGTGGTGGGATTGTTGTTGGAATATTTAATATAATGAATCATGAACACCTTTCTAAAAATAAATTCATAAAGGAAATAATAAAGGAAATAAAAAACAAAAATGCGTCTGCAGTTATCCTTTTATACAAAACTATAAATTGATTGAAATCATAAGAGACTTGAACACTTATAATTTGTTGGGTTTTATGTTTTGGTTGAAGCAATAACAATAGGAATTGACTTTCTCTTAATTTGATAGTGATATCAAAGTATCAGAGCGTTGATATAATTTTTATAAGGACTCTTTCCTTACATTGTGCATGGATATATCCACCCTGTGTCTGTATATGGTCTTTCAGTGTTTGCCAGTGCTTCCTAATCTCCTTTTTTGGTTGATAGGATACTGGTCACTAGCGCTCACTATGAGGGTAGATCCTAAGTGCTTATTCTTTAAAAAAATATTAGTCATTCATAGTTTTGTATTAGATATGCAATGTTCCAGTACCAGTCCTGCCACCAGTACCAGCTTTCTTTCACCAATGTTCTCAGGATCTTGAATACCCTTTCATTCCACTCCATCCCCATCCCCCAGCCTGCCCTCTTGACAGGCACCATTTAAGTTCGGTTATTAAAGATTGAGTTTGATTCTGAGATCTAAGTGCTGTGATTTGAATATTTAGCTCAATCGTTCCTCAAACCCACTGATCGGGTTTGAACCCTCACCCCCCCCCGCACACATTGCTTCCTATATTTTTCTTCTCTCCATCCCCTCCACTGTATTTCTTTCCAACTTTTCCTTGTATTATGAGGCCTAGGGTGAGCTGCGCATCCCACTTTTAAGCCATTGAATTCCATCATCCAGTTATTCTAAATACTTCATAGCACAGTGGTAGGGCGTTTGCCTTGCACGCAGCCAACATGGCCGACCCGAGTTCGATTCCTCCGCCCCTCTCGGAGAGCCTGGGAAGCTACCCGTGACATATTGGATATGCCAAACACAGTAACAACAAGTCTCAAGATGGAGACGTTACTGGGCCCGCTCGAGCAAATCGATGAACAACGGGAGAACCATGAACCGTGATCTTATATTTATTCTTTTTCTTTTGGCTTACTTATTTTTTAAAAATTTTTATTAGTGAGACACCATGTGGTACAGTTGTAGACTTACAAATTTTTGTGCTTTGGTTTCAATTATACAATGATCAAATACCCATCCCTTCACCAGTGCCCATTTCCCACCACCACGGATCCCAGTATTCTTCCCACCCCTGATACCCCCAACCCACCCTACCTTATATCTTCCAGTTCTCCCCATGTTGTTGGGAATTACATGACTTTGTCATTCCTTCCAGCTTTCAAGTTTTCCATTGTGTATATATACCAAATTCATTTTACTCTTCTACTACATTTTTATGATTTGGTTCACATTTATTAAATATGATTTGTTTATCCTGATATGTGTTGAGTGGTCATTACAATTTTATTAAAAATAAAAATTAATTTAATAAAAAATAAAATTTATTTATATTGTGACTATATTGTGACTACTTTAAAATAGGTGGGTACTGTTGCTTCAGAGGAGCTTAAACCTCAGACTATGCTAAAACATACTGGTGCAAATTGACCTGATTGAAAGTCAGGCAAAATAGACTTCATCTGAAATTTGAATGCTCTTACATTTAAGAAACCATGTAACAGAACGGTGAAATATCCACAAAATAATTCATTATCCAAGCTGCCACCATTTATTATAAGATATTTGATTTCCTATTGCTTCTCTAAATGTTAAAGTATAAAAAGAAGGACGTGTGTATTTATATACATATATACATACATGCATATATGTAATAATATATTTATGCTTCCAACTTTGAAAGTGTGTTTTAATGGGAAAACTATTTGAATTTCCATATGGCTTGTAATAGGATCCAGAGTATCAGAGAATGGTCAATTGAACAAAAAATACAATTGGAAATTTTCCAGTCAAGTAGAAAGAACTTGACAAAATAAGGCTACAGTATTTGTAACATATGCTGCTATCAGGTGTTTTTGTCCACTGTATGAAAACATGACAAGGAAATTCATTATGACTTACTAAAAAAATATTCCCAAAGTCAAAGGTGTTGCCAAGTTGATACTTAACTGAAGGAATACATATTTTAGAAATCCGTGGTTGTCTTTCTTGTTTGAAAATGTAAGAAAATAATGATGACAATGTGAGAATGATTTCTAGTTGCTGCAATGTGAAGTATGAGCTGATGATGCATGAATTGCTAGTCCAAGCAAGTGCAGTGTAACACTGGCAGGCATGCTGGCTATAGACATTGACCATCTGCTCAGTGCAGACCTCTGAAAGAGCATCATGTCTTGTGATAGATAGACATGATGTTTTCTATAATCTGACAAACCTAGTTAAAAAGGTAGTTGATCTCCCATAAGAGAAAAAGTCTAGATTGCTTACTACTATCTACTTTATGTAAAGGATTTGTTCTATTTCATAATCATGTTTTAATAGAACAATAATAGCAATGTCCATGACTGACATTCTGATTGTTTTTGCTTCTGATTATATTATACAATTAGTAGTTATATAATTGTAAACAGATAATTGAAAGCATTCTCAGCGGTATTATTTAATGGCACCTCAGTAGAGATTAAAAGGATTATCATATATCAATGCATTAATGTCAGTAATAGGATAGTTTCTCACCTTTTATGGTTATGAAAGGTAGGTTACAAGATAATGCAAGTGCTGTCTGTGTGTTTTTAATCTAATGACAAATTTTCAAAAAGGTGATTCCAGTAAAACAATTTCTTCAAATTGTTAAAGGATAAACAAAGAGAGATAAAAGGAAGTTGATATTATTTAATAAAGGATGAAGGTACAACTGCAGTGAAATATTTATGTTGTAATACTGGTATTATAGACTTGATTACTATTTAGAAATAATATTCTAAAGATATAGAGTCTGATCTAGAAAATTTGACCTTGAAACTACTGGTTAAAGAAATATTTATATGCAAAGAAGAAATTGCAGAACATGTTTTAAGTTGCCTAGGGAAGTTTTGTTTATATCACAGAAATGTTGAAACCATCATATATACATATGTAGCACTGTAGAACTGTAGCACTGTCCTCCCTTTCATCTATTTCCTAGAGTGGGCACCAATAACATTTCCATTGTGAGACTTGTTACTGTTTTTGGCATATGGAATACGCCATGGGGAATTTGCCAGGCTCTGCTGTGCGGATGGGATATTCTCGGTAGTTTACCAGGCTCTCTGAAAGGACGAAGGAATCAAATCTGGGTCGGCCGTGTGCCAGGCAAACACCCTACCCGCTGTGCTTATCGCTTTAGCCCATATACATATGTATGTATTATATTTTATATATCATATATATTTATATGGATGTGATATGTGACATATGATATGTATATAACATTTTAGATATGATATATTTATATATTGTATATAAAATATATGATGTTTAAAATAAAAGTACCATATTTAGAATTTTTATTTTTTCTAGAGAAAAGAGACCATGTGGGACTTCTTGTTACAAGCTTAAAATTTAATTAAAGAACATGATTTTCATTATTATATGTTGAACATATGATATTTGAACACCAATCCCAGAACCACGGTCAACTTGCCTCCAACAGTGTTTTCATGTTCTCTCCTACACCATCACCCACTTACTTACACATTTTAAAGTTCTGTGCTTGTTATTTAGATCTAATTTTTTCCGTGTTGTTTAGTCTGTGCTTCTTATATATAGCTATATCAGTCTTATATATCACTGGTACAACGAAGGCCCCTGACTTCTGCTACCCCATTACTTTTATTTCTCATCTTCCTTCTCCTTGCTTGATTTTTTTCTGTGCCCTTCTCCTCCCTATACTTGAGGGTAAAGGTTGTTCTAAGCACTCCCTTCAATATATTACATTTCCTCATCCAATTACTCTATATACCACCAATAAGTGAAATCATTCTGTGTTTGTCTTTTTTCTGGCTTTCTCTTCTCAACACGTTTTCCAGTTCTAACCAGACTGCGACAAACTGCATGGTTTCATCTTTCCTTGCATTTGCATTGTATTCCACTGTGCATATATACTAATATTCATAATTCATTTCATCTGTTGTTGGATGGGTTGATTTCATATCTTCTCTATTGTATCAAGTGCTACAGTGAGAAATGGTGTATATAAACCTTTTGAATGAATATTTTTCTGCCCTAGGGTAAGATGCCCTCTAGTCGAATTGCTTTGTCTATATAAGTAGTTTTATTAACAGCAGTTTCTTAAAATTTTGCCTACATTATCACTTGGCAATTTATTAACAACGTGAGGTCTAAAAGGCTTCTTTTCTTGTAAATTGTTTAATATGTAGACATAGATTTGTTTTGTTCACAGGGGAGATGAATTCAGGCTTCCAATCCAACAATCCTCAAGGTATCCTCATGTTTGCAAATTTAAAATTAATGCTAAAGATAGCCTAGTGTGAGCTCCCATGTTCTTCTTATTTTTGATAATGATAATTAAATAATTGACAGTTTGTCTTTTTTTTTATATGTCTGAAAGACAGATCAACACCAAAATAAAGTACAGTTTTTTTTTTCTTTTTGCTTTTTGGGTCACACCTGGTGATGCACAGGGGTTACTCTTGGCTCTGCACTCAGGACTCACCCCTGGCAGTGTTCAGGGGACCATATGGGATGCTGGGAATCAAACCCGGTTTGGCCATGTGCAAGGCAAATGCCCTATACACTGTGCTATTGCTCCAGCCCCCAAAATACAGTTGTTTAAATTGCAATAGTTTTTCTGTATTTGTTACCATTCTCAATTGCTTTAAATATTATTATAAATTATTATAAGTAGTTTATTATATGATAATATGTGTTGTTATTTATTTAAATCATATTATAATTTATTATGATTTATATTCTCTTATTTAATTCTCGAGTTATAATGGGTATACATTTTGTATAAAATTACCCAGATAGGGGCTGGAGCAATAGCAGAGCGGGTAGGGCGTTTGCCCTGCACACGGCCGACCCGGGTTCAATTCCCAGCATCCCATATGGTCCCCTGAGCACCGCCAGGGGTAATTCCTGAGCACAGAGCCAGGAGTAACCCCTGTGCATCGCCGAGTGTGACCCAAACAGCAAAAAAAAAAATTATTCAGATATCATTTTAATTACATAAATTTAATCCAAAGCGATGATAAAAATATTAAGATTTTTATTCTCTAAAATAATATCACTAATGTCTATTGCAGATCTTTCTATAATTCACTTAACTAAATATGAGAAAATTAAGGTATACAACCATTGAGTGTCTTGTTCAAAGACACACCTATCCATAACAATTTTGTTCTGTGATTTTCTCTGCATTATGCTATCATTTTGGTAAAAATAAAAGGATATCTAACAAAACTTTGAAGGTTTAAAAAGCTTTTTTTACAAATAGATGCGTTTAAAAAATTTAGATGCTTCAGAAGCAACCTGCTTTATTTCTCACTTCACAAATTTTGTTTAGGTATCAACATTCTGCTTGAGTATCCTTACTTACTGCATTATCACCTATGACTGTTTCTTTGCCTCTGATTCTTGTGCTGTCTTAATACCCAAATTTTCCCCTGTTTTATACTTATCAACATTAAATAAGCAATAAGCTTTTAAGATCTACTTAAATGTTATTTCTTCTGTGAAAGTGTCCCAAACCCAGATGACAACCCAGATGGCTCTCTTGGGGACACTTATAGTGTCAGAATTTTTTTATGAGTATTTATATAAGTGCTTTGCAATTAATAGTTTATATGTTCATATCCTTAGGCAGCCTGTAAGTTTTTTGACTGAAGAGATTGTATCTTTCTTACATTTATTCACTTTCTCATAAACAAAGTTTTGGAGTCAGAGAAATTATACTTAAATCGGCATTTTATATGTAAATACTGTTATCATAGAAAAAAGGACAAATATCTATGTACATTTTCAGTTGTCAGAGATATAAAACTCAAACTTTGAAACTTACAAAAAAAAAGAAGTAGATTTATACCTCTAGGACCAATTATCCAGGTCCCAAATTCCCTTAAACATGTGCTGACATTGATAAATCACTTAGTATTCAAATCATAAGCATTGTAATGACCACAACTATTATAGTTTAGACAGTCTGAGGCCTGTGGGTATTCCAACCCACAGGACATTGTTAAGAGTAACAGATGCCTTGCTATATATAAAAATCAGGAAAAAATTCAGGATATCAGATATTAACCTTTTTTCCATTTTGTTTTTATACACTATGTGCATGCACACACATACATAAAACAAAATTAATTTGTACACAAAGGACATTTTATTTGTTGCTATATAATCTTTATTTTCTTTTTTCTGCATGTATTATCTATGAGAATCTAGTTTTTACTGTCAGTTTTTAATTTTTCATCCTACCTAAGTTGCACTCACATGCGATATCTTTGTATTGTAGTTGTCATTTTTCTTTGATTGGATGAATAAATGTATAGAATTTTCTCAAATAATGCAGTTTTGTTCAATACTGTGTTATAATAATTGTGATGTGAAGAGATAATCCTGATGAATAGGCATTAGCATTGTTCAACATTATTTATTCAACTTCCAGTTTCCAAGAAGTCATAAATGCTGTTCAGATTTACTGTACTGTACAAAGGCATGGAGATGAGTGATTAAAGAGGAAATATTTTTTACAATGATTGTTTAAGATAACATTTATCATTTAATTCATAATCAGAATCCATAGTATAAGGAGAATTCAACTGAGAAAATATTCTATTTGGGTTCAGAAATAGATACATTTGGTCAGGGGAATCTGAAAATTTTTTCTGACAAGGGCGAGCAAAATAGAAAGTGTAATGTTATACTAAACCCAACTTTCAGTGCTGTTACAGCTTCATTTTAGCAAGTTAGTATGTGTGTGTGTGTGTGTGTGTGTGTGTGTGTGTGTGTGTGTGTGTGTATTAGTCATTATATATTTAGATTTGGGACACTTAATAGAAAAGTAGCCTATCTGCTTAGTAGTGACCTCTTATGGGTGATTACCTTCCATGGTACTGAGCATGTCTCAAAATGTATATTTAAGAGAATCTTTGCCATAGTCTTTACTTCTCCATTGAAAAATAGATGGAAATTTTTACTATTTGAGAATGTCAAGACTCATGGTATCTACAAAAAACTTTAACCTAGATCTCTCATAAAGACAACATGAAATCTTCTGACACTGAAAAATTGCTTCACTGATGCTTTTTTTTTGTAGAATTTTGGTCTCCCTGGTTCTGGCAATATATCCTATCACCAATTTTTTGTGCAGTGATCATTCTTTTGGTACAGATAACTGAAAAGGTTAGAAGACATCATTCCAAAGTGTAGACTGATATGATAATGTTCTTCTAAGAAGCAAAATTTTGCTATAAGTTCTCATATTGATACTGTGAATCAAACACTGGTTAAAGACAATCTGAAAGTAAATGTCCATTTGGGGGCCTTGTATACCTGTGTCCTGTTTCACTTGGTTTCTAGTGTATTTAGTAAGAATTAGAAAAGTTAAGACCAGGTGTGTCCAGTCATGTGAACTCTCCTTTTCCCAGTCCTTAGTAAAATTGTGAGTGCCGCCCTTCATTGTAAGTAAGGAAAATGCTGACCATGAGAGATCATATTAGCAAGACTTGCAAATCAAGCAAAATGACAGGTGATAACCTGCATTTGCTTAGTCACCCCTAGGGTTTCAATAGTTTATTCAAAGGAACACTTTGTTCTTCAGTTCTCCTGCATATCTATAATTATCATCACTCCTTATGGTGCTAATAGTTGCATCATCTAAGACCTATGTTGAATGTGTTCCTTAGCATTCACACCAGAACATTCACACATTCCCTTAGACATTGGTGCTGGGACATATACACGAATGAAGGAATGAGTGTTGGAACATTGTATGACCAGAACTCAATCATAGACAAATTCATAATGGGCTATCTTATGGTTACTAAATTAAAAAAATTTAAACCTGTATCTGGATTTTTTGGACTGGAATGAATTTTACCTCAGTAATCAACTGGAGAATATTTTTGTTTAGTTATGCACATAACAGTTGGGTGCCTGATAGTCATAAAAGCCAAACAGATCTCAAGAACTAATCAAGAAAACGGGTACTACCAACTATACAATATTAAATAGAGAATTTATATATGTAATTTTCTTTTGAACTCAATTCTAAAAATTGTATCTAAGGTTTCCCAAGTTAATATTCTTTTCTCTTATCTCTGTTTCCTTATTTGAAATAGGGTATTTTCATCTGCTTTTCTAAATGGATAACATCTTAGAAGTTCTATTAAGTTTTTCTTTCCCCAATCCTATCTTTCTATTTTTATTGAGATATAAATGGAAAATAAATTTATGAGGTATTCAAGAATATATCTTGACTGATGTACATTGTGTGAAAATATCCCCCAAATCTGGTTAATTACCATCTCTATCATATGACTCATTGTTGAAACATTGGTGAGAATCTTTTAGCCAAACTTGGCTGTGTTCAGTGCAATGAGCTCAGAGATCACTCCAGTAAGTTCTTGAGAGACCATATGTGTGCCAGATTGAATTTAGCTTAACTGCATGCAAGGCAATTGCTTTAATGACTATACTCTGATCCAAAATCTCCATGTTTTACATCAGATATTTGGAACTTATAACTTTTTTGGTTGAATATGTATACCCTTTTATCAAACTATCCCCCAAGATCTCAATCCCTAACAATAAATGCTCTTTCTAGTTATATGAATTTGACTTAAAAAATGTTTTGCATGTATGTAAAGCCATGCAAGTTTTTTGTCTTTCGCTTTTATCTCACATATCTTCAGCTTCAGCCATATTCTCATGAATTACAGGATTTTCTTTTTAAAGTTAAATAATATTTTATAGATATGTGCATATACTATGCTCATTTCTAGATCTGTTTAATCAGGTTTTCTTCCTTGGCTATTTTGAATAGTGGTACAGTAAACACAGAGTACAGATGTCTTGTTCAGAGAGATTTAACAGAATATATATATAGATATATATAAATCTTAATTATATATGTAGAGCATATATATGCATATATATGTATATATATCCCCAGAAGTGATATTTCTAGAAATGGGAGAAATGTTGAATCATATGACTTACTCTCATCTCTTATTATATTTATTGAATTTTATTTTAGTAACTTTAAGGTTTTTATACTGTGTTTCTCCATAGTAATTTACACATTTTTTCTGTTATCCAATATGTTGAGATATATTTGCTGATAATATTATTTTACAAACTTTTTATTTATGTAAAATCTGTATCAAGGTGCCCTTTTTAATTTCCAATATAGTTATTCATAGTTTCCAATTTTTTATTAAGCCAGAAAAAAGTTGTTTTATTTCATTTTGTTTTGTTTATTCAAAGCAGCATGTTTTGATTTCATTGTTGTTGCTTTACTTTTTCATTTTCTATGCTGTATCTCTCTAATAATCTGCATTATAAGTATTATTAATTAATTAATACTTATATACAGTATAATTAATCTGGATTAAAAGTATTATTCATTACTTAGAGTTTTCATCTAGATTTGGGTTTACTATTTTTTTTACATCTACAGAGATTTTGATTATGAAACAGTAACATCATATCTCACAATTTGATGTTACTGGTGCCTGCTCGATCAAATTGCTGAACAATGGGAGGACAGTGCTACAGTGCTACTTAAGCAATTTATATAATAGAATATTTTCTAATATAAAGCCAAAATTTTCTTTCTTAGGATAAAACAAATTTTGTATTACTATACTTCTATGGGCTGGAGCGATAGCACCGCAGGTAGGGCGTTTGCCTTGCACGCAGCCAACATGGCTGACCTGAGTTCGATTTCTCCGCCCCTCTCGGAGAGCCGGCAAGCTACCGAGAGTATCTCGCCTGCACGGCAAAGCCTGGGAAGCTACCCGTGATGTGTTGGATATGCCAAACACAGTAACAAGTCTCACAATGTTGAAACTTGGGCCTGCTCGAACAAATCGATGAACAACGGGAGGACAGTGACAGTGACATATACTTCTATACAGATTTCCCCATTAATGTTTCTTAATTTTCTTCACTATTTCTTCATTTTTACATGGTAAGATTTATTGGTAAAGGTAAAGGTAAAGGCCCTCCCGTTGATCATCGTTTGCTCGAGCGGGCCCAGTAACGTCTCCATTGGAGACTTTGTTGTTACTGTGTCTGGCATATCGAATACTCTCGGTAGCTTGCCGGGCTCTCCGAGAGGGGTGGAGGAATCGAACTCGGGTCGGCCATGTTGGCCGCTTGTAAGGCGAATGCCCTACCCGCTGTGCTATCGTTCCAGCTCGAGGATTTATTAATTCCTTATAAATTTTAAAATGCATTAGGGAAGAATTATTTGTGATTTAAATTATATACCTTTAAACATACAGTTTCCAAAAAAAATTTTATCAATTTATCATTGATTTACTTTTTGATGTATTTCTAGGAGTTTAGATGTATTCACCTGTGCATGAAGTGTCACCACCTCAATAATAAAAAGTGAGAGGAGAGAGAGAAATATACCCCTGATATGAGAGCTCTATCTCAGATGTGAGATAAAAAGAAACATAGGAAGGGAAAAACAAATGGTCAAAGTCATCAGAAATGATGATTTTGTTTATGGAACATGGGGCAGGAGTCATCTTTGGAACATGGATAGAATTAAGCGGGTACTCCGATGATAAGTGTGGTGTTATAATAATATATTCATGAAAATTTTGAGCAGCAAAATTGTAAAATCCAGTACCTTGATTAAAATGGTTTAAATTTAAATGAATAAGCACGACAATTTTAGTTCAATAAATAAATAAATGTACTAAAGTCTCTAATTATTGTTGTAGAGATGCTAGTTTCTTTCTTCAAATCTATCAATAGTCGATTTACTAATATTTATTAAACATTTTAATACACTTTTTGTTTCTTAGTGCTACATGTATACATATATACCTACATGCATATCAATATAGCTATGGCTATATATGTGTTTATATACGTGCATGCCTGGTTTTGATTTGAGGGCCAACCTAGCTCTGCTCAGGGCTTATTGCTTGCTCTTTATTCAGAGATCATTACTAACAGTGCTCAGCATAACTCATGTGGTGATGACGATTGGGCTGGGGGGTTGCATCAGGCAAAGCAGTTGTCATAAGCCCTGTACTATATATCTGGCCTCGGGTGCTGTAACCAGTGCATCAAAAAATTAACTGTTAACACTATATAACCATGACATTACACGTATGATAAAAATAAGGGGGTAGGGAAATGTGGAGTAAAGATGGTCAGGATGTTCTCTCTCTTCCTAAATTACTATTTGATTACTTTAGTTTAGTATAGAATATTCTCATTAAGGTCACTTTAGTTGTGTTTGACTTTCTCAAGAATTTTCTCCAATGTAACTTTAGGTCAATTTGAATCAGACTGGGAGAGGGAGATTTAATAGACTAATCATGGCTGTTTGTTTTCCTAATTTAAACCAATTTCATTGAAAGTGAAGGAGGTTCCTACAAAAAAACAAAACAAAAACAATGTTCATAACCAAAAAGAAGGATGTGAACTTGTTGGATAGACCAGACACTTCCATTTCTCTTTCTTTTTTAAAATTTATATTTTATTAATAATTAGATTTTCTCATAGTTAATGAATTCATCAATCCAGCATTGCTTAGACTGATATAAAAATAGTGTTTGGAAATGGAAATAAAAAAATCAAACATTTTTAAGGAAATAATAGGTCTGTATTTCGATGTAGCAATTAAAAATTATTTTTCAAATAATTTTAGATTCTTGATTTTCTCTTTCCTACTAAATATTTTTGAAAGTCATAGATCACAAGTGGTAAATATATTTACTGCTGTTGACAATTGTACTTTACCTTTTTTTATTATTTAAAACGCACATTTTAAAATATATTTTTGTTTTATATCCAAACATACAAAAGGCAATATTTAGTTTAACAACTAAACACATATACTTGTAATCAGGGATAATATGAAATTATAGGGCTGCTATCTCCGCCGTTATTCCTATAATTATTTTAACCTTTTTTTTGTTAGAACTGTACAGTGGCAGATTAATAAGCCTAATAGAAATCACTAAATATTAAAGACAAGATAATTTTTTAAAATAGATTTAAATGCTTAAGCACACTTAAGAAACTAAAAGCATTTTCCAAGTTGGTAAACTTCTATATTTCTCAAAATTTGGTGAGATCAAACCTGACAGTGCTCAGGAGCACTCAATCCTGACCCTTCATTTTGGGGTCACTTTGGGAGTACTCTGGCAACCATATGCTATTCCAGGGATTCAAATTGGTGCCAGTCACAGGCAATGCATGTATTGTATGTACTGTACTATCTCTCCAGTGCTGAAATTTAAAAAAAAAAACCAAATTAAATCGTAAATATATTTTAAGTGAACTTTATTTCTATTTGGAGTATTTATATTTGCTTGTTTTTGTTTGCTCTGGAGTTTGCATGTTATAATTTATTTTGATTTTGGGTTTTTTTCTTTTCTTTTTGTTGGTGGGGGGAGTTGACGAGCATGGTGGTCATAACTAATGGTGCTTATAGCTCACTCCTGGTTCTGTGTGCAGGCCTCGTTGCTAGAAGTGCTATTTGTGCAAAGGATAAATCCTGGTCTGCTATGTGCAAAGAAAGCACCCTGTTTGCGGTATTATGCTTCTGGCCCCCGTTTAGTTTCTTAACGACACTATTTGTTTTAGAATACAGAATAAATTAACTCCAAACTCTACTTATACTACCTTGTGTTTTGTACCAATCTTCTTTAACATCAATATCTCTATATATGACTTTAAAATGCAATTGATTTCCACCCAATTAAGATGGAATAATTAATTGAGTGAAATTAAGCTGAAAAGTACGTGCGAAGGTTTAGAAGAAAAAATATTGTCTCATAGCATTATTTTAATGACATGGCAATTTTACTCTAAAGTAAGTATACTTCAATCATGGTGATTATTAATAGTTTCATCTATTCTTATATAGTTTGTGAATTTATATGTATGATTGTCTAATGTGGAATTCTATGGCTAGAATTAAATATTTTGTAAGGAGTCACAAGTGTGAGTGTGATAAAACATAATCATTGTCATAATGAACAACCAGGGTACCATTTATTCTTAAACATAAAATTAACTAAGCAGAATAAAAGCCACATGTGAGTTATCTATTATGCACTGACATTTAAATATCTTCCTCTTATTTGTATTCAAAATACCATATAACACAATGCTATATGCATCTGTGATATTTTCTGTCATGACGTGATGTACAAAAATCAAGGAACTTGATTACTTATTGGTAACTTTTCCCTTCTGTATTATAACATGTTGACAAATAATTATTCTTATAAATCCTATTTTTATGCAATTTGTTTTTCAGTGCTTTTCATTCTCTTCCTTTTTCCTCATCCTCAAGTAGCAGAGCATATATCCAGTTTGTCCTTATCTCCAAAATTATGTGTAAATTTCCTCATTTCAGCCATTCACAAATTAATCTTAGATATGCACACTGTAAACAAGGAACCTTGATGAGTAGCTTCAAATGTTCTCTAATTTGTGCTTTGAGTAACTGACTTTCCCATTTAATTTTAGATTGCATTAAATATCTTAACGTAATCAGTTTAATCTTGCATTTGCCAGCTGCAAAAAAAAAACACTGATTTAAAAAAAATTATGTGCTTAAATTTTTTTCAAGTGTTAATGATTTAGTAACAAACCAAAGGATCTATAAAGAGACAAAATCTATAATTAATGGTATGGTGAAGTATAAACATTTAGATTAGCTGTATTGTAGTGAAGCTTTTATGGCCAAATGGCAAGAAATATTTCTTGAACTCTTGTTAAATATATTGTTATTCCTGCCTTTTAATGCAATAGTTTGACTAAAGGTTGTTTCTTTTGAGAAATAAGTTCTTTCATTCTTCATCCTCTTCATAGTTAAATTTGATCAAGTTTATAAATATAGATTAATGGACATCTTAGGAAAAGTCATTTCAAAGTCATTTCAAGTATCTATAGAAAATCAAAAAACTTTAAAAGTTGTTATGCAGATCGTGGAAGATGACTCAAGTGGAAGAGTACACATTTAGCATGTGTGAGGTCTAAAGTCTGATTCCCTATTCCATATGCACCCCCAGACCATATGCTTCAGATGAAAATTTTGGCTTTTTTGAAGTTTGCATTGTCCTTTAATTCCAGCTTTTTATTATGTGGCTTTATCAATGACTAAGGGAAACAGCTGCAGCTATCATCATTTTCCCCACTAATTTTAGCAGCTGGAAATATAAAAGTTCAGTCAAGTTCATAATCCACGATTGACATGGAAGGCTACAAACTCTTCTGTGGCCTTTCCAAGTACTTCTTTCCTTCTGCCATCTTCATGATTCTGTATATTCAGTAGAGTTGAAATTCAGTAGAGTAGAAATGAAATGGGATACCAAAGATGGATTTTAACTAAATTTTTAAACAGAAATTTAGAAGTGACCCACCTTTTTTCACTCAGAGCTCTGTTCTCTAAGTTATAATGAGTATTCACTTCTTCCTAAGTAAAAAACAAGAATAAAATGCAGTTTTATTTTCATTTTCAATCCCTTGAATTCAGATAGTAGATCTAATATGTTAGCTTCCTAAAGTGAACTATAATAGGAGATATTTTGAGAAAAACAAATCTACAAGAGAGGATGGGTTATATAATTAAATTATTTTATGCAAATAAATTCACTGTCACTGTCACTGTCATCCCATTGCTCATTGATTTGCTAGAGCGGGTACCAGTAACGTCTTCATTCATCCCTGTCACGTGCTAGTGTAGACTGATGGCATATTCAGGGCTCTTTCAGGGTCAGGGGAATGAGGACCATCATTGTTACTGTTTTTGGCATATCGAGTATGCCACGGGTAGCTTTCCATGCTCTGCCATGCAGATGAGATACTCTCAGTAGCTGGCCAGGTTCTCCGACAGGGATGGAGGCTTTTGGGGCCTTACAGGTATTCCCAGTCAGGCATATATGCGGGCAGAATATTTTCGGTAGCCTGCTGAGTTCTCTGAGAGCAAAAACTGGACAATAAGAGGTCGTGTAGCAGCAAATGTGGCTGCATGCTTCTGGGAGATTTGTTTTATAATCTCTAGATCTTGGCAGTTGGTGGGATTACATGGCAGTTGGTGGGTGTAACTGTCTAGCTACTGGAAGGTGGGGGATCTGGGTGGAAGAGACCCAGTTTCTATCCGAGCAGGCTTGGAGATCTCAGCCCTGGGTCACAAACACCTGGGTTCCTCTGCTGTTTCCTTCATGCGTGAGGCTCATCTGAGCATGTGGAGAGTGGTTTTAGCATGTCTGTGGCTGGGTTCCAGAGTTCTTCTCGGGGCGTGAAGGGAAACTCAACCCGCCCTCCTCCAAGGGGCCCCAGTCAGGACAGCCAGGTGCAGGGGCAGGAGACTCTGTGTTGTTGGCTTTAAATGAACTAGCATTAATAATCTAGTATCAGTAATCTATTCTCTATAGACTATAAAGTCTATAGAGATACAGAAACATGCCTAGCATTCAACTGTCCCATTTGGCATCCCTATAATCACATAGAGTTGGTCCACTGAACACTGTCAGGAGTGATCAATGAGCACAGAGCCAGATAACTCAGCACAGAGCCAGAATAATACCAGTGCTGTGGTCCCCCAAACAAAACTAGAAATAAAAAAAAGAAATATACAAAAATCCAACCAAAAATGATTTGAAGATATATTAAATAGAGTTAACTCCTTAAAACAAAGAATATTAGAGAAGAAATTAACTAAATTATATGTAAAACTAATTCTTGCATATATGTTAATCTTGTGATTTATTACACATTTGACATTTTCAGTACATAGTTGTGCTGATTTTCTTACTTATATCCCTTTAGCTATCTGAAAGAGTTATGTCTGTCACTTCTGCTTTTAAGTTGCAAAATAGTTCTAGATACCTCAGCATATTGATCTATGTGTAACCATGAGAATAATTTAACAATCTCTGATATTAGAGTATTTTATAGAAATGTGTTGGCAACACTATGATACATAGACAGATTATAACTATAATCTATAGTTTTATGCTCTTCTAATTTAAAAAAATCACTATTTGAATTTATTGACTAATGGAATCCTCTTATTATATCCTTAAACACCTGGAGATTGTATAATTTTTAATAACTGTAAATATGAAATTATCATAAAAGTTAATTTGCATTTATGAAATTTTAATATTTTATTTTTAATTTAAGATGTAAATGTATCATTATACGCTTTGGACTTTATTAAAGAACTTAAAAGGATTATATTATAATGAAAGTGATTTCAGAAATATAAAAATATATTTCCAATTTTACATTTTTAAATACATGCACCTTCCTAAGTATAGAATTTACCAAGAAATTTATATTTCAGTTTAAAATTAATTAATGATTAAAATTGTATATATACAAACATGTAAACCCATTCTCTGTGTTCATTTAGCTAAGCAGAATAAGTTGACACATCACTTCTTATATTCTTGTCCTTATCCAGTTCTCCACAGAAGAAATAAATAATATTTTCTTAAATGTTTATAATTATAAATTACTCAAAATCAATCTTTAAATGTAGGTAAAAAGAGATTCTTTCATGAGCTGTCAAGAACTAGCAGTATGCTATGCAAAAGAAAATCAATTTGAGTACAATGAGCCTGGGTATTTTGATTCCATTTATCATGAGTTGAAAATAGTTTGCACATAATTTTTCTTTGTTTAAAAATTTTATGGAGCAACTTGAAAGATAGTAGATTGAAACACTGGCCTTGCATAAAGCAGATTTCAATAAGATGACTGGCAGTTCATGTGATCCCCAAGCAACTTCAGTACTTGTCCCTAAGGACAGAGAAGAAATAAATCCTGAGCATAGCTCAGTGTTACCCAAACATACATTGAAACAAAAAAATAATTTAGATACACAAACTTACAAATGATTCTTGAGAAGATTTTTCTCCACATTAAATAAAATTGTTTTAAGTAATCATCAATGTTTTATAAAAATCATTGCAAAAAATGATTAAACACAAAGTCCAGGCTCAAAAGATAGTAAATTGAACAAGATACTTGCCTTGTAGGTGGGTTAGATGAGCACTTCCTGGTATATCATCCCACCTGCCCACCCCCCAACCTCACACATATTCAAAATAAAAGTCTTTGGCGAGAGGAGTTTCTGCCACACCTGGCAGTGCTCAGGTCTTACTCCTGGCTCTGCAATCATAGATCAATGCCTGGTGGGGCTTGAGGGACTGTATGAGGTACTGTGAAATGAATTCAGTCAGTTCAACTGAGTACAAAACAAGTACCCTGTCCCCTGTACTATCTCCCTGACCCCTAGATACATGATTTCAAAACTGGGAATTGAAGTAATTAGAATTGTGTTACCAAAAGATCAAGTTGGTGTTGGCACATATAGTAAAGTAATCACATTTTCACAAATTGATAATTGATGAATCATCTCTTTCATTAGATGCATGCCAAAATGGCACACTATTACACTGTTCATTTGTGTTGATGTTTATGAATAAATTTATATATTCACAGTTTTTATTGGTAAGTTGAATGACAAATCATTAAAAATTATTGAATAAAATGTGTCACATCTTTTATGAAGCCCAAAGAAATGTAACACAACTTGTTAAGGCAGAATTTACAATGTCTTCTGTGAAAACATTGCCAAATTTTGAACCAAATGTCATATGCAAATTTTAGAAAATTCTCCTCCAAAATTGGCCAAAATGTGGTAGTACAAATTCCAGCTGATGCAATGAGCTTGTCACCATATGCCAAGTGGCAAAGTTTTACTGTGAGCTTAGTCACTAGCTGCTCAACTGCATTTGTCTTTTTTCAGCTGTGTCCATCTGTTGATTACCTGGTGGTCCTCTCCCACCGCCACGTCCATCTGTCGGCTACTTAAAGATGCCCTCCTATTGTACCAGGCACATATTAAGACTATTGACATCAAGTATGAATTCTATCTCCTCTTTACCAAGTTGTAATTGAAATACATAAGCATATGTGGACACATATATGTGAGAAATAGGATAGGGAATTTTTTCCTATTACTAATGTCAATAGAAGCTTAAATATTGATCAGGTAAGGTAAGGTAAGGTAAAGGCCCTCCCGTTGATCATCGATTTGCTCGAGCGGGCCCAGTAACGTCTCCATTGGAGACTTTGTTGTTACTGTGTCTGGCATATCGAATACTCTCGGTAGCTTGCCGGGCTCTCCGAGAGGGGCGGAGGAATCGAACTCGGGTCGGCCATGTTGGCCGCTTGTAAGTCGAACGCCCTACCCGCTGTGCTATCGCTCCAGCATCAGGTAGTTATATAAAATTTCTATAAAAGAAGGGGTTTATCAATGTGATTAATATGAATGTTCAGTCATGAATTAATGATGAAATAGGTAAGACACATGTCAAATAAAAAATCCTCACCCTTATTTGTATGTGGTTCATAAATTGGAATTATCCAGTTTCACTCATTTCGGATGGAGATATTGCAATATTTCCATCCCACAAGAGTGATACTATTAAGATATATAAGATGTTGATTTAATAGTTTCCAAAATTCAAATCCATAATATATATACAAGCCCGGCAAGCTACCGAGAGTATTCGATATGCCAGACACAGTAACAACAAAGTAACAACAAAGTCTCCAATGGAGACGTTACTGGGCCCGCTCGAGCAAATCGACGATCAACGGGAGGGCCTTTACCTTTTTAATATACATATACATATACATATGCATATGGGCTGGAGTGATAGTACAGCGGTAGGGCATTTGCCTTGCACACAGAAGGCCAGCCGAGCCAGGTCTTTGATTCCTCCACCCCTCTAGGAGAACCTGGCAAGCTACCGAGAGTATCCCGCCTGCATGACAGAGCCTGGCAAGCTCCCCGAGGCATATTTGATATGCCAAATACAGTAACAACAAGGCTCACAATGGAGACATTACTGTTGCCCGCTAGAGCAAATTGATGAACAACGGGAGGACAGTGGTTTTTTTTTTTTATCATAGATAACTCCAATTTATGAACCACATACAAATAAGGATAAGGATTCTTAATTTTTTAATTCATAAGTTGTTACTGTGTTTGGCAACAAATGCATTTTTATTTATGAATTAAAAATATAATTAAATGAAGAAGGAATGAAATATCAAAGAAATGAATGTTAGATTTTTAAAATACTTTTATTTTAATCTTTGGATTTATATTTTAATATTTTGTTTGGGGACCATGCCTGGCAGTGCTCAGGGCTTAATTCTGGTTCTCATCTTTCGGATCACTCCTGGTGGGTCTGGGCAGGCCACATAGAGTGCCAGGATTGAATCCTGGTCAGTTGAGTGCATAACAAGTGTCATGTCTTTTTTACTGCTCTTGACCAGAGTAGGTATTTGTAAAGATTGTAAAGATTGCCAAGTAAACCATTTAAATAAAACTAAAGACATACTTTTTATTTTTATTTTAAATTATTTTTATTTTTATTTTTTGCTTTTTGGGTCACACCCGGTGTTGCACAGGGGTTACTCCTGGCTCATCCACTCAGGAATTACTCCTGGTGGTGCTGGGGAAATCATATGGGATGATGGGAATCGAACCTTGTTTGGCTGCGTGCAAGGCAAACTCCCTACCTGCTGTGCTATCACTCCAGCCCCAACTAAGGAAATTATTAATCAGATATACCAGAGCATATATTTTATAAGGTTTAAAGGTGTTTAAGCGGATTCAAAGAAGGAAACAGTCCTACATACAACTAGTAATTCAAATCCAAAATAACTAATTAATATGATGCTAAAACTAAAAATACATTATTATGACAACCTAACAAATATTTATCATTAACTTTTTAACATAATCTATTTATAACTTAAAACATTTTACAATGCTTTTAGTTATACCTGAAAATTTTTCCGTAAACAGAAAATGTACTTATTAGCATATCTTCTTTTTGTAAATTTAATTTAATTTTATATCTTCTTTTAAAATTTTATTTCATTTTTTATAAATTTGCTCACAATAATTCATTACATTTTGTACTCCCCTGTGTTGTTTTGTTTGTTTAAAATCTCTCCTGACATTCTCCTTTCCATCCCATCCCTTAGAGCCTGATACTGCTAAGAATTATGACATTGAGGTGATACTGATTTGGGTAACGTTATACTTCTTTATATATATATATATGTATATATGTATATATACATATATCTTGTAGTATTTTTTGAAATAGATCACAACAATCCTGTTGTTCGTCGATTGTCTCGAGCAGACCCCAGTAACGTCTCCTTCATCCTAGCCCTGAGGTTTTTTAAAAAGTGACATATTCAAGGCTCTTTCAGGGTTAGGAGAATGAGACCCAGCATTGTTGCTGGTATTTG
Source organism: Sorex fumeus (assembly GCF_029834395.1). Classification (NCBI taxonomy): domain Eukaryota; kingdom Metazoa; phylum Chordata; class Mammalia; order Eulipotyphla; family Soricidae; genus Sorex; species Sorex fumeus. Next base: position 24,664,891 of record NW_026606092.1, read on the forward strand.
GCATATCGGGTACACTACGGGGAGTTTGCCAGACTCTGCCGTGTGGGCAGGTTACATTCGGTAGCCTGCCAGTTTGTCCAAAGTAGGAATGAGATAATAAGATGTCTCGCCACAAATGCAGCCGCGCGCTTCCGGAAGCTGGGTTTTATAGTCTCTGAGTCTTGGCCGTTGATGGGATTACATGGCTCCAGGAGGCCAGTTGGTGGGTGTGGCCCCTGCCAACTGGAATTTGGAGGATCTGGGTGGAGCTCAGCCCCGATCCGAGCAGGCTTGGAGATCTCAGTCCCGGAACCCGCATGCCTTTGTTCCTCTGCCAGTACCTTCATGCGTGTGGAGAGTGGTCTCAGCATGGTAGTGGCTGGTTCTGGAGGTCTTCGGCTGCCGGAGCCTGGTCGGGATGGGGAGGGAAAATTGAAGTAGATACAATTTAATATTGATTTTCTTCACTTAAAATTACAATAAAAATATTTTTATGTCATTAAATATTTTTGTTTTTAATTTTTATTTTTTTAATTTTTAAAAGAAAACTATTTTAATAATGACAAAACATGGTTTATATCATGATAATATGGCAGTTGATTACTTCATAATTATTAGAATTATTTACATTTGAGGACTTTACTTAAGTAGGACTGAAATCAGTAAGAAGTCTTGGATTGTTGATTCAGAAATCAGGCTAGAAAACCCACCCCATTGATATCTGTCATGCTCAGAGTGCTTATGAGATGACTCAAGATGACTTAAAAATAGTTTCTTTTCATTAATTGTTTGTAAACATATTTTTTAAAAAAAATTTTATTAGTGAAATGCCATGAGGTATAGTTGTAGACTTACAAATTTTTGTGCTTGGGTTTCAGTTATACAATGATTGAATATTCATCCTTCACCAGTGCCCATTCTCCACCACCGCTGATCCCAGTATCCCTCCACCCCTCTACATCCCCCATCCCACCCTGCCTCGTGGCAGGGAATTCCCTTTCGTTCTCTCTCTCCTTTTGGGTGCTGTGGTTTTCAAAAGAGGCATTTAGTGGCAATCATGTTCGGTCTATAGTCTATTTTAATTAAAAATATTCATGTACATTTATTATATATTTATATTATATATATTCATGTATAACATTTTCCCTGCTATCTATACTGTATGCTTCTTTTGCGGGAGCACACGGGTGATGCTCTTGGCTCTGCATACAGGGATCACTCCTGGCAGTGCTCAGGGGTCCATATGGGGTTCCAGGGATTGACTCCAGGTCAACCATATGCAAGCTAAGTTGACCTTACCTGCTTTACTATATTTCTAGTCTCCATCTCCTATATTATACACTTTTATATACAAACATATGTATATACAGCCACATGGTTGTATTCAGTATAATTTGCCATTAACTCTAATAAATTAGTAGACTGAGGGCTCAGCTTGGAGAAACTGTATCTTGATATTTTTTCTGATTGGATATTTGTCCTCTTTCATTGCCATAATTATCATAAGCTGTTCTTCCTTAAACAGTACAGATGCAGATTTATCAAGTTTAGTGGATCAAATTTTCAGGTAAGATATGAAAAATAGATAAGCTTTGTTTACTAAAAGTTGCTCAAAAAACAGTCCAACGAATTAATGGGCCAAAACATTAAAATACAGATTAGCCAATGCATTCAGTACTGCTAGATTTTGGGGGACTCTATGTGCAAAAACTGCCAACGCAGGAAAAGTATTAAATTTGTCTTTGACCATAATTTTTTTTGCTTAAAATTTCTGTAAAACTTTAGTTTGTCTTTAGCAGAACACCCCTGATATATAAACGGATATCCTTTGATAGTTACTGTTGATGAAATTTTCATAATTCACTGTGGATTTATGCATAATATTAATTATATTTTAAGTGTGGTTGCTACTAGGAAGACTATCCACAGTATTTCATCTTAATTTTTTTGTATTCCACTTTTGAAGAGATTTCCTCATTCAACCTATAGATATAAAAATATCTCCTTCACACTCTTACTATTTGAGTGGATTTACAACATAGTTTCTAAATTAGACCAAAGGAAAATTTCAAAGATAAATGTCATATCTATAAATGGGACAAATAGTAACTTCTCAGACACTTTTTAGTGAATTAAATTAAATCACCATTATGTATATACATATATGTAGTTTAGTACATACACATATCATTTAGTATATTTATATATGCTTATAAAATTAAGTAATATAAATATTATGCACTTCATCTTAAAAATTTAAGGCCTCCCTAAAAGCCTCTATCCCTCTCGGAGATTCTGGCAAGCTATGAGAATATCCCGCCTACGTGGCAGAGCCTGGCAAGCTGTGCATGGCATATTCGATATGCCAAAACCAGTAAATGTTTATTGATTTAAAGAAGGCTTTGATTCTGTTGAGACTGAAGCAGTCATCGAAGCCGTAGACAAACAGGGTGTTTAAACTTCTCCATGAGCTGTATTACGGATTCACCACCAGGATCTCACCATTCTACAAGGAAGTGATCATCCATGTAAAGAGAGGGGTTCGACAGGGTGATACCATTTCACCGAAACTCTTCAGTGTCACCCTAGAGAATGTTATGCGACAACTGGAATGGGAAGGAATGGGAGTGAACATAGACGGTCAGCAGCTACATCACCTCTGCTTCGCTGATGACACCAAACATTAGCCAAGCAGCACAAATGCTGGCCAACTTCAACTCTGAGTGTGGAAAGGTCAGACTACAGTTGAATCTCACAAAGACAATAATGTTTATGAGAAATAGTCTCGTTCTGGACATTCCATTCGCTCTTAGCAGGATGAACATCTCCGAATGCAAGTTATGTGTACCTAGGTCGAGAAGTCAACATGACAAATGACCTGGCATCTGAGTTGCACAGGAGGAACAGAGCGGCTTGGAACTCCTTCAAGAGCGTTGAAGAAATAGCTAAATGGATGAAGAACCTTCGGCTCCAGGCACATCTCTTGGATTCTACTGTTCTTCCTGCATTAACATATGCCTCAGAGACCTGGGCCCTACGAAAACAGGATGAGAACGCTGTTCAGGTCTCCCATAGAGGAATCAAAAGAGCTATGCTTGGAGTATCATGCTTCACTCAAATGAGAGGGAGAATCTGGAGTTCCAACCTCTGTGAACAGTCAAGAATCAGGGACTCTCTCTCATTTGCCAAGGCATCGAAAATCAGATGGGCTGGACTCATAATGAGATTTGGAGATGACCGCTGGAATAGAGCCATTACCGACTGGATTCCACAAGACGTCAAAAGATCTCATGGCCGCCCACCTACGAGATGGTCAGACTTCTTTGTCAAGACCCTGAATGATCGGTTTGAGGTTCTTCGTGTTCCTATAACTAGCAGACGCCATTGGGCTACACTAGCACGCAACTGGGACAGATGGAGATGTTACTGGTGCCTGCTCAAGCAAACTGATCAGTAATGGAATGCCAAGTGATCAAGTGATCTTAAAAATTTATAAACTACAAATAATTTTTTGTGTGCTTTGTTTTTCAATAGCACTAATGAATATGTAACCATCGGATCTTTTTAAAGGTGACAATGAGGAAAATGGTTATTTCTCTCAATAAGGAAAGTAAAGTAACAATTTAAAAATTACATAGATATTGGGGCTGGAGTGATAGCACATTGGGTAGGGTATTTGCCTTGCATGCTGCCGATGCAGGTTTGATTCCTCCATCCCTCTTGAAGAGTCCAGCAAGCTACTAAGAGCATCCTGCCCGCAGGACAGAGCCTGGTAAGCTCCCTCTGGTGTATTTGATATGACAAAAATAGTAACAACAAGTCACATAATGGAGATGTCACTGGTGCCCATTTGAGCAAATCAATGAACAAGGAGAGGACAGTGCTACAGTACTACATAAATCTCGAACTCATGAGATTACTCAGGAAAGGGTAGCTGCTTTACATGTGGGAGCCAAAAACTCTCTCTTTGGTACCACATAGACTACAAAACACACCTGAAGTAGCCCCTTAGCCCTGAGCAACATCTGGTGTGGCTATCCTCCAAAACAATTGCATAAAGTTTTTTTTATAGGAAATATCATATAAAATTAGTAAATTCTGTACCTTGTGTTCTGAGTTGGTAAATGAATGAATGTTATTAAAATTTGAAGAAATGGACCTTAGAAGCAACACCATCTACATAAAAATCCATTAAAATGTCAGGCTTATAAAGTTTTTACAAAAGCAGCAAAGACATAATCTCATATACCCTATCTCATATACATCTGCCAATTTATTATTCTATAATTTTAATAATTCTCATAGTTATCTGTCTTTAAACTTCTTACCTACATTTCATTTCATTTCATTTCATCATCCTGTTAATCGTCGATTGCCTCGAGCAGGCTCCAGTAACGTCTCTTTCATCCTAGCCCTGAGATTATATTCACGGCTCTTTAGGAGAATGAGACCCATCATTGTTACTGGTATTTGGCATATTTGGTAGACCACGGGGAGTTTGCCAGACTCTGCCCTGTGGGCAGGCTACATTCGATAGCCTGCAAGTTTGTCCAAAGTAGGAATGAGATAATAAGATGTCTGGATTTTATAGTCTCTGAGTCTTGGCCGCTGATGGGATTACACGGCGCCAGGGGGCCAGGTGGTGGGTGTGACCCCCGCCTACTGGAATTTGGAGGATCTGGGTGGAAGATGCTCGACTCCAAATCGAGTAGGCTTGGAGGTCTCGGCCCCGGAACCCGCGTGGCTTTGTCCCTCTGCCAGTACCTTCAGGTGTGCGGAGAGTGGTCTCAGCATGGTGGTGGCTGGTCCTGGAGGTCTTCGGCTGCCGTAGCCCTGGTCGGGGCGGGGAGGAAAGCTCAACCCGCTCCCCTCCAAGGGACTCCGGGAAGGAACACCCAGGCGCGGGGGCAGAGACTGCACTTTTCTCGTCCGGGATCTGGATTTTATAGTCTCTGAGTCTTGGCCGCTGATGGGATTACACGGCGCCAGGGGGCCAGGTGGTGGGTGTGACCCCCGCCTACTGGAATTTGGAGGATCTGGGTGGAAGATGCTCGACTCCAAATCGAGTAGGCTTGGAGGTCTCGGCCCCGGAACCCGCGTGGCTTTGTCCCTCTGCCAGTACCTTCAGGTGTGCGGAGAGTGGTCTCAGCATGGTGGTGGCTGGTCCTGGAGGTCTTCGGCTGCCGTAGCCGTGGTCGGGGCGGGGAGGAAAGCTCAACCCGCTCCCCTCCAAGGGACTCCGGGAAGGAACACCCAGGCGCGGGGGCCTACATAGAAATAGTTATTTCTAGCTATATAAACTTAAATGAAGCTTAAAACATATCTATGCACACTTTGAAAAATGTCAAAGCTTATATAAAGTAATGTTATGCACTAATGGTATGTATCATTGTTCAGTTTCTTTTCACATGTTAAAATTGTGCATATGTGTGCATGTATGTGTATATGTTTCATTAACCCTCTTAATTTAAGGATAACTATAATTATTTCTGAATTAAGGAGTGTGTCACAAATATACTCTTAGCTCGTCATCACAAATTGAATGTAAATGAAAAACAGTTTACAAGTGCATGCCATGAACTATTTTATCTTATATATGGAGACAGACATGAATAGAAAAAACTCTGCTCTCTATCTGACTTAAGGACCTATTCTTATATAAAATGAAAATATTCTGACAAACATAATTGTCACTGTGAAGAGCCTAATTTATGTGGTGATTTTGAGTTACTTATATTCTTTGTTTAAAACCCATTTATCAGACTTGAATAATTTAATATCTCTGGAATCGTAACAAAATTGAAGCTAATTTAGAGAAATAAATTAAGAATTAAGAAAACTAAAGTACAATTGCTTTGTATAAATGACATAAAAACAGTTTATGAAGAATTCCACCTACAACTATGAGGGTGCATGAATCTTTAATGAAATTTTAAGATAGTTGAATTGCTACAAAGATTGTTGATGTCAATTTTACACAAAATTAAATGTCATATAAGTTTACCTTCAAGTTATTCCCACCCTTTCTACAATATGCCATATATTCCTAAACTGTTCCCCTGTGGTCATTTATGTCATATTATGGTGAGGTATGTATTACCAAATGCAGGAAACACCTCATTTTCATATACTTGTGTACAAATATAATCAACTACTTCATTTTTTATACAATAGGAGGGAAATACAGTTTTTTCCCTAGAGTGTTCATTAATCTGTTGCTTTGCAGCCTAGAAAAATGTTGATGTCAAGAAGTTTCAATCAGTGCTGCTTATGTTTGATATATTTTCTACAATTAAAAAAAAATTCAGACTATTTAAATTCATGGTCTGTATTTTTTTCTTATTTATAGAGGTAGAAATAATAAAAAAATCCACTCATAAAAATAAAAATATAAATATATTCATTTTTATGTCTATTTATTTTTATATTTTACATGATATGCACAAAAGTCTATATTGCAACAAATCAAAAAACATTTAAAATGTTTCTATTTAAATTTTCTATTTTAATTTATAATAGAAACTCTTATTTACTTAAGACTTTAGGATTATTTACTTAAGACATTTTAATTCTTGACATTTTAATATACTCATAAACATAATAAAATACTAAGTAGTATCAATATTCATTCACAAATCAAATCAGATCAATAGAAAATAATTAAATTTGGGTTTTTAATTATATTTAGGAACAAGAAAATGTAGTTTTTAGAAATAGAGGAAAAATGAATATTCAATTTTGCATTTCATATTTCTTGAGTGCAAAAGAAATACAATAAAAATCCAAGAATTTTGACATCTCTTTTAATGTAAGTGGCTTATTAAATATAAGAATGCATATCAAGCTTATGTAATTAATAATCCAAAATAATAAAACCACATTTCATTTCTACTACATTACATATGTATATGTGTGTAGTCCTTCTTGAATTCTGTCCTTTTTTTTTTTTTGCTTTTTGGATCACACCCAGCAATGCACAGGGGTTACGGTTACTCCTGGCTCTGCACTCAGTAATTACTCCTGGCAGTGCTTAGGGGACCATATGGGATACTGGGAATCGAACCTGGTTTGCCACATACAAGGCAAATGCACTACCCGCTGTGCTTTTTGCTCCAGCCCATGAATTCTGTCTTTTAATTTTTATTATCAAGAAGCATTCTCAGGCCAACAAATAATTTAGAAAATTATTGCAAATGGGCTGGAACTGTAGTACAGGGGCTGGAGCGATAGCACAGCAGGTAGGGTGTTAGCCTTGCACGTGGCTGATCTGGGTTTGATTCCTCCATCTCTCTCTTGGAGAGCGGCAAGCTACCGAGAGTATCATGCCCACATGGCAGAGCCTGGCAAGCTCCCCCTGGTGTATCCAATATGCCAAAAATAGTAACAAGTCTCACAATGGAGATGTTACTGGTGCCTGCTCGAGCAAATCGATGAAAGACAGGAGAACAGTGCTACAGTGCTATTACAAATATTCCCTAAAGTTCCAATTAAGTAAACTCCATTGCTTCATGATTTTTTTTTGTGGGTACCATTTAATTTTTTTTTCAGCTGCAAGTTAAGGGTATTGCCATTTCTCAATATTCTGATTTTGAATATAGTACAGTTTCAGAATTTATCTAATACTAATTTCTAAATTTCCTCAATGAAATGATTTGTTTTTCAGATTTTACCACTTAGCACAGTGGGTAGGTCATTAACCTTGCACGCAGCTGACACGGAAGATTCAGGTTTGATTCCTCTGCCCCTCTCAGAGAGCCTGGCAAGCTACTGAGGGCAAATCCTGGCAGGCTACCTGTGACGTATTTGATATGCCAAACGCAGTAACAAGTCTCACAATGTTCCTGGGCCCGCTCGAGCAAATCGATGAGCAATGGGAGGATAGTGACCGTGACCACTTAAGAAGGTGGTGGTTAGAGTTCCAGGACAATTATTAAAAAAGTTTAATAAAATAAAAATAAAACCTCGGAATAGAGCAGCATGAAACAACATGCGTCAGAGATGACTCCAGACCCTGCGCCAAACTGTCTCATTTGGGGCAACCAGGACGTGGCTGGATGAGTTCCCCTCTTGGTCCCAACAGAGCCCTGGCAGCTAAAAACCTCCAAAACTTAATCATCACCATGCTCCGGCTGCTTTTCATAGGCTTGGAGGATACTCATCTATGAGTGAATCTGTTTTATAACCTTATCTTAAATTTTAGAATTCCTGGAGCATGTGGCTGTGACATCTTATACTTAAGCTCCAATGATGTACCAAGAGTAGCACACCACTGTGATGAAGTTCATAGTAGAAGGAAATCTATCTCAGGGTGAAATACACAAACATACATGGCTCAATATTTAACATGCTGGTAATCTCTCACAGAGGGGCTAATGGCTTCAGGGTGAAATACAGCAATCTTCACCCACTTTTCTCTAAGCAAACTTTTAGGGATCATTTTTAGCCCATTGTTCATAACTAGTACAAAATAAATTATTTCGGTTCTGCTTTGGGAGCAGGGCTTGGGTTTGATGTGGAAACATTTGAAAAAGTTGGTGTGAAGGTGTGATGATGGTGGGATTGATCTTTGAATATCCAATTTAGTAAATTGTTGTAAACAAATTTATAAAAATAAAATAAAAATGTTTAATAAAGTAGGGGTTTCTTGTTAAAATTATTTTTCACTAGAGAGCACAAAACCTTTTACTAAAACATGTCATATTTCATTATGTCTATCACTTCCAACTCAAACAAAATAACTATTTCTTTTGAAGCTAAAACTAAGAAGCCTGTAAAAACAGGGTTTGGAGTTTTAAATCTCTACCTTTTGATATGTTTAAATAATTAAAGAAAAGCTTGTGCAGAACTTTTGTAGAGGTAAATTTTTTTCCACAATAAATATCTGCTACTATTAAACTTTTGGTCTTACATAGATTTTCTCCTTTAAAAACCCAAAATAACTTCTCATACATAGAGAAGGCATTTCTTCTTTTCAAAATGAGACAAGCTAAATCCTCTTTAATCACAACATTCAGATTTCATATCAGTCGACATTTTCTGTGAAAGACAACTAAAATCATTTGTGGTAATTTTAGCAGAAAATGATTTAAATATATGGTTAATTCAAATATTACTAAAAAATCAGAGATGATGCTTTGAAATAAATCCGTCTGATATAATAACCCAAATTATACTTGAGAATAAGCATTTAGTATAATTATTGTTATAACTGGAACAGGCTAACTACTAGAAATCATATTTTCTTTGTTCATTTCAAATCCAATTCATTAATTTTATGGAAGTCCTGACTTTCAGTTTTTCATATACCTTAAATAAAATGAACAAATTAAATCTAGAAACTAATTTATAGTTAGTTGTATTACTATTATTATGCTTCCATATGTCAATTTAGTGTAATTGTAAAATAGACAATTCTTTAAAAATGATACATTTGTGAAAAAACATGCTGATATAAATAAAATACAATGATATTTATAGATGGAAGATTGTTTGACAAAAGGTGACACAATTTGCTGTTTTGTTTGCATTATTCATGTAGTTTATGGGGTACTGTGTTTAAATGTACTGACACTCTAATAAGATATACTATTATTTTTTTTTAAATCTATACATCATTAATCATTCTTTCCAATAAATATATTTCCAATGGGACTTGTTAAAGTTATGGAATAGCCATAGAAGACACTCCAATAATAAAGAGAAATGAGTTATAAAAAAAATTTGTTTTTCTATTTTTATACCATGATTCTGAGTCAAGTCTGAGTCAACTCAGTGAGTTCATTTTCGTCATCTTATTAAGGATTTCTTCATAAAATTAGTTTTAAGTGACCTAGATATTTTCCAAAAGGCAATTGTTAAAGACTTTTGCTTTCTGCCTATTTGTTTTTAATATTTTTTATGCAGCTTATAGAGGCTGATTTCTCATTGCTTGAGAAGCTGCTATTTCCTCAGTGAGTATTTTCAGTACACTCAACAAGAGTTTTTTATGCCCTAAAGATATATTTTCCTTCTTCATTGTTCTTAGATTATTAGATCTGTTTTCCTCTAGTCGCTGTCAGGGAATAATGCTAATAAAGCTACTATGTGAAAATGCATTACCTAGTTCTATAAGTAATATTCCAATACATCAGAGTATTAACATGTTTCATTATTTGTTGCTTTATTTTAATTAGTGACTGCCTTTAAAGGCTCATAAAATATTATCTTATTATTTGAGTTTTGCATACTTGGTTAAGACGCTTATGTTCTAAAGTGGTGTTAGTTTGATTAGTTAAATTATTTAAGTATTTTCTTCATGATCTATGACTTCTGCTTAACTTTTCAATATAATTGTGTCTCTCTCTTCATAAAACACCACCTTTGTCAGTCTCCTGAAGAAATGGACACATTATAAAACAAAAAAACAAAAAAGAAAATAAGAAAGTATTTGATGTGTTCTTATTTGGAAAGTACAATTTTTATTTCATTTTACAGTAGCCAATTACTTTCTTAAGTTCATTAACTTCCCCTTTTTATTGAAAAAAATCATGTCTTCTAAAGTGATGCTTTGTAATAGTAGCAACACTTTTGTTTAATGATGGGTTAAGATGATAGAATTTAGGGTAGGGCATTTTCTTTGCATGCAGCCAGGGTAGATCCACCAAACTCCATATGGTCTTCAAAGCATCACTTCTGAGTCCAGAGCCAGGAGCAAGCCTTGAGAACTGCTAGAGAAGGCCCACTAAAAAAACAAACCAGAAAATCAGAATGATATCTTTCTGAACTATAGCTGTTCCAGTTTTTTATATAGTAACTAAATGTTGACACTCAGAAATAATAGTACCTCTGACGTTTTCAAGATACATGAATTATATTTTTAAAATATAATTATGATTAATTTTAATATAATAGCTATTCTCATGTTTTAATTTTGCTAATCAATTTTGTACAAATTTCTTTACTGAGAGTTTGAAACAGATCCTAGATATTTTCAAGTTAAAATATTCAATTAAAATTAAGACAAGATTTTAGTAGTATTTTACTTATATTGTGAACATAAGAGTTTTAATAAACATCTGTTGATAGTGCCATAGTGAAAAAATTGTGGGTATTATTTTTGAGGATATCTTCTGACTCATTCATAATATGTGGATTTTCATCATTTTTATAATAATCTGTTTAAATAGCTAAATTTTTATCAGATCACAATTACCAGTTTCAACTCATTAAAAAAGAAAAAGCCATCAACTAAATAGAATAACAATTTCTGAAATCAATAAGACCTTAACAATGTTATTATTGGACCTTGAGCAAGAAACATATGGACAAAACTTTCTATTCACCTTGAACAAATTTTCAAATAATTCTATTCATAAGATTTACTGACTCTTTGAATTATAAATGTCATATCTCTTTCAAATTATCTGTACACTTTATTTTTCAGTAACATTTAATGGAAAACTTAAAAATAAAAAAGTGGATTAAAGTTTAATAACTTATTTCTCCAACTGAGTTCCATATTATTTAATCAAATAAATAGTATAATAAATCAATGTTCTAAAATATAATTATTATACTATTCTTGAATTCTTCATGTTTACTTCTTTAGGTATCATCACTCCATACATTTTCATTGCATTCTTTTACATGGCAAGTCTGGAATATCTGTCAATAATACTTCAGACCTCCATCTGTGAATCCATGCTACTATTGCCAATATTCTTTCTAGTTAGTTTACTGCCTCAGAGCTTTTTCAATTTTCCTGGTTGATTCCAATAGTCATTTGTGCCCAAATTTCCAAAAATATTTTTTAATCAACTGTAAGCACTTCTGAACTACTCCAAGATGAGATTTGAAATTGGCTTTCCGCCTCTAATAAGCAAGTATTCATGCCATCAAAAATATTGATTATATATCATACCAGATTTAAGGCATCTGCATTATTTTTTTCCCAATGGGTGTCACAGGAATAAGAAAAGAATATATATATATATATGATTAAAACTAAATAATAAAAAAATGAAGTGGTGCAAAGGATTTTGATCACAGCAACATTATCATGAAATAAATAAATGTTATACTAAATTAAGTTTTAGAAAGAATATGAGTTGAACATTTTATTTGTATCTAGGACAATTTAATCAAAATCTCTATAAAGAAGTAATTATAACTAATATGCAGAAAGTTAAGGAAAAATAGAAATGTGGAAAGAATTAAAGTGATGTTAGCATATAATATAAAGTTTTACTTGATGGGAGGAGTATTTTAAGTGATCAGGGAACTCAAAAGCTACTTCTGGTGATTCTCGGCCAACAGGGTTTGTAACTGTTACTGCCCTGTGGTGTCAGGGACCAACTATACCACCTGAGTAATTAATGCATTCTTTCTTCCAATTTTTTTCTTGTGTTCAGTTTCCCACCCTACTTGAGATTTATGGGTAATATGAAGGAAAGAGCTTATTCATACACATCAAATTTAGTGCTAGAAATTTAGATTCATAATTTTAATGCTTACAAACTACACAGAATATGCAGGGCACTGTAAAATATATCTGACATTCAAGGAGTTCTTTCTACCAGCCAGATAGAAGTATAGGGGATTATATTACACATGACTGTTTAGTATCAGGTTTGATTTTATAGTCCAAAAGTCTTTTCTGAAGTGTTATATTATTATCTCAAGGAAAGAGTTGGATATGTCATGTCAAGTACATACATCCTTTCAACTTTTTAAAATAGTAGGTTTTCAGGGTAATAATTTGAAATGTTTCATCTAACTAAGTTTAATTCCCCTTATTAGTTTGTTACAATAATAGAATACTGTTGTCTCCTGATTGGGACCAAATTGCTAATAAACTTGAAAAAATATTAGTAACTGAATGATCATTTTTCATAATAATGGAGTCACTATGTAGCACTTCATGATGCTGCCACTTTTATTGTTCTATTTGAAAAAATAAATGGAATGTCACAGTAGTTTCTCAAATTGAATTGATTCTATTAAAACTTCAAAATACATTAAATTGAATCTGATTTACATGGATATCTGAAATCATTCATGCCTTCACGTGAACAAGCTAATAGAATTTTATAAAGTCCAATGTCTCTTCTATTATTTTAAATTACATTTCTTTTAAGACCCTGTTGTATTTTTATTCAGATAATGGTAAGAGGTTTTCATGTAGTTAATTCAACATATACCTAGAAGTCCCAATAGTAACCTATTGGACAAAGTACCTGCTGTTTTTTTTTTTAACATAATCAAGATCACATTGTGTTGAAGATTGATTTCTATTGATTTTTTTAGTCAGTACAATTACCACTTAAATTGTTAATATATTATCAGAATGCAAGTAAAATGAAAGCATTTATACCTGACTAAGAATGTGGTATGTATAAAAGATAAATCACAATTAGATCTAATATAATAAGGAGCTTATAAAAAGCCAAATAAGTTTGTAAGTTTAATATGTTCAAAAGTTAAATAAGTTTTGGTGTTTATTAAAAGTTATATAAGTTTGTAAGTTTAATATGAAGGAATTTAAATAGGTTTAAATATATAATTGATAAATATTTCCATATAGTAAATAAAATGCATTATTTATAAATAGCTAATACATTGCAATCAAGAATAAAGAAAGAGAGGGAAATAAGGAACATTATATTTATTTTTAACATTTAAGTGGAATGGCACAGCAATCTTCAATTATATCTTATTTGATGTTCCAGTCATGTGAATATCTAGGGAAAGAATATTCTAGAGAGGGCTCATTAAGGGCAGAGTTCCTGTAAGGAGAGCATGTCAAACTTACTTTTAAAAATCAGGAGCTCATTGTGTAATTATCTTGAATAAGTGAATAAAAGAGTAGAAATAGATAAATTCAGATTTTCCACAGGACCTTGTTAATATTGGACCTTGTAGAAACATGTTATAATTTCATTGTCACTGAGTAAAGTGGCAAGTGAAGATGTTTAAGCAGAAGAGTAATATCATCTCATTTAAAATTTAATCAGACTACTACTTCAAGTCAAGGGAAAGTGATAGGGAATTTAACCTTTTGACTGTATTAACAACACAGTTAGCATAATATGACACAATGATCATTACAACATTATTTGATTTGGTTGTTTTATTTTGGGGTCTATGCCTGCTCGTTCTCAAGGTTTACTCTCAGCTCTGTACTAAGAAGTCACTCCTGGTAGTCTTGGGGCATCATATGTGGTGTCCAGGATTGAACTTAAGTCATACATGTGCAAGGCAGTACCCTAATTATTGTACTATCACTCTGGACCCAATTCATTAAAGCAGTACTTTAAAACATATATTTGCACTGGGTAAAATTAGTAGTTGAAAGTTTTATTTTTTTAATTTTATCTAACAATTTAAAGATCTAGTTACCATATTGTGCTCATTATAACATTGATATACAAAGTTGCTGCTCTCATTATCAAGATCTATGGCTCTAAAATCTTTGGTTAGTATTAGTTGTTAGCTGGGACAAATTTAGTGAAGTATACATATTTAATTTTATGTGAAAAAAGCAACACATTTTTGAAAAGTTGAGATTAGTATAGTTCCACAACAACAAACAATGCAGGCTACATAAGAAATACAAGACAGTTAAATATTTTTAAATTTTAGTTGAAATTAGCTTCATAAGAAATGGTAATGTGATATCTACTACTGTTATTACTCTGTTAGTAGTGGCATTGCTGATATTCTATTCTTGGAAACTTTTCATGATAATTTAGTTACTTTATTTTCATATTTACCAAACAGGAACCTAATCTCTGAGAGTTTATTTATTTTTTAATTTATACAGTATAACTTTTGGAATAAAAAATATACTTCATGTGAAAGTAATTTCTCAATTTGCATTTTTATCACAGCTTTTCATTTGTTCTGCTCAAGAGCGTACTAAATGACTAGATGAATTAGAATTTTTCTGAAAAATCAGTAAATTTATTTGATATCCCAAAGCCAAACAGTGAGTAAATAACAGAGCCGGTTTTATGTTTTAGGCACTTTAAGTTTGAATTAGTGCTATTTCTGTCAAATACTAGTAAAATATTATTTAATTTCTCTTTATGCGGGGCTTAGGAGCTCCCAATGGGTGGCCAAGAGGCTAGGGAGCCTCTTCCAGTGATTTTCAACTAATGAGACCAGAAATTCAATGCATGTGTCTGAGCTGGTGCTCAGGCTGTTTGTCACCAAAAATCTCCAGGACCACCACAATGATCGCCAATGATCTCCAAGACAAGATGTGGGAATACTGTGATACCACGTGCAACAGAAGTGTTTGAACTTGGTGCCTGTATCACCAAGATACAGATGTTCTCTTTTGCTAAACCAAGATGTATTTTCATATATTTGGATTATAACAGAAGTTTTGAGTACTAACAGGAAAACCATACAACTATGGCAGACCAGTATCAGAATGATATGGGGCAAGAGTATATTCAATGGTCTTAACATCTGCATTATTTGTAGTAATAATGCAGAATACTTTCAGCAACATCCTTCAAATAACTCTACTTAATGAAAGCTTTACCTACTTAGTTCATATCTCTTTAACTGACTCAGGAGGGTTCCTTCCAACTCTCTTTCAAATATGACTATCAGAGAGAGAGAAGGGGTAAGGAGTTCTTCTGATAATTTTATGCTAAAGCCTGGAATTAATTGTCATTATTTCCAACCATAGTTATTGGGGATATCATTTGATTCCTCCCCAAATGCAAGGAACGTCATAAAAGATAGTGTTGTTACATATCTAGAAAGGGAGGATGGTATCAGAGAATGTCTAGTCAATCTATGTTATGCTACTGAAACATGAAGAGAAGTATATTAAGTTAAGAATAAAATAAGGTTCTGTAGAACATGAAAGTAGTGAATCATGTAGTATGGAGAGAAGAAAGGAGAGATGCAAAGAGAGAACAAAACAGTTCAGCATCAAGCCCAAATGTGGGACAATCTCTGCTTATTTTGAGATAGGAACTGGAATCAATCTGAGAAGTTGTGTGTATGTGTGCATGCTGTGTGCAAACACAGAATATTCATCACAGAGTACGGGTTATGCTATTAAAATATTTTATACAATTTAGGATTTTTGTAAAGCAAGATAAAGATTTCTATAATGACTAATCCTATGATTGTTAAATTCAATACTCTAATATCCAGTATTGTTCATATTGTGCATTCCTGAACATGGTTTACTTCAAATTGTGTATGTGTTAAACATGACTGAAATAATTTTGTTTGTGTTTCAGTGTCCTCAGTGGTTCAGTGTAGATATTAGTAGCACCAAATTCCAGGTGGAGGGGTTATATTTAAATACATGTGTCTCCTGATATCTTATATAAATAATAGATGCTTTTTATTTGTTTGTTTGCTGCCAAGTGATTATCTGAGAATTCAAAATCTTGATCATTATAAAAACTGGGTTATTTAGTCACTTAAGTGTGCTTTTTATATGCTATCAACACTCAACTGTAAAAGTTACTTATTTGCATATCTGTGAATAAGCTCTTCACTTAAGTTTAAAATGTTTCATTAGCACATTTTTATGTTCCATCTTTTATTTTGGTTTCTTTTTTTAGAGTGGCATCTAAAACAGGTGAAACTATTTAAGTTATGTCAGCTTGAAATGAATAATTGCTGCTGAAAGATCAAAGTGGCAATGAGTACTGTGAATTTCTTTATTAAAATAATGTTAGAGAACTAAGATCCCTTCAACATTATTTTATTTTATTTAACTCAATGGGTCAGCAATAAAATTATGATAATGAAATAGTTGGGGTCTCTCATTACAGAGATCACTTATTGAAGTTTTACCTAAAGCTTTAGAAGAGCATTTGCAAAGGTATGCATATAGTAATCATATTTATAGCAGGGTCACTGCATTAGTTAAAAGCATTCTTGCTTTCATAAGAATTTTATAGAAATATTAAAACACTTAAAGTGTATTGACAATAGCATTATTCTGGCTGTTTCAAGGGCCTATTTCCTGAAAATTTATGTGCCCTTGGCTCACCCTCATGTAACAGGAAAAAAAAAAAGCAATGAATTTGCATGCAGAGACTTTGAAATGTGTGAATAATTTGAAAAAAAATTATGGAGTCAGCAAACAAGACTGCTTGCTGCTTCTCAGTTTGAGTTTAACATAAAATAGATTATCAATTGCAAATTATTATTAGAAATAAGGTAGATTTTTTAATTTAATATGAATTATAACAAATGTTTCAAAAATTGGAGGTTTTTATTCTTCTTATACAAAATCCACACTGAAGACTATATAGTTACAGAACTAAAAGAGGGATAGGGTGAGCCAAGAAGAAGAAATCTAATACCAGAAAAATATGTGTGGGTCTCATTAAAATACAGATTCTGATTGTATAGGTGTGATTTGAAATCTGAAATTATGTGTTTGTAAGAAATTCCAAGGATTAAATCACATTTCTTTACCCTACAGTACACTTAAAATCATAAAGTCATAGAATTATTTTCATGTAAGCTACCATATCGTCTTACTCGTAATTCCTCCAACCTTTTAACTCACAATCATTGTGACTATAAAATTTGCACATAAATCTGCCAGTTTTCTTAAAATAATGATATGCATAATACATACCTGGACTATTTGTTCATGTGACAGTATTTTTATCATTTTAATCTATTTACAAATTATTTTCCTCATTTCTCCATGCTGTGTCCATTTTTAGTAAAGCATCTAGGAAAAAAACTTTAAAAATATGAAGAATATTAAAACTTTTCTGGACACATGTGATGTATAGGAAATGTCCTATAAATAGTAGTTCATATTCTGATATTGTTATTTACCAGATCTGTGGACTTTTACATTTGTCTGGAACTTAGTTGATTCATTGCATTGGGAGAACTAATATATAGAAGTATACAGAAAATAGCTGTTTATTACATTTAGCACTGTAGCACTGTCCTGTGGCACTGTCCTACCATTGTTCATTGATTTGCTGGAGCGGGCATCAGTAACATCTCCATTTTGAGGCTTTTTGTTACTGTTTTTGGCCTATTGAATATGCCATGAGAAACTTGCAAGGCTCTGCTGTGCAGGCGGGATACTTTCGGTAGCTTGCTGGGCTCTCCAAGAGGGATGGAGGAATCAAACTCGGGTTTTGGCCACGTGCCAGGCAAATGCCTTTCTCGCTGTGCTATCATTTATCATTTTAAATATTGTTCCTTAGGTTACATGTTTATTATAGTGTTGGTATTTCTGGTCTTGGTGTATGCAGTTTCTTCACCTCAATGTTGAAAAAGTATCCATGACCCCCAACCCTTCCATCACTTCATAAAACTTACTATAGCTTTTCTTCCAGTTGTGCAATTTCTATACACAGGAATTTCTACAAAAAGTTCATTTGCTACATATACCTTTTTCAACAGTTTTTTTTAGATTTGTAGATATCAAAAATTTGAATTGAAATATCACCTAAGAGATCTAAATTTAAAGATTTTTGAGAAATATCCTACTGTGTCCCTTATAGTCTGAACCACACATTACTCTCACCAGCTTTCTCATTTGAGAACTTATTTGTCACCACAACAACTCCCTGGTTATTTGTATTATTTTGTCTATATATACTATTCTTAAAGGTGTGAGAATGCATACCTCTTTTTCTACTTTCACATTTTTGATAAGTGATGATTAACATTTCGTCACTTGTCTATTGACCATCTTAGTTATTTATTTCTGTGTGATGATTTACTATTGGTTTAAAAATTATATATTATTTAGAAATATAGACTCACAGACATTTTAATATGATATTTAAAACCATCAATAACATTCTAGAACCATTTCCTATAATAAATGCCCGCCCTCCCCTTACCTAATTTCTTTCATTTCCATTCCCTTTGCCTTCTGGTAACTGATATTTTGTTGTCAGTCTAAGACTTCTGTGTGCATATTTTATTTTGTTTACTTTGTTTATCCCGAATATTTTTGAAACTATCTTGTGATAGTACTGTATTTCTTTTATTTCTGACTTTATTCCCTTAGCATAATCACATCAACTACTACTCATGTTGTAAGAAAAGTTTTTTTTTTAATTGAAAGAAGTTGAGTATTATTTCTTTGAGTGTGTATGCAGCAGCTTCATTATCCACTCACCCACTACGGATATTTATGTATTTAATTCATTCCCATGCCTTGGCTTTTCAGAATAGAGTTGTTATAAACAGGAATGCTGTATACTTCTGCATTAGTTTTTGTTTTTAATATCATTGGAAAAGATGCTTAGATTTAGAGTTGCTATGTTGTTTCTCAATTTTTTTGAGAATATTCATTATCTTACACAGAGAACCACTGTAGCACTGTAACATTGTCCTTCCGTTGTTCATAGATTTGCTCAAACATACCGAGTAACGTTTTCATTGTGAGACTTGTTGTTACTGTTTTTGGCATATTGAATATAACACAGGGAGCTTGCCAGGCTTTGCCATGCAGGTGAGATACTCTCAGTAGCTTGCCGGGCTGTCTGAGAGAGGTGGAGGAATCGAACTCGGGTTGGCCACGTGCAAGGCACAGAGAACCAGTGTTTGAAAATCCACTTTTATTCATAACCTTGTATATAACTCTTGTTTCTACTTTTTTGTTGACATAGGCCATTCTCACAGGTGTAAGGTGATATCTTCTGTGATTTGATTTGCATTTCCCTAATAAATTATTTTGAACATCTTTTAGTGTGATTGTTGGACATCAGAATGGCATCTTTAGAAATATGACTCCTCAGATACTTAAACAATCTCTCTAGTCCTGTCTAAATAATTTTTAATTATTAAATTCGAAAAGAGATATAATTTGTAAATTTTAGAAAAATATACTAAGGTCAGGTGCTTCTTTTTATATTATAACTTTAACAGTAATTGTTTTCAGTTATTTATTATTTTTATTAAATTAGCATTATTTACAGTATTGTTAATGTTCATGTTTTTGGTGTGTTACAGCGTCACACTTACACTAAATGGCAAAATATTTGTACCACAGCCCCTCTCTTATCACTCTTTTCATACCCTCCTACCCCCAACTTGATTAACTCAATTCAGCTTTCTGAGTCTAAAGTGTGTATTTTCATTGGTCACTACACATTTCCTTGATTTGTTTGTATATATACAGATATGTACGTGAGTGTGTGTGGGTACATATATACACATATATGCACACAAATGGTTTTGATCTTTTGTCATTTGTCTTTTTCCTTCTGAGTTACTTTATTTGACATGATACTCTCAAATTCTATGTTGTGACAAATTGAAAGATTTCATATTTTTTAAATTGAGTAATATATCACAGTATGTATATATAATCACAATTACTTTGCTTGCTTATCTCTTGTGTGTGTGCGTGTGCATGTGTGCGTATGTTGTGTGTGTGTGTCTGTGTGTAGATTTGGAGAAAATAACTAAGGTGAAGCAATACGCATCTGAAATTTGACACAAGTAGAAAGATGTGTTCTGCTAAGTTTACACTTGCATGTAAGAAATACACATGTCCACATGTTATGTGTTTTATTATCAAATTATGTAGCTAGGAGACTAGATGTGTTAATATGCATTTTGTTTTTAATGAAGGAATACATATATATTGGGACCAGTTCTGTTCTTTCTACATATCCCAGTAGTTACCTAGAACTAATATTTTCTTCCTTTTTATAGTGCATTCTCTTTTTTAAAGAAGCCTATAAGTGCAAGATTGGGGCTAATGCTACATTTCTCCTTTTTCAAGTTCCTTCTTTGTCTAGTTATGTAAGATAATCCTTGTTGTTTATTATAGCATTTTTCTACATTGCTACCTCTTTTTCTTCCTGGGTAGGACACAGAGAAGCCAAAATATTCTATTCTCCTTATCATGTTGAGGACATAGACTTTAGCTGAAATCTAGTGGACAATAAATCTTTCTACAATACCTTACATTTTAAAGTCAAGGACCTTATGTTCAAAGCTAAATTCATACTTTGTCCTTCCCCTAGTATATTAGAGAAATAATTTATATGAGCAATGAACACTGCTACAAAGTTCTGGCATTACATGCATCAGAGACAGAGAGAAAAAAAAAGGGGGAGAGGTAGAGAAAGACATGGGATTCCAAGTATCATGCTATCCACAGTTTATAGAAATAAAAAAATCCTGCTTCAGAAAATAAGTAAAAATTTACATATATATTCAATTTTGTGTTAACTAATAGTTTTATGTTGTTAAATTTCTAAAACAGTGAATTTCTCTCAAAATAGTCTTAGTCTAGTAAAGATGAAACCCAATATAGATAAGTGGATAAATGATAGATTGTTAAGGAATACTGGTTAGCTACATCATTGCTACATATACTTAGAAGAATGCTAAAATCATATAAAAAAGAAGAGAGAAATCAGAGAAGTTTGTTTGAATGCACTCACCAGAAATTGGTGACCTCTGAGAAGCTATAAATATGAATGTTTTGCTGAAGCAGTTACATCATGTGGGAATAAGGTATCCAATGGTTCTAGTGAAATGTGAAAAAAGACCTTGAATAAAATAAAGGTAACTGGAGGAGGTAGTAGATATTTTGAGGAAATTTAACATTAGCCTTGTGTATTTCTTTATATTTTAGTATAAATGATTTTTTTCATCATTTTTTATATTCTCAATATAAATATATGGAATGTCTTCTGTCCCAGTAGTACTTCTGCATTATAATGATAAATATGCTTCTCTACCCTTTTAAAGGAGGTTGGCTCCCCTTTGGGAGGTGGATGATAAAAAAGGCAGGATTTGTTTTTGGAAGGAGAATAGTCAGAGACTGCTTGCAATCGCACTTTGCAATCTCACTTTAAAGAGTTTTTTTATTTATATGTTGTTAGCTTCAAACACAATTTCACATTTCTTTTCAATATAATTGGTGTATCTTCATATCCATTTTAAGAAATGTACATATTCAGAGTAGCAATATTCCTCCATCACAGTCCATTGGACACTTGTTTCATAGCTCTGACCTGCTGTGTGTATAACATCTTCTGGGACCCACTTCCACATCATTCCTGTAGGACTTAAGGGAAAGGAAAACTTAATTAAATGAAACGGTCCTGCTGCCTTCTGTTACATAACTAATAAGCTGTCTAAATTTAGTTAGATAGCTCATTATCTCCTTAGAAGTCTTCCTCATGAAAATGTGGGGATCTGCATTAGCTGTTACCACTGTCCTGCCACCTCGAAACTCCTAGATTATTTAACCACGGATAATGGAGAAGGTAAAAGAAGAATGGATAAATTAAAACATGTACATTGAACCAAATCCTAACACACATATTAAAAATCAAGATAAAGTCAGCTTCTTTGCAGCAGTGAAAAAGTAGGTAGAATCCTCAATTTCCAAGCAGACTTTCATTTAGTTTTAAATGGTTATCAGTGTTGGGGAACAGTTATCCCCAACATGCCCAGGCATGCTGCACAACAGGTCCAGGCAGGAGCCTGGCCGTAGGGTGAAGGAGGGAGAGCACTTGGAGAAAAAACTCCAGGATCAGTTGATGACAGCACACTTTATTGCTAAATGCATTTTTGGTCTTGGTTTACAAGTGGTCCAATCATGTAGAAGCTTAACACTATTTGCCTATTACCCTTTGCTCTCAGCATTGCCCCCGTCCAATCCTTCTCAAGGCTGTATGTTTAAGTTAAAATGACTTGCTTAGGGCATACGTGATGGTTTCTGCTTTATAGGCATACATGACTAGGGGAGTCAAGTGATGCTCAAGGACCAACACGTAAGGCAGGCACTTCGTTTTGCTAACTCTGCCCAATTACTCCTTCTTGCGAGATTTCACTTCCGGGCGGGTTTGGGAGGTCAAGTTTTTTTCTGCTCCAGTGCCTGTCACCGATCTTCACAAATTAGCATGAAGAATTCATATTAAATTCTTTACATTCAAATAATGTAGGACTACACTTAGAGAATCTACTTGGATTTACTTGGAAGTTTGTGATATTCTCAGATCCCTGTTAAGTGAACTTAAATTTTGCTATAGTGCTGCAAATAAGTTTAGTAGGGATCTGGGGAGCTTTAAAAAGTGTGTTCCCTGGAGTTAGAAAACAAATAAGTTATTGTTCTGGTTTTATTATGCACTAATAAATCAGTTTCACAGTTTTGAAATTTCATCACATAATGTGCCTATTCTGAAAATTGATGTTGAATTCCTTGAATTATTTTAAATTATACTCAATAAGTAACATAATTTTTCATATGAAACTTGTATAAAGTACATTGACAACATCATTTTAGTGAATAAGAATTGTTATAATGTGATGCTATGACTGTCAGACTTGTGTTTTCAGGTGACTGATTTTTATGCCAAACTGGAAATTGTATAAACTCTGTGTCCAATTTATGTTTTTAAAAGTGTAAATGGAAAATAGCTTTGTTGATATAACAGATATTGTTACTTAAGTTTGAAATAGTTTTGATTCTTTATAATGCTGTGAGAGTATGCTCTTTTGTGCAAACATTATTCAATCTTTATTCTATAGATGTTTTATAACAAAATAATACAAAACTCCCTGCACATAAGAATTTATTATTACATATTTTGCTTGCAATCCAAAATATACAAATCTCACTAGCCAAGAATTATTAGCTGCAATATTCCATCCATTATATTATGTAATTCTGTTGCAACACACTCTCATGGAAGAAATATATGTAGTATATAGTAGATACGCACAAATTCAGAAAGAGCTAACACATTTTTCCATAAATCATATTTTTTCCATAAGTAAACTGCCTGAACAGGATCTCTTCTTTTTAATATTAATTAGATATTTTGAAAAGTAAATAAATATGTGCTTTGTACCTCAAAATCAAGGCGTTAACTCAAAGAACTAAAGAACATGATTGCATGTGAGGGGCCTGGGTTTGGTCTCTGGCAACAAG
The DNA here is from genome assembly GCF_029834395.1 of Sorex fumeus. NCBI lineage: Eukaryota > Metazoa > Chordata > Mammalia > Eulipotyphla > Soricidae > Sorex > Sorex fumeus. The sequence goes on from NW_026606092.1 coordinate 24,688,775, forward strand.
TCTTGCTCCTACCTAATGCCAAGCACCGTCAGAAGCAAACTCCAAGAACCAAGCCAGATACAGTCTCTGAGCACTGTTGGTTATGGTTGCTAAAAGAACAGTCAAGAACAAAAAACTATTTTGTAATTAACAAGCTAACAGCATTAGGGCTGGAGCGATAGCACAGCAAGTAGAGCATTTGCCTTGCATGCAGCTGACCCTCATTCAATTCCCAGCATCCTATATGGTCCCCCAAGCACCACTGGGAGTAATTTCTCAGTGCATGAGTTAGGAGTAACCACTGTGCATTGCCGAGTGTGACCCAAAAAGAAAAAAAAAAACACCAAATAACCAAGGTAACCACGTTAAATGTGTCTTGTATCTATAAATATTTTATTTGATCCTTCTAATGGTAAAATTTTACCTCATTTGTTGGATACACATTTTTATAATCTTCACCCTAAGACTTAACCTCCTTACCAATAAAATTTTAATAACTCTAATACAGCCACCAATAATGTTTATATTATTATGGCTTAGTCATTAAGAGTTGTTCTCAGATACTTCACATTACCCTTTTCTATTGATAGTAAATTAAAATTAAAAATGTAACTGAAGAAATCATAAACAATGACAAAGTCATGAGTGTATTGTTGACAGAATCCAAATGCCATTTCTGCTTCTCTGGCCCAAAAGCCTGCATGCATGTGTTCTGCCTCCTCAGATGCTTCCAATTGGATGACTTCTACTCAAAACTTCCCTTGAATCAGATGGTTTTACCTTAATAAAACATTAATAATATAGTATGCAGAGGAAATGACTGTCAAGGATTGTAGCTTCTTATTTACTCTCTGGGTATAGTAAAATCCCCAAGGCGAGCAGCTCACAAAACATCGCCCAATGGGATATGAAGACAATTTGATCTTAAGCTTTACCAGGGATGACTAACCCATTGTAGGATTTTCTTATAAGTCATATTAAAGAAAATAAATTCTTCGAACTTAGGACAACCCGCCATTTTCTCTGAAATGAAACTTTGGGTGTACAGTGTATTATAGAAATCAGGAAGGAAAAATAGACTTATATGAAGCTGAAGACGGATGGATTAGGAACATGGAATACAGGGGAATGGAGAAGAAGAGGACATAAAATATTAACGTATTTTGTATATTATTCAATTTATATTCTAAATATAGTCTGAATATTTTATGTGATTTCATTTAAAAATTATAACTCAATTCTTAGATTCTGAGGAGTGTGTCTTGGACATCATGGAGGAAATGGGTGATTATTGATTAAAGTTTCCAGATGCCAATCTTAATGATTTAGTTGATTTGGGGCCACGTATGACTGTGCTCAGGAATCACTCCTGGACTCAGAGGACCATATGTGCTGCAAAAGATCGAAACAGTATACATTAAGTATTAAATTCATAGTGAGGGAGCCCTGGAATTTCTCTTATTTTAAGATGAGGAAATGGAGGTAGAGAAGTAACCTGTTCCTGTTCAAAATTTTAAATCCAAACTTCTAAAACAATTTTCAACATAGGTTTCTGCGTTTAGAATTTAGAAAGTTCAAGAAGTTTCTTTAGCCTGCTTTTAAATAATTAAATTCAAGAGGAAGCTGATAAAGATAGAATGTATCATAATGGTTCCTCAGAGCAGAACAATAAGCTATACCTTATTAATTACAATTAATTTCTTCATATTACTCCAGAAAACCCAAACATAAACAAATCATGCTTATTTTTGGCACTATTCTCACTAATACTAATATTTGATTATGCACGTATTTTATAAATTAAGATTTTATAACATGCATTAATTTAGCAGAGGAATGAAAATGTTTTTCTAAGATTCTAACACACATTTATAATTTATTAAAAAGTAAAATAAAAAAGAAAACCTGTAACTCATTAAGTGGATCTTATTGTTTCAATTTTACCACTAATAAAAAGTGAGATAATGAGAAAACAAGAATTTTTATTAAGGATCACATAGTAAAGAAATATCCAAAGCCTTGGTGCTCAATTGCTTAACTATGTACATTGGACCTATTTTTGTATGCATGCATCTATGTACATATGTATAAATATGCATATAAATATATTCATGCATGCATAAACTAATGATGCAGTTCTAATTACTGAGAGAAAAACATCCTTGGAAACAAAGCAGCTTATCCTGTTTCCAAGATATCATCTAATATTATTTATCACACTACATTGAGGAAAATAGGAAATGCTACCATATTTTGAAATAGCATTGACCACAATGATAAGAAAATATGGTTCAATCAATAACAGTTCAGTGATCTCACTAAACCTTTCTTTAAAAGTAAAGAGAGTGAATGAGTGTCTAAACCAAAAACTGAGGAAAGGGAAAATTCATAGTGTAGAGGAAAAAATTATCTGGGGAATGTGCATGTAGGTTTAAGCCTAGTTCTTTGACTAAGGAAAAGGTGTAAGAGGTTGTCTGAATTTAATTTGCCTGCCTTTATAAAGAGTTTTCTAGTAGTACCTTCTATTCTACTCCTACTTATTGCAATGTCCCACAGTTTCTCTAATTTCTATTCATTTGCTATTATAATTCTTTTTCCTTTTTTGAATGTGAATGTGAAAGTTTTATTTGGAAGTTTTGGGGAAATGAGAGAGAGAGAGAGAGACAGAGAGAGAAAGAGAGAGAGAGAGAAAACACACTCAAAATGCACAAGAGAGTACGTGGGCTTTTCCCGATGGAAAAAGAGCCCCAGTGCATATCCCAGTATTAGATATGAAAGTATGAAAATGTACATCTAAAGAGGAGAGATGCCAGTGTCACGTGGTCAGGCACCACACGCAACTCTTGGGCACAAGCATCGCATGGGCTAGGCAGCATATACATGTACTTTCTTTGTTTAAGTTGGTTTCCCCCAAACAGCACTAGGTGGAAATTTCTAGAAAATTGCTAGAGGAATTGAGATGGAATTGTCAAGGAATAGAGTTGGGAGTGGTTAATGATCTTCGTTGATATTCCTTTCCTGGCCTTTTTTCCCACAAGAGTTTGTCTCAGATGGGGGTCCAGCCTTCTCTGAGATGGTGCTAGTTTTAGTAAAGGTTTTAGCAGGCCTTCATTCCTGTGCTCACAGGTGAGTCTTTTGCAGCCTGGGGGCAATTGGTTTTATTATTTCTGCAAAATTCATTGCCATCAGGGTCCCTTCCCTATCAATGTGGCTGGCTGCTTCTACTATTTTAATTTTTAAATCTAGTTAGATGACACCAACTCTGTTTTTCTATATTCTCCCTTAATTTAGTGATCTTTGCATTTTTAGTTCTTAAATTCATGCATCTACTAGCTCACAAACTCAGTACGTCTCTCAGGTACCTCAATTTCAGACATCCTAAACCAATCACCTAACTCTGCTTCCCATTGACATTCTTTCCTGTGCTGTCTAAGTAACACTACTTTTAAAAATCTGGTGAAATTGCATTACTTTTTCCCCCCCTAGTTACTCAATTGAGAAATCTGTGAATCTTTCCTGACTTTTCCCTTTAGCCACACGTTGTCATCTCTCATAGTTAGCTCCCTCCTTTTACCCTCCTTTGCTGCCACCACGATTTTTCTACTATATTGATGCAATAGGTTAAGTATAGGTCTTCCTACTTTGAAATTTTTCCTGACTTCTCCAATCTATCCCCAACATAGCTGCCAGAATGAGACTTATAAATGAAAGTCATATGTTACTGCAGGGCCTATAACCCTTCAATGATTTATTAGTGCTTTCCAGATAAAATCCTACTTTTTTTGGGTTAGCACACCTTAATGTTTTTCAACCTTGGCACTATTGACATGTTGGGTCAGATAATTCTTTGTGAGGCAGGCTGGGTAGGTGATGGGCAGAGTGACAAGGGAGGGAGGTCAATGTTTCTCTCTTACACATTGTAAGATATTTAGCAGTTCTTTGGCCTTCATCCTTCAGTTGTCAGTTGAACCTATTACTTATACTACATTGTATTTTTTAGAATTTCTTTGTTCTCTCATACTTAGTTAACTTACATTTCCTATACCTTTGACAGATACACATTTCTATGAGTAAAGATGTACCACTTAAGAATAAAGGCAAACGCATATGTAAAACAGAAAAATTAGTATCATGCACATGGTATTGTGAGGTTATTGTCTTCTTTGTTTTTAACAACAAAAGCTCATAGTAGATTTATCTCTACTACATTAAAATAAAAGGGGATCTGTGTATTTTTTCAGCGTTTTCTTATTATTAAACTTTTGGAAGATGTATTAAATATTGTAGACATACGGTATCAGTCCAGTGTGGTTATTCTCAAAATCCACGTTCATGATTAAATATAAATCCTTATTTTATTACAAATATTAAAATATTGGGCAATTTAAAATTCAACAAAACAATTGTAACTTTTAATGAGATGAAATAACAGTACCCATTATGAAACTTTATTCCATTCTCATAATCTTTACATGAAGTATCTTATATTTTCAATATATTCAATATATTCAATATATTTTTATATTTAGATAGATTGATAAGAGTGTTCAAAAGTTCAAATACTTAGGAAAGGAGAGAAATGAATAGTGAGGTGGGGTGTTCAAATCTGAAATATGACAGATGTCATATAATTTTCTACAATAAGTAATGAAGCACACCACTGTCTGCATGAAAATGTTTAACTTGTTTTGAAAGGTTTTTTTTCCTTTTCTTTTATTTGTTCGATGTCTAAAGGAAGCAAGAATTATTTCATTCTTCAATTTTTATGATAGGATATTTGCATATTTGCATTATTCAGTTGCATATTTTGTTTTTACTTATTTATTTTTCTTTTGCACAGCTATGGCATCTATTTTTTTCTCTTTTTATCTGGGAACTAGATTGATAAAGATGTTATGTAATGCTCTATTGAACCAGAAAATTAGTGATGACTGTAACTCTGAAGGTCTAAGAGTTCATTGAAGTTGGGGTTAACCTCTAGAAGTCTAGATGTTTATTGAGAATGGCAAATCCCTCTGGAGTCTACATAAAAGACCGGTGAAGTTCATGATAAAAAGCACTTGGACAAGATTTTCAGGATTTTTTGCATCAATACAAAGCAAGAATATTTGAAAAGAGCTATTATTACTTAGTTAATAATGCAAGAGTTTAGGAAACATTAAAAGATATGAGGGTGGGGAAATTTAAGCCTTACATACAAGTGTGTTAATTCACATTCAAAGGTAAAGATATCATTTAGGACACTGGGAAATACACAGTTTTCTGTATTTCAGCAGTGTCATATCAAACAGTTTTTTTTAATTGAAACATTGGGAGATGCACAGTTGCAAAGCTGTTCATGAATAGAATTCAGCTATACAATGTTTTAACATCAATCCATCCACAAGCGTACCAAACACTCATCCTTCCCCCACTACCAATATCCATCATCTTCCAGCCTGCCTCTACGGCAGGCACTTTTTTTCTTTCTCTTTCTCTCTCTCTACTTTTGGACATTATGGTTTGCAATACAATATACAGAGAGGCCATCAAGTTTGGTCCTTTACCAACTTTCAGCACATTTCCCACCCGGAGAGACCTCTTCAAACCATCAATGTCATAGTGGTCCCTTCTCTATTTCAACTGCCCAAGAGAGGTATTCTTGATTACGCAAGTAGTAGTTGTATGTGTTAGTTTATGCAACATATTCTCGGTAAATTTTTCCTGATATACTAAATAACATGGTTTTGTAGTCTTTGGGCTGTTTCAGCCTCACTGATCTGTGTACTTTACCAAGACTTGGATGAAATCTGAAGCACATTTTTGGATGCTTCACCTTCTTTCTTCACATGATACTCATTTACCAAAATGGTAGATATCTCATCTGTCTCTTTTATTGTTATGTTTTTGTTTAACTTTGGATCCACTTCTTTGCCCAAGCCTATATATGACTCAGGGCTTTGGGGTCACATCTGACAGAGATTCCAAGGCTACATGGTGCTAAAGATCAACCCCTCTTCTCCCATATGTAAGTTATGTGCTACGTCCATCTGCACTGTTTTCCTACTCTCTCCCCTTTACTTCTGTTTCTGAAAACTCTATTATAAGTAAGCATATCTGGGCTTAGTATTTACTTGATTACTTGATCACTTGACATCCCATTACTCATCAATTCGCTCAAGCGGGAGCCCGTAATGTCTCCATTCATCCCTGTTGCATGTAGTGTAGCCAAATGTCATCTGTTCATTCTAGGAAAATGAAGAGTCTCAAACTGGCAGGGTCTCGACAAGGAAGTCTGATCGTCTCGTAGGTGGGCAGCCACATGATCTCCTGATGTCCCCTGGAATCCAGTTGGTAATGGCTCTAGTCCAGCGGTCATCTCCAAATCTCATTACGTGTCCAGCCCATTTGATTTTCTACACCTTGGCAAATAAGACAGCATCCCTGATTCTTGACCATTGACGGAGGTCAGAACTCTGGATTCTTTCTCTCATTTGAGTGAAGCGTGAAACTCCAAGCATAGCTCTTTTGATTCCTCTTTGGAGACCCGGATAGCATTCTCATCCTGTTTTCATAGGGCCCAGGTCTCTGAGGCGTATCTTAATGCAAGAAGAACAGTGAAATTGAAGAGATGTGCCCAGAGCCAGAGGTTATTCATCCCCTTAGCTATTTCTTCAATGTTCTTGAAGGCGTTCCAAGCTGCTCTCTTCCTCCTGCACAACTCAGGTGCCAGGTCATTCATCATGTTGACTTCTCGACCTAGGTACACATAACTTTTGCATTCGGTGGTGGTCATTCTGTTGAGAGAATGGAACGACAGGAACGAGACTGTTTCTCATAAACATTGTCTTTGTGAGATTCAGCTATAGTCCAACCTTTTCACACTCATGGTAGAAGTTGGCAAGCATTTTGTGCTGCTTGACTGATGCTTGGTGTTATTAGAATGATGTCATCAGCAAAGCTGAGGTGGTGTAGTTGCTATCTATCTTAATTCCCATTCTTTTTCATTCTAGTCATTGCATGACGTTCTTGAGGGTGGCACTGAAGAGTTTCAGTGAAATGGTATCACTCTGCTGAACCCCTCTATTGATGTCAGTGATCACTTCCCTGTAGAATGGTGAGATCCTGGTAGTGAATCCGCAATACAGCTCACGAAGGATCCTGATGTATTGAGTTTAATGTCCTGTTTGGCTAGGGCTTCGATGACCGCTTCAGTCTCAACAGAATCGAAGGCCTTCTTTAAATCAATGAACATTAGATAGAGCGGCATCTTCGAGTCCCAAGAAACCTCAATGAACTTGATTATCGTGTGGATGGATATGGTTGATTGTGCTGAATCCTTTTCAGAAACTGGCTTGCTCTCATTGTTGTCCTTCATCTAGTGTTCTGCCAGTCCTATTCAGGATGACTCGAGTGAACAGCTTGTAGATAACAGACAACAGGCAGATCGGGTGATAGTTGCCAATGTTGTGGATGTCCCCTTTCTTGTACAATAGTACAGTCTTGCTGGCATTGGGATGGAACCTTGCATTCAGAGAGGTAGCATGTTAAGAGCTGAGCCAGTGTATCGATGAGTACTGACGGCAGGTTCTTCAGGTGTTCAGGTCTGACCTTGTCTGGGCCAGGTGCTTGTTTGCTTCTTTACCAATGAAATGGCGCGTTGGATTTCGGAAGAGGGGATGTTGGGAATGACATATCTATCCTGCGGAATTTGGTATAGGGTCAGGTGGCTGTGGCTATTGAAGAGATCTGAGTAGAAGTCATGGATAATCTTCTCCATTGCCCTTCTGGAAGATGTGATAGATCCATCAGGATATTGGAGGGCAGTCATCTTGTTCATGTAGTTGGCAAAGGACAGGCGGGAATTGCAAATGCTTTTCCTGGCTTCTGCCACATCTGCCAGCACTGCTCCTCTTCTCACTTTGAGGTTTTCCTTCATTGCTTCTCTTCACTGCTTTGTGAGCTTGGACATTCACTTGCAGTTGCCTGAGGTTTGCGCCAAGCCATGTTGGCAAATAAGCTCAAGAGTTTTCGAAGACAGGCATTTTATTGTGGCTATTTCTCTCTTGGCGTTCCTCACATAATCTTGGAGGTACTGAACCAGTCGATCATATTCCTCACCAGTATTGTCAATGACGGCATTTTCCCATGTTGTCGCAATATTGCCAAAGAGCTCCCAGTTGGTAATTGTTCTGGGAGTTCTCTTCTTAAACTTTGCAGCCCTTTATCCCCAATTCATGAAGTAGAATTTTGCACGAATGAGATGGTGGTCTGATGGAATTTTGGGACAACAGCGACATCGGTCAGGCAAAACCATCAATTGAATGTGCTGTGGTCTATTTCGTTGCGGAACCATCCACTGGGAGACTACGTGTCCAACGTTTAGATTCGGCCTTCTGGAACTGTGAGTTACCATGGATGCTCTTGGTTGACATGATGAGAGCATTTACTAATGCATGCTAAATTGGTAGGATAAAATATTATGCAACCTTAGAAAAGATGAATTGTGTCCTTCACTGAAACCTGGATGGAATTAGATGATATAATGTTAAGTGAAATAAGTCAGAGGGAGAAGGGCAAATGCCATATACTCTCATTTATCTGTGGTCTATAGAAAAAAAAATCAACAGAATGGAAGGTAACAAGTGATGTTAATCCCTTGATCCTGGAAAGGGATAATAATAATGCCAATGGAGGAGGTTTGGAGTGGGGAGTTGGGGATGAAGATATGGACTTGTGATAAAATAAATCACTGGTTAAGTTATTGGACTATTCGATAGTTTTAAGACTGAATAATTACGTAAACCAAAACATAAGAGTCTATATGAATGTAAACATGGAACCCAAACTCTAATAAATATGTATATTTTTATAAGATGTGCTTATATAAGAATTTGGGTAGGTAGAGGGAATGAACCTCTTCCAAGTGTTTGGAAGAATGGCTGTGGGATTGGAGTTAAAGCATTAAATGACCAAAACTTTGTTAATAAACTTTTTTTTAAAGTCATGATGTCTAAATAAAAAAATAAATAACAAAAGAAAATAAAGGAAATAAGGGGCCAGAGAGATAGCTCTGTGGGTAGGGGTCTCTTACCTTGCATTTGGTCAACTTGGGTTCACTCTGGGCACTCCGCATGGTTTCCTGATCACTACCAGAAGTTATCTCTGAGTGCAGTCAGGAGTCAGTCCTGAAAAAAGAGAAAAAAAGTTTTTCTTGACAGTATTCTGCTGTGAAAGAAGTGCAGTTTTACTCTTTTAGCCTGGATTGATAATATGTAGGGTTTAGATTCAAAAGTGGAATTTATTTTAGGGGTAAGATTTAAGGTACAAAAAATTTTGCTTGCTATTAATTTTATTATGATTTTCATTTTAATATTAATTATAATTTTGTTAATTTTTTCAACATTAAAATTCATTTCAAAAGCTTCTAAGCACAAGTGATTAATGCCACTTTTGATAAGAGGATTCTGCATAAGTGGTTCTTACCTCTTCTGGGCTCACAAAAGACGACCACATTGAGAGGACGAGGCATAATGCCCTCTAGAGATCAGCTTAGAACAGAAGAATGTACTCTGAGAACTATTGAGGTTTTCTCACTTAACTTTTCTATTATTAAGCTTTTTTAATATAATATATACTAAAATGGGTATTTTCATACTATATATATATAAATATATATATACAGGTAATAGGAATGAGATCACTTTGTTTACTGTGATTTTTTAAATTACTTTAGAATGTTTTTCAACAGTTTTGTTAATATATCTCCATTCTTAAATACTAGCAAAGCATTAAAAAATTGTATTCCAAGAATATTTCTGACACTTCTTATAATAATGTAAAAGCAACAAAGAAATCCCAGGAGTGAGCTGCAGGAAAATCTAAATTAATATTTGTCAATATAACCTTCCAACCTAGAATAAATGCTTCATCGTAAGTATTTTGATTAAGTAACAGTTACTCCGTGATGCATTATCCATAGCATATTTAGATATATGCATGTCTCTCCCATGAGTACACATAAATGTACAGACATGTACTATAGTAATTATTATATCTGTTCACAGAAATGAATTTTGCAGATAAAATGATATATAAGGCACTTTTAGACTCAAGGAACTAACACAAATCAATATTATTTAATGTATGAGTGAAATTCATAAAAATATATTATAGAAAATAGTTTATTCATAGGATATAATTTTATATAAAATCCTGTTATGTATACATATGTATATACACATATATATGTGCACATGTATTTTTATTAACATTCTAGTTTCTGCTTATAATTATGTTACCAATAAAAACCAGATATTTTATTTTTAATTTTTTTATATAATGTTTCATTTTCTTGTGTCTTCTCAGAACCTCACCCTAGGGTAATATATAGCTCATAAAATTTACTGGGAGAGGGTTTGGGAGAACATGAGCAGAACTGCCAGACAACTGTTATTTCTGGCACCTGTAGCATGAATAAGTAAAGTAATGAGGAATTAAGTGGAGAGAGTCTTAGAGTACAAGATTCTTCCAAGAAAAGTTTAATTAGGTTAGTGAGTATCCTTACCCAAAGTCAGTTTTTGAAGACATCTTTGTCTCTAGGTTTGGAATGAAATTGTATTAGTATCTTATGTGCCCACTTTGTTAATTGGTTGAGGTCAGCATAAACAAAACATGGCTACACCATATTTGAGATAGTGTCACAATATGGAAGAATATATGACAGCCAGTCAGCTATTCTCTTTCCAAGAAGTTCGAGTGTTACATCTATATGGTTGCCACAGCTGAATTTTGCTCATTTTGATAAATTTATTTCAATTCTGGCACCAAAGGTGGATACATGAATCAGGTCTGACCTTTCAGAGCATTCTATTTCCAACTTCCTTTGGTTCAGAAAGGAGCATATGAACTGCCTATTCAAGAATAACTAATAATTTTTTTCAGTGTTGCCTGGAATAAACTCTCTTTGGAGGTAATATAAACTTACAGCTGTTGGAAATTCTTTATGGGGTATAGTCATTAAATTAGTAAAGCAGAAGTCAGAAGAAATTAAGAGAAGCTGAACTCTGGTGACATTATATTTGCCCTTTAATAAGTTGCACCTGATTTTTTGACTTTTAAGTCTTTTGAGTCAATTAATTTCCTTCTGAAAATTTATTTCATACTGATATAGTTAGGGGTTGATGATCAATCAGGATATGTAATTGGTAACTGATATTATTAAGATTTTAACTAAAAATAATTTCTGCAATAAATGAAACTGACTTAGATTCCCTTTCTACTCAGGTTCTAGCTTCAACTTGTCATTATTTTTGCTTCTCATACACTTTATATTTAATATTTAATTGTTTAATTAATATACTTAAATAATTCTTTCTTTACTCTTTCTTGCCTCGCTCCCTCCTTCTCTTCCTTCCTTCCATCCTTCCTTCCTTCCATCCTTCCTTCCTTCCTTCCTTCCTTCCTTCCTTCCTTCCTTCCTTCCTTCCTTTTTGTTTTTCATTCATTGTTTCTGTGTTTTGGTTCGGGGCCCACACCTGACTCAGGCTGTGGGCTCACTCCTGGCTCTGCACTGTGGAATAACTCCCACAGGGCATGGGGGACCACATGTGGTATTGGGGTTTGAACCCAAGAAAAACACCTAACACACTGTACTATTACTTCATCCAAAGAGAGAACACATTTTTAAGAAAGACTCATTTAGAGAGTAGGTGTTTTTAATACAATTATCTCTCTGATCTTCAGAAACATATAATACACAAGATCATTATTACTCCTTGTCTATGTGAAACTAAATTCTTATATCATTCCAACTAGTCACTTAACAATAAGCAATGAAGATGGAGGTAGACATACATTTATGCATATTTTCTTTATTTTACTTGAAGCAGAAAGTCTTGTTAGTAGAATGACAATAGAGTGAGAAAGTTCATCAACTCTTTGTGATGGTAGAATTATTGGACTATTGGTGATATCTCTCCTTCTAAAATATCTTAATAAGCTTCCTAAATACAAATTCAGGGACTGATCTCCACTGCAGATCTCTGTTTCTATCAATGGCATTGAGATTTAAATTTATTCACTTTGGCAATAGAAAAGCCCAGATAAGGCTGAGCTGGTTTTCTGCATCAGCATCACCCATAACTGATGTCAACATTTTATTCTTTGTGTACCCAACCATATTAAGGATGGCAGAGTTAAAGCTTTAATCCAGAATGTTTCTCAAGCATTTTGTGAAGTATACAAAAACCTGTAATAATACATGTTTATGTTCTTTTTTATATTGCTGGAAAAGTAAGTGATAGAAGGTAATCAAATTGTAAGGAGATAGAATGAAGTCAAAGGGTTAGCATAAATATGAAAAGTTGATTTAAATTGGATAAGCAGGTAATATAGTGGCTATTTTATTGTTATATACTTTCTTTGGCATAAATAAAATCATGAAATTTTATGATGAAATGAAAATATAATGTTTCTACAAAACTTGGTCATTAATAGTATAATGCACACTCAAAGCAAAAATATCATGTGGAGATTTATTAATAATACATAATTTTAGGCAATAATCTCAAGTTTTAATAAACTTCCCAGGTCATTTTGTTCAATTTATATGCCAAAAAACTGAGAACAATTTGCTCTAGATCAGAATATCATAACATACACAGAGAAGATTTTATTGAGTCAACAACTTAAGATTTAAATTCTCTGTTTCATATGATCATTGAGTCTTTTCATTTGATTATGCTTTTCTTATAATCACTAAAATAGATATGTTCATGTATTAGATGTTGTTATACAGAATTAAAAGAAAAATACTATATGTTACAGTTTAATAGAAAGTGACAGATTATGAACCAGGAAGACAACATTTGACAACTGTTTTATCTACCTGAATATGCATGCACCGATTTGGCTAATCCCCAAAGTCAATGTTGGTTATGGTTGATTGATAAAAATATGCTTCCTTATTCAAGGTCAAATTAATTTGTAACAATGTTATTTTGCTTACTGAGCAGCTTTTATGAAGAAGCCACATCTGACATTTTAGCTGTGTATGCATTTTCTCACATAACTGTATAAGTCTCCTCTCAAACTCAGTCCTATGATGGCAGATGAAATTAAAAGTGAGATAAATTCCTCTAGAAATTTCAGTTTATTTTGATTTTTCTCACATTACTAGAAATAATTGTAAATTGTTCTCAAAACTTTCCTCAGAATTCTTTATATGAGTAGAAAGATAAGTAGCATTTAGAGACTTCATAATGTGCCTGAGTTGACAATGTTAAGAGTGGAAGAATAAAGATATTTTACTGCAAGTTCCTGAAAAAAATAGACCTTTAGCTTAAAAAAAAAATTTATTTTATTATGAAAGTATGTCAGTTTGTGCTACACAAGTATTCAATCCTTTACTTAGATGTTAAAATTTAGTAATTCTTGAAAAATATGTCAATATTACTTGATCAAAAACAGAATAAAAGCAACTTTGATGTTTTTCAATATGAAATCCTGTCATATTAACCAAAACAAACTGAGACAGTTTAATTTTTCTGAACTGCTCTGCATAATAAGGAAATATACATAATATTGGAAAGCCATACTCCGCTTAAGATTCAAATGAATTTCTTTATCATACTAACACAATATTTTAATAAAAAAATACACAGACATATTTTATAGTTATCATTTCTGAGATCTGAAAGTCTGTGGTTTATCGGACAATTGCAAAATAAAGCACTTGTCGAATGAGTCACCTAATATAAAGAAATATAAATGGAGAAGATTAACCAATTTATTTTGCAAAGTGGGGGAGTCATCTATTAAATTAATCCTTAAATATTTAAACTTACATTTTAAGTATTTTTATTTCTATTTGCACACTTCTCCGGAATTTCCTATTGACTCATTTTCAGCCCATTGCTGTGACTTCGATTTCCTGAAACTTAGATGAAAGTACCAGTATTTAAACCTTCTGAAAGAGCAATAAGAAAAACAATGAAAACTTCTGATTATTATTTTGTACTGTAAAAAATTGCAAAGAATCATTCCTTCTCTTTGAGCCTCTGTGTGTATGTATTATAATTACTTATATTTAGAGCTATTCTAAATATAACAAAAACATCCTTAAAGCCATGCCTATAAAATGATACTTCTTCACTCTAATAAGTCAGTTCCTTCCTTTAAACTATTCTATTTCTTTAAACTATTTCCCAAAAGGGGGATAGAGCCACCCTACAATGACACAGTTATTTAGAGTGGACATGGTAGTGGAAAAAGTTCAATCCAGATGCTTTCTGTTAGTTTGCTTAGAGAAGGTAGATTTCCTGGAGACTGATGAATAATCCCTTCCTTTCATTTTATCTGTAAAGGAGTCATAAGATCAAATAATTTGGGGATTAATAATTACTGTATCTCTTTTATTTCTTACTCTTTTTAGGAATCTGTCTTCACATGTTTTTCCAACTTGGAATGAGAAAAATTACATAATTTATAAATCTTCATATTGATCGAATTCTTATTCAGAACTTATCTAATTAATGCCTGCCAGATAAATATTTAAATGAGTGGATAAATGCACTTTAGCAACATAAATCCTATTTTTAAAACTCAGACAGGAATATCAAAAACTAAATATTAGTGTTTTATGATAGCCTGAGGTACTGACACTGTGAGAATGGTTCAAATTGATTAAAATGTTAATTTCTAGCAATACAAAATACTTGTCACAAAGGATGACACTCAGAAAATTCAGTGTAGGGCTCAGACTACATGAACAAACAGTAAATACAAAAAGAAAAGTACTCATAAGTTCTAAGAACAATGCTAGATAACATTTTTAATGTTGATAATAATAAGTTTTTATAACAAAACACCAGTCCAATTATTAACATCCATAGCAGGGAGGATTTAAATTCTCTTACTAGTGACAAAGCTAGAATAATCTTTTGAATTTATATTATTTTCTAACACCCAAGTCTATCTTATTTCTAATATTCCATTCTTATTAAAAGATCATCTTCAAAGGATACTAAAATGTAGTAACAGATACTTTCTTCCATCCTCCAATCATGTGCTGAAACCTAAATTCCTTATCGAACTGTTCTTTAAAATGAAAATAAAGTTAATGATTCAATGAGACTCTTTTTTAGGGATTCCCAAATTGATTTTTTTTTACAACTTCGTTTCGAAAAATAATTAAAAGAATCACCTTTCACTAAGGGTGAACCTTGAAAACTTTCTTTAAGCAAGAGAATCAAAAATGCCTCCACTCAATTGCACCTAAGGTTATTCTCTCCTCCCTCAAAAGTTTGCCCACCTCCTAGAGAGGAAGAATCACTTACTTTGGGTAACTGCATAAATGTGACTGATGTTCTTATATTATGGCAAAGAGACCAATGTGCACACACACAGTGAAAATATGCTGTGAGGTTACAACTACAAATTATCTAAATGCAAGTTAATAGAGGAATGTTAGGCAAAAACAACAAAAACAACACAACAGTACCTTGATTTTTTCCCTTCAAGCATGGAGAAGTGTAAGAAAATAATTTTGTTGTTAAAGTCACCCAACCTCTAGTATTTTGTTATGACAGCCCTACTAAATAACTAAATTATCATATTAATTATCAAAACCTGTGTGTAAAAGAAAAGAAATATTTTTTAAAAAATCATTTCAAAGGATTCATAATTAGATTAAAAAAACAGAGGCATTGGATCCAATGGACAGAGATCCAGTATGGACAGGGTTTGTGCCTTATACATTGCCCCTAAATTTGATCTGGGAACTCCACATGGATTGTCTCCCCTAATCTCTCCAGTTATGATTATTGAGTGTTTAGATAGTAGCAATTCCTCACCAGGATTGAGTGTGGAAAGAGAGAGAGACAGAGAGAGAGAGAGAGAGAGAGAGAGAGAGAGAGAGAGAGAGAGAGAGAGAGAGAGATTCAGGATTCAGACAGACAGACGAAGAGGGGGATGGAAGGGCAGGAAGAAGGGAGAAAGGGATGGAGGAAGGGAGGGAGGGAGCAAGCACAGGGACATTGTTTGCAAATGTAGAATATCTACATAAGAATTTTTCCTTGAATAGAAAAAGATTTAAAAAAGTGCTAGAATTTTCCCTTCAGTAATCCCTTTTACATGGGAAAAAGGCAGATGGCAAATTGCAAATATTTATTCTCATTGTAGAAGTAAAAAATTAGCACCTCTTTCTTGGTAGTTGGTAAGTTGAAATCCAACCTCTCCTGCAATATATTTCTCAAATTTAAGTTTCCTTTTTTTTATTTTACATTAAGTGATTTGGGAAATGGACATTTACTACCATGGAACAAGTCTTAGTTTAAAGCATAGAAAATGACCAAGAAAGGCAAAATCCCAGTGCTTTGTGTGCAGTTTTATTCAATCAAATCAAAGCAAGAGATGTTTTGTGTAATACTTATTATGGCTCTGCCAAATCACTGCCCAGAACAGGTGATAAAACTTATGAGGCTCCAGATTTGGCATCTCTTCGTAATCTCTACAATTCCCTCTTGTGGAACCACCTTCCTAGGTTATAGCTTAATAAAACTTGACATTATGGCACTTGGCCAAATACCAACACTGCCAATTCCTAAAACCCAACAGCCCAATACTTATTGTGTGTTTTATTTTCCTAGTACTATGAATTGCAAATGACTAGTGTAGCAGTATTTGGTTACTAAGGGTGTGCTGTATTTTCCAAGCTTCTAATTTCCTTCAAATTCTGTATAAATCTTTTTGTCCCTGAATATCTTTTGAAAGACTCTCCCACTCATCTCTGGATGATTGGAAAGTTATTTGTTCAGTACAAATAACTGCTCAATAATCACTTCATAGGAATGGTTCCTTAGCTCCTTTCTTTTTGAAAAGGCAGCTTTCAGGCAGTGCTCAGAATGTCTGATGTTCACCGATCCAAGAAGGTCTTGATTCAATGCAAAAGTCTGAGAATGCAGTGGTGCTTGGGCCCTGCAGTGCCTTGCAATTGCCTGGACATGACAGGGTGCTTTCGGCCTCCAGGACCTCCAAAGGCCCTTGGAAACGTCAAGGACTACATCTGGAGATGTTCAAGGATCAATGTGGGACTAGGGATCTAACCCTGGGCTCCCTAACTGCTTATTATTTTCCTACCTCTTCTTGTCTCCTTTTATGTCCTTGGTTCTTTAATCTTCTTGGCATTATATTCTTTAATGACTTTATTTATGCATAATTATTCAAGATACTTCTTTAATTCAAACTGAATGTTGAGACTTAAGAGAATATTGAGAAAACTGAGCTAAAATGTATTTATTTCTAATTCATTTATGTATTTATTTCTAATTTATTTATGTATTTATTTCTAAATTCAGCCTCCTATAGTGATAATAATGATGTTAAATGACAATGCAATCAAACCCTCAGACTTAATTTTTCATGTGAAAAGACAAACTTTAACTAGTATTATGAGAGACATGACATTTGTAATCAAAAGAGCTTGACGTTAAAAGAAAAAGATTCCTGGAAGACTAGCCAAGAAAGAAGATTGTTCTTGTAAAAAAACATTAGTTCCCCATTATGTTAAAATAGAATAAAATATTTCTTAAATTAAGGGAAGATGATTCTCCTGTCAAAATTTGACCTCTTTTCTAAATTCCCCAGGAAAGAAGAACAGCAGCACAATAAAAATTAATGTTAAAACCCCTTAGACAAGTTTATATCATAGTACTGCAGCACTGTTGTTCATCGATTTTCTCGAGAGGGCACCAGTAACATCTCCATTGTGAGACTTGTTAGTGTATTGGGCATATCAAATACGACACAAGGAGCTTGCCAGATTCTGCCGTGTGGGCAGAATGTCTTGGTAGCTTGCTGGGCTCTCTGAATGAGATGGAGAAATCAAACCCGGGTCAGTCACTTGCAAGGCAATAAAAAAAGAAAAAAAGAAAATCTAAGAGATGTGTCCTAACAAAGTTAAAAACTGTACTCAATTTGGAACTGAATATGCCAAATACCAGTAACAATGATGGGTCTCATTCTCCTAACGAGCCTTGAATATAATCTCAGGGCTAGGATGAAAGAGACGTTACTGGGGCCTGCTCGAGGCAATCGACGAATAACAGGATGATGAATGAATGAATGAATGAATGAATTTGGAACTGATTTAGGACATCGTGTAGAGTGGTTAGAAAGGGGAAAAAGTGCTGAAAAATGAATAGTGATGTTTGAAGGAAAACAAGTGGAACCTGGAAATTAGTAATAGACAGACTAGTGACAGAAAGCAGCAGCAGAGGATGGAAAATAATAAACCGAATAAGTATTGACACAAAAGTTTCAATATTTGGAGTTATTGTTAATATGAGCTTCTGCTTCACACATAGCATCCCAAAAATATTAAGATTCCCAGACAGAGTAAAATAGAGAAAAGAAAAGAGTGTTTCAGGTCTCCTGGATTTTGACCTAAATTTTCTAAGTATGAAGTGCTTATTTGAAAAGAAGCAAAACAGAATAAACTGCTATTTGCCAATCATGAAAAGCTAATTTGTACACTCTCCCCAATCTTTCTATATTCTTATATTTTATTTTTTAAATGTGTCAGTGCTTGGGATTACTCAGTGCTTGGAGTTTGCAACAGGCACTGTTCCTGGCAATGCTCCAGGATCAGACCAGGGTATGTCCCATACAAGGCAAGAGGGGTTTTAACCCCCTTGAAGCGATAACACAGCGGGTAGGGAGTTTGCCTTGCACGTGGCCGATCAGGTTGGCCCAGGTTCGATTCTTCCGCCTCCGCCCCTCTCGGAGAGCCTGGCAAGCTACCAGTAACACAGTAACAAGTCTCACAATGGAGATGTTACCGGGCCCAAATCAATGAACAACGAGAGGAAAGTGCAATGCTACCACCTCTCCAATCCACTTTCAATGCTCTTTGTACACTTAAATTTAGTTTTCTTCCAACTGTTTTTTCCTCTTTATCTGTTTTTTTTTTAATAGTAAGGAATTTATCCTAGACAAAGTTCACAAATCACAAATCATCCTGTTAAACATCGATTACTTCGAGCAGGCCCCAGTAACGTCTCCTTCATCCTAGCCCTGAGATTATATTCAAGGCTCTTTAGGAGAATGAGACCCATCATTGTTACTGGTATTTGGCATATTAGGTACGCCACAGGGAGTTTGCCAGACTCTGCCATGTGGGCAGGCTACATTCTTTAGCCTGCCAGTTTGTCCAAAGTAGGAATGAGATAATAAGATGTCATAATAAGATGTCATGGGGCCGCGAATGCGGCAGCGCGGTTCCAGAGCTGGTTTTTGTAGTCTCTGAGTCTTGGCCACTGATAGGATTACACAGCACCAGGGGGCCAGTTGGTGGGTGTGACCACCGCCTACTGGAATTTGGAAGATCTGGGTGGAGGATGCTCGGCCCAAATCCGAGTAGGCTTGGAGATCTCGGCCCCAGAACCCGCATAACTTTGTTCCTCTACCAGTACCTTCATGTGTGCAAGGAGTGGTCTCAGCATGGTGGTGGCTGGTCCTGGAGGTCTTTGGCTGCTGGAACTCTGGTCAGGGCGGGGAGGAAAGCTCAACCTGCTCCCCTCCAAGGGGCCCTGGCGGCGAGGACAGTCAGGCGCGGGGGCAGGAGACTGCACTGATCTTCTTCCGGGAGCTGGTTTTTATAGTCTCTGAGTCTTGGCCACTGATGGGATTACACGGCACCAGGGGGCCAGGTGGTGGGTGTGACCCCCGCCTACTGGAATTTGGAGGATCTGGGTGGAGGATGTTCGGCCTAAATCCGAGTAGGCTTGGAGATCTCGGCCCCGGAACCCGCGTAACTTTGTTCCTCTGGGAGTACCTTCATGTGTGCAAGAAGTGGTCTCAGCATGGTGGTGGCTGGTCCTGGAGGTCTTTGGCTGCCGGAGCCCTGGTCGGGGCGGGGAGGAAAGTTCAACCCGCTCCCCTCCAAGGGGCCCCGGCGGCGAGGACAGTCAGGCGCGGGGGCAGGTGACTGCACTGTTCTTCTTCCGGGAGCTGGTTTTTATAGTCTCTGAGTCTTGGCCGCTGATGGGATTACACGGCGCCAGGGGGCCAGTTGGTGGGTGTGACCCCTGCCTACTGGAATTTGGAGGATCTGGGTGGAGGATGCTTGGCCCAATTCCGAGTAGGCTTGGAGATCTCGGACAAAGTTCATGAGGCAAATATCCAACTTTTTGATATTTTATATTGAAATCAAATGTTAATAGATATGGAGAACGAGAGTAACGCAAACGATAAAGCAACAAGATAATTTGTCTAGTATTATTTCTTTGGGGAAATGTAAATGCATATGTCTTAGTTAATCATAAAAGCCTGGGCAAGATAATCTCTCAAATTTGAAAAAAACAGTTTATCTAGCTAATGTTTTATCTCTGCTTCATATATGTATGTGCTGTGTCAACTTATTAGAATATCTCCCTATTATATTTTATCTAAAATATGTAGGTAAAGTATTTAAAATATTTACTGAAGTGTCATTCTTTAAAATATTTTTATATGTAAAAATAATAGATCAAAATTTGTGTATATTATATTGATTACTAAGAAAAATTGAATTCTAATTTTCATCATTCATTTGAACCCTTTTATCAGAATTTTCTAGCCCAAATTCTTTCTTGAGTACCAGTAACTGCTGATTTAGTTTTTAAAAATATTATTTGCATAACTGTGATTTAAAATAATGTTAATGTCAGGATTTTGTAATGTTAATGTCAGATCTGTCATAATGCAACATCACACCTTCCACCTGTGTCTGCTTTGATCCTATGCTGCCTCAATGTCTCCTTATGGCCATTTGCTTGTTCCCTGCCCTTGGTAAAATCAGTTTTACAGACCAGTTTTTGTGGTTTGTTCTTTGGCAGTTTGTTAACTGCTCTATGTTTTTATATCCCACATATGAGAGAGATTATTTTCTATCTGTGCCTCACCGTTTGACTAAATTCACTCAGCATGATACTCTCCAGTTCCATTCATGTAGCTTCAAATTGCATTAATTCATCTTTTCTTAAAGGCAAGTCATATTCCACTGTATCTTACTACATTGTATAGTATATCGTAGTCTTTATCTAATCATCTGTTTAGTTAGAATCATAGTATAAAATTTTATTTGATTTTGTTTTACTTATTTCATTGATTTGTTTTTCTCCTTTAATATATATCACATGAGGCAGATTATATGAGTTTGTTTTCCTAAGCATATACCCTATGATTCACTCATGTTGCTGCTAATGGCTAAGAGTTATCCTTTCTAACAATGAATTATATCCATCATTCATATGTATGCTATATCTTTTCTGTCAGTCATCTGTTGATTGCTGTTTAAGTTATTTACATTTCTTGGCTAATGAAAATAATTGTTTAACATGCGATTAAAATATCTCTAAATTTGTGATTTTGTATTCTTTGGGAAAATATGTAGTAGCAGAAGTGATATAACTGGGGTTTACAGTATTTTTTTCTTAGTTTGGTTTTGTTTTGTGGGTCATACCTGAATGTGCTCAGCCTTTATACGCCAGGATCACTCCTGGAAGGTTCTAGGAACTTATGTGGTGGCTGAGATAGAATCATGCTCAGATGTGTGCAAGGCAAGCAACCTACACATAATACTCCCTCTCCAGTCCTCAATTTTCAATTTTTGTGGCAACTCCATGCTTATTTCCTATAGCTGTTCCAGTTCGTTTTCCCAACAAAAGTGGGCAAGGATTTGGTCATATCTGCATACTCTGCCATATAAAACTATTTAATCTGTTTCTACCCAAAAGTATCAATATCATTTACTTTATCACAAATAAATAGATTATGCCATAAAAGTAATATTTGCATATACAATGATGCAATCTGTAATGCAAGTTTGTAAACAGCTCATTTTCTCATATTTTATACACTAAGGAAACACATCTTCTCATCATCTTAAAATATCTTAAAGAATTGTCAAGTAATTATGACGGAAGGATAGTGATAAAAACTTTTACTATGATAAAATTCACTTGAAGATCTAGAATTTTGCTTCAGAGTCAATGATACAGTACAGCAGTTGAGTGTTTGATTGCACAAAGCAGAACTGAGTTAGATCCCAGCAAAGAAGATGATTCCCCAAGGAGTAAGGCCTGAGTTCTGCTGAGCTTGGTCCCAAAATCAACAAATAACATTCATTGAAATTTAACTTTAAAAAAATGTAATTAAGGTCTCGCAGCCATGCCGCCGATTCTCGCCGCCGAAGCCCAGTGGGGAGACTGTCCACCACCCATCCTCCATTCCAGGATCCTAGGTGGGAGTGGCCTGGGATGGGCTAGGTGCGTGACCACCAGGAAGTGGGCGTGGTCTCCCAAAAGTGGGCGTGGGCTTCTCCTCGGCGGGCAGCCGCTACCATGGCCGCAGTTATATCACTCACATTGAGCCCTCAGGACTCTCATCCCACAACTTGTCGCCTAATACCAACCAAAAATTTCCCACCTCTTCTACTACAATCCAACAACATCCCACTCGCCTACTCCATTTCCAAAAAAGACCTGTTTAAAAATAGGTGTATAAGCTCAGTACTAAATAGCACCTCCTCCAAAACTTATACTCAATGTCGGTTATAAAACAATAACACCTGATTGAGAAGAAGGTCAAACTCAGAAAGGTAGAACGGTGCCTACCATCGACCAACCTTATCCAAAATCCTTTCCCACCATAAGAGTGAACAGTATTATCTACGCAGGATGGGAACTGAGGCCCGTCTTTAGGGAACAAACTGAACGGCTCTTGGCAGTCTCTCCTCATTCAACCAGGTACAGCCTGCCCCCAAGACTTGGGACTCTCTCTGGGCATGTGTAGCTAGCTCGATTCCCTAGAATAGCCGGTTTTCTCCCTTGATCTGCGCGGGATGGGAAGTGAGGCAACATTCCATCTCGCGGCAACAAAGCTGAATGGCTCCGGGAACTCTCTCCTCACTCAACCAGAATAGTAACAGTGAAGGTGAAGGACTAAACCACACTGGTCACAATGGTAAAGCAATGCAAAAGCCCACCAAACTTTCTTATTGAAGTGGCTAGCCCAGAAGACGCCAATAGTATTGTAGTGTTAGACAACCTCTCTGACAAGGAATTCAGAAGGGAGCTACTTAGGATGCTTAGGAAACTAAAAGAAACAATGTAAAGCAATGCCAGTGAAAGACAAGAGGATTTGAAGGCAGATATGAGGAAAATGCAATCAGAAATGTCGGACCTGAAAAAACTTGGTAGGCGAATTGAAAACCTCAGTGGAAGGCCTCAGCAGCAGAGTAACAGCGGCTGAAAACAGAATCAGTGAGCTCGAAGATGAAGTTCAGAGACTCGCCAGAAAAGAGCAGAAAATGTAAAAGAGACTCACAGTTCGGGAACAGATGGTAAGAGAAGATTGTGATGAAGCCAAAGGGGGTAACATAAGAATTATTGGAGTCCCAGAGGGACAGGAAGAAAACCTTGATGAAGAAGAAACTGTCAGAGACAGCATTGCTACAATGTTTCCAGAGCTGAAGAAAACTTGTAACCACATTCAGGAGGCCCGAAGGGTACCAGCTAGAAGAAATCCGAATAAAAATACCACAAGACACATCCTGATCAAAATGACCAAAACCTTAGACAGAGACAAAATTCTGAAAGCAGCAAGATCGAAGAAAGAAATCTCTTACAAAGGAGCATCCTTAAAATTCACAGCTGATTTTTCTGATGCAACCCTCTTAGCCCGAAAACAGTGGTGAGATATAGTGAAAAAACTCAATAAAATAAATGCCTCTCCAAAAACACTTTACCCAGCGAGACTCTCATTCATAATAGAAGGAACAACACACAGTTTCACAGACAAACAACAGCTCAGGAACTTCATAGATTCAAAACCATGGTTACAAGAACAACTAAATGGGCTACTTTAAGGCAAGACAAGATCCTCAAATACACCATATTTCAACAGAACAATAGAATAAAATCCCATAACAATAATCTCTCTCAATGTCAATGGGCTAAACGCACCAATTAAAAGACATAGAGTGGCAGGATGGATTAGAAAATTGAACCCAACATTCTGCTGCCTGCAAGAAACACATCTCAATAGTCAAAGCAAACACAGACTCAGAGTCAAAGGCTGGAAAACAATCCTACAGGCTAAAAGCTCCCATAAAAAAGCTGGAATAGCCATCCTAATATCAGGCCATATCGATTTCAGAGTGAAGAAGGTCATAAGAGACAGTGAAGGCCATTTCTTATAGATCAAAGGATCTGTACAACAGGAAGAACTTACAATAATAAATGCATATGCACCTAATGAGAGACCAGCAAAGACTTAAAACAACTACTCAGATTTGAAAAAAGACATCAATAGCAACATAATACTAGTGGGAGACTTCAACACCACTTTGTCATCTCTTGATAGATCAACCAGACTCAAGCTTAGCATGGACATACTTCATCTGAGGGAAACAATGGAAGAAAGGAACTTAGTCGATATATACAGGACACTACATCCTCAAAAAGCTGAATACGCATTCTTCTCAAGAGTACATGGATAGAACACAAGCTGAGCAACAAAACATACCTCAATAAAATTAAGAAGATAAAGATTGTATCAACAATGTTCTCAGACCTCAGTGCGCTTAAATTAGAAGTAAATCACACACAAAAACAGAAAACTAAATCAAACACCTGGAAATTAAACAGTGCACTATTGAACAACGAGTGGCTTAAAAAGGAAATCAAAGAGGAAATCAAAAGATTCCTAGAAACGAATGAAAATGAGGATACGAGTTACCAAAACTTATGGGACACAGCAAAAGCTTTGTTAAGAGGAAAGTTTATAGCTCAACAAGCATTCCTCAGAAAGGAGGAACGAGCACACATAAGTAACCTAACCTCACAGCTTAAGAGCTTGGAGAAGGACCAACAAAAGGAGTACAATCCGAACAGGAAGTAGGAAATAATAAAACTCAGAGTAGAGATTACCGAGATGGAAACCCAAAAAACAATCTGAAAGATCAATGAAACCAAGAGCTGGTTCTTTGAGAAAATTAACATGATCGATAAGCCTCTAGCAAAACTCACAAAGAAAGGGAGAGAGAAAACCCTAATAAACCGAATCAGAAATGAAAAGGAGGTCATTGCAACAGAAACTACAGAAATTCAAAGGATCCTCAGGGAGTACTTTGAGAAGCTTTATGCCACAGAACATCAAAACCTCGTGGAAATGAATAAATTCCTAGACTCCTACAGACTCCCAAGGCTGAACCAAGAAGACCTGGAATACCTGAACAGACCTATCACCACCAAGGAAATTGAAATGGTAATAAAAAGTCTCCCCAAGCACAAAAGTCCTGGCCTGGATGGATTCACTAGTGAATTCTTCCAAATCTTTAAAGAAGACTTACTCCCAATCCTCTTTAAGCTTTTCCACGAAATTGAAATATCAAAAACACTTCCGAACAGTTTCTACGAAGCAAATATCATACTGATATCAAAAGCAGACAGAGATACCACAAAGAAAGAGAATTACAGGTCGATATCCCTGATGAACACAGATGCAAAGATCCTCAACAAACTACTAGCAAATAGAATCCAACTACTCATCAAAAAGATCATACACCATGACCATGTAGGATTCATCCCAGGGATGCAAGGATGGTTTAATATTCCGAATTCAATCAACATAATCCATCATATGAACAAAAGAAAAGATAAAAAGCATTTGATAATATCAATAGATGCAGAGAAAGCATTTGACAAGATCCAGCACCCCTTTAAGATGAAAACCCTAGCCAAAATGGGTACTGAGGGGATTTTCCTCAACATAGTTAAAGCCATCTACCACAAGCCTACAGCAAGCATCATCCTCAATGGGGAAAAACTGAGAGGCTTCCCTCTAAGATCAGGGATGAGACAAGGATGTCCACCCTCTCCACTGCTGTTCAATGTAGTACTGGAAGTACCTGCTATAGCAATAGGCAAGAAAAAGATATTAAGGGAATTCAGGTAGGAAAGGAAGAAATCAAGCTCTCACTATTCACAGATGATATGCTTCTATACTTAGAGAACCCAATAACCTCCACCTAAAAACTCTTAGAAACAATAGACTTGTATAGTAAAGTTGCAGGCAATAAAATCAATACCCAAAAGTCCATGGCTTTCCTATACGTAAACATTGAGAGAGAGGAAAGCTATATGAAAAAAACAGTCCTGTTCACAATTGTGCCCCAGAAAATCAAGTACCTAGGAATCAGCTTAACTAAGGAAGTAAAGGACCTGTACAAAGAAAACTACAAAACGCTACTTCAGGAAATAAAAGAGGACATGAGGAAATGGAAAGATATCCCCTGCTCATGGGTCGGGAGACTTAACAGTTTTGTCAAAATGACAATATTACCGAAAGCATTGTATAAATTCAATGCAATCCCTATAAGGATACCCATGACATTCTTCAAGAAATGGAGCAAACACTCCTGAAATTTATATGGAACAATAAGCCCCCACGAATAGCTAAAGCAATTCTTGGGAAAAAAGAAAATGGGAGAATCAACCTCCCTAACTTCAAACTCTACTACAAGGCAGTAATAATTAAAACAGCATGGTACTGGAACAAAGGCAGAACTGCAGAACAATGGAAGAGGGTTGAATACACTGACATCTCCCCTCAATCATATGATCATCTAATCTTTGATAAAGGTGCAAGAAATGTGAAGTGTAGTAAGGAAAGCCTCTTTTACAAATTGTTGTGGCATCACTGGACGGCTACATGCAAAAAAATGGGCTCAGAACTCTGCCTAACACCATGTACAAAAATAAGATCAAAATGGATTAAAGACCTCAACATCAGACCAGACAGCATAAGGTACATTGAAGACAAAGTTGGCAAAACCCTCCATGACATTGAGGATAATGGTATTTTCAAAGATGCCACACTCCTGGCCGAGCAAGTGAAAACAGAGATAGATAAATGGGACTATCTTAAACTAAGAAACTTCTGCACCTCCAAAGAAACAGTGACCAAAATACAAAGACAGTCTACAGAATGGGAAAGGATATTCGCAGAATACACATCTGACAAGGGGTTGATATCAAGGATATAAAAAGTACTGGTTGAACTCCACAAGTAGAAAACAGCCAACCCCATCCAAAAATGTGGCAATGAAATGAACAGAAACTTTCTCAAAGAAGAAATCCGAATGGCAAAAAAGCACGTGAGAAATGCTCTACATCATTAATCATCAGGGAGATGCAGATCAAAACCACAATGAGATACCATCTCACACCTCAGAGACTGGCCCACATTCAAAAGAACAAAAGCAACCGATCCTGGCACGAATGTCGCGAGAAAGGGACACTCCTTCACTGTTGGTGGGAATGCTGACTAGTTCAGCCCTTTTGGAAAACAGTATGGACGTTTCTCAAAAAATTAGAAATTGCGCTCCCATTTGACCCAGCAATACCACTCCTGGGAATATATCCCAGAGAGGCAAAAATGTGTAGTCGAAGTGACATCTGCACTTGTTTGTTCATTGCAGCACTCTTTACAATAGCCAGAAACTGGAAGAAACCTGAGTGCCCAAGAACAGATGACTGGTTAAAGAAACTTTGATACATCTACACAATGGAGTACTATGTAGCTGTTAGAAAAGATGAAGTCATGAAATTTACATACAAGTGGTACAATATGGAAAGTATCATGCTAAGCAAAATGAGTCAGAAAGAGAGGGATAGACATAGAAAGATTGCATTCATCTGGGGGATATAAAGTAACAAAATATGAGATTAATACCCAAGAATAGCTGAGATCAGCACCAGGAGGATCACTCCATAGCTTAGAGGCTAGCCGGGCATTCTAGGGGAAAGGGCAGCTCAGATAGAGAAGGGAGCACCAAATAAAGTGTGTTTGGAGGATCCTCCCCGGAGGGGAGATACATGTTGAAAGTAGACTATGGACTGAACATGTTTGCCACTCAATGCCTCTTTTGCAGACCACAACACCCAAAAGGAGAGAGAGAACAAAAGGGAATGCCCTGCCACAGAGGCAGGGTGGGATGGGGTGGGGTGGGGGTGGGGATATTATCCATGGTGGTGGAAAATGGACACTGGTGGATGAATGGGTATTTGATCATTGTATAACCGAAATCCAAGCACAAAAATTTGCAAATCTACAACTGTACCTCATAGTGTTTCACTAATAAAAAAAATTAAAAATAAATAAATAAAAAAGAAATGAAAAAAAATGTAATTAAACAAGAGGACCAAATCTGATAATGAATAAAAGCATAGTTGTATTCCCATGCTAGACTCTACCACAAATGACAACAGGGACAAAGTAATCAAGAACTTTTATATATGTAAATATACAGCCCTACTTATTATGAGAGGTAAATAATGCAAGTAAAATGCATAATTTCATGATTATGCATTAAAGAAATGCTGGGAAGAGAGGTTAAAGTATAGAATAACATTAACAAGAGAGCACTGAATCAACAAAGAGGATTAATGATTGCCTGTTAACAAACTGGAGAGTTGACTGATATCTACCAAAACAGCTAAAAATGAAAAACACCAAAATAAAAGTATGATACAGAGAAAGACTCATAGCAATAATAATATTCAACCCAATATTGTCTGTTTTTCTTTCTTGCCAGTCAAGCTGCCTAATATATTTTGATAATCATGAATATCAATGTATCTCATTAAAGTTTTTTTCATTGTACTCTTTCTAATCTATACCTTTTTAACTTCCTTGTTAACAAAATATGATAGCTACTCTTTGCCTTGCATTATAAAAACTTGTTTTTATCCCATTGGTTTTATTTGTGTTGTTAATATGTATGTTTCTGAATGAGCTGAAAAGAAAGAGGTTTATGTACGTGTTTCTCTTGATCATTGTGTGTGTGTGTGTGTGTGTGTGTGTGTGTATTGTGCTGAAAATAAATCCCAGGCTCTCACATATGCATTTAGAAATGAGTTTTTTTATTTGAATTCAATTCTTCTATCTGATTAATTTTGATCGTCATTGTTTGACATCTTAGAATAAAGGTAGAAATTTTGACATCTCAGATTAAATTGTACACCATGAGAAAGTTTCCAGCACATATTATGTTATCAGTGTAAGCTACATGTTAGTTTTATGTGAGAGGGAAAGAGCATTTTAGTGATTGGTTTGTGTACAATCTGTGCAAAGGATGATTATGCAGATACAATATTTTTTAAAAGGCATCATGATGTTTGTTGCATTCACTGTTGAATATTTTTGAAACTATAGTGGAAAATATTCTGTAAATATAAAACGTGTCTACTTTTTATTTGAAACCAATCTTTTCATCATGTAAACCCACAAAGGTTAATCCAACTAAGTACTTTTCACACTCAGCAAATTATAGTTTGATGTTGATGCTAAGCAATATTAACTAATGAAAACATGCTAAGAATGCAAAATAATTGAATTCATTATTTTTTCCTATCTAAAATGAAATACTACAGATGATAATGGCACAGACAAAGGATGATGTGTGGAACTGAAGAATCAAGGGCTACTGATAACTTGTTACTGATAACTTTTGTCATCAGAAATAAGGTATAAAAAAGTTCAATATGTTTTATTCAGTTAGCTAGTAAGTTCGTTTGGGGATGATTCAGCTCTTCTAGGAGCTTTCTTTTGCTTCTGTATCTGGCATTCCTTCCAGCAGTGCTCAGGACAACATATGTGCTGCCAGGAATATAACCAGGGTCAGGCATATGCATGCAAGTACCTTAATTTAACACATTTTAAACATTTTTAACATATATGCTATTAATCCCGTAAACATTTCATTCAAGAAATGGCATTAAATGGACTATGTGTTAAACCGCGCCACCAAGCCTGCCCGGAGGGGAAAGGGTGTTGACCGGCCCGCCCGCTCCTCTCTGGAAAGAAAGATGGCGGCCGCACGGGAGCCTTGTGGACAGCAGGTTTGAGCCGGGCTCGGTGGGAGCAGCGGGGACCTCATGGGAAGGGGGGCTTTGTGGGCCGTCCCCCACGCCCCACCGAGGTCACCAGCTGCCCCCCACGAGCGGCTCTCCGGCACGGCCACGACTCCAGGGCACAGAAACCAATCTCTTAACTATCTAACTTTTAATAGAAATTCTTCCAGGGTCAATAAGTAAAATAGCAGAAATTCAAAACCGACATCATTTTATTCTTAAACCAAGTTGTAGAAAGCAAATCATTTCACAACGCTGTTTCAGCATATCTGATTGTGGGGGGTGGGTCGTAAACTCTAAACAATAATTGTGCATCTTCTATCGAAACAATCTATCTAGTCAAAGTAGATAGAGTATTAACTAGAACTCATCTGCCTCACAAGAATTGGGAGGGGTGGGAGGTGGGGGTCTATTGGGGTTCGGGGTTAAAAATAAGTATGGTAAAGGGAAATGTGTTTGATATTTACATGACTGAGACCTAAACCCGAAAGCTCTGTAACTTTTCCCACAGTGATTCAATAAATAAATAAATTATAAAAAAAAAAAAAAAGAAATGGCATTAGGCCCAATTTATCTGAAAACAACTTATTTATTTTGGTTTTATTCTCAGTTACCAGATAACCAAACATCAGTACTCCTCAGATCCAATATTAACATCTATCTGTGTGGTTTGCATTTGCATCATGTTGCTAATGTAATGGGCCTATTTCAGAACAGTGATGCTGGTATGCACTCAGGTCACATTTTTACCCTAATGTAATTAATAATCCCCATGCAAAGAACAAGATACAGAACAATCAAGCTCAACCCAATGCAAAAGGTTATAAAAACTGTGTAAATAGGGTTTGTGAGAAGAGAGATCAGTACGTAAGAGAATGTCTTGCTTGTGTCTTGTGTGTTTGATCCCCTGTACCATGAGTGATCCCTTAGAAAAGTGCCAGAAGTAAGCCCTGGTCATGATGGGGTGTGATCCAAAAAACTCAAAAACAATCAAACAAGGAGAAATGTATTGTAGATAGAACAAAGCACTGACTGCTATACTGCCTCGTTTATTCTAGGAAGGGCCAACATTTGATTAAAGTGATAACATATTATTTAAAACATGTGTAACAACATATTATTTAAAGCATATAACTCTACATTTAAGTCATTTGCTGTTTTTAAAAAATTTTTTTTATGAGTGTACGTCCAGTATGTGCTCTGGATTTACTTCTAGCTGCGCACGGAAGGGTCACTTTGGTGGTTTTGAAGGGATGGAGATTGAATCTAGGTTGGCCGTCTGCAGAGCAAGCATGCTATTCACTTTATCTTCCCTCTGGCTCCATAAGTCATTTACTTTGAAAGAGTAAGAACTACAATTACCATATGAATGTTGAGGTGAATATTGGAACAGATTTAGTCTTGTTTGAACTTAGCAAACATCTGTAGGTGGTATTTTTACTACAAAGAACTAAAGACTATTCACTTAATTATTAGCATTAATTATATGCCAGTCTTTTTCTATTCCATTTTAAATTAAAAGTGTGTGGGAAAATTTGGTTAGTAGTATTGTAATTAGTTTTCCTTAATAAACTAGAGATTTTTTAGTAGGGACACTACAGTGCTTCAGTGTTTCATCTGAAGCACTTATTTATAATATGTAAAACAGTGATTGTCTAAATGATACAATGAATCCAACTATATTTTACATTTATGAATTATACTTCACTTACTTTTCAGATGTTGGTTTTGTGGTAAAAGCTATAAAGAAGAGCTGGTAGAAAATAAATGACATTAAGAAAAATTGAAAAAATATAGTAAGAATATTATTTTCTCTTTTATCTCAATGGAATTTTCTTTTCAATATAGTAAATAAGAAAAATACATGTTCTATATTCAGTGTGAGCAGTTATAACCCTGGTAGAATAATTATATAATGAACACAGCAAGGATTCTAGAGCAAAACTTAAGGAAATAGGGCACAAAAATGAGTACAGAGTTTAGGATGTTCACCTTGCATTCTTCAACCCCAGTTTGAGTCATGGCACCAAAGTTCTCCTACAACACCACCAGGAGTAAGCTCTGTGAGTTAGCAGGAGTGACCTCAAAACCTAAATAAATTGAAGAAATAAAATACTTTGGGTAATCTACTTCTTTCAGACTCTTCACCAAAGATTCTAATTTCATTTCTGCTTTGGAGTTTATATGCTTTTGAGTTAACTTGTCTAGTTTTAAATATTGTTATCATTGCTTTTTAGTATATTTCAAATATTTAATTTTTATTAAGATGACAAAACTAAAATTTTTAGACTCATACCTTTGAGATATACTGGATTCACATTCTCTGGGGTGTTTTACATACCTTTATTCTCAAAATGTTCTGATATTTTTCCCCCATAAATGCCTTTATTTTTATTGTTGCTTTGTTTGTATTATGTAACTGTGGGTGTGATGTTTTAAGTACTACTTCAGCTATATTCCCTTAAATTATTACAGTCACATTAATTAACATGAACTGTGAAACTAATCCTCTAGTACATCAGATGTCAAGCAAGTAAGAGTTTTAATAATTTTCCCAGAAATGGCCTTTTCTCTTAGGCTGCCGATTTATTATTTTACCAGAGCATAATGAATAAGTTACTGAAGAGTGTGACATGTCTTTGAAAATGCTGCAGGCTACTCACATTTCTGAGAAATGTGAAGTATGTTGAAACAATCAAGCATCCATGTCGATGTGTGTATGTGATGGATAACGAGTGAAATGCTCTGGGGGCAATAGCACAGTTCAAGTAGTAAGCTGTTACAGACCCAAATTGGCCACTTGTTTTCTGGTGGTGGCAAGTCATTTAATTTTTTGTAGGTCTCAGCTTTTCTACTTAGAGAATGAGAATAATAAAGTATGCCTCAAAGAGATTTTATATGCCCTTGGAAACACATTGAGACACTCTAGTGCTATAGTATATAATTAGGTTTCAATCAGTTTGTTCTGATTGTGAGGTTATCTAGGGATATTTTGAAAATAAGTCGGGGTTCTCACATGGGAATTAACAGAGGCTATAAAACCATTAGGTATCAGGATAGCTCTGGGTACATTCTTTGGGTCATAATTATAGTTTTTAATTCTGTTTTGTAATAAGAACTTTCAAGGGAGCAACATATAAAACAGGCATATACATTGCTTATGTAATTACTGATTTCCAACATTCAATATGCCTATGTATCTCTGAAAAACCCTGATGGGCTTTAGAAATTAGAAAATTAGAAATTTAGAATTTAGAAAATTAGCTGGAAAACTGACTGGCATTATCAAATTGTCCTCATTAGTTCGAATAATAAGTTAGGCAGAAAATATTAAGTCATAGTTGAAAACTATGTAAAAACCCCAGTTTGCAATATTTGTTTACATTTATACCAATAATTCACAGACTCTCTTTTACTTGCATAATAATGCATGTTGAAACATGCTTTTAGTTATTTTCATGAAGGTCTCTTTGTGGTAATCTTTATTTTTAGGCATTATACAATATTACTCGTTAATTTCCATTTATCATTGATATTTTCCTTCTATTTTATAATTTCCTTTCCAGGTTACCAAATAAAAATGCTACTAAAGAGACACTTTCCAATATTCATATATTTAACTAAGTAGCATTAAGTATCAAATATTCTACATGTACTCTATGCCAGAAGCAAGAAAGATGGATGCTCCTTTCACAATCCATGATACTACCACTATTTAAATTAGCAGAATTCATAATTGAATAAAAATTTTACTTTCACCACAAAAGAAACTATCTAAATTTTAAAGGCTTTGTAAAAATGCATATGTGTTAAATTGCATGTATCAGTTCTTAGAGGGTCACACATTTAAAATAAATAGTATTATATTTTCTATTATATAATAGATGAATATTCTGTACTGGGGACAATTATTTCTTAATATATTCTTCAAAATAACTTTATAAGGAGGCTTGCTCTTTCAAGCTCATGTTTTCCCTTTAGCATGTGTCTCTTTCCTGGTTTTTTTTTTTTCACTCTGGAAAAATTCCCAGTTCTCTCTGTTAAACACATATTCTTCTCTTTCTCTCCCTTTGCGTCTAAGTAATTTTTTTTTCCAGTAAGTATTATCTTATTTGGGCCTTGGATCCATATTAGAAGGGGTAGTGTCTTTGCCTGAACGATGCCAACCTAGGTTCGATCCTTGGTATCCCATATGGTGCCCTGAGCACTTCCTTAGCACAGAATTGGGACAGACCCCAGAGCATCACTGGGCGTGCCCCCCAAAGTAAACAAAACTAAACCAAAAAGATCTTGCTTCATACATAGAGAATAATAATAAAACTGAATGAAGAACTTTAATGTTATTTTAAAGGTACAGAATGAAGTTGGAATGATTTTTTCAGTTAAAAGTAATTTCTCATAAATTCATGTAAAACCGTGTGCACGGGCCGGAGAAATAGCATAGCAGGTAGGGCATTTGCTTTGCAGCGGCAGCCTGATTTCAATTCCTCCGCCCCTCTCAGAGATCCTGGCAAGCTTCTGAGAATATTCCATCCGCTCAGCAAAGCCTGGCAAGCTACCAGTGAGGTATTCAATATGCCAAAAACAGTAACAAGTCTCACAATGGAGATGTTTCTGGTGCCCGCTGGAGAAAATCTATGAATAACGGGAAGCTAGAGCTACCGTGTGCATACATAGTACTACCTGTTCTTACCCTTTGCTCCTCTAGAAGCAGTTTTCAGCGGTGAGTTAAAATTGAAGCAGTAACACCACCCTCACTTTTGACACTGACTGCAAGTATTGGTGGTTCCTCAAACCAATCGCTATTTTTCAAAGGGATTCACAAAACTCGGTATGAACTATTATACTGAAGGATACAATTTATTAGAAAAAAGTATTCCTCTGTCTGTCCCTCCTTTCCTCTGTCAGTCGCTCCCTCCCTTCCTCTCTCTTTTCCTCTCTCCTTTCCTTCCGTCCTTCCTTCCTTTGCCCAGGAGAACTATGGATAATACTGAGCCAACCAAGCTGGATAATTCAACACACAGGCTTAGTGATGCAACACAGCCTCAATAAATAGTTCTGGGGTCTCAGCTGGCCATGGTCAGAGAACTCCAGATCTATAGTTGGCATTGCCCGAGGGAAGGAGAGTTGTGCACTGCCAGGTTTTTGCATTTCTGGGGACTTGAGCATTCATGTACACTCTGTGTCCCAGCCCGGTGTGCTGCCTCTTTAGTCCCTAAGGAAAGTTTTCAGTTAAAATTTGAGTAAGGAAAAATTGGCACATGTGTCAAGTCTGGGAGAAATTCAAATGTGAAACTTCTGTTGTCCTCTGTTATGAAGTTGACCTTTCTAATAGCAATGTAGGTTGTCATATTAGGGTATTATCCAGCACACAGATTCACCTGAAATTCAGCCCCCATAATTTTCTCTAGGTCTTCATGATGTGGTTCTTATTGATTTGTTGATTTCCAGCATGACCGAAGTCTACAGATCCAAATTTAACTAGATGACATGACCAATTGTTTTGGAATGTCTGTTTCTTTCTCTAAACTTACATTCTTACCAGATATGACATATATTCCCACTCTGAAAACAGAGTCAAGTGATAGTCTTCTTTTTCAATAAATTTACGTTTTACAAACACCATTCTAGGTAAACACCCAGGTGTGAACAAATTAAAGCAAAACTCCCAACTTAAAGTAGCTAGAAAAGCAACAGTAATATGAATTATTGAATTAAAACTCTGCAAGTAGAATAGAATCTTAGGATCTTTGATCCTGGATTAGGTTGTCCTTCTAATCCAAGTTTTAAATACAGCATGTGAAATAGGTATGTTATATTTTTATCCATGTGTATATTTCTTCACATTCAAACTGTGAATGATTAAAAAAATATAATCTAACAGTTGTTACAAAGACTAAAATGTTACAAATTCTACTTTTGTGCCCTTAATTTTTACCTATTCTACTTTTAGTATCCCATATTTGAAATTTTATATATTAAAATATTTAACAAATGTAGCTTAATTTAGAATGTTTAAATTTTCTCCAGTGATGTAGCTTAGTAGAAGAGTACTTGCCTTACATGTAAGAGGCCTGGATTGAAGTTTCATCACCATATTATGATGCATAATTATTTTATTTACTTATTCATGTAAAATATTGTCATCAGTCTAGACAATCAAATTTTTATTTCTATTTTCACAGGAGGCAATTTTTTATGAATAATTTATTCAGCTTTCCAATATATACATATCTACATGTATACTCATATATTTGTGTAGATATATGCAAAACTATGAATACCAATTTTTTCCCATCATTAGTATTTTTTAAAATTGCTAGTATAAAATGCTTTTTAATATAATTTTTCACTATTTGAATTTTTACTTACATATTTCTTCAATCTATGACTAATCATGAGGAAAGAAAAATTTTGTTTTCTTTTGAATCATTTCCTCCTATTTGACTAAAACATATGGAGTTTAGGTACTATGGAATCTTTAAAGAGTAAACTAATTTGAATTGAAAAGGTAAAATGTTGTGTTGAAAATATGTAGTGATTATTGACATCAGAATTTAAAATTTATAAAGATTTCCAAGTCAAGTTTCCATTCTTTTAGCAAGCTGCACTTCAGTATATGCATAATTATTCATTGAATTCCAACAGATATCAAACAAGTTATTGCATATTCTAAAAAAGATATCTGATTCTTGTAACAGTTCTTTAAGACATCTGTTTCACAGATGATCACAGAGATCAGAAGCTTAGAATAAATGACTTGCCCAAAACCACATAATCGTTGAGGGAAGAAGCCAAGAAAATTACAGATTTTTGAACCCAAAGTGAGAAAAATGTAAGATTACAGATGTACATTGCTATGTATGAAACTTGAGTCATATAAACTTGTTCCTGCTCTGAACAGTGAATCTCCCTCTCTTCTGTGGGTTTTTGTTTTCTCTTTCTAGAAATGTTTCTTCACACCAGGAAGTTTCACATCTTCATCTAACACCGCAAGTCATTTAAAACTCTGCTTGGCTTGAGCGATAGTACAGCGGGTAGGGCATTTACTTTGCATGCGGTTGACCCAGGTTCGATTCCCAGCATCTCAAATTGTTCCCCCAAGCACCTCCAGGAGTGATTCCTGAGTGCATGAGCTAGGAGTAACCCCTGAGCAATGCCAGGTGTGACCCAAAAAGGAAAAAAAAAAGGTTTTTTTTTTGTTGTTGTATTTTAGCTGACTCTTCCTTTTAGAATACTGCAGTGAATAGTTATAAAGAATTCATTGAAATAACAGCACTCTATTATTAACAGAAGGCTATAATTCAATAATATCCTATAATTTTTTGTATAATATCTTTTATCTATTTCAGTATCTCATTTAAAATTCAACAATTCATTTAACTGTCATTTGTATTAAGTTGTTACTGTATTTTGTTAACTATAGCAGTTTCTAAGTCTTATCTGATGACTAAGCATTTTGTGGAATAATTATAAAGTTTTGTAAAATGTTCTATATTAAATTTTGGTGATTTCTATCATAGTACTGTTATAGAATTTTAGAGGAAAATATTCAATAAAACTTATTTAACAACACAATAAAAGTGCCACAGCATCTTACAAAATCAGACCAAAGTTATATACTACCAATATTATTTATAATTTATAGCAATAGCACAGTGGTAGGGCGTTTGCAATGCAGACGTTACTGGGCCCGCTCGAGCAAATCAATGAACAGCGGGAGGAGAGTGTTTGTTTATTATTGCCTATAGTATGCTGGAGTGATAGCACAGCGGTAGGGCGTTTGCCTTGCACGCAGCCAACATGGCCGACCGGAGTTCGATTCCTCCGCCCCTCTCTGAGAGCCCGGCAAGCTACCGAGAGTATTTCGCCCGCACGGCAGAGCCTGGCAAGCTCCCAGTGACGTATTCGATATGCCAGACACAGTAACAACAAAGTCTCCAATGGAGATGTTACTGGGCCCGCTCGAGCAAATCGATGAACAATGGGAGGACAGTGTCAGTGTCAGTGTCAGTAATATAATATAATGAGGTTGTATTTGTTAAGCTTATTCTATTTCTATTGTGTTTACTAAAGCCTTAGAGAAGCCAGGATGGTCATTCTCTTCCCTTTTACTTTCACTTCTCCTTCCCCATCTCTTTAGGTTTTCTGAATTGCTCTTTGAAAAAGCCTTGGTCATTTCTTTACCAAAAGCCCCTATTACTAACTTCATTACATTGGAAATATCAAAATATTATCATGACGACAGAGTGGTTTTTCAAAATGTCAAATATTTTCAAATTAAAAAATAAATAGTCCTAATGAACCCAAGTGGCATCAAAGATGGTGTTGAAATGTTGGTATCTTGAAGAAGATTTTACTATAAAAGAAGCATATAGTCTTAAAATTTATGACATAATTTTGCATATTTCAACAACGACAAAAAATTTGCAATCAGATTTCAATATTTTAAAGCAATGTCATGATTTTTAAAATTAAAACAAAATTAGTACAGAAAATAAAAATGTGAGCAGTTATTTTTTAAAAATGAAAATTAATTTTCATGAAAATGAAATATTCAAAGGTATAGAGATAGTACAGCAGACAAGGTATTTACCTCTCATATGGGCAACCAAATCTCAATTCTTAGCATCATAAATTATTCTCAAACATTGCCTAGAAATAATCCCCAAATGCCGAACCAGGAGTAAGCCAT
The DNA here is from genome assembly GCF_029834395.1 of Sorex fumeus. NCBI lineage: Eukaryota > Metazoa > Chordata > Mammalia > Eulipotyphla > Soricidae > Sorex > Sorex fumeus. Next base: position 24,727,385 of record NW_026606092.1, read on the forward strand.
GAATACAGCACATATAGCAACTCCTTCCATTAAAAATGAAATAAAAAGAAGGAAAAAGAAAAAGAAAGAAAATATTATATAAAATTATGAGGAAAAACATCCTACTATTGATAAGATAAAATAAAGAGTAAATTATAAATATCTTTTTGTTGATACTATTTGTCGTGATTTCTTTTTGAAAAGATACATATTTAAATCAAAATAATAAAATTGTAGCACAGCGGTAGGGCATTTGCCTTGCATGCAGCCAACATGGCTGACCCGAGTTCGATTCCTCCGCCCCTCTCGGAGAGCCCGGTAAGCTACTGAGAGTATCTCGCCCGCACGGCAGAGCCTGGTAAGCTCCCCATGACGTATTCAACATGCCAGACACAGTAACAACAAAGTCTCCAATGGAGACGTTACTGGGCCTGCTCAAGCAAATAAAATTGTAAGTTTTATAAACAACTGAGTAGATTTCATTCATTTATTCATCATCCTGTTATTCGTCGATTGCCTCTAGCAGGCCCCAGTAACGTCTCTTTCATCCTAGCCCTGAGATTATATTCAAGGCTCTTTAGGAGAATGAGACCCATCATTGTTACTGGTATTTGGCATATTTGGTATGCCACGGGGAGTTTGCCAGACTCTGCCCTGTGGGCAGGCTACATTCGATAGCCTGCAAGTTTGTCCAAAGTAGGAATGAGATAATAAGATGTCATAAAAAGATGTCCTGATAAGATGTCCTGCAGCCGCGAATGCGGCCGCGCGGTTACGGAAGCTGGATTTTATAGTCTCTGAGTCTTGGCCGTTGATGGGATTACACGGCGCCAGGGGGCCAGGTGGTGGGTGTGACCCCCGCCTACTGGAATTTGGAGGATCTGGGTGCAGGATGCTCGACTCAAATCCAAGTAGGCTTGGAGGTCTCGGCCCAGGAACCCGCGTGGCTTTGTCCCTCTGCCAGTACCTTCATGTGTGCGGAGAGTGGTCTCAGCATGGTGGTGGCTGGTCTTGGAGGTCTTCGGCCGCCGGAGCCCTGGTCAGGGCGGGGAGGAAAGCTCAACCCGCTCCCCTCCAAGGGGCCCCGGCGAGGAACAGCCAGGCGCAGGGGCAGGAGAGTAGATGTTGTTCTGAAATATATTTTGAGGAAAGAAATATCTAAAAGTTTTATAAAATTTTATTAGATGGGATTCTTATTTTTTGTACACAATTTTGAATATAAGATTATAATTTTAAGGTTTTCTAATCCCATAAATGAAAGTGATGATAATGCGATAATGATAAGTGATCCTCAGGAGAAATGATGTACCTTCATCTCATGACTGGAGATCAACTTTAGTAACTTTGTGGTTTCATATCATTTGAAACACATAGCATTTTGCGGTTCTTAGTACACAGGTTCATCCTGAAGATAATATCTGAGCTTCTTCACTTTTCATTTGGAAATCAATTACTTTCTACTTAGTACAAGTACTCTTTGACATCAAATCTTTATTCATTCCCAAAATAGAAAAAAAAATGACCATGTAAACCTAGTAAACTAGCTTTTTCCTTTTATCTATTTGATTTTGTTTCTTTAGGTCTATAAGTCTTGGTTTAATACTCGATGTCCACATATTTAAATTTAATTACTTAGATTTAATTCTAGCTGAAGTCTAATGGATTATAACTGTTTTTTACATAGAATTATTCCTTTGAAATTGACTTTATCACTCATAAAGGTATTGTAATTTGCCGTTACATAATAACCTCATAATCTGTGATGAATAAAGCACTGAATAATAGCAACGAACAATGGTCCTAATTATTATTAAAGGTACATGCTACATAAATAGCATATTATTCAGCAAATCCTTTTATTCCCCAAAATAAATCAAAATATGAATGCTAAATACTACTGTTTTCTGGTATTATTTGAAAATACTTTGTAGATTTATATTTGAATTTAAAATTTGTTTTTATAATTAATTTGTTAAATTTTCCATAATTCTTTTCAAACTAGTGTTTATGTAGAAAAATATCCAGAAGTATTAGTATATAATAAAGGGTTTATATTTTTAACTTTTAATGGAGTCTCTATGCTGTTTTCCATAGTGTCTATATCAGTGTGCATTCCCAGTAACCTTGTACAAGTTTTCTGTTCTCACTATATCCATTCTAACATGTTCTTGTTTTTATGGATAATGGTAGTTCTTTTGCAGCAGTGAGCAGTGAGGTGTTATCTCATTTTTTTTATGTAGGAGTACTGCTACTTATTCAGCCACTGAGTAACTGATTGAATTCGGCATGAACTCCATCTTACTATTTTTTCATAATTTTGTTTATTTAATTTTTTTCTTCTTATATTTATTTATTGAATCACTGTGGGAAAAGTTACAAAGCTTTCAGGTTTAAGACTCAGTCATACAATGATCAAACACATTTTTCTTCACTGGTACTCATTTTTCACCGCCAAGAACCCCAATAAACCCCCCTCCAACCCTCCCAATGCCTGTGAGGCAGATTATTTCTTTAACTCTTCTCTACATTGATTACATTCATTATTTCAAAAAAAGATGCACCATTATTGTTTCGAATCCCCCCCCCCAACAATCAGAATTGCTGAAAAGGCATTGTGAAATACTTTGTTTTCTATAGTTGGTTATGAGAATCATATAATGTCATTTGGATTTCTGCAAAGAGCCAGATTCTGCAAAGAAACGAGATTGATTTCTGTGCATCTGGTGTTATGGTTGTGCCAGAGAGCCAAGGGTGGGGGGTAACTTGTGACCTCAGTATGGTGTGAAGTATGAGCAAGTACCGCCCCCCTTCCCATGAGACTGCAGTTTCCCCGTCGAGGTGTTATCTCATTTTGACTTTAATTCTTTGCCATAATAAAAAATGAGCATATTTTCACGTTCTCTTGACCAACTCTATATATTATTAGGAGAAATGTCTATTCATATAATTTTCCATTTCGTATTTAACAATATTTCTTTGTTTTTGAGTTTTATGAATCCTGTAGATACTTTTGAGAAAGTATAAAAAGTATCAAGATATTCTATGTATTATGTATAACATAGAATACCTCTTCCTTTAAATAGATATATATAATAATAGGTATTGATAGTTATTTCGTCGATTGCCTCGAGCAGGCCCCAGTAATGTCTCTTTCATTCTAGCCCTGAGATTATATTCAAGGCTCTTTAGGAGAATGAGACTCATCATTGTTACTGGTATTTGGCATATTGGGTACGCCATGGGGAGTTTGCCAGACTCTGCTGTGTGGGCAGTCTACATTCGGTAACCTGCCAGTTTGTTTGATAGTTATATATATATATATATATATATATATATATAATGACAATATATAACAGGAAGGGATTCAATAAATACATAATAACTTATGTAATGGTAGATATATCAGTAGCACTACACTGTAGCACTCTCCTCCCATTGTTCATCGATTTGTTCGAGTGGACCCAGTAATGTCTCCATTGTGAGACTTTTTGTTACTGTGTTTGGCATGGGCCGGAGCGGTAGCACAGAAGTAGGGTGTTTGCCTTGCATGCAGCCAGCCTGGCCGAGCTGGGTTTGATTCCTCCACCCCTCTTGGAGAGCCTGGCAAGCTACCAAGAGTATCTCGCCCGCTTGGCAAAGCCTGGCAAGCTACCCATGTTGTATTCAATATGCCAAATACAGTAACAACAAGTCTCACGATGGAGACGTTACTGGGCCCACTCAAGCAAAATAGATGAACAACGGGAGGACCGTGACCGTTACCATGCTTGGCATATCTTACCGCTGTGCTATTGTTCCAGTCCAGATATATCAGTAGATATATCAGTACCACTTATAAATTATATGAGATTGCTAGTATCAAGATACATTTTATGCTAACAGCAAATTCTTGTTTAATCCCTGATACCAAATATAGTCCCTCAGCAAAACAGGAATGACCCTGGAGCATAGAGTCAGGTGTCAGTTTCGTCTGTGGCCAAAAAAAGAATGAGAAAGAGATATTTGTTTATCTCTTTTTTTATATTGCTTAGGAGTGTTATCAAATATTAAAATATTCCCCTAGTATATGGAAGAACAATTGAAATCTATTTTATTTCAAATTACATGTGTAAATACATAAGTGCAAGTAGTTTGGATTTCATAATATTTAAGGGTGCTTTTAAGGAATCCTAGATTTTACAACTACATTATACTATAGATACCTAAGTTCTAAGTCAACTGTAGTGAGGTACTATGAAGAAAACCCATGTGAAACGTTCGACCTATTACACTGAGTGTAGTGGAAATATATATTTTTAATTGGAGTAAATACAAATTTAAGATGTATAGTAATTTGACTAGTTGAAAGCAGATGTAATAATTAGATAATCTTACAAAAAATTAATGTATGACACTTAATAAAGATCATTCAATTTAGTCAGCTATAAAAAAATATAGAGGGTTAACAGGTTCTTAACAAATTTTTAGAGGACTTTAATATTTATGTTTCACACAGAAGCACAAGCCATATTATCTTTATTTGTAATATAAATATGATAGATACAAATTTCATCCAATTGCAGTTTTGTGATTTATTCTCTTTATTCATCCTGTTTGAATACATGGAATTTTATTTTTCTATTTATTTATTTTCAATTTATTTTAATGTAGAATAAAGCAGCAAATATTGATAAAATACTAGAGTTAAAATGATTCGATAATAAACTTCCAATATTAAAATCAATATGAAGAAAAAACAAATTATTTAATGTGGAAAGCATATGTCAGTTATTTGTTGCTAACTGAACATTCTGTGTTACTCTTTTTGTTGAGTTTACTTGTCTTTCTTATGGATTTTGATGTAATACTACTAGAATTTTCAGTATTGAGGAAATAGAGGTGTCCATATCCTTCAGGCTCTATGGTCTGGGCTAATGACTTAACAAGGTTTTGGATATGGGAGGTAGGAGTAGTTGCCAGAACTTTGGAAGTTAGGGAGGATAGAGAAAGCCTCTTTGTCCCAAATCCCAGAAGACACCAGACCTCTCAGTCTGGGAACCAAGGTGCCAGAAATTATTAATAGTATGGCATCTCTGCAGAAAAAAATTAGAAAGTCGTTAGAGTTGAACTGTTGATTTTGTTCAATTAGATTCACACATAATTAGGTATTTCTAATGCCAAATGAAGAAATAAAATTTTTTCTAATGTCATATAGTTGTTATTTGTTTTAATTATATTTAATCTTATCTTTTTTCTTAGTTTTGTATATGAATAAAATACTTTATTCCTCATATTAGCACAATGGGTAGGGCATTTGTCTTGCACATGGCCGACTCAGGTTCGATTCCTCTGTCGCTCTTGCAGAGCCTGGCAAGCTACATAGAGTATCCCGCCTTCACAGCACACCCTGGCAAACTTCCCGTGGAGTATGTGATATGCCAAAAACAGTAACAACAATTCTCACAATGGAGACATTACTGGTGCTGTGCAAGCAAATCGATGAGAAATGGGAGGACAGTGCTATTCCTCATATTCCATATGACACATATAACATCTGAAAACTGAAAGATAGCATTGGTCTTTCAGTTTTATAATTTATCCAGAAACAATATGTATAGCAAATATATACCAATGTGATAGATTAAGAAAGAACAGAATAAATGGACTTACAGAGTAAGAAATTAGAAATTTCATATGAACTTGTAAGGCATTATATCTAAATAAATAGTGAAAAAATTTTGTCTCTTTCTCTCTTATCTTTTTCTCTCTTTTATTTCTCTCTGAAATACCCCCCCCACACACACACCACTCACTCTACATCACAGCCATATTTATGTTAAAATGAAGATATACAATGAAATAATGAATACAATTCAGAAAAAGACAGGTTGAGGAACTGTAATATAGTGTAAATACCCTGAGGAGATAAACAATGAATAATAGGATAATTGATCTCGATTCCACTATATTAACGCCTAGACAAACTTTGACCCCAGAACTTAAGGATGAAAAGAACAGAGGAGGAAAGAAATCAACAGAGGAAAGTAGAAAATGAGACAGGGACAGTGGAGGAATAAGGGTCAGGGGTTTGGTTATAGTGGTTATACGGGAGAGTAGTATAGCTATGTATTCAAAGCACAGTTTCAACACTGAAACAATGAAATCTTAAATGCAACCACTGGGCTTTGTAAGGTGTCTGTCAAAGTGGCAGAAAGAGATAGGGCATATTTGTAGGTTGGCACGGGAAGGAGTATTGGAGCAATTGTGGAAGGGAGTTGACACTGGTGGTAAGATTAGTGTTGAATTATTATAGGTCAAACAATAAACCATCCATTACTTTGTAAGTTGCAGTCTTTAATTAAATAAAACATCTGTCACTCTGTCACTCTCCTCCCAGTGTTCATCAATTTGCTTGAGTGGGCCCAGTAACATTGTGAGACTTGTTCCTGTGTTTGGTATATCGAATACATCACAAGTAGCTTGCCAGGCTTTGCTGTATGGGCGGGATATTCTCAGTAAGGGCTCTCCGAGAGGGGTGGAGGAATCGAACTATGGTAGGCCTTGCTGGCCGCTTGCAAGGCAAACACCCTACTCTGTGCTATCACTCCAGTAGAAATAAAACATCTAAAATTAAAAAATAATTAAGCATATAAGCCTTGCAATAGTAGTACTGTAGCACTGTATTCTCGTTGTTCATCGATTTGTTTGTGTGGGCACCAGTAACATCTTTATTTTTAGACTTATTGTTACTGTATCTGGCATATTGAATATTCCACGGGGAGCTTGCCAGGCTTTGCCCGGCAGGCAGAATACTCTCAGTAGCTTGCTGGGCTCTCCGAGAGGGGCGGAGGAATTAAATCTGGGTCGGCCATGTGCAAGGCAAATGTCCTGCCCGCTAAGCTATCACTCCAGTCTTGCAATAGTATAAATAAAAAATACTGATTTCCTACAGTAAGTTGTGAAAGACCTAATTTTGATCCATGGCACTGCATATGTCCCTCAAGCCCACCAAGAGTTATTTCTGGGCACAGAGCAAGGAATAAATGCTGAGCACCATTGGATGTGTATCCCCCAAAGAAATGTAAAAATACTAACTGCCACTGTCACTGCCACTGTCCTCCCGTTGTTCATTGACTTCCTCAAGCGGGCCCATTAATGTCTCCATTTTGAGACTTGTTGTTACTGTGTTTGGCATATCGAATATGTCACAGGTAGTTTGCCAGGCTTTGCCATGTGGGCTCGATACTCTCGGTAGCTTGCCGGGCTCTCCGAGAGGGGTGGAGGAATCGAACTCTGGTTGGCCATATTGGGTACTTGCAAGACTCTACCCACTGTGCTATGGTTCCAGCACAATAGAGAATATATTAAGCATTTGTAAGACAGTAAAATATGGTGGTTAACAGTAGTTGGGATTTAGGGTATAAGAAGACAGTCCTTAGGGTAGAAGAAGACAATGGTGTTTAAGGATATAAATCTACAATTATGAGTAAATATATCTGGAGCTATAATGATCAGTATAGTAAAATAGACTCAATACTATGACCATTAAACTTGACAAAGAGTTTAGAGCATAATTATTCTGTTAATAAAATTAATTGTTATACAGTTATATAAAGACTATCAATTATAATGACATTCATATATCAATGTATTGCATTAATATGGAGTCCTTAAATTTCTACAAGGTTACACATTTTAATTCAAAAACTGCACTGACCACATAATTTTCCTTTAAAAATATTTAAATATGACAAACTATTTTTTTCTGGAAAACAGCTTCTACCAAGTTTCATAACATACCTATTTCTTTACTAACGTCTTATTTTTCGCTTCTGAAAGTTTGGTAAGGTTAATATACTTATGATCACTTTACAGGTGAGTAAGTTGAGACTAAGAAAGGGCAAATGTCTCTCCAGGGTAGTTCACATAGCTCTAAGAAACCAAGTATACTTGTTAGCAGATTTGGCAACATAAATAACATGTTTACCTATTACTTACACTCTCTATTAATCCATTTTTTTGTGTCTCTACATTTATTCAATATCTGTCATTGAATTAGATTACATAACAAAATTTCTTTATTTTTCATTTTTAAAATCTGTCTGAGGATACTTGATTTTTATCAAAAGCATGGCATTTTGTCAATAAAATGGTTGTGCATGTATTAACCCTTTATTAAGTATATATATTAAAGAAAATTGTTGCTTCCCTAGAACATCGAATTTATTTGTGATTACTGAGCACCATATTTTCATTGAACTCATATTAAATGTTTATCCATATCTACATTATAATTCTTGTCCAGGGTTTTTAAAATTTATTCCTGCTATGCCTATAGTCAATAATGTGAACAGATTTATGGACCAGGTGTGATACCCAAAATCATTTCAATTTTTTTAACTTTCTTCCTATATTATTTGTAAAGCTAGTAAAAATATTCGCTATTCGCTAATGAAAAATAAAAAGCCAACTACAGTATTTCAACGCTGTCATATAATTCTATCAATCAAGGTTCTCTTTACTGTCAGAAAATAAAATCAGAATGTTCTATATGTTAAAAATAAGCTTAAATAAAATAGATAAATTAAGTCAAATATTTAATCTATAAAGAAATACACTTCTGAAGTTGAGGAATATGAGCTAGGAAAAGCAAACAGTATTTGATTAGAGCTGTCTAGACATTCATACGTTGAATGTGAATACTGAATAATAAAATCAAAATGAATAGCATTATGATAACATCAGATAAATTTGTGAAAATAGAAATCAGCAAGAGAAAACAAAACTATGATGTTACTGTGATTTTAAGGTGTGAATACAAACATCGGTTAGACCTTTATCTATAAAACTCTCTAATCTGCAGATCTTTATATAATGGTTCTAGTGAAAGTAACAGTTAAGTTTTAGATTTTTTTAATGTGAATTTTAGGAACAATGCCCAAACACTCATTTGTTAATTAAATTAACTGTTATTCTGATAAAAAAAATACACCACAGATCAAAATTTAGACAATATAGTTAAGTTCTAAAAATACAATACATTTAATAATGGTATTTGTTCTCAGAAAGAAGCATCCTGAACAATATTTCTTTAATTTTAAACATGCTGATAACAATCTCTTTCATTCAAAATATACTCTGAAGGGAAATTATAAGTATATATATACATATATATATACACACACACACACATATATGCTAAACCTTTCTGGCAATCCTTTTGTTTCATTAACTTTTGAACATGACTACAAATATATCACTGTCACTGTCCTCCCGTTGTTCATAAATTTTCTCGAGTGGGCCCAGTAATGTCTCCATTGTGAGACATGCTGTTACTGTGTTTGGCATATTGAATACGTCATGGGTAGCTTGCCAGGCTTTGCTGTGAGGGCAAGAAAGGAGAGCCACTTCACCTCACTGTTCTAAGTATGGTAGTACACTAATCTTCCTGTGTGTATTAGTGTAGTTTTAGTATGAACTGTGTATAATGATTCAGCAAAATGCAGAATAAAAATAATCAGTTGAGTGACCAGAGAGATACTACAAATTATATAACATCTGTTGGCATACAAGTGGCCAGATTTATCAGCACTGCATATGGTTCCCTGAGTAATCTTGAGTATGGAGCCTTAAGTACACCTTGAGCACATCTAGCACCTTTGAGAACATTGACTAGATCTATTAAGTAACATAGGGCAAATTATATTCAAAGGCCTTCCCACCAAAATGGATGAACGGATATTACTGACGTGTCTTGAAGGGTATCATGAACTCAAACATTTTTGGACTCATCTTGCCTCTTTTTTTATTGTTTAAAGTTCATTTTGCAATTTCTCTGAAACCTAGACAGTATTTCCTAAAATAATTATAACTTTATTTTAAAAGTGTAAGTTTTTATTTCAAATATTAGAAAATGAAAACTGGGACGCTTAAGATATTTTCATGAAGTTTCATTTACGCTCGGGAATCCACAAAAATCTCCTTACAAAAGTTCTCATTGAAAAGATAAAATTGAGGGGCCGGAGTGATAGTACAGCGGGTAGGGCGTTTGCCTTACATGTGATCCACCTGGGTTCCATCTCCGGTACCCCATATGGTCCCTCCCTCAAGCACCACCAGGAGTAATTACTGGGTACAGATCCAGGAGTAACCCCTGGGCATCGATGCGTGTAACCCAAAAAGCAAAAAAAAAAAAAGATAAAAAAAAAATAAATTGAAAAGATTTATTTAATCCCTGATTTTTTTTTTTTTGGCTTTTTGGGTCACACCTGGAGATGCACAGGGGTTACCCCTGGCTCTTTATTCAGGAATTACCCCTGGTGGTGCTCAGGGGACCATATGGGATGCTGGAAATTGAACCCCGATCGGCCGTGTGCAAGGCAAACGCCCTACCCGCTGTGCTATTGCTCCAGCCCCAATCCCTGATAATTATTAGTTTTTATTATCAAAAACTATTAATTTTATTATTACCTACTATTTAAATGTCACAGAAAATTATTATATTTTTCCTGGTGTTTTGTTAATCTGTCAGTACACAAATATGTATTATCAACTACTAAGGATATACCTTGTAGTTAGTCTATATGCTAGTATGTTGACTATTTTAGTATTTGTAGAACTTCTAAGCAGTGGTAGGACTATGTACCTTCTTTGAGGAAAGCTTAAGATCACATAAATATTCCTCATTATCATGAGTGCTTTTCCCTCATCATGTAGATATATGTCATAGAAATAAACAAGTATCCATAAAATATTTCTTCTTTTAAAATTTCTTCTTTAAATTCCTTCTTTTTAAAACATCCTTGTTTGTATAAATCACTATCTTTTAATCCCCTTAGTTAAAGTTTTCATTATAGCTTTTCTGTCCAATTAATCAGTTTCTGGAACTACATTATTATCAGTGTGATCTCAACTGTATTCAAAATTTTGTTGAAGAAAGATAAGATAAAGAGATTAAAATAACCTTGGTGGATTCTTTAAAACATGATGAAAATAATCCTTGTCAAATGAGAATCATTTATAAGAAAATTTTATTTTATAAAATCTCTCAGTATAAACCACAAACATGTTTGCACTGATTATTAATAAGGACCCTAAAGAGATGCCAGCTGGCTCTTATCTTTTAATCAGTTTTGAAATGAAAAACAATCATTTGTATATTATTTGAAAGTCCAGTTGTTCTATCATTCAAGTCATCTCAGAGTCCCTTCCCCAAAATTTTAGCTTGGTTTTGCTTTTAAATTTAGTGAAGGGAAATATTTTTGGTAAAAGAAATTTATTTAGAGAAATATGAGGGAAGAGAAAGAGATGGTGGCACAAGTTCAAGAGAAAACAGGCTTCTCCAGGGTAAGGTTGGGGGTCCTCTGTTTATATATTTTTCATCTGTTTATTTTTGAAATAACATAATTATCATTATTCTTTTTGATATTTTAGAATTAAGTATCATTGACTAGCCTTTCTACTACAAGAGAGCTAAGACTAATTTCTTATTTTAAATGGTCTCCTTACCCTACCATTTATACACATTCCTATATTACGATTTTACTAGTATTGATTAAATCAATTATAATCTGGCACATGTTCTTCAGGGTGGAGTTAACACTGCATTGCACTGTCCTCCCATTGTTCAGCTATTTGCTTGAGCAGGCACCAGTAACGTCTCACAACAAATTGTGAGACTTGTTACCATTTTTGGCATACTGAATACGTCATGGATAGCTTTCCAGGCTTTGCCGTGCAGGGTGGAGGTATATAATATATTATGAATAATTTATTTTATACTTTTAAACTTATGCTCCTATTTCCTCATTCATGTAATTTCTCTAGTAAACTGTGTAATAGCTACCCTGGATGGTCATTCATGAGACTCTTAGTGAATATATTTGCCTAAGTTTTTTCAAAGTGATAGCAGTGGGTATGGCATTTGCCTTGCACATGGCCAACCTGAGTTCGATTCCTCCACCCCTCTCAGAAAGCCTGGCCAGCTACCGAGAGTATCTCGCCCACACGTCAATGCCTGGCAAGCTACCCGTGGCATATTTGGTATGCCAAACACAGTAACAAGTCTCACAACGTTGAGACTTGGGCCCACTCAAGCTAATCGATGAACAATGGAAGGGCAGTGACAGTGACAGTAACTTTCTATATTTACATCATAAAAAGACTTTATGGACGTCTTTCCTGCCCTGCTGAGGCCGAGAGTTACCCCCCAGGAGTGACTCTCAGGGACAGCCATGGCCCCAGAGGCACACGGACCCAATTCAGAGCCCAGCAGCTTCCAACAGAAATGTGAATGGACTATGCATTGAACTATGGTGTTGTGCCTCTCCTCCCCCAACCCCGGGAGGCAAATAGGGTCTCTCTCTTCTGCCACCCTCCCCCACCCCCGGCAGCATGGTGGCTGCCACCTCAGAGCTTATTGTACAGCCAGGTATGAGCTGGCAGTGATGGGGCAATCGCAGCCTCATGGGATGGGGGCGGAACTGGCACATCCTTCCTGCCCCGCTGAGGCTGAGAGTTGCTCTCAAGGAGTGGCTCTCCGGCACCCCCATGGCCCCAGAGGCGCACAAAGCAAGCTCATAACTATGCAGCTTTTGGCAGAAATCACTCCAGAATTACTTAGTAAAATATCAGAAATCCAAAATCATATGGCCTTCATAACCAGCAATAGAAAACAAATTATTTCACAATGCCTTTTCAGCAGGTCTGATTGTTGGGGAAAAATTCCAAATAATAACGGTGCATCTTTTTGTCAAAATAATGAATGTAATTAAAGTAGAGAGAGAGTTAAGTGGAAATCATCTGCCTCACAGGGATTGGGAGAATGGGCATTGGGGTTCTTGATGGTGGAAAATATGCACTGACGAACGGATGGGTGTTTGATGATTGCATGACCGAGACTTAAACCTGAAATCTTTGTAACTTTTCTTTCAGTGATTTAATAAATAAATTAATTTAAAAATATTTCTAAAAAAAGACTTTATGAATTGACACTTCTATATAAGATTTTTTTTTTATTTTTTAAGCTATGATGCTGAGGTGCTAAATTATTGGTGGTATTTTTAAATGTCTGAAAACATATTTATTCTGTTTTCTCAAGTGAAAAAACTATGGGATAGAACAATGTAGAAAAAGAAGCTGAAAGTTCTTTCATAGAATAGCTTTGTCTTCTGTTTTCTAAAACCTGTTAAATCCTTATGCTTTTAATGCCATTGTAAACTCCTGCCCTTTGTACCTGATTATCCTGCTTCCTTGCCCTCTGTTCCTGTTCAAACCAAGATTAGCACACTTATTTGCTGTTGCACATTTGATTGTGCTCACACAACTTGGTTGTAGTGTGCCAGGTGATAAATTGGCTGTGGAACCAGGTATCTAAGAGGTGTTTCCTCCTTGATTGCATTGTGTTGGTAACTAAACTTTTTACATCATATCAACAAAGCAGGTGCTCTAATATGGGAACATACCCCAGGCAATGCATGTGGTATTTTAAATAATAGATTTATTTAAACATAAAATATGTATTGTATAATTCCTCTTAAATGTAAAATCCAAGATTTTTTATGTGCACAGTTTTAAAACTATTGTCTCAATCTCTTTATATATATTTTAAATATGCCTATCAATAATTATCTGCCTACTGCCAATTACTTCTCATTTCTCCCTTACTTTCCCTTTTAAAGCTGGCTACCAGTGTATTATGGGAGAGTTTGTTCTAGACAGCTCATACAAATTAAGCATTCAATATCTGGTTTCAAGGATTGGCTTCTCTCACTAGCATCTTTTTGTTTATTTTTTATTTTTTTATTAGTGAAACACCATGAGGTACAGTTATAGACTTATAAATTTTTGTGCTTGGGTTTCAGTTATACAATGATCAAGTACCCATCCCTCCCCCAGTGCCCATCCTGCACCACTACAGGTCCCAGCATCCCTTCCACCACCACCCCCCACCCCACCCTGCCTCTGTGGCAGGGCATTCCCCCTTGTTGTCTCTTTTTTCTTTTGGGTACTGTGTTTTGCAAGAGAGGCCTTGAGTGGCAATCATGTTTGGTCTATAGACTACTTTTAGCATGCTTCTCCCACCCTGGGAGGGTCTCACAACAACCCTTTATTTGGTGCTCTCTTCTCTATCTGAGCTTCCTTTTCACCTAGCACATGTGGCTGGCCTTCAAGTCATGGAGCAAAATTCCTGGTACTAATCTCAGCCATTCCTGGGTGTTAGTCTCCCGTTTTGTTGCTTTATGTTCCCCAGATGAATGCAATCTTTCTGAGTCTATCCCGCTCTTTCTGACTCATTTCGCTTAACATGGTACTTTCCATGTAGTACCACTTGTATGTAAATTTCATAACTTCATCTTTTCTAATACCTACATAGTACTCCATTGTGTAAATGTACCAAAGTTTCTTTAACCAGTCATCTGTTCTCGGGTACTCAGTTTTTTTCCAGATTCTGGCTATTGTAGAGAGTGACTAGCATCTTTTTAAAGTTCACTGACATATCTTACAAAAGTGCTTCATTCCTTTTGGTACTAAGTAATATTCCACAATATTCAGTTTTGTTTGTTGAAAACATTTAAGTCATTTAAAAGTTTTCTACTATAAACACACATATACAAGTTTGTGCATGTCTAGTTTTCTTTGAGAAGATAAAATTGTTAAAATGATTATAGTTAAATTTTATATGAATACAGAGGTTGAATATGTACGCTTTATTTATTTGTATAAATATTGTAATAAATATAGATTCATATTTTTTCTTTCAATAATATTATATAATTGGAAAACATATTTATAAGATGTTATTAAATTTAAGAGAGAATTAGAAATTGTTTACCCAAAACAAAGTATTTTACCAGAAAATATTTACAAATATCTTCTACATGAGTAAACATTGCTTTTCCATTATCTTAATGGTGGTTTATTTTTAAATATACACAGTTTTAGTTTATTTAGTGCAGTTTGACTATGTGTCCACTGGCTTCCTCATGTAATGCAGTATGTAACAAGGCAATTCTTAAGTGAAACATCAGAAGTTTACTCCGATATTTTCCATATATCATTTTATTTTTTTTATTTTTTTTAATACAGGAGAAGTACATATTTTTTTCCAGAAATGTTTATTTTGAAACATTTATTTCCATTCTTTGCATACCTTTAAATTTTTTGGTATCCTCAGCCTCTTCAATTCCATGGAGAAACCAAATTTGTTCTCTAAATTCAACACACAAGTTTTATATACTAATAGCAATCATTTGAGACAAAATAAGAACTATTTTAATGCAGTTATCCCTTCCTACTTTGTTATGTTTTTCTGCCATACCAGTAAACTCAAAATTCTAATATGGAAGTTTTGGTTGTAATTTAAAATAAAGATTACTAAAAATATAATATGCGCTAGATGCTATCCCAGTTGATTAAAAAGCAAATACAATAAAATTCTCCCATTGTCCATCTATTTGCTGGAGCAGGCCCAGTAATGTCTCCATTGTGAGACTTGTTGCTGTGTTTGGCATATTGAATACATCATGAGTAGCTTTCCAGGCTTTTCCATGTGGGTGAGTGGGTGAGATACTCTTGGTAGCTTGCTGAACTCTCTGAGAGTGGCGGAGGAATCGAACCCAGGTCGGTCGAGTTGGCCGCGTGCAAGGCAAACGCCCTACTGCTGTGCTATCGCTCCAGCCCAATGATAATGGAACTTCAAAAAAAATTAAGATATAACCACTTTAAGAAGTTAAGGGAATTATAGATTGACAAAATATAACATACAGGGCAAAACATGTTATTACACAGTTGGCCAACAAAACCCAAATATGTTTTTCAAACATAGGTGGATGTGATCGGTTACTCTTGAAAGAAGAGAAACATTATTCAGAACCTACTATGACACACAAGTTTCACTTCTCAGGTAGAACAAGACAAAGTGCAGGAGATGAAGACCTTGTCCAATGCTTGTCCTTCTAGGGGGAATGTGAGGTAGAAAGCAGCGATTCTCAATCCTCTCAGCACTTTAGAATCACCTGATGCCTTAAGAGGTTTTCTGTGCTCAGGGACTAGCCAGGACCTTCGTGAGTGAAATCCAGGCATTAGCATTTGAGTTCTCAGGTGATTCTAATGTGCTGGTAGATTGAGAATTTATACCTTTATGATTATAATTTCGGCATTTATCCAGAAGTAGCATTGTAGCACTGTTGTTCATCGATTTTGCTCAAGCGGGTATCAGTAATGTCTCCATTGTGAGACTTGTTAGTGTTTTTGGCATATCAAATACACCACGGGGAGCTTGCCAGGCTCTGCCATACACCTCTTGATATGACCCCAAAAGCAAAAAAAAAAAAAAAATACCGTGAAGTCAGGAACCTTATAAACTATAGGCTCATCCATATATCATTTTAGACTAAGATCTATAATCCCTTTTTAGATATTTTTTTAATATAGTTATGTCAAGCAGAATTTTAAACATGTTTCACATGTAAATTTCTGGTTGCACGGGAAACATTTTTGCAAAATGTATTTCTTTCTCATAAGTTGTTATGTAACATACAAAAGAAAAAAAAACACATAATTGTGAAGATTTATTTCTGGACTCTCAGTGCTACTCTCTAAACTTTTTGTCTGTGCTTATGTTCATATTAAACTATTTTGATTTTGAAAGCTTCATAGTCAGCTTTGAAATACTGAAATGTGAATTGTCTAACTGCATACAGTCCCCTGACCTCTAAAGTGAGTGATACCTGAGAATCGAGCAGAGTAAACTCTGAGCATAGCAGGATATGGCCCGAATTCCCTCCCCAAAGTTTTAAGACACAGATTATGGTTTTTAATCAAATTTTGTTCTACAGGTAATTGATTTATCATGTCATTTTCAAACATGAAAGGAAATAGTATGTGGCTACTTAATAGAACTATTAAATAGAAATTTGTCATATGTTGAATATAAACACTTATATTGTGTTATATTTTAAGCTTAAAGTCTATAAAAAAACTCAGATTAAGTTCAAAGAGTATTTTCTCAAATCTACTAAGTACCCTCATACCTCATAATAGTATCCTAAATTATAAAGAATTTTGATATTCATTTAGAAATAGTTTTAAATTTCTTGTTATTTGATCATAGAAAATACATTCAGAAATTAAAGTGATTGTCTATTTTTTAAAATCACCATGAATTACAAAGTTAAAATTTAGCCATGGCTGAATTTCAGACATACAGTTTTCTAATGCCAGTCCCTTCACCTGTGTCCTCTTCTCTCCGCTAATGTCCCCATTTTCCCTCTAACCCCCAGCTTGCCTTTACGACAGGCATCCCCTCCCCAGCATGGTTTTCCCTTCCTAACTTATGCCCCACACTTCTGCTCCAGTGGACAGTGTCTTCTTGAAGACCAGTTCTCCTGCTCTTCATCTTTAATACATCTGGGTATTTCATAGTCCCCTTTGAGATATCTTTATTTCCCCACGTTAGCAACATTGTTCTGAATTCTCTCCTCTGACTGTAATTACTCAAAAATGTTCTCCAGATTCATCCACATACCAGCAAATTGTGTGCCTTCAACTTTCATCTTGGCTAAATCATATTTCATTGAGTCTATGTACAATAGTTTAAAACTACTATCTTGCTTATGTCGGAAACTAGTTCGATCCTTGGCAGAACATAGAATACCACAAGTAACAAGTACTACCAGGAATAATCCATAAGCACTGAATCTAGTCTAAGCTCTGAACACTGCCAGGGATGGCCCAATTCCACAACTCCTAAAGTAAATTAGAAAGAAACATCATTCTCATGCTCATTTATTAAAGGAGTTTTAAAACCCTTTAATAATAGATTGTATTGATAATTGTCTATTAGAGTTTAACATTATTTGACTTAAGCTCCTTTTAAATAAAAAAAAATTTGAATCGTTAAGTAGTCCTCCACCCTGTCATAAAAATCTACTTTCCTTAAATAGACAAATAAAACACAGAAATTGCTCCCTGATTGTGCCCAATGTTACTACTACACCGCTAGATTTTTTTTTTAACATCCCCTCAGAAGATCCATTGACCCCATTTGGAAACACTGAACTGTAGACAATGTCACTTTGGAAATAGAGATATTTTGAGCTTTTTAGTTTTGCTTTTTTTAAAAAAAAACTTTATAAGCATTGGTTCTTTTCCACTTAACCCAGTGTTGAGGCCCCCAGTCTCCTGAATATTAGTGAGTATGATTGGTAAGAAAAGTATACCTCTCTCCTTTATCTCCTGTTCCTAATAATGTTACAACATAAAGAAGTCATGTTGAGAAATTATCTTCCTTTATTATTTTGATTAGGGTGCTTTTTCCTATCACGGCAAGGTATTATTTTTAATTTTAGTTCATCTATTAAAATAGTCATGTTTTTTTCCTATTCCTGATATGATTTACAGCTTCAGTTTAGTTTTATGCTCCACCCCCACCTCCCCACACCTAACCACATACAGTACCAAAACTCCATTGCTGACCTATCATAATCAAACATCTGCCATTCTTCATACCTAATCTTTTTCTCTGTTATCAACTATAATTTTCACTAAGCTCAGATATCAGATTTTTTGTGTTTTGCCAGTTTGTTTGGTTTAGTTATTCATATTCCCCATATAAATGAAACCATCTGGTAATTGTCTTTCACTTCTTTCTTGTTTGTTTCACTTAGAATAATCAGCCCTGTGTCACTATAATATCTCTTGCTTAGTCATGATATATTGCCCTTTTATATTTGCTGCTTTTTAGTTACTAAGAATTTTGCATTTGTGTTTATAGGGAACATTGTTCAAAATATTTTTTTAAATGAAGCTGTATGATTTTATTATCAAAAATAGTCTGGCTCATACAAATAGAAAGTGTTTTTTCCCACTCTGTGTTCTGCAAGGGCTTATAGAACACAAATATTTGTTAAATTTTTCAATGAAGACTTATGTGACTACAGTTTTCTTTGTGGAAGCTTTAAGTTATAGATTTGGTTCATTTTATATTGAAATAGGATTCTTCAGATTGAATTGTTCTTGAATAAGCCCTGAGATTTCATCTTTGAAACAACTTCTCTCCTGATAATTTTTAAATTTAAGGCCTTAGAGTGAGTCTGAAGAGATAATATAATGGATAGTATAATATTCCACATGGCCTATGAAATTAAATTTCTGACACAGTATATGGTCCCCTGAGCTTCCCTGGGAGCGATCCCTCAGTGAAGAGCCAAGGGTAAGTCTTGAGCACCTCTGAGTATGGCTGTCAAACAAAAACAAGCAAACACATTTAAGGGTTTAGGGTTATTCATAATTTTTTTAATTTATTTAAAAATCTCATAAGGTCTGCTGCAGTAGCCTCCATTTTCTTGCTGAAATTTGTACCTTGTTTATTTTAATTTTAGTCTAATGAAATAGTATGCAAAACTAATATATAAAATACAGTTTATTTAAAATGCTAATTGAAGAAAATAAACAATACCAATTCTAACATTTATTAATATGAATATTAATATTACAAATTATTATTAGGTTATGACTAATTAGGTATAAGTAATAAATGTGCACAAACTGGATGCTAAAACCTGTGTCAAATAAACATTTTCTCAAACCTAAGCAAATGTAAATATACACCAAATTTGTAGATATAGAGGTTAAATAGTATTATAAACTCAAATTACCTGTATTGATAGATTCAGCTCAATTCAAACTAAAATCCCAGCAACATTCTGTACAAGTTAATAAATTATTCTAAAATATTAAGATGCAAGTTATTCTAAAATATGCATCAATAGGAGTTGGATTGATAATGCAGGGGTACAGTGATTGTCTTGCATGTGACTTGAGTTCAATCCTTAGCACCCAATGTGCTCTCAAGAGTGTGACCCAGGAGGACCAATCCAGGAGTACCATGGGGGTTAGCCCACAAACTAACTAAATGCAATAAAATATACATAGACCTTGAATTTTTAAAGCAATTTTGAAAAGCAAGAAAAAAATCAGAAGTTATAATACCAACATCTCATTATGATGAAAGAGAAATCGAGAAGTTCTATATGGAGCTGGAGAAGTTCTATAAAGAAGACCACACCTTCTACAAGATCATTGTGGGTGATTTTAATGCAAAGATAGGACCGAGAAGATCAGCTGAAGAACTTCACATCAGGACCCATGGCCTAGAATGGAACGAACAGGGTGAGAGACTGTCTGAGTTCATCATGTCAACCAGGACCATCCATGGTAACTCACAGTTCCAGAAGGCAGAATCTAAACGTTGGACATGGGAGTCTCCCGGTGGACGATTCCACAACGAAATAGACCACATCATATTCAATGGACGGTTTTGCCTGACCGATGTCGCTGTTGTCCCAAAATTTCGAACGGGATCAGACCACCGTCTCCTTCGTGCAAAATTCTACTTCACAGAGCGGGGAGAAAGGGCTGCAAAGTTCAAAAAGAGAACTCCCAGAATGACCACCAACTGGGAACTCTTTGGTACTATTGCGGCAACATGGGAAGATGCCATTGTTGACAACATTGACGAGGAATACGATCGACTGGTTCAGCACCTCCATGAATGTGCGAGGAACGCCAAGAGAGAGATAGCCACAAAAAAAGTCTGTCTTCGAAAACTCTTGAGCTAATTAGCCAGCGTGGTTTGGCGCATGCCTCAGGCAACCGCAAGCTAACGTCCAAGCTCGCAAAGCAGTGCAGAGATGCGATCAAGGAAGACCTCAAAGAGAGAAGAGCAGAAGTGCTGGTAGATGCGGCATAAGCCGGGAAAAGTATTCGTAATGCCTGCCTGTCCTTTGCCAACTACAAGACCAAGATGACTGCCCTCCAAGGTCCTGATGGATCCATCGCATCCGCCAGAACGGCAATGGAGAAGATTATCCATGACTTCTACTCAAATCTCTTCGATAGCCATGTCCACTTGCCGACATACCAAATTCCACAGGATGGATATGTCGTTCCCAATGTTCTCCCTTCCGAAATCCAACACGCCATTTCGTCGGTAAAGAAACGAACAGCACCCGGTCCAGACAAAGTCAGACCTGAACACCTGAAGAACCTGCTGTCAGTACTCATCAATACACTGGCTCGGCTCTTCACACGCTACCTGTCTGAATGCAAGTTTCCGTCCTAATGGAAAACCAGCAGGACCGTACTACTGTTCAAGAAGGGAGACATCCATGACATTGGCAACTATCGCCCGATCTGCCTATTGTCTGTCATCTACAAGTTGTTCACTAGAGTCATCCTAAATAGGATTGGCAGAACACTAGATGAAGGACAACCATGCGAGCAAGCCGGGTTCCGCAAAGGATTCAGCACCATGGACCATATCCACACGATAACCAAGCTCATTGAGGTTTCTCGGGAGTTCAAGATGCCACTCTGTTTAATGTTCATTGATTTAAAGAAGGCCTTTGATTCTGTTGAGACGGAAGCGGTCATTGAAGCCCTAGCCAATCAGGGCATTCAAGCCCAATACATCAGGATCCTCCGTGATCTGTATTGCAGATTCACTACCAGGATCTCACCATTCTACAAAGAATTGTTCGTTGATGTCAAGAGAGGGGTGCGGCAGGGTGATACCATTTCACCGAAACTCTTCAGTGCCACCCTCGAGAACATCATGCGACAACTGGAATGGGAAGGAATGGGAGTGAAGATAGATGTTCGGCAACTACACCACCTCCGCTTTGCTGATGACATTGTTTTAATAACACCAAACATCAGCCAAGCGGCACAAATGCTGGCTGACTTTGACTGTGAGTGTGGAAAGGTAGGACTACAGCTGAATCTTACGAAGACAATGTTTATGAGAAACAGCCTCGCTCCTGATGCCCCATTCGCTCTCAATGGAACGACCATCTCCGAATGCAACAGCTATGTGTACCTAGGTCGAGAGGTCAACATGACAAATGACCTGGCACCCAAGCTGTGCAGGAGGAAGAGAGTGGCTTGGATCGCCTTCAAGAACGTCGAAGAAATAGCTAAGAGGACGAAGAACCTCCGGCTCCGGGCACATCTCTTTGATTCCACTGTTCTTCCTGCATTAACATATGCCTCAGAGACCTGGACCCTACGCAAACAAGATGAGAACACTATTCAGGTCTCCCAAAGAAGAATAGAAAGAGCTATGCTTGGAATATCACGTTTCACTCAAATGAAAGAAAGAATCTGGAGTTTCGACATCCATCGACAATCAAGAATCAGGGATGCTGTCTCGTTTGCCAAGGTGTCAAAAACCAGATGGGCTGGTCACATAATGAGATTTAAAGATGACCGCTGGACTAGAGCTGTTACCGACTGGATTCCATGGGATGTCAAAAGACCGCGTGGCTGCCCACCTACCAGATGGTCAGACTTCTTCGTCAAGATCATGAAAGATCGGTTTGAGGCTCTTCATGTTCCCAGAGCGAACAGATGCCATTGGGCTACACTAGCACGCGACAGGGACAAATGGAGATGTTACTGGCGCCCGCACGAGCAAATTGCTGACTAACAGGAAGTTAAGTGATTAAGTGATAATACCAGATTTCCAAATCTGCTCTAACAAAATAGTATAAATAACATAGAAAGGGTACTTGTACATATTAACAAAGCGTGGACATGAAATATACCCAAAATATCTATAAATCTGATTTAACTGTGACACAAAGGAAATTAATTGAAGAAGTTTTGATGTTTTCAAGATATATTGCTAGAACTATTTTAATTAAATATTTAATTAAAAATGAATCTTTAGGTCTAGATAAACAATTAGAAGACACCGGAACAGAGGCCCAGCTCTGGGCAACAAAGCTGAACAGCTCCAATTCCAACAGGTACAGCCCGCCCCCAAGGTCCTGGGTCCCTCTCTGGGCATGCTCAGCTAGAACCAGCCCCTAGAAAGCTGGTTTTCAACCCCTGTTCTGCGTGGGAGGGGCACAGAGGCCCAGCTCTGGGCAACAAAGCTGAACGGCTCCAATTCCAAACAGGAGACGTTCCCAACTCCTCACCCAGTGCCAGGGACTCTTTCCGGAGCCGCGGCCGCTAACGCGGCCACGAAATATTTTCCCACTACATATGCCATAGGAACCATAAGCTACCTTATTAGATGGAAACTTCTCTAGTTTAGCTCAGCCACTAGAAACACAGTAGCCAATAACTCATAAGGCTATCTTAACTCACACTGCATATCAAGCAGAATAGTAACAGTGAACGTGAAGGACTAAACCACACCTCTCACAATGGTAAAGCAACGCAAAAGCCCACCAAACTTTCATATTGAAGAGTCTAGCCCAGATGACACCAACAGTACTGTAGTGTTAGACAACCTCTTTGACAAGGAATTCAGAAGGGAGCTACTTAGGATGCTTAGGGAATTAAAAGAAAGAATGGAAAGCAATGCCAACAGAAGACAAGAGGATCTGAAGGCAGAAATGAGGAAAATGCAATCAGAAATGTCAGTCCTGAAAAATCTCGTAGGCGAATTGAAAAGCTCAGTGGAAGGCCTCAGCAGTAGAGTAAGAGCAGCTGAGAACAGAATCAGTGAGCTCGAAGATGAAGTTCAGAGACTCTCCAGAAAAGATCAGAAAATGGAAAAGAGACTTAAAATTCGGGAACAGATGGCAAGAGAAGATCGTGATGAAGCCAAGAGGGGTAACATAAGAATTATTGGAGTCCCAGAGGGACAGGAAGAAAACCTCGACGAAGAAGAAACTGTCAAAGACATCATTGCTACAACATATCCAGAGCTGAAGAAAACTTGTGACCACACTCAGGAGGCCCGAAGGGTACCAGCTAGAAGAAATCCGAATAAAAATACACCAAGACACATTCTGATCAAAATGACCAAAACCTTAGACAGAGACAAAATTCTGAAAGCAGCAAGATCGAAGAAAGAAATCTCTTACAAAGGAGCATCCTTAAAATTCACAGCTGATTTTTCTGATGAAACCCTCATGGCCCGAAAACAGTGGTGGGACATAGTAAAAAAACTCAATGAAATAAATGCCTCCCCAAAATACTTTTCCCAGCAAAACTCTCATTCATAATAGAAGGAACAACACACAGTTTCACAGACAAACAACAGCTCAGGAACTTCATAGACTCAAAACCATGGTTACAAGAACAACTAAATGGGCTACTTTAAGGCAAGAAAAGCCCCTCAAATACACCAAATTTTAACAGAACAATGGGAAAAAATCCCATAACAATAATCTCTCTCAATGTCAATGGGCTAAACGCACCAATTAAAAGACATAGAGTGGCAGGATGGATTAGAAAATTGAACCCAACATTCTGCTGCCTGCAAGAAACACATCTCAATAGTCAAAGAAAACACAGACTCAGAGTCAAAGGCTGGAAAACAATCCTACAGGCAAACAGCTCCCATAAAAAAGCTGGGGTAGCCATCCTTATATCAGACCACATTGATTGCAGAGTGAGGAAGGTCATAAGAGACAGTGAAGGCCATTTCTTATTGATCAAAGTATCTGTACAACAGGAAGAACTTACAATAATAAATGTATATGCACCTAATGAGAGACCAGCAAAGTACTTAAAACAACTACTCATAGATTTGGAAAAAGACATCAATAGCAACACAATACTAGTGGGAGACTTCAACACTGCTTTGTCACCTCTGATAGATAACCAGACTCAAGCTTAGCAAGGACATACTTCATTTGAGGGAAACAATGGAAGAAAGGGACTTAGTAGATATATACAGGACACTTCATCCACAAAAAGCTGAATACACATTCTTCTCAAGCATACATGGAACATTCTCCAAGATAGACCACATGCTGAGCCACAAAACATGCCTCCATAAAATTAAGAAGGTAGAGATTGTATCAACAATCTTCTCAGACCATAATGTGCTGAAATTAGAAGTAAATCACACACAAAAACAGAAAACTAAATCAAAGACCTGGAAATTAAACGGTGCACTATTGAACAACGAGTGGATTAGACAGGAAATCAAAGAGGAAATCAAAAGATTCCTAGAAACGAATAAAAATGAGAACACAAGTTACCAAAACTTATGGGACACAGCAAAGGCTGTGTTAAGAGGAAAGTTTATAGCTCTACAAGCATTCCTCAGGAAGTAGGAGCGAGCACACATAAGTAACCTAACCTCACAGCTTAGAGCTTGGAGAAGGACCAAAAAAAGGAGCACAACCCGAACAGGAGAAAGGAAATAATAAAACTCAGAGCAGAGATTAACGAGATGGAAACCCAAAAAACAATCCGAAAGATCAATGAAACCAAAAGCTGGTTCTTTGAGAAAATTAACAAGATCGATAAGCCTCTAGGAAAACTCACAAAGAAAGGGAGAGAGAAAACCCTAATAAACCGAATCAGAAATGAAAAGGGGGTCATTACAACAGAAACCACAGAAATTCCGAGGATCCTCAGGGAGTACTTTGAGAAGCTTTATGCCACAGAACATCAAAACCTCGAGGAAATGGATAAATTCCTAGACTCCTACAGACTCCCAAGGCTGAACCAAGAAGACCTGGAATACCTGAACAGACCTATCACCATCAAGGAAATTGAAATGGTAATAAAAAGTCTCCCCAAGCACAAAAGTCCTGGTCCGGATGGATTCACTAGTGAATTCTTCCAAATCTTTAAAGAGGACTTACTCCCAATCCTCCTTAAGCTTTTCCACGAAATTGAAATATCAAAAACACTTCCGAACAGTTTCTACGAAGCAAATATCACACTGATACCAAAAGCAGACAGAGATACCACAAAGAAAGAGAATTACAGGCCGATATCCCTGATGAACACAGATGCAAAGATCCTCAACAAACTACTAGCAAATAGAATCCAACTACTCATCAAAAAGATCATACACCATGACCAAGTAGGATTCATCCCAGGGATGCAAATATGGTTTAACATTCGGAAATCAATCAACATAATCCACCATATCAACAAAACAAAAGATAAAATGCATATGATCATATCAATAGATGCAGAGAAAGCATTTGATAAGATCCAGTACCCCTTTATGATGAAAACCCTAGCCAAAATGGGTATAGAGGGGACCTTCCTCAACATAATTAAAGCCATCTACCACAAGCCTACAGCAAGCATTATCCTCAATGGGGAAAAACTGAGAGCCTTCCCTCTAAGATCAGGGAAGGGACAGGGATGCCCACTCTCTCCACTGCTGTTTAATATAGTACTGGAAGTACTTGCAATAGCGATTAGGCAGGAAAAAGATATTAAGGGCATTCAGGTAGGAAAGGAAGAAATCAAGCTCTCACTATTCGCAGATGATATGATACTCTACTTAGAGAACCCAATAACTTCCACCAAAAAACTCCTAGAAACAATAGACTCGTATAGTAAAGTTGCAGGTTATAAAATCAATACCCAAAAGTCCATGGCTTTCCTATACGTAAACAGTGAGAGAGAAGAAAGCAACATGAAAAAAACAATCCCGTTCACAATTGTGCCCCAGAAAATTAAGTACCTAGGAATCAGCTTAATTAAGGAAGTAAAGGACCTGTACAAAGAAAACTACAAAATGCTACTTCAGGAAATAAAAGAGGACATGAGGAAATGGAAAGATATCCCCTGCTCATGGGTCAGGAGACTTAACATTGTCAAAATGGCAATACTACCGAAAGCATTGTATAAATTCAATGCAATCCCCATAAGGATACCCATGACATTCTTCAAAGAAATGGAGCAAACACTCCTGAAATTTATATGGAACAATAAGCCCCCACGAATAGCTAAAGCAATTCTTGGGAAAAAGAAAATGGGAGGAATCAACCTCCCGAACTTCAAACTGTACTACAAAGCAGTAATAATTAAAACAGCATGGTACTGGAACAAAGGCAGAACTGCAGACTAATGGAACAGGGTTGAATACACTGACATCTCCCCTCAATCATATGCTCATCTAATCTTTGATAAAGGTGCAAGTAATGTGAAGTGGAGTAAGGAAAGCCTCTTTAATAAATTGTGTTGGCATCACTGGACGGCTACATGCAAAAAAATAGGCTCAGAACTCTGCCTAACACCATGTACTAAAGTAAGATCAAAATGGATTAAAGACCTCAACATCAGACCAGAAACCATAAGGTACATTGAAGATAAAGTTGGCAAAACCCTCCATGACATTGAAGCTAATGGTATCTTCAAAGATGCCACGCCACTGGCCGAGCAAGTGAAGACAGTGATAGATAAATGGGACTATCATAAACTAAGAAGCTTCTGCACCTCCAAAGAAACAGTGACCAAAATACAAAGACAGTCTACAGAATGGGAAAGTATATTCACCGAATACACATCTGACAAGGGGTTGATATCAAGGATATACAAAATACAAGTTAAACTCCACAAGAAGAAAACATCCAACCCCATCCAAAAATGGGGCAATGAAATGAACAGAAACTTTCTCAAAGAAGAAATCCGAATGGCAAAAAAGCACATGAGAAAATGCTCTACATCATTAATCATCAGGGAGATACAGATCAAAACCACAATGAGATACCATCTCACACCTCAGAGACTGGCCCACATTCAAAAGAACAAAAGCAACCGATGCTGGCATGGATGTGGCGAGAAAGGGACACTTTTCACTGTTGGTGGGAATGTCCACTGGTTCAGCCCTTCTGGAAAACAGTATGGACGATTCTCAAAAAATTAGAAATTGAGCTACCATTTGACCCAGCAATACCACTCCTGGGAATATATCCCAGAGAGTCAAAAATGTATAGTCGAAGTGACATCTGCACTTGTTTGTTCATTGCAGCACTCTTTACAATAGCCAGAAACTGGAAGAAACCTGAATGCCCAAGAACAGATGACTGGTTAAAGAAACTTGGTACATCTACGCAATGGAGTACTATGTAGCTCTTAGAAAAGATGAAGTTGTGAAATTTACATACAAGTGGTACAATATGGAAAGTATCATGCTAAGCGAAATGAGTCAAAAAGAGAGGGATAGACATATAAAGATTGCATTCATCTGGGGGATATAAAGTAACAAAGTATGAGATTAATACCCAAGAATAGCTGAGATCAGCACCAGCAGGATTACTCCTTAACTTAGAGGCCAGCCGGGTATCCTAGAGGAAAGGGCTTTTCAGATAGCGAAGGGAGCACCAAATAAAGGATGTTTGGAGGATCCTCCCAGGAGGGGAGATGCATGTCGAAAGTAGACTATGGACTGAACATGTTTGCCACTCAATGCCTCTTTTGCAGACCACAACACCCAAAAGGAAAGAGAGAACACAGGGGATTGCCCTGCCACAGATACAGGGGGGATGGGGGGATGGGGGTGGGAGGGATATTATCCATGGTGGTGGAAAATGGGCACTGGTGGAGGGATGGGTATCTGATCATTGTATAATTGAAACCAAAGCACAAAAAATTGTAAATCTACAACTGTAAAAAAATAAAATAAAATAAAGGGGAAAAAAAAAGAAGACACCGGAGTTGACTTTGACTTAAAAAGCATTATTTTTAAAAAGAATGTGAAAAAGTTGACTTTGACTTAAAAAGCATTATTTAAAAAAACAAAGATCAAAATTGAAGGGTTTTCTTTTAAAAATTCCATTACATGCAAAAAATGCAAAAACTAAAATTGCTTACCCAGAAGAAAATTTGCAATTAAACTGTATCACAAGGGTCTTTGTATTCAGAATTATTTGAATTGCAAAAATGCTAAAATGGAAAAGAGGTTATACTATTGCCAAAAATATGGCAATGAAGAAATAAACTCCAGATGCTTACAAAAAATATTGGAATAATATTTTAACAATCATAGAGCTATTGTATATCTCAAAACTTGGAGAGCTGTATATTAACAACAAAAATGTAACAAATACTAAAATTGTAACTGTCATAATACTTTACACACACAAACATACACAAACACACACAGAGACACACACACACACACACACACACACACACACACTGAAATTTTGAGACCAGGAATGTAGCTTAGCACTAAGCAAAGAATTCTGAAGAAACGTACATTAGCAATCCTATTAGCTGCCTAATCTCTAGAAACCAGCTCACACTGTATTTTACTAGGCCAAGGAATCAGGAGTGAGAGGATGAATGATGTGACACAAATTATCACCATTCTAAATATGTCAGGCATGCATCCTGCTGACAAGAAGAGTCTGTCTGGCATAGTAAGTAGCTGCATCAGCTTTTCAATATACAAGTACAAACAAGTGAGTTATTCCTCATTATTAAGATTATAATCCTCAGTTCAAAAGTATGTTTGTGTAACACAAATGCAAGGTGCTTAAATTACTTTGTATTTCCAATTCCCTCTGATGAGGAAAGGTTTAGTTTAAAAACACATCAATAAAATGGCATAGTTGCATCCTCACTTATTCTAATTCTCTATAAATGTAATTTCTTCGATTATATATCATAAAGGCATAATGCTATTGACTACACAGTGAACGCTCCCATGAATACACATCAAAAATTGCAAATAATTATTCCCAGATTAGAAATAATATTACAAGCAAAATTGACGCAGGAGGAAATCTCATAAATTTTAATTGCTAGAAATTTGTTGCTAACTTCTCATCATCATTTTCGACCATCCTAACTCTAGTCTTTAGCAAATTTTTTCATAGATGCATAATAAATGAAATATATTTGCTTATGAAAATTTGTTATAAACGTTAATGGTGTTAAAAAAAACTTAACACTCACCAAAGACTATGCAACTACATAAGTATTTGGTGAAGATTGCTTGTCTGGACTGTTAATTGGCCTATGCTTATGTAGCAAATTAACTGGAAATATATGTTACTTGGCAGAAAAATATAATTATTTCATAGAAAAAGTGACCATAATAAAAAAAATCTGTATTTCTTTTGTTTAGTATTCTCCTATATACTCTGTAGTTTTTAAATTCAGAAAAAAGTTTTGGGAGAATTTACAAAAAAATGCATTTTCCAGAAGATATCAAAGGATTGACTAATGAGTTGGTGGTAAAATGAGAAGAATCTCATACAAGACCAAAAAGTAGTAATGAGGTGCAAAAGAAAATCATCATGTTGTGAACAGAAAGAGTTCTAAACTATTTGAAGAATATGTAGGATAATAAAAATATTCATAGAATATGTTTTTCTGTATTGAATGTGTGATTATGTTTAATTGGTACAATGACAGCAAAAATAATAATGATAAAACTAGCTCTATCATGGACTGAAGCCAGCATTTCTAGTAGTGAGTTTCCCTGAACAAAATCAGGAAACTAGCATAATTGAGAGAATTGACATTCACTCTGTTTACAGACACAGCAAATCTGCACCAAAATTTGAAGCAATCCACACGAAATTTGAACTGCCATTTGAACAATGTTTCTACACCAAGAAATGAAAACACTACATTGAGATGGATTGAAGAACAACACCTAAGCCTAAAACAGAACAAGTTGCAATCGGGGTAATTCTAAAACATGGAATGTTACCCTGGGGAGGTACAGGCGCAGTTATTGAAACCCCAGTACCCGAAACCCAATATCAAACAAATGTATACAACATAGGAACAGAATGCAAAGAGCACAGGTATAAGCAGGTGTCAGAATTGCAGACAGGAGCTACACTAGAGACCTCTGATGACCCTAATAGCAACTGTGGTATATGTTACACTTATTCTCCAATCCACACTAACAGACCCTGCAGGGTGAAAAAAGGAAAACAACAACAACAAACAAACAAAAAACAAACAAACAAACAAACAAAAATGTTGGAGAGCTCTATTTACACCATAAAATAGCTGATCTGGTAGAAAGCCAAGGAAAATTTATTTAGACTTAATGTTACTATCATTACAGTAGACCTTACCTTCCCACATCCAACTGTTTGTAAGTCAAGTCCAATCATATGCACCTCAATATCTCAATAGACAGAAATAAATCTGTAAACTCCCAATAGCATTAACACTTTGTAAGAGAGGCCTACTCTCTTCTGTACCCTTTAAAAGACACAAGGCCTTTGAATGTGGTCTCTGCTAGTCCCAGACTGCATTTTTGGTTGCCAATTATAACAAGACAGTAGGTTCTTCTTTAAAAACCCTGCACCAGTTCCTGGGCCTCAGAGACTGCAGAGGTCTAGAAACTCCTGTGCACTTATATCTGAGAAATCCCTCAAATCTGAATTTGGCATACAGGCACCATGTTCTACGTGTTCCTGCATGTACAGAGCTGCTTTGATGTCAGATCTGATCTAGGCTGAAATAGAAGAGATTGCAGGTCCTTGCACACACAAAAAAAGATTATTTCTCCACCCCAGTGAGATTCCCAGTCACCAACTACTCCTGTATAGCTCCATTACTATAACTCTGTAATGACTACAGTGACTTAGAATTCCCTGGTTACTGCACAGTCATTTGAGACTCCATACACTGCCACCACAAATGTGAATACTTGGTCACTATCCAAGTCTGCTGAGACCTGGGATACTAGTTCCCCTGGCATTTGCAATAGCACCCACTAACAGTTGCACAGAATACCTGTCCCCACTTTTTTTTGCTGGTTGGTAATCCTGTTTTCTAACAATTCCTCAGGCCATGCCCAGCTTTCATCTGTGGCTAGCACCCCAACCTGCTCTCAATACTTACTCTAGCATGAGCTCCCAGCATCTGGCAAGGGTCGGGCAGTTAACTATAGAACCATAGCAGTTTCCATCCACTCGTGATTTATACTTAATGCCTAAGCTGACTCAAAATCATCATCCCAGCAAATAGCAGAGGTGTACAACTGTGCTCATGGTCATTATTAGTTCTCCAAAAATTTAACAACTGTCTTAGGTTACAGCATTAGCACCTGTGATCTACAAATCATATCCAAGTCCACTCAACTTCACTGGAACATATCTGCATAACCAGAAAAGTTTGACTCTTTCAAAGGGTACCTTAGATATAGAGTTTCATTACTATGTGGAGCTAGTGGAGCTTCAGACCTGATGGGAAGATGTTGGAACTCATCCACACTGATGGACAGCAAGAATAGTTATAGAAATATTCCTAATATCTCAGAACTATGCAAGCTGCCTAAATAATATTTTAGACTGCCTTTGTGGTGGCAATGAAATGAAGTAATCAATGAGATATCACTTCAACAAAGTATGAGAAAAGTTCAAAGAATAATAAAACTAAAGAATACAATAGCAAGCCAGAACTTACAATAAGGGAACTCAATAGCAGAATGTACAAAAGTAAAAAAGCATACTCTATTGAAACAAGAAAGTATAATGCTATCTCAAAAGGCCAGGCAAAAGAGGAACTGATTTTAAAAGGTAACTTGATAGCTCTATGGGACAGTGTCAGAAAGAACAACATTTATATCACAGAGATTACAGATAGTGAAAGGAGAGAAAATGGGGCATAATTTATATTTGAAGAAATAATAGCTGAGGGATTTCTTAAGCTGAGAAAACCATTAGAGACCCATTATCTGGGATTCCACAGAGTTTCAAACAAAATATATCCAAACAGACAACCAGAACTGCAGTAAGAGGAGTGGCGCTGTTGCCATAAAAGTCAGGGGCTAAGTCAGGAGGAGGCAACAAGATTTTTCAAATATTACATTACACAGAAGCTAAAAGATATGGCTCCAATTTAACTATAGGTAAACTACTAAATAAGAATGTTTTATTTCCTCAAAATAAAGAATGGGATTTGTTTAACATAGCTGTTCTTTGTCATACCCATATGTGTGACACATAAAATTTAGAAAACCTGGGTTGGAGTTACACACTGATTTAAAGTGAAAAGATTAAAATCGTCACACCCCAAACACTCAGAACGAATTGAAACAGCTAACACTTATGGTGAATTCATTTTTAATCCCTCCACAATCTTTTAAATTGTATTATAAGCCAAAAAACACAATTTATTGAGTTAAAAGTTAAAAAATGACAAATATCTAGGTGTCTCAAAGCTACCATTTTCTTACAATGCTTAACTTGCATTGGATAAAGAACATATTCACATATTTCTATTTTCTTTTACAAACGAAAAATTACATTGAAAGTTTCGGTTAAAATCACAGACCAAGTCTGGAGAGACAGTACAGAAGGAAAGGTGTTTATCTTGCGTTTAGAAGAACTCTATTTGGGTTCCTGGCACCACAGAAGGTCCCTGGGCCTTGCCAGAAGTGATCACTGAGCACATCCAGGTGTAAGCCCAGAGTACACTCAGCCGTGGCCCTTAAGAAGGAGAAAAAGAGCATAAAGTTACAGACCGGAGTCAGGGTCCTGGAATAGCTTACAAGTAAAATGGACTGTTTTGAAATCTAATCTCCATGGCTGCACTACAACCATAACCAATGTTATGATACCAGTTAGTGCTTAGACAAATTGTATGAGAACCATAAACACATATTTTAACTCTATTTTTTTAAATATATAAAACCAACCAAGTGTTTTGTGACCTCTATTTATATATAAAATGAAAGTAAGTCAGTATGAATCACAGAATGGAATGGGTCAGTTTTGCACATGACTTCAATTAGAATTATCTGAAAGAATATCTTCAGTTCTTTGATTAAAAAACAGTGGGAATCACTCCTGGCCACTGAAACAGAAATGACACGCGTGTACTGTTAACAATTGCCTTATAGCAAAGAGAACTATGAGGAGAAGATAACCAAGAAAGAAATTTATAATGATGTTGATAAATATACATACCTTATTTCCATGTCTCCATTCTCTAATCAAGAGGTAGTCATTATCTTCCTTTAGTCTGAAATACAAATTAATGATAACAATTTATGAACCAATGACCATGCTTCACAAACAACAGTTCTATAAAGACTGATGATTCAACTACAAAATTTTCTGTTCTACTCAAATAAGCTTCCTACAAAACTTAGTCAGATACACTTTTAATTATGTACATAATCATTATAGTATTGCATGCAATTAAGCATAAATGGTAAGTACTTGAAATAGATAACATTACTCTAATTAGTATTGCTTTCACAGTCAAATCAAATTTCAGATTTTCTTTATGTTGTTGCTTCTTCTTTGTTCTTCAGTATCCATTAGAAAGATCAGTATTTACTATTTTACCTCATAGCACATACTGTTTAATTTTCCACCTTCTATCTCTACATATACAAATTCCCTGGTGAGGTTTAATCAGTGAACCAAAATTTAAGTTACCCTGCTCTTTTGCTATTTTTAACCAACAAACTATCACATAGTAGTGTGAAGTCTGGACCTGCATATTAATTCTGACTATATTATATTTTATATATTTAGTTATATCTATTACCACTACTATGTCAGTAAAGATATTTAGCTTGTATTATACTCTCAATTTTGTATGTATTTTAAGTTAGGAGAGTATTATTAGTCTTTCCTTAAGGCAATTATTGTAACATAAAATAATCTCCCCATCTTAATTAGTTTTATCCTATAAGATATTGAAGTATTTTCCATGGGAAACTATCATGTTTTTACTTCTTTCTATCCTATCACTACATTTGCCTATCCTCCTTTTTTATCATACTATTTTTTAAACATCTTAATTGATCACAGGAGAAAACTGGTGCTATAGTTTTAGGATAGATCCAAGTAAATTTTTCTAAGAAGTAAAGAGTTTTTAAAATGCTAACTTCTATGTACTATACTATTTTGCTTAGGTGTTCAGAACTTATGGTGGTCTTTATTTAAGTATTTATATACACCTGAGCTTTGTTGTAAATTTCTGCTTACAAGAAAATTTATACAAGTAAATTTTTCCTAGGATTAGGTCACTCACAGAAGTACTCAGGGGTCATCGTGCTTGGCTTTGTATATCCGAGTAACACCTGGAGGTGCTGGGGGAGGGGGGATATTGTGAAGTGTCATGAATCAAACATAGTATTACCACATACAAGGTGAGTGGTTTACCTCTATATCTCTGGTTCTTCTGTCTAGTCCTAGGTTAGGTACCAACTGTTGTTTTTTTCCTCTGTAAGTATAAATTGTAGTAATGTTCACATCTTAGGCTGTTATGCATTTCAAAGTATCTGCATATTTAAATACCTAGGTTTATAATTTATAATTATGGATATTAGTGGGAGAAAACGGTTGAAGAACAAATATGCCAAGATTTTAAAATTACCATTTATTTATAGTTTGTATTAATATTTATTTTATAGATCAAATTATTGATTTTATAAAGCAAATTACTATTCTTTTCCCATTATATAAATATAAACCTTTTATAAGTACATAGTTAACATCTAAACAAAATAAGTCTTATAAGTCAGATATAATTAAGTGAATTCATGTCAAAAAAAGATACTTTTTAGGAAATTTTAGGAAAAAATTAGATTAAACCATTTATGAAAATTATGGAAGAGAGTATTAGAAGTTGAAGAGGTCAGAACTAGCTCTTCAACTATTTGTTGAATCAAGTAAAAGATTCTGTTCTTACATTTGATGTGACTCATTTCTAGTCGAGGTTTTAGCAAAGCAAGTGGATAATACAAGTGGGCACAGATAAGGCTGGGCTGGCAGTAGACAGAAATCTTACTTATCATTAATTTGTTGGCTACCTAATGTAACCTGCCCACATGGCAGAGTCTGGCAAACTTCTCGTGGCGTACCCAATATGCCAAATACCAGTAACAATGAAGGGTCTCATTCTCCTAACTCTGAAAGAGCCTTGAATATGGCACTTTTTAAAAAAATTTCAGGGCTAGGACGAAGGAGACGTTACTGGGGCCTGCTCGAGGCAATCGATGAATAACAGGATGGTTGTGATCTTGTTGTGTGATGTAAAAGATGATTCTTGATCAATTCACAGTGTATAATGATAAACAATAAAATGACCATGATTCCTGCTCTGGGGTATTTCAACACTAAAAAAATGAAAATTAAAGAAACGTTTAGTTATATCAAGAGAAAAATGAGTTATATGTTATAGAGAGAGAAGCAGAGGAAATAAACGATGGCGTCTAATACCGAAAGTAAAGACAATATTTGTATTTTAATTGGAGGAAGCAGTGAATAATTTGATGTTGAAATTTAGCTTATTTACATGGCTCACTCAATAAACTTTCTGTCAAGGGCTTTAGTAAATACTTAAGTCATTGTGGGCAATACATCTTCGATGAATCTAGTCAACAATAAAAAAAAATGTATATTCAAAGCAAAAACAAATGGGCATGATTCCAGTAGAACATGTTTGACAATATGATACAGCAATGGAACCAAAGAGATAGTACAATGGGCAAGAGACTCACCTTGCATGAAATCAACCCCGATTTGATTCCTAGGACCTTTGCTCCCTCAAGCACTGCCAGAAATGATCTTTGAGTGGTGAGCCAGGAGTAAACCCTGAACAATGCTGGGTGTGGCCTATAAAACAAAAACACAGCAGTGCTAGCTTAAACTAATGTGAAAATAAAATACATTGAAAGAAAGAGGAGAACACAAGAAGTGATATCCTTGAGTAGTAAGAGGATGGAATAATTGGCCTGGGAAATGAGGTAGAGCTTTGTCAATGATCCTGTTTTTATGCAGGGTGGGTATGATATGAAGAAATAGACCAGCTGCTTAATAAAAGGGTTTAAAGCATTTTCCTCGTATACAGCAGAGCTTGGTTTCATCTGTGGTACTATGTTCATCCAGTCATCGCTAAGTGTAGACCTTGAAACACTTCTGGTGGCCAAGGGTAATATTGGGCAGTGGAAGTTTTGAGCTTCTGGAATCCTGTTTAGAAGACCTGTTTCGAAAAAGAAAATGTAGAAGTGGGTAGATGGAAATTATAAACATATGGACATTGTTTTTTATTTTTCAATTTTCTTACGAAAAATTAATTTATCATATTTGAATGAGCCTTATTAAGGAGATTTGTAGTTTTAAAAACAGAACTACATCCAATATTTGTGCCAAAGAATTGAAAAATAATTAGGCTAAGGATATACGATAGAGGAAGCAATGCAGTGTTTTTTTTCCACACTGGAATTTTTATATTATTTTATTGTACTTTGTAATTTTTCTGAAGCTCCAACTCAATTTGTGGCAACTATCAATGTACTTTTAATTATTTAATCATCAAAATTATTTTTCTTCACAGGGAAATAATATTTTGAAAGATAATTAATAATTTACTTTTTAGAATTCACAGTGGCATTTTATTCATATATGTGTGTGCATATATTTATATTCTATTTCAGTAAGTAGGATTCTTCTTAGAAATTTTATGAGCAATGAACATGGTACTGTCACTTCATCGCTGTTTCTTTCATTTATTACAATGGATCCTAATTTTCTTGGAGGATTTGCTAACTTATGTTTCAGTGATATATTTGCTCTCAAAGAACTCAGAATGCAATATATTATGTCCAGTATTTGTCTAATATTTTGATACCAATAAAACATAAATTACTGAAATTGAATATATTCACATTGATTTCTGTAAAGGTTACATATGGATTGATAAATCAAAACAAACCCTCAAAAGATAGAAAATCAATTGATCTGTCAGATAGGAAAGGCACAAATGGTGAAATCAACCAGTGAGTTGACATTTTTCCTTTTAAAATAATTTAACTTACCTGAATTTGAAAGGATTTGTGACTTTCAATATATATAATAGGCTCAGAAGTGAAAAAACATATAGATTGATCTGAAATTTTATTAACAATTCTTCAAACAAACGAAAGCACGATTTCTTAGAAGGAATAGTTTTGTTTTGTTTTTTAAGCTGATAGAACTGTGGAAAACCAATCAAAGCTATTGGGGTTATGTACTGAGTATTCATGATAATTATTTTTAAAATTAGACTCTTTCGGTTATACTGAAGCAATATTTTTGTTTTTCTTCTGCAGAACTGTTAGTCAATTGCCAGAAGTTGAATTGTCAGTATAAATGTGCAATAATCAGAAATAGAACAGAATGTTACTGTGAGGATGGATATGAGGTAAAAGAAGATGGAAGAACCTGTAAAGGTAAGCATGGCACAACTGTTTTTTTTTAAAGACTTAATTAACAGAAATTTAACAAGACTCATAAAAGTAACTCAATACTTACCATTTCGCTACACAATGTAAATTAACATTTGTTCATTTCTTCAAATTTAAACTTCTCACTGTTTCCAAACCACATATATAAATTTTACAGGTAGACATTTATATTGCACAATTTTTGTTTATATTGAAAAATCTATGTCAGAAATGGTTAATATCTTGCTTAACCATAAAAGATAGGGTAAAGGGTAGAGGCCCTCCCGTTGATCGTTGATTTGCTCGAGCGGGCCCAGTAACGTCTCCATTGGAGACTTTGTTGTTACTGTGTCTGGCATATCGAATACTCTCGGTAGCTTGCCGGGCTCTCCGAGAGGGGCGGAGGAATCGAACTCGGGTCGGCCATGTTGGCCGCGTGTAAGGCGAACGACCTACCCGCTGTGCTATCGCTCCAGCCCAACCATAAAAGATAAACATAGTAATTTAAAATTTATATCTGTCTTATGTATATAGTGTAATGAACATTCTAAGTTAGTTTAAAATTATTAATTACTCCAGGAAAATGTATTTTTTGACAATTCTTAATCACTATTGGAAGATATTTTGTTTTTATCATTCTGGCAGTTGTCATTTCCCAATAGCAATGATGACAAATACTATATATATATATATATATATAGGTATATAATATATACACACATATATATACATTGTGTATATATATTCACAATCATTATTTTTAAATTGCACTCATGCTGTTATATTAAAGCAATATTTTGTTTTTCTTCCACAAAACTGTTAGTTGCCAGAAGTTGAATTGCCAGTACAAATGGGCAATAATCAGAACTAGAATAAATAGTATAACTATATAAAACATACATACATTGTTGAACCTCCTAAACACTGATTATGAGTCAGGATTAATTATTGATCGACCAGGGAAGTGATTCAATATAAAGGCACAAATATGGCGTTATGCAAGTACTGGGGTATGGAGCATGACAGGGTTCAATCCATAAGAACTTGAAACCTCCAGACCCACACCTGGTGATGCTTAAGGAATGGATGAATTAGGGTTGGCTGAAACAACATTCTTTGATTTCTGTATTATCTCTCTGGTCCCATATTTTTGTATATTGTTAATTTTGTTTACATTTTTCAACAAATTTTGTCCTAAATTATCCCTTTTTTGTCCTATTGAATAATTTTTTTTCTGTGTTTTATTGCCTCTAATCATACAAGTATATATACGCAAATATATTCCTCATTTATTAAAACTGCATAGAAATATTATACACCCATAATACAGACTTCATTATTTAAAACTTTATAGTATATATATTAAATATAAAATACAGATTTATAACAGAGTTGAAAACTGTCTGCATTTCCAGAACTACTAATAAACAATCTCAGAAGAAATTATTTTCTTGCTCATTACTTTAAACAATTTCTTTAATATTAATATTTTACCTGAAAAGACTCCTGAAAGGGTTCTCAGAGAGAATATTATTCAAAATGCTAATTATAAATGTCAGAAAAGTTAAATCCTGTGAAATAAAGTGACTTCCTGAATTCAACATTTCTTAGACTGGGGACTAAATCTCAGGTCTACAAATTTAATTTAATTTAACTTTATCTGGAAAAAAGCCTCATACATGTAGGAGGAATTTGAATTGCAGTTTAATTTAAATGTTCTGAAAATATTATACATATATATATATATATATATATATATATATATATATATATAGCTGTTTGGTCACACCCAACAATGCAGAATGGTTATTCCTGGCTCTGAACTCAGGAATTACTCCTGGCCTTTCTCAGGTGACCATATGGGATGCTGGGAATCGAACTCAGGTTAGCCGAGTGCAAGGCAAATACTGTGCTATCACTCCAGTTCCAATTAGTAATATTATTTTTTGAATGATGTATAGTATGACAGTAGGAATATACACTTACTGAATCCTCCTCTCTTCTATAGGAGTCAGGATTTTCACTCCATTTAGCATGAAACTCTTTCTCCTGGATCTCTTATTTAAATCCATAAAAACATCTATAATCAATTTCTTCTTCTGAGCATTAGTAAGAAATTAAATATTCATAACGTTGTAAGGTCAATGAGAAAAGAACTCTTTTGCTTTCTCTCACTCATAGATGACAGGTATGAGCATCACTCATATTGTCCTGAAGCTGTATTTCTTGGAAATT
This sequence comes from Sorex fumeus, assembly GCF_029834395.1. Lineage (NCBI taxonomy): Eukaryota > Metazoa > Chordata > Mammalia > Eulipotyphla > Soricidae > Sorex > Sorex fumeus. Next base: position 24,767,493 of record NW_026606092.1, read on the forward strand.
ATCTGTCATTAGAGGGAGAAAAGAAAGCATCATTAAAAGTAATGGCATGCCAATTGCTTTGTAGCAAAGTTTGTGGAATTGTATCAATGTCACAGCAGTTTATTCAGGATAAGGAGAAAAAAATACAAAATTAATCATTAATTGTATTGCTCTCCTGGATATTGGCTAACACAAATATATCAGAAAGCCAAAAATAAGAACTGATAATACTCAAGTTGTCTGTAACAAGATATAATTATTATTTACACCATAAGGGCACATATTATATCAAATACTAGATTTAATTAATTTCATTTCTATGTAAACTTAGCTACATAAATGATACTATTCCCAAATCCTCTTACTTCAAATAAGCCATCATGACTGCAAACTATCTCTTGAAGCTAAGAGAATCTAAGAATTGTGCAAAATTAATACCATATAAATGCATGTGTTCCAAATGGAGTTAAATGTCATTTAACTCCAGAGTCAGAAGATGGTCCTAATCTCACTTAGTGTTTGGTACACAAGATATAATGAATATTCATTTGTTTAAACAATTAGCTGGTTAAGACTTTTAAATTGCCTATTTGGTTAGTAATCATTACTATGTCTAGTATATTTAAAACAACATACAGAAAGAATAAAGAAAACGGAAAAAAGAATGGAAGGAACTACCCTAGATTTTAGAATAATTTTTAATTCAGATGAAATTTCTCTTTTCAACAAATGTTTAATAAATTTTTCTTTCTGAATGTATGAGGGCTGTTTGTATTGCTTGACTCGGAAATTTATTTACCCTGTTCATTATAAACCACATTACATTGGTGGAAGGAAAGTCAGTTTGGTGATGAGACTTGTATTAAACACTGTATTCTTAAAACACTATTTTGAATAGCTTTATAAATTATGGTCCTTGATTTTAATATATATTTAAATAATACAATTATAAACCTTGTTACTAGTGTAATCCATTATTTGGGTAATATTTCTCAAATGGTACCTCTGTTGAGACCAGAATATTCGAGAAGGCCAAAGACCAAATACTGTGTAAACAGGGAGACTTACCAGGAGATTTAGAAGTCAATAAGTAAGATGAGGGGTGGGGGGCTTAGAAATGAAACAAGATCAGTAGGGGGCCCTGATTGGAAAAGGACTGAGTAATATTGGCTTAAAGAACCAGAATTATTTAACAATTAATAAAGACTGAAGACATACTTTAAAAGAGTATGTTCCTCAAAGAAGAAATGCATGGTGAACCATAATGTGTCTAAGAAATGATGTATTTTGCTGTTGTTTTTAGATCAAGATGAATGCATTATTTATGGCATGTGCAGTCAGACCTGTGTAAATTCATATGGATCGTACGCTTGCAGTTGTGTGGAGGGTTATGTATTGCAACCAGACAACAGATCTTGCAAGGCTAAAAATGGTATGTTAATATATAATATATTTTTTGTCATTCAAGAATTTCTCATTTCTTTTGGGGGGGGGGGATGGAGGGATTGGAGGACCTTTCATCCAGTGTACAAGAGGCCTGTTTTCTCCTCCTGGTGATTCTCAGTAAACTGGTAATTTCTAGAAATGATGCAACCAGCAATATTTGGAGGGTTATGTGGTTCTGGGTATCAAACTGGTGTCAGCAACATGCAAGGCATGCACATTATCTGATGGACTAACTCTGCAGTCCTCTTGTTTCACGTATAAAGTTCTGTTTCACGAGTAACAGTATAGAACAACTTGGGTTGAAGAAATAGCTTTTAGTTTCGTTTAATTTACATGTTTATACTTAACATCCAGAACATTTGGTTAATGCTTATCTTTATAAAACTCCTTCCATAATAAGAAGTTTCTAATTAGTAAAAAAACTGTTTAAAATGACTGGATTAATTACTTTTAAATGCCCATCTCTCTCCTGAACTATACAAAATATTTCTAAGTTGTGTTTGTATGGTTTTGCTTTACCTCTCAAATCATACTCCACATTATAATTAAAGTGATCTGGTTAGCTAAAAATCAGATAATGGCATTCTTTTGCCAAAAATCTTCCAAAATTTTCATTCAGCTTGAATATATAAGAATATTTAACAGGATCTCTGAATCCAGTGGTGTGGTATCATCTGTAACTCTAATTTCACCTCCCATTATTTTTTTCTGTCTATTGCTTATATTGCAGTTATAAATGGCTAAATTTCCTTCTTAAATCACATCATTTTTATTTATGTATCTCTAGGATATTTATGTTTTTCTATCTGAATCTCTTTTCTGTTGGATATTCTCATTCTTAACTTCAAAACTGCTAAAATGCCAACAGACAGAATGCTGTTTTCTTAGCAAAGTATTTTATATTTATCAGTTCCTATCATATCTATCAGTAAGTTAATCTGTGGTTTTATTTACTCATACATATACCAGCTCTCCATCACTAACTGAGCTTTTATTTTCTTCATATTATTAACAACTGAAATGAGTTCACTTATATGTTAGTTTGTTGATTGTCTCATTCTCCAAAATAATTGGCAATAACACAACTTAAAATTTTGTTAACTTGTTATGTCAGAACTTACTGGTTATGAGAACACATAGGTACTCAATAAAAATTAGTAAAGGAGAGAATACACAGGAAAGAAAAAAAACTTTCAAGTTATAATGATTTAAATAAAGCTTCATGCTAAAGTGCTTATGTTTTGTGTTTCAATATTAACATTCTTTTATCTTCCCTGTAAATAAAACCTATAATTTCTACTCTAGTATTCAGTTTGCAATAAGCACTCAATAAATGTTGTTGATTTGCTAAAATCTTTGTTAGTAACAATAGGCTAAAGCAAATTTTTGTAAGCTTTATTAGTTTGTGAATAATTTAGAGAGATAATATATATGATGTTCCATCTCTCTTCATCTAAGCTTTTCCAAATCTTGTTTCATGTGTTACATATTTTTGAACTATCGTTATCGATAGTCAATGATTATTTTCCTTTATTAGCCACTGGGAAGTTTAGCATAAAATGGTATTCTCATTTTCAAAGCCAGATTAAGCAAAACATTGGATTTACACAACAAATTACTATTGTGATCTCCCTTCACAGTATCACCTCGTGTTATAATTATAATGATTTTCCTGAGATAGAGCATTTCATTATTTATAAAACATATTTGGATATTTAAAAAATGATCTTTTATCTTCTAAGGTGGCTTATTTGATTTGCTGGATTGATTTATAAAACCCTCTTTATTTTTTTATTTGCAATTTTTGAGAAAAAAATCGGTCAGGTTATCTGTTTCTCTTTCGTACCGCTGAGAGTTCTAACTTAAAATATTGATGGACTAAGTAAGTAGAAGACCTGTTCTTTGCTGTTTCTATTGATCCACACAATATTGCTGTTGATACACAAAGAACGTATAATGTGATAACCCACATACAAAGAAGCATTTCTTTTTTCTCTACAAAGTGCAAGAATCTGACAATAAAAGAATGAAACCAAAGGGAAGATCCAGCATCAAATTTTGATCACTCTAATACACATTATGGGATGTGAAAATTTTGTTCACCTGAAGGTCATTGACTTGATAACTGTATTGATCTAAAGAGTTTCAAAAATAGCTTCCTTAGTAAAACCTAAGTTTTACTAAGTAAAGCTTGTTTGGCTTATAATTTAGGGAAACAACTTGCTAGCAATATAACAAACAGAATCTATATTATATAGTGACTACTTACAAAAAAATGTATGATTTTTGTATCTGTGCATTTCTAAAAGAGAAATGCTTTAGTTTAGTTTTTAAATGCTTATAACAAATGGACCAAAACATACTGATTTACTTCAGTATATATTAAATTTAATATATTGACCTTATTAATTTTTGACAAATTTATTATTCCATGGAGTTATCTTAGAAGAAAAAGTTATAAATATGCATTTAATCCTATTCATCTTTTTAGAAACATGGCTGCTTAGATTAGCCTTCTATCGTTTTCTTTAACTCTACCCTCTTTTCTGGAATCTTACTTTCCTTACTTTCTCTCTTAGTCAAGGTAGAATTTCAGGGCTTTGAAATGGAGAGTGTAGGAAGAATCAAACGGGCAGAACCAAGAATGCAGCTATATTTACAAGACATCTAGATTTTATTTATTTGTTTCATATATGGGGGCTTCTATTTAAAAATTATTTTTATTCAAACACCTGGGCTGGAGCAATAGCACAGCGGGTAGCACATTTGCCTTGCATGCGGCCGACCCAGGTTCAATCCCTTCTTTCCTCTTGGAGAGATCGGCAAGCTACTAGAGTATGTCGCCCAAATGGCAGAGCCTGGCAAGCTCCCCATGGCGTATTCAATATGCCAGAAATAGTAACAAGAAGTCTCACAATGCAGACGTTACTGGTTCCTGCTTGAGCAAATCAATGAATAACGGGAGGACAATGCTCAGTGCTATTCAAGCACCGTTATTTACAAAGTTGTAAAGTTGTTCATAATACAGTTGTTTCAGACATAAAAGTTCCAGTTTCACTATGATGTGTCCTTTCCTCTACCAGAGTTCTCAGTTTCCCTCCCAATTCCCAAGCCTGCCTCTTAGCAGGCACGTAACAAATTTACTACATATTGCATACTACAAAAGATGGCAATGGAATGATCAGAAAATAATTAAATATACAGAAGTCATTAGGTGATGATTGATTGCTGTGTGATTTTAACCTCCGTAAATAAAAATGCAAATCATTTAATACAATATAATCTTATCATGAAAATGATAGCATGTAGGAGTAATACAATCAGAATCTAGAAATAGACCCATGGAAGGGTGTTGAAAGGCCACAGAAGGTGGAATATAGAAAAAAGAAGTTTCCTAAAAGAGAAATGGTCATTTCTGTGAAAAAAGAGAGAACCAGAGTTAACTGAGTGGGGACTACTTAGAAAGGTGACAGTAATTGTCCTGCAAAAACTCTCAAAGTCACTTCACAACTATTCACACCAAAGTTTGCCTTTGGGCTGTCATTTTCTTTGTTACAGTTGATAGTAATTAGGTAAGTTAATTATCTAAGTTATTTGATTATTCCTCCTTTATATACTGTGCCTGAATCCAAGTTAAAATTGTAAGTTTAAGAGCACCTTTTAGAAATAACTGTAATAGGGTTATGGGAATTTAGGCACTATAGCAGATGGAGGAAGAAATTAACATTAGGCAGAAGTCCTTTTTACTCCTATGAATTAATGTAATGCAGACAAAATTTCTTCTACCCCCATAAAGACTGACCCTCACTATTAAGACTGAGAATCAGTCATTTCAGAGTTCAAAGGAACTTGAAAGCTGTTTTAGTAAAACTCTGTATTTGATATTGAAATTAGTATCAAAAGGAAATCTACATTGTACTTTAGAAAATAACTATGCATACTTGATAGTTCTATATGGAACACATATACTAGAATATGGACATCATGATGTAATATTATTGATTTGAAAAGGGACACTCATTAAATGATAGTAAAATTCAAATTAAGTATGAGGATTTGTCATTTAAAGAAAATGCTTTAAAAATCATTGTTAAAATCTCTAAGAACCCCTAAAACTTCTAATACTCTTTATTTTTTCACATTTGAGTTCTATTAATGACTGTTAAAATTGAAAATGAAAAATGTAAATTGTCTTTAATGTTTTATTCAATGTCATATAGCTGATTCCAATAAAGAAATGTGTGCTGAAAGTGAGCACCCAAGGTTGAAAGTGAGTTCATGCAGCACTGGTAACAGAGAAAAAGGTGTAGCCGAGGTTATCTATCTAATGAATTGCTGGCAAATTTACTCTTGAAATGTTCAGTCTGTCCTCAAATAATTGTACCATCCTAATTTCCTTTCTGTCTAAATCCTTTCTCATGCCCAGACCTGGCACTGAATGCAACACTGGAGGACCTGCATTTGATTCTGTGGAACCTGAAGGGCTTCACAAATTGCACAGAAACAGCAGTAGTATAAGGCACAGTAAATGTTTATGTATACTGCATCCAATGATGCCCTAAGAGAGTGTCTCTTTTTGCCACGGCAACTGAAGAAATGAGAAAAGAAACCATTAAATAACCTTTGAATTCTATTAGAGTTTTTACTGCTCTTACCTCTGTCCTAGGGGTGTGGTGAGGTGAGACAGAGCTATGTAGGCAACACTAGCCTTCCTGTAAGAAATACAAATCATGCAGTTCTCTATGAAACATGCATGCCTCTATACAATAGAGAGAATGTTTTATTCAATCCCTATTTTCCTTGTTACTATTCTTTCAAAGATGAGGAAGAAATAAAATAGAATTTGTTATTGTTCCTTCCTATGACCTCTAACTCCATTAGCATAGGTTTAAAGCATTCCTTTGGAAGATGGAAAAATCAAATGTGTTTTTCTGAATGGGCAGGCTCTGTTATTTTAGAGAACAGTCAGGAGTCTGTAAAGTGAAGTAACAGTTCTTCTATCTGTCAGTTTTAAGGTTTAGAATTAAGTTACGAAGATACTTGGAATTCAGTTATGTGATTTTTCCTTTCTTCTTTTATTATAATGTAACCCAAATTATAATGTAAGTGTTTGAAAGTAATTCATGAAGTCTTAGTAAACTTACTAATCTAGTAGGTCAAAGAAAAGCTTTCTGCAAACACTAGTCTGTTTAGTTCGTAGCACAAGAAAATTCCTCCATTTTTTCTTTCTTTCTCTTCCTTCCTTCCTTCCTTCCTTCCTTCCTTCCTTCCTTCCTTCCTACTTTCTTTCTCTCTTTTCTTTCTCTCTTTCCTTCTCTGTCTTTCTTCCTTATCCTTTCTTCCTTTTCTCCCTCCCTCCCTCCCTCCCTCCCTTCCTTCCTTCCTTCCTTCCTTCCTTCCTTCCTTCCTTCCTTCCTTCTTTCCTTCCTTTTTTCCTTCCTCTATATTTATTTCTTTCTGTCCTCCCTCCTTCCCTCTGAATGGAAAACATGTGGTCCATCCCATTGAAACCAACTCTACAGCCCCAGCTCTGTTATTTTTACTGTCAAATTTTTCTTTAACGAAGGAATTTTGAACTCTGTGCTAAGTAGCAAGTGGCAGAGAAGTTCTTTTGTTTCTGGAAGAGAATATGTGTTTGGTAAATGTTTGCTGAGAGCTTTATGCAATACCCTAAACATTAAGGAAACTGAATACTGTGATACTGAAGAATGACAAAAAAAAAAAAAAGAAAAATTAAAAGGCTCCAAAACGGGCAAAAGGAAGATGGAATATCTGCCCAGATTTTTGCCTCTGTTCAGGTAATTTGCTTCCTCGATGAAGTAGAAACACCTAAAGAAATATTTTAAGTTTCTCTTTATAATCCCCTTAAAAGTGCCCCCTTGATATCCAACTCATCCTTAGATTAATATACAATCCTAATTACTTGTCATGCAAATATAAAATGAGAAGCAACCCTACTTAAAAGCAAAAAGACCTGTCCTAGCATGTGTATTATAGATCTATTTGCCCTGCACATGCTGCCCTGGAAAGCCGAGATGGACCAATGATCGTATTTATATGTATGTCGGCATATTTCTACCCGTATCTTTTTTCACTTCTTTTTAATCACTATTTTTGTTTGTTTATTTTGGGGTCATACCTGTAATGCTCATAGCTTACTCTTTTCTGCTTATTGGATTTGAACATCTTTCTTGTGGATTTCTTTTCATTAAAATTAAATATTATACTTAATGTTTCTCACTATACATTGATAAATGAGTATGGAAACGTTGTGAATGTCACTGTCCTCCTATTGTTCCTTGATTTGCTCCAGCGAACCAGGAACATTGTGAGACTTGTTACTGTGTTTGGCATATCGAATATGCCACGGGTAGCTTGCCAGGCTGTGCTGTGCAGGTGAAATTTCTTAGGTAGCTTGCCGGGCTCTCCGAGCGGGGTGGAGGAATTGAACTCGGGTCGGCCATATTGCCGCATGCAAGGCAAAGGCCATACCCGCTGTTCTATAGCTCCAGCCCATGGAAGTGTTAAAGGTTAAAAATAACTTATGAATCTTCTATGTTTGTGTGTGTATTGTCTTTTGATTTTAAAAACATTTTGCTAGAGGACCTCACATTCACAGTCTAGCAGTTTTCTTGCCATCTTTATTTTTCTTACTAAGAGTTGCAAGATTGATAAAATAATGTAATCATAGTATCTAATGTGTCTTGATACCTTTCTTTTACATGTAATACAAGAAAATATCAAATAGAAAATAAATGCATTCCATTCTCTTGACTAATTAATCTCAATTATTAACTATTGAGGAATTCTTCATAAGGTATGAAGAATTACAAAAAAAAACCACATTTCTGAGCACTAGTATTGATTTTATTTTACTTAATTTTTTTCTGGATTTTGTATTTTATTTATTTTATTTTTTATTAGTGAAACATCATGATGTACAGTTGTAGACTTACAAACTTTTGTGCTTGGGTATCAGTTATAAAATGATCGAATACCCATCCCTCCACCAGTACTCATTTTTCACCACCAATGATCCCAGTAGCCCTTCCAGCCCCCCTCAACGTCCTACCCCCCACCCTACCTCACCTCTGTTGCAGAGCATTCCCTTTTATTCTCTCTTTCCTTTCAGGTGTTGTGGTTTGCAATAGAGGTATTGAGTGGTCATAGTGTTTGGTCTATATTCTACTTTCAGCATGCATCTGCATACTGAGCAAATCCTCCTAACATCCTTTACTTTGTGTCCCCTTCTCTATCTTAGCTGCTTTTTCCCCCAGCATGTGCTGCTAGCTTCCAAGTCGTGGAGCAGACCTTCTGGTACTTATCTCAACTATTCTTGGGTGTTCACCTCCCATTTGGTTACTTTATGTTTCCGATGAGTGCAGTCTTTCATCTCCTCTCTTTCTGGCTAATTTCACTTAGCATGATACCTTCCATGTAGATACGCTTATATGTAAATTTCATGACTTCATCTTTTCTAATAGCTGCATAGTATTCTATTGTATAGATGTACCAAAGTTTCTTTAACCAGTCATCTGTTCTTGGGCACTCGTTTTTTTTTTTTCCCAAATTTTGACTATTGTGAGCAGTGCAGAAATGAACTACAAGCACAGATATCATTTTGACTGTACTATTTTGTCATTCCAGCATATATTCACAGTAATGATATTGCTGCATCAAATGGGAGTTCAATTTCTAATTTTTTTAGAATCGTCCATACTGTTTTCCAAATGGACTGAACCAGTTGGCATTCCCACCAGCAGTGAAGTAGGGTCCCTTTCTCGCCACATCTGAGCCAACAACAGTTGCTTTTGTTCTTTTGGATGTGGGCCAGTCTCTGTGGTGTGAGATGATATCTCATTGTTGTCTTGATCTGCATCTCCCTCATGATTAGTGATATAGAGCATTTCCTCATGTACCTTTTAGTCATTCGTATTTCTTCTTTGACAAAGTTTCTGTCATTTCATCACCCCATTTTTTGATGGAATTGGATTTTTTCTTCTTTTGGAGTTCAACCAGTGCTTTGTATGTCCTTGATATCAACCCCTTATCGAATGGATATTGGGTGAATATACTTTCCAATTCTATAGACTGTCTTTATATTTTGGTCACTGTTTCCGTTGAGGTGCAGAAGCACAGTGGGTAGGGTGTTTGCCTTGCACGCAGCCAACATGGCCGACCAGAGTTCGATTCCTCCACCCCTCTCGGAGAGCCCGGCAAGCTACCGAGAGAATTCCATGTGCCAGACACAGTAACAACAAAGTCTCCAATGGAGACGTTACTGGGCCCGCTCAAGCAAATCAATGATCAACGGGAGGGCCTTTACTTTACTTTACTATCTTTTTCTTGACTTACCACTATTGCAAGTGCTTCCAGTACTATACTGAACAGCAGTGGAGAGAGTGGACATCCTTGTCTCATCCCTGGTCTTAGAGGGAAGGCTCTTAGTTTTTTTCTCATTGAGGATGATGCTTGCCTTAGGCTTGTGGTTGATGACTTTAACTATATTGAGGAAAGACCCTTCTATACCCATCTTGTCAAGGGTTTTTATCATAAATGGATACTGGATGTTGTCAAATGATTTCTCTCTATCTATTGATATAATCATATGTTTTTTATCTTTTCTTTTGTTGATATTATGGATTATGTTGATCGATGGGCTGAAGCGATAGCACAGTGGTAGGGCATTTGCCTTGCATGTGGCTGGCCAGGCCGGCTCGAGTTCGATTTCTCTGCTCCTCTTGGTGAGCACGGCAAGCTACCGAGAGTACCTCGCCTGCAGGGTAGAGCCTGGTAAGCTACCCATGGCGTATTTGATATGCCAAACACAGTAACAACAAGTCTCACAATGATGGAGATGTTACTGGGCCCGCTTGAGCAAATCGATGAACAATGGGAGGACAGTGCCATACAGTGCTATGTTGATTGATTTCCGAATGTTAAAACATCCTTTCATCCCTGGCATGAATCCCACTTGGTCATGGTGTATATTTTTGATGAATTGTTGAATTCTATTTGCTAGTATTTTGTTGAGAATCTTCACATCTGTGTTCATCAGGGATATTGGTCTGTACTTTTCTTTTCTTGTGGTGTCTTTCTTTCCTTTTGGTATTAGAGATATATGAGCCACATAAAACTGTTTGGAAGAGTTTCTGTTTCTTCAATTTCCTGGAATAGCTTGAGAAGAACTGGCAATAGGTCCTATTTAAATGTTTGGAAAAATTCGCTGCTGAATTCATCTGGACCTGGGCTTTTGTTTTTGGGAAGATTTTTGATTACAGTTTTAATTTTCTTGATTTTAATAGGACTATTCAGATATCCTTGGTATTCTTGATTCAGTCTTGGGAGATTATAGGAATCCAGGAATTTATCTATTTCTTCTAGGTTCTCTTGTTTCGTGACATACAGACTTTCAAATTAGTCTCTGATTATATTTTGAATTTCTTTGGTTTCTGTTGTGATATCCCCATTTTCAATTCTGATTCAGTTTATTAGAGTTCTCTCTCTCTTTCTTTCTGAGTCTTGCTAGGGGTTTATCTGTCTTGTTTATTTTCTCGAATAACCAGCTCTTGTTTTCATTGATCTTTCAGGTTATATTTCCGGTTTTCATGTCATTGATTTCTGCTCTAAGTTTTATTATCTCTCATGGGACAGGTAGAATGCTCCATAGCTGGAAGCATGCCTCATGAGCAAAGAGGAGAAGGCAACTGGAATAGAGAAGGGATAGCTAAGAAAATGAAGGCTTGAGGAACCGGTTGGGATGGGAGATGTGTGTAGAAAGTAGATAAACGACCAAACATGATAACCTCTCAGTGTCTGTATTGCAAACCATAATGCCCAAAAGTCTAGAGAGAGAGTATGGGAAATATTGTCTAGCATAGAGGCAGGGGGAGGGTGGGAAAGGTGGGCATAGGGGATATTAGTGGTGGGGAATGTGCGCTGGTGGAGGGATGAGTGTTTGAACATTTGTGATTGTAACTCAAACATTAAAGCTTGTAACTATCTCATAGTGGTTCAGAAAATAATTTAAAAAAGTTTTATTATCTCTTTTCTTTTGCCTGGTTTGGGCTCCTTTTGTAGTTCCTTTTTTAAGATTTTGAGCTGTGAATTTATTTTGTTTATGTGGGCCCCTTCTTCCTTCCTGATAAATGCTTGCAGAGCTATAAATTTTCCCCTTAACACGGCTTTACCTGCATCCCACACATTCTGGTAGCTCGTGTCTTCATTCTCGTTTGTTTTCAGGTTATCTTTTGATTTCTTCCTGGATTTCTTTCCTGACCCACTCATTGTTCAACATTGAGTTGTTTAATTTTCAGGTGTTCGATTTGGTTTTCTGCATCTTTACATGATTAACTTCTATCTTCAGTGCATTGTGATTTGAAAAGTTAGTTGATACAATGTCTATCTTCCTGATTCTGTTGAGGTATGCTTTGTGGCCCAGCAAATGGTCTGTTCTGGAAATTATTCCATGTGCACTGGAAAATGATATGTTTTCATTTTGGGGGGATATAGAGTCCTGTATAGATCTATTAGTCGTCTCCTATTTCTTCCTTCAGAGCTATTATTTTCTTGCTGAGTTTTAATCTTCTTGATCTATCCAGAGGAGATAAAGTGGTGTTGAAATCTTAACTACTATTGTGTTGCTTGTAATGTCCTTATTAAGGTCTATTAGCAGTTGTTGTATGTATTTGGCTAGTACTTCATTGGGTGTGTATACGTTTAGGAGTGTGATTTCTTCCTGCTGTACATATCCCTGGATTAATAAAAAAATGTCCTTCACTGTTCCTTCTAATATTTTTCAACCTGAAATCTATGTTGGCCGATACTAGTAAGGCCACTCCAGCTTTTTTGAGGGCGTTGTCTGCTTGTAGGATTGTTTTCCCTCCTTTGACTTTTAGTCTGTGTTTGTTCTGATTGTTCATATGTATTTTTTATAGGCAGCAGAATGTTGGGTTCTGTCTCTGGATCCATTTTGCCACTCTGTGTCTCTCCATTGGTGAATTTAGACCATTGACTTTGAGAGAGATTATCGTTATGGGGTTTTGTGTCCTCTTTCTGTTAGGGTTTGTTGTGTTTGTATGGGGTTGTCTTTTCTTACAGTAGCACACTTAACCCTTCTTTTAGGTTTGGTTTTGAGTCTATGAAGATCCTGAGCTGTTGTTTATCCACAAAACATTGTACCCATCCTTCGAGTTTGAGTGAGAATTTAGCTGGGTAAAGTATTCTTGATGAAGTGTTCATTTCATTGACTTTTTTCACTATATCCCACCATTGCCTTAGGGCTTGGAGGGTTTCCTCTGATAGGTCTGCTGTAAATCTAAGCGGTGCTCCTTTGTATGTGATTTCCTTCTTTGACCTTGCTGCTTGCAGTATTGTGTCTCTATCCATGGCATCCATCATTCTAACTATAGTATATCTTGGAGTGTTTTTGTTAGGGTCTCCTTTAGCTGGCACCCTTCGGGTTCCTTGAATCTTGATGCCTGCATTCTCCAGCTCTGGGAATTTTTCAGCAATGGTTTAAATCTGACTTTTTCACTGTGATTGCTTCCCTGACCTTGTGGTACTCCAATGATTCTAATGTTGTTCCTCTTGAAATCATCCCCTAGGATGATTGTTTCTCTGTAGAACTATTCTGAATTCTCTTCCCATTGTTTGTTGTTGCCTGTAGGCTTCCTGCAGCTCATCTTCAAGCTCACTGATTCTGTCTTCAGCAGTAGCCATTCTACTGTTGAGGACACACACTGAGTTTTTTTTTTTATTTCATCTACCAAATCCTTTATTCGTGACCCTTCTGTGCATAGTTTCCTATTTCTGCTTTCATTTCTTCCTGTATTTTCTTGATTGTACTATCCATTGTTTCTTTCATGTCCTCCTTTAATTTACTGGATATCTGTCCCACCATTTCTTTGAGTTCATTGAATATCTTCATTACTTCCTCTCTGAATTCTTTATCAGAGAGCTCACATTTGTGATACTGCCTATTGAGGCTTCTGGACTCTTCATCATTCTCTCCTTGTGGTGAAGATTTGGGCTGTTTATTCATATTGTTGTGGTGGTATGGAGACTGAGATGTGACAGCAGATTTCTAGGTAAGGGTGATAAAATTGTGGCCTTGTGAGTGGGCATTAGCCCCAAAACAGGCCACGCCCACTTCTGAGACCACACCTACTGCCGCAGAGGCCAGGCCATTTCTGTGGAGGTCACACCCACTTCTGCAGAGGCCACACCTCCTATGGATACCTGGTGTGGGGGAGTGCAGACCTAGGAAATGGAGAAAACAGGGCCTGGCGTTGGGAAAGACAGGAATGTGCTCAGGGTGGGTGGGCAGCCCTGGTTCCGAGATGATGCTTGGGGCATGGAGCCAAGGTGGAGGTGGCATCCCGGGTTCAATTATTCACTGACCTGGGAAAGGAAGAAAACTGGTTGCGGTTTGGGGATGGACAGGGTGTTCAGGGAGGGTGAGAGGCTCAGGGTGTGAGAGAGATTTTATTTTACTTTATCCCATGATGCTCAGGGTTTATTTTTGGCTCTGCCCTCCAGAATTACTCTTGAAATTTCTCCTAGTACCATATGTAATGCCAGGAGTTGAACCTGGTTGGTTACATGCTAGGCAAAGTCTCCTACCTGCTGTACTAACTCTCCTGGCCCTAGTTTTGATATATGACAACTTTTGTTTTAATGACCGATGATACTTCATTACAGACAGAAACTTTTTATAATGTTATTTAATTTTTCAGAAGTATTCAATTTACATTTTAATTAAATATTCATTTTGGAATGTGTGGAGATTTTGCTATGTTGTATAACTGTCTCAAAATTGAACAAATATAATTGGAATTAAAAAGAAATGAGGACATTAGATTAGTAGAAATTATAAATTATTTACAGATGAGGCAAATTATTTTGCTTCAAAATAAATATTTATTTTGCTTTACTTGGAAAAAAGTAGAATGATATAGGTCTTTAAATTCTCTGGTGGCCCATGAGAAGTTGAAAATATGACTAAAATAGGAACATTTGTTGTTAGAATACTTTTTTCTTTCAATGTTTTTAAAGCATTCTTGCTATCAATCACAATCAACTGCGACTGAACAGTCTGATATAATAGCAGAAGTGAGAGAAAGCCTCTCGGGCAGTCTTCACCTTGGAGTCCGTACTTGCTCTTGGCACTGTTGACTATTATTCTCCCTACTCAAGCTGCTTACAATCAATTTAGTCCTGAGAAATGTCTCTGCACTGATTGCATTTTAAAGTGTGTATGAGTATTTCTTCTTAGCACTCACACAGCTTCCATCTGCTCAAAGCATAGAAGGTAATCCTTGCAAAATTATAAGATAAATTATCTTTTAATAGTCTTCAACATTTAGAAAAATAATTCATCAAATTACATAGAGCATACTTAATAAAGTAGTTACAAGCTTGGCATATAGTCACCACCAAGTTCTTATACTGTCTTTTTGACAATAGAGTAGAAGGTTTTGATATTAAGCACAGATTATATATTTACATCCCTTAGCAGTCATATCAGAAACAATGGAATAGATTTAATCATATTTTTATCTTCTTTCTCTTTATTCTAAATTGTCACTTAGAAAAACAAAGTGAATACGCTCAAAAGATTTTCCTGTGACTTTTGTTATTGAATAATTTCTGTGTGCCAGATAATTGCATCCAGATACTAAGGGCTTCCTTCCTTGATCTGAAGACTAGCTTTTAAGGAAAAAGTGACATTGTAAGGGTATAAATTATCAAATGAGAAACTTAACCTCAATCCCCTTTTTGACATGACATGATGGACCGTGATTTTTTAATGATCTTCATTCACGTGGATACCGTGCACCTCTTTGCCTATGTAAAACATTCACTTCCATTTTCAACTTTTACTTCATTGCTTATTTACTTAAAATACCAGTGCCATTTACTAGGATTCAAATATGATTAGAGTCATATTTGATTTTAATATTCATCTATCCAATATTTTATCCATAATTTTTCTCTTTATACTTTATAACTGAATGCATATGTATGGTATATATTTTTGGATATGTTTACAGTATAACTTGAGTCATGCATATTATTGGATGTATATTTCAAAAACTCAGTATTATGTAATTAGCTTATTAGTTTTCTGAAAAAATAGAATAAAATTTCTGCTTTCAATAACACATCCATCCAATAACTGTATATGCAAGTTTGTATCTACCTCTTTGAACACATTTATACAATTTATATGATATTATTTGAAATCCCGTATAGTTTGAGTCACATATTATTTTTATATATGGATATGCATGTATATATGGATATGTTTGTATGGTAGCCCATATATAATGTTTGGTTATATTTAAATTAAAATCCAAGATTAATACCCATTTTATTGTTTATCCTGCCAGAACCTAGTATGTTTCAGAAACTCTGAGAAACACATGGGCTTATATTTCTATTAATCAGTTTTGTAATCAAATATGAATGTTGAATTCTGGAACATTATTCCACTCTTTATTGCATTGGTCTAATTAGAAACCAAAAAAAACTTCTCCTCTCACTTAACTTTTTCATCACTAACAAATACTACCACTGTTTGTGTGTAAATAAGACACACTTATTACCTTTCCATTTAACATAAAATTTATTGCCAAAATGAAAATATAAAGGAAATATTTTAATAATATAGCACAAGGAGGATAGAAAGATAACCCAAAGGAATAGACTTTGGAAAGAACATTGTGTTTATCTTTGATACCACATATTTCAAATTTCATGTTCCAAAATTTCAAGAAATATGCATATATCTTTGGTGGCCCCCAGTACTGATAAGTCAAACATCACCCCATAGCCAGGGTAAATACCCTCAGATTTGCAACACGAGCCTAGTATTTCTGGCTAGAGGGACTCTTAAAAATATAAAATAAAACTTTTATCCTTCTCACTGTATAGCACTTAAAATAAACTTATAGTGTATCCTATATACAATTTTTAATACCTCAAAGACATATATTGATCATATTATATTCTGAAATTTATATAGACTTCATAGAATTTCTCAGTGTGTTTTGTTATCATGACAACTGATAATCTTTTAAACTCACGTTCTTTCATAGTTTCTATAAACTGAATTTTAAGCATCAAATAGAAAGATATTTTCAGGTGGAAGTTACATGAGCCTATACAATAAGCTCAAACTTTGTGTACCTTAGGTTTTTTGTTTTGTTTTGTTTTCAATGAGTGTGTAAATAGTAACATGTGATTCATAGAGATGCTGTAAATATGGAAAAATCAGTGTGAAGCATAATTACATGTTTGGGAACAGTTATCCCCAACATGCCCAGACATGTTGCACACCAAGTCCAGGTAGGAGCCTGGCCATGGGGCGAAGGAGGATGAGCGGGAGGAGAAACCCCTCAGGAAGCAGGTGATCACAGCTCACTGTATTGCCAAATACACATATTCTTATGCAGAGTTTTGGCTTAATAGTCGTCCAATCACATTAGAGCTTAAAACTCTAGGCCTAACACCTTTTTCTCTCTGCGCAACCCCCCCCCCCCCCCCCCCGTTAAATTCCTTTCAAGGCTATATGTTGCAGTTAGAATATTTTACTTAAGGTGGTACTGATGGTTTCTGCTGTTCAGGCTTAGATGACTAAGGGGTCAAGTGAGACTCAAGGCTGGACACATGATGCAGGGACCCTGTTTTACTATCTCTGCGCAGTTACTCTCTCTTGTGCGGTTTCACTTTCAGGGCCGTTTTGCAAGGTCAACTTTTACTTGGTCCAGTGCCCTTGGCTCTACTCCATAATTAGAGAATTACTGTATCTGACTCCTGAAATATATTCAGAAGGGATAGCTACTATTATTATTAGTAATAATTGCTTCTATACCCCAGATATGGTTTAATGTCCAATAAACTAAAACATTATGATCAATATAATCATGCAAACTGTTTGTACTAGTTGATTTCCTTTTCTTTCATCTAAGCTCAAGTCTTGTTCCTATATTCACAGGGAATTCTAAAATTAAATTCCGTAATCATTAAGGGATATTTCACTCTGCTAATTGGATAGTCAGTGCATTATGGCAGCTATAGCAAAGCACCACATATTGGGTAGCTGATTCACTGTCACTGTCCTCCCATTATTCATCGATTTGCTCGAGCGGGCCCAGTAATGTCTCCATTGTGAGACTTTGTTGTTACTGTGTTTAGTATATCAAATACCTCACAGTATATCAAATACCTCACAGGTAGCTTGCCAGGCTTTGCCGAGCAGGCGAGATACTCTCGGTAGCTTGCTGGGCTCTCAGAGGGGTGGAGGTATCAAACTCTGTGTGGCCATGTCAGCCACGTGCAAGGCAAACGCTCTACCCACTGTTTATCACACCAGCCCAGGGTGACTGATTATGACCTAAAAAAAATTGTAACGGTTCTTTATTGAATATCCAAGATGAGGGGGACCATCATAGTCTTACCATGAAAGCAAAAAGAGTCACAGATTTATTGTATTTGCCGCTAACAGATGAAGTTAGGGAGCTCTTTTGTAAAACTTTTAATCAATTTATGGGTTTCTGCCTCATGATTTCAGCTCCCCAAAAGTTTCTCCTTTCTCATATTAATACCTTTGTGTTACAGCATATAAATTTGGTGAGTACTGTCACTGTCACTGTCACTGTCCTCCCGTTGTTCATCGATTTGCTCAAGCGGGCCCAGGAACGTCTCCATTGGAGACTTTGTTGTTACTGTGTTTGGCATATCGAACACATCACCGGTAGCTTGAGAGGCTCTGCTGTGAGGGCGAGATACTCTCTGTAGCTTGCCGGGCTCTCCGAGAGGGTCGGAGGAATCGAACTGGGGTTGGCCATGTTGGCTGCGTGCAAAGCAAACACCCTACTGCTGTGCTATCGCTCCAGCCCAGTACATGTGAGGGAAATATATAATTATCCTTTGAAACTCATTATTACTGTATATCTTTGGGTTGGTATGCCCAAAGTTTAAAAATAGGCCTTCAAGTCTCAGGAGATAGTACACAGTACAAGGTGCTTGCATGTTGTTAATCTCTTTGGTTCTGCAAACCCCTCCAGCAGTGATCCCTGAGCATAGAGCGAGGAATAAACTCTGAGCACTTCCAAGTGACTCAAAAAAAAAGAAAAGAAGTAGAAACAAAAGCTATAGAATTTTATATATATATGTGTTTACCTTTCTACTTGATTACATATATATATGTATATATATACATAAATGTTTGGACACACTGTATCATTCTTAAGAAAATATCATTTTCCTTATGATAGCCTTTAGATTATATTTGAATATCTTTATCTATAAATACAAAACATAAAGTAAAATATATGGTGCACCGGTATAATCAGTTAAAAATAATTCATTATAAATGCATTGTGACTATAAATGTAGAACTATGCTAAATTATAGCCATATTTTTAGCAATATATATTTTCTCACTCTGTCCACCACTATTTATAACGTAATTCAGTGATTCTGCTTTGATCTTATATTTTACTTTTTTTCATAAAATGAGATATGATATTTCCTTTGATATGTAACCTAGTATATTTTGTGTTAAAAAATTTGAGAAAAGCAAGAAGAAGAAAATTTGACCATGCTTATATTCAGGGGAAATAAAGATAATATTTCAACCTATATAATTTTTCTGCTTAGATGGTATCCTCTTTATTCATAATTTCAGTTTGTTTAACTTCAATGCTTACTATGTTATTTGGATAATGCTTTTAGGTTTTCTAAATTTGGTGATTTCTTATGAATATTTCATATTCAGCTGTCTGTTTTTGAATAACTTTACAGTATTTTAAAATTAAATTAAATTGATTACACAGATCCTCATTTTTCATTATAGTGGTACATAACACATTTCACAATGATTTAGCATGATTTAAATTAGAATTTAATATTTGAAGATATTATTCTCATTTCTAAGTTTATACCAATTTTCAGATTTTTGGAAAATTCATAAAATTAGCATACAATTTATTATTATTGTTATTACTATCTCACGGCAGAGCCTGGCAAGCTACCCGTGATGTACTCGATATGCCGGAACACAGTAACAACAAGTCTCATGATGGAGACGTTACTGGGCCCGCTCAAGCAAATTGATGAACAAGGGGAGAACCGTGACTGTGACCTTATTACTATCTGGTTTATTGAGTTTCAGAAGGCATTGCTCAGGGCTTACTCCTGGTTGTGCTCACAGGAATTCTCCTGGCGTATTATAGTTATCCGATCACCTTTGGCAGGTTCAGGGGACTATATTTAGGGTGCTGAGAACCAAACATAGGTCAGTCACATGCAAGACAAGCTCCCTACTCGCTCTTTTTCTCTGGCTCCTGTAGAATTAATTAAAAGAAATTTGTTAAAATAGTTTTAATAATTTTAAGCTTGTGTTGATTTAAAAACTTTATTGGATACACAGATTATAATTAAGATGCTTCTTTATCTTTGTATTTCTTTGTTCTTTGTTTTATAACTTCACACATGTCATTATTTAACATGTTATCCAGTTTAAAATGAAATTATTTTTTGCTATTGTTGGCTCAGCAAATGTTGGGGTGTTTCTTCAGTTGGGAGAATTTCTCAGTTATAAAATTAAGAAAATTTAAAGCAGCTATATGTAAAAATCACAGTATAATTTCATATGTGCTTTGTAATTCCTTTACTATGGCAAAATATATTTTCAAGAATATTATTATAATGATGCAATACAAAATGCATCTTCATGAATCTAATAAAATGAGTTTATCCCCATTTTCAAATCTTTTTAATGAATAGTTTTCTATTTTGTGTTTATCACTGTTTTAATGATTATGGGGCTGGAGCGGTAGTACAGTGGGTAGGGCGTTTGCCTTGTACACAGCCCATCCTGGTTCGATTCCTCCGCCCCTCTCAGAGAGCCCGGCAAGCTACCGAGATTATCCTGTCCCCACGGCAAAGCCTGGCAAGCTACCCCGGACATATTTGCTATGCCCAAAACAGTAACAAGTCTCACAATGGAGACATTACTGGTGTCGGCTTGAGCAAATCAATGAACAAGCAGAGGACAGTGCTAATTATTATTATTATTATTATTATTATTATTATTATTATCATTATTATTGTTATTATATATGAGAGAGAAAAATCACTGCCTGGGACCTGAGAGATGATATGAGTATGATGCTTGCTGTGTATATAGCTATCCCTGGTTTTATCCTTGGCTCCTCCTATTTTCCCTTTAGCCTCACCCTGAGCACTGCCAGGTGAGATTTCCCAACAAACAAATAAATCAGTTTCTGATCAGAAAAAGTAAAAAATATATGTATCTATCATTGTTTGGTTGAAAAAATGCTATTTTTCAATACCGTTGATTTGATATAAGGGCGAAAGATGGTGAAAATGATGAGGATGATATTCCTTCTCCAGCTTGATTAATATGACAGACTGTTACAGCAGTTTAGTTGGTCTAAATCTTGCTCTCTAAGTCAGAGTATTGACTGAATTCTTTGTGTTTCAATTTCATCTATGTGGAAAGTTAATGTTTATTACGTCTCCCAAAGTGATAATCTAGTTATCCCTTTGAGTTAAGTCAGTTAATGTGTTTTTCTACTATTTCTTTGGAAAAACTGCCCACTTCATATAAGAATAATATCAGATATCAGATAAGAGAATCACATTTATTCTGTTTCATCATTTTATACTTATTACCTAAAATAATGGTGCTTTCCAATTGACATGTAGAAGCTGGAGGTAATGAGATAAATAAGAGTTCAAATGCAGTGCAGGTGGAAACAGGTTTGCTTTACTAGACCTATGTTGGCTTTAGTCATGATGTGGAGAGAAACAAATCATATTCTCAGCACCCCCGTAACTTTTATGTTTCTTGTGTCTCAGTCCTCTCACAATGCAGACTTATGTTTATTTGCCTAAAGATTGAAATTGCAGTTAATAAGCAGCACACCTACCTTAGTACTATTTCAATAAAGCATTTCATAATCAATATAAAAATCCATCCATCGGCATATTATTTCAACTTCCAAAATAAGCATTATGAAATTAAATTATGATATAATATACAGCATTCAGCTTTTTCTTTATATTTTTCTATTTATCTGTATCTTTAAAACCATGGGTTTATTTGCTTTACATTAAAATAGTCAACCGTTGCACTCAAAAGCAGTGAAAAACTCAAGCTCTGCTTGTGTTATTATTAATTCATTTTTATCTGTTTCTCAGAGGAGCCTTAGTGCTCTTTCATATTCCAGCCTCTCTCTTAAGTATGTTAGAACATACTTAAAATTACCTGCTAGTATCCAGTTAAGAATTTGTTGTCTCCATATAGACTTCTCATAAAGTCTAACAGCTAAGAAGCATTCAGTAGTGATTAATATGGCATGAGAGGCAATTTCACAAAAGGTTATTTCAGTTGTCAAATGAAGAAATTTAAGCACTGGTATTAATGCTAATATCTTTGTTTGCTCTTAAACCTGATAACATAGCTATTAAGAATTCTGTATCACCAGAGAAAACTATGATCTGACAGGTTAGAAGTGCCAAGGACAACGGGAAAATGACCAAAATACTAATATAGGAAACAGACAAATCTTGAGCTCCAAAATATGAAATGGAAGGGGTAAACAAGTCACAACAAAAAATGGCTTTAATAAAAAAAGTTGTTTAACCAGATTCAAATAGCATTATTTAATTACACTCAGCAGAGATAATTATGAGTTTTGTTGTTTGAAAAATTTTGTTGGTAAAAATGGTTTTAGTATTTTGAACATTTATTTTATTTTACTTTTTGCTTACTCTTGGCAGTGCCATGTAAGTCTCTTGTTTTGGGAAAGAAACTGAGGGTCTAATAAGTTAAATTATATCATAGCATTATTATCTGACATTATTATTTTATTTTTAATTAAGTAAATGACTTAGCATATAATTGAAGGAGAGAGGAATCCCATGGCTCTGATTGAGATAAATTATTTATGATAAATCTTTTAATACTTGTGGAAGAATTTTTTTATCATTGTCGTATTAAGTCTGCAGGTAGAAACCCAAATTATCCTCAAGGAGAAAATACGGAATGAGAACAGCATAACTGTGTGTCTAATCCCACCTGTAATGATGGAAATCATGACATATTATATTCAAATATCAAGCTTAATAATGTTAACAATTATTAACTATGGATTTTCCATTATTAGATCATTACAAAGAGAATAGTGATTTGCAAGTTTTATAATCTAAAGTAGTAAGAAAAGTTCTCACTAGAGAAGTAATAATTAAATATTGTAAAACAGGTGAGCAAGTCAATCATTTTGACTTTGGAAAAAAACGTTTGCCAGGAAAAAAAACTGATGAAAGTTTATATGGTGTGTTTGAGGATCAGTAGAAATGCAGTGCATCTGGGGCAAGATGAATAAGTAATTAAGAGATAACAGAAATGAGGTCAAATAGGCAAATGAACCACAGAGAAGATTGGCCTTTGTGGACCTAAAAAGATGTTAGCTTTAACTAATACTTAAATGGAAACTTCTTTGAGGAATTAAGCAGAAGATTTACTTGATCTGCCTAATGTTTTAACTGTGTGACTCTGACTTTGTACTTTGATGGACAAAAGAGAAGATAGGCAGATGTAGAAGCATATAAACCAGTTAGGAGACAATTCGAAAAATCTACTTAAGATATGATGACAAGTTGGAGCAGGGTGTTGATGATGGTCACTGAAAGTGAGGGATTCCTGATATTTTTACACTGATAAAAAAAATATTCATTTACAGATCTGAGACCAAAAGTAGACTTGAGTTCAACTATTTTCTGACTCACTAATTAGAACAAAAACCTCAATATGATTATATAGGTAAACTCTTGCAGTACAGCAAGTTATTTTTACCTCCACCCTCTTATTATTTTGACTAGAGAGCAGAAATATAAAGGAAATGATTCAGTAATCATCATTTGATCACTAAATGAATGTGTGATGATTTGGTTTATGGGGTAAGTCAGGAAGTCAAAGAGATGGTGGCCAGAGGTAGTCTATGTATGAGCTCATAAAGTTCGCATATTGCACTCCTGAGACTGTTTCTGATCTTATACATCTACCTCTAAAAAGCCTGCCCTTTACTCATAAGGGAGGCCTATAAAATTATATGGATGGGGTCAGTCTAAATTCATAATTATTGTTAGAAAAAATAGCTCACTACATTTCCGTTATTTATCACCAATGAAAGTAAATAGCTTTGTCCTCACTATTAGACAAACCATTATGACTAGAAAGATATGGGATAAAATTTGATAACTTGAAATAGACTATATTTAACTTAAGGAGGTGAGTTGAAGCAGATATCAGCTTTGCAAATATATTTTACAAGCAAATCCTTTAAAATATGCATGAAGATAGACAAAACAGTTTAATAATTAATTAGAAATTTAAAATAAATGGATGCTGTTTTATTAACTCACTTTATTCTTTCTCTTTTACAATAGAGCCTACTGACAGGCCACCAATATTATTAATCGCAAATGCTGAAACAATTGAGCTCTTCTATCTTAATGGAAGTAAAATGGTGACACTGAGCACAGTCAATGGAAATGAAATACATACTCTGGATTTTATTTACAATGAAGATATGATTTGTTGGATTGAATCAAGAGAATCTTCAAACCACCTCAAATGTATGCAGATCACAAAAACAGGAAGATTAACAGATGAATGGACAATCAATATTCTTCAGTCCTTCCATAGTAAGTGTTTAATTCATACTTCTTTCTACCCGTTAAGGATTTAATTTTCAGACCACTTGACAGTATGCTTTGATTTTCTAACAAAGCTAAAGGCTAAAATGGAAAACTACCTATACATATGTAAATGAATTTCAATATATTCACTATGTACATTTCCAGATACACATATGCATATAATTTCATTGTTTATGTAATGGCAAATTTTAGAATTAAATTAAAGTATTTGCTTAGTGATTATTACAACTTCATCTGAAGGAGAATTGTAAATATTCTCTGAATGACAGTTCACACTGTGATACTGAAGGTGAGTTTTTTAAAATGTAGGTTCTCTGTGCCTAGACCAGTAGCTGGGGGCTGATTAGCACTGTATACTCAATGCTTTTCCATTGAGTAACATGCTAGTTAGCCAAACGTTACCAGAAATCTTTCCTAGACTCCTTAGTCACTGAATATGAGTGCGGCCACTTCCCCATGTGTTCCCAAGTACCAACAAAATAGAACAAGTAGGTGAGTTGAAACTGCATGATCATCAGTATCAGTTAACTGGTAAAATATCCCTAAAACTAGTAGGTTTATGCTGATTAGTGACAGTTACTTGTGTTTGTTGACTTTCTGTCCCACCCCCACCCCTGCAGCTAGAGACACAGAGCTTTATATATATTCTTTTCAAAAGACTGAAATGTGCTTTATAATCTACTCATAATTAACTTTGATACTTGCATGCCAAAAATCCACAAACTACTAATTGGCCTTTTCTTTCTGCATCTTAAGATAAACTGAAATCAACTTGTTACACATATGCTTATGTATTTTCTATCAGTCATTTAAGCATACACACATGCACATGCATTTTCTCTCAATTTTTCTCTCACCTTCCACTCTTATGTAGGATCATAAGCATTTGCTTGTGTTTGCCTTGTTTTTATATATATATATATATATATATATATATATATATATATATATATATTCATACTCTATAAGCACAAATAATGTGATGATAGGAGTGTGCATGAATACCTATCACTATGCATCGTTGGGGAGATTATCATTTTAGCCATTCAATCCCCTCATATGTATATATTTATATTATTATTTACAGAAAATAATAAAAAAATACTTTTTCAAATGCTATGAAGACAAACAGTGATAGATAAAGAAAAGTATACAGTTAATCAAATTATAGAATTACATGAAAATTATAACTTTTAATGTAAAAATTTTTGTGATTTAGATTTAATGAATAATTAGTAAACCAGAGCACTGTGAGTATGGGCCCAAAATGAACAAACAAAAAGTAAGAGACCACAGTACCTGGCATGCTAGTGTTTACTTCAACTATCTTTCAAATTTTATTCTGCAAATCTTTGTCTAAGTTTACTCATTTAATATAAAAGCAATAATTCTTTCTTTACTATGTATATATATATATTTTTTTATTTGTGAGACATCATGAAGTACAGTTGTAGACTTACAAATTTTGTGCTTGGGTTTTAATTATACAATGATCAAATACCCATCCCTCCACCAGTGCCCATTTTCCACCACCACAGATCCCAGTATCCTTCCCACCTCCTATCCCCCCATCCCATCCTGCCTCTGTGGTGTGGCATTCTCTTTCATTCTATCTCTCCTTTTGGGTGTTGTGGTTTGCAAGAGAGGCATTGAGTGGCAATCATGTTTGGTCTATAGTCTACTTTCAGCATGCTTCTCCCATCCTGGGAAGATCCTCCCAACACCCTTTATTTGGTGCTCCCTTCTCTATCTGAGCTTCCTTTTCCCCTAGCACGTGTGGCTGGCCTCCAAGTCATGGAGCAACATTCCTGGTACTAGTCTCGGCCACTCCTGGGTGTTAGTCTCCCATTATGTTACTTTATGTTCCCCAGATGAATGCAATCTTTCTGTGTCTATCCCGCTCTTTCTGACTCATGTCGCTTAACATGATACTTTCCATGTATAAGCCATTCACTTTGAATTAATTTATTTGAAAAAAAGGATGGTTGAATGTGTTGAACCACTTACTTTCAGTGATGGCAGTGGGCATAGGTGTGAGTATGGGCTGGGAATAGGGCTGGGTTCCCCTCATTGTTTATAAACCATGTATTTTATCAACATGTCAGAGAACAGCTGCTGTTAGACATGATGAGTTCTGAATACCATGGCAATGTGTGAGTTGCTAATGAAGACTGAATATCTATTGCATGTATAATTACATAAAATTCCTGTCACAGTCTATAAGCACAAATAATATACTGATGGGAGTATGCATGAATACCTGTCACTATGCATTGTTGGGGAGATTATCACTTTAGCCATTCAATTTCCTCCTCCTTTATACATGTCTTCTCATAATTTACGTAGACAAATTTTTTTAGTGTTATTTTTTCCCAAGATTTCTAAGAGGAGAAAGCTAAGCATTACAAGTCATATTGGCTTACATTTAAAATTTGCATAATAATTTTAAATATTTTATTACAAAACTAAAATTTGCATTACATATCTTGTACCATTGGATATCTACCATATCTAAGTTTAATAAAGAGGAAAGATATGAACTTTCTACTGGATAATAGCCAGCATTTTAACAACATGACTCATCTATTTCAGACAAAAGTAAAAAAAGGATAGAAGTAAATCTTATTTCCGCTAACAAAAAACAAACAAAAAAAAACTGGTTTCTTAAAAAACAATTGCAAACCTGTCACAATCATTACTACTTATAAAATATAACAGCTTATTAGAAAACACTGGACTGCATTATTATTACCTTATGAAAAAGAGAAATGAAGCACAATCTCTATAGCCCACACCACAAATTGCAATATATACTTTCGCTCTGGCTTTCCTAACGTTTTTCTAAAAGAAACTTTCACTTAAAGAAAAAAATAAAGTCTCTGACAAAGTAGTTAATATCATTCAAAGAAGGGTGCATCAAACTTTGAATTTGGAGTTAGACATTACAGCCTTTGTAAACAAAATTATTTCTCCCAGACGTTCTCAGGGTAGCGTACTCAGTTGGATGGTATATTCAGTAACTATCCATTGGTACTGTAATGCTTAACACAATTTCAAACTATATTACCTAAACAAAATTGTAATTTTAAAAATTAGTTTAAAAATTTACACAAAGCATCAGTAATAGCCTCCCCAAAGTTTCTTGGAGAGTATTGTGATGGGGACAAAATAGCCAAATCAATGAAAAAATGATAGGATTAACAAAAATTATGATATCTAGCTATTTCCTTAGAACAAGGTGTCAGTGATGGTGAGACAAATATGGGTACTTTAAGTGTAGATCTCTTATTGTGGCAGACAGTTCTGGACCAAAATGTTTTCTCCCAATTAGATATCAAGCATTTCTACTGTTTTTTTTTAATATGAATTCTTCATTATTCTGCTACAATGTTTGGGGATAATTTTTAGGATTCTAAAATGAATTTAACCAGGTTTTTTATTCTTTTTTTTCTTTGGTTCATTCATAGGCTTGGCTCTAGTTCATTCTCTGAGCTTCTTGCCTATTCCCTGATTAAAAAAAAATCAAGCTTTATCTTTATAAAGATGCCTTCAATGAACATTCAATGAACATACAAGTACAGATGTCATTTCTACTGGGATTTTTGTTTTGTTTTGTTTTATATCTGGGATATATTCCCAGAAGTGGTATTGCTGGGTCACATGGAAGCTCAATTTCTAGTTTTTGAGGAATGTCCATGTTATTTTCCAAAAAGGCTGGCATTCCTACTAACAATGAATGAGAGTCCCTTTCTCCCTTCATTTGTGCCAGCACTAGCTGTTCTTGTTCTTTTTGATGTGTGCCAGTCTCTGTGATGTAAGAAATCTCATTGTTGTTTTGATTTGTGTATCTCTGATGATTAGTGATATTGCCTTTTTTTTTTTTTGATAGCACAGCTTTAGGGCATTTACCTTGCATGCAGCCAGCCCAGCCAAGCCGGGTTTGATTCCTCCGCCCTTCTTGGAGATCCTGGCAAACTACCCAGGTTATCTCACCTGCGTGGCAAAGCCTGACAAGCTATCTGTGACGTATTCAATATGCCAAACACAGTAACAACAAGTCTCAAAATGGAGACATTTCTGGGTCTGCTTGAGCAAATCGATGAACAACAGGAGGACAGTGTTGACAGTGCCTTTTGGCCATTTGTATTTCTTTTTTATGGACTTTTCTATTCATTTCCTCTTCCCATCTGTTGATGGGATAGGAGGTTTTTTTTCTTGTAAAGTTCTACCAGTGTCCTATATATTCTGGATATTATCCCCTTATATGATGGGTATTAGGTAAATAATTTTTCCCATTCTGTAAGTTATCTTTGCATTTTGGTCACCGTTTCTTTTGAGTGCAGAAGCTTCTTAGTTTAATGTAGTACCATTTGTTTATGATTGGTTCCACTTGCTTGATCAGTGGTGTTTCATCCTTAAAGATGCCTTTAGCTTCAATGTCATGGGTATTCTGCCTACATTAAACTCCATGTACCTTATGGATTCAGGGCTAATATTAAGGTATTTAATCCATTTTGATCAGGCTTTTATGCCTGGTGTAAGGCAGAGATCTGAGTTAATTTCTTTGCATGCTGCTGTTCAGTTTTCCAGACACTACATGTTGAAGAGGCTTTCCTTGCTCCACTTCACGTTTCTTGATCCTCTATCAAAGATTAAGTGATCAGAGAGAGTCTGTGCCAGGATATTCAACTCTATTCCATTGGTCTGAGGGTCTTTTTCCTATTTCAATACCATGCTGATCCCAGAGGCAGGATCCCAGATACATGTCCCAGTAATATCTGGCCCAGAGGAGTAAGCCTGAGGATTCAGTAATTAACTGGAGAATTGAAGCAGCTCAGTTACAGCATTGCTTGGTTCCACCAGGGCTGCACTTGATACTGTGGCAGATATTGAAGGGAGGATTGAACTCGGATTCTTCTATGCAAGGCTTGCATTCCACAGGGTTAATTGATTTCCTCAGTCCTTGAATGGCCGGCTGGAGCGATAGCACAGCAGTAGGGCATTTGCCTTGCACGCAGCCAACATGGCCGACCCGAGTTCGATTCCTCCGCCCCTCTCAGAGAGCCTGGCAAGCTACCCATGATGTATTTGATATGCCAAACACAGTAACAACAAAGTCTCCAATGGAGACGTTACTGGGCCCACTCGAGCAAATAGATGAACAACGGGGGGACAGTGACAGTGACAGTCCTTGAATATTTCTTTTTAAAAACTTTTTCTGCAATTGTCTCCTTCTGTCTGACTTGTAAAATGACATTGGCACTGCTTTAATTTGCTTTTGTTTGATTATAAGTGGTGTTGTCCACTCCATTGTGGACACTAATCTCCACTTCAAATTTTGCAGCTCTGATGGCAGAATTATATCTTTATTTAAAATCAAAATTTTTAGCTTCTCATTTCTCTTGGGTTAACAAAATTTTATTTTCTTGCTTCTCTGTTAGCAGTTGATGTATCCCTTGACTCTCATACCCCACTCAGATCTGATGGCCCACTAAAAATACTTTAATTATACCTCCTTTAATATTTTTTAATTTTAACATATTTTTATGTTGATTTGCATGTGTTGCTTTATTTCACGTAATTCAGCATTGCTTGTTTATCTTTTACAAAACTTTATAGTTGACTGTAGTCCTATCTATCTGATCCTACAACATCACAGATTGAATAAAAGCTAATGAAGGGCTAATATGATAGCACAGCCAGTAAGGCATTGCCTTGCACTAGGTCGACCTGGGTTTGATTCCCAGAATCCCATAAGGTCCCCCGAGCACTGCCTGGCATAATTCCTGAGTGCAGAGCCAGGAGTAACCCCTGTGAGCGGCCAGGTGTGCCCCAAAAAAGGAAAAAAAAGGAAAGGAAAGAAAGAAAGCTAATGAGTGAGAAGTGCTTTTGGGGGTCAGAAGTAAAGTGTGACGTAAGGGTTTTCTGTATACTTTACAATTACTGAGAAACTTTATTAGGTAAAGGTAAAGGCCCTCCCGTTGATCGTCGATTTGCTCGAGCGGGCCCAGTAACGTCTCCATTGGAGACTTTGTTGTTACTGTGTCTGGCATATCCAATACTCTCGGTAGCTTGCCGGGCTCTCCGAGAGGGGCGGAGGAATCGAACTCGGGTCGGCCATGTTGGCCGCTTGTAAGGCGAACGCCCTACCCGCTGTGCTATCGCTCCAGCCCAGACACTTTGAATCCGAGAATTTATGTTTTCATTCTTCATTAGAGATTACGTATACAATTCATAAAATAATTTCAGGAGTTGGTCAGCTTCTAATGGAGGAAGAATAGATAAAATGTAATGATTACCCTTATCTTATAAATTGGTGAAAAAAAATTAAATAATGTTTTACAATCTAGATTTTGCACTACCCCTTCCTCCAAAGGTATTATTGTAAGCTATTTAGAGTACAAACATTTTGATCAGCATACTTTATGGATATATAAATTTCACACAAAAATCTTGGCTGCATTAACTGGATTATATTGTTCCCTGAGAAACACCTGTGAGGGAACCAAAGTATATCCTCCAGGGAATTTTATAGCTGTTCTCATAGATCCAAATTTTATTAACTACTGTTTTATTATCACATATGTGTTTTACTAAGCTCATTACGTTTAAATGATTCTCTTCTGTTTGGCATAGTTATATAGACATATAAAAAATGACTTTTCTGAGAGATGATGGTTGTATGTATGTTGTTAATTTACTAACATAATCACGCTTGCAAAATGCCATGGGGAAATCCCAGGTACTTATATTTTTTCTGAAAATTAAAGTTTGCTTCTTAAATATATTAAGTTGAGACAAAATATTTTTATTGTACAAATTTTATAAAAAATCACCTCTGTGTTCCATCCCAATCTTGTAATCCTCAGTTTTATTTTGGGACTAACAATTTCCTTGTCCATACTATCTTCATGCTATTACAGTAACAAAGATATATGTGAACAATAAAATATTTATTTTAAAATTAAAACTTTAGATGAGTTGCCCCCCAGGAGCGGTTGTCTGACATGCAATATATGTGTAATGAATACACACCTCTTAAGTTCTCATAAGTACATATTGTTAGGTTTATTCTTAGCAATTATTATACCTGTGACATACAGATTTCAGTATTTACTGAATATTCTTAAATTCTGAATTCTCTGAAATGAATATTTATTTTCCCTCCTAATTCATATATTAGTTGAAGTCCTAATACCCCGATGAGTTTATATTTGAAGCTAAGATCAAAACCTAATTAGAAGTAGTTAGATTTAGGTGAAGTCATGTGATTGAAACCTCCACGTGGGTATTCTAACTGTATAAGAAGAGGAATGATTGGGGCTCTCTATCATATGGCAGCAGAAGAAAGTTGACAATGTGATCAAAAAAGTGACTTTCTGATTAGTGAGATATGCAGTAGGTAAAGCATTTCCTTCAAGTGTCCAAATTGGGTTTGATCCCTGACACAGCATAAAGTCCACTGAGCATCTTCAGGTGTGATCCCTGGAGCACAGAACAGGGAGTAAGCCCTGAGAACTGCCATGTGTACTAAAAACAAAAGCAAACAACAACAACAAAAAAATTAAAAAAAGAAAAGAACTCTTTCCAGATCCAGAATTTATTCATTAAAGGTAGAATGAACTGGGGCTGGAGCAATAGCACGGTTGGTAAGGCATTTGCCTTGCACACAGCCGACCCAGTTTAAATTCCCAGCATCCCATGTGGACCCCCAAGTACTGCCAGGAGTGAGTCCCTGAGCCGGAGCCAGGAGTAAACCCCGTGCATTCTCGGGTGTGACCTAAAAAGCAAAAAAAAAAAAAAAAAAGGTAGAATAAATTAAGATATTCTTATTTCTACATTTAAAAAATTTTAATACATTTATTTACAAGTGTGTTTATCAATAGTCACATATGGTTAATTCCCAGAAATTAACTTGTCACCATTTGTAAATCCATAGGGAAGTATAAAACAGTGAAATTTTCATTATAGAGCTAGTATAAATCTGGATTTCTTCTGTATTATTTGCCAATACCCTGTAGCGTATAGAGGATTAAGATGGTTTCCTTGCACACAGAGAGTACACTGTATGCCATATGGTCCCCTGATCCTGCCAGAAGTAATCCCTGAGCAGAACCAGGAGTAAACCCTCAAAACTGCCAGGTGTGTCACATGAATGCATACAGACACACACACACACACACACACACACACACATAAATAAATAAATAAATAAATAAATATGCTAGAATATCTTTCAGGATGCCTCATCCTGATACCTATAAATAATCTGAAACCTGATATTCTTATTTAATGTTTGAGTTTGGCTATTTGCCTTTACTCTTTTGAAGCTCAATACTAAAAGGTTTTCTCTGGGATCAGAGAGATAGTACAGGCACTAAATCCTTTGTCCTGCATGCTGTTGAACCCAGTTTGACTTGGGGTACAGAATAGGGCTGCCTGATTACCACCAGGAGTAACCCTAGGGCAAGGAATGAGGAGTAGACACTGAGCATCACTCCATGTAGCCCAGTACCTATAATCCCCCTAAATAATAAATATGATAATATCTCAGGAATGTGAATTTCCAAATGTTCATTAAGTTTTGAGGATTGAATGAGGGAAATGCTGCATTTATATGATCATAGGGATTTTCTAAAGCGATAATTTTTCTAGTGATAAATTGTATGTAGAATTGAATAAAGACCTTAAATTTTATACTTTCATGTAAAATTTCTCATATTTTTATTAAGATTTGAGGGTTATGAAAATGTTTGAATTTATTTAGAGTAAAGGATTTTTATCTATGTGCATTTTCAAATGTTAAGTAAGGGTTGAGTATTTTAAAGGCCTTCATTTCATATATGCATAGGGTTTAATCCAGGTATTAGTTTCCATATGTAGAGAAAGGACTGACTATCAAATAAAGGTTTTCCTACATTTTTCACATTTAAAAGGTTAATATGTATCCTGCCAGTTTCCATTTGTTCAGTAAGAAATAGGGTTTGAGTGAAAGCCTTCCCAATTTTCTTATATTATGAGAGCTTCTTACATGCACAGAAAGGTCTGAGGATGAGTAGGATTAGTAAAGATTTTTTTTATGTATTTGTCACATTTTTAAGGTTTCTGACCAGTGTATATTCTCCTATGTAGTCGAGTGACAATTGAATAAAAGCTCTCTTGTGTGTCTCAAATTCATAAGGTGAATCACCTGCATGGATTTCCTTATGTGTATGAAGTTCTGATAAATGAATGAAGGCAACGTCCCAAGCTCTTTGCACGTGTAAGGTCTCTCACCAATTATATGTTGTTTTTTTAAGTGCTGCTAAAGGACAGTAAGTTCTCCCCCATTTTATATATTAATAGAGATTCTGCCTAGTGTGATTTTGTATAGGAATACTAACTTGCTTAGAAAAGCTAAAGTCTCTATTAAATTCTCTACCACACTTCTTTCCTTTGAAGAGGTTTAGTTACACTATGCGGATTATTGTGAATACGAAAATATTCTGAATTTCTAAAATGTTCTCTACATTTTTTAAATAAATGGGATTCTCTCCAGTTTATATTTTTTTATGCAGAGAAAGGTTGATAGACTTTGTAACTGTTTTACCAGTTAAATTTTTCAGTGAGAGAGTACTTTTCACTGAGTATCTTCATAAAACATACTTTCTGTTTGATTTATCTTATGGATATGAAGATATGAATATTCACTAAAGACTTTTTGACATTGCACATGGTTGTACACATGACACTGATTTGTCTGCTTCCCTGTATCTCAAACCTGTTCAATGTCCCCTTTCCTAAATCAAAGTACTCAAATGCCAATTTTCTCAGTTATGTTTTCCATTCCTGAAAGATTGCTTTCCACTGCCCAAGGTCTCCTTGCTCCAAGCAGGATATTGCATCAGGTTTAAACATTGAATATCTTACTATTCTCAGGCTCTGATAGGTTTCCAGCATTAGTCTCTATAGAGGTTTCTATGAAAAGTGTCCAGTGTCCAGTGTCCACTAACTTAGGCCAAGCTCACAACTACATCAGTTAAGGTCACTAAGTCTAAATTTGTTAGCCATGATTTATCATCCTCTGAATCCCTGTTATTTCTTTATAACCCAGATAACTTTATTGCAAGAGGAACATAATATTTATAAATGACCAGGTTAGAGTGAAATAAAGGGTCAGCTTTCACCGATTTGACACATTGAGCAGCAAATATCTTTTCTCTGCACAAATATCTCATAAGATCTTTAGAATTTTTTTCGGGGGGGGTTACACACAGTGATGCACAGGTGCTACTCCTGTCTCATGCACTCAGGAATTATTTCTGGCGGTGCTCGGGTGACCATATGGGATGCTGGGAATCGAACCCGGGTAGGCCGCGTGCAAGGCAAATGCCCTATCCGCTGTGCTATTACTCCAGCCCAAGATCTTTGGAAAATTTTGTACTCTGAGTTTCACCCCCTCCATTTTCTTTCATACACTTCCCCACTATTAACAATATGGAAGGCATTGAAGTCCAGTACTCTCTAAGGAGACACTTCACAGTCCTAAATCAAAATTTCATTTTATTCTTACAGGATACCCTCCCTATAAGGTCTCTTGCACTTCCTCTCCACCCACAAGAAAAATAGTAGGCTACAGGTCTTGACCCTTAAGGAAAAAAAAATTCATTTATTTATATCATACATATGTCTCTAAGATAGGACCAAGAAGATCAGTCGATGAACTCCACATCGGAACCCATGGCCTGGAATGGAAAGAACAGGGTGACAGACTGTCTGAGTTCATCATGTCAACCAAAACCTTCCATGGTAACTCACAATTCCAAAAGGCTGAATCTAAACGTTGGACATGGGAGTCTCCCGATGGATGGTTCCACAATGAAATAGACCACATCATATTAAATCGGCGGTTTTGCCTAACCGATGTTGCTGTTGTCCCAAAATTCCAAACGGGATCAGACCACCGTCTTCTTCGTGCAAAATTCTACCTCACAGAACGAGGAGAAAAGAATGCAAGGTTTAAGAAGAGGATTCCCAGAACAACCACCAACTGGGAGCTCTTTGGCTCTATTGCGGCAACATGGGAAGATGCCGTCATTGACAACATTGATGAGGAATACGATCGAATGATTCAGCACCTCCATGATTGTGCAAGGAATGCCAAGAGAGAGATAACCACAAAAAAACCGTCTTTCTTCGAACACTCTTGAACTTATTCGCCAACGTGGCTTGGCACATGCCTCAGGCAAAAACAAGCGAACATCCAAACTGGCAAAACAATGCAGAGAAGTCATCAAGGATGACCTCAAAAACAGGAGAGCAGCAGTACTGGTAGATGCAGCAGAAGCTGGGAAAAACATTCGGAATGCCCGCCTGTCCTTCACCAACTACAAAACCAAGATAACTGCCCTCCGACATCATGATGGATCTATCACATCTTCCACAAGGGCAATGGAGAAGATTATTCATGACTTCTACTCAGATCTCTTTAATAGCCACATCCACTTGCCCACATACCACATACAACATGATGGATATGTCATTCCCAATGTTCTCCCTTCCGAAATCCAACATGCCATCTCGTCGGTAAAGAAACAAAGAGCACCTGGCCCAGACAAGATCAGACCTGAACACCTGAAGAACTTACCATCAGTACTCATCAATACATTGGCTCGACTCTTCACATGCTACCTGTCTGAATGCAAGGTTCCATCCCAATGGAAAACCAGCAGGACTGTACTACTATACAAGAAAGGAGACATCCACGACATTGGCAACTATCGCCCAATCTGCCTATTGTCTGTCATCTACAAACTATTCACTCGAGTCATCCTGAATAGGATTAGCAGAACACTAGATGAAGTACAACCATGTGAACAAGCTGGATTCCGAAAAGGATTCAGTACCATTGAACATATCCACACAATAACCAAGCTCATTGAGGTATCTCGGGAGTTCAAGATGCCACTCTGTCTAACGTTCATTGATTTAAAGAAGGCCTTTGATTCTGTTGAGACAGAAGCGGTCATGGAAGCCCTAGCTAATCAGGGCGTACAAACTCAATACATCAGGATCCTTTGTGAGCTCTATTGCGGATTCACTACCAAGATCTCACCATTCTACAAAGAAGTAATCATCCATATCAAGAGAGGGGTTCGGCAGGGTGATACCATTTCACCAAAACTCTTCAGTGCCACCCTCGAGAACATCATGCGACGACTGGAATGGGAAAACATGGGAGT
Source organism: Sorex fumeus (assembly GCF_029834395.1). NCBI lineage: Eukaryota > Metazoa > Chordata > Mammalia > Eulipotyphla > Soricidae > Sorex > Sorex fumeus. The sequence goes on from NW_026606092.1 coordinate 24,803,897, forward strand.
GAAGATAGATGGTCGGCAACTACACCACCTCCGCTTTGCTGATGACATCGTTCTAATAACACCAAACATCAGCCAAGCGGCACAAATGCTGAACGACTTTGACCGTGAATGTGGAAAGGTCGGACTACAGCTGAATCTTACGAAGACAATGTTTATGAGAAACAGCCTTGTTCCTGACGCTCCATTCGCTCTCAACGGAACCACCATCTCCGAATGCAACAGTTATATATACCTAGGTCGAGAAATCAACATGATGAATGACCTGGCACCTGAGTTGCGCAGGAGGAAGAGAGCAGCTTGGAATGCCTTCAAGAGCATTGAAGAAATAACTAAAAGGACAAAGAACCTCCAGCTACGAGCACATCTCTTTGATTCCACTATTCTTCCTGCATTAACATATGCCTCAGAGACCTGTACCCTACGAAAACAGGATGAGAACGCTATTCGGGTCTCTCAAAGAGGAATCGAAAGAACTATGCTTGGAATATCACGATTCACTCAAATGAGAGATAAAATCCGGAATTCTGATCTTCGTCAACGCTCAAGAATCAGGGACGCTGTCTCATTTGCCAAGACATCAAAAATCAGATGGGCTGGACACGTAATGAGGTTTACAGACAACCGCTGGACTAGAGCCATTACTGATTGGATTCCACGGGACATCAAAAGATCACGTAGACGCCCACCTATAAGATGGTCAGACTTCTTCGTCAAGACCCTAAATGATCGGTTTGAGGCTCTGCATGTTCCTGAAATGAACAGATACCATTGGGCTTCACTAGCACGCGACCGAGATGAATGGAGACGTTACTAGCACCCGCTTGAATAAATTGATGAATAACGGGGATTAAGTGATAAGTGATAAGTGATATGTCTCTAAAGAAATTTCCTCACCATTATGTAATTAATACTAACAATAGAGTATGTTCAACACCTCAAATGTTTGCCAATAATGAACATGGCTGAGTAAACGTCATTTAAATATTTGGTAATTGGGTTACTCTGCTGAATCATTTTTTTTTTCATTTCATTTCATCATCCTGTTATTCATCGATTGCCTCGAGCAGGCCCCAGTAACGTCTCTTTCATCCTAGCCCTGAGATTATAACAAGGCTCTTTAGGAGAATGAGACCCATCATTGTTACTGGTATTTGGCATATTTGGTACGCCACGGGGAGTTTGCCAGACTCTGCCCTGTGGGCAGGCTACATTCGATACCCTGCAAGTTTGTCCAAAGTAGGAATGAGACAATAAGATGTCATAAAAAAAGTTTTGATAAGATGTCGCTCGGCCGCAAATGTGCGCGGTTTCCGGGATCTGGATTTTATAGACTCTGAGTCTTGGCCGCTGATGGGATTACACAGCGCCAGGGGGCCAGGTGGTGGGTTTGACCCCCGCCTACTGGAATTTGGAGGATCTGGGTGGAAGATGCTCGACTCCAATCGGAGTAGGCTTGGAGGTCTCGGCCCCGGAACCCGCGTGGCTTTGTCCCTCTGCCAGTACCTTCATGTATGCGGAGAGTGGTCTCAGCATGGTGGTGACTGGTCCTGGAGGTCTTCGGCTGCCGGAGCCCTGGTCGGGACGGGGAGGAAAGCTCAACCCGCTCCCCTCCACGGGGCCCCAGGAAGGAACACCCAGGCGCGGGGGCAGAAGACTGCACTGTTCTCACTGTTATTTTTTTTAACCAGGCCCAATTCAATTTATAGCACTGGTCTAACTATTTATATTTATAGAACCAGCCCAATAAAATATATCTGGTTTAGTCCCAAGAAAAATTTCAACGTATTATGGCATGTTTTGTATGCAGGAGGCCCAGGCTAGATCCTTGTAACTGTTTGGAACACCTACCAAACAAGGCTTGAAATAACCTCTAAGTCAGAAACAGGCCCATAATACGATGTGGACTAAAATAAAACATTTGTGATTCTCATCTACCTACCAACCAACCTACCTATCTCTACATATTGTCTTTGTAGCTATTTTGCCCTTTTCACTTGTTGTTGAACAGAATAATATCTATGATAAAACATAATTTTCTTTTTGTGCTTCATATTTTGGCTATAAATTTGGTAAATTAAGATATATGGCTAGAACTTGGGAAATAGTGCAGGGGAATATATGGCCGCCTTACATGTAGTCAACCCTAGTTTCATTTACAGCAACATAGTTGGTCCTCCAAGCCTGACTACTGGTGATTCGTGAGCACAGATCCAGCAATAAGGCCTGAGCATTGCTGCCTATGTACTGAAAGCAAAAACTGATCAAAATTAATAAGAAATGATAGTAATCATTATTATTAACTTTTGTATAAAATAACCTCTACAAATTGTAATATATAAGTGTGTTGTAGGGCTGGAGCGATAGCACAGCGGGTAGGGCGTTCGCCTTATAAGCAGCCAACATGGCCGACCCGAGTTCGATTCCTCTGCCCCTCTCGGAGAGCCCGGCAAGCTACCGAGAGTATTCGATATGCCAGACACAGTAACAACATTTAGTAGTAGTAGAAGTTCTAATAATCAAAAGGCTGTGTTTTAATGTAAGGAGTCAAAAGATAATTGAAAATGGTACAATATGTACACATAGAAGATACCAAGTTGGCAAGAAATATCGGAGACAAATCAAACATTTTTGGGGGTTCAAGAAGTCTCTTATATAAGTGCTGTAGAGGCCCAGCAGGACTTCTCATAGCAGTTCATTGTAAACACATGAAAAAGCATCACTGCTTAGGTGGACCTTCTAGTGTTTGGTATCAGCAAATTATCCCTGTTGTACTTGGGAACTGCTAGGATTGCACACAGTGATACTCTAGGGATCAAGTAGTTCCAGGGATTGAACTATAGTCTGTCATTTGAAAGGAATGCACATTAATCTTATTGCTCTCTCTGTGGCCCCTGGATTATTGATATTAGAAATTAGAGGCACCATGTTTATAAATCAGAAATATAAAATTATACTGGTATAGGTAAGAGAGATGATAGAAAAATAATAAGTCATAAGGCTATCCAGAATTCAACATGTATCAATTTTAATGGAACAATATATATAGTATTTGCTTATGCTCACCAAGCTGTTTGCCCTTAATCTGATCTTTGCTTAACATTCAATTTCTTAGATTTGAGGGGTTATTAGGGGTTACTATTGGCAGTGCTCTGGGATTATGCTTGACTCTGTGATAAATCATCACTCCTGACAGGTTCAGGGGACTATATTAGCTGCTGAATATCAAACCCGGGTGAGCCAAGGCAAGTTTCATACCTACTGTACTATCCCTCATGCCAAATACTTGTCTACTTAGGTCGTGCCATTGTCACTATTCCTCCACTGTGGAATATTTTTCACACTACTGTTAATCACCCTGTATGCTCATTCCTTCGAGTTTCTAATGGCCTAACTGTTCTTCCATAAAATTATTTTCCACATTAAATAATGGAATAATAGCTCCTTGTTATATGATTCCTGGGTAAAGAGCAATGGCTCGCCAAATTTGAGTATGCAGAAAAATATAGGGCATACTGAAGCTACTTACCAAAGAAAGGAATTGGCTTCAGATAATTCCTACACTAACTGATGTAGATGCAAAATTAGACATTCTAGGTTGGTGGTTCTTTATTAAAGGTTATTTTAAATAAGATTTAATATTTCTCAGAAAATTTTTACTGGATATTTACCTTAGGCACAATCACATGCTTTGAGGACATTTCAGTACATTAAATATTCTATATCACTGCTTCTATGAGATTCATTTTCTAGTGTGGGGTGTAGGTGAATTAATGATAAATGGTAATTTCAACCAATTATAAATAATATAAAGAAAGTGTAATTAAGGCAATTTATTGAGAGTCTCCTGCCCCCACGCCTGGCTGTCCTCGCCGGGACCCCTTAGAGGGGAGCGGGTTGAGTTTCCCTCCCTGCCCCAAACAGGGCTCCGGCAGTCTAAGACCTCCAGAACCAGCCACCAACATGCTGAGACCACTCTCCACAGGCATGAAGGTACTGGCAGAGAAACAAAGGCATGCAGGTCCCAGGGCTGAGATCTCCAAGCCTGCTCGGATTGGGGCTGAGCATCCTCCACCTAGATCCTCCATATTCCAGTAGGCAGGGGTCACACCGACCAACTGACCCCCTGGCGCTGTGTAATCCCATCAACGGCCAAAACCCAGAGACTATAAATCCCAGCTCCTGGAAGCACTTGCGGCCGCATGATACCTTATTATCTCATTCTTACTTTGGACAAACTGGCAGGCTACTGAATGTAACCTGCCTACACAGCAGAGTCTGGCAAACTCCCCGTGGCGTACCCAATATGCCAAAAACCAGTAACAATGATGGGTCTCATCCTCCTAACCCTGAATGAGCTTTGATATGGCACTTTAAAAAAAAAATCTCAGGGCTAAGATGAAGGAGACATTACTGGGGCGTGCTCGAGGCAATCAACGAACAACAGGATGGTCGTGATCATGATTGACTGGTGAGGATGAGTCACTCTGTAGGTTAGGAGTAGGGAGTTTTCTTACTGTACACTGGTCCAGGGAGGTCTTTCTGAGAAACTGTCATTTATGCATAAAATTGAAGGTACAAAGGGCACACAACATGTGAATTAAGTTATTCCTTTATCTTCAAGATCAAATACATGATTCCTGAGGTTAGATATTTCTTGCCAAGTTCAAAGAAAAATAAGGAGGTCAGTATAACTGTAGTAGAGTGAGCTAAGAAGATGGAAGATAAAAGAGAGGCTTTAATAGCATCTAAATTATTTGAAATACTTTGATTTTTGTGCAAAGTATGGTGATATGTGATTGGAAATTTGGAAGAGAAAAGTGAGAGTTTGGAAAATGAAAATACAGAGCTGATATTTGGCATTTAGCTTGATCATGCAAAAAATGTGAAGAAGTGACAATAGAAAGAAAGGTAGAAGGCCACTATGATATACTTCCTTTGAACTTTGTGACATGTTACAACTCAAAATATCATTGATTTTTATTTTAAATTGAGCTCATAGGACCAGGGGAACATTTCCAGTGATAGAACATAGCAAGCCGTGGGACACAGAGTTTGACCCCAAAAAGAGCATCCCTCTCCTGATCCCCACCATCACCTACAGGATAAACGCAACACTGCCAGGTCATCACTGAAGTGTCAGGCTCACACCATTTTGCTGAGTATTGCCCAAAGTGGTTCCAGCTATTACCCACTGGGTTAATCTTTATAAATTAGCTTTAGAGTAGGAAAGTTATAAATGTACTGATGATGTACTCTTGGAAGTTTTATGCTAGTCAGTTTGTAAATTCTTTCACTATGAATTGATTGTATCCTAAAATCAGTCTATATAAGGTACATTTTTTCCTTTGGTGTCTTGACATGATTTATATTTTACAATGTTACAATGATCCTCCAGGTGCTCTATGAGGATAGTTATAGCGTATAGAAATAAAACAGAAGTTTAGAAATCATCACAGTTTCTGAAGGAGAGAAGATAATGTATTAAGCAAAAGGAAATGGAAGGAAGCAGGCAGTTTCAAGTCAAAGTCTTAACATTGTTTATATATATAGTTGCATATAAAATGGGAAGTGATAATAGTATAATGAAAGATGAAAATATTTGAGTTTTGTGTTAAAGAACGAAAACAAAAAAGTTTTACCTAATGGTAAAATATATATATTAATGTACACATTTTTTTTTCTGTAAAGTGAAGATAACTTTGACATATTTTCTAAATGCAATAAGGTCCCCCCAGCCCACCCGGAATCTAGTAAGAATGTGTTTGGATATAAGAACAATTAGCAAATTGGAATTTCTCAGATCAGTATTGGAGTTAAGTTTAGATATATGTTGTCATAAAACTGCTTACATAGGAAAAATTAAGGGTTTTTATTATTAATCACGGTCACGGTCACGGTCCTCCCATTGTTCATCGATTTGCTCGAGCAGGCCCAGTAATGTCTCCATTTTGAGACTTGTTGTTACTGTGTTTGGCATATCGAATACATCACGGGTAGCTTGCCAGGCTCTGCCATGTGGGCGAGATACTCTCAGTAGCTTGCTGGGTTCTCTGAGAGGGACAGAGGAATCGAACTCGGGTCAGCCATGTTGGCTGCGTGCAAGGCAAATGCCCTACCGCTGTGTTATTTAAAATGATTAATTATGAGTTTCCCTACTGTTAGGGTGTGAGTTTCCAGGGGGCACAAGACTCCAGCACCAGCATTCGGTGGCCTAGAGTCATTCCCCTGGCTATCCCCAGGTGACTGACAAATGAAGGACCAGGGAACAGAGAAACAAGGCCTCAGGCTGGTCAGTAGTTAATTTCTCTCTCCTCGCCAGCATAGTCCGATCTCTCCTATACAGCACAATTGTAGTCGCAGATTTGGTTGTAGTCCCAGTCATCATAGTTCCATCATCGTCATCTCCTCATAGACTTCAAAAGTCATCTCCTTCTCCTCTCTGTCATCATCTAGTACCCTCTTACCCTTTACAGCATAGTTATACATCAGTGGGGTTGAACACTGTCATAACAACAAAGGTAAGACACTCCTTCAGGGAAAGTTCTAGGAGATTAACTCAAGGACGAAAATCTCATCTGTGGGTTCAGCACTCCAGATTACTAGGAGATCCGCTAAAGGACAAGATTTCAACCAGGGTATATTTCTTTATCCTTTTCTCAGCTAGTAACCCATTTGACCAATCACAGTAGATGTACTTCTTATAATATTTCTAGTCATTTTATATGAACACAGTAAGAGATATCACTTGATCACTTGACATGCTCATCAATTTGCTCAAGCGGGAGCCAGTAACGTCGCCATTTGTCCCAGTCGTTTCCTAGTGTAGCCCAATGTTGTCTGCTCACTCCAGGAACATGAAGAGCCTCAAAACATTCATTCAGGGTCTTGATGAAGAAATCTGACTACCTCCTAGTTGGGTGGCCACTCGATCTTTTGACATCCCATGGAATCTAGTCAGTAAAGGCTCTAGTTCAGCAGTCATCTACAAATCTCATTACGTGTCCAGCCATTCTGATTTTGAGACCTTGGCAAACGAGACAGCATCTCTGATTCTCAATTGTCGATGGAGGTCAGAACTCCAGATTCCTTCTCTCACTTGAGTAATCCTGATACTCCAAGCATAGCTCTTTTGATTCCTCTTTGGGAGACCTGAATAGCATTCTCATCCTGTTTTGTAGGGTCCATGTCTTTGAGGCATATGTTAATGCAGGAAGAACAGTAGAGTCCAATAGATGTGCCTGGAGCTATAGGTTCTTCATCCTCTTAGCTATTTCTTCTATGGTCTTGAAGGTGCTCCAAGCCACTCTCTTCCTCCTGCGTAACTCAGGTGCCATGTTGTTCATCATGTAGAGTTCTCGACCTAAGTATATATAACTGCTGCATTCAGAGATATTCGTTCCATTGAGAGCAAATGGAACGTCAGGAACGAGTTCGTTTCTCATGAACGGTATCTTTGTGAGATTCAGCTGCAGTCCAACCTTTTCACATTCATGGTTGAAGTTGGCCAGCATTTGTGCTGCTTGGCTAATGTTTGTTGTTATTAGAACCATATCATCAGCAAAGCAGAGGTGGTGTAGTTTCTGACTGTCTATCTTCACTCCCATTCCTTCCCATTCTAGTCATCACATGGCATTCTTGAGGGTGGCACTGGAGAGTTTCGGTGAAATGGTATCAGCCTGCCGAGCCCCTCTCTTGACGCCAATGATCACTTCCTTGTAGAATGGTGAGATCCTGGTAGAGAATCTGTAATGAAGCTCACGGAGAATTCTGATGTACTGAGTTTGAACGCCCTATTTGGCTAGGGCTTGGGTGACCGCTTCAGTCTCAACAGAATCAAAGGCCTTCTTTAAATCAATGAACATTAGATAGAGCAGCATCTTGAACTCCCGAGAAACCTCAATGAGCTTAGTTACTGTGTGTATATGGTCGATCATGCTGAATCCTTTCCAGAACCCAGCTTGCTCTCATGGTTGTCCTTCATCTAGTGTTCTGCCAATCCTATACAGGATGACTGGAGTAAACAGCTTGTAGACAATAGACAACAGGCAGATTGGTCGATAGTTGCCAATGTTGTGGTTGTCTCCCTTCTTATACAGTAAAATGGTCCTGCTGGTTTTCCATTGGGACAGAACCTTGCATTCAGACAGGTAGCATGTGAAGAGAAATACAATAAGAGATATATTAATCTTAAAGGTTGGCTTTTCCTGGGCACATCACACTATTGCAGACTATAATTCTCAGTCCAGATTAGTCTTTCCTAACCCCAGCATGGTCCTTATTCAGTTACTTACTTTTGGGTCATGACAGAGTTTGTTCCATGACCATGCTCTTAACTTATTATACTTATGGTGCTTATCTTATTCCCTTTTGATGTCAGGGTAGCTTGAAGCTTGCCCTGGGTCCACCCAGTCCCTTCATTGGTAACCTCCTTTTGGGGGTATTAAAAAGGACAACTGAGATATAAATCAGGTAAATATGATGGATGCCCAAGAGTAAATTGCATTTGTAGTCAATTAACTCCCATGTTACCAAAGCATAGCATCAACTGTTTTCCTGTGTTGATACAAAAAGGCCTTTGCTAACCCATGCAAATGACATAAAAGAAAGAGAAAAGCAATATAGATTTATTAGTGCTTGATAGAATTGGGTGTGCCTCAGGGGCACTGGGAATAACTCAATAAACCTAAGTACACTGTGGGAAGAGCAAGGACAAGCCAATGTTATCCATCATTAGGAGATGGATTATATTCGGCTTCTTTATGCCAATTTGGGGGCAGGTTCATATATTTTTTTAATTTTTTAAAAAATTTTTATTGAATCACCATCAGATAGTTACAAGCTTTCATGTTTGAGTTACAATCAGACAATGATCGAACACCCATCCCTCCAGAGATTCAGATTTTTGTTGGTTTATTTTGGGAGCCACACAGGCATTATTAGGGGTTACTCTGCATTCCAGGAAATTGCTGCAGGGGACCATATAGGGTACCTGGGATTGAATATGGTTTGGTCGCTTGCAGCACAAATCTCTACTGCCCTGACAAAGTTTTTATTGTGATTTTAAATGGGATTACATCATATAAAATAGCTAACATTCATTTTAGGAATTAATATTGTCCTTTAGGTTAGGGTAGAAGGAGCTACAGCGTGGTGATACTGGAAAAGGAGTTGAAATGAGGGACAAAAACGCCAATCAACTTAAATAGCTGCCTCCTAACAAAAAAAATGTTATAACATTGTACTCATAATATCTGTATGTAGAACTTTATGGTAGTTGATTAAAAAAACTACAGTGCTTATTTTCACAACATTTTATGTTGAGAGGATCTGCATGTAAGAAGACAGAACTGGTAATTAAAGGAAAAGGAAAAGAATCAATAACATGCAGCAGATTGATTCTGATTGTTTGTATCTACCCTCAATACACTCTAATTCAGCTCCTATAATACCATTTTAATTATTGTTCCAAGCACTCAGAGTCTGTGTTTGCTTAATTAAGTTAGTTTATTAAATATAATCAAGGGATAAAATGAGTATGTTTCATGATAAAGATTATGATGGCATATAAAAACAGAGGCAGTTACATCATGCTTTTGTTTTATGAGTGTCTTTCAGTTTTCAAGAAAAAGAGGCAGTTTTGAAATGTGATTTAAGTGTTAATTTCCCAATTAAATTAGAAGAGTTTTAAATCGGAGATAATAATAGTTTTGTGCATTTTATCATTTTTTAATTCTATTTTTCCTGCTCTATTCTGCATTTGCATTATAAAGGTCATAATGCACTTCAGTAAGGGACAATATTTAAGTTAAAATAAAAATATCAAGTAAAATTTTTAAAATATACAAAAACACAAAAATGTGGTCAGAAACAATTCATATTTGAGATATTCCTTACTTTGTGATAACTTTAAAATTTATATATTTCTTGTATTCATCACTGCACCTAGACATAAATGCACTTATTTAAATGTGGTTTATATATGTTTTATAATTTTTATATATATGTTTAACATGAAATGTTTATCAAGAAATACATGTAATGTTTATATATAAAATGTTTATAAAGAAAATATTGCTCAGATATCTTTTGAAGGTACTATCTCTTTCTCAAAACATTTCACAACCTAATCATTTACTTCCTTTACAAAAATATTATCCATGTTATAGACAGAATGATTTCTTTTTATTATTATTTTTAAAATGTTATTTGAGGTATCATGCTTTACACTTCTGTTAATGATAGCATTTCATGCAGAAAAGGTTCTAACACCGCATTCTCCTCCAGTCTGCTTTCCAAACACCATATGTTTCTCTCCTTTACCCCTTACCCTTATCCTTCACAAATTTAGCTCAGAATTATTGTTGTTGAAAATCATAGATTCTTATTTATCTGCTTAAAAGTCTGCAAGAATTTACATTAAGTGCTGCAGATTGCATAAAAAGTTTTATCTATCATTACAGTTCACTCTAAAAAAAAGTAAAGAAATGTCTTTGATTGTATTAACCCAGAAGGCAAGTGAGAGGAGATAAAGTATAAAATACTTGAGGACAATGAAGAGCAGAACATTAAATGACAAATGAATCATGGTTAGCATGTTTTTCCCTTTCAGAGTGCAGATGGTGTGTCAAGATAGAGATCCTAAGATGAGCACCTAAACTGGAGACCCAGGGAAACAATGAGATGGGGTCAATCAATAGGGCTGCCGACAAGTGAACTTGTTTTGAGAATAGCTAGTTTCTAGATTTTCTACCCCAAAATCCCAGCTGGTCTACCTCTTGTCCTCTAATTAAACAGAAAATTGTCAATTTTATGTCTAAGTAATGAGACATAAAGGTCTTGGTCTGATGGAAGGATCCCACGTAAATATGATTATGGAGTAAGATACTAATAGACTGAAAGAGAAGAACAGTAATCAGCAAGATGACGTGAAAAATCAAAATAACAGGGGCTGGAGAAATAGCACAGAGGGTAGGGCATTTTCCTTGCACCCGGTCAACCCAGGTTCGATTCCCAGCATCCCATATGGTCCCCTGAGCACCACTAGGAGTAATTCCTGAGTGCAGATCCAGGAGTAACCCCTGTGCATCGTCGGGTGTGACCCAAAAAGAAAAAAATACAAAATAAACAAATAAATGTGTAGATAATTGTGGCGTTTTTTCATATAGGGAGGAGTTTTAGAGTCCTTTTGTAGAATTTTTCAATGATTAGCTGTAACAGGAAGGAAAAAATGGAGGGTTATAAAAACCAAACATTGTTTAAGGAGGGAAGTACCATCATGTTAAATTACATTTTTAACTTGAGAATCAAAAATGTTTGTGATCATAGTTGTGGGCGATTAGAGGAAAGTATGTGTGTAAAGAGTATAGAGAATTAAATTCTAATCTTACATAGAAAAGCCTATAAATTTTGGCTGAAGTGATAATACAGTATGTATGGTGCTTGCCTTGCAGACAATTGACCCGGTTCAATCTCTGATAAACTATATAGTCCCCTGAGAAACACCAGGAGTAATTCCTGAGTGCAGAGGCAGGAGTAATCCCCTAATTATCACTAATTGTGCCCCCCAAACTCCCCAAATTAAAAAATCACTTTAGATTGTATATAGCACTGTAGCACTATTGTCCTGTTGTTCATCTCCATTGTGAGACTTGTTACTGTATTTGTCATATCGAATATGTTACGAGTAACTTGCCAGGATTTGCCATGTGGATTAGATACTCTGGATAGCTTGCCAGGCTCTTCGAGAGGGGCAGGGGAATTGAACCTGGGCCGTCCGGGTAGGCTGTAAGCAAGGCAAATGCCCTACCCGCTATGCTATCACTCCAGCCAGATTATATATAAAATTTTAAATATTTGTAGAAAATGTTATATAAAAAATGAAAGTTAATATAATTACAATAGCTAGAGCAATTGGAAGAGAGTAGAAATGAAATAGATACAGTGTTTTCACTGAAAACTTTGATGGGTGTATGAATTCGTTTTTCGAATTCAAAAAAAGAGGGGGTAATACCTTTTTGTGCTTCTTGTTCGGTGCTCAGGGATCATTCTTGGCAAGCTCAGGGAAGTGTGTGAAAATTGAACCCAGGTCAACTGTATGCAAGGCAAATACCCACTATCTGGCCCCATATGTTTGTTGTTTTAAATGTTTTAAATTTGTCAAAGATATGGTAACCATCAGATTTAAAACAAAGGAATCTCCTGGTTCTATAATTATATTAATTATCATAAATTTCATTGTATTTAGAATTTCTATTGCCTTTCTCTTTGGCTTGCAAATATGGCCCTTCCACGAAACAGGCATTTTAGGTGCCTCTCAATATGTACTTTGGGATCCAGATCATTAATATCTGTTCTCAATTTTATTATTTCCTTCTCCATGCCTACATTTGCATCCATTTTTGGTCATTTTCTAATTTCTGAAGTTGTACAGTCAAGTTATTTATTAGGGCCTTTTCTTCTTCCTGATAAATGCTTGCAGAGCTATCGAGTTTCTTCTTACACTGCTGTTTCTGTGACCCATAGGTTCTGGTAGCTTGTGTCCTAACTTTTGTTTGTTTCCAGTAATCTTTTGAGTTCTTCTTATATTTCCTCTCTGACACACAGACTGTTCAGTAGTAAGCTGTTTAATATACTTATATTTAGTTTAATTCTCTATTTTTGTTTGTGTTCAACTTCTATTTTCAGTACATCATCATCTGAGCAGATTGTTGAAAGAATTTTTATATTCTTGATTTTATGGACATATGTCTTGTGGTCCGGCATATAGTGTATCTCACATAATATGTCCCTCTAGGACTCCGATGATTCTTATGTTGTCGATCTTGAAATCACTCCAAAGTTCTCTTGTTTGCTGTTCATTTATTTTTTGTTTCTCCATCTTCTGCTCTTGCATGGGAGTTTTCTGCATCTCAGGAATCTTGGAGCTCACTGAATTTACCCACCACTGCTGTTGCTCTACTGTTGAGTCCTTCCACTGTGTTTTTATTCACTACAAAAAATTTTAATTCTGACATTTCTGCTTATAGTTTTCTTATTTCTACCTTCATGTCCTCCTGCGTTTTATTGGACATTCATTCTGTGTTTCTTTGAGCCCATTAAACATCCTCAATATTTTGTCTCTGAAAACTTTTTCAGAGACATTATATAGGTAGATATTTCTAGTTGATATTTCAGTGCTCCTTTCTTCATCCACTTTTTTTTGTGTGTCATTCTGCACTGTTTTTGATTCCTGTCCATGGTAGTCTGGAGTTGTTTCCTTCCTATTTGGTATTCCTTTGTAATTGTGTGGGGCCTATCAAGGAATATGTTGATTCAAGGAATAGGTTATTTGATCTGACCTTATTGTTACTCTGTGAATAGGGTTCTATTGTTCCCTATAGCTATGTTTGTCAGTTTTTGAGGGCATATTCATTAGTGAATAAGGGCTAATACTCTATTAGCCTAATGTGTTGGGATAGCCAAGCTGCCCTGGTGAGTTCAGTAGAAGAGGCAAGATGTGAACTTTATGGGATTTGGATAGGGGATTAACTGGTCACCTCCTTATCTGCTCAGGAAGCTATACCTTCCAGTAGTCTGATCTGTGGGGAAAAGCCAAGCATCTGCTCCCTTTGTTCTGCACGTTCACATGCACTGTTTGTTGTCCTGTCAGGTTGTTAACAAAGGGCTTGGGTCTCACCAAGTCGCTTACAGGGAGAATGGAGTTGAGTCATGCACTCATACTGAGTTGCCTGCTCAGAAATCAACTCAATCTGATGCAATTGCTTCTTTTTCCAAGGACACAAGTTAGATATAAGTAGAATCCATATTATTGGGTTTATTTTATTCACTCCTCTCTTTAATACTTCATCTACAAATAGTTACATTCTGAAGTGCAAAGGATTAGCATGTAACTTAACATTCAAGATCTTTTTAGAAAATAATTCAGTCTGTGAAACATTATGATTTGATTATTCAACGTAATTCAATTAAATATTATATGGCAGTTTTCATTTTCTACTCTATGCCCTGAGAAGAAATGTATGTGCCTGTTTTATATGATTATGTAGATTAAGATAGAAGTCATCTTCTTATTGTTTTCCTTGAATTTCTTAATTTCTACAGAATGACACTTCACATTATTAGGGACTGGAGAGATAGTACAGGGGATAGGACATGTGTCCTGCTTATATCTAACTTTGGTTCAATCCGAAAGGACCCAGGTCCTGTTAGGAATGAATCTTGAGTCTAGTAGGAGTACTCCTTGAGCATTACTGGGTGTGGCACACAAACGAAAACAAAAACAAACAACAAAAACTTTACATTGTTAGACATAAAAAACGTTACTCTTATAAATATTGTAAAATTAGATATTTGTTACAAGTTTCAAAATGCTTTCAGTAAATTTTCTTTTAAAAATAAAATATTGGTATTTTATATTATTTCATATCATTTATATTATTTCCTTAGTTAGAAAGTAACTTGTCAATATCATTATTGTTGCAGATCAGAGAAAAAGAGCAAACTTTTATTTTGGCAATTAAATTATAGTTGGCCATAATGCATTTTAAAGGTGCAATAAGGAAAAAATGCTCTTGTCTTTTGGTTGAAGAAAAATAAAGGGCAATGAGATAAATTCAGTGTTAAGATATATAAAATGTTATTCTCAAAAAAAATTATCATAATAAATTTCTCATAGCAAAATATCAAGTATTCAATAAAATTTCAATTTTATAAAATAATTAATAAAATGTTTAAATTTTTTTAGAATTTCCTGTGAACTTTGTTAAATTTCAGTAAAACTAAAATAAAATACTCAATCTATTGTGTTAAAGATCTGCCTGTCTTTTAACATGTTTTAATCATTTTAACCAAGTGTATTTGCCTATCCACTAGTCTGTCTGTGGACTTAATTACTAAATCCCTTTCTCATAATTTCAATTATCTAATATTCATAAAAATTACATTAAAGTCAAAGATAAAATTCAAATTTGAAGAAATGGGAACAAAACCATTCCCCATGATTACTATGTACTTCACTAATTGTTAGTTTTTTAGTAAGAACTCCTCCATAGCACATATGCTGCCTGAGCCCATGTGCTGCTTGTACTCACTTGGCTGAGCACATATGGTACCTGAGCACATGTGTCAGCCACTTCTCCTCTCTTCATATGTAGACTTTCATGCCTAATGCCGGTGTGTGTGTGTGTGTGTAGGGGCTCTCTCTGCCCTAAGAGAAACCCAGGTTCTCTCTTGAACACGTTACTCTCCACTCTCTCCCACTTTCTCTTCCTCCTTCCTTTCAAAACCTCTAAATATGTTTAAAAAATAAATAAAAAGAACTCCTCCAGAAGGATGATGGATGTTAATAACACTTATTGTTTTAGTAGCAGAGAGTCTTTTTGAAATACTGTGCCGTTGAAAGAAGGTGATAGTGCCATCAGTTATTTAGTCTTAAATTATGATTGCACAATAAGCCAACTTCATGGCTATGATGAGCAATAGACCATTGAAAGGAATGGAACACTTTGTACTCAGGATATTTGCAGTCACTTTTCAAACAAAGGGTTTTGAGCTCTAGATAATCTAATAATACAAAAATTAAAAAATGCAAAAGAAATATATTTCTGGATTTATGGAGACTGATAGGTCAGATATTTCAAAGCTCTGATTATTAAATAGTTGAAGAAAAACTTCCTGTAGTTTTGTGGGACAATTAAATATTTTGTCTACATAAAGAATCTTCAATTTAGAAAATTAATCAATAAACTGAAAAATCTGTATCCAGTGAATTGTAGTATTCCCTTTCTGCCTGTTTTTGTTAGCAGGGTAGAAATTTTTTAAATTGCTGCTTTATTGTCCTTGCTTTGACAATACACTTCTATGAATGATAATGATAACACATGTATCTATGTTATCTTGCCTGTTGAAAATTTCATTCACTGAAGAAGCATGTTATCAAAGCAGAGTAGGAAGAATGTTTAGTCTCAGATTATGGATGGGAACTCATTAGTCAATGAGTCATAGACTTATGATAAGTTTGATTGAAAAAAAACAACAAAAAATAGTTTCCACCACATAAAAATTTGACTGTAAAATAAAGCTCATGAAAAAATAGTATCTGAAATTTATTTATGAAATTATTGTGGAAATCATTCCAATTATGCTAATTATGCATTAGTGGAATTGGTTGTTTATAAATTCCAAAGACAAAAAATGTTGAAATAATTAGTGTAGACTATATATAAAATTTTAAGGTTCCTTACTGGATAACAAACCCAAATTTCTAGACTTGACTTTCTTAAATATAGATATATACAAATTAGCATGCAATTTTATAATGTGCATATCTGATTTTCATATTTCAGTGAAACCAGGCACTTTCTCTAGAGCTATACTACTTAGTAGCCTTTGTAAATCTAACTTAAAAAAGAAATTATATTTTTAAATGTAGATTTCCCAGTCACAGAAGCCAGACATTAGGGGCTTGCTGTACATATTTGTCGGGTAGCTACTTTATTGGGCATCATAGATATAGACGGTATTCATTGTTACAGAAAGTTGTGTTGAATGACAAACATTCTTCTTGAAAGTTAATCAAATTTGGGGCCTTATCTATCCCTAAATGACTATTGCATTAAAACTTTCTCAAAACTTCCCATGTATAATCTGAAACTATTACATATATAATAAGGGAGGGGAAATGGAAGAAAAAAGCTTATCACTCCTGAATTGCAGGTGATAGATTTAACAATAAAGGAAGATTACAAGGCTGTTACAAGATGAGATTTCTTTATACCTATGTCTTCTATTCTCTAAAGTTTTGTAGAAAGAAAACACAAATGAATTTATTTTTGGTATAGTCCTGAGAGCCTTGACAACACATTACAAATGTATATGCACATATGTATATGCATATGTATTCACACACACATACACACACACACCTATATATAAGTAGGTGTGTGTGCGTATTGTTTATTTGTTTTTGGGGCTATACCCAGTAGTGTTCAAGGGTTGCCTCTGGCTTTGCACTTTGTAATTATTCATAGCAATACACAGGGGAGCTGGGGATCAGATCTGCACAATCTGCATGAGTGGCAAGTGCCCAATTTGCTATACTATCTTTCCACCCCAATGATTATAGAGCAGTTTATGAGAGGAGGGAGAGCAAAAGAAACACAATGACCACATTCAAGGAGGGCAGTCTATTGCTATTGTCAAAGAACTTATCTTTGAGGTTAATAGGTCATGCTCTTTTGATTACCTTCTACAACACCTACATATGCTGTTGAAAGGACAGATCACCCTTCCTTTTGCTCTTTAGATTTATTGTAAGTTCAGACACTTGGTTACCCAAAGAAACCTCACATATCAATTTTAACAATTTCTTCACACCTTTATTCTTTAAAGTGAGAAAATATGAAAATAATTTTAATTCATAACTAGGGTCACAAAAACGCACTTACCATTTTTATTACTGAAGATTTTATCTGTGTCTATGAACCATTTATGCCAATAAAGTTGAATGAACTGTTTTTGACATTATAAAAACTAGAAGATATAAATTATAGTGAATGGCCATATATAAAGATTTATAAACTTCCCAGTTGCTTAAATAATGCTATATTGAAATCACTGTCACTGTCACTGCCCTTCCATTGTTTATCGATTTGCTCCAGCAGGCCCAGTAACATCTCCATCGTGAGACTTGTTATTACCATGTTTGGCATATCGAATACATCATGGGTAGCTTGCCAGGCTTTGCCATGCGGCAGAGATACTTTTGTAGCTTGCTGAGCTCTCCGAGAGGGGTAGAGGAGTCAAAACTGGGTCATCCAGGTCAGCCATGTGCAAGGCAAACACCCTACCCGCTGTGCTATTGCTACAATCCATATGGAAATAGTAAAAAGAAATCTATCAAGAGGTAGTTTTATGTAGTATTTTATGTAATTTGTGTATTTTATGTAATAATTATGTAAATTATTTTGACACAAGAGAAGTTTATTTGCATGATTTTTTTTATCACAAATCTACTTTTCAAGTGTCACCTGTGATACGTTTGGAAAAGTTGTATACTCTGACTTATGATGCTAGATTTATATCCATAATTCAAGAAATGTGTCTCTATGTTCTTTTCAGATGTGCAACAAATGGCCATTGACTGGCTTACCAGGAATTTATATTTTGTGGACCATGTCAGTGATCGGATCTTTGTTTGTAATTACAATGGGTCTGTTTGTGTCACCCTCATTGACCTGGAGCTTCACAATCCTAAGGCAATAGCAATTGATCCAATTGCAGGGTAAGTAATTCTTCCTTACAGTGTTCAATCTGAAATTGTCCATATTTAATTTTAAGAAGAAATCAATCTGAAAAGACTTGTGAAATAAAATAAGCTACATGCTTGTTTTTAATTGCTCCTGATCTGAATTATAGTAAAGAAAAATTGTAATTTAGCATGCATATGTCAGGTGTGATACTAATTTCTTAATACTTCAATACTGTAGGCTTAATCAAAGACACAGTCTATGTCATTCTCTAGGAATTTCTTGAGTTTCTAGAGAAGAATCTCCTCATAGTTTTCGATTAGAAGTGATACTCTAAGCTATTTACTAGTAATCTTGCAGTTAGAATATGTTAAAAGTACTTACTCCTTTTGTGTTTTTTTTGAAAGAAGTTGTATGTGTTTTGAACTTATGTCCCTCACATCTCGAATTTATTAAAAGTTTCCAACATACATTCAAGCATACCAGCAAACTTTGACTTTTACACTTTAATACATTTATTTCTCTAACTACTGATGTATTCTTATTTTGTAGTTGTTGAATTCCTAAAAATTTGATTTCACTTTCTTTTGTATGTTCCAGTTTCTCAAATCTTAAAAAGAGAACTTTTCTTTATTTTTTGCAAATAATGCTCCTTTTTAATCTAAGAGGGGTTGAAGCAATAGCACAGCGGGTAAGGCGTTTGCCTTGCACACGACCAACCTGAGTTCGATTTCTCCGCCCCTCTTGGAGAGCCCAGCAAGCTACCGAGTGTATTTTGTCCACACGGTAAAGCCTGGCAAGATACCCTTGACATATTTGATATGCCAAACACAGTAACAGCAAGTCTCACGATTTGTTGTGAGACGTTACTGGTGCCCGCTCGAGCAAATTGATGAATAACGGGAGGACAGTGACAGTGACAGCGACAATCTAAGAGGCTCATTTTTTTTTTAATTTGTCTTTTTGAATTTGTTGTTTTTTTTACATTTTTTCAGAGTGATAAAATGTTTATATTCTCATCAACTTTTCCTAGGTGATAAGGAAATAAATATAAAGATTATGGTTTTATTTTTATTTTGTAAATGCTATGATGGGCTGGAGCAATAGCACAGTGGGTAGGGCATTTGCATTGTGCGTGGCCGGCCCAGGTTTGATTCCTCCATCCTTCTCGGAGAGCCTGGCAAGCTACCAAGAGTATCCCACCCATACGACAGAGCCATGCAAGCTCCCCATGGTATATTCGATATGCGAAAACGGTAACAAGAAGTCTCACAATGGAGATGTTACTGGCTCCCACTTGAGCAAATCTATGAACAACAGGAGGACAGTGCTACAGTGCTACAAGTACTATGTTGTTATTTAAGGAGGGGAACCACATGTTCAATTTGTGTTGTCCAAGGACTTTTATTTACTTATTTTTAAAAATAACTGAATTACTATGAGATATACAGCTACAAAGCTGCTCATAATCGAGTTTCCGTCATACAATGTTCAACATCCATCCCTCCACAAGATTGCATTTCCTAGCCTTTATCTGTCTCTGTCTCTGTCTCTTTCTCTCTCTCTCCTCTCTTTCTCTATCTTTTCCCGACCTCCTTTGGGTATTATGGTTTACAATAGTTACTGAAAGGTTATCATGTATAATCCTTTACCTATTTTCAACTCTCAATTCTTGTCCAGCATGATCATTTCCAACTATCATTGTCATACTGGTCCCTTATCTATTCCAACCCCAGACATACTTGTGACAGCTTCCAACAATTGACCAGTCCTCCTTGGCCAAGGACTTTTAAATTAATGATATAGTACAATATTCAGTACCTGTTTAAATAGAAGCATTGTTACTTTCTTCAGATATAATTTGCAACAGATTTTAAAACTAAATTTTATCATTATTATTATTATTATGTTGACATTCCCAAGCAGTTCAGGCTGAATGTCTGATGGAACATATCCTAAACTGCCATAAGCCTCCATTCAATGAATGAGAAAATATTTACTGAAGAAACAGCTGTCATCCATATGTGGACTTTTGTCACTCTTTACTTAAAGTCTGATTGAATATTAAGATGCATCATCACAATGGTTCTGATTTTGACAAGAACAGCTTGCACGTAAGAACTTTGCTAGGAAGGATCTGTAATATAATTTTTGAATGTAGCTCTATTTGTATTTGTAGCAGATGGTTACTTGACTCAATCTGACTGCAGTGATGCTTCAAAGACATTAGTGAAAGAAGATGTATTTAAACTGATTTGTTCACATTGTTGGATAGGGGTAGTGAAAATGAATTGGAAATTTACAAATGTGCTAACAACATTCCTTTGGCATTCTGTTTAGAAATACGTGTGCTTACACTTTTTCCCTGGAAGTGCTAAACTGGTATTCAAATTAGACTTTACATATTCCTGTCTGTCAAAAATGTCGAGGTAAAACTACTGCTTTTCCCTTCTTTCTATCACTCTTATCCTTCCCCACTCTTAACAAAGATCCAGAGACCCCTTTCAAATAGAAATGCCAGCATGAAATATAATATATGAAAATATCATCTCTCTTTCTGTGCAACAATATATTTTATGTTCTCAGGCCTCCCATTTCTCCCTGTCATTATAGGAAAGAACCATATTTTGTCATTTTTGTCAAAGGAATTAGTAATAGAAAACCCCCATATTGTTTGCACTTAGATTCCTTAGGGCCTAGTAACTGCTTAAATGTAATTTTGTCATGTATCATTTATCACAATAGGTCCTTAGGATTTTTTGTTTGAGTTTTCTCTGCCACCCTAGTTCAGATTTTCAATCACGGTTTAGAGAAATCAGAGAAAAAATGCATAATTTCTGTTCTATTATATATATGGGATGGAGCGAAAGCACAGTGGTGGGGTATTTCCCTTGCGTGCAGCTGGCCTGGCTGAGCCGGGTTCGATTTCTTCACCCCTCTCGGAGAGCCCGGCAAGCTACTGAAAGTATCTTGCCCGCATGACAGAGCCAGGCAAGCTACCTGTGATGTATTCAATATGCCAAACACAGTAACAAGTCTCACGATGGAGACGTTACTGGGCCCACTCGAGCAAATTGATGAACAACGGGAGCTTCAATGCTACAGTGCAGTGCATTATAAGCATAAACCTGTTTATATGCGATCAATTTCAAAACAAATGTTACTTATAATATTGAACGTTTTTATTTCATCCATGTGTTATTACATAGGAAAGGGGCTTCTACTGCTGCTCTTCCCCCCCACCCCTTAACTTCCACTGTTGGCCTTATTTGAGGACAATTCAGAAACAATTCAGAAACTGAGGTTAGAATAACTTCAAGATAAAATAAGAAACCAGTGAATTGTCTTCTATGTTATCTTAATTTCACTTAATTTCTTTTTCTTTACCTGCTATAAATTCAGTTCAGAAAATAACCAAATGTAGTAAGTGTCTGAATTGAGGTGGGAGCTGGAATTTAACAAACTAGTAATAAAGGCAGATTCGACTTTCCTTCCTAAAGGTCTCATTGAACAAATTGTTTTTTACTTAATTTTTTTCTGATGTGGTTGATACCACATCCTTCTTTGTCCAGGACTTACACATGAGTGTGTGCCACGGTTACTCCTAGTGGTATCAGGGACTATATGGGGTGCAGAGGATCAAACTCAGGTCGACTGTGTTGCAAGCATATTAACCGCAGTACTATATTTCTGACACATCTTAGATACACTTAATGCTTTATTTTTAAACCTCTTATTCTCTTTTAGTCTAATATCTCTTGCAATATTTTTAGTTTTTAATTTTAAATTTTAATTGTTATTTATTTTTCCATGAGATGAATAAATATCACTATTTTCTGGAATTCTTTTGTCACTTAAACCTTCAGTCAAAATCCTCCTAGATGAAATTATTGGTCATGCTTGTCATCATTTCCTTGGTTTTATATATATTGCTCTCTCATAGATAGAGAGATAGATAGATAGATAGATAGATAGATAGATAGATAGATAGACGCTTCTTGGCATTATTTTTGAATATATCTAGTTCATTTTAGTTTTATCAATAATTTCTTCCTTGGAGAAATTTTCGACGTCACTTCTATAGATTTATTAGAGTTGGAAGATGACATAGAGTTCAGACTCCAATTAGAATCCACAACAGACTTTCTGGCAGTCTCAATTTGGACTTTCCTTCTGATAGTTAGAAACTTAATGCTGCAGACACTTCTACAAGACACAAAATTCTGGCTTCACCAGTTACTAGATGCTTTGAGTTTCCTAGTAAACCATCACACAAAGCTTAACATAATGCCTTTTACCATGAACATGAAATTGTTGTGATGATATTGAAAATGAAAGGGTATATTAATCCTAATAAGATACTTATTAAAAATAGAGTAAAAGTATGGCATATTTAAGTTATGGTATTGGATTTAAAGCTATGTAAAATATGTATATGGAATATAGATAGGACCCCAAAACAATAAAACTAAATCACTTGGCTAAATTGAAGGAAGAGTTACTTTTATATTACATGAATAAATTGAATGAGAAATGTTTCATACACAGAATACAATATGTACCCTTTTTCTGGTAGGATAGTCATTTTAAAGAGTGAATGGCACAAGGACCTGCAGGATTTACTTGTGAAAATATGATCCCATATCAGTAATGAAGAAAAAGTGTGTTGTCTTTGTTTTCTACATGAAAGTACCATTTGCTAGAACACAGGAAACGAAATTTAAGTCTCAGAATTTAAATTGACAGAGGAATGGTTGGCAATTCTCATTTCCCATCACTTGTCTGGATAAATGCTTTTGATTAAATAAAATATAGTAAAAAAGATAAATGAAATATCAAAACTAGTAGATTGTACTCACTTTTCAGTAGAAAAGTTTATAAGTAGAATCATTAAAAATTTTTGATATTTGGCATCTCAGACTTCATTTGGGTAACTTAGTTCTATAAATTGTACCTTCATATTTGGGCTGGAGCAATAGAACAGCGGGAAGGGGGCATTTGATTTGCATGCTGCTGATCCAGGTTCGATTCCTCTGTCCCTCTCGGCAAGCTACCAAGAGTATCCCGCCTCCACAGCAGAGCCCGGAAAGCTCCCTGTGATGTATTCATTATGCCCAAAACAGTAACAACAAGTCTCACAATGGCGGTGTTAATGGTGCCTGCTGGAGCAGATCAATGAACAATGGGAGTACAGTGCTACAGTGCTACAATGCTGCAGTGCTACCCTCACAGTTAGTTGAAACCTATTGATATGATAATTGTGGTTTTTCTGAAGCTTTTGTAGATTCAATCTTAGGAAGTATCTGAAAATATGTCCTTATATATTATTTCTTCTCATAAACGCATCAGTTGTGGAGGATATATAATCATTATGCAATCAATGGTGGTCCCTAATTTAACATTACAATAACGATATTGGAAAATTGGGAATTGTGTCATTTTTAAGAATTATCTTCTAGGGGCTGGAGTGATGGCACAGTGGGTAGGGCGTTTGCCTTGCACCCAGCCAACATAAACATGGCCGACCCAGGTTCGATTCCCAGCATCCCATATGGTCCCCCGAGCTCCGCCAGAAGCAATTCCTGAGTGCATGAGGCAGGAGTCACCCCTGAGCATCGCCGGGTGTGACCCAAAAAGCAAAAAAAAAAAAAAAGAATTATCTTCTATACGCATGCACAAGTAAATTGTAAGCATTCAAATCAAGTTCACCTACCACTGTTTGAGTATATGTTGATTAATATATATGCAAACTTAATCACACTCAAACATGTATACAGTCTTCTTCATTGGGAGAAAAACAAAATGGTAACATTTCAATAACATCAATAATCAAGATCAATACCAAGTTAATGTATTGATCTTCTGTAATTTTCCTCATTGACATCTTAAACTTAAACAATATCTGCAGCAAATCTGATGAGCAAAATGAAGTATGTTTTTGAGATAATCTTGGTACACATATAGATACAGACTCCTGATAAGCTTCCCACTGCATATTCCTATATGAAGAAAGGTGTAGCATTAGAGAGATAGTTTAGAGGGTAGGGAAATTGTCTTCATGCTTGTGTGCATGTACTTTAAAAATCATTTCAGAAAAAATCCTAATTTATTTCCTATAGGACAACAAATTCAAATGGATATCATTATATTCATTATATCATATATATATATATATATATATATATATATACAGGTGGAACAATAGTACAGTGGAGAGACATTTTCCTTGCATGGGGTTGATCTGGGTTTGATCCCTGGTATCCCATATGGAATCTGAAGCACCACTAGGAGCAAATCCTTCATTCAGAGTCAAGAGTAACCACTGAGCATTACTAGTGTGATCCCAAAAACATAATAAATAAATAAATAGTCAAGCATATGTAAGGGTAGAGCACACCCAATGGTGCTGAGGGCTTACTTTTGGCTCTGGGTTCAGATAATTCCTTGCAGTTCTTGGGAACCACAAGTGGTATGAGAATCAAGTATAACTTACTACATGCAAGGGAGGTCCTTTATATTGTCCCTCTGCCTTGCTAAAATGTCTCTCACCCCCAAATATACTTATATATTTTAAAATATAATATATCTAAAATATATATGCATATATACTTAAATATACAGATTATCCTTTTAGTATTACTCTTACATTCTCTGGGTGAGTCTAAAATAGCTGGATGATAAATAAGTTTATGGAGACTATTCTAATGATTCATGATAATAATATATATATTCTTAGATATATACTATAAAAATCTATGCACGCAGAATGTTGTGTGTCCGTGGGCTCTCTGGACGGCTCTATCTTACCGCCCATGTTTGGTGTCTTAGAGCCTCTGTGTGTGGCCTGGATCGGGATGGCTGTTGGCCAAGGGCAGACGAAGGAAGATATGAGGATCAGGCTGGTTTGTCTTAGTAGCAGTTTATTACAAGGATGTTCATCGCATAGAAGAAATTTATGTTATAGAGGGTCCAGGTTCTCTCAAGCATGTGTTCCCCCTTGCTAGTCTCTCCACAGTCCCTCCTGCCCCTCCTGCTTTCTCCTCTCTCCAGCTCTCTTGCATCCAACTCCCCTGCAGTCTGGGCTAACACTGCACCCAGTCAGGTAGCAAAATCAACATAAAAAAGCCCTTCCTGAGGGCCCACCTAAAAGGTCTTCTAAAGTCCTTCCTGACTGCCCAAGGGCGAAATATATCCTAAGGTGTTTTTATCTTTCCCTCAGTCCAATAACTATCAACATATCAATATTAGCTATTTTTGTATGGACTCAGTGAGATATAACATTGATACTTGTAGGGCAGCTCTCCTGGAAACATCTTGCCACAGACTCAGACTACAGAGCTCAGGCCAGATTAATCATTCCTAACCCTAGCAGGGTCCAAATCTAGTTATTACTTTTTGGATCCTGACAACATTTGTCAATGACCAGGCTCTTAACTTATAGTTCAGCATTATGGTGCTCTGGCCAGGCCCATCCCGATGCCAGGGTAGCACATAGCTTACCACTTGCCCTGGTTCCATCCAGTCTCTCGGTGGGATCCTGTTTTGGGGGGCGGTAGCAAGAAAGGGCAGCTGAGGTTTTGGTGAGAGAACAGATGCCCAGGAAGGAAATAACACTGAGAGTCACATTACAAAAGCATGTCTTCTTGCATCCATACAAAAAGGACATTGCTCTAAATAAATTTTGCAAAAGACTTAGGGAGAAGAGAAAAAAAACTATTTACAAGTCAACATAGCATAAAGAGAGAAGTTACAAACAAGCACTGAGGAATGGGAACACTGTGATGGGAGCAACCCAATAAACCTAAATTACCTGAGGCTATGCAGGAAGGACAAAACAGTGCTATCCTACAATATACCTATTCTAATGATGTACATCTCTTCTAATGATATATATCTATTCTAAGCAAATTTACTAAGGTTCCAAAAGAATGATATTTTTCAGTATTACAAACCCAAAATTCCTCACAGTAATTCCTATAAAAAAGTAAAGTAAAATGTCTTGACAAGCTCCCATTTGACCCAACAATACCACTCTTGGGAATATATCCCAGAGAAGCAAAAAAAGTATAGTCAAAGTGACATCTGCACTTGATTGTTCATTGCAGCACTCTTTACAATAGTCAGAATCTGGAAAAAACCTGACTGCCTGAGAACAGATGACTGGTTAAAGAAACTTTGGTACATTTACACAATGGAGTACTATGTAGTGGTCAGAAAAGATGAAGTCATGAATTTTACATACAAGTGGTACTACATGCAAAGTATCATGTTAAGCAAAATGAGTCAGAAATAGATGGATAGACATAGAAAAATTGCATTTATCTGGGGAACATAAAGTAACAAAATAGCAGACTAAGACCCAAGAATGGCAGAGATTAGTACCAGGAATTTTACTCCATGGCTTGGAGGCTAGCCACACATGCTAGGGGAAAAGGTAGCTCAGATAGAGAAGGGAGCACCAAATAAAAGGTGTTGGGAGGATCCTCCCAGGATGGAAGAAGCATGCTGAAAGTAGACTACAGACCAAAAATGATTGCCACTCAATGCCTCTTTTGCAAAAGGAGAGAAAGAACAGAAGGGAATGCCCTTCCACAGAGGCAGGGTGGGATGGGGAGATGGAGGGTGGGAGGGATACTGGGGCCCGTGGTGGTGGGAAATGGGCACTGGTGGAGGAATGGGTATTTGATCATTGTATAATTGAAACCCAAGCACAAAATTTGTAAGTCTGCAACTGTACCTCATGGTGTCTCACTAATATAAATTTAAAAAAAATGTTCAGGAATCAAAAATTTTCAATATGACTCAATCTCAGTATTTTTCAAATGTAAAACTGCTTACACAAATAAAAGCAATAAGTAAAAATAAAAAAAATGTCTTGACAATATAGTTATACAAGTGAGTGTTTCATTACTGCATCAATTCTGTTAGCAATACAAAGCATGATTAAAGACTATTAAGTATCATATAGTATCCAAATTTTTGTCTTCATTTTTTACCTATAATTTAACAACTTTTTATTTACTTCTATGGCGAGTGTTTTTAAGATTTTTTCAAACTTGGGCCACCTAGAAATCTGTTTCCTTTCTGTAGCTTCTATCTTCCCAACCTTACTAGTTGCCCTCCTAGTTTTGGGCAATGGCCACCTAATTAAATGATTTTCACCTGTGTTCCACACCCCACTCCATATCTGCCTTAGGATATCCTGGAAAACAACAGGAGGATGTTAGGACGCAGATCATGATCTCCCTTTAATGACAAAGAGACTCCAGAGACTTCAAAGAGCAAGCAAGGTTTATTGTAAGACTGGCTAGCCAAGGTTGAGCCACCTACACAGACACACAGGCCAGATAGGTGACGCAAGACCCCAAACTTCTTCAAAGGGGATCTTATATAGGCCTTCACTGGCCGTTACCGCAAAGCCTGCACATTTTATAGCCAATAGATTTGTAACAACATATACTTTCTTAACCAATTCATTTAAAAGTACATCACTCCTTAGCCTATGGAATCAAAGATCAGCATATATGTACATAGGCATTGTGGCTAGTGGGCATCTGGTAACTTGGACATTTGGTTATCATCTGGCTCCCTTTGATTCTCAGCTCATGACTCCTGCATTCTGGTGGAGGTGGATAAGGGAAAAGTTCCTAATAGAGGTAACAGATAAGGAAGGGCCAACAAATGGTTTCAGAATTTACATCCCAATAAGGAAGGGCTTCACAGCTGAGGCTCTACTAGGGAGGGAGCAGGAAAGGGAGAGTTAATAATTAGTAGAGTTTTAACTCTGGAATCTCCCTGGGGTCCCAAGGGACCTTACAAGTACTGAGTCCCAAATGAGAAATGTTCTCATAAGCTTTTGCAAAAGTATGATTTATCTATGGACGTTCTTCTAATTAATATCTTAGTTATTCAGTTAGAAATGAGTTTTCTAAGAAATTGTGATTACCTGGCAATATGGAGGGGGATATTGGAGTAATTATATTCAGTTGTATATTCCTGAAAACTTAACCCAACTTGATTAAACTCTCAGTGTTTGCTTGCTCATATTCATAAATTCTAATAGTACAAACTATTTTGCATATTGTTTACATTCTATCATCAAAAAATTTCAGTTGCTCTTAAATTATCTCTTATGGAATCAATAACTTTAATTTTAGCAACCATACCATATTTTATCTTTCTGATCTCTATATCACTCTAGAAAAATATCCTCAAATTTTCTACTCTGATATATTCTACCTGTGCAAATAATTCAGGTAATAGAAAAAGAATTGTGCATAAATTGAGAAATAAGTTTTTGTTTTGCTCAAAAATTCATATTTAGGAGTCCCTGAGTTCATCTTCTTTGTTTGTTTTAGTTTGGAGTCTACTCCCAACAGTGGTAGGGCTTACTCCTGATTCGGTGCTCAGGGATCACATCTGGTGGGTTCAGTGGGCTATACAGGTTCCAGGGATCAAACCCAGGTCTGCTGCAAGCAAGATAAGTGCCCTGCCTGCTGCACTATATTTCAGAGCCAGGATTCAGCATTCTTATTAAGGATAAATTTTTCTTCTATCATAGTGTATTGTTTCATTATTACATGGGTATTATTGTCATGCTAATTATTCTGTGATGTAACATAACTATAAAATATTCAGTTATCATCATAATTAGAAACAAAATATTACATTAAAAAAAGAAAACTACTTCTTCCTTGGGTCTAGAAATAATTCCAGAGGAGACATTTGTCTTCCATTTGTAACTGCTGCAAATGTTCAGTTCGATAAAACAATTATGTTGATTTAGAAAGTTTTTACATTAGTGTATCAAATGCAAAGGAGGAGGATATTGGATTGATATAAGAACCATGCTAATGAAGAAGAAAAACATTATGAACTGTGTCATCTACTACACTTACTGTTGTATGATAGGCTGTTTCTCATGTGCATATGACTTTCAAACATTCTTCCTAGGCTATGAGGGATTGTTTTCACTCAGCAAAACTGATAAACTGAACAAATGTTTTGTTCTGATAATTACCTCTCCTAAGAAATCACATATTTTTTTCCTAGGTAAGGTCATTTATATGCTTACCTAGAAATATATATTTTTTCTGTTTTCAAGACAAATTATTTTTTATTTAAGCAATTATGCAAGATATAAAAGTCTAGGATAGGGAAATGCCCCTACTGTAACACCCCTCTGTAGCCTGATCTTCCTAATACAGCACCCCTAGTATTTCAGTCTTCATTTTTGAAAGCAGTTTATGACACTGTTGGAAGCTTGAGTTATCAAATGCTACAGCGCTTTGTGAAGCAATGTGCACATTTTTAAGTCGCTTGGGTAATATTAAGTAAATTATTGTTTCACTTATAAAATGATTCTCTAGTGACATAAAGATTTTCTTGCTCTCTGCCAGAGTATAATGTACACTCTGGAAGACTTTGTCATTTTTAAAAAATATTTTATATTTTCAAGTAGTTTAGATATTTCTGGTTGTATCTTACATAGAATTTTATGAAAACAAGTAGATATCAACCAGTAATATAGCTTTTGATGATATATGTACAACCTCTTTCATCACTCAGATTTGATCAGGGCATTGGAAATGAATGATTACATCTATCATATGACACCTATAGTAGAATAGCTGTACATTAAATATCAAATATTACAATGACAACATTGTTATTATTTTACCAGATAAATAACAGTGAAATATGACATATTAGAAACAACTCAGACACAAAACCAAGTAATATACCCTTAGATAATATCATTTTGTTCATCATTTTGTCATAATGCTGATGAGGAAAAAATAATCCATTTCTGTCCAGAACCACTGTCTGTGTGGAGTTGGCTCCTTGTTGTATGTCTGCATGTTTTTTTGTGAAGTACTCAGGTTTTCTCTCATATCTGAAAGATGTGTAGATTAGGATTTTCGCTGTGTCTCAGTTTTCCTGGTCTGAGTGAGAGTATGTATGTTCGTGCGGTGAGCTGTGCAAAGGATTGGCATTCTGCCCAGGGTTTAATCTGTCCTTATGCCCAGAGCTTCCAGAACTGACACCTAACCCCCAGGAGTCTGAACTAGAATTTTTAGAGTGAAATATGTCTGAATGAATAAAAAACTAACAACTTCTTGGTTATTTTTAAATAAGTTATTTTAATTGTATTTTGGATATATTTGATGATGATTTTGTGACCAGAAATGTCATAGAAATTTTACACTTATTTAGGTAAATTACTTTATATTAATTTGGTCTTCTTACAAATTACTTTACTTACAGTAACATTTTCTAGGACGTATCTGTTAATGAAATGAAAACGCTACCATATATTAAAAATTTTGATAGCATAAGAAATTCAACGCTTTTCTTGCACACAGTTGGCGCTTCTTGGATCCCTGACAGCACACTTGATCTGAGAACAACCAGAAGTGAACGCTAAGCCTAGAACTAAGAGTAAGCCCTTAGCAACAGCAGGTGTGTTCCCAAAACCAAAAAGAAAGAATTTTCAAGATGAATTAGGTGTATATATGATTTTTTTTAAAAAAAGAAGACTCTGTTTAGACACACTTTAAAAGACAAAATTGTTATTTTTTAAACAATTTATTCTGTATTTTGCAAGTGGGTTACACCCAGCGATGTTCAGGATTACCTCAGCTCTGTCAGTTCCAGCGGGCTTGGGGAACTCTACAGAGCACTAGGGATTCAATCTCTGTTATCTGTATGCAAGTAAAGTGACTTACCTTCTGGATTAGCTTTTAGGACCCTAAAAGACAAACATTTAAAACAAAACCCCCTGAGACTGGAGTGATAATACAGAGGGTAGGGCGTTTGCCTTGCATGTGACCGACCCGGGTTTGATTCCCAGCATCCCCATATGGTCCCCCAAGCACCGCCAGGAGTAATTCCTGAGTGTAAAGCCAGGAGTAACCCCTGTGCATCGCCGGGTGTGACTCAAAAAGCTAATAATAATAATAATAATAATAATAATAATAATAATAAATTTAAAAAGGAACCAAATTATTACACCTGTCTCCTTACATATTGTCACTATTTTATAGAGCACATAAATTCAAGATTTTACTGTAAACCACATAGTCTTATTAAACAAAAATTTTTAGAAGTTCAGGACAACATTAAGCTTTTATGCTGAGTTACAATTTTGTTCTGCTTGACTGCTGAAGCTTTCAGGCTATTGAACCAAAATTGATATTTTCCCTTGAGCCAATTCTTAGTGGTTTGACTTGAGAGAAATTGGCCTCGCTTGAGGGTCAGAGTGGACGTATTCCAATGTCAAGTGGTTTTAACTCATGGAACTTTTTTTTAATCTTCAAAAGGAATGAGCAAATTTTGAGCTTATTTGGTCATTTTTTGGTGAGATAATTGCCTTTGTAAGCATTTATAAAAAATGTTTTGCTTAGATAGACGATTTACTATAGCTTAAATGTGCCCCCAGTGACATCTTAAAATAAATTAATATTATTTTTAGAAAAATAATTTTTATTGTTTTTCATAATATTAAATATAATTATGGTAAGATCATCAACCTATAAGTACTTAGTAAATCTTGTATTTACTTTCAAAATCATCTTTAGTGTATCATAAAATAAGATTAAAAATTATATTAAAATGCAGTAATCTTCCTTTCTGGTGGTTTTTAGTCATAGTCTCAAAATAGAATTTAGATTTGGAAACCGAATTAAGTTTAGGATTTTCAAAGTAATTATTCCTTCTCAATAATTCAATCTTAGACTTATTAAAAGTTTTCAGGACTCTAAAATAATCAAGTCTCCAAAATGATAAGCTACTGAATTACCTGTTTATGAAATCAAATGCCCTTCTTTAGTTTCCAGATTTCTTATTATATTACAAATTTAATTTAATAGACATTTCAAATGTATACATAAAATTTATCATTTTAAATAAGTGCATAAGATTTATAGAATTTCTTGGTTTTTTTTTTGTTTGGGTGGGGGCACACCCAGCCGTGTTTAGGGCTTACTCCTTGCTTTGTACTCATAGACCTTTCTTGGCTGTACTTGGGGGACCATATGAGACTCCAGGGAACAAAGCAGGTTCTGCAGAATGCAAAGCTAGTACTCTACCCACTGTGCTACTACTCTAGCTCTAAGATAAGTAAAATTTTTATAGGATACTATTTGTTTGCTATTGGTTGTTTTTGTTTTTGTTCTTTAGTTACAAACATTTCCTACCACCAAGAATGATTATTTGAATGAATGTCAATAGTATACTCTTCTTATGATAAGCATGTTTTTAGAATATTAGTAATTTTCATAAACATAAAATTTTGATTTAACACAATAGAACCACATTAATATCTGCATGATCCTGATAGGTTTGTATAGTTTTATGGAATTTTTATTCAGTTTATTTATTCTGAGATCAATATTCTATTTATTTTGTGATTTTAGGCATGCAGAAATCTTGTAATAGTATATCCTAAACTAAAAGAAAGAGAAAATGATGAACATTTGTATATAGTCACAGATGGATGGGGGAGATCAGAAACATGCCAAATCTGTCTAGCAGTGGTTGCTATGATATAATAATTTGGAAATACAAAAATACACTTTAAAAAGGGAAAAGATTTATATGATCTGAAGAGAAACCAGAGTTCACACTTTAAACAGTTACTTTATCATTGCTTACAATATTTGAGTCTACTTTCTAAATATCCTGATGTATCTTCCTCCATGGGCTGGAGCGATAGCACAGCAGATAGGGTGTTTGCCTTGCACACAGCCAACACGGCGGACCCAAGTTCAATTCCTCTACCCCTCTCGGAGAGCCCGAAAAGCTACTGAGAATATCTCGCCCGCATGCCTAAGCCCAGCAAACTACCTGTGATGTATTCAATATGCCAAATACAGTAACAACAAAGTCTCACAATGGAGGCATTACTGGGCCTGCTCGAGAAAATTGATGAACAACGGGAGAACCGTGACCGTGAGAACCATGATCTTCCTCCTTGTATGTGGAACACATTATTCTCATTTCAATTAAGGAGACCTTCAAGTAAAATTCGTTGATTTCTGTCACTCTCTTGGTTTCTTGGTGTACATCAAGCTGTGAACCAAAAATCTAGATGCTTTCCTCTCCATACCTTTAAAAAATAATAATCCTTTTATAGATTAACAGGTATTCCCATTTAGAAAATGGAAGACATACCAGAACAGAGAAATAAGATAATGTAAAATACAACCTGGAATGTCAGGTGCTTTCTACTCCAGCAAATGAGAAGTTGTTTATCGAGATAAGTTATTTCTCTACACAGCTTCACCATGTTGATTGTTTTCCTTTATCAATGCTTTCACCTCAGAGCCTTTCTAGTCTGTTATTTATAACATTATATTGGAATTCAGCATTGAGATTTATTGTTCCCTAGAAATTCTATATTTCAAGAGAACTTCTTGTCTTTGAAAGTTTTTATTCTTAAAGTTTTGAAGAGGTAGAGAATATTTAAGCTAAGTTCATGTTGTGGGGGACTTTTGTGGGGTATACTATAATTACCTTGAGAGAAAGAGAAATTATATTTGTATGTTTCCCATTACTTATATAGGTGTAAAACATACTCACATTTAGAGTCTAAAATTTCAAGCCCAACTTGTTTCTTTGTACCTCATTGTGTTGATTATCACTTTCAACATATTGCTGGGTTCTTTAAGGGATTTGATATGATCTTTCATTGGGTTGCACACACCTTATCCTGAAGACTAAATTCTTTTTAATTGAGAACCCTTAATATACTATCATTGCTGGAAACTCTTATCAACACGTTTTTTCTTGCTATTCAAGTCCTAGATAGAGTTGACCATTACAAAATTGAGAAGCCTTAATTCTGAACTTATTTAATATCTATCTGTTAATTAATTAATTAATTAATTTTGCTTTCAATCAGCTAATTTTAACTCTACACTGATATTTCCTTTTTGGAAATACATTGCCAAATTAAACTTGAAGTAAACAAGTACAAATAGTCTATTTTTAAACTGCTTTTATCAACTTCAAAGATCCAACAAGTATATGTGTTTACTTTAAAGATATTGAAGATGAGGGGCTTGAGATATAGTACAGGAGAAAGGCACTTGACTTGAAAGCTGCAGTTCCCAGTTGGATCCTTGACATTGTTTGCGGTTCCCTGAGAACCACCAAGAGTGATGCCTGAACATAGAGCCAGGAGTAAATTCTGAGCATATCCTGTGTAGCTTAATCTGACCTCCCCTCCAAATAAATATATATGAATGTTGCAAATTGTTTTTATGAAATGTTTTTATCCTAAATATATCCAGCCCTCAGCAATAGTTACTATGTTCCTCTATACAACTTTTACAGTAAGCCAATAGTAGATATTTTAGGTTTCTATTAATTTACCACTGTACTTGTGACAGTATTTTGAATTTGTAATGTTAGAACTAATTGATGTAAAATTTTGTTAATGGCATGGTACAACTTTTTGCTGTTGTTTGTTGCTTGCTAAACAAAGCAGAGATCAATACATGTACTCACAGTTCTCAGGTAGCTGTGGGGCATTTGTCTTGCATGTGGCCGACCAGGCTGACCCAGGTTCGATTCTTCTACCCCTCTCAGAGCCTGGCAAGCTATCAAGAGTATCTCGCCAGCACAGCAAAGCCTGGCAAGCTACCCGTGATGTATTTTTGACATGCCAAACACAGGAACAACAAGTCTCACAATGGAGACGTTACTGGGCCCAGTCGAGGAAATCGATGAACAGCGGGAGGACAACGCTACAGTGCTATTCAGAAATGAAAACTCCTTTTATCTGGAGTTTCTTACCATTTTAGGGCTTTAGATTATCCTGAAATTTGAGAAATTTAAGAGAAAATACAGTTATTTTTTTAAACTCAATTTGAGTGACATGTATTATTTCAGTTTTGTTACGGTTGTAGCATCAATCACATGATCATATCTGGAGGGACAGTGTGTTAGAAATTACGATCCCATTCTGGGAAAGTTGTCAATCATTCCACAGTTTCTGAAGGGAGGAGGGTGTGTATGTGATCGACAGCTATCTATCATAGTCACTGTGAATTCTGATTTCTCTTTCTTTTTTTTGTCTTTTGGTGATAGAAATAAATTAGAAAAGGCTAACATTATAGATGCTGTTTTCTAAAAACATGTTAAATTTGTAACTTTATCTTTTCTGAGCATATTTTATGCTACATTAAATGTTTAGAGTGTAAGTATGATTTTACTTTGAGCTATTTACATTAGATTCAAAATTGTGTATTAAATTATATATTAATTGGTTTGGCAAACATACCATCAATGAAATTTACATTCCACCCATTGTGTAAAAGCATAGGCATCTTCATATTCATAAAATATCTCTAAAAAATAAATATAATTATGTAGCTAAGAACTTCTTCTCTGAAAGGTTTAGAAATAGCATGAGAAAACACTTTTCTCTTCATTTTAGACATAAAAAAGACAATAATTCTACCTGAGCTTCTACAGATTTCACAACTATTGTAAGATTATAATAAGGCATTACTTTTCCAGAACTAGTGTCTTGGACAAATTCAATATAACTAAGACTTTAATTTTCTATTTTACTCTGTATTATGTGTTGATTACATCTAATGTTTCTAAAATGCAATTTGAAAATGGGACACAAAATGGATAATTGGGACAAGAATCATAGATTATTATGCCAGAGCACACACAAGGCATGTGAGAGACCCGGATTTGATCGTCATCACTGAATGTGAACACCCCTGCCAAGTAACATCAGAAGTAGTCCCAAGCATGGATCTGGGAGCATTTCCTGTTAAAAGTGGGGTGTAGCACTCATTTTTTAAAAAACTGGATCAGATTTTTAGTAAGAGATACAAATAGAGATATAATTAAAAGAAATGACAGTTGAAATAATAGCATAATACTGGTCTGTATTTTTAAAGTACTTTTATACTAACAGAAATCATAACTCTAGTAAAGTAATTTATTCTCACTTAAGAGGGATGCTAGAGAACAATATATTTTCTCTTAACTTAGTTGGATCCATGCTTGGTTGAATTGATGTCTCTGTGTCATCCTCAGAGAACCATCTTTTTTTCCTAAACTCTGCCATTCAAAGTCACATTATAATTCCTTTATTTCTCCCAATATCATAACATCAACTTTTGAGAGAAACTTTTTACATTCATGAAAATGTTAAAAAGTCTAAAAGATATCTGGAAATACAAACTCAAACCTTTTTATTAAGTCTGGATAGACTTACTATGTCATACATAGAACCATATTAATTGATGTGTAAATATCATATCCATTTGCATTTGGATTAACTAAAGCCCTATCCAAATTTGGAATTGGATTTCAGTATTTCTTTACGATGTGGGCTTCACTGCATGTATTCGAGATAGATAGGGGTGGCATTAAGTGGACGAATGGCTACCTGAACATAGTTAAGTTTCTGTGAGGTAAAAAATGATTTGGAATAAACAAAACAGTTCCTTTCAGTGAGAAGGAATGAAAGATCTATGGATTCAATGTCATGGGAACATTTATTTCGGAATACAAGCTACTTGGGAGCAAAAGTATGTTCTTCCTAATGGATTTTCTGGGGCTGTTTATTGAAGCTCTGTGAATACCAGATATGAATGGTAATGGAAATGATGATGATGATGATGATAATGATGATGATGATGATGATGATGATGTTGACAAAGATGGCTGTGGATATTACTTCGGTAACACTAGTGAATATGATGCTTGCTTCTCCAAGGCAATTATTGAAGCAGTGTAGCTCTGAAGCATGTTATTTATCATAAAGCGTATTAAATATAAGGGAAAAACATGATTCTTTTAAAGTTAAGACATTTTAGAAATCATTAGTGGCTCCCTAATAAACAAACACACAGTCAGATGAGCAGTCATAAATTTCTAGTTAGAGCAAAGAATTAGCTTAAGGAATTTCTACTTTCTTTAAAAACCTCTCTGGGTCTAGATACTCCTATTACTCATCTAAATAACCTACACAGATTAGATTAATAATACATGAATCTCTTTCTATACAAAGAAAGTCTGTTTAAGCCCTGTCTTTAAAAATACTTGTATAATTATCATATAATGAGATTCTTTTTACCAGACAGCTATTAAACAATTTTAAAATAATTTGAAATGAATTATATGAAACATAATTATATTAAGTTCATCAGGTAAACATGAATAAGTCAGAACATTTTATTTTATGATCTAGAAAATTAAAGAATAACAATGATTAGTTGTGAATAAAACAAATTTCAAATAAAATAGGAGTTTATATTTTAGCCAGTGATTTTTAAAGTAAATTGAAAGGAACAAATTTCTATCTTAAATACCTGTGATTACCAGGTTTTTTTCTATAACTTGTATCTAAGTTGTAGAATTCCTGAAGCGGGTTTTACTTAAGATTTTGTTTTCAAGAACACTGCATATTCATATAAGAATATTGTCTAAGCTATTTGAAACTTAAAATATTATGGAGCATCCTGCTCTGCCACATTTTGGATCGAATCAATGATGAATATACCAGTTAAATTCATAGTGACCACATTTTTGCTATACAAAATTCTTTCTAATGAAATGATTTTACTGAGCAAACTGATATATATTATCAGTCACTCTATTAACACTTAACTAAAGACGAGTTTATTCTTATATGAAGTAGAGTCAATTAACTGGATTTGTATTATCCATCTTATTTTTCTTATACTGTATCAGAATTTGAATTTAGTTCTGATAGGGCCCATTTTGCTCTAACGGACACATAAATTAATAATAACATTATTACTGACTTCTCTTTAGGCTGGCTATTATTCTAAGTAATTGGTCTGCATTGATTAATATCATCTTTGCAGTATCCTGTTAGGTACTTATATTTCTATCTTTACCATGAAGCTTAAAGAGGGAAATAGCCTTAGTCAAAAGCATCACAGGTTGCTTTTGACTAAGGCTGATAACAACTATTATCAACCAATAATAGTTTCAGTCAGGATCCAAGCTCAAGTGATGTCATCCAAAATGCCCCATTCTTATTCACTATGCTCTATTCAACAATGAGTCAGTTTTAATGAGACATGTTAAGGTAAAGTGAGTAGAGCTTGTGTTACACCAGCATTCATATAGTAGACTGAGTATTGAACCCTTAGAAAAAATAAACACAAGAATATACAGTATGAGTTATTTGTACATTAATGCATGGTATCTCAACATTTGCATATGCATCAGCTCTATAATTGTTTCCCTTCTACCAATTTTCATGAGTAGAAGGGAAACAATTTCTTGCTGAACATTTTAAGGAATATAATATATATCATTCTAAAAAAGAAACGCACTACTGAGAAAGTATAAAAATCAGTGGTTGCCAAATAAATGTTGTATTGCAAGAATGGAGCTAAATATATAAAGTATGGAAAATTTCAGGGTACTGAAGCTATTCTGTATAATCTGAAATAGTGAATACATATGATCATTCATTTTACAAAACCTATAAAAATATGCAATACAAGTTAAACCCCAATGAGTTTTATTTGATAATTTATTTGATTTAAATAAAATACTTAACATTGGTTCACTAATTACAACATGCAAATCACAGTGCAAGATTTTATATGCTCAATTTTCTATAAAACTAATCTACAATAAACCCTATTTTTTTAAAAGGGGGAATAAACTATGTTGTAAATGATCTTATAGCAGTAATTGTGGATCAATTAGAGAACAGATGACTTATTTGAGAATAACTATATATCTTCTATTAAGTGTTAAAAACCAGGACCTCAACATTCTCAGTTACAAATTCCAAAACTGTTTTTCAATCTGTTTTCTGTGTAAACACAAAGCCATGAATTCTGGGTAGGTCTGTATCTTCTTCTTGCCTCAACTACTTCCTAAATAGAAATGAAGAATATTTAAAAAACATTAATTCTTTTGAACTCCAGGTATATACTTTGAGTAAGTTAGTAGTTTCCTCAAATGTCTAACTTACAAGGACACTATAAGGAATTCTCTCCTGGCATATCCTGCCATGGTTATAATAAGGGGGCTCTAGTTTCCCATGCATAGTGGCCTTTGTTAATATGCCATGTTAATATGTTAATAGGCTATGCCAAAATATGTTTATTTTGAAAAGAGCTGTTACTCTGAGTGTTAAGATAAAATAGCTAGCAAGAACTGAGAAAGGAAAATAGGAAAATACTGAATTTTCTCATTGAGTGGAAAGTTATTATCCTAATTCTTTTCTACCATTCAAGACAAAGCTTAAAACTAAAAGAGTTTAAGAAATTGAGAGAAACTGTAGACACATAACTTTCACCACACAGTTTAAATACGTGAGACCTCCCAGGCAACACCAAGGCATATGAGAGAAATCAAATGACTGATGATTATTAAGGAAATCATAGTAAAGAGACTGTCACATTCTAGTCATTAAGAAAGGACTAGTTATCTTCCCCAAACAGGGCAAAATTTTTGAGTATTTATTTCTATGTTCAGCTAATTGGTTGTCACTGCACTATCACCAAAGGACACTTCTTTATTTACAAGTGATTTAAGAAGAGTCACACAAATCTCATTGCCATAGTTATCTCTTCAAGATTATTGGTTTTACCTTGCCATTATAAGTCTTTCTCAGAGAAGAAAATACTTTTAAATGATAGCTTGATTTTCAACAAGAATATCTAAATCTGCACCAGGGAATGCATAACTATAAACCAACTGAAGGGTATAATCATATGCTCATATGCATATATTAATCTATGCATTTACAATATATTCATACGTGTATTAAAAAATAGCATATAAGGACTCTATTTAAGATTTAGAATAAGTATTAGCTACAAATTCATGATAAACATAATATTAATAATATATCTATACAGAGTAGCAAAAACTTTTTCAATCAGATTTTTAATCTATATGGCAGTGTCGGGGATTTTATGCTACTGCTTTAAAGCCATACTTGAACTTAGTTAAAGTTATATTGGCTCATTCTTCCTAGCAATTTTAATATGATAAGTGATCAAAACTTAAATTCCTGTTGTAACAAATCAATTATCCTTTCTTCTATCCTTCCAGCTGTAATTCTATTGCTAATTCATTTGTAATATATGCTCCTATGTATGGCTGTACAATGGAGAGTAAGTAATAGTGGAATTTTCCTCAAACATTTTTCACTGATTCATAATTATAAGAATGAAAATTTAAACCATCAGTCAAATTCTGGGAAACCTTTCAAGATTTGAATGATAATAATACCAATTAATCAAGATTTATTGGTATTTAAAATTTTACTTGTATTTTCTTATGTAAGCACCATCATCTCTAATAAATTTTGCTTTAATAAGGGTATTCATAGCAAAAATGATACTTAGCACTATGTTTGTTATGATTGAATACTAAGCAATGTGTAGTTAGTTATATTTTCCATATTCTTTTATTTATTTTATTTTATTTTAATGTAAGATTATTGCTAATTATTCAGCCATTGCTTAGGCTGATTGAATTGGGCATGAACTCCACCTTACTATTTTTTTATAAATTTATTTATAGAATCACCGTGAGAGCATTTACAAAGCTTTTGAGTTTAAGTCTCAGTCATACAATGATGAAATACCTGTCCTTTCACCATTTTCCACCACCAAAACCGCCAGTATACCCGCCATCCCACACCCTCCCCCTACCTGTGGGGCAGATGATTTCCACATACTCTCTCTCTACTTTGATTACATTCAATATTTCGACATTAGGTCCATCATTATTATTTGGGATTTTACCCCAACACCCAGATCTGAGCTATTTCGGTGACAACAAAGCGGTAGGGCATTTGCCTTGCACGCGGCCAACATGGCCGACCCGAGTTCGATTCCTCCGCCCTTCTCAGAGAGCCTGGTAAGCTACGGAGAGTATCTCACCCTCATGGCAGAACCTGGCAAGCTACCCGTGGTGTATTCAATATGCCAAACACAGTAACAATGAAGTCTCCAATGGAGACGTTACTGGGCCCGCTCGAGCAAATCGATGAACAATGGGAGGACACTCACAGTGACCCAGATCTCCTGAAAAGGCAACCGTAGACAATTGGTTTTCTATTGTTGATTATGAGTAACATATGATGTTGTGCAACCACAGTAGTGGCTGCGCGATTTTGGAATTCCGGAATTTTAACAATTAAATCTGGAGGGATTTCTGCCAAAACATGCAGAGTTTCGAGATTTGTTCCTGAGTCTCTAGGATCATGGCTGTTAAGCAGCTTGATCAGGGGCCAGAGATGCCTTTGATGGGTGGCAACTCAGGGTCTCGTTGTGGGGGTAGGAAAGGGCCAGCACCAACCCCATTCCGTGAGGCCCTGTGTGTCTCGACACTGCGGGACCAAACCTGACTGTCCAGTGGCCTCTGGAGGATGGCAGACACCAATCCGCCAAGATGTAGCAGGCAGTGGGACAGAACCCTTTCTGCCCTGGTGTGGCCTGACACCGGTAACCTACTGCAAGGACTGGATGCATTTCTGCCGAAAGCTGCTGTGTTCAGAGATTTGTTTCTGAGTCTCTTAGATCGTGACTGTTAAGCGGTTTGATCAGGAACCAGAGAGGCCTTGCCTCAAATTATATAGTTGAGCCAGAGGTGGTTTGTGGGTGTGTCTCCCGCATACCTAACTTTTGGCCATTTACTTTCTTGGTAAACTTGGCCCCAAGTTGTTGGGGTCTGGTCAAAGGCACAGCAGCAGTTTTGGGGTATCTAGAAGTCTGAAGGCACCATCAGGCTGCTGATGCACTTGCCTCACAGTCATAGATTGACCTGCTGGCAGCACCAACCCTCAATTCCATATTCCTTTAGGAAACCATTTGCTTTTATAATCTGTTTAGACTACACAAAATCTTATCATATATGCATTATATATTATACATTTCATCCAGGTAAAAAAATAGGTAAGAAGCACTAAACTAGGATTCCTTGCTCTGTCCAAGCTTATGATTAGCTATAAATTTCTACTTATAAGTATTTTAAGAAAATAAAAAAAAATAAAAATTTTTATTGGAGGGTGTTTGCCTTGCAAGCAGCCAACCTTGGCGACCCGAGTTCGATTCCTCTGCCCCTGTCAGAGAACCCAGCGAGCTTCTGAGAGTATCTCACGTGCACAACAAAGCCTGGCAAGCTACCCGTGATGTATGCAATATGCCAAACACAGTAACAATAAGTCTCAAATGGAGATGTTAGTAGGCCTGCTCAAGCAAATTGATGAACAACGGGAGGACAGTTCAGACAGTGCTACAGTGCAAGAAAATATAATTGTTTTGTGGTTCTTATTATAATAGTTTTCTTTAACAGAACTTTTGCTTTTAACAGAATGAACCATGAAATTTTTCATAGTTTTTTACTTTAGTATTTTAAACTTTCATAGTGATTGAATTTTATTTTATTGTTTAATAGTTCAGTTTCTTGCACAAAGCACTTCACTACTCAGTAACTGATGCATTTTCTTCCTAACCATAGTTATGATAGAAACCACTGTTTCACTTTCAAGCAGATGGAGAGCAATCTTATTTTAATGCACGTCATTTACAACAGATACAAGTTGTCAGATAACTTCTGGTAAAATAGGATGCTGAATCAGACATTTATTTTTAGTGGCAATTTTTGAAGCATAGACTAGTCCACCCAAATGAAAGCATGCCATATTTTGTTTCTATAGACTTGTTTCTATAGACAAAATATGCTGAAATAATCTTTGTCATTTTTCATTTTAGATGTTTGCATAGATTTCTTACTACTTACCCTGATTTCTATTTATTTCTCATTTAGTAACTTGTCTTATAACAATTATACCTTCCATTTTAATGGTTTTTATTTTATTCTTCATTGAGATTTATCTCGAACATAATAGTTGCATTTATTAGATATAAGCAAGTAAGTATCTTGGAATCAAACACACCTATACTAGAATCTCCACATAATCATTGACTG
Source organism: Sorex fumeus (assembly GCF_029834395.1). NCBI lineage: Eukaryota > Metazoa > Chordata > Mammalia > Eulipotyphla > Soricidae > Sorex > Sorex fumeus. Next base: position 24,847,108 of record NW_026606092.1, read on the forward strand.
ACTAAATGTATAATATATTATAGAGCTTCCACATTTTCTCTTTCAATTATAGTTCTGTTGTTACAAAAATACAAAAGTATCAGTATAGAGGGTGTTAGTTAAATGACCAGTTCAGGGAAAATCTCACTAAGGTAATGGAATTTAAAGTGTTACCTTAAGACTCAGGGACAATTCAGTAGTAAAGAGTTAGACCTCCTGCAAATACAAACCCATTATTCAAAATTTCATCCCTAGCATTTTCCCCCATATTTCTCCAAATTATGCCATTTTATATCAATTCCTCAGAAAAGCATGCCATCTAAAGTACATCAAGCTTTTCTGAGCAACAAAACTGTCTCACAGAGCAGTCAGAAATGTTAGTTAAATCTTTATTTATCTTACTTTTGCTCCCTCAAGTTCCAATGGGGTGACAGAATTGGACTTAGGATGCTATGCACAAAATAGGTTTTTGAGCTGAGCTACTGTGTGTTTTAGACATATCCGGAGTTTTAATATTCCCAATTTTTCTCCTGTAGTGAATTATCATCTTTATTATTCTATATGTATAAAATTAGCCCTCTCACCTAGAGGACGACACACTTTGCATTACAAATCACCTTGAAACATTGTTCAATGCTTTTAAAAAAGTGGACAAAAGTATAAGAAGAATTGTGCCCCAACATGCTCTTATTTGGGTGAAAGTTTAGACTTCTTTTTAAAAAACTTTATTTATAAAAAAGCAAGTATACACAGTTACTGAGAGTTGAATAGATAGTTGAGTTTTAGGCATTCATTAATTCAATACCAATTCCTTTACCATAATTAACTTCCCTTAGCAGTGTTCCCAGATTTCTTCTCAATCCCCACCTTCTCTGCACCTAGGCCTGTCTTTGTAACAGGCACATGACAAAGCTCAAGTGGTTGCCGTTTAGGGATCAAGTTTTCAGTTTTGATGAATCTGTGTTTTGGACTATGGTTGAGTGAAGAATGTCAGAAGAAGAAAGACAAACACAGATTGATTTCACTTATCTGTGGAATATAGAATACTGGATGGGGAAGTGTATTCTAGTAAAAGGAGAATGCCTAGATCACCCTTGACCTTGGTGTTTACAGAGAAGAGAGACAGAAGGAAAAAAATTCAGGAGGCAAGAAGAGAAAGATAAGTAATGGGTGAACAAACATCAGGGCTTCAGTGATAATAGCAATAAAAAGGATAAACTTTCTATTTAAAATGACTTTATTATTTGTATTATTCTCTCTGTTCAGCCATGAATTACATAATATAGTCTGAGAAGACACTGCAAGTAAATATTAATTATGTAATAAATTGAAGATAGCTATTAAACAAACTTACCTTTTGTTAAACATTCTAATATTTTTAACCTATTTTTAGAGAAAAAATGTTCAATAATATTTTAGTCACTAAGAAAAATGGAACTTCATATATTATTATCAGTGCTGAAAGTATTTATTTTTTAAAAGTACAAATATTAATAGCCAAATTAGAAAGTAATCAAAAGTAAAAGTTGAGACCAAATTGAGGTTTTTAATAATTTTCCTATATATTAGGCTGGGAGGCTCTGTTATTATATTTAGAAATATTTTATTTCAAAATGTTTGACTCCCACAGACACTTGAAAAATTCAGTCTCTGTAAGTCAGTCATCCTACTTTTTAACTTCTAACATGGTCTGGAGGCTGGAGAGGTAGTACAGTGGTATGGAACTTTCATTGCATATAGCTGAAATAGGTTAGATCCTTGGCATATCACTGTCACTGTCCTCTTGTTGTTCATTGATTTGCTCGAGTGGGCCCAGTAACATCTTCATTGGAGACTTTGTTGTTACTGTGTTTGGCGTATCGAATACAGCACGGGGAGCTTGCCAGGCTCTGCTGTGCTGGCGAGATACTCTCGGTAGCTTGCCCGGCTCTCCAAGAGGGGCGGAGGAATCAAACTTGGGTCGGCCATGTTGGCTGCATGCAAGGCAAACGCCCTACCGCTGTGCTATCACTCCAGCCCGTCCTTGGCATAAACAACAACAAAAAGAATTGATTATTAAAAACAAGGAATATACCCATGTGACCCAGTGATACCACTCCTGGGAATATATCCCAGAGAGGCAAAAATGTGTAGCCGAAGTGACATCTGCACTTGTTTGTTCATTGCAGCACTCTTTACAATAGCCAGAAACTGGAAGAGACCTGAGTGCCCAAGAACAGATGACTGGTTAAAGAAACTTTGGTACATCTACACAATGGAGTACTATGTAGCTCTTAGAAAAGATGAAGTCATGAACTTTACATACAAGTGGTACAATATGGAAAGTATCATGCTAAGTGAAATGAGTCTGAAAGAGAGGGATAGACATAGAAAGATTGCATTCATCTGGGGGATATAAAATAACAAAATATGAGATTAATACCCAAGAATAGCTGAGATCAACACCAGGAGGATTACTCCATAGCCTAGAGGCCAGCCGGGTATTCTTGGGGAAAGGACAGTTCAGATAGAAAAGGGAACACCAAATGGAGGGTGTTTGGAGGATCCTCCCAGGAGGGGAGATGCAGGTTGAAAGTAGACTGGACTGAACATGTTTGCCACTCAATGCCTCTTTTGCTGATCACAACACCCAAAAGGAGAGAGAGAACAAAAGGGAATGCCCTGCCACAGTGGCAGGGGGGGATAGGGGGGATGGGGGATGGGGGGAGGGATATTATCCTGGTGGTGGAAAATGGGCACTGGTGGAGGGATGGGTATTTGATCATGGTATGAACGAAATCCAAGCACAAAAATTTGTAAATCTACAACTGTACCTCATGGTGTTTCACTAATATTAAAAAAAAACAAAGAATATAAGTTTATACAATATATTTCCTTAAAAATTGTTCTTAATTTACAAACCTTTTATTTAAAGTATTTAAAAGTTATATGCATTTATTTGGTATTCATCACCAAAATCAAACTACAGAAGATATTCATCACTTCCAAGAAAGTATCTGGTTTCACTTTTAAAGTGACATCCTACCTCTAAACTTAACTATTGTTAAACAATGATGTGTTTTCTATCACTAAATTTTGTTACTTCAATAACATTAAATAAATTAAATATTAGTTAATTTTTTTCAGATTTAATCTTTCCCACCCATGCCCTTAAAAATCTATTCATTTTTATTCATGTAGCTATTTTTTAATTTGTTTTTGGGGCCATATCCATTGATGTTCTGGGTTTACCTGGCTTGCACTCAGGAATCACTCCTGATGGTGCTCCAGGAAGCATATAGAATGCTGATGATTGAAGCTGAATGGGCCATGTGCAAGGCAAGCACTTAACCCAGTATGTTATCTCTCCGGCCCCAGAATACATTTATCTTACCATGTATAACTGTGGTACTTATTTCTATTCCTGAAGAGTATTCCATTTTAGAATCATACCACAAGTTGTTTATTTATTTTTATTTTTTTTGCTTTTTGGGTCACACCCAGCCATGCTCAGGGGTTGCTCCTGGCTCTGCACTCAGGAATTACTCCTGGTGATGCTTGGGGGACCATATGGGATACTGCGAATTGAATCCAGTTCAGCCACGTGTAAAGCAATGCCCTACACACTATACTATCGCTCCAGCCCTGACCATATGTTGTTTAAAATCACCATATTGGAAAACTTCTTGATTGTTTCTGAGTTGATGATGCTATGAATATCCATGTAAAGGTTTGCATAAAAGAATAAATGTTCATATTTTAGTACAAATAACAGAGGACGTGATTCTGAGTTAATTGAAAAAGTCCTGCTTTTTTAATCCAGAGACTTTGTACAATTTTACAAGTAATATAACATTCAATAATTCAAGAACCTTTTCTGGTATTTGATGAAAATCATATTTTTCAGATTAAATCTGAAAACCTTTATTTATATACAATATGTATAAGTAAATATTCATTTAAATGTATGTAAGGATATGTATTTGTTTTGAGGGACCACAACAAAAGTTGTTCAGCACTTACTCCTGACCTATAGAGAGTAAAAGGTCACTCCTAGCAGACTTGGGAGATCATATGGGGTTTAGGGGATTAAATCCATTTGGCAAGCACCTTCCCACTGTGCAATCTGGCACCCTATATAATTTTTAATTTTAGCAAATTCAATAGAAATGTAATGAAATCATATCATGAATTTATTTTGCATTTCTTTAATAGCTAAAGATGTTGAATATTTTATACTTGATTTTAAAGAGATCAGAAAGAGTTCAGACTCTTTCTGAACTTGGTTGGTTTTAGAAAAATATTAGTCAATGACTCTTAGTAATAGGTCTTTTTTGTTCATGTCAACTTACTTTTGTCATATATATAGTCTATATTTGATTATGTCTGTAGATAAGAAACTTAAGAGTTTGATGTATTTAATTGTTATGAAAGTTTGAGTTTGCCCTTTAGACACACACATTCCTCCACACATACAAACCCAGAGAGAGGGTGAAAGAAAAAAACAAAAGTGGCAGGGGACTTGAAAGCACCCAATGCCAAGTCTTCGGGTTTTGAAAACAGAACTGAGGCTATCAAGAAGGATGCAGAGAGAGGATGCATTTTTAAGTACATCAGGACAGTGGTAGAAGGTCTTAGGCATTCTACCAGTGGTGTAGGAGCAGTGATTGTGTACACAATAGGTTCGAATGTAAAATCCTATTTTGCCTTGTTACTTGAACTACCTTTTTTTCCTGCTTTTTGTGTCACACCTGGCTATGCACGGGGCTTACTCCTGGCTTTGCACTCAGGAGTTAATCCTGGCAGTGCTTAGGCGACCATATGGGATGGTGGGAATCAAACCCGGGTTGGCCGAGTGCATGGCAAACGCCCTACCTGCTGGGCTATCACTCCAGCCTCTCAGCTACATTTTTTTTTCATTGTTTTTTGTTTGTTTTTTGCAATAAGCAAAGGGTCTTTATTGGCTAGCTTGAAGTAGGGCCCTCATCTGGCTCACTGACACAGTGACAGCCTTCTTGGATGAACAGCCATAACTTTCAAGAGTGAGGGGTTTATATATGTGTGTGTATATATATTAACATTATATAACAGGGACTTTCCATGGACTACCTTTTTTTTTTAATGTACATGCAATGCAATTCAAAACAACAATGAGATATCATCTCACACCACGGAGACTGGCACACATTCAAAAGAACAAAAGCAACCAATGCTGGCGTGGATAAGGGGAAAAGGAGACACTCTTTCACTGTTGGTGGGAATGCCCACTAGTCCAGCCTTTCTGGAAAACAACATGGACAGTCCTTCAAAAACTAGAAATCGAGCTTCCATGTGATCCCACAGTACCACTTCTCGTAATATAATCTGAGAATGCAAAAAAGCACTGTAGAAATGACATCTGTAACTATATATTCATTTCAACTACTTTTTTTAAGAAATGAATTTTACTTTGATGTAAACTAGTTTAGTAGGAAATAAAATAACTTCCTTGATAATATTCTCATCTGGTATAATAAACTATATATTATAATGGAGCTTTCTAATATAAAAGAATGTAGAAGACTACTTATTAATTTACAGAAGTGTGGTAGCAATGGAGCACATTCAGCTATGGTCAGGGTCTACTTCAAGCTCTGTGCTAAGGGGTTGCCGATGACTGTGTCAAGAGGATTAACTATTCCAAGGAATTGACCCCTGGGTCTCCTGCATGCAAAGCTGTGTTTCACTATTGAATTATATCTCCAGCCCCTAAGGTGAGGCAATGTAAAGATGATTTGTGAGGATATATAGAAATAACAGATTTGTCAGAAAGAGTTTAGGAGTTGTTACTAATTCTAGAAAAAGTAGTCTCTATATAAATTCATTTCCTCATATGTTTATTTATTCAGTGATTTACTCTATGTAGCATTTCAACTCAAAATATTTTATAATCAGTTTGCATTTTAGTATTCTGAGACCGGAATTCTGAGGAATAGTCTTATAGTTTCAGTAGGAGGATTACAACTATGCATGGAACAAAAGCCTTAAAAGGAATATATGCTGTAGCTACTTAATACATCTAAGTAAAACTCAAAACGATACAGCTTAAGCCTTGACATTGGATTACATTGGTATGTACTTAAAATAAAATTCAGAATAAGTGATATATTAGTCTCTTAGGTATGTCAAAGAGGGAACAATATTTAAAAGAAGAGAGGTGAGCTTAGACTCGAGAATCTAGTTTGGGTTCAGTATTCCAACTATTGATCATTCATTTTCCCTGCTTTAGGAATTTGTTGAAAAAGAAGGAAAGTTGCCTTTTGATGTGCTAACAGACAAATAATATGAGTGTAGCTATATTATGTTCCTGTTTGACACTGAATTTATGTGTTTTGCTTCTTATTTTATTATGAGTTCATTTAACCCTTGATATAGTATTAATTTAGCTGCACTAAAGTTCCCAGAATTATTCCAGAGGGAAAATAAATCTGTTGTGTATCCAGAAAAGGATTAATAAATGTGCAAAATGAATATAGTTTAATTTAGTATATTATGAAGAGAAAGTGGATTTATGTGATTCAAGTTATTTTAGTCATATAATAACCATATCCAAACTACACTTCTGTATATATATATATATATATATATTGAGTGAGAAAATACAAAGATCCACATTTCAAACATTTAATGGCACACATCCTAACTAGAACACATTAAAATATCTTTTAATAGCTAAAGTTATTTGTTAAGTTGTAAGAGTCTATAGATTCACGTAAGAAAAGTATATAAACATCTTTAAATATACTTTTTACTGAATATTCTTCAATACAGATTATGATTACTCTTATCTACCAATAACAATCAGAAAAAATACATCAATAAAATCTTTAAAGGGGAAATTGATTGATGAAGCTAGTTTATTTTGTCCTTACTAAGTCCTTCCAAAAGGTATGCTTAAGTTCTTATGTCATAAACAAGAAACTGCTCATTCAGTAGTAAAATCTTTTAGCAATGTTTTTTTGTTGTTAATGAAAGATTTTTGTATAAGAAATGGTTGTCAGTTCGTTGCTGACAATAATTATAGTCAAGGGCTATTGATATATGTTTTAAAAAATAAAAATGCAGAAGAATCTTTTCCTCTATATTTATATAGGCCATTAATTTTTCTGTTGTACAAATACATTACATAATCGTTAATCATAGATTGCCTCGAGCAGGCCCCAGTAACGTCTCCTTCATCCTAGCCCTGAGATTATATTCAAGGCTCTTTAGGAGAATGAGACCCATCATTGTTACTGGTATTTGGCATATTGGGTACGCCACAGGGAGTTTGCCGGACTCTGCCGTGTGGGCAGGCTACATTTGGTAGCCTGCCAGTTTGTCCAAAGTAGGAATGAGATAATAAGATGTCATAATAAGATGTCGGCAGGCCGCGAATGCGGCCGCGCGGTTCCAGGAGCTGGTTTTTATAGTCTCTGAGTCTTGGCCACTGATGGGATTACACAGCACCAGGGGGCCAGTTGGTGGGTGTGACCCCCACCTACTGGAATTTGGAGGATCTGGGTGGAGGATGCTCGGCATTTTCCTTTTGGTAGTATACTCAAGCATTTTCCTTTTGGTAGTATTTTTCTTATTATTTAACATATACAAAATAAATGCAATTAACTAAAATACATAAGAGTAATTATTAGATATTGTTAATTATTCAGAATAAGTCATTAATACTTCCTAACATTTCTATTACTAGTATTTGATTTCATAAATTTTTATAAGCATAAACTTTTATGTTCATGCTATAAAGTTAACAAATTTAAACAATCATGCTGCACATATCTTTTATATCCCCTCTATTATAAATTTAAAGTGGAATAATAGGTTACATAAACCACTTTAGTTGTGATGACTAATACTCTTTCCAATGAAATTTAAATTAAGTACTTTCCTATTTGTTAGTTATAAAAGCTTGATGAAGTTGGGATTGAAAAAGAGATTTCATGGGGCATGAAGGAAAAGTATCCTGCCTAGTGTTCTGTATGATTTCTGAAACAAAATCACCAGCAACAAATATTTTTGCATTAAATATTTTTAATGTGACTACTTTCATTTTTTGTGTATTTTAAGCACAATGTTTCTAGTGGTTTCTGTCATTAGTTTATTTGAAGCAACTTTGCTTTATGTAATTGATTCAGATATAAATTGCTAAAAGTATATAAATTGTACAAACTCTACAATGAAAGTATAATTTTTCACATTTAATTTAATTTTTAATTTTGCTTTACCATTAGCAATGCTACAATATTTAGGGAGTTAGATTCAGATTCAGATTTTTCTATGTGAGAAAACTTCAACATACACACATGCAATATTTTACTGTGATTCACTGGCAAAATGATTACTTCTGGCCTGAATTAGTAGAGCTGGTAAATATTGCATTTTCAGGAAATTTAATAATTATGCAGTTGTTTTTTGCCATCTTGTCTGTTTATAGCCTACACCTGAGTGAAACCATTTGTCTTAACTCATTTATTTTAACATGATCACCTCAAGTTTTGCATCTTGTCACAAAAGGCACATTTTTTCTCTTTTAATAGCTAATCAGAGAGCCCATCAAGCTACCAAGAGTATCTCGCCGCACGGCAAAGCCTGGCAGGCTACCCATGACATATTCAATATGCCAAACACAGTAACAAGTCTCACGATGGAGACGTTACTGGGCCCACTTGAGCAAATTGATGAACAATGGGAGGACAGTGCTAAACAGTACTATTCCACACATTTGATAACCTACAGTTTTGTAACCCCAAGTTTGTCAATGGTTATTTTTTTGTTAATTCATGTTTGACTATTGTAAAAAATGCTTCTGTGAACATTTTCTATAAGGACCTTCATCTTGTTTGTTAAAGGGTTACCTGCTAGAAGTTGAGAGAAAGTATAGGCATTAAGGCACTTGCTTTGTATGAGGCAGACATTGTAGACGCTGAATTAATGTTCATATGGATTCCTAATCATCATCAGGACAGATTCCTGAGCACAGAGTAAGTACTAATCCTTGAGTGCTTTTGGGTGCGACCCCAAAATCAAATAAATAAATAAATAAATAGAGAAATTACTTTAGAGTTGGATTCCCCCCCTTTTTTTTCACTTTATTGCTACCACTGTCCTAGTAACCAGGGTTCCCACACACTTGGGTGCTGTGGTCAGTGGAGGAATCCCACACATTAATTTATACATACCTGAGGGACATTGTAGTACTTTGCACACATGCTGCTGGGGGCCACACACTTGAGATTTGGAACACACACACAACTTGCTGTGCAGAGATTGCACACTCTGTCAGGACAGTGAGGAGCCTAGCAATCAGAGTGGCTAGCACCACATTCCTGCATGTGACACTGGGGACAAAACTCAGTCTCATGCCACTGAGCTGCTACCTTGACCCAAACTGCTACATTTTATGAGGAAACTAGTGCAGAGCCGCTCAGTTAAATTTATCACTAGCCATGTGAGGCTGCTTAAGTTTAGATTTATTAAAATTTTGGAAAAGGTAGATTTTATTCCTCACTAGTCACAACACAAATGGCTATGTGTGGGGTTCATCAGGCAAGTTCTAGTACACACCAAGTACAGAAGCTGAGTGATCAGAGCCCGAGCATTAGTATATCCTTGAAGTTTAAAGTAAAGAGAGAAGGAGCCTGAGCTATAATGTGGTGAGTAGTGTGCTTGCCTTGCATTCAGCTGACCCAGGTTCCATCCTGACACCACATGGTCCCCTGAACCTGCCAGCAGTGATCCCTGAGCATAGAGCCAAGGGTAAGCCCTGAGCACTGTTGGGCGTGGCCCTAAAACCAAAATAAAATAAAAACATTGAAATTCAAAAAGTTAGATTTGATATTGATCACAGAGTAGGTTAGTGATTCTCCTGAAGCAATGAATAATTTAACAACTTCGAATATATTTTGACTGCTGCATATCTTTTTTTTAGGGGTGGAGTGATAGCACAGTGGGTAGGGCCCTTGCACACAGCCAGTCTGGCCGAGCCAGGTTCGATTCCTCCGCCCCTCTCAGAGTGCCCGGCAAGCTACTGAGAGTATCTCGCCTGCATGGCAAAGCCTGGCAAGCCACCCGTGACGTATTCAATATGCCAAACACAGTAACAACAAGTCTCACGATGGAGACGTTACTGGGCCCACTCGAGCAAATCGATGAACAATGGGAGTACCATGCTACTAGAATGTACTAATGGAAGGGAAGGTTAAAACACTACTTGAAGTAGGGAACAATAAGAATTTAGGAACTTTCATTGGTGAAGTAACATTAGGATCTTGCCAAACAAATTACCAGCAACCGGGAGCTTTGAGACAGAAAGATGTTTTATCTTCTACATTAAAAAGTCTGTATTAGAAACTTTGTTGTACTTTAGGTAAAGGTAAAGGTAAAGGCCCTCCCGTTGATCGTCGATTTGCTCGAGCGGGCCCAGTAACGTCTCCATTGGAGACTTTGTTGTTACTGTGTCTGGCATATCGAATACTCTCGGTAGCTTGCCGGGCTCTCCGAGAGGGGCGGAGGAATCGAACTCGGGTCGGCCATGTTGGCCGCTTGTAAGGCGAACGCCCTACCTGCTGTGCTATTGCTCCAGCAATAGCAGTACTTTAGGTATGTCTAGTTATTAAACTTCTGCATAGCAGGAAAACTTGAAATGAACTTATAAATTGCTGAAAAGTTGCTTTAGTTCATAGAAGTCTTTCACATATAGAAAGACAAAGCTGATTAATGACCAATGTGAAGGATCCAATTTTGAGTAGGAGAAAATAAATGAACAAAGGAGCAAAATATAGGGAAAGGGATTTTTTTTTAGTACTGAGAAGACAAAATAGAAGATTGCTCAAAGTTTTTTCCTGCCAAAATAACCAATCCTTTGCCAAATAATCAGTGAGCAAATCAGAAAGAAAAAAACCTATGATGATTTTATGTAATGCTAATTTCATTGAATAAATCAATGTTTCTTAGTAGTGACAGGTAAGCAACATTGTAAATACAACAAAAAAAATCTTCCTTAAATGATCAAGTGTATGTCTACCTTATAATGAATATACTGAGGATGTCAAAGAATGTTTAAGATAAATGGATATCAAATTTATGAGTTTTGGGAATATGGCTACCAGGAAAATATTCATTTAGTGATATAGTTATCAGAGAATAAAATAGAGATGTTCCATGGGCAAACAGATCTCTTCTAAAAGTGTTGACTACAGACATTTTTTAGAGACCCCTATGTTAAATGTACGTCAGTTGGAATACCTGTGCAAGTGGCAGAAGAGAATAAAATAAAAAACAAATAGTATCTTTTATGAAATTTTTTCACCTTTGCCTTGTAAATCTGAATGTATTTAAAATATTATAAATTTATAATAGTTTAAAAACTTTCATATTGTTTAAAACTTTGACTAATTGTCCATTACATTTGTCAGTCCAGTCTTTTCTATCCCCTCATTTATCTATTGTATTACTTGTCTGTGCCTGAACTTTTACTAATTCTCTTAGGAAAACAATGTATGCTTAAAGCTTTTGTGTTATGTCTCATCAATGAAATTGACCAGTATGACACCAATCTCTCTCATTTCATCCGCATCACCACTATCCTCACTCTAACCTAATAATCATCTAACCTTAACCTTAAAATTCTTGATGGGCACAATTTGCAAGTGTTTTTTAACTATCCAATAACCCTCTCTAAATAAACTCCACAGAAACATTTTATTGCCTTACAGACATGGTATTTTTATCCTTTCAACCTTAAAGGTGTAAGTCCTCTAAAGACAGAGAATGAACTGTATACCTACTGCTAAGCAATTCTCTCCTGAACTAGAACATTCTTATCTTATGTAATAAATTCTGAGTTTTCTTGTGTAGGGAATTTTAAAGCCAAGACCACATTTCTGAGCTGCACAAATTTGTAGTTTGGGAAAGCTAGAAGCCGTTCCTAGGGCAGGGTTATGTCAGTCTCAAAGGGAATGAAGATAAGTAATCTCAAGTAACCTAGGATGGTGATGTTTTATGTACAACACGTTTTCCATCATTGCTTTAACTGTCTCTTTACATTCTTAAATAATAGTCCGGTCTTTCCAAATATGATTTATTCTTTATAGGGTGGCCAAAGGATTTCTCCTAGCTACTTTTTATGTCAGTACTTAAAGTATCATAATGGAAAAATCAAGATCCCTTTTCTTCAAGTAAATTCTCATATAGGTAGAACTGTTTTTGACACATTAAATGTTCTATATTCTTATAGACAAGTTCACTGTAACTCTTTAGAGATAAATCTACATGTTACTACTGCCTTTCTACATATTCATCCACCTGTGTATTTCAATTTTGTGAAATATTTTATGACCTCTAAAATTGTCAAGTTCAGGAGTAGCATTAGACTTAAGATTAGTTAAGATTAGTCTTAGTTCATAGGCAACTGCTAACCCTGAATGTATTTGTGAAGCTACAAGGTCCAGCTCACAATCACTACCACGGAAATCCATCCGTGAATTCATGAATGCATATTTATGGGAAATTAAATTTTTTCAAACAATCTCTATCAATCTATTGATGTAAAAAGGAATATTAAAGCAAATGATTCTTTAATACCAAGCTAAAGAAAATTTATACCTCAGGGCTCAGGAGTATAGCTCAAAGACCTGGATACACCCCTTACATGTAGGAGGCCTCAATTCAACTTTCCCCATTATAGTTTTGCATGTCCCCTAAACTTCACTAAGAACACACACAGGGCATCATGAAATGTGGAATAAAAGGAACAAAAATATTCTTGGATCAAATGTGTGGTAAAAAGTACTTACTAATTTAAATAAATATAACAGTTTACTTTTTAAAAAAATTAAGGTATGAGATAGACAATCTTGAAGTCATGAACAAATTAGCACGACTGCTTGACATTAACTTTCTTCGATTTTGCATTTCTGTCAAAATATGCTATTTTCATTGATATGCATTTTACTTTTGAATTATTGTGTTATATAGCCTTATATTTAAATATAAGAAAACCTATATAAATTAAGTCTTTGGTAACTTCTGTTCTACAGCATTACAATGAAACAATCATGTGTATCCCTCTAGAATGGGCTCATATATTAATCAGGATATTAGTAGGAAGTTTGCAAGATTGAAAAATGAAAGAGACTGCTTTTAAAGGTGAGGGGAAAAACAACTAAAGAAATCAACAAAGCAGTGTTTTGTAGTTTTCTTTGCACAGGTCCTTTACCTCCTTAGTTAATCTGATTCCGAGGTACTTGATTTTTTGAGGCATGATTGTGAACGGTATTGCTTTTTTCATGTCACTTTCTTCTCTCTCAATGGCCACTCAATACCTCTGCAGCAAACTACAACACCCAAAAGGAAAGAGAGAACAAAAGGGAATGAATTGCCTCTGAGGTGTGTGTGTGGGGGTGGGGGGGATAGTGTGGGAGTGGTGGGAGGGATATTGGGATCATTGGTGGTGTACAATGGGCACTGTTGGAGGGATGGGTACTCGACCAGTGTATGACTGAAATGAAGCACGAAAATTTGTAAATCTGTAACTGTACCCCACAATGATTCAATAAGTAAATACACAAATAATAAATAAAACAAAATAAATCAGTAAAGAATATAGGAAAGCTATGAAGCTGGAAAAAACAGGAAGCCATTACTTCCCATAAGTCTGTGAGCAAGAGGTGATAATAGCGCAGTTGGAGATCAGGGGACCATGGAAGCTGGTGGGGGGACCAATCTGGACTACAGTCCTAGGTATAATATCTCTTCCATAAAACATGGTCCAGAAAGACAAAAATGAGAAACCAAAACTGCCTCTTTCAATCCTCTTGAATTGTCATTCTCACTATCATTGACTGAATTCAATCAGAACCTACTTAGAGGTTAATTAGATTAGTTAGAAGTTTTTTGATTCCACAGTGTTCATTGTCTGTAGTCAAGTGTAGAGCAGAAAGAACAAATGAATAAACAAACAAATAAAAATGTGGTGGGAGTAAAGTCCAAACTGAAGAAACAAATAGTGCATTTGTTCTCTACATTGTTATTGTTTCATTTACAATCAATGGCAGAAACCCCAGTCCATTTGAAACACTTACTAGGCAGGAAAGTGAAGTACAGCTAAATCTAATTCATGAGAAAAGTTTTCCCTTACCTTTAAAAGGAAAGTATAGCCATTATGGAAGAAAAATAGAAGATAAAGTAGGTTAATCACAAGCTTATGTGCATATGTGCTATAATTTCGAGAGAAGCCACATGCCATGTGTGTTTTCATCCTCTTGTAACCTCTACTAATCTCTTTTTCTTCACAGAACGAGGGTATTCCCTATACTTTTCATTGATCTCAATATGTTTGCAAAGTTACATAATACATATGAAAACTCTATTACATTATTCTCTGCAACATGTTTCAGAAAATTTCTTTTATAGCTCTCTGGCTTTTAAGTATTTTATGGAGAAACTAAAAACATAAAACCATGTGACTTTTATAAAGTAACCCGACAGCACTGTAATATTGGTAACAATATTGGTAATAATCTCGCAAACAGAGTAAATATAAAGTAAAAATAATTGTGCAATAATATGAATGTGCACATAAGCAGATAAGGTTCATAAGGAATGAAGAACAAATCAACCAGGGGAGGATGAAACAAAAACAAAAGGAAAGAAAGAGGAATATGGAAAAAGTATAAATTAGTGAGTTTGATAAAAAACAAACCTAAGACTTCAGAAAGGACATATTCTATGTGCCATGGGACTCAAAATTCAATGCGATTTTTTTAAAATAAATAATGAAAAAGAGAAATTGGTCCAGAGATAAAGTACAGGGGTAAGGCATTTGCCTTGCTTACTCCTAGCAATGCATATGTCCCCGGAACAATGCTATAAGTAACGCCTAAGCAGAATCAGCATAAAGCCCTGAGCACTTTCATTTGGGAAACAGAAAAGAAAAGTTGGTATAATATAAGAAGAACATGATATAATATACTACACAGGCAGGAACTATAGTAGGGTCCTTATGGTGTTTGCCTTGCATGTAACTGACCAGGGTCATCTGGGACCCTGAGCAAGCCAGCAAGCTTTATTTTTATTACTAATTAATTTATTTATTTTGAATACCCATCCCTCCACCAGTGACCATTTCCCACCACCAAGGATCCCAGTATCTCTCCCCCTCCCATCCCACCCTGTCTCTGTGGCAGGGCATTCCCTTTTGTTCTCTCTCTCCTATTGGGTGTTGTGATTTGTATAAGAGTTAAGCCTGATTTTTAGGGAGAAACGTTGGATGATTTACTTTTCATTGATCACTTTGTATATAGGGAGGTGTCTATATATAGGGTTTAGAGTAAAGATATTTGTTTATAGGGTTTGGAGTAAAGGTCCTGGTTCCTGCATACTCGAGCTATGCTTGTAGAGGCTCATGATCACCGGGGTTCCATCTGGAGGAGGCGGGATGCAGCACCTACCCCATCTGGGACTTGGCTCTTTTTGGGACCTGGTGCATTCTCCAGGAGCTGTGGAGCTGCCCAGCGGCCTTTCTTCTTTGCAGCTGCATGCTGTAAAGATGGAGCTGGGGGGCGGGTTGTGGGCATGACTTCCGGAATCAGAGGTTACCTGGGAGCCGGGGCGGTCCCGGCAGTTTGGAGTAAAAGTCCAAGTGGCTGCGCGGTTTGGAGTAAAGGTCCTGGTTTCCACATACTCGAGCTATGCTTGTAGAGGCTCATGGTCACTGGGGTTCCATCTGGAGGAGGCAGGATCAAGCCAGCAAGCTTTAAGGGCAAAGCCAGGAATAAGTCCTGAGCACTTCTGGGTGTAACACAAAAATTAAAAAAATAAAAAGGAAGGAAGATCAATTACTTTTATATCTGTTAGCAAACAATTTGAATTTATTCAATAGAGTCTTAAGATCTTATAAGTAGTGTGCTGATGGTAAAATTTTATGTATCATTTCTGAGATGAGAAAAATGTTGGAGATGAGTACCTTTGAGAATGTATCTCAGTTTTTAAACACATATCATGTGGAGTTCCAATCTGGAAAAATGCTAAATAAAAGTTTTCTAGTATCAAGCATTTATAGTGTTTGTTTTATATTCATTCATAGTAAATACTTAAATTGCTTATAATGTTAATTAGAAAACAGTTTGTTCTAAGATAAAATAAATCGAATGGTATTTTAACATACTATAAATTTATGTAAATCTACTATTATTAAAATAATACAGACACTCAAAAGCAAAAGAGTTACTGTCTGAGATTTTAACAGATAAATGAAGAGATTATTTCGTCTAAGTTAGAAAAGAACTGTATTCATTTCAGAAGGAGAGACAATTTGTTTGCTGAACATTCCATGATTTTGGAGTTATTAGTCAACAAAATAAGTACTAATAGCCTTTAGAAGCATTAGCCTCAGAACCATTTTCCATTTAGTCTGTAGTTAGTTAATCGACTGTATGTTCATTTGTCCATATAAGCAATAAAATCCTACAATGAAGATGTAATTATAATTAACATTGCTGACCAGTTAAAAGGCATAAACAGTACTGTGCCCATCAATAAGCACTCTCTGTTTGCTGACATTTCCAGTTATGCCAGATGGTGAATTTAATGATTGTGCCTTGTGGTGCTTTTAATGATTTTTGTGCCTGATGGTACTTTTATAGGACCTGTCACATCATAGAAGACTGAAAAGTGACTTAATAATGATCTTCAAGCATATGAAGGGTCATGAAGGATATGGTTATGAAGTAACCAGCTGTTACTCATTCAAATGAGTAGTATATTTTAAGTCTAATCAGAGAGATTAAATTAGATGTGAAGTACAAGTTCTCAATAGTTAGATATATTTATTAAGAAAAATGGTGAGGGATACTATAGAATTTTTTTCATGAAGAGAATATGCTCAGTTATTTTTTGTATTATCATATTGTTTTACATATCTGAGTCTATTTTTTCATATTCTATATTCTAAAAATAAATGTATTTCAATGTTGGTTTAAATTTATTACCCTTATATCTTTGAGTAAAACTCTGCTTAAAAATATGAGTATCAATGCATTTGTTCTTAAATCAGAGATGAAATCTTTCATTTATTTATTTAATCACTGATTTTGAATTGTTAGTCCTATGAAAGGCTTGTCTCTATTAGCTAAAATTTCAAAAATATTTGAAAAATTAAAAATAACTCTATATTCCACCTACTATATTGTACACTGGGATTGTGTATTAGTACTATTATAAATATTTGCATGTAGTTATTTACATAAAAATTATATCATAAGTAATGCCTTTTATTTCTGCCTAATGGTATGTAAAATATTTTTCTGTCATTTATAATCTAGTTTTTTAATTATTTATTTTTTTTAATTTTGAATACCCATCCCTCCACCAGTGCCCATTTCCCACCACCACGGATCCCAGTATCCCTCCTCTCCCCTCAAACCCCCCATCACACCCTGCCTCTGTGGCAGGGCATTCCCCTTCTGTTTTCTCTCTCCTTTTGAGTGTTGTGGTTTGCAAAAGAGTTAAGCTTGATTTTCAGAGAGAAACGTTGGATGATTTACTTTCTATTGATCACTTTGTATATATAAGGAGATGTCGGTTTGGAGGAAATGCCCTGGTTCCCCCGTACCCGAGCTATGCTTGTAGAGACTCACGGTCACCGGGGTTCTATCTGGAGAAGGCGGGATATGGCACCTACCCCATCTGGGACCTTCCGGTGAGATCGGCTCTGTTTGGAAATTGGAGCATTCTCCGGGAACTGTGGTGCCCTCCAGCGGTGTTCTTTGTTGCTGTGTGCTGTAAAGATGGCTCTGGGGGAGCGAGCTGTGGGCATGACTCATGGAATCAGAGGTTGCCTCGGAGCCCAGCAGGCCCCATTGCAGTTTGGAGGAAATGTCCTGGTTCCCGCGTGCCCGAGCTATGCTTGTAGAGACTCATGGTCACGGGGGTATAATCTAGTTTTTAAGGGGTTATAAAATACTGATCTAGGGATAAGTTTAAAACACTATATAAAGCAGGATTACATTTTCTTCTTTCATTCATTCTAAGTGAAAATGAGACCAAATACATCAAATAAGCTGTTTCAGAGGCCTCTAACTCTCTTGCATTGCAGTTCCAATCATAGAGACTTTTGAAATAAATAGAAAATAACAAAAAATCCTTATTTTTTTCCTAGACATTTATTTAGTACTAGACACTCGGAAAGCTTATCTTATCTTATCACTTGGAAAAGCGTAGTGGGTTAGAAAAGAAGGCAAAATAACTGGTATTACTTCATATTCCTGCTGTTACCAAATATATATATATATATATATATATATATATATATATATATATATATCGCTGGAGTGATAGCACAGCAGGTAGGGCATTTGCCTTACACGCGGCCAACGTGGCTGACCCGAGTTTGATTCCTCCGCCCCTCTCGGAGAGCCCGGCATGCTACCGAGAGTATTCGATATGCCAGACACAGTAACAACAAAGTAACAACAAAGTCTCCAATGGAGACGTTACTGGGCCCGCTCGAGCAAATCGATGATCAACGGGAGGGCCTTTACCTTTACCTTTACCTTATATATATATATATATAATAATAATAAATAATAAAGGCCCTCCCGTTGGTCGTCGATTTGCTCGAGCGGGCCCAGTAACGTCTCCATTGGAGACTTTGTTGTTACTGTGTCTGGCATATCGAATACTCTCAGTAGCTTGCCAGGCTCTCCGAGAGGGGCGGAGGAATCGAACTCGGGTCGGCCATGTTGGCTGCGTGCAAGGCAAACGCCCAACCCGCTGTGCTATCGCTCCAGCCTATATATTCCTAAAACAAATCATTCGACTTTTCTTGCTCTTGTATTACTCTTTAAAAAAAATACATTACTCAGGGTTGGAGAGCCAGAACAGCAGGCGAGGTTTTTGCTTACACACGGCCTTCCCAGGTTCTATCCTTTGCACTCCTTATGGTCCTCTGAGTCAGCCAGGAATGATTCGTGAGTAAAGAGCCTGGAATAAGTAAGCCGTAATCATATCTGGGTGTGACTCAAAATGCACAGAAAATAAATATATTGTAAAATCTGGCATTAGTAACTAAATTTTAAATCACTTTTTCTTAAGAGGAAATAGAAAATAATGTTGAGATAGTTGTGAAAATATGGCTCAGCATACTGAGAATAGACATTTCCGCTGCAGATACATTTGACCCTATGTATCACTTGGGAAGTGACAGCTCTGCTGAATAAGGCTTAGATGATACCAAATCTCAGAGCATTTTCTAATAAACTTTTTACCTGATAAAATCCAAGCAGCTATGTTTAAAAGACTAAAAATGCATCAATATTTTAGTCCAAAATGTCCATGAAATTATGAAGTACTAAAAAGTCAACCAGGAGAAAAATCATACAAGTTAGAATATTTAAAAGGGTAATGTGTTAGGAAGAAAATCAAATAGAACAGGACATTATATTATGAGTAAGGAAGAAAGGTCACACAGTGGTCTTGGAAGTCTTCTCTAAGGTCATACACAGCACTTATCTAATTGTATAGGATTTAACCTTGCAAAGATCAAAGAGACCCAGTTAAAGAGGTAAAGAGTTGGACAGTTTGTTACCATTTGTCTAAATTTAATTTGGGGGTCAATAAGGCGCAACATCACAAAGTTTTGATTAGATTCTGTTCTTGGCTTTATCAATTACTAATCCTCCACCCGGATCCTCCAAATCCCAGTAGGCGGGGGTCACACGCACCAACTGGCCCCCTGGCACCGTGTAATCCCATCAACGGCCAAGACTCAGAGACTATAAAAACCAGCTCCCGGAAGGGAACAGTGCAGTCTCCTGCCCCCGCGCCTGGCTGCTCCTCTCCGGGGTCCCTTGGAGGGGAGCGGTTTGAGCTTTCCTCCCCGCCCCGACCAGGGCTCTGGCAGCCGAAGACCTCCAGGACCAGCCACCACCATGCTGAGACCACTCTCCGCACACATGAAGGTACTGCAGAGGGACAAATCCATGTGGGTTCCGGGGCCGAGATCTCCAAGCCTACTCGGATCGGGGCCGAGCATCCTCCACCCAGATCCTCCAAATCCCAGTAGGTGGGGGTCACACCCACCAACTGACCCCCTGGCGCCGTGTAATCCCATCAACGGTCAAGACTCAGAGACTATGAAAACCAGCTCCCCGAACCGCACGGCCACATTCACGGCCGCGCGACTTTTTATTATGACATCTTATTGTCTCATTCCTACTTTGGACAAACTTGCAGGCTATCGAATGTAGCCTGCCCACAGGGCAGAGTCTGGCAAACTCCCCGTGGTGTACCAAATATGCCAAATACCAGTAACAATGATGGGTCTCATTCTCCTAAAGAGCCTTGAATATAATCTCAGGGCTAGGATGAAAGAGACGTTACTGGGGCCTGCTCGAGGCAATCGATGAATAACGGGATGATTTGTGATTTGTGTGAATCTATCTCTGGTCATCGGGTTTATAATAAGGAAATTTTAGCAGATGGAAGAGAAATGCTATGAAAAATTGATTATCTTCACTTTTCACATTTAAAAATACTAGCAAATTCATGTATTGCTTATTGCAGAATGAAGACTTAAATATAAAATAAAAAAACATGAGTAACTGATTCATTGGTGACTCAACTCAGTAGGTTATCAATATAAAACAATTATATTATTTTTTTCAGTAATCAGGATTTTCAATCATGTACTCTTCTGATGTCTGTTGTTTCATCTTATAAGTCACATTGTAGACAAATACCTTATTTTTTTCAGAATTTTTTAGTATATTAAAAGTTAATGAAGTCTTTGTAGTCAAATATTGAATTACATATCACATATTTAAATCTTCATCTCTTCTACATTAGGTCCTACTAGCAATTCTAGTACAAAAAATAAATCACAGTTACTAATTTAATCAGGCTTATAATGCTAAACTATTGTATTTGTAGCTCTTAGAGTGTAAGCTATAGCTGCTGTTAATGGTAATATTTTTAATGCATGAGCTATTTTTTACATTTTAGAGAAATGTATCAATCAGATAGTTAACTGACCAGGAATGTTAACTTGTCAACTCAGAATTCAATGGCTAAATCTGAGGCCAATGTTTGTATTCAATCTAGAAGAAAGTCTAGAATCAGTCTAACTGGTAACATTTTGCCAAACAGTCTAAAAAGTTCTCATATTAGCAAATTATCAAAATCCATAAGCTTGTTACTGGATAGTAATTAATTAAAAAAATACTTAAGCAAGATTAAAAGTCCACTGACAAAATCTCTTGCTAGCACATGGGGAAGAAGGAATATTAAAGTTTCAATAAAAAAAAGTTTAAATACAAAAATTCAGTAACTAACTTCATATTCATCATTAAAATGCTTAAGTTCTTGTCTCTAAAATCAGAAAAAAATAATTTTACTATTGTTATTCAACATAGTACGGAATTTCTAGTCACAGCAATTAAAAAAGTAAATGAAAGTATTTCACTATTGACAGATTTCATGATAGTATAGAAAGGAATCCTAGAAGACTTTAATAGAAAAACTTTAAAATAATAAACCAGTTCAATAAATTGTCTATCTAAAAAATCAGCAAATAAAAATGTTTGCATTTCTATATGCATACAATAAACTAAAAGAGAAAAGCATATTTTCAATTACATCCAAAAACATTAATCACCTTGGAATCAAAATAGAAAAGGAGGTGAAAGATTTATATATTCAAAACTGTCACAAATAAAAGAAATTCATGAAGATGCAGGTATTAGAAAAACATTTTATGTTAATTATGTCAAAGAATTAGCATTACTAAAGTGACTATCCTAGCTGTTCAAGGCTCATTTCAAAGAAATCCTTAGATTTAATGAAATTTCTATCAAAATTTCAACTTGTGCTTTAAGGACATAAAAAAATACTATTAAAATTTTTATAGTATAAATAGTATATACTATAAATAGTATAAAGAGTATGATGTACGCAATCATAAATCTCCTTGAATAAACAATTATTACAAAAAGAAACACGAGAGGCTTTGAATTCTATGATCTTAAACCATACTACACAATTACAATGATCAAAACTCTGTGGTTATGAATTAAAAATAATACTCATACCAATGTAATAATATTGAGAGTCCAGAAACAGAAGCTCATATTATGGTGAAAGAGTTGTGTGTATTATGTGAAGAAATTAAAGCGTCCTTAAAAAATGGAGAGAAGACAGGCAGGGAGGGAGGGAGGAAGGGAGGAAGGAAGGAAGAGAAGGAAGGAAGGAAGGAAGGAAGGAAGGAAGGAAGGAAGGAAGGAAGGAAGGAAGGAAGGAAGGAAGGGAGGGAGGGAGGGAGGGAGGGAGGGAGGGAGGAAGTGTGGGAGGAAGTGTGGGAGGAAGTGTGGGAGGAAGTGTGGGAGGGGAAAGGAAGAAGAAAGATGGCTCATAAACCTCGCCCATGCTCCCCAAACAAAAACAAAACTACTAAACTACTAGTTCTGACAGAGTTGTGATAACAGATTAATCTTAAATTTCTTGTTAGTGGGAATGCTGACTGGTTCATCCTCTATAGAAACAGTATGGAGACTTCGCAGTTGAAAGGGTCCAGAGAAGTAGTACAGAGAGGAATGTTCTTGCCTTGCACATGACTGACATAGGTCCAACGACTGGCACACTATATGTTCCCACAGACCCATCCAGAAGTGAGCCTTCAGCACAGAGAAAGGAATGAACCCTGAGGACAGTCAGGCGTGCCCCCCCCATAAAAAAAAAACAATAACATGAAAAAAAAAAGTTTTAGACATGCTCTTCAAGCCTGTTTTCTTCCTCTAGCACTTATCTCATTTGGTTTTCTCTAAGTACCTTTGTTTGCTTTTTGGAAAAGTTCTCTCTTGAACAAGTATTTCTTCTCTTTTTCTCTCCTCAATTTCTAAGCAAGCTTTGTGATCAATAAAAGCTATCTTGATTTACTGAAAGAAATTTAAGAACCAAGCTTCTCTATGATCCAGCAATTCAATTCCTTGGCACCTACTCCAACAACACAAAAACATTAATTCAAAATGATAAATTCACATCTATTTTCACTGAATGCTGTTTACAATAGCCAGGTACTGTAAGTTCTGGTAACAATCCAAGGGACTTCAAAAGGTGAAATTCTGCTCTTTGCTACAATTTAAAAAAGAACTGGAGGGTGTTATAACAAGAAAAATAAGTCTGGTCCATGCGATATGTAAGGGAATTAAAGAGTGGTGTGAAAATTGAGAATGAAATCAAACCCTTGGACTTTATCGCTGCAAAACAGAGGTGATCAGGAGAGGAATATATATATAGGTATCATACAGATGATCATAGGGCAAAGATGGGGCAAACTGAATGTTCCAGGGAGACATCGATAGTGAGATTTGGGTACTTTGGTTGTTGTGGGGTTCAGAAAACTTGTCCACCAAAAATGTAAGAATTAAAACAGTGGGAAGTCATGTTATTGTAATAATAATCATAATTTTTAAAACTCAAGATACTTTCACATCTCAAATGCAGAAATCTGGAAGTAGAAATTAACAGTTTTAGAAGATAGCTAGATTTTATAAATACATTTTGTCATAGTATATATAAGGTAGTACCCGCACAGCAAAGCCTGGCAAGCTACCCGCGATGTATTCAATATACCAAACACAGTAATAACAAGTCTCAAAATGGAGACATTACTGGGTCTGCTCGAGCAAATCGATGAACAACAGGAGGACAATTTGTTTATACTTATAACAAATATTTTAGGATAATCATTATTTTAAGAAAAATATTATTTTGCATTGAAATATGTAATAGTATTACTTACAAGGCTGTTTGCCTGCTTGTTTGTATATTCATACATACACCTAAACTGTACTAACCAATATGCAATGTGGTGAGCTGGTACTGAAAGTATTTTATATTATTCTCATAATTTTATAAACATATATTGCCTTTGTATTCTGGTCATCAAACAAATTATTTTTCTACACTTTAAAATTAAATATATTACAAAATACCCATTTTTGAGGCATAAGAAGGATACTTATTTGAAATCTCTGCATATTATACATTTCTCTGAAATTAAAATCCATATGTCAATTTTCTTCCTTTTTGGAGGGTATGTGTGTAATCTCAGGGCAAGTGGGAAACCCTGAGACTCTCTCAACACCACCCTTTGGTGGTCTCAAGCTGCTTCCCCACAGGGATGACTGATGCTATAAGGGAATGAAGGAAGAAACTAGGACCAGGCTGGTTGGTGATCAGTTGCCGTTTATTCCATTCTCCCAGGCACCTGTTCCAATCTCACTTAGCCCTTCATTCCCATCTCTTCCTGTCTCCCATCCTTATCTTTCTGTGCTACCACTTGCTGACTTGATGTCTCTCTAGTTTCTCCCCAACTCCCAACATTGAGGGTTAAAACCAGACATCCAGGGTGGGTAGCTCAATTAACATATGAAAGCCCTTCCTCAATGCTGATCAGGCTCAAGGGCAAAATACCATTCAGGAGTTTTCCTCCTTTCCTTAGTCCAGTAACTTAATTAACATCTTAATTAACATCTTAATTCTACTTCTTAATATGAGTTGTTTTGTATGGACACAGTAAGAGTTATTTTGTATGGACACATTAAGCTTGTAGGGTGGTTTTTCTGGGGACATATCACCATAGATCTCAGACTATAGTGCTCAGGCCAGATTAATCTTTCCTAACCCCAGCTTGGTCATAACCCAACTTGTACCTTTTATATCATGACAGAATTTGTCTATGACCGTTCTCTTAATTTATAGTTAAGTATTATAGCTCTTTCGCCTGGCCCATTTTGAAGCCAGGGTAGCTCACAGCTTGCCCTGGGTCCATCCAGTCCCTCATCCGGACCCTGCTTTTAGGGTACTAGGAAGTAACAGCAACTGAGCTTAAATTGAGAAAACAGATGCTCAGGAGTGAATATCATTCAGAGTCAATTAACTCCCAAGTCACAAAAGCATAGCATTAACTATCTTTTTGTGTCATACAGAAAGGACATTGCTCTGAATTAACTATGCAAAGAACTTAAGGAGAAGATAAAAGCAATATTTATAAGTTAACAGAGACTTATTAGAGATAAAGAAGATTGACAAGTTGGGGAAGCAGAGCACAAAGAAAGAGTTTACAAATAAACACAGAGGAATGAGAACACTGTGATGGGAGTAACCCAAAAAACATAAGCTCTCTGTGGCAAGGCAGAAAGGACAAACCAACGTTATCCTAGAGTGGTTTAGGGTAATAGGATAATACCTCATTCTCAGTGTTTTTATCCTCGCTCTGGGCCCAGGGATCACTCCTTGCAGATTCAGGGAACCATGTAAGATGCCTAGAATCAAACTGAGATTGACAGCATGCAAGGCAAACACTCTAACCAGCTGTACTATCACTCTGGTACCACATACATACATACACACACACACACACACACACACACACACACACACACACATATATATGTTAAATGGATATTTTGTGTTTAGATATTTAGTAATGCATTTCTTATTTATGTTATGGATACGTGACCCTCATAATGGATGAAAACAAGATTTTTCTAGATTCTTTTTCTAGAGCATGAGGCATGCTCAAATATATAACAAATAACATATCTAGAAATAATGAACACACTATTTCATCACCAAAATACATTGATTGTTTTCCCCAACGAGTGGAAAATATACATATCCTTTATGTCAAAGAGAAACATTATTGAACTTTAGTATTTTATCGTACTGAATAAGCTAAGAGAAACATGTAACACACTGTATGTGTGCATGTACACTCTAGTATATATGTGCAATAATTGATGAATATTTAATTATAATAATGAATGCACATAAATAAAACTCTTCTCCACCTGCATGTATATACTAATATGCATAAAAGCATACATTATTAAGCATGTTAAAGTTAAAGGATCATCAAAACTAAATCAATATATTGACATTTTATGCAGCAGTAAAATGATTCAGAACATTGGCACATAATGTGAAGAAATGAAAAGTAAAAATAATATGATAATCTCAAATATAGACACATTTATAGACAAAATTTTATTGCAGTTATTAATAAGCTCACCAAACCCTTGAATCTAAAATGCCTGTGTCTTTGGGCATTATTAGCTGCAAAATGATAAGAGGTTTTATAGAATGAATAAAACTTAAAACTTAAAAAAAAATCTGTTAACTTCATTTGGAATGCTAATATTGCATAAAATTAATTTGTGCATATATCATGCCTTTTTTAAAGGAAGTAATCACTATTGAACCCATTGTTTTCACTTTCTGGGGAGAAAATACTATTTTAAAACATGTAAGGAGAACATTATAATATTTGTGACACGATTTGGAAAAATATGAATATGGAGTTGCAGTAAAATGAGGGATGCAAGAACAGTGTAATGAAGTGATAGTGCCCTTCACTTAGAATTGGCGGGCCCAATTATTTATACCATGGTATTCTGGTTGAAGTTAAAACTTGCAAAACAGTCCACCTAATACCAGGTATATATCTGACAGCAATGAAAGAATGTAGGTTTTTTTTTTGTTTTGTTTTGTTTTGTTTATAAGCATTAAATGCCATCTGAGTTTAAGGAATCAATGGAAATTTCTAGGATAAGGATGCACTAAAGAGGTAGTGAAGAAGGTTATGTAACATTTTTTCCCCCTGAGAATATTGCTAACTTTATTTTTAGTCTGCTTATATATTAGGAATTTTTTCCTTTCTTATTTATTTCTCACAATAACCTTATTAAGTCAGTAGATATTTTTTTACTGTATTTTACCCCTTAGTGAACTGAAAGTAAATTCCTGAGTAAGGATCAGCTTTCAAAGCTACAGGATTATCAGTCCCCATTCATTCTCTTTTTCTAATTCTAAACCCTGTGCTATCTCCAGTTAGAAAAACAATACTTTGTAGACTTCCTCATGTTAAAGAAATTTGCTCCCGACAGGGTATCATGTATGATTCAAAAATTTCATTGCAGAATGCACAAATAAAACCTGTAACATTTAGAGATAGAGATTAACTAAAAAAAAACAACAATTATTTTTTCTAATACTTTGATGAAATGTTAATCAGTTTAAAAATAACTCACATCCTTTGGACCAACATTCAACACAGTAACAAGCCTCAAAATGGAGACAATTCTGGGCCAGCTTGAGCAATAGATAAACAATGGGAGGGCAGTGTTTGTGTTTGTTTGATGAAATAATGTAATCTTATCTACAACATAATGTCTGTTATCAGTGGAATTACATCCCAAAGAAATGCATGGGTTCTATTAGATCTTAAATCAGTAATCCCATTTCTTACCTTTAGACCTAATTAGATTTCCTGTTACATTGTGACAGGTGTCCTGCCTACTCCTGGTTACAAAATCTATACAGCCCAAGAATCTTATACTCATCAGTGCAGGTTCTCTCAACTCTCAATGGTCAAAAGCACCTTACACAGTCCTACACTCACTAACACTCTCTCTTTTGGTACTTCTACAGTGGTCTCCATTTGTTAATCTAAAACTCATAAGAGGAATATATTGGTAAATATAAGGAGAATGAAGGGATTGCTTGATAACACATTTACATGGTTGTGCTTAACTGACTATAGTAAACTTAGAATTCAGGGCAGTGCATTCTCTATTTTTAAATGTGTGCAAATAGTTGATCAATGATGATACTAGTGCTAAGAACCTTTGATGGACTGTAAGAATATAAGGGTATGAGTGTGTTTTGAGACTCTCCTGCTTGTTAAGGAAAATAGGTGTTTCCACCCTCTACTTGGAGCCCTAAAGAAGCAGCAAATATATCAGCCTGCAAGATTGCACCTGGTATCAAACTTCATATTGTGCATGCCTGAACTGTATTAATCCCTGGTGTGGCATGGCTTCCAAGCTCTTTCAAGTACAGCTCTGGAAATCCTCAACATCTCCAAAGTAGCCCAGGCGATCCCCACAATCACTGCACCAAAGAGTCAGAGCAGTCTTGAGACCTGTGGCTCATGCACTACCTGCCAGATCACTAGACTGAGAATTCCAGGAGGGCTTCTGAGCACTCTGCATACTGACTGGAGCGGGTGAGGTTTAGAAAAATTAAGAAGCAGCAATAGATATTTTTCATTGACAGAATATATAACTATGCTTGGTAATTGAATTCTTTTTATTTTCTCTCTTTAAGGGTGTTAATGCCCTTAGAAATTGTTTTGTAATCAAATATTACTTTCTAATTAACTCAATTTAATATTCATACAAGATATTTAAGCTAATTAAGGATGTGAAAATTAAATTTAAGTTGGCATTACAGTGTATACAATCACTGGTGATAATAAAAAAGTTGGAGAGTGTTGAGGTTTAAAAATTTGCATAACTAATGTAGTGGAGTAAGAGACATCAAAAGATTTGCAGCATTAGCTAAAATTCAAATGAATTTGTCTGTTAAAATACCTAAATTACTGCACTTTCATTTTGTTAAACCTATGTTTGTATTCTTGGTTTCATAAAGATTTTAATTAAAGCAAAGTTAATTACTGACATTTAAAACCAAATTTGGAAATCAAATAATAATGCTATAAAAATGAACAAATCTTGTTTCTCTAACAAATTATAAAAACGAATTTATATAGATAAAATTGCATATTTATGTTTTAATTGTGATAGCATCAAAATAGAACAGATGGTATTGTTTTATGAAGTCTGGTTTGTCCAAATGTTATTTGATCCAATAAACTGAGATAAAGACTTGCTCTTCAAGCCCATTTTCTCCCTTGAACCCTTATCTCACTGGCTTGCTTCTTTCCTTGCTTACTTCCACTCCAGAGAAGCAGGTTTTCTCTCTGAACATGTACTTCTCATTGCCTCTCCCCTTACATATATATGAATAAGTTTCAATAAACTATCTTATAGCACAGCGGTAGGGCGTTCGCCTTACAAGCGGCCAACATGGCCGACCCGAATTCGATTCCTCCGCCCCTCTCGGAGAGCCCAGCAAGCTACCGAGAGTATTGGATATGCCAGATACAGTAACAACAAAGTCTCCAATGGAGATGTTACTGGGCCCGCTCGAGCAAATCGATGATCAACAGGAGGGCCTTTAAACTATCTTATGTCACAAAAATGAATATACATTTAATATCCTATATTATTTTAAGAAATAGTAAAATATTTCAGAAGCTTTAGTATATTTTTGCAATGACATTTTGCTACCTAATATATATTTGCATTTTTTGTGTCACAATAAATATCTCCAGTGCAGCTAAATTGATGAGCCTAGCAGAAAGTAATCAACTCATTTTCCACCTTGATGGGACAACACAATTAAATGCTAACATCACAGCTTCTTCAATTGATGGAGATCCTAAATATGATTTATATAAATATACATGAATAACATTATAACCATAGTAGAGGCTTCAACTTCATTTGAGAAAATCTTTATTAGTCAATGAGGGCCATCTCGACATAGTGCCAAAGACTGGTGTCTTCAATAACAGAAATACGTTTTCTCACAGTTTGAATTAAGATGGGAGTGTGATCAAGTTTGTTTTTTTCTAAAATGACTCTCCTTGTCCTGTGGCTAGGCTGCCTTCTTATTCACTCACATACTGCTTTTTGTGTAAAGTTTTTTATATCTTCCTTTAGGGACACCAGATCTACTGGAGTAGGGATTCCCACTGTCCGTCTCAGTTAACCTTATTTCCTTATTCGATTCTCCTGACCTTCTTGGATTTTATGTAAATAAAGCAAAAATTTTAGAAAGTAATACAGGGGATGGAGCGATAGTTAAGAGGCAGAGGAAGATGGTGGCATTTGCCTTGCACCCAGCTGATCACAATTCAATTCCCAGCCTCCCATATGGAACCCTGAGCATCACTAGGAGTGATTCCTGAGTGCAGAGCCAGGAATAATCCCTGAGCATTGCCAGGTGTGACCCAAAAAGCAAATAAACAAACAAATAAATAAATAAATAAATAATACATTTTTACACTGATCTTTGTTCTGGTATACACCACTGTATCAAGTGACTATAAGTTGAAACATATATTCAAATACTATTTTATAGTTCTCTTTAATATATACGTCTCTGCTTTTCAAAATAGCTATAGGACTACACATCTTATGAGATATAGGAAAGCCTCATATATTTATTATAAACTACTCAGTAGAGAAAGCATAGGCTGAAGAGATAATATAGAAGGTGGAGTGCTTGCCTTACATATGGTCCAGTGGTGTTCAAGTTCAAGATCCACATATGGTTTCCTGGGCACTGCCAAGTGTAGTGACAGGATTAGTCCCCAAGCACAGAGACAGGATTAATACCTCATCACACAGCCAGTTGTAACCTAACACACAAACAAACAGCCCCCCCAAATCAGGTATTTTAAGAAATAGGTGTCAAAATAAAAGGCAGCTTATTTTTTACTGAAAAAAATTTAAAGTAGATATCAGTTGAAGGGCTGGAGCAATACTACTGTATTTGCCTTGCACACAGCTAACCTGGCATTCCATATGGTTCCCTAAGCACCCCAAGCCATAATTCTTGAGTAATCCTGACCATTGCCAAGTGTGACGCGAAAAGCAAAAACAAAACAAAACAAAACAAAAAACAAAAAAAAACCCAAAATAATAAATAATTTTTAAAAATTAAAAAATAATAACATTTGAGACTATGATTAAACCATATATCCTCAAATGAGTAAATTTAGTTTCACTGACCTATGGATTTGTTTTCAGCAATTAGGTACAGGTTAATAAACAAAATGCTTCATGGCAGCTAGGTTGAATACAACTTATGATCCACTGGTAACAGGGGCACAAATGCTCTGTTCTTTTCATGGTTATTATGTAAAAATGTTTCTAGATTACTTATGGTCTTTGGAGAATTATTTCTATACATTAATGTCTAAAAATATTTAATGTAATTGTTAGAAGTGAAAGCATTATTATCATATTTGAATGTTTCCTTATATAGTGGTTTAAAGTCTGCATTCAGAAATTAAAATCTGAACTTAAATCCCAATATTAATTCTATTAGCTGTTCCAAAACATATTGAGTGTTTTTGTATACCATATATTTTCTGATTTTGGAGGACCTAAATAAACATTCACGTTTTACAATTTTAATATATCTTTCTATATTCGGGCAGCCCGTATTTGGAAGTCCTTGTGTTCTTTTCCCCCCTGAAATAGCATGTCTTCAAATATTACCAAAGAATCAGATATTATGGAAAAATATTTCTTTCAAGTCCAGGAAATGCATGATCTTTGGCCAGTATTCCAGGAATGATGACATATGTGCAGCAATTCTGAGAACCTACAGAGACATGGGCACTTCCTCTCCTCAGTAACTAACATATAACTTAATTTTCTAATGCTAAGCTTATTAGACTGTTGTGCCTTAAACATTTTGCTTGAATCTTTAAAACTGAGTTTGACAAAGCATTTCAAATGATAACAATGGGGAAAATATTCCATGATAGTAAAATTGAGAAAGTTAACTAATAAATCTTTTTCACTTTTCATTTTATTGGATTATAAAGCTGTCCTAATTTGATATTGAGAGTAGATTCTTTTTTTAATAATACAAAGTGCAAATTTTGTTAGCATCATTATTTAGAAAGTTTATAACACTCTCACAACTTAATATTCTCGGCTTTCATCAAAAGGGGAAAAGTATTTAGAGACTTGAATAGTGGATAAATGAGTTTTGCATTTTATTTAAATTCATAGATTCACATGAACTTTTCTATCATCACGTCATTTAACTTAATTTTGATAGCACTTCTGCTACTGCAATTTTAAATCATGTTTATAATTCAACATATATACGTTTCCTTTTCTGAACTGACAGTTTCAGGACAATAACAATAACCTCTGTACTTAATTATTTAGTAATTACTTACAGACATATTCAATGTTACTAATTACTTAATCATCAGAACATGTTTGATCTTTTAAATTATTCTATATCCAATATCCAACTATGTGTATTGTCTGACACAGAGTAGAAGCATGTTAATTTAAATTATTTTGAAATCAAATAGATATTAAATTGGGAAAGAAAGTCTCTTGTCTTTATATAAATTACACTTTAATGTTGAGGGATCTGAGGATAGGTAGGAATTCCTTTTTTTATAGATTTCTACTTTGCCAAAATTCATTACTATGCACTTAGAAATATTAGCAATTTCTATGCAAACATTGAGACACTTATATTAATATAGTTAAATAGTGAATATTCAAAATAAGTACAACTGAAGAATGTTAACTTCCTTAAGGACCTGACTTTTTCCCTTTTAGCTGTTTTATTCTACCTTTATTAAATGTCTTTCAAATTTCTACAATAACCTCTCTCTCTCCCTCTGTGTTTCTACTCCCTCTCTGTATATAGTAGAATTTGTAAACTTGCTTGAGTTTGTATAAATTTAAGTATATAATCATGCCCACATATATACACAGATAAATGTGTGTTTATACAGCACTGCACTGTCCTCCCGTTGTTCAATCGATTTGCTGGAGTGGGGCCAGTAACGTCTCCATCGTGAGACTTGTTGTTACTGTATTTGGCATATAGAATACGTCATGGGTAGCTTGCCAGGCTTTGCTTTGCAGGCGAGATACTCTCAGTAGCTTGCTGGGCTCTCCGAGAGGGGAGAAGGAATTGAACCCAGCTCGGCCAGGTCGGCTGTGTGCAAGGCAAATGCCCTACCTCTGTGTTATTCCTCCGCCCCTCATAATGCCTTAATATATTTTCATAATTCATAACTCATAATTCATAATTCAAATGAATTTCATATTCTTTTTTTCAGTTTAAAATTACATAAGTTAATGAAGAAATCTTGCAATCATATAGATAGTCAGTTTGATATATTAAATTTATTTGTGTGATTACTTAAAAAATTGTGCAAATTTATTTCTCCCTGTGACAAATGTTGTTTTTAAATTTTTTTCTTTTGTTTCACTATTAGAGTTGTCAGAGAAAACTCATTCTTTATCACACACACACACACACATATATATATATATATAATGATACTTTTGTGTTCACTGTGTGTGATTTTATTTATTTGGGGTTCTTGTGAGGGTCATCCCAGGTGGTACTTAATGGTTACTCTTGGTTCTATGCTCAGATGTCATTCCTTGCAGTGCTCAGGTAGCCATATGTGATGTTAGGGATTGAACCTGGGTTGGCCACATGAATGACATTAACCTAAACTGCTGTACTATCTATCATTCCAGTCCTGTCCATTACATTACGGTTATAAAATGAAATATATTCTAAAAATTGCTCTAATGAAGATAAAATTGAATTGTTTTATAACAAATGTTTCCATGATATATGCTACAAAGTACATGTATATTTAGAAACTTTATCTGGGATCATAATATTGAGATGTTACTATTTTTAAAAGTGTAACTATTATTCCTTTGTTACATTCTGCAGCTGAACCACACACACAGTAGATGATACTTTTATCTTAATAACACAGGTTATTAATATCTCCCCCCAGAAAGAATTAACTCTCTCTCTCTCTCTCTCTCTCTCTCTCTCTCTCTGTCCCTCCCTCCCTCCCTCCCTCTCTATCTATTTCATACACACAAAATTTAACACTTGTCTAGATTTTGGAAGTATTTGATCTTTCTTCATTCAATACAATTTATAATATTAAAATATGTTTTGATTTTGATCAGTGACAATGCTTGAATTTTAATGTTAACATTCTTATTCTTACCCTTACAATTATTGTTGTTGGGCTTCACAGATAGTTCAAAGTGTTGTTGAACATGTTTTGAATGAAGGATCTCAGGGATTATTTCCCCATGCTGAATGGTCCTTGAACACCTGGGAGCAACCCCTGAACATCTGGGAGCAACGACTCCATTGAAACAGGAATAGCTCGTAAGCTCCTCCTTATGATGGGGGGGTAGCAAATTAACACAAACAAAATTTTATTATTATTACACTGGAAACACTGCTGGGACAAACACATGTATCTTGAATTTAGAAATATGGTTTATTGTTTCACTTTAGTTTGCATGAGTGTTAACAATTCAGCAAAGACAAGATAGAAACAAAAAAATAATTCCTTAACTAAATATGAAACATAGATCCTGGCCCCTAGATAATTCTATCCTGTTTGATTCTTCCTTTTGTTTTTAATAATAATGTTCTTTTTGGTTTTATTTTTCTTATTGTAAATGTATCTAAATTGTTATTTTCTTTGGGTGATACTATCCCCTGTCCTCTAGCAGAGAGGCAGAAAATCTGTCATTCTTCTTTTTTGGTAGAAGGGAACAACAAGATGTTCTCAGGCTCTTGCACACCCAGGGATCATTCCTGGTGGGCTCAGGGTGCAAGTAATCCAACACAGCTCAGTCATGAGCAAGGTCAATGCCCTACCTACTGAACTATTGCTCCAACCTACAGTTCGATCATTAGTCCAAGTTCCCCTGTAGCACTGTAGCACTGTCCCTCCATTATTCATCAATTTGCTTGAGTGGTCAAAGTAACGTTTCCACCATGAGACTTGTTGTTACTGTGTTTGGCATATCAAATAGGTCACGGGTAGCTTGCCAGGCTTTGCCATGCAGGCGAGATACTCTCGGTAGCTTGCCCGGCTCTCCGAGAGGGGCGGAGGAGTCGAACTTGGATCCGCTGGGTGGGCCGCTTGGAAGGCAAATGCCCTACCCGCTGTGCTATTGCTCCAGCAATACTCTCTTAATACTCCCTTAATACTCTCAGATCGCAATTCTATTGACTCTTTCAGGGTTGTTTCTGTTGAGTGTTGCCTCTCCCATTGCTTTCTTTATGCACTTCATTTAATGTGAAGGTGAAACTTACTTTCCTCAAGGTAAATGATAATGTATAATATTTCCTATTTGTAATGTATTATTTATATTGAGAATTTTTTTTGTTTCTCTCAGTGTTGTGAACTTTAGCCAAACCTAGTAAATCTATGATGTATAGCTAAGGTTTTGGTGATATATTTCTTATATTTAAGATATTAAGTTATATTTAAGCTATACTATGCAAGGAAAGGTGATTGCATTTATTTTGGGGGAGTTGTTATCAAAAATTTTAGTAAATGAATAATAAGATTGCACTAAAAATTATTTTGTGCATCAGCATATAATAGTAACAATCTGAAATAAGGAATTCTGTCTATAACTGTCATTTCTGTTAAACTGAGATGAGAGGTGAATGTAAATAAAGAAAAGAGGATAATTTCAAATGTATTACGGTAGTTGAATTAGATGGCAAAGTGAGAGGGCAAATCTGGGATTAGACAGGACCCAAGTGTCATAGCTCATTTCTTGACTTTGTATATTGTGGTACCATTCATTGAGATCAGAAATAATTTCCAATTCCACTAAAACATGCTGTGATAATTTTATTGCAATTTCATAAAGTTCTCATATTAATTGGTAAGTAATTACATTTGATTACATTTAAGACTAAATAATCTTGTTGATGAAGTTTCTCTTATTATTTGGGAGTTATTGTCAGTTTTGTAATCAAAGGCCGTTTCCCACCGCTGTCCAGCTCTCAGCCGGGGTGGTGGTGGGGCTGCAAGGACTCCTCGCAGGGATACCCAGTGCCCGCTTGCACCTGTCTGCTGAGAACTGAGCATCTCAGCCCACCGTGCACTTGCCAGGCTGGGAGTTGTCTGTGGGTGTCTGTGAGCCAGAAGATCCAGGAGGGCATGGATGCCACCACACCAGGTCACCCAGGCACACAACGACACGGCGTCCCTTAGCAGCATGGACGGGGAGCGTCCGGACTCTCCACACATCCAGACGGGCCTCATGCATGAAAGAACTGGCAGAGGAACCCAGGCATGTGGGTCCCGGGGCTGATGTCTCCAAGCCTACTTGTATTGGGACTGGGCCTTCTCTACCCAGACCCCCCCATCTTCCAGTAGGTAGGTGTCACACCCACCAGCTGCCAACAGCTCCAGGTTGGTCCCATCAATGGCCAAGATGCAGAGACTATAAAATCCAGCTCCTGGAAGCGCGCAGCCGCAAATGCGGCTGAGTGACATCTTATTGTCTTTGCTTTGGAGAACCTGGCAGGCTACAAAAAGTATCCTGCCCGCACGGCAGAGTCTGGCAAACCTCCCGTCTCGTACTCAATATGCCAAATACCAGTAACAATGATGGGTCTCATCCTCCTAATCCTGAAAGAGCATTGAAATGGCTCTCTTAAAATCTCAGGGCTAGGTAGAAGGAGACGTTACTGGTGCCTGCTCGAGACAATCGGCGAACAACAGGATGATCGTGATCATGATTGTCAGTTATTCTACATGATTGTAGGGATTTCATATAAGAATGTGTTTGTGGCTGTTTATATGTTTGCTTTATGGGTTTATGACCTGTACCCAGTGGTGCTCAGATGGAATGAGCACCACTGGGTACATAATGGCACATGATATCGGGAATAGAACTCAGGGCCTTGCACATACTCAGTATGTGCTCTACCAATTGAGTCATAACCTGGCCTCTTGTTTTAGCAGTATTTAGAGAGCTTGGGTACTACTCTCATCAATTCTTGGACAACTGTACCAGCAATATAGTGCTAAGGTCTGAGTGATCCTTGGTTCCTGTAGCACCAGTAATTACCAGGACTATTTCAGTGTGATATTCATTGATCTTCAGGGACACTTCTTGTGGTAGCACAAGTGACTGTGTGATACTTTGGATCATACCAGGGTCAACCACATGTGAACCGTGTACCTATAACCCTGTTCTATCACATACTCCAGGAAAGCATCTAATTTGTAAAGGTAAAAGGTAAAGGCCCTCCCGTTGATCGTCGATTTGCTCAAGCGGGCCCAGTAATGTCTCCATTGGAGACTTTGTTATTACTGTGTCTGGCATATCGAATACTCTCGGTAGCTTGCCGGGCTCTCTGAGAGGGGCGGAGGAATCGAACTCGGGTCGGCCATGTTGGCCGCTTGTAAGGCGAACGCCCTACCCGCTGTGCTATCGCTCCAGCCCCATCTTATTTGTAACTATGTCTATTCTCTCTTCTTGTTGAGAAAACTGAACTTAAGATGTTCTTTCCATTTATGATCATTTTGACATTTATGAAAATACAAACTCTGCAAATTTTTTATATTTTCAAATAGCTTAGCAAATCACCTATTCAACTCCTTTTACACATACAAATAAACATTGTCATTTCTTTAACTATCATAATAATTCAAAGAAGTTAATGAAATATTATAAATAGTATATTATTCTTATTTATGTCAAATAAACGATAATCCTGTATAATTCCTATTTTAATAGGAAATATTTTTTCTCCAATAAATAATGATTGTTGTTGTAGTTTGTTAAAGATTATTTATCTTATTCAGAGATCTGTTTTTAGTACTTCAAAGACTTGTAATTTATATGCCATGAATAAGATAAATAATAATCTCTCACCTTCATGGAACCTGTTTTATAAAAGGTGAGGATGCATATAATAGATTAATATTAATGCCAACAACAATGAAAAATGAAAATATGTAGGAGGAAAGCAAGTGATAATTGGTATAGAACTAATAATTTTATCTGTGAAAAATAAGTAGTTATGAATGAACACTTAGGGTTTAAACAGGGTCCCTGGGGGAAATCAAAATTCTCCGTTGGGAAAACCATCTCTGAGTTACATTCTGAAAGAAAAGAAGACACTAGCACTGCACTCTCAAGAGACATACTAGTCCAGAGATAAAATTAAATTCCAAAGTTTTAAAACTGAAAAAGCAAAAATAATTTGTACTGTGTTTGGGAACAAGAAGTGAGACAATTAAGTGAAAGCAAAAAGAACAAAAGGGCAGGAGAAAGAAATTAGACAATTTAATTTGGGGAACAAATCTTGCAGGATCTGATTGCAATAATATTCAGACTATGAATGAGAGGAGGGAGATGGTTGAGAATAAGCTCTATACTTTACTACTTTATAGTGTTTGGTCATCATATAGAAGAAGAATGAGAGGAACAAATAGAGTAGTAGCTGGGGGTTAAATGATATCAAAAAACAGCTCTGTTGGAGTCATGAGCAAACGTAGCTCCTGCTTTTGTATCAAGAAATCGCATCAAGCAAAAGGTGTTCTGCTGGAGTCATGATCACAAACACTCTGGTAGAGAGCAGTGGGTTAACATAGGAGCATGGAACTGTGGGCAGTAGTAATTCAAGCATAGGAAGAGGACAAAAGCTGAGCTGTATGAGGAAAGAAGCAAGTAAGTGGATAGGTATGGTATTGTTGGGCATTTCCTTTGAAATTGCTTCTCTTTTCTTTGTAAAATAGGAACCTGGGTATGAGTATAGGACTGAACTATTAGAGTTTTCTAAGAAAGTCGGAAACATATCTTAGACTACATGTCTCAAGCTATCACTGTTGAAGGACAAACCCTTCTTGTCTTGTCTATTTTCTTTGCTATGATTTTCATCCAGTGATAGTGTAATATTTTTGTGAATCACATTGAAATATTAAAAAAACTAAAACCAGAAAATTTCATGTAAAACAGAAACCCATTAAAAATAAAAAGTACTGCAATGGAGCTGGAATGTTAACAAGAGTTAAGGATTTTGTCTTTCATGAGGCTGACTCAGGTTCAATTCCTGGCACCACATTGCACACTTTCAAGAGTGATCTGTGAAGAGCAGGCTCAAAGTTCTTCCCCCCAAAATATACTATGCTCATTGGACATACAATTACTTTCTCAAATTGCTATAAATGGTTCCAAATGATTTATTCATTTTAATTTCACCATGTCTCACTACAGGCTGTTAGCAAACAATTAATGATCTGACTGTAGTACAGGGGTATGTTTTGATGAACAATGATCTAAGAGCAAGAAGAGAATGAACCAGCAAAATACAGTACTATGATTGCTGAAAATCTAAGCGTAAATGGAAAATGAGACTGTGATAAGGCAACAAAAAGAGTATTTTTCTTCTGGTGTCTAGCTTTTCTCTTGTTTCTCTACATCAAGAGATTTGTAAAAAAAATAAACAAGTTTATTAATGCATATATCTCATACATGTGAGAAACTCAGAGATGAGTAACTATAAAGTTTGTTAAAATTTGGGCTTATTTTGCATCTTTGATAGCGGTCCAATGCATGTTCAGAAGTTATAAGAGAAAGGGAAGATTGTAAATTTCAAAGATAGCAAATGATTTGGAAAAATACATGAAAAAATACTGGGAAATAAGCACTATTAAATAAACCAGCATGCAGCTTCCTTTGGTACTGTTTTTGGGCTAATGAAGATCTAAAGTTATAGCTAGTGATTAACTTTTGTCCTTCTTGGAGTAGGCTTTGCAATTTTATGCCCTGATTTTATGCAAATAAGAGGAATATAGAAACTCTTTATTCCAGGTCCTGCTTAATAGCCTCAAAATCCTGATGCCATGGTGTTGCAGTAGCCTATTTCATTACCTTACAGTACTTAGCATTATCGTGTGTGTGTTTTTATATTCAACATGTTCACCTGTATGGTTAGGGATACTAGCTAGCACAAAGAGAGCAAAATGCGGAGTTGACAAATTATTTACTGAAATACTGTAATAAGTAGGATACTGAAATGCTTACAAAAGGAAATGAAGTTTGGGGGATGGAACAGGACAATTGAAAGTGTAATAATTATTTAAAGGATTAAATACTTAACAAAGTTGAGGTAGAAAAGAAAATGATTAGAAAAAGGAAAGTGTTTTCTTCTATAAAAGGAGACTGTATAGCATATATTTTGGAAATGACAGGTTCTGGACTGTAAATATGAGGGGGTGGCTGAGAGATTGGGGGCGGGGGAGGATAAACGATCATTGAAGGAAAAACACTATAAAATCCGAGGAGATGATTTATATAATGGGAAAAATGTGCGTTAAAATCATTAAGAATTAAGCTAAAGTAATTTTGGAGAAATGGTAAATAAGGCATTTTTAGTGACGCGAAAACTGTTATTGAAAGAAGTGGGGGAGAGAGAGAGAGAAAAAGAGAAAGAGAGAGAGAGAGAGAGAGACAGAGAGAGAGAGAGAGATACATGTCCAAGGAACAAGGCAGGCTATTCCAGAATGAAGAAAACAAGAGAGAAAGAGACAAATTTGTGTTCAAGATAGAACACCAGTTTCTTCAAAGCCTAAGAGAAAAAATATGTTCTTAAAAGTCAACTTCTGACCTGAGTCAGGAGAGAACTGCACTGAGGATAACAGATAATGTCAGCAGAGGACAAGAGCGCAAAGTGGTGATTGCTAGGCATGGAAAAGAGAAAATAACTGAAAACTTGGAAGTAAATTTCAAAACCTTCAGATATAAATGGGGAGGGAGAAATGTAGGGATGTAGGTAGAAACAGTGATCAGCACAGAAGGTACAGGGAGCCGAACATGCCCTGGGAGCGTTAATTTCCAATTAAAAGTAGAACAGAACACTGGCGCTGTAGCACTGTCCTCCCATTGTTCACCAAATTGCTTGAGCAGGCAATAGTAACGTCTCCATTGTGAGACTTGCTGTTTCTGTTTTTGGCATATAGAATATGCCATGGGGAGCTTGCCAGGCTTTGCCATGAGGGCTGAATACTCTCGGTAACTTGCCGGGCTCTCCAAGAGGGGTGGAGGAATCAAACCCGGGTTGGCAAACGCCCTACCCGCTGTGCTATCGCTCCAGCCCAGAACAGAACATTAAGTGGAGTTAACAATGTAAATAATTTTACTAAGTACAGAAGACATGGTTTAAACGGCCCAAAAAAGTTTATCTGAATATGCATAGAGTTGTAGGTAGCATCAAAAAATTAATGAACAAAGATGAGCTTGGAAACTGGAGCTTCAATTACTCGAATTTCTTGTAGCTTTCTGACCTATATGTGTATGAAGTGCAGAAAGTGCATTTGTATTTTTGCCAGTATTGTGCTTACTCACCTTTTTTGTTGTTTATCCTTCTCACTTGTGGAATGGACTTTTCTTATTCATTACAAATGTTCTGAGTCTTGGAATATAGATTCGCCCAATGCATTGCTTTCTTACATTGTGACTACTTTCTTACATGATTTAACACAACAGGGAAGATTTGGTATGCCTTGAATGTTAAATGGCAAAGACAATGCATGTTGAAATTTCTTTCTACAGAAAAAAAGAAAGTAACACAGGCTATAAGAAATAAACCCAAAACAGTAGAATACTAGCAATACAGTTATGAAGCACTAGTATCTCTCCTTTCATGAACTTTTCTTCTCAGACAATGCTCTTGGATAATCTCTCAGGAATAGGTTTATCTTATTTTCAACTGTCTACATACTGGTATAACTATTTCCCATTCTATTTTCTTCTCAGAACAAGTTCAGGTAAGAGGAAAGAGATGCATCACAAGGGGTTTCAACCTGTGGATAGGCATTGTAACATTGCTAGTATGCTGCTGGATTGCAGGAGAGATGGGGGATGGGAAGATATCAACGTGGCAATTTGTTTATAATTCTGTTATTGAAGATATGTTTTATCAGTACTTACCATTAAGATAATAATCAATTTTTCTTCAAAGAAGACTGTTTTTCTTGACATTTAGCTGGTAAAAACGACTCCTTCTTTTCTATATACTTTAATTTGCATTCGTAGTCCAGGCTGGAGCGATAGCACAGCGGGTAGGACATTTGCCTTGCACACGGCTGACACAGCCAACCCGAGTTTGATTCCTCCATCCCTCTCAGAGAGCCCTGCAAGCTATCGAGAGTATCTTACCTGCACAGCAAAGCCTGGCAAGCTACCTGTGACATATTTGATATGCCAAACACAGTAAAAAGTCTCACAATGTTACTGGGCCCGCTCGAGAAAATTGATGAACAATGGGAGGACAGTGACAGTGACAGTGCATTCTTAGTCCTAGGGATGTGGTTCAATGATAGAGCACAATAATGGAGTGCATATATTATAAGTATAAACCCAATCGCAGCACACCACACACATACAGACATACACACATTCACACACACACCACCACCACCACCACCACCTCCACCACCACCAGCAACGCGACCACCACTACTCTAATAAAATAAAATGCACTTTATTCTTTCAGGATTATTTTAATGTATATGTCCGTTTCTATTTTTATATCATTATATTGTTATTTTCTAGAATATTTGTGGTGATTTTGACAAATATTATTGTCTTTTGCCTATCGCGGGACTGATAATTGAGAATGGGAAACTGAAATATCAGTATAACATAACACTGATACTATTGACTTTGTAGTCTTAATGTCTACATTCTAAAAATTTTTACTTCTACAGTTTTTCAGATACATATATGTATATGCATACATATATATGACACTTTTTATAAATATTAAATTAATATCTGCTTTGTATATTATTTCATGTGCTGAGGATCAATTTGAAGGACTCATCTATGCAAGGCATTCTCTCTTACTGAGCCATATTACCAGTTCTATAAATATATATTAAATATTCTCAAATAAATTGATTTTTTTCTTCTGTGTGAGTCGGGGGGAATCACACCTGATGATGCTCAGGGATCTTGGCACTCTCTTAGCTGGCTGTGCTCTGAAAACCATGGAGGATGTAGAGCTAGAACTCAAGTCAACAGTGTGTAGAGCAAGCACCCTACTAGCTATACTATCCAGTCTCTGTGTTTTTAAAATTTCATTATATGAATGATTGGAATCCTTGTGTACTTTTTTACTTAATATTTTCCTCAAAATATTTATTCTTGCATTATTTGTCACTCTATTCAATAACATACTTCAAAATTCTTTATCTCTGTCTGAACAATGTAAAGGTTTAGTAAGCTTGGAAAGTTTAAATAAGA
Source organism: Sorex fumeus (assembly GCF_029834395.1). Lineage (NCBI taxonomy): Eukaryota > Metazoa > Chordata > Mammalia > Eulipotyphla > Soricidae > Sorex > Sorex fumeus. Next base: position 24,889,887 of record NW_026606092.1, read on the forward strand.
AACACAAAAGATTGCAATGTGAAGAAATATTAATATCCTAAAGTAAGGTTTCAGTGCAGAAAAGAAACCCTCGGGAAAAATTGATATACAAATGAGAGGAGATTGTAGTATCATGGAAAATCTCACAAATATGCACTGTAGCACTGTCCTCCCGTTGTTCACGATTTGCTGGAACTGGCCCAGTAACGTCTCCATTAGGAGATTCTGTTACTGTGTTTGGCATATCAAATACAACATGGGTAGCTTGCCAGGCTTTGCCGTGTGGGCGAGATACTCTCGGTAGCTTGCTGGGCTCTCCTAGAGGGGCAGAGGAATTGAACTTGGCTTGGCTGGGTCAGCTGCGCGCAAGGAAAATGCCCTACCGCTGTGCTATCGCTCCAGCCTGCACAAATATGAGTTTATATATATATAACATATATATATATAAATAACATATATATATATATATACATATATATATATATATATGAAGGACTTTGTGACTCCCTTTGTGACTCCAGCCCGCACAAATATGAGTTTATATATATATGAAGAACTTTGTGACTCATGGTCACGGTCCTCCCATTGTTCATCAATTTGCTCAAGCGAGCCCAGTAACGTCTCCATCATGAGACTTGTTACTCTGTTTGGCATATCGAGTACGTCACAGCTAGCTTGCCAGGCTCTGCTGTGCGGGCGAGATACTCTCGGTAGCTTGCCGGGCTCTGTGAGAGGGGCGGAGGAATCGAACTCGGGTCAGCCATGTTGGCCGCTTGTAAGGCAAACGCCCTACCGCTGTGCTATCGCTCCAGCATATATATATATATATCTACACAAAATTATAGAAAAAAACATGGTCTATCTTATATATGTTTGAGTTTTGTAAACACATATTATAACAGTTTTTTTTACAATACATTATCTTTATATCTCTAAGCAAAAAAACTGTAAATGTCACTGTCCTCCCTTTGTTCATCAGTTTGTTTGAGCGGGCCCAATAACATTATGAGACTTGTTACTGTGCTTGGCATATCGAATACATAACGTGTAGCTTGCCAGACTTTGCCGTGCTGGCGAGATATTCTTGGTAGCCTGCTGGGTTCTCCGAGAGGGGCGGAGGAATCGAACCCGGCTGTGCTGGGCCGACTGCGCAAAAGGCAAATGCCCTACTGCTATGCTATCGCTCTAGCCCAAGCAAAAAGTAACACAAAGAAAGTTCATTAGATAAAATGATGTTTCTCAACTTAATTTTCTGACTTTGTAAATAGTGTTTTTCCTTGACTTATGAAACTTAATCATTTAAATTAACATACCTAAAAATAGAGGAAGGAATACTTTCCAGTGTATTATAATACCCAAATAAATAATGGAAGGATAAGGAAGAAGGATGGAAGACAAAAAATAAACAAAATGTTATTTATAATCTTATCAAATTTTGGGGAAAATAAATCTTGTAAAAACAATATATGCACATTCCTAACTTTGGAAAATCACCAAGTTTTATTTCAGTTTATCAATTCTTATTCTTCTTGACTATTTTTATTTTTGTTTCATATTTTATAAAAATTATTTCTTAATTGTTGGGCTCCAAAAGTTAAAATGAATTAACAAAGCAATGTACCTTATTTTCTCTCTCTCTTCTCTCTCTCTCTCTCTCTCTCTCTCTCTCTCTCTCTCTCTTCATTCTTCACAGGTTTCACTCACACATCATTTTTTTTTCATTTTTTATTCCAAAAGAGCGAAGAATTTTTGTGTATACTTTTTTGGAATTAATCTTATATAATAAATGCCATAGAAAACTTGCCAAATCTCTAGAAATTCTATCTTCTTATTCAAGTTTTATTGTTCCTGTTATTGCAAGTAGGAGATCATCTAAAAAACAAGAAAAATGAGCCATTTAGTTTAATCTAATGGTTAATGGTTAAAAATAGTTATGTGTGAACCGTAAGAATGAAAATTTTGATTTGAATTTTTATTAAATTGGCCAATGAAACAGTTTTCAACAAAGAAGATGATTCTGAGTCACTTATTCAGAGACAACTACCAAAATTTTATACCTCATAAAACATGACTGAAAAATGAGAAGCCATAACTTTAAAATCTACATATCAAAGAAATGTATTTAGAGAAATTAATAAAAACTTTCATTGGCATAGATTTTTAAAGTAATTATTCTTAAAGAGAAACATTTATAATATGTAATAGTAGAACAATTAAAATAAAATGCAGAAATAATAAAGAGATTTAAAAAGTAAATGAATCAATCAATTTTATATGTACATTCAATAATTTACTCTTGATTCTATTTTTGGTTTCAATTGCTATTTTTATATATTTTATATTAAATCACATTTTGCCATTTGTAAATGAAGAGATTAGATGATCTTTTTGTTCCTTTGGACACATTTGCAAATAGTCAGGGACCTGGTTCATTGATCATTGGTTGATTCTTATGCATGGCTGGCTCAGGTTCAATACTCTGGATCACATACATCTCTTGAGCATCAGCAGAATCATGCCTAAGCACAGAGCAAGAAGTAAGCCATGAACACTGTTGGATGTGTTCCCCCAAAACAATAAAACAGTCAATACATTATTAAAAATCTTCAGAACAGTATATTCTCATTTGCTTTTTGAAGTTTATAGGAATGACTACCTTTATTCCAGGATTAGACTTTATTCTTTCCAGTGGTCCCTGTTTTGTAAGTTTAGTTCTTTATATATATAGTAAACACTTAATGGCTTCCCTGAATTGAACTGAACAAATAATCAAATGTCACATGGGTTTTTCGCATGCGTTTGTCTTTAAAAATCTTAGCTGGCTGTGCATAAATTACTTTTTGATTTATTGCTTTAGATTTCTCCAGAACAATGTACTTTTACTATGCAATTAAAGTACTTTGATGCAGTAATCTTAAGACTATGATAGAGTATATTCATGAGAATGGCATACTTGATTCAATCCCTAGGGAAGAGCATGTTATCTCTCAAATGCCAGTGTAAAGCTGCAGTTTTTCTCTACTCCAATTTTTAAAGAGAATATGCCTGCCATATTATTTGTATACCCAAATTTGTAAGATATCGAACAAATATTTTGAAAGAATATGCAGAGAGGACTCTAAATGAAAAGTGGAGAGACTACAGAGGCAGAAAGAATGTGCTGGGGAGATTTTAAAATAGCCCTTTGGTCATCTATTTCTTACAATTATTTTACTTTTTACCTTCTTTCATTTTTCCTCTTGAAATCCACAATTCTTTTTTAGAATAAATGAGCCAAAAAAATCCTTCAAATGATTTTAGCAGTCCACAAATGTGTTGCCTGATCTCAACAAGAATGTCTGTATTATCTCAGAACAATGTTAAAGATGAAACATTCAGCAACCCAGGAAGACAATGACTATAAAACACAAAATTAACTCATCAACTTGCTATAATTTCCTCTAACCTTATCTACATCTGATTAGTTCGAATTAACCACCTGAGCAGTTTACATGCTGTATGTAAATCTTTGATATTTGAAGAGGAGGAAGGGCACTGTTTTTTTTTTAGCTATATCTATATAAAAATACAGAATTTCCTGTAATATTGTCTAACTGTGATTAATAATATTGCTGCAAACTTTTTGAACATTTGCTTGTGTTGACCATTCTGACATTATTCAGGTTGCAATAGCTATAAATTCCTCTATAGGGATTGCTTTAGAAAAGGTGGGGCAGGCTGGAGTGATAGCACAGCATGCAGGGCATTTGCCCTAGGTTCGATTCCCAGCATCCCATATGTTCCCCCGAATACTGCCAAGAATAATTCCTTAGTGTATAGGCCAGGACTAACCCCTATGCATCGCCCCGTGTGACCCAATAAGAAACAACAAAAACAAAAAAGGTGAGGGTGAGGGTGGAGTGGGGTTAGTAATGAAGTTACTAGCATACTTCATCTCTGCAGAGGAGATGCAAGCTACCTCACTGAATTGTTGTGAGAGCTAAATATGCAATCATGAATACTTTCCTTTTTTAAAAATTGTTATTAATGTGTGTTGCCATAGGAATGAGTGCATAACCACAGAGTGGGAAGGTAGCCAGAAGTGGTGATAGTACCCTCCTACTTGGCTGACCTTGACTTCGCCCAGGACTTACCTAGGGAAATTATTATAAACCAGTGTCTACATGAATTCCTACAAATCACACTATGGTGTTGTCAGCTACTAAGACAAACACGGAACTCCGCCTGAGATTCACTTGATCTGCACCACATAAGGAATTCTTTCTACCACTTCCCTGCTTTGGGAGACTCATGGTTTCAGACAGATACAGGGTTCTTCATGGAAAAAAACAAAACAGTTTCGAACTGCTCATTCTCAAGCTTTTCACACTGCAGAAAAACACAGTCAACACAAGTAGTGAAATAATTTATGAATTTTGAGAGAGGTAAGAGTGACAAAAATGTTAAAGAGATAATTCAAGATAAGTGAAAATCCTATAATTTAGAATAAAGAAATTAGAAAGTCCATACCCTATTAAAATGTGAGCAATATCCAATGTATCAACATCATTTTTATTTTTTAAATATCTTTTATTGAATCACCATAAGATACATAGTTACAAAGCTGTTCATTATTGGGTTTCAGTAATACAATGTTCTGCCACTTGTCCTTTCACCAGAGTACATCTCTTACCACCAAGGTCTTTCCCTCCTGCCCCCTCCCCCAAGACTGCCTCTATGGTAGGCATAGGCATCTCTCTCTCTCTCTCTCTCTCTCTCTCTCTCTCTCTCTCTTTCCCCCTCCTTCTCGCCCCCACTTTGGGCATGATGGTTTACATTACAGGTGTTGAATGTTTGTCATATTTCTTCCTTTATCTACTCGCAGCTCTCAGTAATTGCCCACAGTGATTATTTCCAACTATCGTTGTCATCACGGATACTTCTCTATCCTAGCTGCCCTCCTCCCACAATCATTTTATGACAAGCTTCCAATAATGGACCATTCCTCCTGGCTCTTGTTTCTACTGTCCTTGGGAATTTGTCTCATACAATGTCTGCTTTTCTTTTAATTTCCCACAAATTTTTCTAATCATTTTATATCAATCCCTTTCCCTTTGACTCGTTTCACTCATCATGATATTCTCATGTCCATCCATTTATAAATGAATTTCATGACTTAGTTTTTCGTGGTGGCTGCACAATATTCAATTTTGTAGATATACCATAGTTTTCTTAATCCAATCATTTGTTCTCCGGCACTCAGATGGGTTTATAGATTCTAGATATATGTAACACCAAAATTAATGAAAAAAGTTTCACACTGGTGTATATGGTATGAGTCTGATATCGAGTGTACATTTTTGCTTTTGCAAAATTGACTTTACACACTTTTTCTCAAGATGGCCATGCTGGAGAACATCTATTCAGATGAGTATGTTAATGCAGTGTTGTCACAGAAAGTCTATTTTGAGTTTCTGGGCTCCATTCACTGTGATTAGCATCTTTGTTCCTGCTGAATATTCCTTAAATACTTTTAATGGGTCAGAGCCCCGGGAGTGAGCTCAAGTTCTCTGTCTGGGGTAAAGGGAAGTGGTTGGAACTCCTTTTCAGATCACATCTTCATTTTATGACTTAAAAAATATGTTGTCAAAGATATCCCTTCTAATTTGACATCAGTGTAACACACCATAGAATAGTGAGATATACACACACACAAACATATATCTATATCTATATATACATATATAGATATAAAATCCTCTATATGTATACAAGATGTATACATATATGTATATGTATACAAGTCAGGAGCGATAGCACAGTGGATAGGGCGTTCGCCTTACAAGCGGCCAACATGGCCGACCCGAGTTCGATTCCTCCGCCCCTCTCAGAGAGCCCGGTAAGCTACCGAGAGTATTCGATATGCCAGACACAGTAACAACAAAGTCTCCAATGGAGACGTTACTGGGCCCACTCGAGCAAATCGACGATCAACGGGAGGGCCTTTACCTTTACCTTTTTATGTATACAAGATGCACCACAGCTGTGGGATAGGGCACTATTCCACAAACTTCACTTTCCCTTGGGTAGCTACAACAATTTTCACAAAGATTACAAAATAGTTTTGTTGTACTTTGACAGGTCCCTTGGAAGCACAATTTTCACATGCATATGAGCAAAACTATTGATTATCTTGTCTTCCTTATTTTACTTGGTGTGATAACTTCAAGACACCTCTGTTTTAGTCTCAAGTTACACAATTTTATCTTTTTTTAATGGGAGAGTATTATTCATTGAGGATATGTACCATAGCTGCTTTATCAGTGTTTGTGTAGGTGGATTCAATGTTTTGGCTATTTTAGAATAATATTAGCCAAACATAAAAGTGCAAATGTATTTATTTTTCATATTCTTTGGATAAATGCCTAGAAATAGTATCCCTAAATCATATGGCATGTCTATTTTTGTTCTTTTAAGGAATTGGCATAAGGTTTTTCATAGAGACTGCAGCAAGTTACATCCCCAACAAGTGTGCACTAAGGTTATATTTTTGCTCACCCCACCAATATTTCTTGTTTTAAATCTCATTTTGGGGGGTTGGGAGGAATCGAGCTACACCTGATGTGGTCAAAGATAACTTCTACTCCTGTGTTGTTCAGAGATCACTTCTGACAGTGATCAATGGATCATATGTAGTAAAAGTAAAGTAAAGACCCTCCCGTTGATCATCAATTTGCTCGAGCGGGCCCAGTAACGTCTCCATTGGAGACTTTGTTGTTACTGTGTCTGGCATATCGAATACTCTCGGTAGCTTGCCGGGCTCTCCGAGAGGGGCGGAGGAATCGAACTCGGGTCGGCCATGTTGGCTGCGTGCAAGGCAGACGCCCTACCCGCTGTGCTATATACAAAAATTGGAACGATACAGAGAAGATTAGCATGGCATATATAGTTCAGTAGTCAAATAAGTCAGCCACATAAAAGGCAGGTGCCTGTACAACCTCTCTGGTCCTGTTTTCCATCTTTTTGAAATAAGTCATCCTCACTCATATAAAGTGACGGTTCATTATCCTTTTGATGTTAATTTCCCTAATAACTGACTTTACCAATTTTTTTAGACATGTATCATCTGTTTTTTTTTTCAGTGAAATTTCTATTTAGTTTATTTTTAAAATTTTTACATTATATGGTTTCTTCTTATGTCTAGATGTCAATCCCTTGTCATAAGTTTGATTTTTCAAATATCCTCTCTCCCCTGCCCTTCCCTCCCCTCCCCTCCCCTCCCCTCCCCTCCCCTCCCCTCCCCTCCCCTCCCCTCCCCTCTCCTCTCCTCTCCTCTCCTCTCCTCTCCTCTCCTCTCCTCTCCTCTCCTCTCCTCTCCTCTCCTCTCCTCTCCTCTCCTCTCCTCTCCTCCCCTTTGACCACAACTGGTAGCTATTCAGTGTTCTTAGACTACTCTTGGCTTAGTGGTCATGGCTCATTCCTGATAGAGAACTTTGAAGTATTAGGTATCAAAAATTGCAGTCCAATCGGTTAAACTACATGACACTCAGAATAGTTTTTGAATTTTTCAGGTTTGTTTCACAGTTATGATCAGAATGTTTAGATTTTATTTTCTATTTTTTGAAATATATATTTGTATTGTATTGAAAATATAAATTGCTTTACTTGGGATATTAATTTTAATATTTATTCTTTTTAAAATGTTTTATTTTATAAAGTAGTTCACAATATTTTATTACATTTAATATTCAAATACCAATCCCACCACCATTATACCTTCCCACCACCATATATTGGGTATTATCATCTCAAACCTCAATCTTCTGGCCCAAAGCAGAACCAAAATAATATATTTTGTACTATTTGTTGTGGGCTGGAGCAATAGCAGAGTGGGTAGGGCATTTGCCTTGCATGCGGCCGACCCAGGTTCGATTCCTTCACCCCTCTCAGAGAGCCCAGTAAGCTACTAAGAGTATCCCGCCCCCACAGCAAAGCCTGGCATGGTCCCCATGGTGTATTTGATATGCCCAAAACAGTAACAACAAGTTTCACAATGGAGACATTACTGATTGGTTATTTCCTACTTTAAACCCCAACAAATGTGGTGCAGTACTCCTGGAGTATGGGTGATATGTGGTATGAAGTTCCAGGAATATGTTCACTCATGGATGAGGCTCAGCCCAAGCTTGTGGAGAGCAACTGTGAGCATGGAGGCAGTTAAGTTCTGGAGGTTTTCCGCTGCCAGGGCTGGGTCCCTTGAGGCGAGGAGGGGTCTCATGCATCCTCCTCCAGGGCACCCCAATGAAAGAGCCTGGCGCTGGATCCTGCAGCATGGTCATGGGAGTGTCATGTTATGCTCCCTTCTGGGAGAGAAGGACATGCGACTCTGTTTAGTTTTATTCATTGTGTACAGGATGCTTTCTGTTTTGATTTCTTAGTGATTTTGATTTCTTTTTAATAATTTCTTATATTTTTCTATGTGTAGGTTTTTTACATCCTTTTTTAATTTACCCACATGTATTTTATTTTTTATTTTATTGTAAATGGTACTATTGTTTTAATTCCCCCTTGTCTGACTCAATTTATCTTTGCATATGGGGAAAATGCAACAGATTTATGTACTTTTATTTGCTCCTACAACTGAACTGAACTTATTAATTACTTCTAGTAATTTCTGAATAGGTTTTAGGGTTTTCATTGTAAAGTATCAGATAAATCTCATATAGCCATAGTTTTACTCCACCATATCCAATGAGGTTTTTTTTTTTTTATCTTTTTTCTCTAACTGATGTGGACAGAATTTTCAAAGCTATATTTACTCTTTTGGTCTATTCTTACATTCGGTTTCGCAAGACTTGTTGAGACATTTTACACCCATTTTTCACTTTAGCTAATCGTCATAGTTTTCTTTGTATCTTTTCCATCTTCACGTTGGAGCATTAAAGTTATCTTGACCTTTAAAGAATGTTTGAGAATGCTCCTCCCCCTTATTATTTTGGGAATGTTTGAGGAGTATGGGTATTAATTTTTTTTCAAAACTTGTGTGGAATTCACTAGTGAGACTATCTGACCTAGACTTTTACTTTTTTGTAGGGGATTTTTAATTAATTCGATTTCTCTACTTGTGGTAATTCTAGTCAATCAACCAAATTATTGTTTCAGTCTTAACTGTGTCTTTTAAAAAGTAATTATTTATTTTAGAGTATCAGTTTCTTTGTACACGTGCACACACATATGTGTGTATATATGCATATACAGCACTCTATAGCACTTTCCTCCTGTTGTTCATTGTTTTGCTCAAGCGGGCACCAGTAACATCTCCATTGTGAGACTTGTTGTTACTGGTTTTGACATATCAAATATGCCATGGAGAGCTTGCCAGGCTCCTCTGCAGTGATATATATATATATATATATATATATATATATATATATACATACATACATATATATGTATATATATCCAGTTTTCTTTGTATTTTTTAGCATAAATTATAAATAGGCATCTCATTTCTTATTCAGTTTATTATTTGATCTCTTTGATGAGTTGAAAAAGACACAGATTTATCAAATTTATTCGTCTTTTCTTAATGAAACATTTCTTTGTTTAGCTCACTATGCTCCAGAGACGTATATGATCCCATTTTCCTGACACTTTACCTATGTGAATTATAAACTTATACAGTCACAACTATCTCCCTTTTCTAGAATGGAAAAAGAGTCTATAGTTTTCAGTTGGGAGTATCAATGATAACCTCGAGGGGCTACACCAGTAACTTTATTTCTGCCATGAATGCAAGCATGGGTTTCTAGAACACTGTATGCTCCTAAGTTTCTGTCCCCTCTGCAGCTTGTACTGAAATTTTCATTCAAAGAGGAAATTCCACTTAAGGAAGAAATGTCTAGTCTCTGATGAGGCAGCAATAGAAACTCTAAACCTCCCTCTCCAATCCCATGGGCTGTTAGCTAACCCCGTTAAATAGTGAGTGTGGTTAGATTGATAAATTTTCTGGTGAACAGCATGTAAAAGTTACATGAGAAATGAGGTTACATTCAGGTCTTTTATCTATTTATTTATTTATTTATTGTTGGGAGGGGAGTAATTCCTGCACTTGATATTTTCTCCTGTGAAATATTTATTACTCTATTTTTTGTGGATGTTCAATAGTACATATTTTAAAGGTTAGAACATTTCCTGGTTCAGAATATACATCTAATGTATTTAACATACACCAGGAAGACCCATGGGTCTTACTACTGGTTCTATGCTCCAGTTTACTCCTGATGGAGCTCAAGGGACCAGGTGCAGTGTTGAGATCCAAATGGCATCAGCTGCACACATGAAAAAAGGGTTATTAATGTACTATCTCTCTAGCCTTACTATTAAACATTTTTATAAGTCACAGAGAACTGGATTCTCTGAAAGAAGCAACTTGTTTCTCTTTTCTTTTATAAAACATGATCATTTAAAAGTATTTATATTCTTCAGAATAGAAAAAAATCATAACAATCATAGAAACTTCCCCTATAAGAAAACTTAACTCTTAACTAGCCATTCAAAATATAATGTGTTATATTAAAAAAAAGTAGCTAATCAATGATTGGAGATGCATAGGTTTTATACCTGGATACAAGGAAGATTATGTTCTCCAGTAGAAAGGTTAATAGTGATTTGGTAATTGGATGTAATCTTTAGAATATTCTAAAGCAATCAACAAATAAGATATTTTTCTCCTTTGTGAGGATAATAGTAGTCAATAGGTTAAAGTGTAACTTATGACTTATTAAATTAGTAAACTTGAGACACAATTGTATGGACTAGTGGCCTGTTTCTGTAACAATTTATGATTTTGTCTATTTGATATAATAATATAGTAAAATGATTATTTCAGTTTAATTCATCTTTAAAACAACAGATTGAATTTCTGCCTAAATCTACTAAAATCCTACTTTCTATTTTTTATTTTTGGAATACATAAATGTGACACATTTTTTGAATCATACTAGAGAACTTTTATTCACTTTTATCATTTTGATAGAACTTTTCTCCTTATACTCAGTGTTCAATATTTGTTTCTTTTTTAAAATTTATATTTTGTATTGAATCACCATGAGATATAGTTAGATAGCTTTCATGATTGGGTTTCAATCATAGAGTGTTCTAACACCCATCAGTCCACCATGTACATTTCCCATCACAAATATCTTCCATACCCTCCTGTCACCCTGCTCTCCCCCAGCCTGTCTCTATGACGGGCACTTCCCCCCATGTCTCTCTGTCTCTCTCTATCTCTCTCTATCTCTGTCTCTCTGTATCTCTCTCTATCTTTCTTCACTCTCTCCCTTTTTGAACATTATGGTTTGCAATACAAATACTGGGAGGCCATCATGTTTGGCCCTTTACCCACTTTCAGCACACATCTCCCTTCCAGAACTATCCCTTCCAACCATCATTGTCATAGTGGACCCTTGTCTATCCCAACTATCCTCCAAGTACTTGACGCAGTCTTCTAACTGTGGACCATTCATCATCTAATGTTAGGAATCATAAACCAGTTCCCCCATTTATGTACCTTTTCCCAATTATATACCAGTAGAGTTAATCTAATGTTAGTTTTTATGATAAGAAATACTGTTTAAGATTAGTCTTTCATGATAAGATCAATATGTGATATATTTAACTGTTATAGTTTTTATTATTCTTATTTTATCGTTTTAACTTTTATAACATTCTATCAAATTATTTTGAGTAGAAATACTATCTGATCTTTAATATCTGATACAACTTGATATTATTGAATTTTTAAAGGATCACGAATAAAGTTTGAACAGAAATTTCATTAGAAGTAATATAAAATATTAAAAATGATCTCTAAAGCAGTAGTGTTTAAGTTCAACAGCACAATAAAATAGTTGCTTTCTAATCATTAAAAAAGGTAAGTAAATAATTATGCAATTCTCATCCAAGAGAGTCAATATTATTAATTTCAATATTATTAATTTATTTATAAAATAGCTGGAGCGATAGCACAGCAGTAGGGCGTTTGCCTTACACGCAGCCAACATGGCCGACCCGAGTTCGATGCCTCCGCCCCTCTCAGAGAGCCCGGCAAGCTACCGAGAGTATCTCGCCCGCACGGCAGAGCCTGGCAAGCTCCCCGTGACGTACTCGATATGCCAGACACAGTAACAACAAAGTCTCCAATGGAGACGTTACTGGATCTGCTCGAGCAAATCGATGATCAATGGGAGGGCCTTTACTTTACTTTACTTAGCTATATTCAAGTGTGAGCTATCAGTGGTATACATCAGTGTCAAAGGGTTGTTTAAAGAGTGGTCTTTTTTGCACTTCTGTTCATAGCTGTATATGCAACTTCTATATAAGTGTATTCAAATAAGATGCTTTAAAGTATATTATTGGTGAAAATGAATATTTCTAATTTTGGTTCAATTATTAAATTAATTTTCTATATTTAATTGCTATATTAATTAATCCATTAATTGAGTTGCTGAAAATATGTGTTTTTTTTTCAAAAAGAGGCTAAACTACTTTAGATAATAGACCAAATTATAGTGTCATTAAATGTCTAGACAAAGGGATTGAAAGAGTTCATATGATTTAATAAATTATATTTGACAAATATCTGAGTACTATGAAAAGGCTATTCATGTCTGCAGTTTTAATCCTATGATAATAGAGTGCCTTTTAAAAGATGGTATTTCATATGCAAAAATTGTACTTTGTCTGAAATGAAAGACAAAGATAAAAATTTCAAATAAAATATAATGCTAATTATGCTCTTAGTTGCTTCATTATTAACAAAAGGAAAAAAAATCCGACCTTTCCTGATGGTCTGGTACTGGAAATTGGGACACAAAGATTCATGGCATCCAGGTTCTGTTGCCTGTCACTCAGAGCCACTGTCTAATGGAAGAGTGAGAAACTGAAAATCGATGGCAGTTTAATTGAGCTTTAGAGAGATGTGTCTAACTTTATCTTTCAAGGCAGGAAAATTTCCTAGATGTGATCATTTAATCTGAGTCTTGAGCAATGGATAGCAGTTGAAAGACAAATGGAGGGAAGATAGTTCATGAGGGGAAATGTCAATATTAGTAATGTAGAGATGATAAAATAGTTGCGTGAGTAGATTAAAAGTAGCTTGCTCTGGCTACTACATTGCATGTCCCATAGGAGAAGGGTAACAGAGCATATGTTAATGTAATGTTGAAGCACGTGATAAAAGTGCTTCATCTACATCTACCTAATTAGACCACACATATATTATACCATATCCCATATACCCTATCCCAGGTAGTAAAGGGGACAAAGCTTTCTATCTTTGTCCTGCTCCTGGTCTGAAAATTCAATTAACAGCGAGGGAGAAAAACATAGAGATATTCTTATTTTTCACTTTTTCTTGGAAGCCTTCAAAACTGAAAGACACAAAGAAGTGACTAGAGAAGGAAGCTTTTAATTTTTTGATTGATAATTTGTAGAATCTGCAAAACAGACACATTTGGCATGAGGTCTCAGACCGCTGTTGATTTCTGAGACACACCCAGTGACATTGAGCATATATTCTACTCCTGGCTCAGTTATTGGGACGCCATGAAGTGCTGGGGATAAAACCCAGAGATCCAGCACACAAAGTTTAATTGAGCTTTAGAGAGTTTAATTGAGCATTTAATCTGAGTCTAGAGCAATGGGTAGCAGTTGAAAGACAAATAGAGGAAAGATAGTTCATGAGGGGAAATGTCAACATTGGTAATTTAGAGATGATAAAGTAGTTATGATAAAGTAGTTGTGTGAGTGGATTTAAGTAGCTTACTCTGGCCGTTACATTGCATGTCCCATAGGAGAAGGGTGACATAGAAAATGCTAATATAATGCTGAAGGAAGTGATAAAAGTGCTAGACCTGTAATTTAAGTACCTTTGCCCTTCTTTACTTTTACTTTAATGAATAATAATAGGATTGGATATAATCACCAATTAACTCCATTTGCACTTTAGAATTTCAGAGAATAGCTATGGTCCTTTTGAAATTGTATATTTCTCTAATACCTACATTTATTATAGCATTTTATCTGCATTTTATTACAGTGTTTTATATAGTCACAATAGTCAAAATTAGCAATGAGTGATAAAAGTATTTGATAAAAAAAGAGATAATGTGTTTCTTGAAGTTTTCTCTTCATTGATTTGTTTTGTTTTGTTTCTGGGTCACACCCAGAGATGCTCAGGTGTTAGTCCTCACTCTGCATTCAGGAAACAGTCTTGGTAGTGCTTGGGGGACCATATGGGATGCTGAGAATTGAAGCTCTGTTGGCTGCTTGCACCCTACCTCTGTGCTATTACTCCACCCCTTCTTCATGTTTTCCAATGAGCAAGATCTAACAGCATATCATACAAGAAATTAATGCAAATTAACATTAATAAGATAACATAAGTTTAGTTTTTCACGAATTTAAGGGAAGACATTCATACTTGTCTTTTGAACATCATCTTTCCTAGTATCTTGGCATCTATTCTCAGAAATAGAACAGATGTATTGGTATTCCTTGGTAGTAAATGTTCTCTTCCAAAGAATTGGAACTTTTATAGAAAGCCTTTAGCTAAAATCTTATATAGAAATAAATGCTGAACAGTAAAGAATTGAACAACTATTTAAACTTTAAGAAAAAGAGCTGAAAGTGTTCTTAAGAGGACCAGACTAATCAATTGTTATTTAAAAGAGTCTTCATTCAGCATTTGTGTTAGCCAAACACTCCAGGAGAGTTCTTGTTTTGAGAAAAGTCACCCACATTTTTGCTTATTGTTGGTTCAAGAGAGCTTTTTAGTAGATCTTTATTTGAGAAACATCCATGGTTTCTTTTTCTTTTCTTTCTTTCATCTTCTTTTATTTTAAACTGAGCTCTTAGTTGCTATGAAAGCAGTAAATCTCTCTGGTTCACTATTCTCTTTGCTAGAGATTATTTTCCTTGCCAGCAGTTTCTTCTTTCCTGTTTCTGAAAATACAAGCACTGTGCTTCTACTTAAATGTGGGGTGGAGAAAACTAGAAGTTTAGTTTTATATGTCTTTTTTTCTTTCAGAAATGATGCTGTAATTTAAACATTATAGAAAGCAGGTTTGTCCACAAATCTAGTGATCCTCATAGTACTCAGATTAATTCCAAAAGACGTAGAGAAAAAATATATGAACAGAATAATAAGGTTGCAAAGGCATGTTTTTCAATTTACTTTTAAAAAAGACAAAACCAAAAAAAAAATAACCAGTCTATACTTCTATTATAGACTAAATCAAACAATATAATTTGAATTGCCACTGAAAAACTTAAAGATTTGTTTCTAGGATGGAGAGATAGTACATCAGGTAGGGTGTTTCTTTACCAGGTGGTTCACCAGGTTCAGTTCCTGGTACCCCATATGGTCTCCCAAGCATCATAGGCATGATCCCTGAGGGCAGAGTTAGAAATAAGGCCTGAGGGGTACATCTGGGTGTGGCTAAAAGCAGAACAAAAGAATAGAGATAACCAAATATATTCTTGATCTGCTTTGCTCCAACTTCTCATGAATTCTTGCAGTTAGTTTTATCCTTGGGACTTATATTGTCTGCAGGAAATTCCCATGGCTGGCTGGCTCTTGTACTCTGTCAGCATAATTTGCCAGCTTGCGGATTCTTGCTTTGGAAGTCAGAAGATTCACTTAACCATGCTGGACTCTGAAAAATGGTTTTGTTTCTCCAAGTCTAGGAATACATAAATAAATCAACTGGGAAAAAATACAAATCATTCACTTCTGAGCATGTCAAGTTCTAAAAATAACACCTCTGTTCAGTGGTTTTTTTTTATCACCTCCCAGTTTGGAGGTGTGCCTTGCATTGACATATGTGTTAATGCTATGTTTCAGTGTTTGGAGAAGATCTGAGTAGACACTGGGAACCATTAAGATTTGAAAAAGGCTGCTTCACTTTCCTGCCTTGTGTATAAGGGATAATGATGCAGGCAGGTCTGTTTTCCTCTTCCTGAATGCAAAGTTAGCTCAAACTGTGCTTATAAGTTTTAAAGCTCCTCTGTTTCTGACCCTTGACAAATGACTAGGGATATAAAAATATATCAATGACTATACCAAATATAGTATCATAGAAATGACAATAACCCTAATAATACCAGAAGAACCATGCTACTGGAACACATAAAAGTATGTTTTGTTTCATCAAGCCAGGTAGAGACCCTTGAAAAGGGAAACACCCCAACAGCCATTGGTGCTGAAAAATGTCAATCCTACAGTAGGCTTTAATAGCTTTCTTGTTTTAGGTGCAGGTCCTGGATGGAAGGAGCTTTGTCTACTAGGACTTTCAGAGGGAGGAGAGAACTAGAGAAGAGAGAGTGTTTAGATGAAACTTATCCTTAAGTTCCCTCACCCTATAGGGTACCTGGAGCAAACTAGCATAATATATTGCCCTACCCCAAATAATTCCCTGGGGCCAGTTGCTTGCTTACAAGCAATCATTAGACCTGTTCATCAGAGAGCATTTTAGATAGTCCTCACTGCCTACAAATAATCTGAGGCACTTCAAGTTCTAAAGACTGGCATCCAGTTAGATCTTTCTTTACACTACTAGTACTCAAGATTACAACATCTACTTTTCCTGTCATATGTATATCTCTGGGTTCATTTCTGTCTTCACAAAATAACCCAAGTGATCAAGAGATTCTGGGTATGTCGGTGTGACTTCTTTACTACACTAATAGACTACCTGGAATCCTCTGAGAAAATATCAGGTAGTTTTCTCTGGTTGGCTCTGCCAGGTAACAACAATGAAGAGAACAGCACTTACCCTAGTCTTTAGAGGAAGGACAATTGTCCTTATATAATGTTGATCGTTTGGTTCAGTTTCATTTTACCATAAAACATAACTTTTTCCTTTTCCTGAACCACAAAAAATTACCATTTCTGCTTGTTCTTGTATTTTTCGTATATACTTTACTATTTTAAATATGGGAAATTTCCCTGCTATTTCCCCTGCTTTACTGAGATGCTAATGAAAGTTATTAACCCGTTCTCTCTTAATTTTAAAATGTTGGAATATTTTATCAGGATCCTTTATATCGGGAGACTCACAAATTGACAGAATTTCTAGGATCTACATTCACTTGTAATAAAATGTTTGTTAATTACTTTTTGTTGTTTTTGTTTTGTTTTTGGACCACACCTGGTGATGCTAAGGATGTATGCCTGGTTCTGTGCTCAGGGATCACTCCTGGTGGGCTCGGGAGACCACATGGTATGCCAGGGATCAAATCCAGGTCGGCTGCATGCAAGGCAAGCACCTTCCTCACTGTAGTATCTAGTATCTTTTCTCCAGAAGCTGAGAAATGGCTTTTATCTGAAAATAACAGGAGAGAGATTATTTGCTTGTCAGTGGTCTCTAGAAGGAATAATGAATCCCTGTGTTGACTAGTCTCCTAAGATATTACCTACAAATAAAAAGGTTTACAAAGAAAAATATCTACAAAGCTAAACAAAATAAGAGCAAACAAAACCTTCATCTTTATGCTGTTAGGTGGAGGGGGGAGCAAAGCTAGAATTGGCCTGGTCCAGGAGTTCTCTGTTCCCACTTTCTTTGGGCTGGTTTCGTTAGTCAGGAGACTCATACAAAAAAAGATAGTTGTATTTTCCTGTTTTGATAATATTAATGAATTTTTTAAATATATCCACTGTTAAAGCTCTAAGGGATAATCTGAAGTGCATTTGTTCAAGCTGAGTTAAAATTTAAGCTAGATCTCATTAAAGCCTGGGAGAGAGATCAAAAGGTGGTCCCCATGCCTTATTTTTGAAAGGTTTCTACACGCTGACTATAACGCTGTTGGCTGTCCAGCACTACCAATCAGTATAGTAATTTGTCACTTGGACTGAGTTCTCAACTGAGTAGTAGTGACGGGGATCAAATCCAGGTTGTCCTTACGTAATGTAAAAACCGTAGCTCTATAAAATCTCTCTGGATCCTCTAATTGGTTTTATTAAACATTCATTAATTGTCAACAACAATTCTTTCAAATATATGGATGTGAAAAAAGGCAACAACATGGACCATTTATAGAGAAAGAGGGAAGGATATCTTCCTTCAGGGGAAGGAGGGTAGTTCTTACCCTGTAGTTTATCTTACTGTTGCTCACTAATCAGGGATTTACATATTGATTCCACATCTGAAAGAAGTTGAAGCAGCAATTGTTTTTGATAAGAAAACTGGGTGTAGCCTATAGTGTTTTAATTTGGAGAGTTTGCCTTTTTTTCCTTTTTATCAATCTTTCACCACTCTAAGATTAGAATGATTTTAAAGATAACCAAAGAGAATACTTTAAAAATTTCCTAGGAGCTGACATAATTATAAACTCTGTGTTAGCTGTACTGTGAGAGAAAGCCCATTACTGAAAATGGCAAAAATGAGATTAATAATAATAATAATATTAATAATAAAATCTGATCTAATAATATTATTTTTCTTATAAAGAACACAAAAACAGTATTAATACATATAGAGGCATACAAGAAATGTTATATATAGGTCTATTAAAGTACTATTTATTATTTTAAATGCTCCTTTTCATGCTTGTTTTTCTTTTTATTTAAATCCGAGGTTTTGAATTGGTATTCAAAAGACATTTGAAATTCCTCACCAGCTACTGAAACCGTGAAGATTTCTTTAGAATTTCTGGATCACTGAGGCTAGAATTTTGCAAAAGCAAAGACATAAGCAGATTTCTATACCTTCATCTAATTAAGAAATTCTCCGAGGCCAGCCAGTACAGTTCTTTATATTCTCTGTATTCCCTTTCACTTTTTCTTTCATTCAATATTTTTCAAATAGAACATTTAAACTGAAAGCTTTCTGATTTTTTCATAGGTTACAAAGGAATTGAGCTTTTAAACTCAATAGTGATTCACCAATAAAACTACTTTGTGGCTTAACCAAAATCCAAATATGTTTACTCCCATCAAGAGATAAGACACAAGGCAAGATTCAATACACACAGGTTTTTGTTGTTGTTTTACCTATTTATGTTTTGCTCAGTTTTGGTTCTTTTGGAACCAGAAGTATATGAACATATTTTGATATCAAATTTTTCTTAGCAGTAACATTTCCTGTAGTGTATGTTGATACATATTTTTTTTTTCTTTTATAAACAGAAGGGATTAATTCTGTAACCAGAAGCTCATTTACATTAGTCCCAAGACAGTAAAAGCAATATGGGTAGGAATGGAAAAGCAAGAAGCTCAAATTCAAAATTGTTCTCCAAAGAAGAGAACAAAATTATATCTCAGCTTGAAAACAACCTACTACTGGAAACTCATGCTGGAAATGGCTACTAGCAGATAAGTGTTTGAGATGGTCAGAAAAATCCTCTCCAATCTTGGATACACAGCCTACTCAGCTATCTATCTAATGCATGTGAGTGTTGGAGATTTATCCTTTGGTTAATGAATACCGAAAGATGAATAATAAGAGAAGGTAAAGGTAAAGGCCCTCCCATTGATCGTCGATTTGCTCGAGCGGGCCCAGTAACGTCTCCATTGGAGACTTGGTTGTTACTGTGTCTGGCATATCGAATACTCTCGGTAGCTTACCGGGCTCTCCGAGAGGGGCAGAAGAATCGAACTCGGGTCGGCCATGTTGGCCGCTTGTAAGGCGAACGCCCTACCCGCTGTGCTATTGCTCCAGCCCTATGTTTCCCTAATAAAAAAATTTAAAACAATAAAAAATACTTATCAAATTTTTAAAAGGCATTTCAATTTATAATATTTTAGAAATAAAAATTTAATATATAGAAATAAAAATTAAAAATTTCAGTATCTACTCTGCACTTTTCTAAGTCATCCTCAACTCATACACTACATTCTTGCTAAACTAATATTGGGGAAACACTTTTTCCCCCCAACAATGGGGAAAAACGTGTTACACTGTATATAGACAAAAAATTATTGCTTCCTTTCTCATATCCCAGTTCCTGATAGTTCTCATCATTTATTTCATCTCCAAGGATTTTGTACAAAGTCTTAGTTATTTTCTCTACTTTTCTCCTGGTACTTAGGATTTTTTTTCCTCTTTTAAAGGCAGTGTTTCAGGGACTAGTTTTGTTCCCTCTAGTAATTCAATTCTATATTTTGGTGTATTTTATTCTTCTTGTTATGCTTACTCCAGGATATTTTTAAATTATTTCTTATTTGTAATTTGAACAAATAAAATTCAACTTTTTGTGCATTTATGGTATCATAATCTAATTTACTTCTTTTCTTGAAGGTTCATTGAAAAAATTGCTAAAGGTTGTAGAAATTCAGAAAACATATAGATTAGTAAAATTTCATGATGTTATCTTTCTATATTAATTTTTTAAAAATGTACTAGAAATTATTTTTTCATATTTTATTTATTTAAAATGATATAACTATGTCTATCTCCTTAAATATTTGTTCTTACTTTAATTTTCAACCACAATGCATATTTATACTTTGAGTTTGTATAATAAAAAATACATTATGATTTGTGAGATTTTGTTTTTCTTTAGAAGCTTTTACTATATATTGGTGCAGTAATAGGTTCTTAGGGTGAATCACAAAAGAATTTATGAAAATTATAGATGTGCATGAACATGGACAAAGTTTATTGAAAGGATGCACTCCAAAAGAATGGGATTATTATTGACATTTAAATTTAGTTATTAAAATGAATATAAAATGCATTATTTATTGGTTAGCTATCATATTTACTACTGCTATATAACTTTACGTTTATCTTTTACATTCTCTGTATGCTTTTTTTAACAAATTTTTCATTGCAGAGCTTTTTACTTTGATTTATCTCCTGGTATATTGTTATATTAAGTCAAGATGATTTTCCCTAATAGTGTATATCTGCCTTACCTTAAAATTATTTTTTATCTGTATTTATTTTTCATAGTTTTACACGTAAAGGATATCTTATGTTATAGAAATCTGAGTCACAAGTTGTATTTCTTTAAACTTGATAACATGCTAACATTTAGTTAATTTAAAAGTTTAAGACTGATATAGGTTTGTCCCTTATGTCATAAACACTTTCCATCTATATGATTCAAATATCATTGATATTAAACTTGTATCTTTTACTTAAATCTATAGCTTATTTAATGACTTTCCCTAGTTATCAGATTTCTCATATTTGCTGCCTCCCTTCATCAATAAGTATCCATCATTCTGATATAAGAAATTCTAAAGGAAGCGTATTTAATGACACAAACTCGATAGAAAGACTCATCCCTGATTCCTCACTTTGAATTGCTGGCTTGATTGGCCAACTATCCCCAAATTGCCCAACTATCCCCAAGAGAGGTCGTTGATTATCCCTTAGAGATGCCCCACTCCAAATAACATTAATAAAATTTTAAATGTTCTTATAAAAATAATAAAATCATCTTTACAAATATTCCTCCATTTCTAGTTAAACATTTAATCTTTAATCCTACTTTGAACAACTGGTATGTCATTAAAAATTCTTTGAAAAGAGGTTGGGAAAAGGGGCATATGCTATGGAACACCAGTTAGTGCATATGCCTTGGATACCACTGACCTAAATTTGATCCTTGGCACCATAGATGTCCTCTTGAGGCTAAGCCAGAAGTAGCTCTGATCCATGAGCACAAAGCTAACATTTTGCTGGGAAAAATTTGTTGTGCTTCAAGAACAAAACAACAAAAAACAGATAAAGATGATAGAATACCCTGGTACCATCCCAGCAACCATAGAGTCCCTCCACATTACTGGATGTGGTCCTGTGGCCTCCAAGCATTGCAGAGCCTGGTGTGGTCGATAAACAACCACGGCCTCTGGTGTGGTCCTTTGGTCCCCAGCATTGCAGAGCCTGAGCTGTACATCTTCCTCAGTCCCAAGCTATGACCAGCTTGATCTTATCTATTACTTTGTTTAGTAATCACATTCCCTAAAGTATCATTTCATGGAACCAGGATCAGTTACTTTTCCAAAGTAGTTATGTCACAAGTGTTGAATAAATGTTTGTTCACTAGTATAGAAAGCATGAGCAAAATATTTTCTATTTTCTTTTTTTTTCTAGCCCTTTTGATGTCTGTATCATCTTTGTCTTTTAGCAGTTATACATTATACAACTAGAGTTCTATGGACAAAGTACTACTCTAACACTTTGAGCTACAGAGCATAAAAATAAAGACAGATAACTATTAATAAGAAAATTAAAGAACAAACATTCCAAATGATTGAATTTAAAAAAAACGTTAGAAAATTTGGTGTTATAATTAAGTACCATATTATTTCTATAAAGCATACAATGTGTACATTTATTGAGATAAATTATTACATCTTAAAAGATATGAGTTTCTCCTCACATTATGAAGGCCTACAAGAATACGTTAACTATAAAAATCATTTCCCTCAGTCAAGATTTAGAGTTTTAAGTTAGTAAACTATTCTATCACGACCACGATCACGATCATTGTGGTTGTTCATCGATTGCCTCAAGCAGGCACCAGCAACGTCTCCTTTGTCCTAGCCCTGAGATTATAAGGTAGCATATTCAAGGCTCTTTCAGGGTTAGGAGAATGAGAACCATCATTGTTACTGGTATTTGGCATATTGGGAACACCACGGGGAGTTTGCCAGACTCTGCCATGTGGACAAGTTACATTCGGTAGCCTGCTAGGTTGTCCAAAGTAAGAATGAGTTAATAAGATGTTGTTTCCGGGACCTGGGTTTTGTAGTCTCCAGGTCTTGGCTGTTGGTGGGATTATACAGCGCCAGGGTGTCAGTTGGTGAGTATGACCCTTGCCTACTGGAAGATGGAGGATCTGGGTGGAGGATGCTCAGCCCTGATCTGAACAGGCTTGAAGATCTCAGCTCTGGGACCCGCATGCCCCCATTCCTCTGCCGGTACCTTCATACGTCTTGAGAGTGATCTCAGCATCCAAACTCTTCTATGTCAATAATGAATTCATATTTCTTTTTCGGTATTGTTTTAGTTCAGACTCCATGGTAATTTTTTTCTTTATTAATCATGATTTTTGTTAGATATTCCTAATATCACACTTAAACAGATGAAAAAAAATGAAGATTTCAAAACTTCAAATCTATTTTTTTCAAACTAATCTCTTATAATAACGTTATTGCCCATTGCACTTGATAATCTAGAAATAGTACATGATCGCTTAACATCTCGTTAGTCATCGATTTGCTCGAGTGGGCGCCAGTAACATCTCCATCTGTCCCTGTCTCGTGCTAGTGTAGCCCAGTGGCATCTGCTTGTTCTAGGAACACTAAGAACCTCAAACTGACCATTCAGGGTCTTGAAGAAGAAGTCGAACCATCTTGTAGGTGGTCTTTTAACATCCCATGGAATCCAGTCGGTAATGGCTCTAGTCCAGCGGTAGTCTCCAAATCTCATTATGTGTCCAGCACATTTCATTTTCGACACCTTGGGAAACGAGACAGTGTCCCTGATTCTTGACCGTCGATGGAGGTCAGAACTCCGGATTCTTTTCTCTCATTTGAGTAAAGCGTGATACTCTAAGCAGAGCTCTTTTGATTCCTCTTTGGGAGACCCAAATAGAATTCTCATCCTGTTGTTGTAGGGCCCAGGTCTCTGAGGTGTATATTAAAGCAGGAAGAAGCATGGAATCGAAGAGATGTGCCCAGAGCTGGAGGTTCTTCATCCTCTTAACTATCTTCAACGTTCTTGAAGGAGTTCCAAGCCTCTCTCTTACTCCTGCATAACTCAGGTGCAGGTCATTCGTCATGTTAAATTCTTGACCTAGGTACACATAACTGTTGCATCCGGGGATGGTCATTCCATTGAGAGTGAATGGAGCATCAGGGACGAGGCTGTTTCTCATAATTGTCTTTGTGAGATTCAGCTATAGTCTGACCTTACCACACTCACGGTTGAAGTCAATCAGCATTTATGCCACTTGGTTGATGTGTGGTGTTATTAGAACGATGTCATCAGTGAAGTGGAGGCTGTGTAGTTACCCACCGTCTATCTTCATTCCCATTCCAGTTGTCGCATGACGTTCTCGAGGGTGGTTGGTACTGAAGAGTTTTGATGAAATGGTATCACCCTGCTGAACACCTCTCTTGACATTATGATCACTTCTTTGTAGAATGGTGAGATCCTTGTAGTGAATCCATAATACCGCTCATGGAGCATCCTGATGTATTGAGTTTGAATGCCCTATTTGGCTAGGGCTTCAGTGATGGCTGCATATTCTCAACAGAATCAAAGGCCTTCTTTAAATCAATGAACGTTAGACAGAGCAGCAACTTGAACTCCCGAGAAACCTCAATGAGCTTGGTTATCGTGTGCATATGGTCAATTGTGCTGAATCTTTTTGGGAAAATGGCTTCCTCACATGGTTGTCCTTCATCTAGTGTTTTGCCAGTTCTATTCAGGATGACTCGAGTGTACAGCTTGTAGACGACAGACAACAGGCAGATCGGGTGATAGTGGTCAATGTCGTGGATGTTTTCCTTCTTCTAAAGTAGTACAGTCCTGCTGGTTTTCCACTGGGATGGAACCTTGTCTTCAGACAGGTAGCATGTAAAGAGCCGAGCCAGTGTATTGATGAGTACTGACGGCAGGTTCTTCAGGTGTTCAGGTCTGACCTTGTCTGGGCTGGGTGCTGTTCAATTCTTTACCAACAAAATGGCATGTTGGATTTCAGAAGGGAGAACGTTGGGAACGACATATCCATCCTGTGGAATTTGGTCTGTGGGGAGGTGGACGTGGCTATCAAAGAGATCTGAGTAGAAGTCATGTATAACCTTCTCCATTGCCCTTCTGGGAGATGTGTTAGATCCATCAGGACGTCGGAGGGCAGTCATCTTGGTCTTATAGTTGGCGAAGGACAGGCGGGCGTTGCAGATGCTTTTCCCGGCTTCTGCCGCATCTACCAGCACTGCTCCTCTTCTCTCTTTGAGGTCTTCCTTTATCACTTCTCTGCACTGAGAAATACTAGAAATAGAAATGTTAGAAATTAGAAATACTACTTATAGCAAATAAGCAGTGGTAAATAATGAAGTTGTCTTTTACAAAATAATTTTAAAAGGCAGATGTATATTAAAACTTGAGAATGCCATTCTCAGTGAAAGGAGAAAGGAAGCAACTCAGTTCCAGATGATTCTTCCTTTGGAAATGATTCAGATTTTTGGTCTCAAGAAAGTTTGGACATTATAAATATCACTCTTGCTCATTAAAATAAAAATAAATGCATATTCAACACCATTTAAAAACTATGGACCAAATAAGACTTACTCTTTGGTCTAAATCCAGCAAACAGGAAGAGACATAATTAATATTATAACATTAATTTTATTTTAAACCATTCATTCGAGATTAAATCATTTAAAAACTAGGGTCATTTCATAGTAAAATGGAATAGGCAGTTGAAGCTTTTTTAAAATTGACAGCTCTAGAAGTTAGGCTTACCAGCATCTGGTTGACATATAAGTATCTTTTTTAGAAGTTAACATTTCTCTATTTGGGGGTGGAAGTGATTTTGGTCACAAGTGGAGAGGCTTGGGGGACTATTCCTAGCTCTGTGGTTAGAATTGACCTCTGCCAGTACTCAGAGTACTACATGTGTTACTGGGAATCATATCCTGATCAGTAGTATGTAAGGCGAATGCTATTTGTCTTTTTGTCCCCCAAGATATTTTGAATGAATCTTGGTCTCAGTTATGTCCTTCTCAGTTTATCACAAAAATTTCCTCTATTTTTTACTATTTCTACCTTCCCCCACTCACAAACACACACACACACATAGATACACACACACACACAAACCATACATATACTAAAATGCATTTGGCCTTTATCCAAGAAAATATTAAATTGAAAATTTTTTTTATAAAACGAAAAAAACTGACATTAACTGCTGTTGTAAAAATAGTTTATTTTGAGTAAGGAGCATCAGTGAAGAAATTAATTCACATCAAAGTGATCATTCCAAGGGCTTCACTATGTCTTATATGTGGAAGGCTCAGGTTCAATATCTAGCTCCACATGGTCACCTGAGCACTGCTGAGAGTGAACCCTAAAATGAGAGGTGAACTTTTCCTAGAGCAAAGTCAGGTGTGATCCAAACCGTTTCCTTTCCAAAATGTAAACTAATCAGTTTAAAAGCAGTACAGGAAAAACATTTTTTATATTTCAAGAGAAAACTATGCTGCCATATAAGCTCAAACATTACATTGAGCATCACAATCCATAAACTAATGCAAAGAAAAAAAGTGGGGGAGGAAATAAATATTATGCTGGCAAAAAGAAACATAAAGGGAACAATAGTTCTCAATAGAATTGACAGCTTTTCTGTCAATTGCTGAAGAGTTAGTACAAAATGATTTACTTATCAAAATTTTAGTTTGACAAAAAGAATGCGTTAAATTAAATACCAGACACCAATAGCAGTTTTAGGCAATTTAAAAATAGGATTTCACAGCGCACTTGTAATATATTCCATAATATTAAGAAATTTAGTTCTGGTAAATTTATTTATTTATAAAACATTCTCCTAAATTAAAAAAATAAAACCTTCTAGCTCAATTAGTCCTTTTTCCATCACTCTATTGTCAAGAATGAAATAAACTTCCTGACTTAAAAATGCTGTCCTTGCTTGATCTGCGTGGAATGAGGACTGAGACACATCTCACGGAAGGAAAGCTGAACGGCTCCGGGCACTCTCTCCTCATTCAACCAGGTACAGCCCGGCACCCAGGGCTTGGGACTCTCTCTGAGCATGCGCAGCTAGCTTGATCCCCTAGAACAGCCAGTTTTCACCCTTGATCTGTGCAGGACAGGAACTGAGACACACCTCCCATAAAGAAAGCTGAACGGCTCCGAGCATGCTCTCCTCATTCAACCAGGTACTGCACGGCACCCAGCGCCAGGGACCCTTTTCGAAGCCGTGGCCGCTAACACGGCCGCGAAATATTCTCCCATTACATATTTCATAGGAACCATAAATTATCCTCTTAGATGGAATCTTCTCTAGGTTAGCTCAACCACTAGAAACACATTAGCCAATGACTTGTTAAGCCTGTCTCAATTCATTCTGCATATAAAGCAGAACAGTAACAGTGAACTTGAAGATCTAAACCAAACAGGTCACAATGGTAAAGCAATGCAAAAGCCCACCAAACTTTCTTATTGAAGAGGCTATCCCAGAAGATACCAACAATACTATAGTATTAGACAACCTCTCTGACATGGAATTTAGAAGGGAGATACTGAGGATGCTTAGGGAGCTAAAAGAAACAGTGGAAAGCAATGCCAATAAAAGACAAGACGATTTGAAGGCAGAAATGAGGAAAATGCAATCAGAAATGTCAGACCTGAAAAATCTCGTAGGCGAATTGAAAAACTCAGTGGAAGGCCTCAGCAGCAGAGTAACAGCTGCTGAGAACAGAATCAGTGAGCTCGAAGATGAAGTTCAGAGACTCTCCAGAAAAGAGCAGAAAATGGAAAAGAGATTCACAATTGGGGAACAGATGGCAAGAGAAGATTGAGATGAAGCCAAAAGGGGTAACATAAGAATTATTGGAGTCCCAGAGGGACAGGAAGAAAACCCTGATGAAGAAGAAACTGTCAAAGACATCATTGCTGCAACATTTCCAGAGCTGAAGAAAACTTGTGACCACATTAAGGAGGCCTGAAGGTGTACCAGCTAGAAGAAATCTGAATAAAAATACCCCAAGACACATCCTGATCAAAATGACCAAAACCTTAGACAGAGACAAAATTCTAAAAGCAGCAAGATTGAAGAAAGAAATCGCCTACAAAGGAGCATCCTTAAAATTCACAGCTGATTTGTCTGATGAAACCCTCATGACCCGAAAACAGTGGTGGGATATAGTGAGAAAACTCAATGAAATAAATGCCTCACCAAAAATACTTTACCCAGCGAGAATCTCATTCATAACTGAAGGAGCAACACACAGTTTCACAGACAAACAAGAGCTCAGGAACTTCATAGACTCAAAACCATGGTTACAAGAACAACTAAATGGGCTACTTTAAGGCAAGATGGCCCCTCAAATACACCAAATTTCAACAGAAAAATGGGGAAAAACCCATGACAATAATCTCTTTCAATGTCAATGGGCTAAACGCACCTATTAAAAGACACAGAGTGGCAGGATGGATTAGAAAATTGAACGCAACATTCTGCTACCTGCAAGAAACACATCTCAATAGTCAAAGCAAGCACAGGTTCAGAGTCAAAGGCTGGAAAACAATCCTACAGGCAAACAGCTCCCATAAAAAAGCTGGGGTAGCCATCCTAATATCAGACCACATTGATTTCAGAGTGAAGAAGGTCACAAGAGACAGTGAAGGCCATTTCTTATTGATCAAAGGATCTGTACAACAGGAAGAACTTACAATACTAAATGGATATGCACCTAATGAGGGATCAGTAAAGTACTTAAAACAACTACTCATAGACTTGGAGAAAGACATCAATATCCCACAATACTATGGGAGACTTGACTTCAATACCGCTTTGTCACCTCTTGATAGATCAACCAGACTCAAGCTTAGCAAGGACATACTTCATCTGAGGGAAACAATGGAAGAAAGGGAAATACAGTAACAGTAATATATATATGTATATATATATATATATGACACTTCATCCTTGAAAAGCTGAATACACATTCTTCTCAAGCATACATGAAACCTTCTCCAAGAAAGACCACATGCTGAGCCACAAAACATACCTCCATAAAATTAAGAAGATAGAGATTGTACCAACAATCTTCTCAGACCATAATGCGCTGAAATTAGAAGTAAATCACTCACAAAAACAGAAAACTAAATCAAACACCTGGAAATTAAACAGTGCACTATTGAACAAAGAGTGGCTTAGAAAGGAAATCAAAGAGAAAATCAAAAGATTCCTATAAACGAATGAAAATGAGCACATGAGTTACCAAAACTTATGGGACACAGCAAAACCTGTGTTAAGAAGACAGTTTATAGCTCTACTAGCATTCCTCAGGAAGGAGGAGCAAGCCCACATAAATAACCTAACCTCACAGCTTAAGAGCTTGGAGAAGGACCAACAAAAGGAGAACAACCCAAACAGGAGAAATGAAATAATAAAACTCAGAGCAGAGATTAACGAGATGAAGTATGTCCTTGCTAAGCTTGAGTCTGGTTGATCTATCAAGAGGTGATTTCCTACATGCAAACAGTGACAGAGAGAAGAAAGCGAAATGAAAAAAACAATCCCGTTCACAATTGTGCCCCAGAAAATCAAGTACCTAGGAATCAGCTTAACTAAGGAAGTAAAGGACCTGTAGAAAGAAAACTACAAAACTCTATTTCAGGAAATAAAAGAGGACATGAGGAAATGGAAAGATATCCCCTGATCATGGGTCGGGAGACTTAACATTGTCAAAATGGCAATACTTCCCAAAGCATTGTATAAATTCAATGCAATCCATATAAGGATACTCATGACATTCTTCAAAGAAATGGAGCAAACACTCCTGAAATTTATATGGAACAATAAGCCCCCACGAATAGCTAAAGCAATTCTTGGGGAAAAGAAAATGGGAGGAATCAACCTCCCTAACTTCAAACTCTACTACAAAGCAGTAATATTTAATACAGCATGGTACTGGAACAAAGGCAGGACTGCAGACCAATGGAACATGGTTGAATACACTGACATCTCCCTTCAATCATATGATCATCTAATCTTTGATAAAGGTGCAAGAAATGTGAAGTGGAGTAAGGAAAGCCTCTTTCACGAATTGTGCTGGCAAAACTGGATGGCTACATGCAAAAAACTGGGCTCAGAACTCTGCCTAACACTATGTACAAAAGTAAGATCAAAATGGATTAAAGGCCTCAACATCAGACCAGAAACCATAAGGTATACTGAAGACAAAGTTGGCCAAACCCTCAATGACATTGAAGCTAATGGTATCTTCAAAGATGTCACGCCACTGTCCGAGCAAGTGAAAACAGAGATAGATAAATGGGGCTTAAACTAAGAAGCTTCTGCTCCTCAAAAGAGAGTGACCAAAATACAAAGACAGTCTACAGAATGGGAAAGGATATTCGCTGAATACACATCTGACAAGGGATTGGTATCAAGGATATATAAAGTACTGATTGAACTCCACAAGAAGAAAACATCCAACCCCATCAAAAAATGGGGCAATGAAATGAACAGAAACGTTCTCAAAGAAGAAATCCGAATGGCAAAAACGCACATGAGAAAGTGCTCTACATCTTTAATTATCAGGAAGATGCAGATCAAAACCACAATGAGATACCATCTCACACCTCATCCAAAAGAACAAAAGCAACTGATGCTGGCACGGATGAGGCGAGAAAGGGACACTCCTTCACTGTTGGTGGGAATGCCGACTAGTTCAGCCCTTTTGAAAAACAGTATGGACGATTCTCAAAAAATTAGAAAATGAGCTCCCACTGGACTCAGCAATACCACTCCTGGGAATATATCCCAGAGAGGCAAAAATGTATAGTCGAAGTGATATCTGCACTTGTTTGTTCATTGCAGAACTCTTTACAATAGCCAGAATCTGGAAAAAACCTGAGTGCCCGAGAACAGATGACTGAATAAAGATACTTTGGTACATCCACACAATGGAGTACTATGTAGCTGTTAGAAAAAATGAAGTCATGAAATTTACATATAAGTGGTACTACATTGAAAGTATGCTAAGCAAAATGATTCAGAAAGAGAGGGATAGACAGAAAGATTGCATTCATCTGGGGGATATAAAGTAACAAAATAGGAGATTAATACCCAAGAATAGCTGAGATAAGTACTAGGAAGATTACTCCATAGCTTAGATGCCAGCCGGGCATTCTAGGGGAAAGAGCAGCTCAGATAGAGAAGGGAGCACCAAATAAAGTGTGTTTAGAGGATCCTCCCAGGTGGGGAGATGCACATTGAAAGTAGACTATGGGCTGAACATGATTGCCACTCAATGCCTCTTTTGCAGACTACAACACCCAAAAGGACAGAGAGAACAAAAGGAAATGCCCTGCCACAGAGGCAGGGTGATGTGGGGAGAATGGGTGTGGGAGAGATACTGGGATCCATGGTGGCGGAAAATGGGCACTGGTGGAGGGATGGTTATTTGATCATCGTATAATCGAAACCTAAGCACAAAAATTTGTAAATCTACACTGTACCTCATGGTGTTTCACTAATAAAAAAAAGGGGGAAAATGCTGTCTTTTAGCAGGAGAACATATTATAGAGAACAGCTGAATAAAAGTACATAAAGTGCACACCTCTTGTTTTCAGCGAGCTACTGAAATTCCAAGGAGTGTGTACTATTTGTGCATGATACGCCAGCATCCACCAGCACACACATCAGCCTGTGGTCAATCTTTGAAAGCAATCAGTACTAACTGATGCTGTTGACACAAGTCAGACAGGTCAAGCATAGTTTTTTTGATATTTAAAGGTAAAGGTAAAGGTAAAGGCCCTCCCGTTGATCGTCGATTTGCTCGAGCGGGCCCAGTAACGTCTCCATTGGAGACTTTGTTGTTACTGTGTCTGGCATATCGAATACTCTCGGTAGCTTGCCGGGCTCTCCGAGAGGGACGGAGGAATCGAACTCGGGTCGGCCATGTTGGCCGCGTGTTAGGCAAATGCCCTACCCTTGATATTTATAAACTATTAATTATTATAGTCTCCATTTACTTGACTAGTAAGGCTCTTTGAACACCTAGATTGAAAGGGAAGAGCAGTACAGCCATGCTTGGGAGGGAAGGTTCTTGGATTCTTATTTCAGTATTGATTCTGCATTTAACTTCACTTACTTTTTAATTCATTAAAATTTAGTCTCTAAGCCTTTAAAAATAAGTTAGTTTCTATATCACTCCAGTTTCATTTTTTATGACTGGGTCATAAATATATTAGAGAAGCTTCCTAACTTGGTGATTTTTAATTTAATTTTTCTTATATCTATTGTGTATGCCATCTCATATAATTCAGTGAGATGCATTTAAAGTGATGACTGGAGAAACTTTTAAACCTCTGACACTGTTTTTAGTGCCCAATCACATTTTTCATATAAAAGCATCGTTTTACTTATTGTGGAGATATTAAGACTTATAATTGTACTTATACATTACTGGTCCCAGTGTCCCACTAGAGAATCACAACCCCTACAGAATTAGAGATAAGTTAAATAGACTTTAGGGATCATTTAATGGTATGGTTTAAAAACCACTGTATTAATGAAATGAGTTAATAACTAGCATACTATTTCTTCACAGCAGTCTCTAAATAGAGATCCTAAAAAATGTTCATCTAAAAATATTTCATTTATGATTCCTTTGTTTCCCTTTTCTTTAGGACTGAGTTTCCAAAAACATCTTTAAATTATAGGCTAGAAGTATATATTACCTGATTACTTCTATGCAGGGGCTAGAGCGACAGCACAGCGGGTAGGGCGTTTGCCTTGCACGCAGCTAACACAACAGGCTGGAGTTCGTCTTGGAGAGACCTGCAAGCTACCGAGAGTGTCTAGCCAGCACGGCAAAGCCTGGCAAGCTACCTGTGATATATTCAATATGCCAAACATAGTAACAAGTCTCACAATGTTATTGGGCCTGCTTCAACAAATTGATGAACAATGGAAGGATGGTGACAGTGACTTCTATGCAATCAATGGGTTTAAGTAATGGCTTTATCTCAGTAATTATTTGTTTTGTTTTTTGTTTATGATGCTAATGATCAGGGTCCTATTCTGTATCTTTTATCATTTCCTCTCTTGTTTACTTCCTCTATTCACACTAATTTTTTGTTCTTACAGTTTTTAATTTTTAAAATCACTTTTGAACATTTAGAAGTTGGGCAGACAAATATGCTCTTAATGAGAGATATTTTAATGGCTTTTGGAAAATATCACCTAATAGCATTAATTTATAAGTGAGAAGAACATTATATTATACATGTCATATTTCTCCTTAATTACCATGGTACACTTAGGTCAGAGGTCCTCATGTTAGCCAAGATTTCATCTCATTATATTTGAGTTAATAGGCGTGAAGAAAAGTATTTGAATGAGAATCAGTGATAGGTGAATAGTAGTTCAGTAAGTACTTTGGGATACAGTCCATTTTTCATTTGTTATCTTTTAATAATATAATAAATAATAATACTGCTTAAAACAGGATTAATTTTTAAGGAGAAATTCACATGAACTGATTTCAAAGAAGCCTTTTAACCATTTGCAAGGATGAATGTAGATATTATTGAATATTGAGCAGATTCTGATATACTAATAACCATATTTTTTTGAATCCATGTCATGCCTATGCATTTTAATAGGTTTACAGCTAAAAAGTAATAGTATATATATATATATAAGAAGAATATATTGTTATTTTAGTGTCCATATTCTAGTCAGGTTTCAATATAATATTATAATTCTCAAAATGCTTTCAAGTGCTTCTTCTTGATCTTCAAATAAATATATAAAATATTAATCAGAGTTTTATTGTGACCCTTTCAAAGATGGAGAAAGCAAGATTAAAATGATGTATTCTTTGTTTAAGGTTTTTATTTAAAATATTTAGGAGTTATTTTAAAACATAGTCCTAAGCTTATTATATTGCTAGCATAGTTAAAATTTTTGATATCCTTCTTAAAATGTTTATAAGTTATATTGTTTTCCATTTTTATTGTGGTATCATGATTTTTATTACTGGTATTGATAGTTTCATTTATATCCTGTTACAATACCACAGAATCTCTGCTTCTCACAATCAATGTCCCTTCCTTTCCCCTTCTTCCTCGATAAGTTCAGTTCTTCATACCAACTCTTCAGTTCTGTTGTCTTTGGCCATTTGTTGATCCTTTATTAAAGTTCTTTATATTCAATATATGAGAGAGTACTCTATATTGGTTTCTCCTCCTTTTACTGACTTCACTCATCACCATACGCTTTAGTTGCTTTCACATTGTGGAAAATTGCATGATTTTATATTTTCTTATAACTGAGTTGGATTTGATTGTTTCTAGGCCTGACTATTGTTCATTGTGCTTCAGTGAACATAGGGACACAAATGTCTTATATTTTGAGATCAGGGGTAGTTTACTTTCTTGGAACCAACTTATTTGTGTTCAGGAATCATTAAAATACTATTTTCATTTTGTTATTTTTTTGATGCTTTGGATATGTGTGTCTGTGCTCAGCTCTTACTCCTGGCTACTCCCATCTCAGGGGACCATATACAGTGCTGAGATCAAACTGTGGTCATCTTCAAGTGACTTCCCTTACCTATACTATCTCTCTGGCTCCCATGTTTGTTATTTTTAGAAAGGAAGATATTATTTGGAAATCCAGATCATCACAGCTTTTCTACATAGAAAAAATGACATTTTATAATAAATTTCAAATGTGATTATAAATCTAAAAATTGTCCACCATTTTAAATGTTTGCAAAATATAGATAATATGCATGGCACATTATTTCATGACATCACTCCATAACATTCTATATGTCATTCCAATTCAGTCCCACTTGGCCACAGTGTACACTGTTGATTTGACTTGAGTTTTCAAAATCAAATTTTTTACATATTTATTCATCAAAGCTATTAGTCTGCAAATTTGTTTATTTTTTGGCTCTGCCTTTGGTTTGGGGATTAATGAAATGCTGACCTTTAAAAATGTATGTCTTCCCTAGTTTTTGATACTGTTACCTTTGAGAAAGAAAGGAATTAGGTGTTTGCCTTTTTAAAGTTTTGCATATTCCATTAGTGAATATAGTTATGTTTTTGTTATTAGGTGATTTTTTTGACTATTTTGATATTTTTTGCTTATAATCTTTAAAAATTTTCCACTTAACTTCTTTTTTTTATGTAGGAGTACTGCTATTTATTCAGCCACTGATTAGCTGATTGAATTGTGCATGAATTCCACCTTACTTTTTTTTTTCATGTTTTAAAATTTTATTTATTGAATCACCATGAGAGCAGTTTCAAAGTTTTCAGGTCTAAGTCTCGGTCATACAATGAAACACCCGTACCTTCACCAGTGCTCATTCTCCACCACCAAAAACCCCAGTATACCCTCATCCCACACGCTCCCCCTACCTGTGAGGCAGATGATTTCCACATTACTCTCTCTCTACTTTGAACACATTCAATATTTTGACACCAGACGCACCATTATTATTTGAGATTTTACCCCAACACTAGGATCTGCTGAAAAAGCAGCAGTAGAAAATTTGTGTTCTATTGCTGGCTATGAATAAGATATGATGTCGTGTGGCTGCAGTAGGGCCATGTGATTTTGAAATTCCGAAATTTTAACACTTAAATCTGGAGGGATTTCTGCCAAAAGCTGCTGGGTTTTGAGATTTCTTTCTGAGTCTCTGGGATAAAGGCTGTTAAGCAGCTTGATAAGGAGCCAGAAAGGCCGTTCATGGGCGATGACTTGGGGTCTCATTGGGGTGGGGAGGACAGGACCGGCTCCATCCCCCTCCCATGAGGCCCTGTGTGTCTCATCACTGGGGGCCCAAACCTGACTCTCCAGTGGCCTCTGAAGGATGGCAGCCACTGGGCCTCCAGGGGGGAACAGGCCAAGGCACAAAACCTATTCCCACCTGGGTTGGCCGGTAGGTCCCACCGGTGACCTACTGCAGGGACCAGACGCATTTCTGCCAAAAGCCGTTGGGTTTCAAGATCTGTTTCTGAGTCTCTGGGATCATGGCCATTAAGCAGTTCAATCAGGAACCCGAGAGGCCATGCCTCCAAGTATATAGCTGAGCCAGAGGTGGTTTGTGGGTGTATTTCCCACATACCTAACTTTTGGCCATTTACTTTCTTGGTAAACTTTGCCCCAAATTTTTGGGGTCTGGCCAACGGCACAGCAGCAATTTTGGGGTATCTGTAAGTCTGAAGGCACCATCAGGCTGCTGATGCACTCGCCTCACAGGTACAGATAGACCTGCTGGCGGCACCATACCCCCACTATTAGGTGATTTTTAATCAATTTTTAATGTTTTCACCAATGATTTTACTTTCAATCTGCTGAAAATATATCTTTATGCCGATTTAAATCTTAAAGGTTATTTATATATATATATATACATACGTTTGTATCTTTAATTAATTTGATTTTTTTATAAAAAGTGTTCATTGTAGTCTTTCACTTTTGTATTTCTAGAATCTGATGTGACCACTCCTTTCTTGAAAAAGAAATAGATTTAATTTTTGTATCTACTTTTCTTAAGAAAATTAGGTAGAGTTTTAGAGTTTACAATTCGAACAGCTCCTTGTTTCATTAATATTTTGTGTAATATTTTATTTTTACTTTACTGCTGCTTTTAATTTTATTTTTTATTTGTTTTACTGACTTATTCTATTTTTTTAAGTATAAGTTTAGATGGTATTCTTAATAGTTTTTAATCTGCTAATAAATGGCTGCATTACTATAACATTTTTAACAACTCTTTTTATATATTTTATCAACTCAAATAGTGCTTTTATTCTTTCCTTGGTGTCCAGATATTTTTTCTTATTCTTTGATCAGAACAATTCTTCAGATACTTGCTGCTTAATTTTAGTATGATCTGCTTTTCAGTTTGATTTTCATGGTTTATTTCTATTGTCATACACTGTGATTAGAAATTTATATGTTTTTAATTTTCACTTATTTATTGAGACAAATTTTGTGTACCAACATTTGAACTATCCTTGAGAATGCTACGTTTACAAAAGAATATCAACTTATTTGAATATAAACATTTTTTGTATATTTTTGTCTTTTTGATATAATACATTATGTAAGATTATCTCCTTGTTATTTTTTTTAAACTGAGTGTTTCTTACTTTGGATATATATATATATGTATATATATATATGTTATATTTTCTTGATGGATTTGCATCACTATAGTTATGAGTTACCTGTCTTTATAATTACTTTTCTCACTTAAGGTCTAATTTATAAATATCAAGGGTGGTAGTTATTTCTTTTCTCTATAAAAAATGACTTGGAATACTGAATACTTCAGTCTTTCAGTATGACTCTTTAACGTCTTTGTCTATATTTGCTGTGGGACTCTCATCTGTGCTATATGTATTTTAGTATATAATTTAAAATAAATATGACACATGCCTTTTAAGAGAGCCAGAAAGCCAGTACCTTTTGATATCTTTAGATGTTTTAAATTTATTTATTTAAAATCAATAACCCCCCTTCCCTTTTACAATGCTGTGCTATGATTGGTGGGTTTTCACTCTAGAATGTGGCACTCATATAGTTGGTTTTCATGCTCACTCCAGTTCACAGACAGTTGTGGTGCTTGATTACTTGTTTACTTGAATTCACACAGTTTAGTCATTAAGCTCATATGCAACTTAGTTGTGGTTCTTGCCAAGAGTCTTGCATCTTGGTTTTGGTGTTTAAAACTTTAATTGTGGAGCTTGAAAAACAGGGCAATTCCTCGCAGTGTGTGAGAATATACACAATTTATTGTGATTCAAGAAATACCAAATAATAGTAACACAGTGTGGATCATATTCAGTGCATGCCGGACTGTGCATCAAACTGGTGACCTTATATCTGTAGGCATGTGCTTTGCTGCTGAGTTACCCCTATCCCTTCTTTTCCTTTGGATTGGTGAGCTCACAAACTCATATTTGGATGAATTTTGAAATATGACTTAACTATTGCTATTTTCTTTTATTGCTGGTTATTTGTATTTATCATATTTCATTTTTGTGTAATTTTATTTAGATGGTGTTTCCTTATAATTTTTGCACTTTCTTCTTATTTTCTTTTCTGTTTTAAAAATTTTTATTAGTGAGACACCATGAGGTACAGTTATAGACTTACAAATTTTGTGCTTGGGTTTCAATTATACAGTGATCAAATACCCATCCCTTCACCAGTGCCCATTTCCCACCACCATGGATCCCAGTCTCCTTCCCACACCCCATCTCCCCCATCCCACCCTGCCTCTGTGGCAGGGCATTCCCTTTTGTTCTCGTTCTCATTTTGGGTGTTGTGGTTTGCAAAAGAGGCATTGAGTGGAATCATGTTGGATCTATAAACTACTTTCAGCATGCTTCCCCACCCTGGGAGGAGCCTCCCCAACACTCTTTATTTGGTGCTCCCTTCTCTATCTGAGCTCCCTTTTCCCCTAGCATGTGTGGCTGGCCTCCAAACCATGGAGCAAAATTCCTGGTACTAATCTCGGCCACTCTTGGGTGTCTTAGTTTCTCTGATTCAGACTTTTGTTTATTATTACTATGTAGAAGATTATTTAAAGTTTCTATATTTAAAATAGTCTCTTCAAATGACTAGCTGTCATTTCTTCCCCCCTAATCATTTTTTGTATCATAATCTTTTACGTTTTTTTACTCTATATAGTTACTAAACTTCTCAAAGTTTCGTGATATTTATTCTTTTTTATTTTAAAGTATAACTCATATCAAAATATCTAGAGGATAGGTCTGTTGGTTTGAATTGCTTTAACTTTTATTCATCTAGAGAAACTTCCATTTTTTAATACGTTATTATAGTATAATTTTTCCACAATTAAAATTTCAGTCATATTTCAATGAAAATATTACTGGCATAGTGTTATTAACTACTAATCTTTATATTTTAGTATTGTGAATGTCATTTCTCCTAGTCTATGTTTTTGGGACAATAGATAAACTTACTGTAATACCATTGTGTTTATTGCTATATTTTTCTCTTTGCCCTTAATATTTTTCTTATTCACTATTGTAAATTTTATTAAAAATGTTTTGGGCTGTGTATAGTTTTTTGCATTAATTATATGGCTCTTCTGTCAGCTTTCTGAACTTCTCTACAGTTAGTTGTTTTCTTGGTCTTATGACATTTTTAATTATTGTTTTTTCAAAAGATTGCTTTCTTCCTCTCCTCTCACTCTCCAGGACAGTCAGTATCCTTAGGTTTCTCTTTTAAAAAGAGTCACACAGTACTTTTATTTTTCTCAAAACATATTTTAATGCTCTATTCTCTTCCATTTGCATCATTTATACATAATTTCCTTGTCTGTCACTAGCTATTTCTCAAAACGCTGCCTAATTTCTGATTTCTGATGTTAGTTTCCTTTTTTCCCCACTTAAGGAAGAGGCTCACCAGCCCCCAGTTTTTCTGATACTCTGTGATGTCATCTGATATCTAAGTCTAAATAAAAACTTCCACTTCAAGTGAAACACTGATACACAGCTTATGCATTTCTGGAGAGTACTGGCACATAAAAATAAATTGTGAAGGCAAAGGGAGACTAGAAATTTAGGGAGCTTAACTGTGTAGAAATGTTCCATGTTACTCCTGGATTTAAATGGCACTCTTTAATGTGGAAGTGGTGTTATCAAGAACTTACAAGTATTTTTGCTAGTAGTGTATAGGGACATGAAATGAGGAAGTAAACTAGCGGAATGACATCTGCCTAGTTAACAACACCTGCTGAAACAGGAAGATCAAAGGGCAGCTAAATGGCAAAGGCAAATCGTGTTCTCATTGAGAACAGATGCTCCTGTTACTATTAGGCAGTCTGTCAAAGCCACTTCTTAACTGTAACATAATGTAATTAGGATATAAAGGAAACAATATAATTTGATGTGGGAATTGAAATTGTAGAGAACTAAATCTAATCAAAGTAAGAAAAATAAGAAAGAAAAAGAATTGTTCTATCTCATTATAAAAATTATAATCATGGAGAAATTAATCTGTCAGGTATTTTACCCATAATTTTCTAATATGACTGTTAATTGTTAGCATCATTTCATATGAAGAAGCTATTTTTCTTTTTAAATTTTATTTTTTAAATTTTACTTTATTTTTATAAAGTTGTTCACAATAATTTGTCACATTAAATATTTCAACATTAATTCCACCACCATTTCACCTCCCACCACCATTATGCCTCCCACCACTATATCTTGAATGTTTATGCCCCAAACCTCAGATGCTGCCTCCAAAGAAGGATCTAAATAATTTATTTTGTATTGCTTAAAAATAATCCAATAAATGATCCAAAAGATTTCTTTAGAGGAAAGTATGTGAAAATTGGTGTATTTCACCCTGTTGCCATTAAGCCCTTGTATAAGAATGAGATATTATGCAACTATGAATGTGGCCATGAGCTCCAGGAATTCTAAAATTTTAAATATGTTATACAGCTCAGTTTAAGTAAAAAACATTTTTTTTTTTTTACTGGATGGGGACTTTGGGGTCCAGAGGCATCTCTACGGCCTATCATTCTGTATTTCTCTCTTCAAGAGATTTATTTCTGAATCTCTGCATCATGGCCATTAATGAGATTATATGGCACCAGATGCAGTTTGTGGGCATGACCACCAGGATCCCAGAAGAACAGGGAGATGGGGGGAGGATGCCATTCCCAACTTCGTGCGAAAATCTCATTGTTTCTTCAGTGATCATTTATCCAAGTTCTTACTTAGAGAAAGGACAAATGCCCTAATGTACTTTATATATTGTAGATTGTTCCATATATCTGCGCAAAGATTTTTTCATTCAAAGATTTCCTTATATAGAGTACAGCTGGTTTTTGACTATAGTTATTTTGCAGCTGTCCACAGCCTCAATAAATCATTTGAAAGCAAGCGTGTTTTGTCCTTAGAATGGGACTCTGTCCTTTTACATATAATATTCTTGGTAACCTTTATATTTTAAAAAATGTATGTGCTATGATATTGTCTTTGTTATAAAAAATGTCTTTTTTGGTGCCACACAAAATAACAGGAAAATAAGAATTATGTGTTATGTATCCCACACCAAAGTGGAAGACACAGTCTTGTCCAAAAATTTTGTTGGAAAGGGTTTATGATTTAACACCTATTTTGAGAGTATGAATACAGCTAAGCAACTCATACATTGGTCCTATGTCTGGTCTTCTGAGTAGAAAAAATGATGTCTCTTAACTTTGTTTGTTTCCTAGTTTATTTGACAAATCTGGAAGTCAGGAATACAGTTAGCCTTTAAATCAGATGATTTAAAATGCTTTATGTCTTAAACTCTTTTTTAAAATATAAGAACTTAGTTATAAAGCTTGGAAAAGGTGATTTTGTTCAAAATGAATATTAATGCCAAAGGAGTCAAACATAGTGTTCGTTATTACTCTATATTTGTATGTTTCTCGGTAAAAAAAGACAGAATTTAAAAGTTATTCATACAATATTTAGTACTTGTGGGCTCTCAGACTACAGTGATATCAGAATGTGCGCAAAAAATTTTTCATCCTTTCCATTTACTTAATGTTCTTCATTTTTTTTCTCCTTGGCATATAATTAAGTTCAGTTATCACAATATATTGTGATAAGCAATGATTTTGCCATTAACCTTTTCCAATATTAACAATAAAATCTTACATTATCCCTCAAATCCATATCCATATATTCCTTTATCTTATTAACTTGAGAAGATAACAAACTTTTTAAAGTCACCTCTTCACAGTATAATCGGGTAATTATTGCTATAAAAAGCAAATTACATACAACCCAGAAAAATAACATGTAAAAAACAAGCAATAATGCTTATTGTTCTCATTTCTAATTTCTAAGCAGTGTCCTTTATAGCCTAAAAAAGTCCATTATATTATTCCAAACTATCACTTCTACATACGTTATTACACTCTCTACATTCTCTTTGCATCCTGTACCTCTTTTCTATTTACCTTTCTCTGGCCAACTTCTCTCTTACTTCAGTGAGAAAAATTTACAACAGAGAAGCCGTCTCCCTTGTAGCTATCATTCATCAACCGTCTATATTGTGCCCCAAACATTTTGCTTCTTTCTCTAGATACCTTGATATACTATCTATGTATTTTATAAAGCAAATTTCTTGTCTTCTTTTCCACTTTCCCTTTTCTTTTTAAAAAATCATGACCAGATGTCCAGTGTGTAGTGTTTACCCTGCATGGTGCAGACCTAGGTTTGATCCCTGGAATACCAAGTCTTCCCCATGAACACCACCAGAAGTAGTTCCTGAGCAAAGAGATGGAAGGATTAAAACCTGAGAACTATGAGTGCATAACCACACAAAACAAACAAAATTAAATCTCACCATTTTTTGTCCTTTCATTTTCATCCATTTCCCAATATTACCATGTTATTAAAATACCTGTGATACCACTATGAAACCCTCAATCAGCATCTTAACTCCAGGAACTCATTTCTCCTCTTTACTTCACAGAAAAATTCATCACACAAGGTGTCTACACAGTGTTAATCACTATCATCCATTTTCTTTTGAATTATGTCAGCCAAGATTTTTCTTAGCGGCTTCATGAGAAGAGTTATTTTCAAGATCAACAATTAAGTGAATATGTCAACATTCAATAATCATTTTTCATTTTACACCTTTTGTTAGCATTTACATATTTTACCATGTTTCCCGTTCAAACATTTTCATCAGTTCGTGAACCTCTCTTGTCCCTGTTTCTGCTTCTGCTTCATTAACTATAGTTTTACAGCCTCCAGAGTTTTCTGTGTTTTCTAAACTGTAAACATAAGTGAGTTTGAAGCTCATTCTTCATTAAATTTTCTCTGTCTGTACTCATTATTGGGTGAAGCTAGTCTGTGCTACTAATACATTGATAACTTCGTAATTGTATCTTCTTTGTTAACGTCTCCCTGGAATTTTACATGTATGTATTGGTCTATATACATAACATTTCCTTTAGATCTCTGTTATATTTCTAGTCTTAAGGGGATTTTCTCTGTTCTGTACCCTCCAATAGCTCTCTATTTCATTCAGAATAAGATTCAAAATTATAAAATCTGCAAATTTCAAATTGTATATATGTATATGTGTATATATACCTCTAATATACTTATTCTTTTAGGTATGTGTGTATGTATGTATTTAAGTTTATTGCATACAGAATTAATTGCAATTAAATCTATTCATAATTAATTGCATAAGAGACAAATAAATGCTATTGTTCATTTTAGAACAATGATAATTCAAATTTCACGTACTCATTCATTAACAGTTTTGTTTAATATTCCTCAGCATTACAGATCCATTGTAGCCTTTCCCCTAAAATTAATATTTGCAAAGTCTAAAAATAAAATGTGAGAGCTAGTTTTATAGTTTCGTTATTTCTTTTTGCTTTCTATTTGCAATATTTAGATTCAAATACTTTTGCTTATCTGTACATGTGGATTCTCATGCCTAATTTTATTTATGTAATTCTATCAAATAAATATGTATTTGACAGTGTTAACGATTTTCCTTATGTTTCTTACAACCCAACACATCTGAACTAAACCAACTATTTAAAAAGTGATGATGAGGCAAGCACAAAATATTTATTTTAATTATATTATAAACTTGAATTAAGATGAATTAAATTGTCTTTAATGGAGGCAGGCCACTGTCATTAATGATTCCTAATCTGGCATTAAAAACAAGTTATATTTTAGTATATGCTGTGCTATAACTTAAAACATCTAAAGATACAATATTTTATAATATAATGTTCAAATAATTGGATAAATAATATAGACATTAATATAGTAAAGACTAAAACATCTAAAATCTGTCATAATTTATAGCTGATAATAGTAAATTCTGATATTTTTAGAAAGATAATTCAGTTTGCCTATTAGTTTTTAATGAATTCAAATGTATAACTACAAAATTACAATTTTTTCTGTTTTAATAAAAGGTACAATTTTCTAAATTTATCCAAAGTAGTGAGTTTTGGTTAGTAGTTTTTAGCTGTTTAAGGTAAAGTTTGCTGTTATTTAGGCTGGTTTTTTTTCCCACTACTTAACAGCATTAGACTAACAATATTTTTCTTGATATTTTTCTTGATAGAGTTACCCTTTAAGGGCTTGGGAAATATCAGTAACTAAGTCGCAATTTATACAACAAATTATTTGTCATTAATCATTTGTGAGTTCATGGTCAACTATCCTACTGATCTGGAAAAGGACTCAGAAGACCTATTCTTTGTTTCTGATTGTTTTGTTTATTTTGGGCCATACCTGGCAGTGCTCAAAGGCCACTCCCAGCTCTATACTCAGGGAGTAGACCCACCAGTCCTTGTGGAATATGACCTCCAGTCTTCCGTATACAAACAATGCCCTTAGTTCCTTGGGATATCTTTCTCAGCCCCTTGGAATCCTTTGTAAACTAGAATTCTAGTACTACGAGGGGCATTATCAGTTGACTTGACTTCATACTTAGTTCTTTCCTTATCCTGAATATACAAATTCAGGATATCTGATTACAAAACTCAAATGACAGACTACAGACACAGCAGTGGTATTACAATGTACAATGTTTCTTTGATGTGTGTACTCCTGATGAACAATGACCCAAATGTCTGCTATCATCATCCTCTAGTCTTTGCCTGAGACTTTCTCTAAATGCTGTGAATTCTCTTAATGTTGTAAATGCTGGTCTGTGGCAGACTAGATATAGAGGGAATAACCAATACCACCATCACCTCTTAATCATGATGGGTGGGTGATAGTATATGAATACCTATAATACTCTGTGCTTTGACTCATAGAGAACAATAAGCTTGTGTGGATGTATGTGTCCGCATATGTAAATAGCCAAGTTTCTACAGGTTATCCAATAATGCTAAACTTCAGACACTGTATGTCATATCACACACATACTTAACTTTGTTATGTTTTTCCATTTTATTAATGGTGTGTTTCTTTACTCTTAATTTACACTCCCATGCTTTTCTCAGTCTCTAGTTCTGTGAAGACCCAAATAAGATATACATCTTGGAATACATTACAAAGATGCTAACACACTCAAAACATGAGACTATTATAAAATGTGGAGCAAGGAAAATCTATATAGGGTCTGTCAAATACAATCACCTCACATTTTCTAGATTTGGAATCATTTACATGAACTGCTTTATGTACTTTTCTTCAAACATATGCAAAATAGCATATTTGGTTTTCATTGTTAAGTATTTAAT
Source organism: Sorex fumeus (assembly GCF_029834395.1). Lineage (NCBI taxonomy): Eukaryota > Metazoa > Chordata > Mammalia > Eulipotyphla > Soricidae > Sorex > Sorex fumeus. Next base: position 24,934,867 of record NW_026606092.1, read on the forward strand.
TATTCTCCAACTATGAGCTAGATTATAAAAGAATATATTTGCTAAGTATTGAGATTGAGATATTTAAAATTGGTTCAGACAATTACACTAATTTTAGCCAGGTAGCAAAGAATGGAATTTGGTAGTAAAATGAAGGAGACTTCCATACTGAGAAAGGAATTCAAATCACAGAAAACAAAACTAAGCATTTAGCCTCCGGAAATAACAGCCCACTGTGCCTGAGGGTTGCTGTGAATAAAGTTGCTGCTATTAGCCTTCCATTCAAACCATAATAGATTTTCAACTATACATGAAGGCATGGCATTGTGAGTGTAACCAGATGTTGAAAGAATATTGCCAGCTACTCTTTTCAAATATTAGAAGTCCTTTATGTTACTCTGTTTTCTCTGAGACTGTCTATAAAAGTCATGAACACGCTTTATAAAATGGATAAAGACATAACACACATGACTCTTTTTGTTCTTATTTTTTTAAGATCCAGACAAATTCCTTTTATGCTCTCTCAGAGGACTATACATCACATTGGTTATGGCCCTTGGGTGTTGTCTTCTAGCATAAGTTGCAAAGGCAAAGCATGATATCCTGAGCAATTCTGATATTGATTTAAAAGGACCAATATGTTTATTTTCCCATTTGGAGCACACTAGTGCTGTTTTCTCTTTCTGACAGTATCTGATTCAAGGGCAGAGACCATGTCTTCTATTTACCTTGCAGTTCCCAGCAGCACCTATTCTAGTGCCCTCCAAAGAGTTGGTACTCAATAAATCCTGCCAACTGACAAAGGCAAAATGACATTAGTCATCCTGAGGCTTATAGCTTCCTAAAAATATATATAACCCCACACAACTTAATAAAAACCTGCCTGTGACCACTAATAGGTAAATGGATTTTAGCAGCTATGTAAGATTTGGCTGCACATCCTTAGCAACATGCAAACAGGATTTCTCATTTCCAAGCAGAACTTTTTGAAAAGCAGTGAAAGGACAATACGCTTATCTTAAAACTTTTTTTTAACTCTCTAAATTTGCAGCTGTTCACATAGCTTTTTTTGGTGTGTGTGTGTGTGTGTGTGTGTGTGTGTGTGTGTGTGTGTGTGTAGATAAGAGTCCCATCAATACTTTCTACAGGGTTATATAAAATTTCTCTTTTATCACATTACTAATAAATTTCTATCACTCTGAGTAATTCATTTATACCCACACCGACGTGTGTGTGTGTGTGTGTGTGTGTGTGTGTGTGTGTGTGTGTGTGGTAAATAATATGGCCATAAAATTTCTTACTGTGCCTCCTTCAAGACAGAAGGGGATATTTTAGACTACAAAGATAATCAGACTTAGAGTCAGCAAGCTAGGTTTAATCTTAGCTCTGTCCCATATTTTGTTATTTTGGACACGTTATTTCATTTCTTTAACCTTCCATTTCCTTGAGAATTATAACATTTAACATCATAAACTTATTTCAAGGGTTAGAAATAAGGTACATGTTATAAACGTTTTTCAGTATCTCATCTATGACAGTAGCTCTGCAGTGATATCTACAGTTCCACATGCTTAGTCCTTCTCTGCTTTGCACACAGTTCTACCTCATTTTAAATCAACCTGATATAAGCACAACTTTCCTTTATGACTTCACTCCAGCTTCAGACCCTGAATGTTCCCTTGATTTCCCTTGGTGTACAAGTCTAGTCTCTTTAAAGTCGTGTTAATCACAGGTACTCTGCATGGATTTCCTACTCTCTGACATTCTTTGTTTTCATGGGTAATTTTTATACTACTCTCTGACACTGTTGGTGGTAGGAAATGTGTTATTTAATTAGTTAAGATTTGGTTTATTGCACACTACTATTCTTAATATGTGATAAATAAATATTTAGTGATTGAATGCCAACAAAGTGAATATGTCAGTAACAGGAATATGCCTTAACCTATAGCTAATGCTTGTAAATTGTACAACAAGATATCAAAATTAATTCAGTACACATTTTAGTAATTTGAATGAGCATGAACAGATTTTCCCTTTCTTAGGAACCTTTATATGGTGGTCAAGTTGTCTCTTTAAAAGTTTGTAGTTTGGTGATTGGTATGAGATTTAAAAATGGGTGAATGGGAGGTCTAGATTAAACACAGCATGAGTAATAAGCTCTTTGTATGTCCAAAGTATCATCATGAGATATGGAACCAAATGAGTGCTAAATACTACTTTTGAGTGAAGAGAATATATGCTTTATTTATAGGAAATAAAAGTTTGAAGAGATAAATCTACCTACTCATACTGTATTACATATTTCATTTCTTTGAGATCACAGCTCTATATTTACCAACAGTGATGTATAAGTGGTTGTTTATTTTTGGCAAAGACTAATTTTTCGACGATTTCAATAGTTTCTCATTTTCTCATACACTATAGTTCATTTGTACTGGGACCATTGCAGTACAGAACAATAAGCAATCTTCTGATGATTGATAATTTTAGTATCACCCTGCTGTTTACTGACCTGATTTCCATTGACAGCAACTGAATAGGATTTCTGTGCATTAGATAAGAATGGATTGAATCAAAAAGAATTTCTCCTTTTGGGGTCCATTCATAGTACTGAATTGCGAGAACCTTCATATAAAACCTATTTTAAATTTGTGTTAAAAATTTTCGCAGAAATGCTTTTCTCTTGTTCTTGAAAAAATTATATATCCATATATACATGCACACATGTGCACATTTATATACACAGGCAGGTATGTTATAAGAGATTATCTAAGTCTCTTATCAGATAATCTTATCTTGATTATATTATATAATCATATTATATTATGCCCCACTTTAATGTCTTGCCAGTTTCTTAAAATTACTCTTTACAAATTTTATCTCTAAACATAGTCACTTTCTGTGATATTGGGTATAAGAACTACAATATCTGAATTTTAAAGGGAACACGATTAGCATATGACAAGATATAGTAAAGAATGATGCATATTTTAGAATATACAAGCAAAAGTAACATATATTCAAATAATTTAAAATGGCTTAGTGGAAATAAAAGACGTGTTTTGTGTGTGTGTGTGTATTATATGCACAAAAATACACCTTCTTCTATCTCTATTACCTTTTTAATTATTTTTCTTTCCTTTTTTGACTCTCTCCAATATTTCTACCTCATCCTTCCTTCTTCATAAGGTGACATTTTAACCATTGTTTAAACTAAAGTCTCTCTCACCTTAAAATATAAAATTTTTTTTTTCCCTTTATTTTATTTTATTTTTTTTAAAGTTGTAGATTTACAATTTTTTGTGCTTTGGTTTCAATCATAAAATGATCAGATACCCATCCCTCCACCAGTGCCCACCTTCCACCACCATGGATAATATCCCTCCCACCCCCATCCCCCCATCCCCCCTGTCTCTGTGGCAGGGCAATCCCCTGTGTTCTCTCTCTCCGTTTGGGTGTTGTGGTCTGCAAAAGAGGCATTGAGTGGCAAACATGTTCAGTCCATAGTCTACTTTCGACATGCATCTCCCCTCCTGGGAGGATCCTCCAAACATCCTTTATTTGGTTCTCCCTTCTCTATCTGAACTGCCCTTTCCTCTAGGATACCCGGCTGGCCTCTAAGTTATGGAGTAATCCTCCTGGTGCTGATCTCAGCTATTCTTGGGTATTAATCTCATACTTTGTTACTTTATATCCCCCAGATGAATGCAATCTTTCTATGTCTATCCCTCTCTTTCTGACTCATTTCGCTTAGCATGATACTTTCCATATTGTACCACTTGTATGTAAATTTCATGACTTCATCTTTTCTAAGAGCTACATAGTACTCCATTGTGTAGATGTACCAAAGTTTCTTTAACCAGTCATCTGTTCTTGGGCATTCAGGTTTCTTCCAGTTTCTGGCTATTGTAAAGAGGGCTGCAATGAACAAACAAGTGCAGATGTCACTTCGACTATACATTTTTGCCTCTCTGGGATATATTCCCAGGAGTGGTATTGCTGGGTCAAATGGGAGCTCAATTTCTAATTTTTTGAGAATCGTCCATACTGTTTTCCAGAAGGGCTGAACCAGTGGACATTCCCACCAACAGTGAAGGAGTGTCCCTTTCTCGCCACATCCACGCCAGCATCGGTTGCTTTTGTTCTTTTGAATGTGGGCCAGTCTCTGAGGTGTGAGATGGTATCTCATTGTGGTTTTGATCTGCATCTTCCTGATGATTAATGATGTAGAGCATTTTCTCATGTGCTTTTTTGCCATTCGGATTTCTTCTTTGAGAAAGTTTCTGTTCATTTCATTGCCCCATTTTTTGATGGGGTTGGATGTTTTCTTCTTGTGGAGTTTAACCAGTATTTTGTATATCCTGGATATCAACCCCTTGTCAGATGTGTATTCGGTGAATATCCTTTCCCATTCTGTAGACTGTCTTTGTATTTTGGTCACTGTTTCTTTGGAGGTGCAGAAGCTTCTTAGTTTAAGATAGTCCCATTTATCTATCTCTGTTTTCACTTGCTCGGCCAGTGGCGTGGCATCTTTGAAGATACCTAAAATATAAAAATTTTTAACTGGAGAAATAAACAAATAATTAAGGGCATGATAATTTTTCATAAGATCATTTTAAAAGAGTTAAAGAATAGAAGATATACATATATAGCCATGTAACATAAAATAATGGCGATAGAAGGATGGAAAGAGTACACAATGGGAAAATTGGTAAGAAACTTAATTTTCTTCCATATTCAAATAAAATAAAAATCTAATAATGTAGTGGAGCTCCATATGTTTTGATATATACTGACACTATAGTTAATATTATTGATGAACAGGTTGAAAACATTTTTATGTAATATGCCTTGACATTTATTTTTCCTGGGGCTGGAGTAATGGCACAGTGGGTAGGGAGTTTGCCTTGCATGCAGCCGACCTGGGTTTGATTCCCAGCATCCTATATGGTCCCTCAAGCACCACCAGGAGTAATTCCTAACTGCAGAGCCAGGAGGAACCCCTGAGCATTGCCGGGTGTGACCAAAAAACAAAACAAATAAAAAACAACAACAAAAAAACATTTATTTGCCCTGATAATAGATATCTCATTTTAGATTCAATAAGATCATGGGGATGTTTACAATCACAACCATCCTGTTATTCCTTCATCCTAGCCCTGAGATTTTTTTAAAAAGTGCCATATTCAAGGCTCCTTCAGAGTTAGGAGAATGAGACCCTTCATTGTTACTGGCATTTGGCATATTGGGTACGCCATGGGGAGTTTGCCAGACTCTGCCGTATGGGCAGGTTACATTCGGTAGCCTGCCAGTTTGTCCAAAGTAGGAATGAGATGATAAGATGTCCCGCGGCCGCGAATGTGCTTCCGGGAGCTGGGTTTTAAGACTCAGAGACTATGGGGATGTTAGTACTTGTGAAATTATTGAATCACTTGTTAGAATACGACCACATAAGATACAACCATTTTTTTAAAAAAATCAGTTTTGAAAATTATAATCTCTTTTTCCTGGTGATATTCAAAGTAAGGTACCTAAAAGTATATCTAGTTAAAATTAAGTTCATAGATAGAACAATATTTTTGAATGCTGAGGTTTTTAAATATCAGGAACTCTGCCAAGAATGTCTCATCCATTATTTAGTTCTTAGAACATAATTTTCTCCATTTTACATGTGAATTAAGGGAACACAGAAAAGGATAAATAGCGTGTTCATAAGGAGTAAATATTAAAAAATTTTAACTATCATATTATTATCTTAGAGTCTCTGGGTCTTGGCTGTTGATTCACGGCTGCGCAACATCTTATTATCTCGTTCTTACTTTGAACAACCTGGCAGGCTACCAAATGTAACCTGCCCACACGTCAGAGTCTGGCAAACTCCCCGTGGCATACCCAATATGCCAAATACCAGTAACTATGATGGGTCTCATTCTCCTAACCCTGAAAGAACCTTGAATATGGCACTTTTCAAAATTGCAAGGCTAGGACGAAGGAGACATTACTGGTGCCTGCTCAAGGCAATCAATGAATAACCAGATGATCGTGATTGTGATATTCTTAACTTAGCTCATAATTTTACTTATTAGATTATGATGTGTCCCTTTGGTAAAATTCAAACTTTTTCTAACTACAGTGAAGTCTATGGACAAAAACTTATAATTTTTTCCCATAATTTCTTTCAGTTTATTTCATTTATATTACTGTAATTTTAATATAAAATATACTTCTTTAATTAGCATGGTTATATTGTTTTATTCTGTTTCAGTCAGGTTTTCTTAAATCACTAGAGCATAAGACTGTCAAACAATGATAGTCAAAGTTTATACATGATGTGATACAGACATTTTTGAGATATCTAAAATAAAATATTTTGGAGTAAAGGAGTAGGGACATATGCTGAAATAATTTTTGCTATCAGATAATAAAAGAAAACAGAAGAAATAATTTTTAATTTAGTATTGACTCATGTCTATTTTCTATAATTTAGGTTCCATGATTATAATATTGTTAATGTTCATAATTTTGGTGTATACATAATTGCTACAACTCACCCCCACAAAAGTGCGGCAAACCCTCCACCTCTATCCTTATGATACTTCTTTTCCTCTCTTATTTCCCTCAACCCCTGTCCTACTTAACATACACCTGTCTGTACCCCTACCACACACATATACACACAAATACACACACACAATTCTTGGTAATATACAATTTGTAATCCAAGGCCGAATGTTTAAATTAAAACAATGACTTTATTTAATACCACTTATTCATGTCATTCTTATTAAGACATTCTCCCCTTTCTCTATAGCTTACAATTGTTCTTTGATGAAAAAAACCTCAAAAATCATTAAGTTGTGTAATTTGTTTAAGGCTGATACATGTATTTGTTACCCTTGGCTAAGTTTACTATATCTATTCAGTGATTTGTGATCAATCTTGGTAGTTGTGGAGTATTAGAATATGGTCACATTAGCCGGCATCTGTAGTAATAATTAAAGGAGTTGTTTTGGAATGAATTGTATTTTGTAAGCTTATGAAAACAATGATTTTTTTTAATAAGTTTTGTGGAGTTTTCAGCCTTTTTCTAAGTAATACTGTCATTTTCATTTGTTTCCACAAGGAAGACCCACTTACATGTTCTTTTACTGCACCATCTCAAATATTATTGATGGAAGTAAATTTAGATGATTAAGAATTTAACTGAGATTTCTAGCAGCTTTCAGAAGCAACTTTGAAGTTCATTAAAAATTCTCAAAAACTGCACTTCTGTGTTCATTGCTGCACTGTTCATAATAGCCAAAATCTGGAAAAAACCCAAGTGCCCGAGAACAGATGACTGGTTAAAGAAACGTTGGTACATCTACACAATGGAATACTATGCAGCAGTTCGAAAGGTTGAAGATATGAAATTTGCAAACAACTGTTTCTACAAGGAAAGTAACATGCTAAGTGAAATGAGTCAGAAAGAGAGGGACAGGCATAAAATGATTGCACTCATCTGGAGAATATAAAGTAACAGAATGGGAGATCAATACCCAAAAGTAGTTGACATAAGCACTAGGAGGTCTTCTTCACGACTTGGAAGCCAGCATCACATGCTGGGGGAAAATGCAGCTCAGATAGAGAAGAAAACACCAAATAAAGCATGTTTGGAGGACTTGCTAGGGATGCGAAATGCGTGCTAAAAGTAGAGTATAGGCCGAAAACGATGGCCACTGAATACCTCTATTACAAACCACAACACTCTAAAGGAAAGAGAGAGCTAACGGGAATGCCCTGCCATAGAGGTGGGGTGGAGGGGGGTGGCGGGGTAGGAGGGCTACTAGTTTTATTGTTGGTGGAGAATGGGCACTGGTGGAGGGATGGGTACTTGATCATTGTATAACTGAAACCCAAGCATGAAAGTTTGTAAGTCTAAAAATAATAACAAAGAAATATTAATTAAATTAAAAAGTAGTGTATAATGGGTAAGGTGAGCCCACTACTCACCCCAACAGAACCCCGGCAGGTGGAAACCTCAAGACCTCATCCACTGCCATCCTCAGAGTCAGTCTTCACAGGCTTGGGATGAGCCCCATCCATGAAAATGAATCTTCTGCCCAGGTATCTGCGTTTTGTGACTGAAATTTTCAGACTCTCATGGAGTCAGGGATGGGTACCTTTTTTGCATCTCCCTGTTCTTCTGGGAGCCTGGTAGTTATGCCCATGCCTCTGGTGTCAAATAAGTTCACTAACAACCATGATTCAGAGACTCACAAATAAATCTCAGAAGAGAGCAACAAGGCGCAGAGATGCCTCTGGACCCATCTAAATTAACCATCTAGTTAAAAATCTAACTCCATCAGGAATGGCGACCTCCTCCTATCTCCCTATTTTTTCCAGGAGCCTGGTAGTCTGCCCAAGAACTGCCTCTGAGTGCCAGATAAGCTCATTAATGGCCATGATCCAGTGATCTCTGTATCACTGTATCATTGTCATCCCACTGTTCATCGATTTACATGAGAAGGTGCCAGTAACATCTCAATTTGTCCCAACCCTGATATTTTAGCAGCTTCTCCTTACTCGTCTTTCTCTTGGAGGCTCTTTCAGGGGTCAGGAGAATGAGACCTGTTATAGTTACTAGTTTTGGCATATCGAATACACCATGGGGAGCTTGCCAGGCTTTTCCCGTGCAGGCAGGATATTCTCTGTAGCTTGCCAGGCTTTCCAAGATATATATATATATATATATATATATATATATATATATATATATATTTCTCTATGATTTGTTGCCTACTGTCTGAACTTCTTCAAACATGGTGTGGTAATTATGGAAAATGGGTAGGAAGTGTCTTAAGATGTGTCCTGAAAGTGGCCTGAAGTGTGGTGGCGGTTGGGTAGTGGAGGTCAGCTGCTGGGGCTGGGTCCTTTGGGTGGAGAGGGCTCTGGCACACTTCCCTCTGGGGCACTCCGAGTGAAAACAGCCTGGTGCAGAGTCCAGTGGCATGGTTATAGGGGACTCATTTTATACTCCCATTTGGGAGAAACAGCCGTGAGTTCTGAAGGGTGTTTGATGAGGAGATTATCTGATCCAGCGATACACAAATAAATCTCAGAAGAGAGCAATATGCTGCAGAGATGCCTATGCACCCTGCTCCAGGCTGAGTTAGTTCATCAGAGCCTGGAGTGGGAGCAGGTGGGCCCACCACCCATTCCAACAGAGCCCCAGCGACCAAAAACCTTCAGAACTCAATTGCTATGGCCATCTCCAAGGGTATGAGAATGAATCTGCTGAAAAATTCAGGTATGCAGGTTTTATTACCAAAATCCCCAAGCTCTCATGAAATCAGGAACTGACAACCTCCCACCATCTCTCTGTTCTTTAAGAAGGCCGGTGATAATGACCACAAACTGCCTCTGCGTGCATATAAACTCATTAACAGCCATGATCCAGGGAATGACAAATCTCAGAAGAGAGCAAAAAGCTACAGAGATGCATTTAACTCCAGTTGTATCGTCGATTTTGCTCAAGCGGGCCAAGTAATGTCTCCATTGGAGACTTTGTTGTTACTGTGTCTGGCATATCAAATACTCTCGGTAGCTTGCCAGGCTCTCCGAGAGGGGCGGAGGAATCGAACTCGGGTCGGCCATGTTGGCCGCGTGTAAGGCGAACGCCCTACCCGCTGTGCTACAGCTATATCATCCTATTTAAAATTTTAGAATTCCTGGAGCGACATGTCATACTCTAACACCACTGATGTACCAAAAGAAGCACACCACATTTAATGAGGTATAAAGTAGAAGGCAAGAGTTCTCAATTAAAAAAAAAAATATCACACAATATCCAAACTGTAACAACATGTTAGTAATCTCTTAAACAAGGACTTAAAGGCTTCAGGGTAAGATATAATAATCCTCACACATTTTCCCCTAAGGAAACTTTTATGGATCATTTTTAACAGATTATTAGTAACAAACAATACAACATAAATTATTTAGGATCTGCTCTTGGGGCAGGCTTGAGTGGTGGTGGGAAAATTTGAAATAGCTAGCGGTGGTGTGAATGTTTAAGGGTGGTGGGACTGGTGTTGGAATATTTAATGTAATAAATTATTATGAACAACTTTAAGAAAATTAAATAAAATTTTTAAAAGTGTATATGAGTGGCATGTCATTTTCTATTTTGTTTCTAATATTTTTTTATTATTTCCTGTCAGTTTGGAGTAATGCAGCTTATTAGATCAATGTCCTGGCACATAGAGGAAATCATCTATCCTAAGTGTAGTTTCAACAAACCACTTAGAATAAAGACAGTAAAATGAGCTCAACTTTGTGGATGAACTGAATAGCTAATATGAGCTGAATTCAATGTCACATAAAATAGTTTTAATAACTTCCATAAATTGTGCTACCTGAAACTACTTCATTTTGAGAAGATTTTATAAAATTTCTCTGGAAGTCAATAGTTTCAAAGTTTCCTGTAGCTTAGGCACATTGAATTTATCATTTAACTAATAATTTAATAAAAATTCAGTGTAATTCGCTAACTTGGAGATTTTGTTGTGCTATTTCTTATAAAATTCTAAAATAGCATTTTCCTTGGAATGAGTCAATAGATCTTTCATAGTTAAAAGTTATCTATAGAAATGTCTATTTATCTTTTGTATGTCTTATCTTACTAAACAAGATTTCTATTCCAAAAAATGTATCATAATTATATATGTAAGATTTTATTGAAGTGTAAAAATCTCAGCTGTATTTTATCTATTTTCATTATTTAAAAACAAATTTGAATTAAAAGTTTACAAATGATTCAGTTTATATATAATTTCTTGCAAAGATGTTAGAGATTTGCAAACAGTGCCAGATACTGGTAATGCCAAGTATAACCGTTTTCAAATTTAACCATCAGTTTCTTGCACTGTTCTTGCACATTACTGGGGTGATCATTGTATAACTGAAACCCAAGCACAAAATTTGTAAGCCTATAACTGTACCTCATGGTGTTTCACTAATAAAAAAAGAAAAAAAAAGAAAAAAAAGAAAAAAAAGAAAGTAATAGATTCATTGAATTTGTGTTATGACTCTTAGTTCTTAATTTCATCTTACCTCTTTTTCTTTTTTTTCTAAAAATTTTGATTAATGCAGACTTTATTATTTTTCTTAGTATGGAAATAGGCTCATCAACAACTACTATCCCTTTTGTGCTCCAGATAATATAATCTTTTTTATCAAGGTTCATATTCCTCCATCAAATTGTTATTTAGGGTGGAGAAATATGCATCTATGAAAATAAAGTTCTCTGTGTCTTATTAGCAATTTCAAAACTTAACTAAATTGTACCATAATAAACAATGTAAAATACAGAATAGTTAAGAGTGAAACGTTTACATATGAAACGTAGAATAAAGTAGAGATACAAGGAGGCCTTAGTAAAAGTAAAAGTAAAGGTCCTCCCATTGATCATCGATTTGCTTGAGCGGGCCCAGTACCGTCTCCATTGGAGACTTTGTTGTTACTGTGTCTGGCATATCGAATACTCTAGGTAGCTTGCCAGGCTCTCCGAGAGGGGCGGAGGAATCGAACTCGGGTCGGCCATGTTGGCTGCGTGCAAGGCAGACGCCCTTGTGACAAATATATTCTACATTATTAACACTAGTTTCATTTACTTCAACAAAATACATTCTTGATTGGGATTTAATTTTCTAAATTTACTATTGAAAAGATGTTTCAGAAGTTAAGTAACTTGCTCTGAATAATAATAAAAAAATGTTATTAGCATTCAAATTGAAACTCAAGTAAATCTTACCATGTCTTATAGATGTACAGTCTTATAACAATTTGACAATAACGCTACCCTGGCTTTATTTGTGGCATATATGATGTAATGATAATATTGACATTCAATTAATGTACTTTATATGAAATAATAAATGTTTCTAAAATTAATATTACTTCTACATAAGAATCCACCTATTTTTCAAAGACTTGTTCTGAATTGCAACACAAAAGTTGACCGAAATCAGCATTATATTTTTATTAGGACCAATCCTAACTTCAATATTTCATAACCTCAAATATTAAAGATCTAGATACAACTTAAGAAACTGAAATCAAAATTATAAAATTGAAAAATTGAGAATAGAAATTGTCATAAAAATTAGGAAGGTTTTAACAGTTAAAGACTAGGAATATCAGATATTAATGATTGATGATTTCAGAGGAGACACTCAAGTGTAGTCCAATAGTTCGAGAAAGGAATATCTGGCAAGGATATATATACTTGAAATCATCAGATATGTAGTATCATCCTAAATCAATACCAGGGTTGGCTGTGTGATCAATTTATGTGTACCCCAAGACTATTATTTTCCAAGAGGGATTTGCAACTTGAACATAAACTATTATTCCAAGGGATTGAATGCTGTTTAATTAAAGCTTATCTTTGTTTCAAATCATTTTATTTGAATATTGAACAAAAAATCTGTTAGGTGGGGTAGGAGTTCAGACTAAATATTGAACTAGAAAAAATCCCCCTTATTAATGCATAAACTTATCTATTTATTACTCAGATCTTAAAAAATATTGAGTGACCTACCTTTAATTATCTTATAATTTTTATCTTTAATTGCTTATAATCTGTTACTAACTTTGCAACAAGTTAAGCAGTACCCCATGTGACATAGAAAATAATCCTTCATAATGATATTTTCATGGTATTTAATGATATTTATAAATTGATGATATTAATAATCATTACATCATCTTTAATTCACTGTCAATGTCACTGTCCTCCTGTTCATAGATTTGCTTGAGTGGGCCCAGTAATGTCTCCATTGTTATGACTGTTGCTGTGTTTGTCATATTGAATACATCACGGGTAGCTTGCCAGGCTTTGCCATGCGGGCGAGATACTCTCAGTAGCTTGCCGGACTCTCCAAGAGGGGCGGAGGATCATCTTTAATTATATTTAGTTAAGTGAAACCCATGATCTAACTTTAGTTATTTAATATAACATCAAAATAAGCACCTGTTTGCAAGATGGTCTATGTTTTGATTGAATTGAAGAGAGAAATTTTCAAAACCTTGGTGATAATAACAGAAGGATGTAAGATAGGAAGGAAGGTAAATTCATTTAATTTCTGTAACATCATCCTTTGAAGTTGTACCATGTGCTCCAAAATAGCTTATGAGTCTGCTGTGCTCACTTTCAGTTAGCGAATTTTAAGACTTTCTTATGAATATTATCATTTATATTCACACAGAGAAATGTGATGAATAATGCATATGCATCAATTAACCTTTAACAATTTCTCAGTCCATTGTAACTCACCCTAAAATCATTTCAATGGCCCATATACTTTAGTGTACAAATGCACAGTGTTGTTAAACACACTTTTCTGAGATGCAGAAATGATAGTGAAATTTCACTGTACTGAGTACTATAAATATTTTGCACTAGAGATATAGTACAGAGTTTAAGGCACTTATCTTGCATGGAGCTGATTGAAATTCCTAGCAACACTTATATCTCTTGAGGACCACCATGAATGATCTCTGAGTACTGAACCAGGAGTAAGAACTAATAACTTCTTGATGTTGTCCCAAAACTAAACAAAGGAAAACAAATAGTAATTGTGATTTTTTAGCATACGAGACTCTTGCACATAACACTCCTGTACAGAAGCACAGAAGTTTCCACATAATGAATTAGAGTTTTAAACCAAACTTTGCATCTTTTAAAAATTAATTTATTGAATCAATCAACCAGAACTCTGCACCAGGCTGTTTTCACTTGGGGCACTCTGGAGGAGGGCAGCGAGAGCCCTCCCTGTCCAAAGGGACCCAGCCCCGGCAGCTGACCTCAACTACCCAACTGCCGCCATGTTCTAGTCACTTTCCAGACTGCACAGATGCGCAACACAACATGGGACACTTCCTACACATTGCCCATAATTATCACACCCTGTTTGATGGAGTTCAGACAGTAGGGAACAGAATATATATATATATATATATATATATATATATATATATATACCTCTTGGAGTGCCTGGCAAGCTACCAAGAGTATCCCGCCTGCATGGGCAGAACCTGGCAAGCTACCCGTATTGTATTCAATATGCCAAAACCAGTACCTATAACAGGTCTCATTCCCTTGACCCTGAAAGATCCTCCAATTGTTGGGAAAGACTAGTAGGGAGAGGCTGCTAAAATCTCATGGCTGGGACTAATGGAGACGTTACTGGCACCCGCTCAAGTAACTTGACAAACAAAAGGAGGACAGTGATAAAGTAAATCATTGTGAATTACAAAGTTATAAAGTTAGTCAAAATCGAGTTCCTGTGTACCATGTTTGAATGCCAATCCCTTCAGCAGTATCTACTTCCCTACATCAACGCTACCATTATCCCTCCTGGTCTCAGCCTGTGTATCTAGAAGTTATGTTTTTTTCTTTTTCTTTCTTCCTTTTAGGCATTGTTATTTATAATACAGTTACTGATAGGGGATTTTGCATACCACTTTAACTCCTTTTCATACCCAGTCCTCTTCCAGAATGATCACTTCCCTCTCATTGTCATAGTAGTTCATTCCCTGATCTACCCCCATCTCCCACAGTGGCAAGCTTCCAATTAAAGATCTGTTCTGTCCGCCATTTCTTATCTTTGGGCAGTAGTGTCAACCAGACTGCGTTGTTTTCTTTTATATATCCCTCACATGAGTGAAATCACTCTGTGTCTTCTTGCTCTGACTCATTTCACTCAGCATGATACTCTCCAGATTCATTCATGTCATAACAAATTTCATGATTTCATGATTCTGGAAGGAGCGATAGCACAGTGGTAGGGCGTTTGCTTTGCACGCTGCTGGCCCGGCCGACCTGGGTTTGATTCCTCCACCCCTCTCTGGGAGCCATGCAAGCTACTGAGAGTATCTCACCTGCACGGTAAAGCCTGGAAAGCTATCCATGACGTATTCAATAAGCCAAACACAGTAACAAGTCTCACAGTGGAGCCACTACTGGGCCCGCTTGAGCAAATCAATGAATAGGAGAACAGTGCTACAGTGCTACATGATTCTGGGGAAAAGTAACTTGTCTCTTCTAGTTTTTATTGTAATATAATTATTCTACATTTCAATGTGCAGAAAAGTTAGTTTCATCCATCATGGTAGTGGAGTAGGAAAAATTAGCTTAGAATTTATTTTTATGGGGTTACAATTTACTACGGCATTCTGAATTTGATTTTATATTATTAATAGCATCACTTAATATAAATCTTTGTTCATTCGAATAAAATCTGTTTAGGAGACCCAGTACATAATGTAGTAATTTAGAAGCCATATTAATACATATTCTGAGAGAAGTTTAAGGGAAAATATGTGCAAAATATGTGCATTTATTCCTAGTAATATAATGAGAAGGAAGGTGGGATACATGAGATAAATTTTGTTAGAAGATCCTGTTCCCCAAAGAAGAATGTTATGAATTGAAAGATCTTGCAAAGAAAATTTCTTATTCAGTGCATCCCATACTTACATAACATGCTAATGTCTTGTACTATTCACTAGGTTATGGTGAATCATACAAGTTATTTAAAGATTCTGGTCATTAGCAAAGTGGACATTAGGCCATAAGAGCATATTAGAGCCCAGTAAATTTTAATTTTATTAAATTGTAGACTCTTTTTACTGTTTTAAAAATATTTAGAAATAAATTTTACTTCAAAATAATTTAGCTCAAAATATGACCTCTTAATGTGTCATTCAGTTTGGATCATTCTAGGCAAGAACTGACAAAAGCCTTAGCAGTTTACTTCAAATCATTTTATTCATATGTCATTAAAAACATATTATATAATACATGTATTTGTATTGCCCATACATAAGCCTCAAAGAATATACATATTTAACAATTTTTCTTAAATATTACTCATTCCTTATGAACGAATATACCTGGAGAAATTGACATGTAAAACTGAATATCAAATACAATGATACTAGAAGAAGATAGACATGAATATTGAGCAACAGATTACAATCAAAAACTTTATAGGAAAAATCCTGCTATAAATAAAACACAATCTATTTCCTTTGAAAATTAATTGACATCCATCTTAAGTAAATTGTTAAAATCAGAAGAAAACTAGCACTATGGAGTTACGTACTATTTTTAATTATTTAATTATGATATTAATAATAGCTTGTAAGTAGGCAATGTTTATATGAATTAAAAGTGTACAGTCACCTTATTCAACTCTCCTACTTTTAAAACTTATAAGGTACATTTGTTTCATTAATAGTTTTTCATAGTCTCTCAAAAATGCAGTATAGATGTCTTAGAATTTCCTGTCTGGTTCCCAGAAACAAGTTCATGGTTGCTAAATTTGTATTTTTGGAAATAAAGAATCAGTAGAGAGGAAGGAAAACAGGGTTAAAATGTTTTCAATTTTGGCATTTTAGTAATAGCACAATGAATAAGTTATAGTATTTGATGTCTCTTATTTTGAAGGTGCGTTTTCCAAAATAAGTTTCTGGAGCAAAATTTGATTGATCAAACAAGATAAAAACAATATTTTTAGAAAAAAATTATCTTTTTGCATACTATGCTTTTTTTTAAATTGATCCCTTTGGGGCTATGTTTGTATAATTTTTTTTTAATTGATCCCTTTGGTGACACAATAGCAGGTAGGGCTGTACTATTCTATATTGTTTGCTTCTTAGGAGTGACCTCTGAAAACAGAGTCAAGAATAAATCCTGAAAAACACTATGTGCCCCATCCAAAAATAAAAAATAAATAAATAAAATATACTCTTGTTTGAAAATTGCATATTAATAGAGCTTCCAATTTGTGCAATACTATAAATTGTTATTTGGAAAAAAAGACTTGAAGTATATTCTTGTCAAGAAATCCTTGTCTAGGAATTAGAGCAATAATAGGTAAGGTAAAGGTAAAGGCCCTCCCCCGTTGATCATTGATTTGCTCAAGCGGGCCCAGTAACGTCTCCATTGGAGACTTCGTTGTTACTGTGTTTGGCATACCAAATACGTCACGGGGAGCTTGCCAGGCTCTGCCGGGCGGGCGAGATACTCTCGGTAGTTTGCCGGGCTCTCTGGGAGGGGTGGAGGAATCGAACTCGGGTTGGCCATGTTGGCTGCGTGCAAGGCAAACGCCCTGCCGCTGTGCTATCGTAATACAGTATGTAATGCATTTGCCTTGTACACAGCCTAACTGGGTTAATTCCCCGATATCCTATATGGTCCCATGAGCCCCATCAGCAGTAAACCCTGAGTTCAGAGAAAGGAATTAACCCTGAGCACAGACAGGTGTGGCCCCCCCAAAAAAACACACACAGAAAAGAAATACTGGTCTGGATATATGTTATTATTATCAAATACTTGTTTTACTAACTAATTGAGATAGCTTCCTTCACCTGGGCTTTTTACCTTCGCAGTCTTAATCAGTACTTAATCAGTACTTCAAGCATGTTATTGCATTTCTGCTTAATACTATGTCCCTAAAATGTAGATATAATAACTTAGAAGTCATTGCTTTTAAAATATAAATATGCCTGTCTTTTTCACAGTTATAAAAGTTCATCGATTTGCTTGAGTAGGCCCAGTAATGTCTCCATCGTGAGACTTGTTGTTACTGTGTTTGGCATATCAAATATGTCACAGGTAGCTTGCCAGGCTCTGCCTTGCAGGTAAGATACTCTTGATAGCTTGCTGGGCTCTCCGAGAAGGGCGGAGGAATCGAACCCGGGTCGACTGGGTTGGCTGCATGCAAAGCAAACACCCTAATAAAAGTAAACGTCAAAAAAATCTTAATTTTTTAATGTTCTATGTAGTCACATGATTTTATCATCATTTCAATATTATTGCTCAATGAATTGTAACAGCAAATGGGATAGGCATACAGTTATACGCAACAAGTAATACACAGTAAAATCTGTAATAAAATGTTATTATTATACATAGTTTCCCCCTCCATTAAGTATTTAAAATAGAAATTGACAGTTCAGCTAACTCGTAATTAGCATAGCGGTGAACCAGATTTGTTTAGCTGTCCACAAACTTCATGGATACTTAACTAAGTCACTTCTGAGACAGCCATCTGTGTTATTTCAGTTCAGAAATATGCTTTTATAAGCTGATAGAAATCCCTAAGTGCAAAAATTAAGCCACACATCCCTGCTTATCTTGAAGGGCAACTTTTTGACATCTAATATAATACTGCAAATATTCTATTGTTCCACATGAATCAAGTACATTGAGCATGAACTTCTGAGTACTGACATCCTGCAAACTGACCTCTGCAGGAGTCCTAAGATAGCATTGCCCTTGGTCATGAAATGTAATATGCCCGCACTGTAAAATCTATCTTTCATTTTAAATTGAATGACATCTTGAGGTCTTACCAGACAGATAGACTTCCTCAGAAAAATATGAAGATACAATGTGGTTAAAAATATATTTCTATAAATCTTATGGCACTGTTCTCAGTTAATCTGACTATCACATTTAGTGCTGCTCACAGTCCTCATCTCTACTAAGATAACCATAAAATAATATTTATTTAGACATTAAAAACTTTTAAAAATTAATTTATTATTACTTGGGATCGTGGGGTACACCATGATCTGCTTGTGGGCTACCCCTACCCCTACTCAAAGAACCATGTAATGTGAGAAATCAAACAGAACACACTCTTAACCTATTGAGGTGTCCCTCCATCAGCCCTGATATTTTTGTAATCTCTCCTCTTTTATACTTCTACTTCTTATTCTAATGCATGACCATCAATTTAGTATCTCTCTATCTAAATTTTAACACATTCAGTCCATTGTTGACATACAGTGTAGTATTATGTTCTTAAACTTTCTGTAAATTTTATGAATATTTTATTTTAATGCAAACAAAGAAGCAACATTTTCTAGATTTTAGAACCAATTTACGTATCTAAGAAATGGATCAAATGCTGTTGTAATCTGGTATCTGTATATAGTTTTAATGAGTACAGAGGAGATACGTTAAATATGAACATTGCTGCACCAAATAGCAAATCTAAACAGGAGCTAATCAGCCCCTCACAAGTTCTTCAAAAGAAACTACTCAAAAATGACTCAGATTGAGCAAAAACATTAATTATCAATGACTTTGAATCAAAAGTTGCAATCTAGTGAATATTCTGGAAACTATAGAAAACATATTTCTCTATTTTGAAATTATAGACTATATACTATATTTCAAAATGGTATATCAATCTATATAAAGAAAGAAAGAGAAATAGAGGACTTAGAGATATGGTATAGACTCTGGCTAGATTTTGAACATAATATACTGAATGAAATAAATATTTGACTTTTTATCCTCTTAGACATAATAACCCAGTTAATAAAATACATTTTAAGCATTTTAGCATGTGTATCTCAGTTTGTTTATGTGTGTGTTATGCAAGTAAATCTTACAAGTGTGTGATTTAAAAAAAATCACAATATGTTATTGGATTGAATGGGTCAGACCAAGTTGACATCAGAAAAGCAGTAAAGGACATTCATAGGAATTGACATTTCAGATGAAAACTGCAACCAAGATTGCAATAGCATAGCAAAAATTACTTCCATGCTGAGGACAAAATTTGGGAAGTGCAGAAAGGAAAACATTATTTGTATTGCTGAAGAAATAGAAAAATACCTTAACATATTAGAAGTATATAAGAACCTTAATATATTGCCAATGTATTAGAATTACAAAAGAATACCTCTAGATAAAACTGGAGGCATAGAAGAGACAGATCATACCAACCATCTTACAATAAGAATCATTGTCAGGGTTCTCCCATTGTTCATCAATTTTCTCAAGAGGGCCCAGTAACGTCTCCATCATGAGACTTTGTTGTTATTATGTTTGGCATATCAAATACATCACGAGGAGCTTGCCAGGCTCTGCCATGCGGGCGAGATACTCTTGATAGCTTGCTGGGCTCTCCGAGAGGTGCGGAGGAATTGAACTCGGGTCGGCCATGATGACTGCATGCAAGGCAAACGCCCTACCCGCTATGCTATCGCTCCAGAACCATAATAAGAATATACAATTTTATTTTAATTACTACCAGCAACTACCTTGGGGTTTTGTAGTACATAATCCACTTTTAATTTTAATAATATCTATTTGGCTAATTTGAGAAGATTGAATTAATAGAAGCAAGAGAGAGAGAGCGAGAGAGAGGGGGGAAGATATTATGCTGATTTTATGTAGATATAGAGGAAATAAATATATGGATTTGAGAAGAACTTTATGGGGAAATTGGCAGGACATCTGACAATTTGAATATAGATGATATAGTCAAAGCTACAAAGTCTGAAAGTCTGAGGTATACCATGAGTCATGGCATGTAAAGATCTCTTTGTTAAAATAGAGTTAAATGAATGCACTTAGTAAGAAAGAGAAAAAAATATTAGAAATGTTAAATTGAGCTTATTTAAGAATTTAAGCACATGTATTCACTAGACAACTGTGATTTTGACACTTTCAAGGCAAGTTTGAATATAATAGCATTATTGACATATTAATGACAGGGAAAATTTCCCAAAAGTTTATGGGAGAATTTAGTGGTTCCAGTATTAAATATCTAAATTCCAGTATTATAGTATTAAACCTAGAGTTCTGGTATATAATATAGCTGATAAAGCACATGGGACATAAGACTCTTTCTTTGCATGATTCTGACCCTACTTTGTTACTCAGTACTACATGTGGTTCCCCAAGTCCTCCCAGAATCGGTACCTGAGTACTATCAAGTGAAAACCCCCAAATAATAACTAATTAAATGAATAATTATGGACTAACAATTATGAAATTGTATGGATTTATGGTTGAATAAAGGTAATTAAAATGGCACAGGGAGTGAGGATGTCAAGTTAGGAGAAAGCTGTGAATCTGTTCTCCTTCATACTGGAGTCAATGATTTCACTTCCATGGTTTGTCAGCAAGATGGAATGCGGGGAACAAAATATTTAACTGAAAATCATGATGTGCAAGAATCAGAAATATGGATTTTTCAAGGTTGTATGCTGTCAGAAGTATAATATGTTGAGACATGCAAAGGGCAAGACAAACTACAAGATGAGAGTAAAATTCTGGAAATAATAATAGAGAGGAACTAATTTTACATTTACGCTGAAGTTCCTAAAGAACCCTGCATTTGTTTAGTTTTAGTTCAAACCTTGAAATACTCTGGGTTAACTCTGAGCTCTACTCACAGAAATTGTTCTAAGTGGTATTCAGGGAACTTACGGGATGACAGGAATCAAACCCTGGTCATCCACATGCAAGCCAAGAACCTTTCTTGATGTACTTTTGCTCCAGCTCCAGGAGAACACTTTTTTTACTAACCACTGGGACAGCACAACTTCAAGAAATGACAGTTTCACAAGTCAAACCAAATAAAAATAACGTTCCAAATATAGTTTTAGGATATGATAGACAGTAAAATTATGAAACTGGAATTTCAGAAGGCAAATGAGGGGGTTAGTTAGAAAGAGATATTATATTAAGAGGAAGATTATTAGACTGCAGTGCACTTCGAGCAAAGACTCTTTTATTCACGAGTGATTATACTGAAAGATTTTTATGATATTCCATATTATTATAGATGAATATAGATTTATAAGACTACAATATAAATGGGGACTAAAAACTACCATGTAGTCAATATAAGAGGTTAACTGTATCTTTTTTTTTTAATTGAATCACTATTGAGATACACAGGATTAGGTTTCAGTCACACAATGTTCCAACACCCATCCCTCCGCCTGTGGACATTTCTCACCATCACTGTCCCCAGTATCTCTTCTGTCAACTGCCCCCACCCAGACCCCTGCTCTGCAACCTTCCTCTGTGAAAGATGCAGGGACTTTTCTTTTCCCTCTCTCCCTCCTCCTTCCCCCACTCCCCTTTTGGGTTATGATTTGTAATATGAATACTCAGAAACCATCACGTTCAATCCTTTACCCACTTTCACCAACATCTCCCAACCAGAGCAATCAGTTTCAACCATCATTGTCATTGTGGTCCTTTGTCTATCTCAACTTCCCTCTCCCCCAGCACTTAATTCAGGCTTTCAACCATGGACCAACCCTTCTGGTTAAGCATGTCTTTAATCCTTAGGCAGTCTAATTCAGTAGTTGTAATTATGTATGTATACCCATGTCTTGTAGGGATGAAATAAATATTACCAAGCTAATTTTTTCCTTGGAGTAGATTAAGGCCTGCTGGAGAACAATCAAATCACCTTTTATCCCATTTTTTCTGCTGAGAATTGATAGCGCTAGTAATCTTATTATCATATCCATCCCTTTACTTCCACTGCCACCTTCTAACCCAGGTCCAAACCAACAATCCTATCACTACCCCAACCTCCATCATCACTGCTTCTTCCTCTTACCCATGGCTGCACACTTATGTTCTAGTTAGGCTCTATACATTTTAACTGATATCACTAAGGGAAATTAGTGATTTAGTTCACCTATAATTTGTTTTCATTTGTATCACACTTTCCTCCACAGTGTAATTTTCTGTCAATAGGAAAGGGAGGGTATCTGATACATAGGATTGTTCCTCTCATTAACTAAATGGTTGGGGCAGATTTGAAAAACTCAGAATGCTCAATGGTTTAGTCACATTGACTGCCATCTCAGTCATGTAGACTTTTGGAAGAATCATTAGTGGGATGTTTTTAGAATAGAGTAGCCAGTTAAGAGCAAAGGATTACATGTCAAGTTTAATTTCAATGTGTTTACATATGAGTGAAAAAGCAAGCTCAAGAAATATATTTTTTAACCAACAAAAGCAAAAATTTCAAGCAAGAAAAATAAATCAATAGAAAACTGTCTGTCTTGGTTAGACAAAGAATATAATTTAATTGTTTTTCATCTATATTCCTTCAGTATAAGTAACTAATAGAATTTGGATTTAAACCTCTCACTTCAAAGACTGATTACTCTTTCAAATTTGCAATTGCATTTTCAAATTGTAATGCTGAATATTTTGTATCCATACTTTAATTCTTAGCACACTTTAATTAGTCTGGAAATTCAGAAAAATGCTTTCTTGTTCAATTCTTGTATAGTCAATGGAAGAAAAAATAAAGTTGTATTACTATTTATGCTAATCACATAAATAAATTGTTTTAGAGACAAAACTGTTAGAAGCTTCTAAGTAATCCTTGCTAAGGACAATACATTTGTTTTCCGAAATTTAAAGAAATGCAGTTTTCTGCCTTTATGCATGGTTGATAAACACAGAATTGTACGATCAGAATAATTTAATTTATTTTTAATCTTGAAATATATGTTCCATTTTATAAGTTATTCATGTTTCAATTCCACAATGAAATGTTTTATGGCTTCACATTTAAGTGGCTCAAATTAGTATATCATTACTGAGAACTCTTAGAATATTTTAAAATTTCATCATTAAAGTAGAACTAAAATGTCAGAGGGAACAATAAAAACAAACAAACTGTCCTCCCATTGTTCATTGATTTGCTTGAGCGGGCCCAGTAATGTCTCCATTGTGAGACTTGTTGTTACTGTGTTTGGCATATTGAATATGTCATGGGTAGCTTGCCAGGCTTTGCCGTGGGGGCGAGATACTCTCGGTAGCTTGCCGGGCTCTCTGAGAGGGGTGGAGGAATCGAACCCGGCTTGGCCGGGCTGGTTGCGCACAAGACAAACTCTCTACCACTGTGCTAGGGAACAATGGTGATACAAAACCTAGTTGACTAGCCTAAAAGGACATGGTTAGGATTTTGACATGTTTCAATTTCCCTTTGTATAAAAGACAAAAATAATATAAAAACTGCAAATGCAGAATTTATTATTATTAGTTGAAAAACATGTTTTAAATATATCAGCATTTGAAACAATCGTTTATTAAAAGTGTAGGTATATACTTCTAATACAGTAAGCTATATGTTTTCATTGCCTATGGGCATCCCTTTGTGATTTTTTAATTTATATTGGTGACAATTATCAACACGCTTCAGTTTGTTTGTTTTTTTTTTATTTTGGGGTCACACCCGGCGATGCACAGGGGTTACTCCTGGCTCTGCACTTAGGCGTTACTCTTGGTGGTGCTCAGGGGACCATATGGGATGCTGGGAATTGAACCCAGGTTGACCGCTTCAAGGCAAATGCCCTACCCACTGTGCTATTGCTCCAGCCCCAATACTCCTCAGTTTTTACTATCCAACATAAATTTATATTTAGAAAAAATAAGGATATATTACTCTATAGTAATTTCAGTCAAAACTTATTTTACATATCTGTTATATGACAAAATTATATGTATGATATTTTGTGCAGATTCTGACATAAAAATTTGCTCGAGCGGGCCCAGTAACGTCTCCATTGGAGACTTTGTTGTTACTGTGTTTGGCATCTCAAATACATCACGGGTAGCTTGCCAGGCTCTGCCGTGCGGGCGAGATACTCTCGGCAGCTTGCCGGGCTCTCCGAGAAGGGCGGAGGAATCGAACTCAGGTCAGCCATGTTGATGGCGTGCAAGGCTTTTGCCCTACCGCTGTGCTATCTCTCCAGTCCCTCCAAACACAGAAATATTAATTTAAAAATATATATGCATAGATGGATAAATAGTATAACTGGAATGATGCTTGCCTTGCACAAGCTTGACCTGGGTTGGATCCTAGGCATTCCTATCAAGAGTAATCCCTAAGCACAGAGCCAGGAGTAAGCCCTAAGCACTAGCAGGTGTGCCCCACCCCCCAAGAAAAAGCAAAACAAAACAAATATATGTGTTTAAATTTGTTCATAAAGGACTATTTCCAATAATCAGAACCCAGGAAAAACAAACAAATGCTCAATATCAGATAAGTGAATATTGAAATTAGGGCATTCATACACCATGGGATTTCTACTCAGCAATAAAGAAAGATAAAGTACTATTTTTTTGCTATAACTCAGGTGGTACTATATGATAGTACATTAAGTGAAATAAGTCAGAGAGTACAAATGCCAGATCATCTTTATCATGTGTTGTGCATGCAGAAATGAAGTAAGAGAATGGGTAATATCTATTAGAAAAAAGTACACAACACTTTTACTGACAACAGAACTATGGTTACCAAAATAGGAAGGAGGGGGTAAATGAGGGAACAGTGAAACAGTGAAAATGAATGGAGCATATGATTTTAATACTACCTTAAGCACATAAAAATACTAATGTAATAAGATATATAATAGAACAGTATTTAATTTTAATATTAGTGGTAGTAGGAAATTAATAAAATAAAAATATGTAGAGAACAAGAAAGCCATAATGTCTATTACCCCTTCTATACTGGAAAATTATTTTATAAAAAATTGAAAGCACAGAAGAAGTAGAGGGAAGGTGTGTAGTAGTGTAATCTCAAGGGAAAGAGCCAACAGATAGATTTAGGAATGATCTCCAATATCCTACAGGATTTCTCAGACAAAAAGCTGTACTATGAACCTTTATTTCTAGAAGTAGCATAAAGTACATGGTGCCTGGTAGTAGGAGATGCTGAAAATGTAGCTGAGATAACTTGAAGTAAAAGAGATGTGTCAGAAAGGGATGGAGCACCTGGCTAATATATGCTGCCCCTAAGTTTCATGTTTACTCATCAGTGCATGACACCCAGCATATCACTCAGGTGTTTCTGATGGCCCTAGAGTCAAGCATTACACTGATGGATCTGAGCACACAAAGAAAGGTGATTGCCTATTGTGTGTTGTGTGTTAGTGCACGTGTTCGCGTGCGTGTGTGTGTGTGTGTGTATGTGTGTGTGTGTGTGTGTGTGTTGGGAGCACGCCCAATGATGCTCAGGGATTTCTCCTGCCTCTGCTCTCAGGGACGACTCCTGGCAATGCTCAGGGGACCATATAGCATGCTGGAGATCAACCAGGGCCTGCCACGTACGAAGCAAATGCCCTTCCCACCGTACGATTGATTCAGCCCACATCTGATTGACTTTTTTGAGAAATTTCTATGCAGCATAGATTTATCTAAATTTGTAAGATGTTAGGGGCAGTACAGAAAACTCCATAGCATTGCATTTTGACTCAAAAAGCAGAACAGAATCTAATTAGGAGTAAAAGCAACAAACTCAAAATAAGGCTATTGTTCAAAGAAACCCATTTGCCCTTCAGAAAGGGTGACATCATGAACAACAAAGAAGCATTCAAGATTAAAGGAGGCTAGAGAAAAAAGACAATTAAATGCAATAAGTGAGACTCCACTGGATTCTGAATCGAAAAAGACACGTAATTATTACTACAGAGAACTTTATTAGTCTCCAGGCAAAATTTGAATAAAAGTTATACATTGCATTTGTGTTCCAAGTATTGATTTGCATTGCTTTCTTTGATTATGCAAGGGAATACCCTATACTTATATGACACAAGCTGAATGTAGAAGTGTAAAGGTCACAATGTGTGTCATTTTTCTCTTAGATGACTCAAAGTTTACATCAATTATTTTTAAAAAACGCCTGGGCAATGGGAGAATCTAGGTGAAAGTGATTGGAGTTCATTTAATCATGCAGTTTCTTTGTTTTAAAGACTGCACAAGCAGTATTCAAAGACAGTTGCCATTTCAGTGCTTAGAATTTTTGTTGATAGTTCTCTCTGGACCACACTTAGAAAAAATGAATCCAGACCTTCAAATGCAAAGCATATTACCCAGCTTTGGAGATATCTCTCTGACTTTAGTCCACTATAATTTATGTTGACTTATATGCTTGTTTATTTGACTGGGAGGGGTTTACATGCAGCTGAGCTTAGGGGTCATTTTCAACCTTGTGACTGTGTAAAATAAAAGGAACAGGAGAAATTTGGATAAATGAAGTGTGACTGAGCTCTCAGTTGCCCGTGGTGATACTTGAAGGGTCACATGTAAGGCAAATGCTTAAATTTGTACTTATTCTCCAACTCCTTCATTTTTACCTTTCTTAAGTTTTTCTAAGTTTGAAATTATTTCAAAATAATGAGGTAAAAATAACAGGAATGCTTTCAATTTGTATTAGAACCCAGAGTGGATAACCATGTAGTTGTGAACCTGTAAAGTAGAGATAATTGGCCCTTTTTAGCTCACAGGTAATTACAATGATCTGTGAAATAATGTAGTTCACAGGGCTTTATTTATATTTTCTAATATTTTGAGAAATATTTTATAGGAGAGAAAGAGTGATTTATCAACCCCTATAATCATATATCAGAAAGTGTAAATTAGTTTGAGATCATTAAGAACTTTAGCTTTTGTATACCAAATTTTCTTACCAACCATGTCTCGATCAGAAATGTAGGAACCAGGAATGAAGCTTTTCTTTATAGGACGATTTAATCATACATATCTTTTTATTTTTCTGTTTTGGGTTCACACCCTGTTGTGCTCAGGGCTTACTCCTGGCTCTGCACTAGGGGATCATATCTGGTTGGCTCAGGGGATGATAAGTGATGCAGAGGATCACACCCAGATCAGCTGCTTGCAAGGCAAGTGGCTTACCATTGATACTATCTCTCTGGCCCCAACAGTAGGAAATTTTAAGCTAAAATTAAAATAGAACTAAAACAAACAAAAGAAGCATCTACATAATTACCAGACTATGTATATTTACTGTTCCCATTTGTATGATCTTTGTTTTATTATACTGAGGAGCATAACAAATGTTTGCTCTTCAATGATAAGTGAGCAGATGAAATCATAAGAGAATTTCGTAGTTGGGCAGATACTGTATAGTTAAATGATCATTTTGAACCTCCACTGGGAAATTGCTACCGTGTTTTGTGTAGGGGTCACAAAAAGTTTTACTCATACTAGCAGCTCAGTCACACTTCATTTATCTAAATTCCTCCTGTTCATTTTATTTTACACAGTTAACAGAACACTACAATTTTAATGAGTTGTATATTTACATTTGTTTTATATGTTGGCTGAAACTCATTCAGATAAAACTCAACTAGTTTTATAATGACCAGTAAGTAAAAGAATTAGTTTCATCATTCCTACAACTGTAGATCAAAGTGAGTAAAAGCTGATTATTAGAAAAGTTATTTATTTTTTCTGACCTCCACTATTTTCTATTGTTTTTCCCCACAACTAAAATTTGCAAGCAGAAATAAAAACCAGGCTAATATCTGAACAAATCCCACATTCGATGTCATCTTCTTATATATTCTTTTTAAAATTGTTACATGATTAATGCCATCACTCACCACAACCCATTATGTTGAAACATCTCTCAGACTTTTTTGACAATCTGTGTTTTCTTTGACTATAACATCTAATTTGATTCAGTTGGTTTTCACTAATGGATGCCTCTAATTTTCTTGTTTTTAACACTCTTTACTTTTTTCCTTTTAGTATCAGATCCAATTAAGTCATCTCAAGATGACTTCCGAGGAGTCTCTATTTCCAGACTCATTTCTTCTGTTCAACAGCATTTCAACTGTTGCTACTGTCTGTTCCTATCACTTTTTATACATGATCTATACTTACCACACTATGCATAGCAGGTCAGAGCATCCATCTTCTACATCATCTATGTCTAAAACTATCTACGGATCTGTATCTTTCAGCTCTGTAAAATAGAACAATAAGAAAAGAAAATCTTAAAAGTACTATGCTTTTTAGTTACGGTGATAAAGAAAACTTCATATATGAAGAATAGTGTTTAATGGTTTACAGTAATTAAAGAAAAACTGTTTTCTCCCTGTATTATCTTGGGATAGCTATTAACAATTGGCTTACAAATGAAGAAAGATAAAGGCTGTAAAGAGAGAGTGATGTGTGCAGTATGTGTGTGTAAGTGCTGTAGATTAGAGGTTTGATAATTTAAGTGACAAGAAAATATAGCACCATATGCCTTTATTTATTCTCCACTGAAATAAAATGCTCTTCACCTGAATGGAATGTCACTTGAAAAATAATTTATTGTGATAAATTGATCTTTCAAGAACATTTGGGGAAATATATACTCATAATAAAATCTGGCTCACACTATCATAGCACAGTATATATTAATCTTTGAAAATTTTTCAGAGTCCCCAACAGCATAAAGACCTAAATTAAAGGAAGACCTTAACTAAAGGTTAAGGAATATATATTTTTGAATCTCTAAAGATACCCCATACTATTACATAGTGCAACGACATTGAGAAAAGTAATGCAAAAGTAATTCACTAAGTTTATAAAATCAAATATTCTTTACTTTTGGCAATCTTAATATTGCTTATTCACTGTAAATCTGATTATTCTTGAAATTTTATTTAAGTCAAGGCAAGATAGTCTGCTATTTACTAATGTAATTTAGTCTCATGAGTGGGTAATCTTGTTAAAATATTGTCAGGTTAATTGAAATTGATTTGCGTTTACTAAACATAGTGAATACTAATCAAATATTAGACACTGAATTGTTGGGGGTATTTAAACTTTTGACAGACACTAATTGTTCGGTGGAAGATTTTGTTGTCTCAATGGTTCACATTTCTTTCCACACTTTTTTTCAAAATATAGAAGAGAAAAAAAAGAAAAAATAGCATGCAATTCCTTTATGAAGCTTTGTGATTTGAGAATACTGAGGAGATTTTGGGATTGGTTTTGAGACGATTATTTGTATTTTATTTCAGTTACTATACTCAGCACATTTGCTTTTCCATCTGCTTAATTCCTTTCCATGTTTCCTATTCTCATGGGGTCATTGAGCTCCACATAATAGCTTTTTATAGGGAGAAACACATTGCCAAATAACTTGAAAAGCAGGTCAAAGATAAAACCTGATAGCTTGCATGGGCTGGCCTGGTAGGTTGGTTCATTTTGCATGTTTACAGTAAATGGACTGCAGTCATCTTCTGAGTTGTATGCATATCAGCTCTATGAGGCTTCCAGAAACATTTCTCCTAATATAAAAATAAACCCATCATAATCATTCCTTTTGGGGAAATTTTACAGTTGTTGGTTAACCTGCTCCCTTATGCCCTGCAATATTCATTAGCAGATTTCTCTGTTTATGAGTGATATTATATGGAAATGGTTATGGGAAGCTAACAGATGTAATCACTGAAATAAATTAGAAGGAAAAGTTCTGCTTTTTACAGATGGTTTTATTGAATATGCTTTTCCCCCTTCCACTTTAACATTTAGCTTTCTTTCAACAGAAAACTTTTCTTTACTGACTATGGGAATATGGCCAAAGTGGAGCGATGTGACATGGATGGGATGAACAGAACAAGGATAATTGATTCAAAGACAGAGCAACCAGCTGCATTGGCACTAGATCTAGTCAACAAATTGGTTTACTGGGTAGACCTTTACTTGGATTATGTGGAAGTGGTGGATTATCAAGGCAAAAACAGACATACTATCATTCAAGGCAGACAAGTAAGTGCAATTTTATTGGCAAGTGCAACTAAGGTAATAAAATGCTATCAAAAAACAAAGATCCACAGTTTAACTGTTTGAATTTCTTATTAAGTGAAGATGCAGTATTATAAAAAATGATATTAAATGGGACAGAGATGATGACCTACTTACTAGCAAACTAATTCAAGTGGCTCATTCAAAGGGAACTATACTACCATCTATCCCACATGGCATGGGAAATATTTTGCTCACAAAAGCGAATGCTTGCTTACAGAAGTATCCTTTTTATTTTATTAGGTTAGATTAAATTTTGTCTTCTAAAGATTTTTTTGAATATCACTGAAGTTTAAAAAAATTATCACATGAGAAAATGTATTACTTGCTAAATTGAGCATTTTTGCAAGCATTATTCATTTAAACACCTAAAGCCTTTGTCTCTCCTATATTGTTTTAAAATTTAATTGAAAGTAACAGAACACAAATTTCCTTTGTGGAGCAAAATACAAATGAATCACTTTGCCTCTTTTGGAAGTGAGGCAAAACACATCCAGTGGTACTCAGGGTTTATTTCTGATTCTGAGCTCAAAGACAAAGGAAGGGATTGATGGAGCATAATCTGGGAGTTAAACCCAGCAACAGTCACATGTAAGGAAAGTACCTTCTCCTCTGTACTGTCTCTGGTTCTTGGCCCTTTAGAAAATACAAGGTGAGAGTATTCTTTAATTATCTTTGAATTTTTTTTCTTTATCTGAATGTTTTCTTGAATATAAGTGTTCCCTTTCTTGGAAGATAAATAAATATACTACTCCAGTCGAACTGTAGCACTGTCCTCCAATTGTTCATCGATTTGCTCGAGCAGGCACCAATAACGTCTCCATTGTGAGACTTCTTGTTACTGTTTTTGTCATATAGAATATGTCACAGGTAGCTTGCCAGGCTTTGCCGTGGGGGCGGAATACTCTCAGTAGCTTTCAAGCTCTCCAAGAGGGGTGGAGGAATCGAACCCGGATTGGAAGGGTGGGAGGAAAATGCCCTACCCGCTATGCTATTGATCGCTCTGACCCAGTAAGTTATTTATTCTGCTATCCAATATTAGCAGAGAGACCACTTAATTCTGTTACCTTTAACGTCCTAAAATCACTATTTTTTTTTGGAGGAAGTTGGGTGGAAGTGTGACATGGTGAACTTAAGTCCAAATGGTCCTTCTGTTGATTCTTAGATGACCAGCTCTATGGTTCAATGTCTGTGGCCATGACTACAGTGCAGCTTGACATCTGCAGTGGCAGGAACTGCCAATGTCCACTCTGGCTGTACATCTGGGTTGTTTTCAACCACACTCAGTTATGCCAGCGAGCTTCAGGGCTAAACTCAGTTTCAGCAGATCATGCGGTTCTGAGAATTTATTAAACCAGGACTAACTACATGCATGGCAGATGCTTCAACCCCTACACTCTCTTTATGGCCTCTGAAACCATGTCTTTTGTGGCAAGCTTTTGATAAGTTCTTACTATCCTCCTAATATCTAGAACTTCTTTTTTTGCCTACTTATAATTAAACATTTAAATCATATGGCAGATATCAGAAATTCAAATACATTTTCCCAAGATAACTTTTAAAAGTATTTTGCTATCTGAAAATTTAATGATTTTTAAAAAATTCTATTGCCTGTGCTTTGCTAGTTCCCAAAACATATGCTTAGTCTACCACTAAGTAATCCAACATAAATAAAATTTCTGAAGTATTTGGGTTGTGTGCAGAATGGTCTCTCTAGCACTCCAAAATTATCCCCACCTGTGCTGTGGGTTGATAGTAGAATAGGCACACGTATCCTTACTTTACAGGAAACATACACTTCTGAAAGTAGAGGAGGAGGGTCTGAATAATGTTGGAGTAAAACTTTATTGTGTGGACAGTATTTTCTCTATTGACTCATCTTATCCATAAGCACAAAGAACATCCAAGGATTTAGACCCCAAATCTGAAGAAAACAAGTTAAATGGTAACGAGAAAGTCCTGCTTAATTTTATTTTTTAACAGATAAAATAGTATTGTCTGAGCCAAATTAAGGCTCTGGCATGTTTTAGTAAATATCATGTCAACCCTATGGATAATGATACCAGTAAAAACATGTATTTCTGCTTCAACTCTAACTCACTCTGCCCACCCACATACATTCATTCAGGAATAGCAATAAATCAGAATGATATAACTTGATCTTTAACACTAAGCAATTCTCCCATTAATTCCTAGGTTTTATTTCTCACCTAGAGGAGAAGAAGCAATAGATTATCTCAAAACAACGTGCAAAAGGCAATTTCATTTACTCATGTCTCTTTAGAAAGGACCACGAACAATAGTTAGTTATGCTAAAATGAAAACAAATCATATAATGTTTGCTTAATATACTAAGATAACAAGACTTTCAGATTAAAATAAAATATATTATTTTCTTTAAACTTTTTTATTCATACCTCAAGCACTTCCACAAATTTTTAACTACAGATCTACATTAAAAGAACAGTAAAGAGTGACCAAAAGTGACCCTGCCAAAAACATTTCATTTTTTTTTGTTTTCAATGTTTTATAAAAATGTTTTATTAAGGTGTTAATATTTAATTTAAATTAATTTTTTAATCTTATGTTTCTGTTATTTTCCATGCTTGAGGGTATATTATACTAAATGAGGGTATATTATACTAAGTGATAAGAATGTGATTAGAAACACAAACATATTTTAAAACTCATTTTTCATTAGTCCTTTACATTTGTAAGCACTGTAGTACTGTCCTCCCATTGTTCATCGATTTGCTCGAGCGGGCCCAGTAACGTTTCCATTGTGAGACTTGTTGTTACTGTGTTTGGCATATCGAATACGTCATGGGTAGCTTGCCAGGCTTTGCCCTGCAGATGAAATACTCTCAGTAGTTTGCTGGGCTCTCCAAGATGGGCAGAGGGATCAAATTAGGGTCAGCCACATGGGCTGCATGCAAGGCAAACACCCTACCTGCTGTGCTATCGCTCTAGCCCACATTTGTAAAAGTTTCAAATATTGGTCTGCTTTAAATTTACCCAGTATTTTAAATCTACTCAATAGTTCTCAGTGGGCTCAGGGGTCAGTCCAGGAAGTATCTGACCAACCACTTGTGAAGGTTCTATACTAGGGCCTGGTCATTCAGTAATGCTTGCCAGCAGTGATAGAAATTACAGGACCATTCTAGTAGTTTGTTAAGATCTTTCAAGGTTAATGGCATGCAGTTTCAGGAATCAAACTCAGGCTCTTTTTCATTAAAAAAAAATGCTTCCTACCCCTTATATTATCCCCCAGACTCTTAGTTCTTGTAAAAATTAAGCTATGTGAATTTAGGAATCTATCCATTTCCTCGAGGTTTTTGTGTTCCATGGCATAAAGCTTCTCAAAGTACTCCCTAAGGATCCTTTGAATTTCTGTAGTTTCTATTGTAGTGACTCTCATTTCATTTTTGATTTCATTTATTAGGGTTTTCTCTCTCCCTTTCTTTGCGAGTTTTGCTAGAGGCTTATCCATCTTGTTCACAACAGTCAAAATCTGGAAACAACCCAAGTGCGCTAGAACAGATGAATGGTTAAAGAAACTTTTGTACATCTACCCAATGGAATACTATGCATCTGTCAGGAGAGATGAAGTCATGAACTTTGCTTATAAGTGGATAGACATGGAAAGTATCATGCTAATTGACATGAGTCAGAAAAAGAGGCACACGCATAGAAAGATTGCACTCATTTGTGGAGTATAAAGCAACATAACATGAGGCTGAAACCTAAGGATAGTAGATACATGGGACAGGTAGATTGCTCTATAGCTGGAAGCCTTCCTCATGAGCAAAGGGGAGAAGGCAGCTGGAATAGAGAAGGGATCACAAAGAAAATCATGGCTGGAGGAATCGGTTGGGATGGGAGATGTGTGCAGAAAGTAGATAAAGGAACAAACATGATAACCTCTCAGTGTCTGTATTGCAAACCATAATGCCCAATAGTAGAGAGAGATTATGGGGAATCATATCTGCCATGGAGGCAAGGGGAGGTTAGGAAAGGGGGGGATATACCAGGTGGTGGGGAATGGTGGTGGGGAATGTGCCCTGGTGGAGGGATGGGTGTTTGATCATTGTGTGATTGTAACCCAAACATGAAAGCTTGTAACTATCTCAGAGTGATTCGATATTTTTTTTTAAAAGCTATGTTTTGGCAGATTCTATATATGTATAACTATTACGGTCACGGTCCTCCCATTGTTCATCGATTTGCTCGAGCAGGCCCAGTAACGTCTCCATTGTGAGACTCATTGTTACTGTGTTTGGCATATTGGATACGTCACGGGGAGATTGTCAGGCTCTGCCGTGCGGGCGAGATACTCTCGGTAGCTTGCCAGGCTCTCTGAGAGGGGCGGAGGAATCGAACTCTGCCATATTGGCTGTGTGTAAGGCAAACCCCCTACCGCTGTGCTATATGAAGGAGAAATCTTAAAAATATTTTAGACTTTTACTGAGTATGGAATAAATCTCTCTCAAATATTACATATTTTAAGTTTGAGTGCCAAAAGCATATTATAAAAATAATTATCAAATATGATTAAATTTTTGAAAAGTAACTGCCGAAACATTTTTGTATTAAAACACAAATAAAACTGGCTATTTTTTGCCTGGAGTCAGAGGAAAAAATAAGCAGTAAAATGTTTAATTATTTTGTCAAATAATATGCTCTTGACTCTTCTACAATAAAGATTTTTTTTATTTTTTTATTAAGAGAGAGTAATTAGTTTTTCTTTCTAGTTAAAAAGGGACATGATTTTAAAAAACATATCTTTTCTTTTCTTTAAAAGGTCAGACATCTTTATGGTTTAACTGTATTTGAAGACTATTTGTATGCAACCAATTCTGATAACTCCAATATCATGAAGATAAACAGATTTAATGGCACTGATATTTATTCATTTATTAAAATGGAAAATGCTAGGGGAATTCGAGTCTATCAAAAAAGAACTCAACCAACAGGTAAGATGCAAGACTTCTTTTTAGCCATGAGATGTCTGATTAAAAAAAAAGCAACCAACCAAACAAAAAACATCAGTGCTTCCTATGTAGACTGTCAGAAAAAAAAATAGTTGAGAGCTGGAGAGCAGCGTGAAATAGATTTTGATGGTAGCAGTGAAAATAATGCATAGAAGTTAGACTTAGGATCTATTTGGAGGCATAGATGTAGGCATAGATTTTAGAAGAGAATCAAGAATGATAATTCTAGTTTGACTTAAGCTATTGGAATAATTGAATATTTTACTAGTTTATAAAAAGCAAGTTTTAAGGAGCATATAAAATATATAGATATAAATTTGTGTCTATATGTAGATTATATAGCTTATATCCATACCTATAGAGATGATATAGATGTATGTCTATATCTATAAATATATATAGATATAGATACATGCTTATATCTCTAAATACAAATCAATATATATATATATATATATATATATATACTGATTTGGAGACAAAACTTGCTTATATTTAGTACTTACTCCTAAATCCTCTGTGTTCAGAAATTTTTTTCTGGGGTGCTAAAGGATCATTTATGGAGTCAAGTATCAAATTCAGGACTCTCACAAGGAAGTAATAAGCCCAGTGACCTATCTCTGTGTACCAAGAAATAAAATTTTCATAGTCTTTTTTAAAAAAAGTATCTCACATAACTCTATGTAGAGATTTTGAAGAGGTAATCTAAATTACAGTTTTGGATTTTAGGGGCAGTTTCAGACTAGAGATAGCAAACTGGGAGTCATTGGCATATTGATGGTATTTAAAACCAAAGAAATTGATGTATGATAATCAAGCGAATAACCATAGATGAAGAAGAGTTCCAAATATTAGACACTGAGAAATCATAGCAATAAAAAAGGGAAGAGAGTAACTGAATGTGTAGACTGAGAAGAAGCCTGTTAAAACCCAAAGGTAAAAGAACCGAAGAGCCTGAGAACTGGTGTTCAGTTGCAGACCCACAATTGGAAAAGCAAGTGGGTAGATTAGGAACACGGAAATAATAGTAAAGGAAAGTGTTACAGGGAAAGAGAAAGGATGCTAAAGTGGTTAAGTGCTATGGATTAAACTGCATCAGTAACAGTACTTGTAAACCCCAGTGGCCAACATTTATTTTTAAAGTGCCTACGACAGGCTGACGTGTGAGAGGGAACAGGGGATTGGTGAAGGGAAGGGGGCATTGGATAAGGCATTGGTTTTGCAAAAGTGTATGCCTGAAATCCAATCATAAGTGATTTTGTAACACACAATAACTATATATGTATGTATATAATATTAATAAATAAATTTATTTGCAGGTCATCAAAAATGAAGTGTCTTAAGGTATTTTAATAATTTGGGTCATCTTTAAAATGCACTAAAGTGTGTACTCTTCAAAATCAGTCATTGATAATTATTTTATTTATTATACATAAAATTTAAGTGATGTTTATACCCCCCAATTAACCAAACAGAAAACCTAATTACCTACTCATTAAGACATGAAAAAAAAACAATTTTGTTGTGAAATTAATGCTTTGTCCTAAGCAAATCAGTAAAGAAATGAGACTAGGAAATATTTTGTAGTAGTACTAAGTATATAGTTTATTTTAAATTCTAGGAAGTATGAACCAAAATTTACTTTGCAGTTTAAATTACCTAAGAAAATTTACTTCTCAGAATTATTTACCAACTGTAAAGTCTGTAGCAAATTTTTATTTCTCCTTTTCTGAGGTTAAAGCTATTTTTCCATCGGTTATGATACCACTAGTTGGATGTATAGACTTTTGGTGGATTACTCTTCTAACACTGTCAAATTTCCAACATACTGATACACATAATTAACTTGTCTTTGGAGAATTTCAAGTGTACTGTTCTTTATTTGTTGTAGTCAGAAGCCATGCATGTGAAGTGGATCCATATGGAATGCCAGGGGGATGTTCACACATCTGTCTGCTCAGCAGCAGCTACAAAGCACGGACTTGTCGCTGCAGGACT
The DNA here is from genome assembly GCF_029834395.1 of Sorex fumeus. Taxonomy (NCBI): domain Eukaryota; kingdom Metazoa; phylum Chordata; class Mammalia; order Eulipotyphla; family Soricidae; genus Sorex; species Sorex fumeus. The sequence goes on from NW_026606092.1 coordinate 24,972,280, forward strand.
GGCTTCAACTTGGGAAGTGATGGCAGATCATGCAAAAGTATGTTGTTGCAATCCAACATTATGCCAAAAGCCACTGATTAAAAGTAGGATTTTTAGTTTAATTAGCAGCGTCAGCATCAATAACATGAAACTTAATCAGGTGAAATTTGACTGCAAATATCTACCAGTCATGTTTGGGAAATCAACATCTGACTTTTTTCCCCCTGATAACCTGATGGGGAAGCCTAATTATACTGCAGATTCCCTAAATTTATTAATTTATAGGATAACAAATATTTGAGAATATTTTAGGAATTATTTTTGTTTGCAGACCAGAAATTAAAGGGTTAAGGCACTGAGCTCGAATGTGACAAACCTTAGTATTATCTCTGGTACCATGTATGGTCTCAGAAACATTTCTAGGAGCAACTCTGAACTCAGAGGCAGGAATAAGTACTAAGTAATGCTCGATGCAGTACCAAAAACAAGCCTAAAACAAATAAGCAAACTATCCTGTAACTGTCACTGTCCTCCTGTTGTTCATCGATTTGCTCAAGCAGACCCAGTAACATCTCCATTGTGAGACTTGTTACTGTGTTTTGCATATCAAATACGTCACAGGTAGCTTGCCAGGCTTTGTTGTGCAGGCAAGATACTCTCCATAGCTTGCCGTGCTCACCGAGAGGGGCAGAGGAATCGAACCTGGCTCAGCCAGGCTGACTACACACAAGGCAAATGCCCTACTGCTGTGCTATCGCTCCAGCCCTTAAGGAAAAGAGAGAAGGTTAGCATTCCCCTTGACAAGCAAATGATCCAGAAAAAAAAATAAAACAAATATGAAAAAAAAATCTAATACCCTAAATAACATTTTTGGTTTAATTATTTAAGAATTTTTCATCATTGTATTTTTTTTTTACCTAACCACACTACTGCTCTTAGGAAGAGAGGTGATATTTATCTCAACATAAATCCACATAAAGTCACACACTACCTTATCTATCATAATTAGGGAGTAACATTCTTTCCATTACTGAAGTTTCCAGTCAACTGGAGCTATATTGGCTAAATATCAATCTCTAACACTTTTAATGATGTGTATGTCATTAATTTTAATGCTAGAAACAATTTCCTGTCCTGTCCTCCCACTGTTCATCGATTTTCTCAAGTGGGCCCAGTAACATCTCCATCATGAGACTTTGTTGTTACTGTGTTTGGCATATCAAATACGTCACGGGTAGCTTGCCAGGCTGTGCCGTGCAGGAGAGATACTCATAAACAATTCTACCCATTTTAAACAGAAAGGCTCAATGTGAATGGATGGGTGCTTATAAAAATACTGAAATCTTTGGTGCAGCAGCTTCTGAAAGGTATTTCTATAAGGTTCCTTAAAGGCACTATCAAAGTTAAGTTCACTTAAATTGGAAGATATTCACAAGCAAAAGAGAAGCATCAGAAAGACACACATACCTACTTCACAAAGATCTTTCTGCCTTATATCTGTCTTCTCATTGTTCATCGATTTGCTTGAGCGTCACAGTAATGTCTCCATTGTGACAATTGTTACTGTGTTTGGCATATCGAATACATCATGGGTATTTTGCCAGGCTTTGCCGTGCAGGTGAGATACTTTCAGTAGCTTGCCAGGCTCTCCGAGGGGGGCAGATGAATATCAAATTCGGGTCAGCCATGTTGGCTGCTTGCATGGTAAGCACCCTACCCACTGTGCTATCACTCCAGCCCACCTTATATCTAGGAATAAGAAAGTTTTCACCAAAATTCAGGAGCCTGTCCAAGCTGATAGTCCACATTGACAGAACAAAACTTGTCTCTGTTTATACAGAGGAATATGGCTGATATGGAAAGGTTTGATTTTTTTTTCTATTAGATGTAGCACCGTCCTCCTGTTGTTCATCGATTTGCTTGAGCAGGCCCAGTAACATCTCCATTGTGAGACTTGTTACTGTATTTGGCATTTCGAATGCGTCACGGGTAGCTTGCCAGGCTTTGACTTGCGGGCGAGATACTCTTGGTTGCTTGTTGTGCTCCAAGAGGGGCAGAGGAATTGAATCTGTTCCGACCGAGTTAGGCGCATGAAAGGCAAACACCTTACCCACTGCTATCGCTCCAGTCCTTCTATTAGATATATATTATAAATAGCAATGATCTTTAAATATTTCAAATTAGAAAAAATTTATCTGATAATAGATAACTTTAGATAAATCAAAGCCAGAAACATGGCTATATAAGTAACTGTGAAATATAGTTTTGGTGCCCAAGGATAGTAGAGATGAGGTCCAGGATGATTGCTCCACAGCTTGGCAGCCAGCCTCACCTGCTGGGGGAAAGGGAAACTCAGTTAGAGAAGAGACCACTAAGTAAAGGATGCTTGCAGGACTTGCTTGGGATGGGACATGTGTGCTGAAAGTACATTATAGACTAAACATGATGGCCACTTAACACCTGCATTGCAGACCACAACACCATAAAGGAGAGAGAGAGAGAATAAAAGGAAATCCACCTGCCACAAGTGGGGGAAGAGGATGTATAGGGGGTAGTGGGAGGGATACTGGGAACATTGGTGATGGACAATGGGCATTGATGAAGGGATGGATACTTGATCATCGTATGAATGAAACGTAAGCAGGAATGTGTGTAAGTCTGTAAGAGTACCTCATGATAATTTATTTAAAAATTTTAAAAAATTAAAAATAAAAGATAAAATAAAATATTTCAGTGAAAAAAAGAAATGTAGTTTTGGTTTCATTGTCTTCAATACAGGAATATACTAGAAACTTTGAAATAGGTGTGACATGACTAAAGAAAATCGTAAGGAAATTAGTTATAATTCTATAAAACATCTATCTATAGTCCCTGTTCATATGAAGGTGCATGCACGCACGCACACACACACACACATCTCTCTTAGTAAAACTAGTCTGCTTCACTAGCTGTCTTCTCCTGAGTCTCTTCTATAAGAAAGCCAAATTATCTGGACCCAGGTGTATGTTGAAACTGACTTTACTTTTTTTCCTAAGAAGACCATAACTTTGACTGAGAGCCACAGCTCAAACGTGGGCTGTGTAGACCAAACAGTCTTTGGTGAGATGTGTCAGCTGCTTTAGTGAGGCTGGTAAGGCCTTAGTGTATACACCAGCTCATACAAACTTTTACCAGTTCTGACATCCAGGGCATTTCCTTCATCATCAAGTTTTATTAATAAAACTCAATACTTTCCACATAAACTATTTTGCTCAAAATTTTATAGACTAATCCCAGTGGAGAATATCCAAACCATTAGAGAGTTTTACATATAATTTCTTGTAAAGTTAAAAGAGTCGACTCTGGGGGTATGGTGTTGCCAGCACGTCAACCTGTACCTGTGAGGTGAGTGCATCAGCAGCCTGATGGTACCTTCAGACTTCCAGATACCCCAAAATTTCTGCTGTGCCTTTGGCCAGACCCCAAAAATTTGGGGTAAAGTTTACCAAGAAAGTAAACAGACAAAAGTTAGGTATGTGGGAAACACACCCACAAACCACCTTCGGCTCAGCTATAGTCTTGGAGGCATGCCCTCTCTGTCTCCTGATTGAACTGCTTAATGGCCATGATCCCAGGGACTCAGAAACAAATCTCGAAACCCAGTGGCTTTTGGCAGAAATGTGTCCAGTCCCTGCAGTAGGTTACTGGTGCTGGGCCAACCCAGGTGGGAATAGGTTCCGTGCCTTGGCCTATTTCCCCTGGTGGCCTGGTGGCCACGATCCTCCAGAGGCTACTGGACAGTCAGGTTTGGGCCTGCAGTGATGAGACGCAGGGCCTCACAGGATGGGGGTGGAGCCAGTCCTGTCCTCCCCACCCCAACGAGACCCCAAGTCATCGGCCACGAATGACCTCTCTGGGTCCTCATCAAGCTGCTTAACGGTCATGATCCCAGAGACTCAGAAATAAATCTTGAAACCCAGTGGCTTTTGGCAGAAATGCTTCCGGACCCCACAGTAAGTTACTGTCGCCAGACCGACCCAGAGGGGAAAGAATGTTGTCACTCTGCATGCTCCCCCTTGGCGGCTCAGTGGCTTTTATCCTCCAGAAGCCATTGGACAGTCAGGCTTTAGTCCGCAGCAACGAAACTTGTTGGGCCCCACAGGATGGGGGTGGAGCCGGTTCTGTCCTCCCCGTCCCAGTGAGACCCCAAGTCATTGCCCATGATCAGCCTCTCTGGCTCCTGATCAAGCTACTTAATGGCCATGATCCTAGAGACTCAGAACCAAGTCTCGAAACCCAGCGGCTTTTGGCAGAAATGCATCTGGACCCCGCAGTAGGTGACTGTCACCAGGTCACCCCAGGGGGGAAAGGGTGTCTATCGTCCCTCCAACTCCTTCCCTCTGGCGTCTCGGTGGCCATCATCTTCCAGAGGCCATTGGACAGTCAGGTTTTGGCCCTCAGTGACAAGACATTTTGGGCCTCACGGAATGGAGGTGGAGCCAGTCCTGTCCTCCCCACCCCAACTAGACCCCAAGTCATCGCCTATGAACGGCTTTTCTGGCTCCTGATCAAGCTGCTTAATGGCCATGATCCCAGAGACTCAGGAGCAAATCTCGGAACCCAGCAGGTTTTGGCAGAAATCCCCCCAGATTTAAGTGTTAAAATTTCGGAATTTCAAAATCACGTGGCCACTACTGCAGCCACGCAACATCATATGTTATTCATAACCAGCAATAGAAAACAAATTGTCTATTGTTGCCTCTTCAGCAGATCTGAGTGTTGGGGTAAAATCTCAAAAAACAATGGTGGGTCTGGTGTGAAAACATTGAATTTGATCAAAGTAGAGAGAGAGTAATATGGAAATCATCTGTTCCACAGGTAGGGGGAGGGTGTGGGATGGGGGTATACTGGGGTTGTTGGGGGTGGAAATGGGCACTGGTGAAGGTACGGGTGTTTCATTATATGACCAAGACTTAGACCCGAAATCTTTGTAACTGCTCTCATGGTGATCCAATAAATAAAATTATGAAAAATGAAAAATAATGTAAGGTGGAATTCATGCACAATTCAATCATCTAATCAGTGGCTGAATAAATAGCAGTTCTCTTACATAAAAAAAATTAAAAAAATAAGAGTCGATTCACTTGTAAGAAAAAAAACTGAATTGATTTAATGTGGCATTTTTAACCCAGGAAATGTGTGTGTGTGTGTGTGTGTGTGTGTACTTGCATGTGTGTTTTGCTTACTTATGTAGTTTTTTTTATAATGTTTGTGTTTTGCATTAGAGACAGACAGCATCAATCTCTTAAATTCTAATTAAGATGTAAAAAATAATATCATACTGTAACTGGCATTTTATTTTATTTCTTTTTAAAAAAAGCACATGTTTAGTCAACTATAATGTATTCATTTTCAAGTATGTGTTAATGTGTGATTCTTTTTGTTTGCCTCTAGCAGTGAAGGCAATATTTAAATGTTCTGAAGTTTTTACATTGTCAAGCATAATGAATGCCACAGTTAGTATCTACAGAATGTGTTATATAGATTGTAATTAATCATAAAATAAAAATGTGCCTGATGTTTTTATAGAAGTCCGTTTTACAGTTACAAGTTATCCAGCGTTCTGTCATGTTTTTGCTCTCAAGACAGTTACAGACAAAAGAATAATTAGCTAAATATAACTCATTCACAGAAGTAATTTCTGTTTTAATTAAAGTAATGTAATTAGCTGGCCTTCTTGTATCGAGATACATTTGGCATATTTTAGAGTTTAATTTTTGGTATTGAATTTTAAAAACGTTAATTGTGCCAGTTAATTAAACTGCAGCATTACAAAGTGTCAAGAAGATTAGGCGGCATCAGTTGTTTATGTTTGTAATCTTTCTTCTGCAGGACCCAAGAATGAGCTGTTCCTCTTTTATGGGAAAGGACGCCCAGGAATTGTTCGAGGGATGGACTTGAATACCAAGATAGCTGATGAATACATGATCCCTATAGAAAATCTTGTAAACCCTCGTGCATTAGATTTTCATGCAGAAACCAATTATATCTACTTTGCTGACACTACCAGTTTTCTAATTGGCCGACAGAAGATAGATGGCACAGAGAGAGAAACCATCCTGAAAGATGGTAAGTGACATGTCACATTAACATCAGACTGCCCAGTCATGAAGCACTTTCAAGGATACACATGATATCTGTCAAACTAATTTTAACTAGAACCTGTTACTATTGATTTTAACATATTTGTTAATTTAAATTTATTTTGTCACATCATTTCTTTTTTTTATATAGCAGGATGTTAAAACTATCGTTAAAAATGGGCATTTGATGGGCATCTAAGAGATAAAACAGTCTCTAACGCACTGGTCTTGCACATGATCAACTTGGATTTGGTACCCAGCAGTGTGTGTGATCCCTTAGGCACTGACAGACATAATTTCTGAGCATAGAGACAGAAGTAAGCATTGAGCATCAGGGGTAGGGATCAAAATTCAGAACCTAAAATTATTTACAAAATGAATGGTAATGAATAATGGTCTCGCCTATCTTTTAGAAGAAAGGCAAGGACATTAGATAAGTCATTCAAGTCACCTTTACTTTAAATCAACCGAGCTTAAAAAATGATAAAAGTAATCTTCCATGAGTAAAAAAGGTGTTAAAATGAAAAATACTTCTGTTTTTGTTTTATGTTTTTTGATTAAGGTAATATAAATTCACCATGATTTACTATTCTAGGGGATTGTCTAATTAAGTTTTTTTTTAATTAGACATGGAAGAGAATGCCTACTTCTTAATGTGATAACTTGAAAAGGAAAAAAGAGTTTGCACATTTTATCACAAAAGATGCTTTTGAATGACAGACTTACCAATTTCAAGAGACTAAAATGTGATATAAAGTGTGGTTGGTTTCTTTTAAAAAATTGTCAATTTATGTGCTGTTACTGAATGTTCTAGCTAATAATCATAACTTTGATAACATCTCATTAGTGACATTTGTAGTTCTATGTGAACTAACCATAGAAAATTAGTAAAGTCCTAATTGCTGCTTATCTTTTATTTTGATACATCTTTTTTTTTGCTGGGGTAATACAGGGTTATGAGGACATTTTATAAATTTTCACAACTTATATATATTTACATTTTGGCACTATTATATAAGACATGACTAATATTTTTTGTTAGTTTATTTTCATACCAATAAGAATGATAATAATAGATATTATGATAAAAGAATTCTTTGACTAATGACATCTCGTGATTCATTGTAAAAAGAAAAAGTAAGTTCTGTGAGTAGTCATTTTATTCTCATGACCCTCCTGAAATCTGATGACTATTGCTTGGTTTGATAAATCATGCAAACGTAATAAAGCTTATGATATTGCATAAAATGTGTAATTTGAAATATCACTGTATCGCTGTATTACTGTCATCCCGTTGTTCATCTATTTCCTCGAGCAGGCACCAGTAACGTTGTCTCCATTCTTCCTGGCCCTGAGATTTTCGCAAGTGCTACATTGGAGGCTCTCTCAGTGCCAGGAGAATGAGACTCATCTTTGTTACTGGGTTTTGGCATATCAAATATGCCATGGGGCGATTGCCAGACTCTGCTATATGAGCAGGATATTCTTGGTAGCCTGCCAGGTTCTCTGAGATTGAGAACCAGACAATAAGAGGTCACTTTCAGAAACTTGGTTTTATAATCTCTGGATCTTGGCCACTGATGGGATTACATGGCACCGGGAGCAGTTGGTGGGTGTAACAGTCAAGCTACTGGAAGATGGGGGATCTGGGTGGAGGAGACCCAGTCCCTATCCAAGCAGGCTTGGAGATCTCAGTTCTGGGTTCTGCACACCTGGGTTCTTCTGCCTGTTCCTTCATGCATGTGGCTTCTCTAAGCATGTGGAGAGTGGCCTTGAACATGGCTGTGGCTGGGTTCCGGAGGTCTTCAGCTGCCAGAGCTCTGCTCAGGCTTAGGAGGGAAACTCAACCTGTCCCCCTCCAAGGGACCCTGGTGAAGACAGCCAGGCACAGGGACAGGAGACTCTGTATTGTTCTTTTTCGGGAGCTTGGTTTTATAATCTCTGAGTCTTGGCAGTTGATGGAACTACACGGTGCCAGGGGCAGTTGGTGGGTGTAACTATCTAGTTACTTGAAGACATATTTGAAATTTCAAATTTGAAATTAAAGGTTCAAAAATGTTTTGCTGTTTGTACATGAAATAGTACTATTTGTGTATGCAAATGTTCTTAGAGAAAAGTGGTTCTCAGAAAGACAGATGTCCATTCACTATTTTTTCTGTCAAAGATTTATTGAAAGGTGATTCATTTGGCATATCATCGGAACTTGAAATAATCTTGTATAATGAAACAGTAGTTAAATAAATATGAAAGGAAATTTTATAGTGAGGTACTTTCATATCAATGATTTCTGAAAATCTTAAATGATAGATTTTGAAAAAAAATCTGTGAGTTTCAAAGAAAAGGGTGCCGTGTGGCATGGGGGATGCAAGCATTTGGTGGCCGAGAGCAACCTCCCCAGGCCAGCCCACAATGACAGATGGACAGACAAAGGACCAGGGGAAGAGAGAAACTGGGCTCAGGACCCAGGCTTTTCGGTAGTCAGTTTATTTCTCTCTCCTGTAGTCCTATCTCTCCCCTTATGGCATATTCGTAGTTGTAGTTTTGGTCATATTTCCAATTATCATAGTTCCATCATCCCTGTCTCCTCGTGGACCTCAAACGTAACATGTATCTCGTTACATTTTCTTCCTCTTCTTGTCATAGTCTCATAGTTGTCTACTTCCATTCATCATTGTCATCTAGTCCTGCTTCTACTCCCCAAAGTCAAAATAAAACTTAAGGAAAAAAATGTGTACTAGCCTTATTATTCCCATTTTCCAAATCCTGCCTTTTGTTTTGTTTGTTTGTATTTTTGGTCACACCCAGAGAAGCTCAGGACTTAGGCCTGGCTATGCACTGAGGGATCACTCCTGACATGTGGGGACAAGTGGCATTAGATCATCCCAAGCAAGGCAAACACCATACTCATTGTACATCTAGTCCTACAATGTCAATAAAATCTATATTTTCTATTTTATGAAATTTATTTATTTTCCAGATAATTATTCACAAACCCCTTTCCTATACCAACTACTACTACTACAACAGGTAATGAGAGCTTTGTATTATAAAACACTTAATTTCCTATTCAGTTCATATGCAAATAATAGGACACATGATAAAAATCAACAACAATAAAATCATGCACTCGAACTAGTTAATGGTGTTTTTAGGAAAATATAATACAATATTTTTGTAGAAAGTAAAAATATATAAACCAGATAAAAATTAGATTAAGTATTCAAAGTATTTAAATTATCCATAAAGCAACATATGTGTGACTACTCTAAGAAACAGCATCAGTGTTCTTTCTAAGATTGAATTCTTGCAGTATTTTTTTAAATTTAACTTTCTGCTTTGATGTCTTGTCAAAGATATATTTTTATGTATTATGAATTATAACATTAACAGAAAAAATATCAAATGATAATTTGCTCCACTTTGCTAAGCACATTTGATTTCAGAGTTGTAATTGTTATAAAACTGCCTAAATTAATTATGCCAGGATATCCAAGTAGAAGGAATGTTCAAATAATTTTTCAGTGCTTTGTATTTAAAGCTATCCTAAAAATTACTCAAAATCAAATTTTAGTTTGAAAACTAACCAGTTTGACTCTTTTATAGCTAAATGGAAAATCAGTGGCTTCAATAGATCTCATAACTAAGCTGAAAACTTGAGGTCACAAGGCTTTTTGTAGTTTATTCCTGTAGCCAAAGGGACTAGTAAAAAGCCTGTGTTTTTAAGCACTTTAATATAATAACTTTATGTCTCACAATGATGGTTCTGGGTGACTGAAGTTTGGAGTAAGTACAGAATTTGATTTTTTTATTGAATCACTGTGAGATATAGTTACAAAGTTTTCATATTTGAGTTTCAAACATACAATGATTGAACAATCATCCCTCCACCAGGCATATTTTCCACACCAATGCCCCCAGTATCCTCTCCATCACACCCCACTCCCTGCCTCTAGGGCAGACAATTTTCCCCATACTCTCTCTCTACTTTGGAGCATTGTGGTTTGCAATACAGATACTGAGAGACTTTCATGTTTGGCCCTTTTTCTACTTTTAGCACGCATCTCCCATTCTGAATGATCCCTCCAACCATCATTGACTTAGTGATCCTCTTTCTCTATTCCAGCTACCTTCTTCCCCACAGCTCATGAGGCAGGCCACCAACCAGAGAGCAATATTCCTAGCTCTGCCTGTATTTCCTTGGGTATCAGTCTCATATTGTGTTATCTTATATTCCACATGGGCTGGAGCGATAGCACAGCAGATAGGGCATTTACCTTGCATGCGGTCAATATGGCTGACCCAAGTTCGATTCCTCCTCCCCTCTCGGAGAGACTGGCAAGCTACCAAGAGTATTTCACCCGCAGGGCAAAGCCTGGCAAGCTACCCGTGACGTATTCAATATGGCAAATACAGTAACGATGGTCACAATGGAGATGTTACTGGGCTTGCTCGAGCAAATCGATGAAAAACGGGAGGACAGTGACAGTGATATTCCACACATGAGTGCAGTCATTCTATGCCTGTTATGCCTGTCCCACTCTTTCTGACTCATTTCACTTAGCATGAAACTCTCCATGACCATCCACTTATAAACAAATTTCATGACTTCAGTTTTCCTAACAGCCACATAGTATTCCATTGTGTAGATGTACCAAGTTTCTATAAACAGTCTATTCTTGGGCACTTGGGTTGTTTCCAGATTCTGGTGATTGTGAGCAGTGCTGCAATAGACACATAGGTGCAGATGCCATTTCTAATGTGCTTCTTTGCACTCTCAGGAAATATTCCCAGGAGTGGTATTGCAGGGTCATATGGAAGCTCAATTTCTAGTTTTTGAAGGAATGCCCATATTGTTTTCAAAAAGGGCTATACCAGTCGGCATTCTCACAAAAATTAAAAAGTCCCTTTCTCCCCATATCTGCCAGGACCAGTCGTTCTTCTTCTTTTTGATGTGTGCCAGTGACTGTGGTATGAGATGATATCTCATTGTTCTTTTGATTTGAATATCTCTGAATTGAATGCATTTACAGGTGTTATGATGTTATAGAACAGTGTACAACTTTAATTAGTATTCAGAATAATCCTTAGTTTTTTTATGAATAGAATGTAACCAATAGAAGTATAATAGTCTTTCTTTGTTAAAATCTCCATATGGTACATTTTAAAACAATAATGGATTTATATGCTATTAAATGGTAGTGCTACATAATCTCACTATCAGTACTTCATATTATTCTGCTGTGCCATGTGAATTTTAGAATTCAATAGATTCTCCAATTTTTTGTTGATGACTTTTGCCATGAATTTTTATTTACAATAAATAAAATTGCAATATTTAGAACATATCCCCCACAGACATATATACACACATCCATTTGAGACTCAAGAAATATTCCCATGCTGTCGATATAACCAGTCCTTAGAACAGATTACAGAATGTTATCTGCTCACTTGTATACCAATGATTTTTTTCAATCTACAACTCTCAAGTTTTTTCTAGTATCTCATATAGACCATTTCTCATAGTAAATAACACAAAAATATTTAGGTATCATTAAAGTTAAATGTCATAACATTTAATCAGTTATAATATTTTTAATTATTTAAATTTAGAACAGAATTTTATTTTCTTCTATTTTGTTATAGCTATGCTTTTTATTTTTGTTTTTATATCTGAACTTTCTGATAACTCAGATATCTAAGATGTTAAGGATGCAGATTTTTACATATCATTAAATAAAATAATGTATTCATTTTTCAGTCTGGGGTGGAGCGATAGCACAGCGGGTAGGGTATTTGTCTTGCACGCAGTCAACATGACCAATCCGAGTTCGATTCTTTCACCCCTCTCGGAGAGCCTGGCAAGCTACTGAGAGTACCTCGCCCGCACGGCAAAGTCTGGCAAGCTACCCGTGGCGTATTTGATATGCCAAACACAGTAACAAGTTTCACAACATTACTGGGCCCTCTCGAGCAAATCTATGAACAACGGGAGGACAGTGACAGATTTTTCAGTCATGAAACACTTCCTAATTAAAACTATAAAGCAATATTTTTTAGGGTTTGCAACATTTTTTAGTTTCCTTTTATTTTTTGTTTTGTGGCTTTCTAATGTGGAGCTTTGAGAACTGTATTGGGGTGCAGAGGTTGAACACAAGTTGAACATTTTCTAAGTAAGGAACTTGCCACTGTACTATCACTCTGGCACCAAGAGTTTGAAACTGTTGAGTATCTAAAGCATATTTTCTCACTGATTTACATTTTCCCTTTAAACTATGTTCCCTTTACACCATTGAACTAGTTGGGGTTTCCATGAGTTGTTGAGACACTATATCTAATTGACTATAAATTACGAAGTTTTTTTCTCACACAATTTAATGTGGATGTATATATGCATGTTAAATACATGTGTTATAATAATATATAAGCAAATTACATATATATAAAATATAAAATATTAACTTGTAAAGCATTGACTGTTAAGATGGTGAAAAACTTGAGTATACAATTGCATAGCTCATCAAGCTCTTCCTATTTCTCCTTGCTTACACTATTTCATTTTATGACAGAGGAAAATAATGTTTTATTTTGAATGATAACAAGAGATTTTGAGTTGTAAAATGACTTATGGAAACTTGTACTCCAAGAACAAAACCTTTAACACCTCAATGGGAGTGTATGATTCATCATACATTATGCATCACAGTTTAATTCAGCCTTTGCCTATAGTTTAACTATTTTTATATACATTTAACTAAATAAGTATATAATTTGATTATTATAGTTTTATATATGCACTGCACTGCACTGCACTACCCTCCCGTTGTTCATCAATTTGCTCGAGCGGGCCCAGTAACATCTCCATTGTGAGACTTCTTGTTACTGTGTTTGGCATATTGAATACTCTCGGTAGCTTGCCAGACTCTCCAAGAGGTAGCTTGCCAGACTCTCCAATCGAAACCGGCTTGGCCCGGCTGACTGCGCGCAAGGCAAATGCCCTACCACTGTGCTATCACTAGTTTTATATATAAATAAATATATTTGTACAAATATATGTTGTATAAACAAATGCATACATTCATGTACATTCAACAATGTTTAATTACATTGCTTATTGAATTAATCAATAAAACCCCTTACTTGGTAAACATTTAACTATATTTGATACTATTGCTTATAAAATTAACTAGAATTAAATTCAAATTGTTGAATAATATCAGTAACATTAGTTACTTGGTATCTTATGACAAAATGTCAAGTATGGACTCTGTTTTCTGAGGGCAATTACTTGACTTGGCTGATCCATTTTTTTTCTCTATAACTATGATGCAAATCATCACTGGTATATTCCTAATATAGTTGTTATGAATTTTTATTTTTAAATATAAATTTATAGCACTGTATAAATGTAGAAAATTACACCTTTTTTGTTGTTAATTTTTGGGTCACACTTGGCAATGCTCAGGGGTTACTCCTGCCTCTACACTCAGAAATTACTTCTTTTAGTTCCCCAGGGGACTAAATTGGACGCTGGGGATTAAACCGGGGTCAGCACATACACCGCAAATGCCCTGCCCACTATAGTGTCACTCCGACCTTATTTTGCCATTTTTTAAGAGTTCCGTGTGTCCTAATGAATAACTAAACACCACAATCAACTTAAAAATCTATCATCAAGAAAGTTCAATCTTATCCCAGTCAAACTTTGCTGTAGTTTTTATTTGATCTTACTTTTCCTATTGTAATTTTACCTTTTTAAAATCATTATAAAAATTGAATGATTTAATCCTTAAGCATGTAGTTTGGTTTGAGCAACTTAGATAATAATTTTGAAACTGTTACTTGTTGTTGAATTAAGTCATTTTTTTTAATTTGGCTTGATACTTTCTTGTATGGAAGTACCACAGCATTTTTCATTTAGTTTTCAGTTGATGTTATCTGCATTGTTTTAAGACTTACAAATTATGAAAACAATCCATTATGACCATGTTCATATAATACACTGTATGTATCACAGTCACAATCACGATCATCCTGTTGTTCATCGATGGCCTAGAGCAGGCACCAGTAACATCTCCTTTGCCCTAGCCCTGAGATTTTAAATAGCGCCATATTCAAGGCTCTTTCAGGGTTAGGAGAATGAGACCCATCACTGTTACTGGTATTTGACATGTTGGCTACACCATGGGGAGTTTGCCAGACTCTGCTGTGTGGGCAGGTTACATTTGGTAGCCTGCCAGGTTGTCCAAAGTGAGAATAATAATAAGATGTCACACAGCTTCAAAATCGGCCATGCACTTCCTGGAGCTGGGTTTTATAGTCTCTGGGTCTTGGCCGTTGATGGGATTACATGGCGCTTGGGGGGGGGGGGCAGTTGGTTGTTGTGGCCCCTGCATACTGGAAGATGGAGGATCTGGGTGGAGGATGCTCAGCCCCAATCGAAGCAGGCTTGGAGATCTCAGCCCTGGGACCCACATGCCTTTGTTCCTCTGCCAGTACCTTCATGAATGTGGAGAGTGGTCTCCGCATGGTTGTGGCTGGTTCTGGAGGTCTTCATGTGCCGGGGCTCCGCTCGGGGCAGGGAGAGAAACTCAACCCGCTCCCCTCCATGGGGCCCTGGTGAGGACAGCCAGGCACGAGGGCAGGAGACTCTGCCCCCATTATCTGTGTGGATTTTTATTTCTAAGCATGTCACTGTCACTGTCCTCCCGTTATTCATTGATTTATTCGAGTGGGCCCAGTAATGTCTACATTGTGAGATTTGTTACTGTGTTTGGCATATCAAATATGTCACGGGTAGCTTGCCAGTCTTTGCCGTGCGGATGAGACACTCTTGGTAGCTTGTTGGGCTCTCCGAAAGGGGCAGAGGAATAAAACACTGGTCTGCTGGATTGGCTGCATGCAAGGCAAAAGCCCTACCCTCTGGGCTATTGCTCCAACCCTTCTAAGCATGAATGTCTGGAAACACACACTGTTGTGTGTAACTTTATAAAAAAAAAACCTGCCAACTCTTCAGTTTCTTTTTTTTTTTTTGGTGGGGGTGTGGTGTGTGTGGGCATACCCAGTGTGTTCAGAGCTTACTCCAGGCTCTATGCTCAGGGATCATTCCTGTCAGTGCTCAGGGGACCATATGAGGTATCAGGAATCAAATATGGTTCAGCTACATGCAAGACAAACATCCTATGCACTGTACTATCTCTCCTCAATTATCTCTCAAATATTTTTAAAGTGGGCTGTTTTGTTTATGAATATTAAAGTTTCAGTTATTTCCCCTTCTTTCCAGTAGAACATATTATTACTCATTTTAAACCCTTATCATTGGTGTATGCTAGTATCATTTTTCATTTGTTTTAGGGACAAACCAGGAGATGCTCCTGACTCTGTGCCCAGGGATTACTCCTCATGGTGCTCAAGGCACCATATGCTGTGCTTTGATGCAAACCCAAGTCACCAATCACAAGACAAGTCTCTGACCCTATGTACTATCTCCACAGACCCAAGCCATTATTTTAATTTGGAGATTTCCTCATATAATTCATATTAGGATCTGATTATTTTGATAATATGTTCTAATAACTAGTTTTCTCAATGAGTAAATTATTGTTTAAACTATTTGATTTTAGAGAAATGGTGGCTCTTGATTCTCTTGGTTCAGTATTAGTTTAGCTATGATGTGTCTGTGCATTAAACATGGACTTATCTTTGTCTTTCTTCGAAGCTTCTCCCTTTATATCTGTGGAAGTTTGGGGCCAGGAGAGAATTAGTAGCAAACATCTGCTTTTTTGAGTTAACCTATGATTTGGGATCAAAGCAAATTTATTGGTAGTCTCTAGAAGCAAACAACTTTGTTTTACTCTTCCCTTAGCATCCTTCCTCCTTTAGGTTGCACAACTGGCAATGAAATTTCTTATTCTCTAAACAAGAGACTAATGCTACCTACTAACTATAGCTAGACTGGTGTGGGGAAGAGAAAAGAGAGAAATAGGTGCCTATACTTTCTCTGCCTTCAGAAGGGATACAACTTTTAATTCTACCTCTCAGTCTGGGGTAGGGAGTTTATCACTGCATTTCACTTCGCCTTCATTTTTTTTCCCTTTATTTTATTTTTTTTTTACAGTTGTAGATTTACAATTTTTTGTGCTTTGGTTTCAATTATACAATGATCAGATACCCATCCCTCCACCAGTGCCCATTTTCCACCACCATGGATAATATCCCTCCCACCCCCATCCCCCCATCCCCCCTGTCTCTGTGGCAGGGCAATCCCCTGTGTTCTCTCTCTCCTTTTGGATGTTGTGGTCTGCAAAAGAGGCATTGAGTGGCAAACATGTTCAGTCCATAGTCTACTTTCGACATGCATCTCCCCTTCTGGGAGGATCCTCCAAACATCCTTTATTTGGTGCTCCCTTCTCTATCTGAACTGCCCTTTTCTCTAGGATACCCGGCTGGCCTCTAAGTTATGGAGTAATCCTCCTGGTGCTGATCTCAGCTATTTTTGGGTATTAATCTCATACTTTGTTACTTTATATCCCCCAGATGAATGCAATCTTTCTATGTCTGTCCCTCTCTTTCTGACTCATTTCTCTTAGCATGATACTTTCCATGTTGTACCACTTTTATGTAAATTTCATGACTTCATCTTTTCTAACAGCTACATAGTACTCCATTGTGTAGATGTACCAAAGTTTCTTTAACCAGTCATCTGTTCTTGGGCATTCAGGTTTCTTCCAGTTTCTGGCTATTGTAAAGAGTGCTGCAATGAACAAACAAGTGCAGATGTCACTTCGACTATACATTTTTGCCTCTCTGGGATATATTCCCAGGAGTGGTATTGCTGGGTCAAATGGGAGCTCAATTTCTAATTTTTTGAGAATCGTCCATACTGTTTTCCCAAAGGGCTGAACCAGTGGACATTCCCACCAACAGTGAAGGAGTGTCCCTTTCTCGCCACATCCACGCCAGCATCGGTTGCTTTTGTTCTTTTGAATGTGGGCCAGTCTCTGAGGTGTGAGATGGTATCTCATTGTGGTTTTGATCTGCATCTCCCTGATGATTAATGATGTAGAGAATTTTCTCATGTGCTTTTTTTGCCATTCGGATTTCTTCTTTGAGAAAGTTTCTGTTCATTTCATTGCCCCATTTTTGGATGGGGTTGGATGTTTTCTTCTTGTGGAGTTTAACCAGTATTTTGTATATCCTGGATATCAACCCCTTGTCAGATGTGTATTCGGTGAATATCCTTTCCCATTCTGTAGACTATCTTTGTATTTTGGTCACTGTTTCTTTGGAGGTGCAGAAGCTTCTTAGTTTATGATAGTCCCATTTATCTATCTCTGTTTTCACTTGCTCGGCCAGTGGCATGGCATCTTTGAAGATACCATTAGCTTCAATGTCATGGAGGGTTTTGCCAACTTTATCTTCAATGTACCTTATGGTTTCTGGTCTGATGTTGAGGTCTTTAATCCATTTTGATCTTACTTTTGTACATGGTGTTAGGCAGAGTTCTGAGCCTATTTTTTGCATGTAGCCGTCCAGTGATGCCAACACAATTTATTAAAAAGGCTTTCCTTACTCCACTTCACATTACTTGCACCTTTATCAAAGATTAGATGAGCATATGATTGAGGGGAGATGTCAGTGTATTCAACCCTGTTCCATTGGTCTGCAGTTCTGCCTTTGTTCCAGTACCATGCTGTTTTAATTATTACTGCTTTGTAGTACAGTTTGAAGTTCGGGAGGTTGATTCCTCCCATTTTCTTTTTCCCAAGAATTGCTTTAGCTATTCGTGGGGGCTTATTGTTCCATATAAATTTCAGGAGTGTTTGCTCCATTTCTTTGAAGACTGTCATGGGTATCCTTATAGGAATTGCATTGAATTTATACAATGCTTTCGGTAGTATTGCCATTTTGACAATGTTAAGTCTCCCGACCCATGAGCAGGGGATATCTTTCCATTTCCTCATGTCCTCTTTTATTTCCTGAAGTAGCGTTTTGTAGTTTTCTTTGTACAGGTCCTTTACTTCCTCAGTTAAGCTGATTCCTAGGTACGTGATTTTCTGGGGCACAATTGTGAACGGGATTGTTTTTTTCATGTTGCTTTCTTCTCTCTCACTGTTTGCATATAGGAAAGCCATGGACTTTTGGGTATTGATTTTATAACCTGCAACTTTACTATACGAGTCTATTGTTTCTAGGAGTTTTTTAGTGGAAGTTATTGGGTTCTCTAAGTAGAGTATCATATCATCTGCGAATAGTGAGAGCTTGATTTCTTCCTTTCCTACCTGAATGCCCTTAATATCTTTTTCCTGCCTAATCGCTATTGCAAGTACTTCCAGTACTATATTGAACAGCAGTGGAGAGAGTGGGCATCCCTGTCTCGTCCCTGATCTTAGAGGGAAGGCTCTCAGTTTTTCCCCATTGAGGATGATGCTTGCTGTAGGCTTGTGGTAGATGGCTTTAATTATGTTGAGGAAGGTCCCCTCTATACCCATTTTGGCTAGGGTTTTCATCATAAAGGGGTGCTGGATCTTATCAAATGCTTTCTCTGCATCTATTGATATGATCATATGCTTTTTATCTTTTCTTTTGTTGATATAGTGGATTATGTTGATTGATTTCCGAATGTTAAACCATCCTTGCATCCCTGGGATGAATCCTACTTGGTCAGGGTGGATGATCTTTTTGATGAGTAGTTGGATTCTATTTGCTAGTAGTTTGTTGAGGATCTTTGCATCTGTGTTCATCAGGGATATCGGCCTGTAATTCTCTTTCTTTGTGGTATCTCTGTCTGCTTTTGGTATCAGTGTGATATTTGCTTCGTAGAAACTGTTCGGAAGTGTTTTTGATATTTCAATTTCGTGGAAAAGCTTAAAGAGCATTGGGAGTAAGTCCTCTTTAAAGATTTGGAAGAATTCACTAGTGAATCCATCCGGGCCAGGACTTCTGTGCTTGGGGAGACTTTTTATTACCATTTCAATTTCCTTGATGGTGATAGGTCTGTTCAGGTATTCCAGGTCTTCTTGGTTCAGCCTTGGGAGTCTATAGGAGTCTAGGAATTTATCCATTTCCTCGAGGTTTTGATGTTCCGTGGCATAAAGCTTCTCAAAGTACTCCCTGAGGATCCTCTGAATTTCTGTGGTTTCTGTTGTAATGACCCCCTTTTCATTTCTGATTCGGTTTATTAGGGTTTTCTCTCTCCCTTTCTTTGTGAGTTTTGCTAGAGGCTTATCGATCTTGTTAATTTTCTCAAAGAACCAGCTTTTGGTTTCATTGATCTTTCGGATTGTTTTTTGGGTTTCCATCTCGTTAATCTCTGCTCTGAGTTTTATTATTTCCTTTCTCCTGTTCTGGTTGTGCTCCTTTTGTTGGTCCTTCTCCAAGCTCTTAAGCTGTGAGGTTAGGTTCCTTATGTGTGCTCGCTCCTCCTTCCTGAGGAATGCTTGTAGAGCTATAAACTTTCCTCTTAACACAGCCTTTGCTGTGTCCCATAAGTTTTGGTAACTCGTGTTCTCATTTTCATTCGTTTCTAGGAATCTTTTGATTTCCTCTTTGATTTCCTGTCTAATCCACTCGTTGTTCAGTAGTGCACTGTTTAATTTCCAGGTGTTTGATTTAGTTTTCTGTTTTTGTGTGTGTTTTACTTCTAATTTCAGCGCATTATGGTCTGAGAAGATTGTTGATACAATCTCTATCTTCTTAATTTTATGGAGGCATGTTTTGTGGCTCAGCATGTGGTCTATCTTGGAGAATGTTCCATGTACGCTTGAGAAGAATGTGTATTTAGCTTTTTGTGAATGAAGTGTCCTGTATATATCTACTAAGTCCCTTTCTTCCATTGTTTCCCTCAAATGAAGTATGTCCTTGCTAAGCTTGAGTCTGGTTGATCTATCAAGAGGTGACAAAGCAGTGTTGAAGTCTCCCACTAGTATTGTGTTGCTATTGATATCTTTTTCCAAATCTATGAGTAGTTGTTTTAAGTACTTTGCTGGTCTCTCATTAGGTGCATATACATTTATTATTGTAAGTTCTTCCTGTTGTACAGATACTTTGATCAATAAGAAATGGCCTTCACTGTCTCTTATGACCTTCCTCACTCTGAATCGATGTGGTCTGATATAAGGATGGCTACCCCAGCTTTTTTATGGGAGCTGTTTGCCTGTAGGATTGTTTTCCAGCCTTTGACTCTGAGTCTGTGTTTTCTTTGACTATTGAGATGCGTTTCTTGCAGGCAGCAGAATGTTGGGTTCAATTTTCTAATCCATCCTGCCACTCTATGTCTTTTAATTGGTGCGTTTAGCCCATTGACATTGAGAGAGATTATTGTTATGGGATTTTGTCCCATTGTTCTGTTAAAATTTGGTGTATTCAAGGGGCCTTTCTTGCCTTAAAGTAGCCCATTTAGTTGTTCTTGTAACCATGGTTTTGAGTCTATGAATTTCCTGAGCTGTTGTTTGTCTGTGAAACTGTGTGTTGTTCCTTCTATTATGAATGAGAGTCTTGCTGGGAAAAGTATTTTTGGGGAGACATTTATTTCATTGAGTTTTTTTACTATGTCCTATCACTGTTTTCGGGCCATGAGGGTTTCATCAGAAAAATCAGCTGTGAATTTTAAGGATGCTCCTTTGTAAGAGATTTCTTTCTTCGATCTTGCTGCTTTCAGAATTTTGTCTCTGTCTAAGGTTTTGGTCATTTTGATCAGAATGTGTCTTGGGGTATTTTTATTCGGATTTCTTCTAGCTGGTACCCTTCGGGCCTCCTGAATGTGGTCACAAGTTTTCTTCAGCTCTGGAAATGTTGTAGCAATGATGTCTTTGACAGTTTCTGCTTCATCGAGGTTTTCTTCCTGTACCTCTGTGACTCCAATAATTCTTATGTTACCCCTCTTGGCTTCATCAGGATCTTGTCTTGCCATCTGTTCCCGAATTGTGAGTCTCTTTTCCATTTTCTGCTCTTTTCTGGAGAGTCTCTGAACTTCATCTTCGAGCTCACTGATTCTGTTCTCAGCCGCTCTTACTCTGCTGCTGAGGCCTTCCACTGAGCTTTTCAATTCGCCTACGAGATTTTTCAGGTCTGACATTTCTGATTGCATTTTCCTCATTTCTGCCTTCAGATCCTCTTGTCTTCTATTGGCATTGCTTTCCATTGTTTCTTTTAATTCCCTAAGCATCCTAAGTAGCTCCCTTCTGAATTCCTTGTCAGAGAGGTTGTCTAACACTACAGTACTGTTTGTGTCATCTGGGCTAGACTCTTCAATATGAAAGTTTGGTGGGCTTTTGCGTTGCTTTACCATTGTGAGAGGTGTGGTTTAGTCCTTCACGTTCACTGTTACTATTCTGCTTGATATTCAGTGTGAGTTAAGTTAGGCTTATGAGTTATTGGCTACTGTGTTTCTAGTGGCTGAGCTAAAATAGAGAAGTTTCCATCTAAGAAGGTAGCTTATGGTTCCTATGGCATATGCAGTGGTAAAATATTTTGCGGCCGCATTAGCGGCCGCAGCTCCGTAAAGAGTCCCTGGCACTGGGTGAGGAGTTGGGAAAGTCTCCTGTTTGGAATTGGAGCCGTTCAGCTTTGTTGCCCAGAGCTGGGCCTCTGTGCCCCTCCCACGCAGATCTGGGGTTGAAAACCGGCTTTCTAGGGGCTGGTTCTAGCTGCGCATGCCCAGAGAGGGACCCAGGCCCTTGGGGGCGGGCTGTACCTGTTGGAATTGGAGCCGTTCAGCTTTGTTGCCCAGAGCTGGGTCTCTGTCGCCTTCATTTTTTTTTAAGAAGGAAAGAGGTTTCCTATTTTCTAGTAACAGATGATTTTTATAACTAGACTTAACCCATAGGCAGTGGACCTTTGACTTGCTTCTGGGAGTGTTAATGTTTCTTTTCCTTGCCCAGTGCTTTAAGGTTGTCCTTTGTATGAGGGAAAGTGAGAGCTGTGTGAGTTTGCTGGGTGTTTGAAGTCCTGTGCCTTGCAAAGGGCTCTCTGGTTCTCCTGCTATTTCTTCACTGTTTCCTTTTGTGAAGTTACTAAAAGGAACTTTTAGTTTTGTATCAGGGTTTCTCAAAGATTCAAGACTCTCATATTAAAGTGCATTCGTTTTTCTAAATCCTTTATACCATTTTTATTTTTGAAAAACCTACTTTCCTTGCAATTACCTCTTTCTACTTTCTCTCAGAGTTAAAGTACTTCATGTTTTCCTGTAGGCTTTGTTTGTTTGGTTGGTTTTGTTTTTCAATAAGGGTCCAGTCACCCTTTAGATTTATTTCATCTTGCTATATTGAAATATAGTATGGACTTTAAAATGTTTCAATCTTTTAAATTACTGTGCTTATCTTATTTATGTGTTTAACTAGTCTTTTACAGTTTTGTGCATGGTATGAGAAACCCCACTCTGAAAAATCCACAAATATAAATGGGACTATGATGGGGCTGGAGCGATAGCATGGTGGATAGGGCATTTGCCTTGCAGGCAGCTGATACGGCCAACTGGATTCGACTCTTCCACCCCTCTTGGAGAGATCAGCAAGCTACGAGAGTATCTCACCTGCAGGGCAAAGCCTGATAAGCTATCTGTGACGTATTTGATATGCCAAACACAGTACCAACAAGTTTCACAATGAAGATGTTATTGGGCCCGCTCGAGCAAATTGATGGACAATGACTGAATGAGTGACAGTGATACATATATATATACATACATATATATATTTTATATATGTATATATACACACATATATACATACACACATATATGTATATGTAAACATATATGTGTGTGTGTGTGTACATGTATATATTTAAGGGAATGTATCACTGTCATCACTGTCATTCCGTTGTTCATCAATTTACTCGAGAGGGCGCCAGTAACGTTTCCATCCATCCCAGTCCTGAGAATTTAGCAGCCTAACCTTACTCATCTTCCCCAACACTGCTGTATTGGACGCTCTTTCAGGATCAGGGAAATGAGACCCGTTATTGTTACTGTTTTTGGCATATTGAATATGCCACAAGTAGCTTGTCAGACTCTGCCATGTGGGGTGACAAGGCATGCTTTAAGGAGATGACCAGAACAGGGAACACATACATATACATAATATGCGGGTAGGGCGTTCGTCTTACAAGCGGCCAACATGGCTGACCCGAGTTCGATTCCTCCGCCCCTCTCGGAGAGCCCGGCAAGCTACCAAGAGTATTCGATATGCCAGACACAGTAACAACAAAGTCTCCAATGGAGACGTTACTGGGCCCGCTCGAGCAAATCGACGATCAACGGGAGGGCCTTTACCTTTTACATATATATATAAATATATATGTATTTGACAAAATTAATATATAGTAGCTAACACTTGAAAATACACTACCACACTACAATGATTAGAAATTATGAGAACATCCTCTGCTGGAATAGATTTAACATATTGACTAGGAGACAATAAAGCAAAGCTAAAGGAACCAGAAAGAATACAGGTAGGTAGCAGTAGCACAAATGCCTAGTATGTGGCCAACCTGGGTTCAGACCCCAGCATCTCATCTGGTTTGCTTTTTTTACAAAGTTCTTCCACAAAAATGATTTCTTTCAACTTTATTTGAGGCTCTTTTTCAAAATGTAAATATGCTATTTTATTGTTGTATATGTTATCATCATTGCCTTAGGATCTTATCAAGTTTCCATCTTTCTAAATATGAAAAGCATATTTTTAATAGCTTAAAATAGGTCCCCATGCTTCTGTAGTCTACACACACTTAAATATTTTGACTTGTCCTATATAGCATTCCACTTTTAGAAGACTTCTAGAGTGATGTTATGATGAAGCAAAAGAAAATGTCTAAAATTTTGTCTTATACTAAATTCTTTAATATTTTAAAAGGGTGCTTTAAATATTAATTATATATCAAAATTGAAGCTATCAATCTCGATACACAAATATCTTCAATTCAATAAGTTTAAAGGTTTTATTATTTTATTCATTTATAGTATAGGGCTAGAGAGATAGCATAGAGGTAGGGTGTATGCCTTGCACGTGGCCGACCTAGGTTCGATTCCTCTGCCCCTCTCAGAGAACCCAGCAAGCTACCGAAAGTATCTCGCCCACACAGCAAAGCCTGGCAAACTCCCTGTGACGTATTCGATATGCCAAACACAGTAACAATAAGTCTCATAACGGAGACATTACTGGGCCCACTTGAGCAAATCGATGAACAATGGGAGGACAGTGCTGCAGTGCTATAGTATATATTACTTAAAATATTATATATGCCTGGCGATCAATGGGGGTGACAGATGTCGCAGCCAGATCGCCCTCACACTGGAGCAATAGCACAGCGGGTAGGGCGTCTGCCTTGCACGCAGCCAACATGGTCGACCCGAGTTCGATTCCTCCGCCCCTCTCGGAGAGCCCGGCAAGCTACCGAGAGTATTCGATATGCCAGACACAGTAACAACAAAGTCTCCAATGGAGACGTTACTGGGCCCGCTCGAGCAAATCGACGATCAACGGGAGGGCCTTTACTTTACTTTTTTACTTTATTATATATGCCATTATACATAACTCTCCCAACTTAGAGATGATTATTTTCTCATATTTCATGTCTCCAAGAGCTAAAATTATATTTAAACAAATTTTATTTTTATTATCTCTTAATGCTTAGTATGGTGTAACAATAGCTTTTAATAAATTCCTATGTATGAAACATTTGATATACATTATTCTAATTCCTGAAACTAATTCCTGAATTTAAGCTATGTCATATTTGTGTTTTGCTCTTTTAATTGTTGCATAAATTAGGAAATTGAGTCTTACAGAATTTAAATAAGGTTATCATACATCCCCACTGGTTACACATTCTGCTGATGTTTTTAACCTACTTGTCTGATTGCAGACCTTCTCAAATTCCTCACTGTAAGTAGATACAATACACCGTTAGTTGTTCTGTTTATAAATTTGCTTAGACTTGATATAACAAAACAGTTGATTACAACAATTTAGAAATTCTAATGTTTTATGGATTATTATAATGCAGTGCAAAATTAAAATGGCAGGTGCAATACTCAGTGTTTAATCTGAATTCTGTTCCATAACTTAATAACAGTGTAACATAAGGCAGGTTAAGTACTCTTCTATTACTTATGTGATTGTGCTATTACTTATGTAAAACAATAAGGGCTTTTTGTTGTTGATAATCTGTAGCTAATACCACCAAGTTTGTAAGCATTATTTTATATGTACACGATGTTATTTAATTTCACCCTGGTAACCAATGAATTCAGAAAGTTTTTATCACTTGCTCCAGATCTATTGCATGTAGCAACAGGGTTGCAACTAGCATTCCAGTTTTCAGATTTATATTTCTGAAATATTCCCACTAGATAGTATGTTATATCTTCACATATAAAATAAATAAATTATGTAAGAATTATGTTTTAGAACAGTTGGGAAAGCAAGATTAGTCAGAATTTAAATAGAGAAGCAGCATCTTTTTAGTAGGCTTTTCACCTTACAGTCACATATCTTGGAGAGGATAGTCTAGGTTAAATAAATGACTGTTGAAATGATATACATTTGTTTCAGAAAAATAAATGTGATCTAGATGGATGTTCTAATACCCTGTTTCAAACTTTGTGCAATTTAATTATTGAAATGTGAAATCTATTTCTAATTAAACCACTCTTCAGAAAGTTCTCGTAGATAATTTGCAATTAAATTAAGTTTTCTATATCAATATAATCTTGGGGCTTACTTTTTAAATTTATCATTACTGCACTGTGGTAGAAGAATATAAGTGATTCCTTTATAATAATTTAACTTTATATTACTATAATACTTAAAATCTTTTTATTTTTACTTTTAATGTTATATTGCTTTTTAAATGTAAATATTATCCTAATCAAAAAAATTCACTGTTTTTAAAAAAAATCTTCCAAATTGTGCTTTGATGTCCTTGAGAATAATTATGTCCTATGTAAATGGTGGATGTGTTATATCTTTATCTTATTAAATGTTGTGTCTCCTTGTGATGGATATATTTATAGTCATATGTTTGATTAAATCTATAATTTGTAGATGATATCTGTAACAAACCAAATGGCTTAGATTGTTCAAAATATTTAAGGATTTCAAAATCAACCATATGAATTTTTTTAAGTATTTGTACTCTAAAAATAATGTATTGATAATCATACTGAAAAAGATGATAATATTCACTGCTGGTATTGTACATGAATACAATAACACAGATCCTAATTTCTTGCCATGCATCTCAGTTTAGTTGTTTTATCACCGTATGAATGGTGCTTCCCAGGATGGCAAACACTATAAGATGCACTGACATTCTAATATTTATAACACTTTTTTGTGCTTTTTGTCTTATACAAAGTTTTTTTTTTTGTTATATCCACAATAAGCAAGCAATGGGCAAACAATTTCATTATAAAAACCTCTTATTTAAAAAAATGATAATAAAGTTTAGAAACCACTTTTTATTACCAAAGTATACATTTTTTCTAACCAGGTCATTAATGAGTTAAAATATAAACCTACACTCATACTTCATTTATAGAATTTATTAGGCAGTTAGTGGTAAATAATTATGGTCTGTCTCTATATCATTGCAAAGAAAGTTGCAATTATTCATGATTTGATTTGATGACAAATGTTTATTTAGACAAGCACCATTTATAGAGATATTTTATAGAAGATAGTCAGTGTTTTAATCCCTGGAGACACAGTAGTAAACAAAAGTGTACAGTATCAGAAAAATAATATTTAAAAAAATCTCAAAAATGCAGGATTTATAGGCAACCTTAAGAAGGAGAAAATAATCATAAATTCTTCAAGATAATTGTTAGAAAATTTATGTTTATTTACCCAATTTATGATACTATTCTAACATATATTTCTCATCTCCTTTAGCTTGACTCTAGACTCATATGTAGACTAGGAAATTATATCAGGTGAAGTTGTAATTTTTTCCCCAAAGGGGGGAAATGAAAAAGAAAAGGAAGAAAAATTTATGAATACTTCAAACCTTGCTTAATTTAAACATTTATAATCGTGTCTTTGTGATTCTGATGTACCTGAATAGAGTGAAAATTAAAATATGCATTTTTGTTGACTAGGGAATTGTTCAATTGTTAGAGTACATGCTTACCTTATTCTTGATTTTCAATTTGACTCCTGACACCACATGTCTGCTTAAGCAAGCCCGGGGCTATTTCTGGTGACTCTTGAATGCAAACAGGTACTCTACAGCACAGCTAAGATACTTGATAAACTACCAAAATATGCACTTCACTCTCATTTGTCAGATACAAAACAAAAATAATTTTCTAAATAGTGTAGTGTACAACATTTAAACCATTTGAATGAAGATGGTATAATAAATCAGCATACCCAGAATATTGACACTGCATTGGTTATTTTATTCTCTCTCTCTCTCTCTCTCCCACCCCATTCTCCTTTATATCTTCTTTTCTAATGTAACACTTTCTCTTTATTCAAATCTAACACAGATTTTATATTCAACTTCACATATTCTGCTGCAGAGACTTGCAACTGTATCTTTTAACTAAAGAGTTCTTTCATTGTTTCTGTTTGAATGTTTTCAAACCCACTGATTCTAAGTTCAGACATCATTTTCAGGACCTTATGTACTGTTACCCACAGGTCAGGTGGCCCAAGCTCATTACAGGGTATGCTTACCTAGTCCTGCCTAAAGGGGATTAATTACTTGGTTTCAGTTTGACTGCTCTGATCTGGGTGCACAGATCATGCTCACCACTGGCTGCATTATAGGTTACTTTTATTTATTAATTTATTCACTTTAGTTTGGGGCCAACATCCAGCTGCATTTACAAATTTATCTTTCCTGGAAGTGCTCTCGAAATCATACGTGGTGACAGGATTGGACCAAGATCAACTATGTATAAGGCAACAGGGAGAGCCCCTGCCACACAGCCCTGCCTGTTTTAAAGCATATTTCATTCTTCGATTAATATGAATCTTCTTTCATAAGATAGTGATGCTACCTGGCTCAAGCATTCCCATATTTGTCTCTGTCGTTAAAATACGTTTTTTTTGAAACTTTATTTTAAATGTAAAACATGTTCATAGTAGAATTAAACAAAATCTTGATGTATTAAATGTTAAGGTATTAGTAGTTTGTCTCAAACAGTAGTTATATTTCAAACTGTAAAATTTTGCTATTATTTTAAATTAAAAATTATTCTTTCTTATGGGGCTGGAGAGATAGCACAGCAGATAGGGCATTTTCTTTGCATGCGGTTGGCCCGGGTTCAATTCCCAGCATCCCATATGGTCCTCCTGGCATTGCCAGGAGTTAATTCCTGAGTGCAGAGCAAGGAGTAACCCCTGAGCATTGCTGGGTGTGACCCAAAAGCAATATATATATATATATATATATATATTTTTTAAGATTAAAAAGTATACCTTAGGGACTGGAACAATAGCACAGAGGGTAGGGTGTTTGCCTTGCATGCGACCGACCCGGGTTCAATTCCCAGCAGCCCACATGGTTCCCGGGTGACCGCCAGGGGTAAATCCTGAGTGCATATTAAGGAATAACCCCTGAGCATCACCGACTGGGTATGACACAGAAAACAAACAAACAAACAAAAAAATATATCTTAGAAAATTCTAGTAAAAACTCCACTAAGAATGAAACACCATTCTCAGACTAAAACACTTGTGCTGTTTGGTCAGGAAACTTTTAGCATTTCTACTTCTAATGCATTTTATATTTGAATTTCAATGAAATGTGTCTCATTCTTCTACTACATATTTGAAAATATGTATTGTAGTTTATATTTGGGGCTGGAACGATAGCATAATGGGTAGGTCATTTGCCTTGAATGTGGCTGACTTGGCCAACCCAAGTTCAATTTCTCTGCCTTTAATTCCTCTGCCCCTCTCAGAGAGCCCGGCAAGCTACCGAGAGTATCTTGCCCGCAAAGCTGGGCAAGGTACCCGTGACATATTCAATATGCCAAACACAGTAACAACAAGACTCACGATGTTATTAGGCCTGCTTGAGCAAATTGATGAACAACAGAAGGAGAGTAACAGTGACAGTTTATATTTATTACTCTACTATTATTAGGTTTTATTATTAAAATATAAAACCTAATTTTATATTTCATACAATTTTGCCCAATTGGAAAGAGATTTTTATTTGAGGACAAAATAATATCTATAGAAATAAAAAAATTGAGAGAGAGAGAGAGTAGAGGCGGCCCTAAAAGCTTCCATTCCTCTTGGAGATTCTGGGAAGCTACCGAGAATATCCTGCTTGCACAGCAGAGTCTGGCAAGCTACCTGTGACATATTCAATATGGCAAAAACAGTAAAAACAATGGGTCTCATTCCCCTGACACTGAAAGAGGCCCCAACATGGCAGCATTAAGAAGTATGAGTAAGGAGAGGGTGATAAAATCTCAGGGCCAAAATAGGCTGCAAAAATGAAGTAGGACTAAAATAACTATTTGTACTTTCAATGCACGTATGCTGGTATCAGAAGCATCCATCAAGGACAAGATGGTGCCAGTGTGAAAGATCAGTATGACATTATTGGTCTGAATGAGATGAGAAGGTATCAACCACATCACAACACTTTTGACATTTGAGAATTGTTTCTCCTCGGAACATGTGACAAAAGAGGCATTGGTGGTGTTGGTGTCCTCATTAACATAAACATGGCAATGATTATTGATTCATTCAAATGCCTAGCATCCTGAATAGGATGCTTACACTTGAATAGATGTGGCTCACTGCCAGCACTTTCTATCTTAGTTGTCTATGCACCAACATCCAACTATGATGAAGAAGAAATGGAGAAATTCTACATGGAGCTGGAGAAGTTCTATAAAGAAGACCACACCTTCTACAAAGTCATTGTTGGTGATTTTAATGCCAAGATAGGACCTAGAAGATCACCCAAAGAACTTCACATCAGGACTCATGACCTAGAATGGAACAAACAGGGTGAGAGACTGAGTTCATCATGTCGACCAAAACCATCCATGGTAACTTAAAATTCCAGAAGGCTAATCTAAACGTTGGACATGGGAGTCTCCCGGTGGACAGTTCCACAAGGAAATTGACTGCATAATATTCAATAGATGTCTTTGCCTGACTGATGTCACCGTTGTCCCAAAATTCCAAATGGCATTGGACCACCGTCTCCTTTATGCAAAATTCTGTTTCACGGAGCAGGGAGAAAAGGCTGCAAAGTTTAAGGAGAGAACTCCGAGAAAGACAACAAACTGGGAGATTTCTGGCACTATTGCGGCAACATGGAAAGATGTTGTTGGCCAGAAATACGATCCCCTGGTTCAGCACCTCCATGATTGTGCAAGAAAGGCACAAAAGGACACCTGTCTTCAGAAACTCTTGAGCTCATTTGCCAACGTGGTTTACTGCGAGCTTCAGGTAACTGAGCTAACGTCCGAGCTTGCAAAGCTATGCAAAGAAGTGATAAAGGCAGACCTCAGAGAAGAGCAGCAGTGCTGGTCGAAGCAGCAGAAGCCGGGAAAAGTATTCACAACTCCCAACTGTCCTTCGTGAATTACAAGAATAAGATGACTGCCCTCTGACATCCTGATGGAACTATCACATCTTCCAGAAGGGCAATGGAGAAGATTATCCATGACTCCTACTAGGAACTCTTCAATAATCACGTCTACCCGCCCGCATACCAATTCTGCATGATAGATATGTCGTACCCAAAGTTCTCCCTTCCGAAATCTGACACGCCATTTCGTTGGTAAAGAATAGTACAACACCCGGTCCAGACACGGTCAGACCCAAACACCTGAAGAATTCACCATCAGTACTCATCAATACACTAGCTTGGCTCTTCACATACTACATGTCTGAATGCAAGTTTCTGTCCCAATGGAAAACCAGCAGGACCATTCTTCTGTACAAGAAGGGAGACATTCATGACATTGGCAACTATTGCACAGTCTGCCTGTTGTCCATTGTGTACAAGTTGTTCACTAGAGTCACCCTGAATAGGTTTGGCAGAACACTAGATGGAGGACAACTATGTGAGCAAGCTGGGTTCTGAAAACAATTAAGCATTATTACCATATCTACACGGTGACCAAGCTCATTGAGATTTCTCGGGAGTTCAAGATGCAACTCTGTCTAATGTTCATCAAGAATTCCTCTGATTCTGTTGAGACTAAAGCGGTTATTGAAGCCTAGCCAAATAGGGCGTTCAAACTCAATACAGCAGGATCCTCTGTGAGCTGTATTATTGATTCACTACCATGATCTCACCATTCTACAAGAAAGTGGTCATCGATGTAAAGAGAGGGGTTTGACAGGGTGATACTATTTCACCGAAACTCTTCAGTGCCACCCTCGAGAACATCATGTGCCAGCTGGAATGGGAAGGAATGGGAATGAAGATAGACAGTTGGCAACTACATCACCTCCACTTCACTGATCATATCGTTCTAATAACACAAGCATTAGCTAAGCAGCACAAATGCTGGCCGACTTCAATGGTGAGTGTGGATAGGTTGGATTGCAGCTGAATCTCACAAAGACAATGTTTATGAAAAAAAAGGACGAGTTTCAGACGTTCCATTTGCTCTCAATAGAATAAACATCTCTGAATGTAGCAATTACGTGTACCTAGATCGAGAACTCAACATGATAACAACCTGGCACCTGAGCTGCGCAGGAGGAAGAGAGCCGCAAGAAATGCCTTCAAGAGCATCAAAGAAATAGCTAAAAGGACGAAGACCTCCAGTGGACACATGTCTTCAACTCCACCGTCTTCTCCTTGCAT
The DNA here is from genome assembly GCF_029834395.1 of Sorex fumeus. Taxonomy (NCBI): domain Eukaryota; kingdom Metazoa; phylum Chordata; class Mammalia; order Eulipotyphla; family Soricidae; genus Sorex; species Sorex fumeus. Next base: position 25,004,184 of record NW_026606092.1, read on the forward strand.
TAACATACTCCTCAGAGACCTGGGTCTCACAAAAACAGGATGAGAATGCTATTCAGGTCTCCCAAAAAGGAATAGAAAGAGCTATTCTTGGAGTATCATGCTTCACTCAAGTGAGAGAAGGAATCCAGAGTTCCGACCTCCATCCACAAATGAAAATAAAGCACACTTTCTTGTTTCCCAATAAGGCATCGAAAATGAGATGGGCTGGACATGTAATACAATTTGAAGACAACCGCTGGACTAGAGTTGTTACCAACTGGATTCCACATGAAGTCAAACGATCACGTGGATGCCCACTTATGAGATGGTCAGACTTCTTTGTCAAGACCCTGAACAAATGGTTGGAGGCTCTGCATATTCCTGTAGCAAGCAGATGCATTGGGCTACACTATCACATGACAGGGCAAATGGAGACATTACTGGTGTCCGCTCAAGCAAATGGACGAGTAATGGGTTATCAAGTGATCGAGTGATCAATAAGTCAAAAAATGGGCTAGATATTTTTGAATAATATATATTTTTTTCTATTATTTTGGTTTGGTTTGATTTGGGGAACACACCTGGAAATGCTCAGGGCTTATGTCTGGCTCTGTACTCAGAGATGACTTATTACAGGCTTAGGGAATCTTGTGGTGTGCTAGGGCTAGAAACCAGGTGGACAACTTGGAAGTCAAGTACCTACATACTGTACTATTGCTTCAGCATGGATATCTCTAAGTTTTAAGGTAAAATTCCAGCCTCATAAAGTGAGGGTAGGTAATATATATATATTTTAATATAATGAATATAATATGTAATATATATCTAATATATATTATATAATATATATTATGTAGATACATATTACATTGGAAATATATTTTTGACATTTAGAGTTTAATATTTGGAATCGTTTCAGTTATCAGAATTGTAGAGAATATATTAATATTTGGGTGAAATTCATTGCACAGTTCCTTAAAAACTAGACCATCAGGTCTATAATATCAGTAGAGGGGTCAGAGTGATTTATGAGTGTAGAGCCAGGAGCAGCACTAGGTGTAACCCCCAAATAAAAACAAATAAATAAACAAAAATATAAGTAGATGGGATGTCGAGAAACTCCATGCTGAGGATGGATAGGAGAAACCTGTTATCACTGCAAGGGTGAAAAAGGGAGAAAATAGTAAAATTAGATTTAACATTGTTCTTTTACCACAGTGCAACATATGGTACATATTTAAGCTTCTTGTCCTGCTCTTAAGTCTCACAGGGGGGCAATGTGATAGACCAAATAGGCGCTAAGCAAGCTGTCAGCTTTGCTAAAATGGAGTAAACCTCCAAGGAAATTTGTACCTATTGAATAAACTTCTAACATCGTAGCTAACAGCAAATTCTCTTCAGCCTTAGTGGTTTGAAGAGTGATCATTATACATTAATGTGATCCTCCTAAATTTAATAGCTTAGATGAATAGTTATAGAAATTGCTCAGTGTCAGATGACAGGTAAGTTACAAATTCAGCACATTCAGCCTGAAAGATTAGGGTACTCAAGGTCAGTTGTAAGATACCTATCTCAATACCTTTTAAGTATAAGTAATAACATAGATTTATTTATTTTCTATAGATAATAAGCTTATTTATTTCTTTAGCTTACAACAATTTTATATATAATCACTTTAAATTTGTTCCACCTATATCTTTTGAAATTCATATGGCAATAATCATATTGTTTCCTTAGGTTATTTTTCTGAAGTGTACCTTATATATTTATCAATACTTTCAAATACTGTCATTTCCTGAAGTCCCTGTGCATGAACCTACCTGCAGACATTACAAATGTGTATTCTGGTGTCTAAAATGAATTTCTCCAGGCATCCTGTGCCTCTCCTAAAGGAATCTCATAAAGTTTCTCTAGCATGGCCTCAGCAAGCACTCTTTGGCCTTATATACCTACATATATTACCAATCTTAATCCTTGTCCCTATTTTCTGTATACATACACACACACACATATATATACATGTACATATATATATATATATATATATATATATATATACATATATATCACGGTCACGGTAACAGTCCTCCTGTTGTTCATCGATTTGCTCGAGCAGGCCCAGTAATGTCTCCATTGTGAGAGTTCTTGTTACTGTTTCTGGCATATCGAATACGTCACGGGAAGCTTGCCAGGCTTTGCCATGCAGGCGAGATACTCTCAGTAGCTTGCTAGGCTCTCCAAGAGGGGCGGCGGAATATATATGCAATTATCTTGAGTGTATTTTGATTGCTTTTTGTTGTCTTGATTTAAATAAGTGGTTTTTAAGACATACAATTTTTATTTGTTTAAATCATGAATAAATCCTCAGGTCTAGAACAGCACCTGCCATATAATAATTACACAAAAATATGCATTGTATGGAGGGTCTTCGAATTTTTCTGCTAATGGTTTTATTAAAACTTTAATTTAATTCAATCAGTCAACCTAAGAAATGTTAAAATCATTTTTAAATGTTTTTAGAACCAAAATATTATTTTGGTCCTAAAGGGAGAATAAGACCAATAATTAGTTTTATTATGTAAAATCTATTTCAGAATTTACTGAAATTTTTCTTATAATGAGTTTCCCCCAATGATTTTTCAGGAATTTTGTGAGTTGTATGTATTTTCCATAACTCAGTTGACAGTCTGTCACTAGCTTTTCACTGTAGCTCCGGGTTCAAACTCATAGTTTTGCATGTGCAAGGATAGTGAGCTGCATGTCCATCTCTGAACAACTTTTACTTAAAAAAGAAAACAAACAGACATAAAGACATTGATGACTTTTAGTTTAGACATCACTTTCTGAATATATTTTTCCCAAATGCTTTCTATATTTATTTATTTCATAGGGGTGGCATTGAGAAATTTTGGGAGGCAATATCCAAATATATATATTTGGATATATATAGGCTGGAGCAATGGCAGAGCAGGTAGGGCATTTGCCTTGCATGTGGCTGACCGGCGTTTGATTCCTCCAGCCCTCTCGAACAGCCTGGCAATCTACCAAGAGTATCTGGTCTGCACAGAAAAGCCCGGCAAGCTACCTGTGATGTATTCAATATGCCAAAAACAGTAACAACAAGTCTCACAATTTGTTGTGAGATTTTACTTGTGCCCACTCGAGCAAATTAATGAACAATGGGAGGACAGTGCTACAGTGCTACAATGCTATATATATATATATATATATATATATATATATATATATATATTAGGGGGACCAGGAAGTGCCTAGGATCAAACCAGCATGTGTAAACACAAAGAAAGAGCTTCAGCACTGTAAACTATCTGACCCTTTCACAGATGTTGATCCTTAATCAACATCTTTATTTCTTGAACAGATGTAAATTATATTTTCTTCGCATAGCTACATGATTACTTTGAATACTTTGATACTATATGTGCTTTAGATAAATATTCTTCACAATTTTTTATATCCTTGCTTTGATATCATAAGGATTTATTTAGCTTATTCTAACAATTTTGCTATAAAGCATAGCATTAATATCAGCTTTTTGAACTATTACCCTTTTCCTATTGGTTACACCCAATTAGCCTTTGACATTTCCCCAGAGCATTCATTTATTGTGTTACATTGAAAATAAAATTTAACTACTCTTATTTATTTTGGCATAAAATGATAAAATGGGGGCTAAAGAGAAAGTTCAGTGGGTAAGGAGTTTGTCTGCAGGTACCTGCTTTTAGTTCATTCCCCCTAAGACCCTTTGTTGTCCCCTAAACCTATCAGGAATGATCCATAAATGCTGAAATTTCTATATATATCTCATGTAGTTTTTACTGTTAGTAGCATTTATAACACACTCAGGAATAACACTCTTAACAAAACGAGAAAAGTAGTGTTATAGAATGTCTTTTCTCTCCACAAATTTCGCTAAGTTAGAGGTTGTAAAGGGAAAATATAAGATGTCATTGTGCACAAATTTAAATGGTCTCTCTTTGGGAAAAACCTAAAAAAATGTTGACATAAATCTCTTGACTGAAGTATTAAACTTGAGTTTCACATTTTTCTGTAATGAATCTGGCAGTTAAATCTCCTTAGATTTTTTAATCCACAGCACTTGCTCACTTCATTCTTTTTTTTTGTATTTTTTTTATTAGTGAAACACCATGAGGTACAGTTGTAGATTTACAATTTTTTTGTGCTTTGGTTTTGATTATACAATGACCAAATACCCATCCCTCCACCAGTGCCCATTTTCCACAACCATGTATAATATCCCTCCTACACTCATGCCCCCCATCCCACCCTGCCTCTGTGGCAGGGCATTCCCTTTTGTTCTCTCTCTCCTTTTGGGTGTTGTGGTCTGCAAAAGAGCATTGAGTGGCAATCATGTTCAGTCCATAGTCTACTTTCAACATGCATTTCCCCTCCTGGGAGGATCCTCCAAACACCCTTTATTTGATGCTCCCTTCTCTATCTGAGCTGCCCCTTCCCCTACAATGCCCGGCTGGCCTCTAAGCTATGGAGTAATCCTCCTGGTGCTTATCTCAGCTACTCTTGGGTATTAATCTCATATTTTTTTACTTTATATTCCCCAGATGAATGCAATCTTTCTATGTCTGTCCCTCTCTTTCTGACTCATTTCTCTTAGCATGATACTTTCCATGTTGTACCACTTGTATGTAAATTTCATGTCTTCATCTTTTCTAACTGCTACATAGTACTCCATTATGTAGATGTACAAAAGTTTCTTTAACCAGTCATCTGCTCTTGGGCACTCAGGTTTCTTCCAGTTTCTGGCTATTGTAAAGAGTGTTGCAATGAACAAACAAGTGCAGATGTCATTTCGACTATACAATTTTTCTCACTGGGATATATTCCCAGGAATGGTATTGCTGGGTCAAATGGGAGCTCAATTTATAATTTTTTGAGAATCGTCCATACTGTTTTCTAAAAGGACTGAACCAGTCGGCATTCCCACCAACAGTGAAGGAGTGTCCCTTTCTCGCCACATCCACGCCAGCATCGGTTGCTTTTGTTCTTTTGAATGTGGACCAGTCTCCGAGGTGTGAGATGGTATTTCATTGTGGTTTTGATCTGCATTTCCCTGATGATTAATGATGTAGAGAATTTTCTCATGTGCTTTTTTGCCATACTGATTTCTTCTTTGAGAAAGATTCTGTTCATTTCATTGCTCCATTTTTTGAGGGGTCGGATGATGTCTTCTTGTGGAGTTCAACCAGTACTTTGTATATCCTTGGTATCAACCCCTTGTTAGGTATGTATTCAGCAAATTTCCTTTCCCATTCTGTAGACTGTCTTTGTATTTTGGTCCCTGTTTCTTTTGAGGTGCAGAAGCTTCTTAGTTTAAGATAGTCCCATTTATCTATCTCTGTTTTCACTTGCTTGGCCAGTGGTGTGGCATCTTTGAAAATATCATTAGCTTCTATGTCATGGGGGGTTTTGTCAACTTTGTCTTCAATGCACCTTATGGTTTCTGTTCTGATGTAGACGTCTTTAATCCATTTTGATCTTACTTATGTACATGGTGTTAGGCAGAGTTCTGAGCCCATTTTTTTTGCATGTAGCCATCCAGTGATGCCAGCACAATTTGTAAAAGAGGCTTTTCTTACTCCACTTCATATTTCTTGCACTTTTATCAAAGATTAGGTGATCATATGATTGAGGGGAGATGTCAGTGTATTAAACCCTGTTCCACTGGTCTGCAGTTTTGCCTTTGTTGTAGTACCATGCTGTTTTAATTATTACTGCTTTATAGTCGAGTTTGATCATGCTCACTGATTCTGTTCTCAGCAGCTGTTATTCTGCTGCTGAGGCCTTCCACTGAGTTTTTCAATTCGCCTACCAGGTTTTTCAGGTCTGACATTTCCGTTTGCATTTTTCTCATTTCTGCCTTCAAATCCTCTTGTCTTTTATTGGCTTTGCTTTCCATTGTTTCTTTTAGTTCCCTAAGCTTCCTAAGTAGGTCCCTTTTGAATTCCTTGTCAGAGAGGTTGTCTGACACTACAGTACTGTTGGTGTCTTCTGGGCTAGACTCTTCAATAAAAACTTTGGTGTGCTTTTGTGTTGCTTTACCATTGTGACCAGTGTGGTTTGGTCCTTTATGTTCACTGTTTTATTCTGCTTGATATGCAGTGTGAGTTGAGATAGGCTTATGAGTTATTAGCTACTGTGTTTCTAGTGACTGAGCTAACCTAGAGAAGGTTCCATCTAAGAGGTTAGCTTATGGTTCCTATGGCATATGTAATGGGAAAATATTTTGCTCCTGAAAGGGTCCCTGGCGCTGGGTGCCGGGCTGTACCTGGTTGAGTGAGGAGAGAGTGCCTTGAGATGTTCAGCTTTGTTGCCGCCGCGAGATGGGCCTCAGTTCCCGGCCCGCGCAGATCAAGGGAGAAAATCGGTTATTCTAGGGGATCGAGCTAGCTTCACATGTTCAGAGAGAGTCCCAAGCCCTGGGGGCAGGCTGTACCTGGTTGAATGAGGAGAGAGTACCCGGAGACGTTCAGCTATGTTGCCGAGAGATGGGCCTCAGTTCCCGTCCCGCGCAGATCAAGGGCTAAAACCGCACTTTCTTCTTTTTATAATTTTAATATCTAACTTATTTTCATATGTGCATTAATTTACTCTCTGCATAATAAGCAAATTTGATAAGAAAATAATAGTTATGGTTTATGAAGAATAATAATTTGTTATTTAAAAGCTGGAAGAGTAATCTTTACTGTAATAATCTCACTCTGTCTCCATTCACTTATTCTGTTCAAAGCCCTTGCTTTTTTATTTTTTTCTGTAATAAACCCATTTTCATGAATATTAGTACTTGAGTCAAATGTCCAGACCTATTCAACTGAATGCCAATTTAAGATGTGTTCTTACTAATCCTCTTACTTTTGAGACGTTACTTTTAATTCCCTTGTTTGTAAAATGTAAACATTACACAGTATGAATATTTAGCCTCTTTCAGTCTCAAAAAAATTAACTTCATATCTAGGCTCTTGATTAACTTATTAGTACATTTGTCTTTGCCTCACTGTAAATTTTATATGCTATAGAACAAGAAGGTTTATATGTACATATGTGTTTTCTTAGATACTTATGGAAAAATTTCTTTGAGATAAAATTCTATTAAGGACTTGACTTCTTTTACTACCTTTACCTGTTACAAGTATGTACTGTGCATCCCTTTCTCCTCTCTCAGGGTATCAATGTGGGTATGGAAAGCATTTAAAGACAGTAAGGTAAGCTCCAGGTAAATTATCACAGGAAAGGATACATTTATTCGTTGTCATGATGACTACAAACATAATAAGTTTTAAGACTAATTTTTTTGTCCTTAAATTTTTATTAGTGAAAGACCATGAGGTACAGTTGTAAACTGTACAAATTTTTGTGTTTGGGTTTTAGTTATACAATGATCGAATACCCATCCCTCCACCAGTGCTCATTCTCCACCACCACTAATCCCAGTATCCCTCCCACCCCCTATCCCCTCCTTCCCACCCTACCTCTGTGGCAGGGCATTCCCTTTTGTTATCTCTCTCATTTTGAGTGCTGTGGCTTGCAAAAGAGACATTGAGTGGCAACCATGTTCTTTAAATAATACTTTAAACTTACTGTGACCAATATGCCTAACTAAACAAGAGCATTTATTATTATAATTTACATTTTCTGATGACTTCCTGGGGTTATTCAGCTAATGATTATGAGCTATATCCTATTCATCTGCATATGTGTTACAACTATATATGTGATACAGTGCGGTTTGCGCCTGCAGAACTGGGGACAACAAGGTTATGTCTATGTCACTGATGGTGATGTGGGTGTGGCGTAGAGGACAAAAACTGCAGATTTGCACCTGAAGGTACTAAACAATTACTAAACAATTTTGCCTATTAACCAAGCAAGGTTAGAGACAACTAAACTTGTGCCCATTTGTGCTATCTCTTCTGGCTGTTCCTTTATTTTCATTAAACTGCTCAGTGAAATGATGAATTCAGGTGCTACAATGTTTTTTCTTTTTGATGATCAAAGATTAAAAAAAAAACACACACACATAACTCAATAGAAGTCAGATTGAAAATGGACATATCAAATAATTTTCTATAAGAATAAATTATTCATAGTACTTCAAGTGGGGGCTGGAGTGATAGCACAGTGGTAGGGCATTTGCCCTGCAAGCAGCCGGCTTGGACCACCTGAGTTTGATTCCTTGGCCCCTCTCCGAGAACCTGGCAAACTACAGAGGGTATCTCGCCCGCGTGGCAAAGTCTGGCAAGCTACCCGTGACATATTAGATATGCCAAACACAGTAACAACAAGTCTCACAAGTCTCACAATGGAGACTTTACTGGGCCCGTGCTTGAGCAAATCGGTGAACAACGAGAGGAGAGTGCTACAGTGCTATTTCAAATGGTGCTGCCTTCTTACCGAACATCTAATTTAAAGGGAAACAGAGGTTAAAGTAAAAAGTTTCAAGATATTTTGTTTCTCATAAATTATAATCTTCATAGGACAAAACTAATATTAAAATTGCTCTTATTTTGTGTTTAGTTGTCTCTAACCTTGCTTGGTTAATAGGCAAAATTGTTTAGTAAAAAGAAATAGCCGAGCCTTTGTTTGTTATCCTCCATTCATAGTGGTAGCTCATTCAAAATTTATTTTGTCAGTAAACAGTAAACATTTGTGTAGAAAAGAGTCTTAGGAAAATAGTCTCCTTTGTATTGATTGCATATTGATCATTATAAATTATTTCTAGCTTCCAGGATCAGACTTATTCTATTTTAAGTCACTGTAATTTGTGTGAAGATCTTCTTTTGTGTCATACCAATTGTCCCTTTCTAATTTGTTGTGGGGAAGGCACCACTCAAAGACTACTCCTGGCTCTGTGCTAAGAAACCACTTCTGGTGGAATTTGGGGGAACACATGGGGATTCAAGGGTAGAACCTATGTTGACCACATGCAAGGCAAGAGCTCTACCCACTGTGCTTTCTCTCTCTCTTTTTTTAAATTTTTATTAGCAAAACACCATGAGGTACAGTTGTAGACGTACAAAGTTTTGTGATTGGGTTTCAGTTATACAATGATTGAGTACCCAACCTTCCACCAGTGCCCATTCTCCACCACCACTAATCCCAGTATCCCTCCCACCCTCATCCCCCCAATCCAACCCTGCCTCTGTGGCAAGGCATTCCCTTTTGTTCTCTCTCTCTTTTAGGGTGCTGTGGTTTGCAAAAAGGGGAATTGAATGGCAATCATGTCCGGTCTATAGTCTACTTTCAGCATGCATCTCCCCTCCTGGGCAGATCTCCCCAACACCCTTTATTTGGTGCTCCCTTCTCTATCTGAGCTGCCTTTTCCCCTAGCTTGTGTGGCTGAAGTCATGAAATTTACATACAAGCTGTACTACATGGAAAGTATCATGCTAAGCTAAATGAGCCAGAAAGAGAGGGACAGACATAGAAAGATTGCATTCATCTCGGGAACATAGAGTAACAAAATAAGGGACTAACACCCAAAAATATCCACTGTGCTTTCTCTTTAATTTCCATCCTATTGGATCTTTGCAGTTACGGAACTAACTTTGATATGCTGGTGAATACTAATGGTGTTTCACTGGTAATGGAAGATTTTATGTTATCTCATCTATAAGAGTTATGTTTTTCATGAAGAGTTGTGCATTTATCTAAAAACTCTTATTTAACAGTAGTTAAAAATCATCTGGGACTGGAGCAATACCACAGCAGAGAAGGTATTTGCCTTGCATGTGACCAACCCAGGTTCGATTCCCAGCATCCCATATAGTTACCCGAGCACCGCCAGGAGTAATTCATGAGTAGAGCCAGAAGCAACCCCTGTGCATGGCCAGGTGTGACCCAAAAAGCAATAAATAAATAAACAATTAAATGAATAAATAAAAATCATCTTTTTTTTGTTTTCCCCCATTATGCTTACTGTCTTTAAAAGTTTTCCATTTTTCATTTTCCTTAATTTTTGTTCCATTATGCTTAGTAGGACACTTTGTGCTCCTATTCACACATAACTTCTTCAAATATGACATAGCTGAATGTTATTAATAATTTTTTCCATCTTACCATAATGAATTCGATATGCCAGACACAGTAACAACAAAGTCTCCAATGGAGACGTTACTGGGCCCGCTCGAGCAAATCGACGATCAACGGGAGGGCCTTACCATAATGAAACTGTCAATAGTGTTTTGCTAATAGAAGTAAAATATTGTAGTTAAATATTCTTTCCAGCTACAAAATGATATGCTTATTTGCCTCTCCCATTTTCTTTTTCTTTAGTGAAGGAAGATTTTTTTATTAAATACATTTACTTTGAAAAATGTGAGAGTAGAGAAAGAGGGGAATTGTATTTAAGAGAGAAATAACTAGTCAATGAAACAGAGACAAGCAAGAATTATGTGCTTTCAAGGGAGAAAATGGCTTTGAAAGCTATTTTTTGAATTAAAAAATATGTTGTTAAAATATGTTGTTTAAATTGAGAGTAGTTTGTATACTTGCTATTGCTGACCTAATAACTAAGCAATGGCCTTGGAATGAAAACAAAGTGGAGAGAAGAACCTTAGTTAACCACTGGGGACAGATTATATAGAAACCTCTTGTCTGACCAAAGACTCCTCAAACCCATAAGAATGAAAATTGAGAAGTTGATTAATTAAATCAACTTCATTCGCTCATGTTAGATATATATGAGCTGTGGTGCCTCTGGCTGTATTGAAATGCACAAAAAGGATTTGTACTAATTGAACTATAGGAATAGGAGTCAGGAGAGTTGTCCAAGTGCTGACTCTCAGGTAAAATAAGACATCCACGGCCTTAGGCATTTTTATAAGCATGCTGTACTCTCACTTATTTCAGACAGCTTAGCATACTCAGAACAGCGGGTGGGGCATTTGCCTTGCATGCAGCTGACATGGTAGACCCGAGTTCAGTTCCTCTGCCCCTCTCGGAGAGTCCCTCCAGAGAGTATCTTGCCAGCAAGGCAAAGCCTGACACACTACCTGTGACATATTTTACATGCCAAAAACAGTAACAACAAGTCTCACAATGGAGATGTTACTGTGCCTGCTCGAGCAAAAAGATGAACAAAGAGGGGAACAGTGCTAAATACTACATTCCAATAGAAATTTTATGCCTATGTAACACTATAAAATTTGAATATATTATAAAAATTAGAGCTTTTTTTAAAAATGGCAACTTTGAAATGGATTCGATGGCAATCAATTTATTATTATGTTGATAAAATTATGTTAGAAAGTACTCAAGACAGTTTGATAATGTTTAACCCATTTTTTAAGTGTAAAGTTTATTTGAAGAAATTGAATCATCTACCCTCTCTATTAATTCTAATACATATATATATATTAGAATTCTAAAATCTCAGATAAATTCTGAAACTTCATATCTATAAAAATATTTTAACTTTAGAAATGTTTTCTTTCCCACTTTTTGAAATATCATTTTGGAGATTTTAGGCAATAAATTAACTTAAATTTGTTATGGTATTTTTTAAACATTTTTTAAAATTTAGACAAATTTTATACTTGTTTATCCTCACTTTCTTAATGACAGAAATCATTTCTAGGAAATAATGTCGCTAACTAGAAGGATTTCTCACTTTTGCTTAAGTGAAAACTTTAACTTAAGGAACATTAAGGATGTTTTTATAATAGTAAATATTTATTTCTAGCTTTGCATAAAATTATCACACTATTCTAGTAATAGACTTTGAAAAAATTGTGAAACATGTATTAGCCATTGCTCTATTTTTATACAAGTTTTGTAATTTGTGATATAGTTCCCAGTTGAAAATGTTTAAAATCTTATTTAAGTCAGTATTTACCTGCATTCTACCTTCTATGTGATCTCTATGGCACCTTAGTTTTGTTTTTTTGTTTGTTTGTTTTTTAATGTTACACATCTGTTAATTATATTTTCTCCAATTCTTATTGAGGCACAGTGTATTATAATACTGTTGAGGCCAGAGATAAAGAACAGAGAATTAGGATTTTACTTTGGATGTACAACAACATGGTAATCTTAAGTATTCACATTAAAATGAAGAAGTTTGTTTTAATTCTTAATTATATGAATAAATGCCTCATTCCTTTTGAATCTAAACTAGACACCATCAACAAAAAAGTCAATGACTTTTATGACAGTACTTTTATTGTTATCTAACTTTATCTTAATTATATTTGAACAATCATGTTTCCATGTGCTAATACCAAGTACCTTTGTATCCACGTATGATTATTTGACTTTTAAATGCCACCAGCCTCCATGTATGCTTAGTAATCTAAATACTGAGATATTTTGAATATAGAATCTCTCAGAGTCAATCTTGGAGGGTTTTTAAGGAGTTGCTTCAAAATAAAATGTAAAATCCACATAAAATCCATGCCTAATATCTCCTACTGTTGTATCTGAAACATATGTTGATTAAAAGAAATTCCATCGAGGTTAGATACAGTATGCTTCTGTTATCAATGTATACATAAAAAAGAAATTAGTTATTCGTTCATCCTTTGTTATATAAGGATTAAAGAGGGAATTTCTCTGTGCCTAAAAAGGATAGAATTAAAAGTTTCCAAATTTTCACATAGAACGTTCTAAATTTTTAAAATGTAGGAGTATTAATATTTATTCAGGGGCTGCTCCAGGCTTTGCACTCAGGAATTACCCCTGGCAGATATGGGATGCTGGGAATCGAACCCGGGTCAGATGTGTGCTAGGCGAACACCCTACCCACTGTACTACCACTCCAGCCCCTCCACATTCCCTTTTTTTTTTTTTATCAAATCACCATGAGATACAGTTACAAAGCTTTCATGTTTGAGATTCAGTCCCACAATGATCAAACGCCCATCCCTCCACCAGTGCACACTTTTCACCACAGTGTCCCCAGTATATCTCCCACCCCCTATCCCAGTCCTTTACCTGCCTCCATGGCAGGCAATTTCTCTAATACTCTCTCTCTACTTTTAGACATGTTTTGCTAGAATTTCCCCATCACCATTAAAGCCTGCCTGCCAGGGGCAGATGCTAGATGTTAGATCACATTTTGAATATCATGGGTGCCATGGACACATGCTTCTGGAATCCTAGATTGTAATGGTTGGGTTCTAGGGACGTTTAGGGCATTAATCATTTTGGGATTCAGTTGGGCATCTCTGGACCAGGACTATCGATGTACTAAGATGGCACCCTGTGGCACATTGTGGGCATGGCAGCCAGGCTGACGGGTCGTCGGGGAGCTGGGTAGGAACTCCGGCACCTTTGCAGCCATGTGGCATGGGGATTTAATCCTGGGACTTGCATACCTGGATCTTGCTTGTGGAAGCCCTTGGTCCCCAAGATTTATCTGGAGTAGGCAAGGAAAGTGTACCTGCTCCATCTGGGGTGCCCCAGTGAAATTGGCCCTGTATAGGGCCTGGAGAGATCTCCAGCTCTGTGGTGTCTTCTGAGACTCACTACTGAGTTTCTGGTTCTTGATCTCTTTCAAGATTTATTTATGGGTCTCTGAAGCAAGGTCAGTATAGAGTTTACAGAGTGGTGCTGGAGTTGGTTCATAGGGGTGACTGCCAGTGCTTCCATGTGTAGTGGGAAGTGGAGGGAGGTCGCCCACCCCAACTCTGTGAAAACTTGGAGATTTTAGTCGCAAAACCCGCATATCCGAATTTTCAGCAGATTGTATGTTGGTGAGGTCTGTCCTGAGAGGGTGGAGTCAGGCCAGGGATATTGCAGTGAACTTGTATTGTGGAAGCAAGCAGCTTATAGGGCCTCTGCTTGGTCAGGCACACGTCAACCTGCCACCCTCTGATTTATCCCAGTCTGTTCAGCCATGCGCAGGTTCAAGATTAACTGTGGTTTTTGATCTCTTTCAAGATTTACCTTAGGTCTCTGAAATAAAGCCAATTAATGAGCTTGCACATCTGAGCCAGAGGTGGTTTGTGGGCATGGCTCCTAAACACCTAACTTTTGGCTGTTTAATTTCTTAGTAAACTTGGTCCCAAGTTTCTGGAGTCAAGCCAAAAGCCCAGGGCAATTTTGGCGTGTCAGGAAGCCTGAAGGCACCATCAGGCTGCTGATCCACTCGCCTCATAGGTATAGGTTATAAAATTATTTTAAAAATTGTAATAATTCCTTTGTTTTCCCAAACATAAACCCGTGCATATGTACATTTGCATTTAAAAGCACTCTCAGTTTATTTTGTCTAAGGGGGGAAATTGCTACTAATTTACTACTACTAGAAGTAGTACTGCACTGTTGTGCACTGTTGTCCCTTTGCTCATGGATTTGTTCAAGCAGTCACCAGTAATATCTCCATTGTGAGACTTGTTGTTACTGTTTATGCCATATGGAATATGCCACGGGGAGCTTGCCAGGCTCTGCCATGTAGGCAGGATACTCTTGGAAGCTTGCCAGGGTCTTCGAGAGGGTCAGAGGAATCGAACACGCCCTACCCACTGTGCTATCGCTCCAGTCTGAGAAAAGCCATCTTTGGATCATTAACAAAATCTTTTTTTTTTTCATATCCCCAACAATGGCACAATGGTAAGGTGTTTGCCTTGAACGCAGCCAACCCAAGTACAATTCCCAGCATCCCATATGGTCCCCGAGCACCACCAGGAATGATTCCTGAATACAAAGCCAGGAGTAACCCCTGAGCACTGCCAAGTGTGACACAAAAAGAAATAAAATAAAATAAAATACTAGAAGTAGTAGTAAAAATCTATTACTTCCAATTACTGTGACTGTATCACTCATCCCATTCTCATCGATTTACTTGAGTGGCACCAGTAACATTTCCATCTGTCCCAACCCTGAGATTTTAGTAGTCTCTCCTTACTCATACTTCCCAACGCTGCCATATTGGAGGCTCTTTCAGAGTCGCGGGAATAAGACCCATTATTGTTATTGTTTTTGGCATATCGAATATGCCATGGGTAGCTTGCCAGGCTCTGCCATGTGGGCAGGATGCTCTCAATAGCTCGCCAGGCTCTCTGATATATATATATATATAAAATTATATTTATGTATATTTCCCTCTGTGATTTGTTTCCTACTGCCTGAACCCCATCAAATATAGTATGGTAATTATGGAAGATAGGTATGAATTTTCTTATGATTTGTCAAAGCCACAAAGGCCAGTAATATGTTCACTCATATGTGAGGCTCAGCCTGAATGTGTGGAAAGTGGCCTGGAGCATGGTGGCGGTTGGGTAGTGGAGGTCTGCTGCCAGGGCTGGATCCCTTGGGGCAGGGAGAGCTCTCATCTGTCCCCCTCTGGGGCACCCTGAGTGAAAATAGCCTGGTATGGAGTCCGGTGGCATGATTATGGGGGCCTCATTTTATGTTCCCTTCCCAGAGAGGCATCCATGAGTTCTGGAGGGTGGTCGATAAGGAGATTATCGGGTGCCTGCAGGAGGTGGCTTATAGGCATGATCTCTGGATCACAGGAGACTAGGGGAAGCAGGCAGAGGATCTCTGCTCTGGGGACCTGTTGATTCCAGAGTCCAATGTCACAAATTTTCTCATTACCTGGGTTTTGTGGAACTTAATTCCAGGCAGCTTTACACGCGCTTGGGGTGAGTGTATGACTGAAGTCCCATGAAGTCCCAGTACTTCTAATAATAACAACAAATTTGTATAACATGTATTATAAGCCAAATATTATTTTAAGATCTTTAATATGCTAATTAATTTTATCATCAAAACATCTGATAAGTTAAACACTCAGTATTCCCACTTTTTAAGATCTGGAGATTAAAGGTTAAAAAGAAGTGTTTGATCAGTTGGAGACAGTGAGTGGCATAACCTAGGTACTGAGATTAAGAATTCATGATAATAATTACTTTATTAATTCACTGAAATATTTTATTTTACTGACCTGAGTTCGATTTCTCTGTTCCTCTCGGAGAGCCTGGCAAGCTAACAAAAGTATCCTGCCTGCACAGCAGAGCTTGGCAAGCTCCCTTTGGTGTATTTGATATGCCAAAAACAATAACAACAAGTCTCACAATAGGAGACATTACTGTTGCCCGCTCTAGCAAATCGATGAACAACGGGAGGACAGGGCTACAGTGCTACTATTCTACCAAATATATACTGTAAAAATAATATTTTTAGAAAATTACTAAATCAAAGTGTGTTAAAATTCTTTCAAGTTTTGTTTCTAAAAACTGAATTCTATTCCACTCTTTACCATTTACTTGTAACTGAGTGCATATATTATTTCCAGTTAAAGTTGGTCACTGTTAATGTGTAAGTCATTATATTAAATACACATTTTCAAAGAGTAAAAGGTTAAACATATTTTTAATTAATACCCATAAAAAAAGTCCCAAAACATTCATATATAGGTTCCCTAATACTGAAAAACTAGCAAATACAGATTTTGAAAACTTGTTATCTTCTGGAAGTATGCTAAGTATTTTAAATGATGTCATTTACATAATGAATTTTTGTCTAATTATCCTCCCCAGAATATTGCTTTCACTATTATCTTCACATTAAAAATGGAAAAATAATGATAAATGTGACCAAGTTGTATATCTAAAGGTCAGAAAAAAATTGTATACAGATACTATCATAACAACTTTATATATAAAGTAAAAAGTTTCAGGATACATGTCAAAATGAAAATTTAAAGGATATTTTGTTGAATAAGGACATTTTTATACTGGAGTAAATATTAAATGCAACACATTTTTTTTAATCAACTAGAATGATAAGTGAGCCTTACACTATAAAAAGCATAAACAGCAACTCTCTTTTCATTATTCCAAATAGGAAAGTTCTCAGTAAAATTAAGTGTCTATAAAGTAAAGACAAAATTAAACTTTTTTTTAAGCATAGGCACAATTAACCTGTGAGAATTACTCATATTGGGTGGTAATGAAGCAGATAGCTTAGTGAAATTGAGAACATATCTGATTCACTATAATGAGATTTTCAGTTAGATCAAATAACACATTGTATTAGTCATCCTGAGACAGAGCACAAGTTGATTAGCAGAAAAGGTCACAAAAGAAAATTATGTTGTTTTTCCAGAACAAGAAGGAAAATTATTAAAAAATAGGATCATTTTAAATACTCATTGTTTACACATATGCTTTTATTTCATAGTTGCATTTGAATACAGAAATCATGTTCTAAAGGAACTAAGATAACTCATACCTGTATTTTTATCTCATACTTAGGAAGATAATAGATGAAGATTTTCCTGGTTTTAAAATAAGATAAATTTATAATACTTTCTCATCTACTAGAACTACTGGACAGCTTAATAGATCTCCACATAGGAGTTGCATGACTTTTTTTTTTATCCAAGTTCTACTATTTCTTAATAATAGTCAATAAATTTTCAGTTTAAAGTATTAAAATTTATTTTACTACATTGAACGTGAATGAGGTGAAATTTCCATGCTTTATTTATTTTATAAAATTCAGTTAAACTACCTGTTTATTTTAGTTTATAGAAATTTTTAGTAGCATTCTTGAAAAAATTACCTGAATTATGCAGAAATGTTGCAGGTTTTTTTTGAGACTTACTGTAGAATTCTATGACAAAAACCTGTTTCAGACATTCAGACACGGGGTTCATGTGTTTCTGAAGGACCTGATCATCTTTTCACACACATGTTCAAATTACTCTAATTATTCAAATTACATATTACAGATTTGAACATGAACATTATTTAACATATTGCTGTTAATTTACCTTTGGGTGTTCTGTGTAACCGCATTTTTGTTCAGACTTTTATTTCTTGCACTATCTCTCCTCTCCTCCCCTCTCCTCCCCTTCCTTCCCCTCCCCTCCCCTCTCCTGTCCTCCCCTCACCTCCCTTCCCCTCCCCTCCCTTCCCCTCTCCACTCTTTCTTCTCCTCCCCTCTCCTCCCCTCCCCCTCTCCACTCTTTCTTCTCATCCCCTCTCCTTTCCTCCCCTCCCCTCTCTTCCCCTCTCCACTCTTTCTTCTCCTCCCCTCTCCTCCCCTCCCCCTCTCCACTCTTTCTTCTCATCCCCTCTCCTCTCCTCTCCTCTCCTCTCCTCTCCTCTCCTCTCCTCTCCTCTCCTCTCCTCTCCTCTCCTCTCCTCTCCTCTCCTCTCCTCTCCTCTCCTCTCCTCTCCTCTCCTCTCCTCTCCTCCCCTTCTCTCTCTTTTCCTTTCTTCTCCTCTCCTCTCCTACCATCCTTTCCCCTCCCTTCCCCCACTTACCCTTCCCCTCCCCTCCCATTCCCAGCCCTTCTCTCTCTATTCTCTAATTTCTTATCACCTCTTCCCTTTCCTTCATTTCACACCTCTCCCCTTTCCTCTCTCCATATTTCTTATTCTCTTCTCCTCCTTTTCCTCACCTCTTCCTTACTCTGGTCTCCTTTGGGGCGGGGGGGGGGGGGCACACCTGGATATGTTCAGGGATTACTCCCAGCTTTGTACTTTCCATCAGAGTCAGAGGGACTACAATGGCTCTAGGGATTAGATCTAAGTTATGTGCATACAGAGCAGGGGCTTTTCTCATTGAGACAACTATGGCGCTCACAATTTTACTTAGGCAATCAACAAATTTTCTGTTTCTTAAAGACTATTTCAGTAAAAATTAATCAAGAAAGGGCCGATTACACAAAATTTTATACTAAATAAAATTAGATGTATTCTATGGTAAGATGATGATTGCAAAAAAGATCACACTATAAATACATCATTGATCAGAATTCATTAAAATATTTATTAAATAGAAATAATTAGTGAACACTATTGTAAAATGTTTCATCTTTTTACTTATTGACAGACCTGGACAATGTGGAAGGCATTGCAGTGGACTGGATTGGAAATAACCTTTACTGGACAAATGATGGCCATAGAAAAACTATCAATGTGGCAAGGCTGGAGAAGGCATCTCAGAGTCGGAAGACACTTTTGGAGGGAGAAATGTCACATCCTAGAGGAATTGTGGTAGATCCTGTTAATGGGTATGCCCTTTCTGATATGCTTTATATAATATGACATAGTAAATATTTCCTGTTTACTCATTCAGTGATAATTTTTTTCTTTGTTTTTTTTTTCCCTGAGAGGTGTGGTCTCCCAATATGGTGCTCAGAAAGCTCAGATTTATTCCTAGTGATTGTCTGCCAATCTGTCTGTTCAACATTAGAGACTGACGATGCAGATCTGTTTAGGCTGTGGTGTCAGGAATTATAATGGGTAATCCTCCAGATCTATGTCCAGTGATTTCGGAGGGACTCTAGGAAAACATCATGCAATATTCAGAAGAATATGCTATGCCAGGTGTAGAACCAGGTTAGCTGTACACAAGGTATGCAACTTAACACCATCCTAGCTCTTCATCTCTTTCAATTCTTAGGAATATGTAAGTTTGCATATAAATTTTCAGATTTGGACAAGTTACTGTTTTAGAAATTTCCTTTTCTAAAGTGTACATCAAGGAGATATGATGAGATAAATTAAATGAAGTAGATTACCTCCGAAAAATGCTTATTTCCTACTTTATTTATGTAAACCATATATTTTATATTTTATACAGCTTGACAAGGAGATTTATTTATTTCATTCAAGGGATTTGTCAATTTAAAATTTAAAGGCAATTAAATTTAATGTATTATTTAAAAGATAAATTTGTATTTATATTCTGTGTATCGTTATTGCAAAAATTCATATTGTTAAATATGTTACTTTGTTCATATCAAATAATCCTCATTATAATCCTTTGGTTTGTTTGCTGTTCTCATCCATTTTACAAGTGTAGCTGTTCATTGGTTTATAAAAAAGAATTGACTTATTAATAGATTGGGCAGACATTTAAACCTTAGTCATATGTCTCCAAGATTTTGTTCATATCCACTTTACTCCACTATAATTTAATAGTATTTATGGAGTTGGAGTTATAGTACAGTATGTATAGCACTTTCTCTGCATTTGACTGACCCAAGTTTGATTCATGGTACTCCATATGCTCTCCAAGTCTACCAGTAGTGATTCCTCATCAGAGATCCAAATGTAGTCCCTGAACACAAGCAGGATAGCCCCAAATTCTGGGTTTGTAATCACATAATTTCAGATGTAAACAGTTTTCATATAGCAATATCATCATATGGTACATGCTACTCATTTGAGGATGGACTATTTTGTGCAATTATGGAAAATACTTTTCTTGATTTTTGTGTCATTGTGTGAATCAATAAAATGATCTAGAAATACTAAAGAAATATTAGAAAAATTACACAATTTCAGAATTATAGAAATGCATTGTCTTCTAAATTTATGACTGTTTTATGTGTATCCCCCTCCCAAATTATATTTCACAACTTAAGATAGAACAAAATAAATATTTTTTATAGCTCATTGCACAAAAACAAGAAATATTTAATTGCTTGGAGTCATGTGATGATCTTATAACTGAAATCACCACATTGCTGTTCTCAGATTTATTTGGGTTGAGAATCTCACCAAATAAAATCAGCATGCTTCTTCATGGGATGACACTTAAACGAAAGAAAAACTCATTGAAAGTGTTTTTGTGAGACATAATTGCAAAGCAATTTCAGTGGTTTTATGTGTAGATTCTATAATTATCTGTTCCATTCCCAGACTTTAAAATGAAGTCATCTACCTGACCTTTAAACCAAGGGAATCTTAATTTTTAGAGGAAATATTTATTTTACACTGTCTAAAATATATTCAAAGCAAAATCTTTCAACTATGTCTTAAGCAGAATTACCCTTGTTATTATTCTGCTAGAGAATTTTTTTCCAACAGGGTTAAAGTGTCTTTATAATGCTCATGTACATGACATAAATATGGAGATACAGAAAAAATGATTGAAAGGAAATTTTGAGTTCATAGATCTATGATTCATTTTCTTTATAAAATTCAACAGTCCTCTTCAACATTACCTTTATTGAATAATATCTAATTTTGTTCAAAACATATAGAACCTACATAGTTCAGATTATTTGGGGGACACTCTGATTGCTATGACTTTTTTCCCCTTTTTCAGCAAGGCAAGATTTATATCTGTGTAATATCTTTCCACATACTGATCTTATATATCCCTCTGGTACCAGTAAGATTAATCTTAAACCTTTGCTTTAGATAAATTTTCAAAGAGTAGACTGTCATTATGCACTAACCTGAAGAGCAAACATATTCCATATATATCACATATGCATATATGTTAAGAAGAAAGTGTTAGGGAAAAGCAAATAGCTGACATAATAAGACTAACATGTAGAACTTAATTAAATATATTTGCGGAAGATCTTGAGCACATATCAATTTAAGTTGAGACTTAATTGAAGAAAAAGAACTAGCCATGGAGAATAGGTTGACAGAAAAGTTTCAGGTAAAAAAAATAGTTTATTATGAGATCTTAAGTTGGGCAAAATCTTGACATTCAGAGGAACTGAAATAAGACTACTGCATTAGGTCAATATCAACCCAGTCAGGGAAGAAATTGCCAATAATTTGAGAGCTTTTCTTTTGTCTTCATTGCAGGGAAAATATAAAGAACTGACATAGTGATATTTATGGCTCTCTCTCTCTCTCTCTCTCTCTCTATATATATATATATATATACACACACATATATATTAAAAGACCTTTCTGTTGAGGATAAATGAAAAAACTATAGAAGTAGAAATAAAAATATGTAAAATTAACAGTTTAAAATTGTTAGAGACTAATGTATATTTTAAAAAGAACAAATTTTGATTTGGATCATAGCACTTTTTTTAAAAAATTTTGCTTTGGGACCATATGCAACCATGCTCAGGAGTTATTCCTTCCTCTGAATTTAGGAATCACCCCTTGGTACTCCTACAAAAGCTCTATGGTGCCCGAGAATGAGCCCAGGTCAGCTGCTTGCAAAGCAAGTGCCCTTTTTACTGCACCATATCTCCAAATCATGAAAAAAATTATTGAAATGAATACTGTAGGACCACTGAGATAAATCAATGCCTGGATCATATGCCTAACAAGCACAGGCCCCTGCTTTAATTCTAGTACAGTACCACTCCTCAACACCAAAAGGGTGGTCCTGGTCGTCCTAAGAAATGCTGGACACATGTAATGTATCACATGAAGTGGCCCTGAAAACTTTTTTGGAAACTCCAAAATAAAATATAAATTAACAACATTTATTATAATTGTAAGGAAAACATTAAAAAGTAAAATCTCTAATTTATTCATGTGTTTTTCTAGACCATAATAACTATTTCTTAAGCAAAACTCAGAAGAAAATCACTAATTTTCTGTACCATAGACACTTCAAAATGTTACTTCACTTATGCTTTATGAAGTGTTCCATTGCCAATTAGAAAATCAGTAAAGTATGTATTTTTATTAAAATTATTATTAATTTATAAATATTTTCATCATTAAAAACAGTATGTCAATGAATTGTTCACTATGAGTTTTTAATCTGGTATTGTCTTATCCACCTACACATTCCCCCATGTCCCCCCACCACACAGGCACATACACTCACACGAATATACATACCTCTCCACAGCTACTTATTACTAATGAGATAAACCATAAAATGCATCCTCCACAAATTCACTGAATATTTTAATTTGTGATTGTACTATAGAGGAATAATCAACTTTCTAAAAGTCACAAGAGAGAGTCCTAGAGGTATTTATTACAGATTCATGAGAGTGTCACTGTCTAATTGTATAGGAGCAGGGGAGTACTGGCAGCTATGATGTAAGTTATTAAGGTTAGAGCAAGAGGAACATGAAGGACTTAATGGAGCATCAAGAAAAATAAGCAAGATGCGTTAATGTTGAACTAAAAGTATAGATTTATTTTACTGATATCAGAATACTTGGAAGTTTATGAGGACGAAAGTCTTATTTGCAATTAATTATTTAGAGATAATGTGATAGCAATATAGCAGCAGCATATAAAGCACCTAACAAAATTTACCTTTGGGAAGGTATAAATGATTAACTATCTGTTGCTTTCATAGCACCAGAGAAGTGGAGGTGAGGCAGGAGACTTTGAAAGACCAGTTTTGTTAGGTCCCAGCAATTGTTTAGTAATAATGCTGGAGCAAGAATCAGTTATTGTGACATTATTTCTCAAACTCTTATCCATAAATAAACTCACTTCCTTCCAATAATTTCATATTTGTCCATTTATGATGAGGGGCGGATGCGTAATATCTGGCAGTGCTCAGAGGCTACTGCTGGCTCTACTTTCAGGATTCTTTCCCAACGCAGTGCTTTGGGAACCATATTGTGGTCCAGAAAATGAATCAGGCTTGGCTGTGTGCAAGGCAAACACCTTTCTCTCTGGCCATAATTTATCCTGTTTTATTTAGGGTTTGTGTTAATTTTTGAGGGACACATACAGGAGCTATTCATGTCACTGCATTCAAGGATTACTCCTGATAGTGCTCAGGGGACCATATCATGTTCTAACGATTGAACCCAGGTCAGCAATGTGCAAGGCTAGTACCTGTAGTATAGCTCTGACTATCTTTCCATCCAGCCAGAATTTATATTAATAATTTATGTCCCTATGTCTCCAAACAAAACTGCCTTGTCTAATGATATTTAAAATTTCAGGAAAATATCAATAGACATGAAAAATCATTTCCCTTTTACTTAGTTGATTAATATAATGGAAGTCAAGGAGTTATTCATAATATGAATAAGATTAGAACAAATAAATTACTCCACTGTCATCCCTAATTTGTACCAATAATAAATCCACTTTAAGAACATGCAGGATAATTTATAAATAATTTATTTTTATTTAATAAAATTCTACATTATCAATGTACTTTCTCAGTTTTGAAAAAGTCATATTAATATAATTATAGGTAGTAAGCAAATTTTAAAAAATAAAATGAAAAAATTAAATATTGTGTTACAACCTCTTTTTTTCCAAATCTTCTCATTTAGCTTACAGGATTTTTAGTCATGGTCACATACTTTCCCCACACAACCTCCTAAATTCTTTAGGATCTACAAAATGTGGGAGGTAGAGAATCTAATAAGGGCATTTTAGGGTCAACTGCTTAGAAAAGCTTTGGCACTTTATAAAGCCATTATGAGGTGACTGATTTAAAAACACACTTTAATTAATATCTCAGGAACTTTCACATGACCCTAAAACAACACATGTGGAGGGTTTTAACCTTATTCATGAGGGAATTGGAACATTAGCTCAAAGAACCCGCCCTACTGTTAGAGCTTACACAAAAGATTTGTTTTTAGAAGCAGATGCTTTTGTTTGAGATAGAAATTAAAACTCAAAACCTCAAGGTCAGTCAACCTGCTGTTATTAAACTTATGTGCAGTTAAATCATCTTCTGTGGGCACTGGGGTAATAATAAGCAGCGATAAAGCATAGATAATTTGCATCAGGAAGACAAATTAGACCTGGACAGACAAACTCAGTATGCCTGCGCCCTTTGGAACAAAGGCGATCCAATTGCTCGTCTTAAAAAATGATATTTCATCTAATATTAATTAAAGTGTGGAGTAGATTGTTAACTGTGTTGTGCACTCTCATGTCCAACTTTTTAATCGCATAACTGAATAAATGGTTTATAAACTGAGAAACAGATAAAAATAATTGTTCTCAAAAATAATTTATTAGACTTATTATAAACAGGAAGAAAACTGGCATTTGATATCATTTGTTTAATTAATAAAGGATTCCAATAAGTGCTTTGGGACTGGATATGGGTGTCCTTCAAAGTGTCAGAATTGACTTGCTCTCTCAAACAAATCTTTTCTTCCCTTAAGACTCTGCAGTTCTATCTTTTCTTTGTCATATAAGCACTAACTAGGAGAACAAAGCAAATTGATTTTAGATTTTGTGGAGGTACCCACTCCGAGGTGTTGTCCCTTGACATGTGGCTGTTTGCAATATGTGTGCTCTCTTGTCTTTAATATCTCAGTTGGATGTACTGGACAGACTGGGAGGAAGATGAAATAGACGACAGCGTGGGAAGGATTGAGAAGGCCTGGATGGACGGCTTCAATCGGCAGATTTTCGTGACTTCAAAGATGCTGTGGCCAAACGGTTTAACTCTGGACTTTCACATGAGCACATTATACTGGTGTGATGCCTATTATGATCATATTGAAAAAGTGTTTTTGAATGGAACTCACAGGAAGGTAAAAGACAAATACTGCTGTGATTAGCCCCCAGGCTTCTTCTTTCACAGAGCCTTGTTGTGTTGTGTTAAAAATACTTTCAAGTTTATTTTTACCCCTCTGAGGTGGCTGCCAGTCGCCTCTGTGGGGTTGTAAAAGGAGGCTGCACATTAAGTAGTGCAGCTGGCACTTGCCTCCAGGAGACCAGGCCCAGCGCACTGTGGTATGCCAGGATTTGTGGGACTTTCAAAAGAAGCTCCGAGGATATTAGAGCTGTTTTAAAATGTAATTTTCTTCCATTATTGATGAGTTTGCTATGGCCAAGCAACTCAGCTCTATTCAAATATCTTTAATACTTGCAGCCGAAATTTCACCTATATATTAGCAAAAAGTCATTATGATGCCCTTTATTTGAATTAAAAAGATGTATGGAGTAAGAATTGAAGCACAACAAAATAAACTTTAAACCTATCGGTGTGAATAGAATATCAGTTTTATCTTGGTACTTTTGGGAGAATCATGAAACAATTATTTAGAAATTCTGGCAATATTCAGGATAAAGTTCACAGTCCAGCAGAATCTTGTTGATAAACATAACTTTATGGTTTCTCCTTCTTTGGGTAGTGAGGAACACTCAACTCTGTGATTCTGGGGTTTAATATGGGACTTCCACACCTAGACTGTGTGCTTTAGCCCTTTAGGACATTGCCTTTTAATTTATCATATCAAAGCACACACAGCATTATTAACTGGCTTAAATGGTTGAAGAATGTAAAATAAAATATTATTTTATATTTTTGATAGTTTATTATCAAAAGGCAACCTTTGCTGGAGAAGTTTTTTTTTTTTTTATGGAAAGAAACTTTGCTTTGTGGATTCTGTTTAGAAAAAAATGCCCACTAATAATTTAAGACTATTTAAATAATGGATTGAATTTAACATGGTCTAATTATTTTTCCTCATGTAAATAAAGTTGGATGATATTTAACCCAATGCCATAAATTTCATAGATGCTACATTATTTATTATTCCTTTGAGGATATTGATATGTATACTAGATTATCCAATGCACATTATGTGATACATATATTGATCTATGGAGATGTAAAATAATAAAAATAAAAATAATCCCAGTAATGGGGCTGGAGCGATAGCACAGTGGGTAGGGTGATTGCCTTGCATGCAACCGACCAGAGTTCAGTTGCCAGCATCTCAAATGCTTCCCCAAGCCGCGCAGTGGTAATTCCTGAGTGTTGAGCCAGGAGTAACCCCTGTGCATTGTCAGGTGTGATCCAAAAAGCAAAAAAATATATATAATTAGCCCATTAAAACTATTCAATACATGATTATAAGTTGAATTATACAAAATGAAATACTTGAGTCTCTAATGCTATTATTTCATGTCTTCAATGTTTAATAAATTGTGTGATTGCAATAACTTAGACATCGTATCATTTTACTAAATTGTAAAATGTGAAAAATATTATGAGTTAAACTTTATTCCTCTAGAACCCTACATATAAAACACTTACATGATTGTTCTTGTTAAACAAAATACAACTAGGATATAAAGACTATGTTAATATAGTTGGTTTGAATTTAATCATCAAACTTTAAATAATCTGTCAGTAGTATTTCTTTGATCAAAATGCAAATACTTACCTTTTCTTCGTCTAGATTTTTTTCAATTTGCATTACTTTAATTGTAGTAGAATCTTGTTCTCTCCTATTCTCATTATTACATGCTTCATCCTTTGACAATTGGTCATGCAATATTGTAATATAGCTATATATATTTTGTACTAATTACTTGGGTCTAATCTTACCCCAGTATCTAACATGGAAGAAGTATAAGGCAAATAATTTTAATTTTTCCATTATCATATTTAGAATCTTATATGTAAGGTATTTCAAAATAATGAAATTTCATTAATATTTATTGTGTCCTTAAAAGAGAAAAATATGCTCACACTGCGGATTCCATTGTTTTAAATGCAGGAATAAAATTATGTGTTAGGATATTTGTTAGATCATCATCTGTTACACTTATTTGACTATTATTTGCTCTACATTGTTGTTGGTCCCAAAGGTGAGTGCTGATTTTTTACAATTTGTGTATATTTTACAGATTGTTTACAGTGGGAAAGAGTTGAACCATCCTTTTGGACTGTCACATCATGGAAATTATGTATTCTGGACTGACTATATGAATGGTTCCATTTTTCAACTAGATTTGATAACGAGTGAGGTGACATTACTGAGGCATGAAAGACCACCTCTGTTTGGGCTTCAGATTTATGATCCACGAAAGCAGCAAGGTATTAAAAAACTAATAAATTGCTTATGAGTTTTGTATGCTTTACAGTAGTAGCAAACCGGCTTTATTTTGATGCTGCTGCTGCAGTTTTAGATAAAAGGTATCCAGTCACTCCAATGTCAGAAAAATCTTAGATTTTGTTTCTGTAAAAAATGATTATTTCCTACTCAAAATAGACTGTGGAAGTAATTCAGCGTCTTATCCAAATTCTTTGTTCCTGTCATATTCACAGAAGAAATAGTTACCTAAATTTAAAAACAACTCAAAATTTTTAAAGATTAAGTATTTCAGCATGCAGAAAATTTAATGGAATTGTGAGAAATTATGAAAGTACATTATATAAGAAAAAACATGTTTTGAAAGTGTAGTTTATCAGGTTGACTCCTACTGGCTTACTCCTGGTTCTGGTTCTGCACTCAGGGATTATTTCTGACAGGCTTAGGGAGCCATATGGAACACCAGGGATTGAACCTAGGTGCAAAGCAAATGCCCTATCAGGTATCCCATCAATCAGGCAACAAATGAGTTTTCCTGAACCATTGATATTTACTAGGCTTGGAGATCTCGGCCCGGAACCCGCGTGGCTTTGTCCCTCTGCCAGTATCTTCATGTGTGCGGAGAGTGATATTTACTAGCCTATTCACATGACTCTGAATTTAGCAATTAAAGAAAGAAATTTAGTGAAGTATATGGCAGATATTTAAGCGTTGGAGCGATAGCAGAGCGGTAGTGCATTTGCCTTACAAGCGGCCAACATGGCCGACCCCAGTTCGATTCCTCTGCCCCTCTCGGAGAGCCCGGCAAGCTACCGAGAGTATCTCGCCTGCACGGCAGAGCCTGGCAAGCTACCCGTGATGTATTCAATATGCCAAACACAGTAACAACAAGTCTCACGATGGAGACGTTACTGGACCTGCTCAAGAAAATCGATGAACAACGGGAGGACTGTGAGTGACTGTGACATTTAAGTATTGAATTTAATTTGTCATTTCCTTTCTTTTTGGAAACATTCTTTTGTTTTGTTTCTAGTGACATACCCCATGGTACTTGGGAAGCTGTTTCATTGCTCATTAGTGCAGAGCTCCAGGGGATAAGTTCACTCATAAATGTGTGTGTGTGTGTGTGTGTGTGTGCATGTGTGTGTGTGCGCACGCACACGCGCACGTGCCACAGACAGCAGTGCTAGGGCTTAGTTCTGGTTCTGTGCTCAAGCATCACTCCTGGCAGGGCTTGGAAAATCACACCATTTGCCAGAGGTAGAATCTGTTGCAAGGCAAGAGCCCTAACTGCTGTCCTATCTCCCTAACCCTAAGTATGAAAGCTTGAATTTGAATGCAAATTATCAATACACACACAATAGCATTTCTCTTTTTTTTTAGGTGTGTTTGCTGGCCAGTTTTTTTTAATTTTTATTAGTGAAACACCATGAGGTATATATGTAGACTTACAAATTTTTGTGCTTGGGTTTCAACTATACAATGATTGAGTACCCATCCCTCCACCAGTGCCCATTTTCCACCACCAATGATCCCAGTATCCCTCCCACCCCTCATTCCCCCCATCCCACCCTGCCTCTGTGGCAGGGCATTCCCTTTTGTTATCTCTCTCCTTTTGGGTGCTGTGGTTTGCAAAAGAGGCACTGAGTGGCAATCATATAGCATTTCTCATTTTTATTTTCACAACTGCACTGCATTGTAGCACTGTTATTGCATTGTTCATTGATTCGCTTGAGTGGGCACCAGTAACGTCTCCATTGTGAGACTTGTTACTGTTTTTGGCATATCGAATATGCCACGGGGAGCTTGCCAGGCTTTTCCATGCAGGCAGGATACTCTCGGTAGCTTGCCAGGCTCTCTGAGAGGGGTGGAGGAATAGAACCCGAGTGAGATTTTCATAACATAACAAAATAATTATTACTTCATCTTGTATTTTCTTTTGCTTTGTTTGGGGTTAATATTCCACATGCTCCTTATATAATTGTTTATGTCTACATTTGATTCTACCTCATTAATATGAGCTAAATATACATATATATGCATATATATATGGGCTGGAGTGATAGCACAGCAATAGGGCGTTTGCCTTGCATGCAGCCAATATGACCGACCCGAGTTCGATTCCTCTACCCCTCTCGGAGAGCCCGGCAAGCTACCGAGAGTATTTTGCCCGCACAGCAGAGCCTGCAAGCTACGCGTGACGTATTCGATATGCCAAACACAGTAGCAAGTGTCACAATGGAGACGTTACTGGGCCCACTTGAGCAAATTGATGAAGAACGGGAGGACTGTGATATATATATATATATATATATATATATATATGCGTGTATATATATATATATATATATATATGTCTTCTCAAATGTCACTGTCACTGTCACTGTCCTCCCGTTGTTCATCGATTTTCTCGAGCGGGCCCAGCAATGTCTCCAGTGTGAGATTTTGTTTTTACTGTGTTTGGCATATCAAATACATCACGGGTAGCTTCCCAGGCTTTGCCGTGCAGGCGAGATACTCTCGGTAGCTTGCCGGCCCTCCGAGAGGGGCGGAGGAATCGAACTCGGGTCAGCCATGTTGGCTGCGTGCAAGGCAAACTCTCTACCCGCTGTGCGATGTGTTTGTTATAAATCCGCAGATGAAAATTAACTGAATCAATCAAGATTTCTACTTTTACCTTCTTTGTGGCTGTATCATACTGAATTTTTATGACTGCACTGATTTAAGTTCTGACTAACTGTATATAAAGATTCCCTTCCCTCACACCCTCTCCAACAAGTGTTGTTCCTTAGCTTTCAGATTATAGCTATTACAAAGTTGTAAAGTGACCTCTGATAGTTTATCTTTGCATTTGAATACTGATAGTAGAATTTTTTATAGTCCTGTGCTTTTCTGCATTACTTCTTTTAAGAAAGCACTTTCAAAAATTTCTTTTGTTTCTGTTGTTTAATTTGATAGCCCTTCATTATAACATGAAAAAGATCCTCTCTCCTATGAGTTTTTCTTTATATTGTCATGTTTTTCTTTTGCTCTTCAGGTTTTTAGTTTGTTTCTTTTCACATTTGCTTCCTTTGCTTTTTAAACAATATCTGAAAAAGAAAAACCTCACCAAGATCAAGGTCAAGATGCATATCATTTTCCTTTCCTTGAAGGTAGTTTATAGGTTAGATTTTAAATCCATTTAAAATTGTCACAATTATATGTAACTATGCATAAGCCTCTGATATAAATATTAAAAATGTATATCTATGTTCAAGATAAATGTGCCTTGGGACATAGACAATAAACTTAACAGATATCCTAGCATAGCTGTAGTATATTCTCTCTTAAGTATAGTTTAAAATGTGTTTTACAGGTTCTGTTCAACCAAGTTAAACAATACCTTGGAGCAAATTGATTTTTTAAGTAGTTAAAATAATCAATTAGAATCTTCAACCCAGTCTCTGTGCAACTAAGAATTGACTAGTACTTAACCACATCTTGAGTAGGCAATACAATATGGAAAGAAAACCTGATCAACACCTTCATTATGCTCATTAAACAGACTTTGAAATCGGTTATCATACTCAGGATTAGATATACTTGTATTTTATACTAAGTATTTTATATTGCACACCCATCCAAATAATTAAGTTATAATTTAAAATGCACTCATATTTCTGCATGAAATAATCTTAACTCATTAGATACTTTTCTCTCAGTGATGTTTTTCTTTGCATCTTTTGAACTTCAGTTATAAGTAAAAACTAATAAATATAAATTTGTGGTAAGTAAACTTTATTGTAGATGTCCTCAATGTTTCTCTAAGGAATAAATGGTTAAACTTAAATAAGATTCAAATAATATATAAGTATTTTTTAACGGATTATTTAAGTTAGTCTCATATAGCTTATATTTTTGTTTCTCTTTCATGCTACCAGGAGTATGATTGTATATATAAATAATATATTGAAATTTTTAAAATCAATTTAATTATGCATAATATTCATATGATTATGAGCACAAGGGATACTTGCTAATGTTACAAACATGTACACAGACTTCAAAACAAATGTAACCACAATCAACAAAAATAAAATTTAGAAAGTTTGCAAAGAAATAACTTTGTGCTTTCTCATACTGAACATATTCAAACTTATTTTTACTAAAGTTATCTTACACTACATAAGAATAAGTAAACTAATCATTAAACTCAGAATGTCACTCATCTCATTTCTTGTAATGTTTAAAATGATTATGAAGTCCAGATTCTTTTCTGAACAGTAAGGGAGATTATCCTTTCATCAAGTAAAAAAGAGAAAATCCTTACAGGTTTATGACTTCATATTAGATGTAGAGACTTCTTAACTTTTTATGTGATAAAGCTCTTACTCCCAAAGTAAGTCAATACTCCTAAAGGCATATAGAAAAAAGGATTTCTTCCTTTAACTATCTTAAAAATAAAATCAGATAAAATGAATTCAGCACTGCGATTGATTTGTGTTAATGGCTTGTATTTTCTGCCATTTGCTATAAATAATACTCATTTTACAGATTAGAGTTAAATTACAAAAATGGGAACATTACAATGTTAATATTGCTTCGTGAAATATGTTTAATATGTTATTTTGTTTTTATTTACATTCTATAAACGTGATAATGTAACTCTAAACAAACACCTTGAAATGCAACTTAGCATTGATTTTCAGCCATTAGTTTGAAAAGTGATGAAAATATTCAGGGATAAAAATGGTTAAATAATACAGATATAGACTATGTATGTTATGTACAAACATATACTAAAAGTCCCTAGGCATAAAGAAAGTGCAGTGGATTATGTACTTCTCTTGACTGGGGTTTAATTCTTGGCCCCATATAAGGTCTCCCTGCACTCCCAAGGCTAATACCTGAGTTGAGAGACAAGACTAAACCCCTAGCATTGTGGAAAAGTTTCTTTGTCTTGCTAAAACAGACATGTGTTTTCAGAAGCTTATACTGTATGTCTAATTACCCACATTATAATTCTGTCTCTAAATTTGGTAAGTAAATATTTGTTTATTCATTTATTCATCAGTTCATTTCATGTTTATCAAACATACAGACCATGCCAAACATAAAATACTGAGTAATTCTACTTATTGAAGATGTACTATTAGATTGGAAACACAAAATACTGGGACTAAACAAATTTTGATTTTAGAAATTGTTGCACCCTTTCTAAAAATCTGTATATTTAAAATTGTTTCCAAAGTAAGTTAATTCAGAATTTTCTTTTGTAGTTTGTTGTCTGTTGCTAGAGTGTCAGTTTTCTGTATTTTTTATCCTACTTTATGTATCATATAGAAATAAATCAGAGCATCAGAACATAAATTTAAGTTTAGAAAATTATTATTTATAACCATTATTTGTTATAATAATTATCATTGTTATCTAGAAATAAATGATAATGTTTATTATTTCCCTAATTTTTAGTATGTCTCATTTTTCTCTTTTATACATTAATCTTAAACTTCAGTAATAAGCCCTATTGCATAAATAGTTAAAAGTTTAGGATATGCTTGTAAAAATAACTAAATTAATTATATATATAAGGTAACTAGGCCCTCCCGTTGATCATCAATTTGCTCGAGCGGGCCCAGTAACGTCTCCATTGGAGACTTTGTTGTTACTGTGTTTGGCATATCGAATACATCACGGGGAGCTTGCCAGGCTCTGCCTTGCGGGCGAGATATTCTTGGTAGCTTGCCGGGCTCTCCGAGAGGGGCGGAGGAATCGAACTCGGGCTAGCCTAATATTGATGCATTTTTAATTTTCTATAAATTAAAATCAATATGTTAATTCTTGTTGCTTTTGTATATAAATTTTCAAAGATTTTATGCTTTCTTAATAATGTTTTCAAAAGTATATTTTAAATGACAAGTTTTCCAAGCTACCAGAATTTTAATAAAGTCTATTCCATATCCTCTCTCCACTGGGCAAACTAGTGTACTAAAATATCTTGCTCTTTTACTCATAAAAAAGATCTCAACATGTGATGAAAGTAGTGGAATGACTCAGTTTTTGTTTTGTTTTTCTAACATATCAGGGAAAAATGACAATTCATTACATTTAAAATATAATAATGATGTAAAAGAAAGGTTTTTTAAAGTTTGATTAATAGTTCTTTATTTCTAAATACATAAATCTTATAAAGATAATTATAAATATGAACTATGATATGAAACGAAAGGATTTGAAGCTTTCTTATTTGTATATGACACTATCTGTTCTGGCATTGCTTTCAGTAATATCTAATTTCTTAAATTTAAAAACTTTCATATATTTCTCAAAATAATTTAATTATACATTTAGAGAATCTAAATATTGCTTAAATAGTAAGCATACAATTTAATTGAGTACATAGCATGTGTGTAACATACAAAGAATACTAAACTTCCTATGTAGTATAAAATAGGGCAAACATGAATGTGTCTGGGAGATAAGTGTTTATTTTCGTTGTTGCAGAAAATGTAAACAAAGTTTAATTATCTTTCAAATTCAGAAATTTATGTGTAACTTTTTTACTGTCTTTCTTAATTTTCAAATGTGTTTTATTTTTAATTTAAGAGCACAGGTGTATAAATTTATTCCTTAGAATGGAAGGGAATGATAATATATGTTAAGTCAATTCTTCTGATTTTTGAACTTAGTGATAATCTATAGGAATAAATTAAATGTTATTTCATATATCAACATTTTTAAGTGTTTTAAAAATTTCTTAACATTCTCCACAGAACTCATCCAACTGCTATGTCACACAATGTAATATCTATCTTTCACATTAGCAACGTTTTTGTCATTTGCACTCAAATTGTCATTTTAGTGTATTACTTTACTGTGTATTTAAGGTTAATTAAAAGCTCTTCATTTTTAATATATAAGTAATATCTCCTAATTTAATCAAAATGTAATTTGATTCTGTAGAAAATACAACAGTGTAAAATGACCATGATATTTACACTGCCTATTAGATCATTAGAATTCAATTCTTTGTGACTTGCTACAGATAGAAAGCTCAATAAATACATTTTCTTCCTTGAGTTCCCAGTATATAAATATAAGTGGCATCAAAATCGTTACTCCTTAACTTATTCTGTCTGTTTTACTCTGTTGGTTTGGTTTTTTGGGGTCACATCCAGAAGTGCTCTGGGCTTATACCTGCCTCTTCACTCAGGTGTTGGGCTCAGGGACCATATGAGGTGGTGGAGATTGAACCTAGGTCAGGCACATGCCAGACAAGCATGTTACTCATCTCTCTCTCTCTCTCTCTCTCTCTCTCTCTCTCTCTGTCAACAACGAAAATCTTATTTTTACTTAGCTGCACCTGTAGAAAGCAGAATCTCCTGCCTTATTTTACCTGATAATTATCTGAGAGTCTTCCAAGGGCGTTTTATATATATTCATAAACATGAGCCTATGAATTTCCTATAATGCATACACTTATACCTGCATAAATCTCCTAGAGATAATGTGAACTTGAATCAGCTAACTATCCATGGAATCAGTTTTCTGATCCATTGGCTTTTCTGCTCTTGCAGGGGACAACTTGTGTCGAGTGAATAATGGAGGCTGTAGTACTCTGTGCTTAGCCATCCCAGGAGGCCGAGTGTGTGCTTGTGCAGATAATCAACTTTTGGATGAAAACGGAACAACATGCACTTGTGAGTTTCTTTTCTTGTCACACCCAGGGCCAAATTCATGCATGTACAAAGAGCAGAAACATTTAATGCCTTTGAGTCCCATAGAGTAAAGGAAAAGAAATTATGCAACCTACACTAGATGTGGGCAACACCAGAAAGAAGAATCTCTTGCATTCTTTAGGTGAAAACTATAAATTTCCTATTAGGTGGGATATCTATGTCTATATTGATACTGATGAAAAAAAGAATACATGTCACTAAATTGGGACTCCATTGGGACTGCTTAATACGATATTGATCACATGGATGACTTTAGGAAATTTGTTATATAAGTATACATAAGTGCTTATGCAGCTGGTGGAAGTTACAGGACATGTTTTCTTAGTTATTGGAATATTTCTAATATGTATAATTCCCTGATGGGGTACCAAAATGAAATAAAAGCAATAAGAACAAACACAAATTTAAGTATTCTTTTTAACTTAAAATTGTTAAATCACTGGGGCCAGAGAAATGGAACAGTATGGAGGGTGTTTGCTTTGCATGGGGGTGACCTCCATTTGATTGCTGGCACATCATATATGGTCCGCCCAAACTGTCAGAGTGATCCCTGATTTCAGAAACAGGATAAGTCCTCAAAACCCCAAGCTGTGGTCCAAAAGCTGAAAATGTTACACCAATAAAACAAATTTATTATTTGAGAATATTTGCCATGTACTTTGCAAATTTCTTTGCAAATTTCTACTCTCCATTTTGATATGGCTGCAATTTTCCTGTTTCTTTCAAAACCAAGAAGAGTGAGATTGATCAAAAAAATTGGAAAAAAATATATAGAGACTGATTTTTTTTTATCAATAATTCAAAGTGTTGATATACATTTTCCAAGTTTCTATTCGTTAAAGGATAAAAGTTCTGTAAGAATAAATTAGCTATTGTTTGCAGATGAAGAAATTGAAATGCTGAAGGACTAACATAAAAGTCATGGTCACACACTGAATGCAGAAGATCTCTCAGTTCATCACTAGCTTCTCAGAAATGCTTATTCCTCTTGGAATTATATTCAGTTCAAACTACATTGGGGTCAAATGGCTAGTCATGCCTTGATAAACTCTGACATATGAGCTACCAAACAAAGAAAAAATGCATGTTATAATTATTGTATGCTTGTGCTAGATTGAGACATTCTTGCTGAATGGCTATCAACTCAACAACAATAACTTGGGTGTGGGTTGGTTGTCGTGTTGGGGGTGGATATGGGAAATCAATGGTCCATGATCCTTCATTCTTCTCCCAATAATTGAGTGAGAAACATGAAATAACAGGCAGAGTTAACTGAGAAAGTGAAAGTTCACTTTGTAAAGCAAAGTGGGTACACAGAAAGAATGTCATGGCCTGGGGCATATATTTCAGAGCATTTTTTCTTAAGGCCTGAAGAGTGTGCCCAAGGTGGTTACAGAATGTGTGTTTGAGTGACCAGAGGAGAGTAGGGGGGAGCTCTTGTGGGGTCTAGATGGGTGTGATAGGTTGTACAATAGAATTGCAGGGGCTGTATGTGGTCTCATTGCCTCTGGAGTGTCTGCATGGATGTCAGCAAGGGACAGGTCTGCCCCAGTTTTGCCAGCTGAGATATCTTGGACTGTAACCCAGAGATTTTTCCATTGTCTTTGTTCCAGTTCTGCGTATGTTACAGCAACAACAATTAAACAATGGTCAATGATCAAGCCCAAATTAAAATATACAACCAACAGAAAAAAATATTGGCATGCTACTTGATTAAGGGTGTTTTCTAATTCTATGCCATAGAAGGAATCAAGAATGAAAATAGTCTGAATTTTTTTTTTTTGTGAATCTTCAGTGTTAGAGTCAAATCCTCACAGCTGAAAGAGAGCTCTGTCGTTGCCATATAACTTAGAATTTACTACCCTAAGCTAGCATTTTAGAATTAACTGGCCAATTAACACTTAAGTTGTCTTTATTTATCCTAATGCCTTTAGAGGTATGTCAGAACATATAAAACTAACTGGAAGCATACATGGTTTCAAGAACTTATATTAAGTTTCTATAATAATGATACTATTTTTTAAAAAATCAGTAAATTTTGCCCTTAATAATTATAAAGAGGATTTATTTAAATGTCTTTCTAGTGATGTGAAAAAAAGACAGAACTTTCCAACATGACCTCCTCCCAAGAAAGTAGTTTAGACATGGAAAAATATTGGTCATTTGAGAATAGGTGACAAAATTATATGCTACTGATGCTCTATGACCGTCTTCACCTTCTAGAACACCTATTCCTCTATCCAATACATTGCTTCACTATGAATGGGTCATTGATCTATCTGGCTGTGACAGGCCTTAATGTTCTAGGATATATACAATCTAATGTGTAGTAAAAAGTTTAAGGCTGTAAAAAGTTTAGAAACTCCAGCTGGATGAATATTTATAGCCCTCTGTGTATAGGAACTCATAGAAGATTCTGTACCACTTAGGTAGGCTCCTCAGACCACTCTATCTAATGAAAGGTCAGTATAATATGGTCTAAAAGAGAAAATTCAAAACCCATTGTAGCATTTTCTCAAGCAGCCTACTTTCATAGGCAAGTTTTTGGAAAGGTATCTGATAAACTATAACTTTCAGTTTAGTTTCACCTTCTTAGATGAGGACATAGAAAGAATTTTTTTAAACTCTTTTTTTTTAAATTTTTTATTAGTGAGACACCATGAGGTACAGTTTGAGATCTACAAAAGCAAAAACAAACATAAATGCTTATTAAACAAATAAACATGTAATATATACAGCTGACATAAAATTATATTTTTGCACTGGAACCAATGTTATGACAATTAAATTGTCATTGACAATTTAAAAAGCCATAGACTCTTTTATACATCTATAGACTCTAATTGATGCTACACACATAGAGGGCTTATTTCATTAGAAACTTAAGTTTATAAATGCTGAAATTGTGCCAAACTATTCTAGAAATGGAAAAATGATTTTAACTGTTTTGATCAATAAAACAATTTCCCTTGTGTTCTGAAAAGTACTATTATCTTTGTCTTCCAAGGCTATTATTCAAGCATCCTTGAAAATAATTCAGAACAAAAGCTGATACCAGATGTACATAAACACCAGGGAAAATTCATGCCTTTTATTTTAAAAATTATCATTTCAATGAATTGCTAACAAATTTTGTAAAGTCAAGTAATTTTCTTTTTTTTAATATTTTTTATTAGTAAAACACCATGGGATACAGTTGTAGACTTACAAATTTTTGTGCTTGGGTTTCGATTATACAATGATCAAATACCTATCCCTCCACCAGTGCCCATTTTCTACCACCATGGATCCCAGTATCCCTCCCACCCCCATCCCCCCATTCCACCCTGCCTCTGTGGCAGGGCATTCCCTTTTGTTTTCTCTCTCCTTTTGGGTGTTGTGGTCTGCAATAGAGGCATTGAGTGGCAATCATGTTCGGTTCATAGTCCACTTTCGACATGCATCTTCCCTCTTGGGAGGATCCTCCAAACACCCTTTATTTGGTGTTCCCTTCTCTATCTGAGCTGCCCTTTCCTCTAGAATGTCCGACTGGCCACTAAGCTATGGAGTAATCCTCCTGGTGCTGATCTCAGCTCTTCTTGGGTATTAATCTCATATTTTGTTACTTTATATCCCCCAGATGAATGCAATCTTTCTATGTCTATCCCTCTCTTTCTGACTCATTTCTCTTAGCATGATACTTTCCATGTTGTACCACTTGTATGTAAATTTCATGTCTTCATCTTTTCTAACTGCTACATAGTACTCCATTGTGTAGATGTACAAAAGTTTCTTTAACCAGTCATCTGTTCTTGGGCACTCAGGTTTTTCCCAGATTCTGGCTATTGTAAAGAGTGCTGCAATGAACAAACAAGTTCAGATATCATTTCAACTATAAATTTTTCCTCTCTGGGGTCTATTCCCAGAAGTGGTATTGCTGGTTCAAATGGGAGTTCAATTTCTAATTTTTTTGAGAATCGTCCATACTGTTTTCCAAAAGGGCTGAACCAGTCATCATTCCCACCAATAGTGAAGGAGTGTCCCTTTCTCTCCATATCCACGCCAGCATCTGTTGCTTTTGTTCTTTTGAATGTGGGCCAGTCTCTGAGGTGTGAGATGGTATCTCATTGTGGTTTTGATCTGCATCTCCCTGATGATTAATGATGTAGAGCATTTTCTCATGTGCTTTTTCGCCATTCGGATTTCTTCTTTGAGAACGTTTCTGTTCATTTCATTGCCCCATTTTTTGATGGGGTTGGATGTTTTCTTCTTGTGGAGTTCAACCAGTACTTTATATATCCTTGATATCAACCCCATGTCAGATATGTATTCAGCGAATATCCTTTCCCATTCTGTAGACTGTCTTTGTATTTTGGTCCCTGTTTCTTTTGAGGTGCAGAAGCTTCTTAGTTTAAGATAGTCCCATTTATCTATCTCTGTTTTCACTTGCTCGGCCAGTGGCATGACATCTTTGAAGATACCATTAGCTTCAATGTCATGGAGGATATTGCCAACTTTGTCTTCAATGTACCTTATGGTTTCCAGTCTGATGTTGAGAAGTCAAGTGATTTTCAAATGAATACTTACTTATTTACAACTTTTTTATCACATAGACAATAACTATTTTAATAACTAACTATTAAACAAATGATATTAGACTATGTTAATAACATTGGTAGAGAGGAATTCTTAGTTAAGTAAAAATAATTGACTCAGGAATTAGCGCTAGTGTTTGAGCCAACTATGGATGACCTGGTATGAAAAGTAAAAAATGAAAGCACCTTTCAAACAATTTCAAAATTCATTTTTGGTAATTTTTAGGTTTATTTTAGCAAACACCATTTAAAAATAAACAACTCTTTACTGATACTGGAGCAGTAGCACAGCAGGCAGGGCGTTTGTCTTACACGTGGTCATCCAGACCAACCCGGCTTCAATTCCTCTGCCCCTCGCAGAGAGCCGGGCAAGCTACCCAGAGTGTCTCGCCCACATGGCAAAACCTGGCAAGCTACCTATGACGTATTCGATATGCCAAATACAGTAACAAGTCTCACAATGTTACTGGGCCCGCTCGAGCAAATCAATGAACAATGGGAGGACAGTGATAGGACAGTGACTGATACAAAATTATATTTGAAACTATTTTCTATTTGCATTTAATTTATTATAAACAAAGTATAACTTTCTTAAATAAAATCTCCAAGATATTTAAAGACATTATATTTAAATTATCTATTTGAAGAATGTTTAGCTTTTTCTTGGTTGTTTTTTCCTAGGTATTGTGTTCTATAAGCCACTTTCGGTTCACTCTTAGGGTTCCTTGATTGTTCCTTTAAAACATGGTATGTTACGCATGATAAAATGACCATGTGATGTGCCCTTTTTTTAGTTCATGACTTAACAGAAAAAAGCTATAAGACTTTTTGTCAATTTTGATTTTTTTTAAATACTCAAATTACAAAGCACAAAATAAATCTATTCCTCTGTTGAAATCAACTACAGAGATGCTAAGGAGACTCAAAGCTGAGTTTAACTTGGAAAAGGAATATGATTTTATCAAAAATCAGGCTTTGGTCTGATTAAATGCTTTAGTGAAAGCCCAAGGCTCTTAACAATATTGATATCATAGACTCAAATTGCTTTTCATTAAGTTCCCAGTTTGAAGCTAGTTATATATGGGTTCAAAAGAAAGTATACCACCCCCAAAGATTTCAGTATAAAATAGAGCAGACTTGAGTTCAAATTAAGATAAATTATAGAGAGAAAGAGAAAAACTTGAATCATCAAGACAATCAGGGCATCCCATACAGATCTGACTTCCACTTCATTCTGATTCTTATTCTCACTCCCAGTTGCTTGTATAAAAATGTGTGAATAGAGGGGCCAATTGTTCCGCCTTCTTTATTATTATTTTTCACCTTCTTTTTAGAACTTTTTCTTTCTACATATTTGTAAGACAAGTTACTTTTAAATTCTCTTCACAAATATATAATTAGAGAAATCAATTATTCTTCACTTTATTATTAGATAAAATAAAATCAGGAAAGAAGTCACTGTTGGTTTTCAGAACACAAGCATCCTTGGGAAGGGGGCAGAAGAAAGTCATAATTTCCTTTGTTCCACGTTAAAATGTTTGACTTGCCACAATCATCAGTTTTTAGCCTAAACGTTGAATAAAGTTCTGAATTGATTTGGTAGTTTTCTCAACCAGCCGCAAAAAACAAAACATCATGATACACTCAGGCAGGTTCTCTGCAGTTAAGGTTCAAGACTCATATAATCTCTTCTGCAACAGAGAAGATTTAAGGATTCAGGGAGTGTTGACACCATTGTTACACATGATCTTTCAGTATTTCTAATTTTAAGAAGCAGAATACCACACACACAGACACACAC
Organism: Sorex fumeus; assembly: GCF_029834395.1. Classification (NCBI taxonomy): domain Eukaryota; kingdom Metazoa; phylum Chordata; class Mammalia; order Eulipotyphla; family Soricidae; genus Sorex; species Sorex fumeus. Next base: position 25,045,752 of record NW_026606092.1, read on the forward strand.
ACACATATGCACACATGCACGCACTCATGTGCAGTTTTATCTCTTTGAACACCTAAACCAGCTTTAGATATTTCAAGACCCTTTTTAGTACATGAAATACAAAAATCATTTACTTTCACCAGAATCACACATTTTCCTTTCTTTCTAGTCTTTATGAATGCACTCAAAAAGATTATTATAACAGATTATTAAAATGTTATTCTTGAATAAAATCCAGTTACCTGAATTTCTAACATTCAATTTGAGAACTTGGAATATGTATGGAGGAAATAAACTGCAATGAATTTATATGCATAATATGAGAGTTTGATTAGCTTAATACTTTAATGATTAATTAACTATACCTATATTTTTGTCTCTCACATGAAGACCTGCAAAATAAATATAGACTTTAGTGTTGTATCATAGTGCATTAGACTTCCTTTTATTTATTTTTGTTTTGATACCATCTTAAAATCATGGTAGTAATATTTTGCCATAACTCATAGGTCATTGTGTTGATCTAGGAAAGTTAGGATATGCCTACCTATAGGTTATTGTGATGATCCATAAAACTTTTTATTGCAATTCCTTTGAAAAGCATTTCTGCAGAGGGGTTAAGGCACTTGTTTTGTATATGAAAAACTGCAATTTGATCCTCAGCACAGAATATAGTCCCCTATATACACAGGTGTTAGCCCTTAACACTGTCATGTGTGTGTCACCCTAAAACAACAACAACAAAATTAATACATTGAAAAAGAATATAAAGTAAATCTACAAACTCCACATGAAGATCACGTATTATTAATGACATTATTGCTTTTATTATCTTGATGATGGTTATTTAACATAAGAATTTAAATTTCTTAGCATAATTATCAGGAAAAAAAACTTATTATAAAAAGAAATATGGTTGGCTTTATAATTTTATGGCGTTTCATCTTTCATATGAAATAATGGGAATCTAATGGGAATCAGTATTTTCCTAAAATAAAATTTACATTATAATGATCTGCTATATAGTTTTGTTCACTTTCCTTGTGTTTTTCAAACCTAGTAAATCCTGGAGAAGTTTTACCTCATACATGTAAAGCTGGAGAATTTCGCTGCAGAAACAAACGCTGTATCCAAGCTCGATGGAAATGTGATGGAGACGATGACTGCCTAGATGGAAGTGATGAAGATTCAGTAAATTGTTGTAAGTTTTCTGCTAAGTTATCTAAAGTGTTTCTGAATCTTTGAGTGGGTAAGCTATCCAACTGATTTGTAAAAACCTGAAAATAGTTGTATTTTTTAAAAATGTATTTTTCCTCATTGTTCTGTATAAAGAATAAAATTATATTTACTCCTCTGAAGTTTTAAAGGTTAACTTATCTTCTTTCTTCCCATCTTTAGTATTTAATTAATTAAATTAAATAAAGGCCCTCCCGTTGATCATCGATTTGCTCGAGCGGGCCCAGTAACGTCTCCATTGGAGACTTTGTTGTTACTGTGTCTGGCATATCGAATACTCTCGGTAGCTTGCCGGGCTCTCCGAGAGGGGCGGAGGAATCAAACTCGGGTCGGCCATGTTGGCTGCGTGCAAGGCAAACGCCCTACCACTAAATTCTCCAAAATGTTTTCCCTATTTTGTGCTGGCAGTGACCCCATATCATTGTCAGAGGGTTGACCTGGGCTACTTCTTTGTGTCTCTGGATTTAAAGATGTAGAAAATCAATTTAAACCCTCTTAAGATATAATTCCTCATTAAAAAAAAATGTTACAATCTACTCCTCTGTTCTTTGGAAACAGACCTGAAGATCCAAGAAATCTCATGAGTTGCAAGCATGTTATTATCTAACTTCAATGTCTCAGTAGATGATAGGAAACACATTGGGGCACTCAGATCAAAATTAAAGGTTTGATTCCTCTCCTCCTTAAGTGTTTTCAAATTTAGCACTGTAGCACTATCTTCCCATTGTTCATCAGTTTTCTCGAGTGGGCACCAGTAATGTTTCTATTGTGAGACTTGTTGTTACTGTTTTTGGCATATCAAATACGCTATGGGGAGCTTGCCAGGCTCTGCTGTGCGGGTGGGATACTCTCAGTAGCTTGACGGGCTCTCTGAGAGGCATGGAGGAATCGAAACTGGGTCGGCCGCATGCAAGGCAAATGCTCTACCCGCTGTGTTATCGCTCCAGCCCTTTTTCAAGTTTATGAATAGAAATATGGAAATGTTCCACCAAATGGAAGGAAAATATTTTAAAAAACATAAATCGTATTTTTGTAACAGATCTCACTACAGTTAGTTCATAAATAGTTCAGAGTATGAAATATGTCACACATTAAACATATATACCATTATTTTCTACTTTTATGTGACAAGATTGTTCTGAAAATAAGATTTTTTAAAAGGTAAAGACCCTCCCGTTGATCGTTGATTTGCTCGAGCGGGCCCGTAACGTCTCCATTGGAGACTTTGTTGTTACTGTGTCTGGCATATCGAATACTCTCGGTAGCTTGCCGGGCTCTCCGAGAGGGGTCGAGGAATCAAACTCGGGTCGGCCATGTTGGCCGCTTGTAAGACGAACGCCCCACTGCTGGGCTATCGCTCCAGAATTTTTAAATGATTTTTAAATGATATTTTTAAATGATATTTAATAAATGACATAATGATATTTTAAATGATATTTAATAAATGACATAATAATAAATGACAATAAATGACATTTTCCAGGTTTATGTGATTGGAGTAAATAAGAAGTATTTTGCAGAGCAGTCCTTTATTTTTAAGCAAGAATATAAACAGAAAGCTATTTTGTGAAGAATTGACAAAATTGATCATTGCATATATATAATGCACTTTTCTGTGCTTTAGAATAAAAACCCTAGAATATGAACTTACAAAATAGTATGTGCATATAAATCTTTCATTCAATATGTTATTTCTACATAAATGTTGCACTGTCTGTACTGAGATTCCAAATATGGGATTTTATGCTATTTTCTTATTATCAACTACTTTAACATCCAGCGGTAGGGCGTTTGCCTTGCACGCAGCCAACATGGCCGACCTGAGTTCGATTCCTCTGCCCCTCTTGGAGAACACGGCAAGCTACCGAGAGTATCTCACCCGTACGGCAGAGCCTGGCAAGCTCCCCGTGACGTATTCGATATGCCAAACACAGTAATGACAAAGTCTCCAATGGAGACGCTACTGGGCCTGCTCGAGCAAATTGATGAACAACGGGAGGACAGTGACAGTAACAGTGACTTTAACATCCATACTGTAAAATATGAAGTCACATATACATATAAATTGTTAAAATATAAATTTGTAAAACGGGCCAAACAATTCTGGTATAGGAAGAATATTTGAACTAAAGTTATTAGGTGATTTTTCCTACTTCATACACAAATAACATATTTCTAGTGATTGGAGTAGTTTTCTTATCATTTCTGCATCATAATATTCATTAAGGTTTTAGTAAATGTCTTTTATAATCAGCATTCTTTGTAGTCACAAAGAGCATTTACTTGCACAAATATTTCATAATGTCCATGCATCATCCTTTCGACATATGTTTAGAGATATGTTTATGCTTGCTACTGGTCTGGTTATAATTCATTTATACTGAAAATTCTAGCATTAAATTTCTAGCAAGTATTTTTATTAATCATTTTCATAATTTTCTATTATTTAAGCCATAGCATAGGCACTTCTACAGTATTCACTTTTATTTGTATTTCACATTAAATTCTATCAACAAATTGTATCTCATTTATCACCTGGATGGTTCTTTTTATTTATTTATTTTTTATTTACTTATTTATTTTTTTTCTCCTCTCAACTTTCCCTTGGTTAAAAAAAGGGTCCTATACTAGTTTTTCTCAGTAAATTCTCTGCCATTATGCCAACCATTGTTTGTCTTCTCTACTCCACTTTGCTTCCAAAGTAGTGAAATTAAAATTCTAAAAGTCATTTTACTCCAACAAATGTAAAAAAACACCAAGATATATCAAATAACCTCTGACACACATATAAAGTACTTTATTATATGTTGTCTTTGCATTATCTTCTTATTTATTATATATCATCTTTACATTTTTCCTTGAAGTGAAAGTATAAATATATCATTAAGACCTGTCCTGTTTCTCTCTTCTAAGTCACTCTTACTAGTGTTTTGGAATTCTTTATAGTTTACTGTTACCTTTTTATGAAAGTTTTTTATTAAACAACAACAAAAAAATAGATTTTTAGTAGGGACCACATGAAGTTCAATATAGTCTGTCCTCATCTTTTTCCCCTTATGGTAAATTTCAAATTAAATAACAAGTAAATATTTACTATAGAACACTAAAGGTCTTCAGCTACCTTCTGTCATTAGAGTGTCTTTTCTTTATTTCTCAGTAGCTTAAAAAAAAATTTAATGGCCCAAACCTGATTTTTCTCAGGGCTTACTTTGGCTCTGCACTTAGCTATCACTCATGGTGGTGCTCACAGGACCAAATGGGGTGCCAGGGATTTAACATAAAAGGTTAGTGTACTATCCATTATAATCTCTTTCTGGCCCACTACAGTAGCTTTGAGTAGTATTATATTCCTGAAGTGTCACTCTTAATATTCTAAAACTACGTAATTCATTTCAGATGATTTTCATAGATTCTAAGTACTCATAATCATTGACCTTGCATTCAATTACCATTCTACTTTACGCCCTTGAACTTCTTAATCTAGGTCTGAAAACTATTGATAGTATTTGCAAATCCTTTTTATCTTCCACTTATATTATTACAAAAAATTGCCAAGTTCCTGATCAAGCTTCACTGAAATGCTCATACATAATCTTAGTACTTCAAAAAGTTGACCCTCTTATATGCTGGATGACTATTATTCATATGTGACTATTCTGCTATAGTTGCTGAAATAAAATTATTATCCAAGCTCAGATATCAGAAAACTTATGCCCCCTAATTTTATATGCATGAAAAAAACCTTTCTAAAACATGATAAAATCACTTCACCACTAATTTTACCTTTAAGAAATATAATAGAAACATTTTTATAGAACCTGACAAAAATTTTAGTTTGCTTTGCAATAGCATGATAAAATGACTACTTTTCAAGTGCTTCTTTAAGCTAATGCCATAATTTATTTTTATCATACAGAAGTGCAACTACCTGGCATGAGAAAAATTACTTCAAAAAGAATGTTAAAGTTTTGATACAAATACTGAAAAGCATGTCAATTTAGTTAAGAATTCAGCTTTCAGAATGCAGAAAAGATAATCATAGAAGGTTAAATTTGAGATGGACCCCTGTTGGGCATAGTTATTGAAGGTTCAATTCTTAGCTGTGCACAGCTTCCCATATGAAGACTAGTCATGTCCTCAGCATATTTTTGGGTTTCTTATTTATTTGTTTGTACTATGGGAGAAAATGCATGACAATCATTTTTATTATTAAACTCCAGGGAATCTTATATTTAGCATCAATGCTAGGTGACAGGTGATAAATTTTCTTTTTCTTCCAGTACCAAAAAACAGTAAACTAAGCAGAGTAAAGTTAGACTTATCTAATATTTCAAACAGTATTTGAGTAGATGTATATTTTGAAAAATATTTTTGATATATGATCAACTTATTTTTCTAAAAATTCACTGGGATTTTTATTTAATTTTGAATTCAATTTTTTAGTATTTTTGCATAAATTTTGAAATTGAGTTATTGGTTGTTATTTAAATAAGAAAACACATTTAGAGATTTAATTGCTTCTGGTGAAGGCATAAAATAAATATTCATTTAATATGAAATTTAATACAATCTTTATGCAAATATTACATTTTAGCAGTTAAAATATTGATATTTTAATAAAACATGAGACAATAAATGGAATAATCTATTGTTTTAATTTTACTAAATATAATAACATTTTCTATAAAAATTATAATCTTATCCAATTTTAAATTGATACACTTTTATCTCTTTTGCACCTTCTTGCCAAAGTCAATCATAGCTGTCCTGATGATCAGTTTAAGTGCAAGAATAATCGCTGCATCCCCAAGAGATGGCTTTGTGATGGAGCTAATGACTGTGGAAGTAACGAAGATGAATCTAATCAAACCTGCTCAGGTAAAAGGCTTCTTACACCTATGCAGATTGCTTTCTCTCTTAGTTTCCAAGAAAGTATAGGTCAGTGCTCTGAAGTAAGCTGAACTTTCCTGTTAATGATAATTTGATGATTGCAGTAGTTAATGGATTCAGAATTTATGCCACAAAGTCTAGAAGAGAAACAATCTTACTTAATCTTTAGGACATGATCATACATCGCAAATAAACTTTATTAATCCATCTAGGAATAACTTTTGATATACTATTTGGACAAGATTACTCCCTGCTAAGTATTGCTTAATTATGATAGTTGAGATTGGTTAATATGCGATAATAAAGTTTCCTACATATAGGCATTTAGGTTTAAAAAGGATTGTTCTTTTAAATCTGCAATGAAATACAACTGTGAATAGATTTTTATTCCTCGAGCTTTATATAGATTATGTATAATATATCATATAGCACAGCGGTAGGGCATTTGCCTTGCGCACAGCCAGCATGGCCAAGCCAGGTTTCCTCCGCCCCTCCTGGAGGGAGAGCCTGGCAAGATACTGAGAGTATTCAACATGCCAAACACAGTAACAAGAAGTCTCACAATGGAGATGTTACTGGGCCTGCTCGAGCAAATTGATGAACAACGGGAGGACAGTGGACAGTATATTATATTTTAAATATGTTATATATTATATGTTGTATTATGTATAATGCTAGAGGAATAAAATACATGTCCATATGTATACTATGTATGTGTGTATACAGTATTATACATATGTATATTAGGTAACATTTTCTTTTCTTTTTCATGAGTTCTCTGAAATCCTAAGTCTATATTTCCATAAAGCTTTCCTATTATAATAGTCCTTTGAGCATATATCCAGATTCTTGCTGAAAAAGAAAATAAAGCTTGTGATCCAGGTTAGATCAGATGCTAGAAAGGTCATTATTAGTTGCATAAGTGTTGAAAACTTAGGCTGTCTAGCAGCAGCCTACTGCTCCTCTTTAGATGATGAAGAGGAAGTATTTAGTGAATCATTCTACTATGATCAGTAAAAACAGTTTTATTCATTATTATAAACAACTATGCCAGAATATATCAACCTCCTCACCTCTCTGCAAAAGTAAGCCTATCAAATAAAAAATCATTATAATACATTTGTGAAAATGTTAGAAGGATCACAGAAGAAAAGCCCTCATTTGTATTCTTGCTTTTGCACTGTTTTTGAAAATACTGGTATGTTTCCATAGCTCAAATTCCTCACACTTTTTTTTAGCTTTCAAATGTTAAAAAAAATTACACTGACAACACTTGCTGAGTTTTCCATAAACTAGTTTTCCACCTATTCTTTAACTGAAAGCTTGGTTTAATATTTTATTTTGTTCTGTTTTATTTTGGAGCCACACCTTTTTGTGCTCAGGGCTTTCTCCTGACCCTGTGTTCAAGAATTATTCATGGTGAGTTTGGGTAGTGAAATAAAATCCAGTTCAGCCACATGCAAGACAATCTCTCTAGCTTCTATACTCTCGCTGTCCCTCATCTTTAATTTGAATAACTAATTGCTTTTAATAAATGGTGTATGTCACTAAAGACCATTTTGCGTAATATGTGATAAATATAGTGAGCCTTTAGTTTTAGACCCTAGCATTTATTTTGTGTATCAAACACAGAAGAAAAGACATGACTCCACTCCCAATGTTGGGGATGTTTAGAAAAAAACTCAGTTTCAGTTCTGAAAAAAGAGTTCAGTTTCAAAGTTATTAGTCTTTACATCAAATTATAACATTCTAAAGTATAGTTGTAATTTTAGCATAATCAATTTTACTTTGTCCAGATTTTGCAATAAGCCTCTTCTAAAGTTGATGCAAGTATTATGTTTAAATTTAGATTTAAATAATAGATTAACATTCTTATACACCTGAACATATAGAATGCTTAAACATATGTTTAAACTTAAAATAATAGTCATCACTGACTCAAATCATAATACTTAGATGTCTTTATTTTTATTATATTATTTAATATATCATAGATTTTTATGGGTGTATATTGAATTAGCTAGATATTAATAACAGCAAAACATATGTGCTATATATTAGAGCGAATGAAACAATACTAGCTAATAAAATTATTAAGACACTGTCCCATATTACATTAGGAAAAAGAATAGAACTTGCTTGTATTTCAAGTGTCACTTCAGCAATTCTACAAATGTCTGTGTTAAATATTCTTTAGATGGTAGATAACCTAATTAGCATGCATTTTAGTGACCTGAATAAAAGGAGAAAAAGGCAAAATAAATATATCATTTTACGTTTGAAAACTGATTTCACTCTTTTATTACAATCTACTTCCATTATGTTATACTGAAAGCAATTAATAAGTCACAACCCTCATCATATTAGGAAGATATGACTAGTTTATTATAGAAATTCCTGAATGTGTAACATATATACATATCTATAGATACATGTGTATACATAGTTATGGATTCAATATAAGACATTTTCTATAAGGGTATTATTTTATACTTTAACCCCCTATTGCAAGTATTTTTATATCTGAAATAAAATCCTTTTGTGAGGGATACCAATTTCCTATTTTATTCTTTTGAGATTACTACCACAGAAAACTATTATTCAATAAATATTTATCATAGCCCTAGAGATAAGCTGATGGAAACATATAATACTTTTTCTTAAAATGTTAATAGTGAAGATAGTAGAAACCAGGTAAACAGAGCATTCTGATGTAGTATTTGCAGTGCTAAAATGAACCACTCATCTATACCAAGCAAGGAAAAGACTGCAAAATACACAAACTGGCATGGATTCTTGGAGGGCATTAACATCAATTTTCTACAATGGAATGTCATTTGGCAAATCCAATGAATGTGAAGATGTGCAGTCATACCTCCAACTCTGCAATTTTATTTCTAGATTATTCCCTCATAGCACAGCGGTAGGGCGTTCGCCTTACAAGCGGCCAACATGGCCGACCCGAGTTCGATTCCTCTGCCCCTCTCGGAGAGCCCGGCAAGCTACCGAGAGTATTCGATATGCCAGACACAGTAACAACAAAGTCTCCAATGGAGACGTTACTGGGCCCCCTCGAGCAAATCGACGATCAAAGGGAGGGCCTTTACCTTTTACCTTTTATTCCCTCATACATTAAGCTGAAGAAAATGAAGACATGTTTGTTTTGCCTAGTCCACATGATAGTTAAAAAGGAAATTGTTGAAATTCTCAATTACCTTTAGTAAGATAACAGTATCATATTATATTAGATAGAATATAAAGACAGATATGAATATACATAGATATTTAATTAATAGTTAGATATTTAAAATATACTTGATATTTTAATCAAATATCAATGAAAATAACTTTCCAAAATAATTTTAACAGTTACAGAATGCAAACTATTTAGTATTGCTTCTGTAAATTATAAAAATGCAAAATAATTTTGGATATTATTATTTAGAAATGCTTAAGAACATGATTAAAATGTCTCAAAATCAAATGGAAAAATAAGAATTGTGGTAATCTATAGGAAGAAAAATAGGAAAATGTAAGTTGAAATGATGGCATATGAGATTTAAAATGATCTATTATATCTTTTCTTAAAACAAAAATATTTATGTTAAAAAGAAAATACAAAATACTTGATGTGTACTGATACAAAATACTGATTGATGGTAAATATATTTTAATGTCACTATTATATATATATATAATATCTAGAAGGATATAGTTTAATGGGAACAGTATATAAACATAAATTATGAATGATGAGTTTAAGTGAATAAAAGATTAAATGGTTGAGGAATGGAAAAGATAAATCAGATATAAATACAATAAATGGGACACAAAATAATTGACACTAAGTAACTTGGCAGTCATTCCCCCTGAAAATAAATTTTTTTCTTCTGCCTATAGGTGAAATCTAGAGACCAAATAATTCTTTAAGTTTCATTTTAAACTGTTCCCCCTCTTACTGGTTGTGAACTTGGGCAGAAGCCTAGATAACTTCAAAACTTAATTTTTTACCACAGAGAACTCTAGGTAGATTGTAAAATACTTGCTGTTCTTCAAATTTCACATTTTGAACTAAATTGATACAAAGCATAGAAATTCACATCAATGTATCAACTGTATTAAAATGTATTAAAAAGCAGTTCTTTTTGTAAGATAAATTAAATAATACATTTTCATACAGCATTAGTTTTTTTTTAATCGAATGTGTGATTAAATTCAGCATATTAAAATTTGAGGAATAATGTTTGATGTTTCAGTGTTCCTTTTTTCCTTATTGTTTTCATATGTTATGAGATGTCTTACTAGTACATGGTAAAGGAAAAGCATACTTAGCAATGGGCAGATAAATTTCACATTGTGTCCATGCATTTCTTATTCACTGCTAGATAAACAAATCCATTGAAGAGGTGTAAATTTCCTCTTCATTAGAGCAGCCATTGCTACACAATTAGAATCCTCTAGGGCTGCTCTGCTAACCTCACTTCCAAACTAATTTAGATCTGATAGAGACCAGAACTGGAAAAGTAAAGGTTGTGCTTCACGATATAAATTCACTGATTAGGAAGTGATAATTTAGTCAACCTGATTCTGTTATGAAGGCAGTGTTCTAGTAGCTTTATGAAATATGACATCTTTCATATGTGAAATAAGTTAAAATTCTCTGGTAAGCTAATAGATCATTTTGTCCATGATTAGAAAAGACTATGCATTCATATTTTTTCAGGGAATACTATCCCTGTAAGTACTCTTTGGAGTAATAGGTCATAACAGCTCTTCAAATTTCTGAGGTAATAAAAAAAAAAGTGACACAAATAGTACCATACCATCACAATTTAAGATAGATTTTTTAGAAGTTCTTTCGCATTCTCCTCTCTAAGCAAGTAGCTTTCCTGATGATTAAAAAACAATCTAAGAACATTTTCTAGAGTTATTCCTAAGTAACTAGAAGAAAGTAAGATGACATAAGAAAATAGAATAACAGTGTACTGGCATTTTTTAATATTTTCATGGATCAACTATAATTGAAAAATATGAGAATATGTGTCTTTCTTTAAAACTTGAGAACAGAAAAGTCTAAAGTAATTATGTAAGTGGGGAATGAAGGACAAAGAGCTGTATGAAAGAAATTCAGAGAGAAGAAATGAAAAGTGTTTAGAAGGAAGGAAAGGAGGTTGTGGAAAGTCAGATTCTAATTGATCCTCATTAGTTCCCCTTCCTAGCCATTCTCCAGTTCTAGTTAAATTATAAGAAAAGGTGGATTTTTTTTTAATTCATAAAGACATTTTTTTTTTTTTTTTGCTTTTTGGGTCAAACCCAGTGATGCTCAGCGGTTACTCCTGGCTTTGCACTCAGGAATCACTCCTGGTGGTGCTCAGGGGACCATATGGGATGCTGGGAATCGAACCTGGGTCGGCCGCGTGCAAGGCAAACGCCCTACCTGCTGTGTTATTGCTCCAGCCCCTCATAAAGACACATTTTTTAACTTACAAAACAAAAAACAAACATTGTCTTCCCATTGTTCATCTATTTGCTCAAGCGGGCCCAGTAACGTCTCCATCGTGAGACCTATTGTTACTGTATTTGGCATATCGAATACGTCACAGGTAGCTTGCCAGGCTTTGCCCTACAGGCGAGATACTCTCAGTAGCTTGCCCGGCTCTCTGAGAAGGGCGGAGGAATCGAATCCGGCTCTGCTGAGCTGATCGCGCGCAAGGCAAACACCCTACCACTGTGCTATCATTCCAGCCCTTTTAACTTAAAGAGATAAAATATTAAAGTCAAAGAACCTTTAAAATATGTTAGAAATAGCTTTCCACTTCAGTATTAGATGAAGAAATAGGAAATCTGAAGTTGGAAATGGAAAAGCTAGCAAAATTGCATGCTTTCAAAAGTTGACCTTATAGTAATAGAAATAGGTAATCAAACTTGTTATAAAACATAATCCCTTTACTGAATAATTTTAAACCACTGGTTTGAGATAGAAAGCAAGATTTTACACGTTATGTTCTTTGGAAGTCTTAAAAGCCCAAAGAAAAAGCAATAGATATTTCGTTCAAAAAAGTAAAATAATCTGTCAAGGACTAAAAAGTACGTTTTCAAAAACATATTTTACATATTTCCATATATTCGGTCAGTTAAAGATATATAAATAGATACATGAAAATGTTAGATCAATTTTGAGACCATGTGATTAGCAACCAAGTACCCTAAGTAACCTTTCAAATTCTTCCTCCAAATTACAGCAAATATATTCGTGCTTTACTGTTAAATGCTCTCAAAACTTTTTCATTAAGTAAATGTTGAATCAAATCTATCTTCATAACATATTATCTAGAGAATTATTTTTTCTTTTTTGATCACACCCGGCAATGCAAAGGGGTTACTCCTGGCTTTGCAGTAAGGAATTACTCCTGGTTATGCTCAGAGGACCATATAGGTCCCTGGAAATCGAACTGAGGTAGGCCGTGTGCAAGACAAATGCCCTAGCCACTATGCTATAGCTCCAGCCCCTCTCCTAGAGAAATTTTAAAATATGAATTTGTAGTTTTATTTAAGACAAGTATATCAGGGTTACTGAACATCTTGTCCCTTGTCAGTGTAGCTGCAAGTTTGAATATGTGAACATTAGTAAAGAGAAGTAGGCTGACGATGTGAAAAACAGAAATGCATTGGTTACACATTTTGTCTAATAAAAGCAGCACCAGATCATATATGCTAAAATACATTGTCTGACTTATTTTATATTAAATGATGTTCAAAAGACTACTAATTTTTTTCTTGTGCATTAATTGATGAACATAGCCAGAACATGCCAGGTGGACCAGTTTTCTTGTGGAAATGGGCGTTGCATTCCTAAAGCGTGGCTGTGTGACAGGGAAGACGACTGTGGTGACCAGACAGATGAAATGACATCCTGTGGTAAGTGTGAATGAAGCATGCTGTTCGTGTAGAGAGAAAGAAATTTTAACACTACAATCTCCATTAAATTACCTTTTTATTCATAAATACAAGTTGGAGAGGAAGAATATCTCTTACTTTTTATTAAAACCTTTGGACCTGAGTACGTACTTTCATGTTCTTTCTGCTCAAAATATATCCCACTGTGAAGCAGCAATAATCTTCTTGGTTAAAGTAAATGAACCAAACAACATAGTTTTTAGTAAAAATTGGCTATTATAAAACCAACCTGACAGTCTTAAATTAATGACAACAGATCATTACTCTTTTGTCTATAATCATTACAATTTTCGAGTGGAATGGTTCATTGAGTGACATTTGGTGTAAATGGGGAAGTCATATTTCTTGTTGGCATGTATATGTTAAATTATTGTAGCTATAGACAATATAGGTTGGCATTATGGCACTGATAAACTATTTCTTTAATTTCTTTAGACTCAGGATTTTGAAGACCAAATAATGATGATTAGATTTTTTATTTTTGTTATGGCAAATTTCCAAGGCAATTTCTAATGCTCTTTGTTATTTTTAAACATTATAAATTTATTGTTACATGAGTTGCTGTAATTACCTAATAATCTTCACTGTCAGTATTATAATATTTCATTTAAATAACAAATAGTGAAACAGTACAGATTTGGAGTGTTTTTTTCTAATTTTTGTACTTTATCTCAGGTGTGGATATAGATTTGATAATAATATAAATCTGATAATAATAACTACAGGAAAACATTTTCACAAATTTCATGTGTTAAGCATATATATTATGTCTTTAATATCTACTTCAAAAATCCAACCCTATCTTACAATAGTTCTGATTTATTGGAAAATAATTTGCCTTATTTTTAAAATAAAGTAATTTTGAGTTATTAATGAGGAATTACCTATAAATACTAGAAAATTACTTTAACAACTTCAGCTAGAATTATTTTTAAAGATAAAAACAAACTTTACTTAAACATTTTTTCTGAGTTTTCACTTATTTTAGGACAGGAACAAGATTATTTACCTTTATCCAGTTTTATTTTTCCCATATTTCATTTATTCTACTTTTATGACAATATTCACCTTCTATTATTTGTTTAAAAACTTGTATCAAGATGAAGATATATTCATCTTTAACAATTAAGTGCTTTAGTTTTCATCTTTTTAAAATTCAAATTAGAGCTTTAATTTTCTCTCAAATCTGTTTGTTCTTCACTCTCCAATCTGGCGATAGTAATGTTTATTAAAATTATGGAAACCATAGAAATCAAGAGGCTCTTTTTTCTGCCTATGTCCTTCTGATTTATAGCCCAGATGGCCTTGTTCTTATTTTGTCTTGTTCCAGACATTTATATTTAAACATTCTTATTATTTTTCTTTCTATGGTCCCCAAGCTTCTGTTAAGTTGCCCGCTTGTTATTCTTAAGGTTTGTGACATACTTTCACATTTGTCTTTAGTTACAATTTCTTGTTTTGTACATTCATCACTAATAAGACTCTGCAGAAAAGTGGGAGGTTAAGGAAACCCTGGGCGGTGTATTGAAAACCACAGGTAGAAATTATTAAAAATAGCTTTAGTTCCTTGGCCTTATTCAGTACTTTCCTAACTTTTTGCGTGAGGATATAAGTCATCTGGGATGCTTGTTACTGATAAAGATTCTCATCCAGTTGTTACTGAATAGAGTTCTAGAATTAGTATTTTGGGGGAAATATCTCATATATGTCTTAGCCTAAGAGCGACTGAGGGATTTAAATGCTGTGACTTCAGTAATTCACCACAATTCAGACTTTTTTAGGGCTGCTGGAAGAAGTTGTCACAGATGATCTGGCTTGAAACATCTCAGAGTTGTTCTCTCACATTGTTAGTGGTCAAAATTCCAAAATCGAGGGGTCTGTAAAGACTAATCTGAAGCTTCTAGCAGGTAATGCTTGTCTGTGGACTGCTTCTAGCTTTTGTTGCCTTGTGGGACACCTTGTTTCTGTCAGTCTAACTCCTACAATGATTCTGTGGCCTTTTCCGGCTGTCTCTATCACTTCTCTCTCTTTCTCTTTATTATCTCTCTCTTTTTACTTCTAAAAGGACACTAACTCTTGAACTTAGAACAGCTCACTCCAGAATCTGGAGACCCTTAAATGTGTTATTATGTTCTATATCCCCTAATTTAGAAAAAATTCTATTCTTATAGATATTTGAGTTTATAATTTTTTTGGTGCATACGATTAATTCAACCTACTATACCTGAGAATTTTCTACTGCTTATACTACCAAACGAATGGTAGAGGAGGTTTCAATTATGTACAGTTTTTAAAACCTATACCTATTACTTTTATAGGCATATAGCCCTTTGACAAACTACGTTAAAATTGAAAATTTAAGCTTCTGCTCAATTTCTTTCACTTTTTATTACAACCCTCCAACCCATGTACTCTCCTACTTTCTTCCTTACACTTTTCTACCTCTCTCACCACCAAACTCAGGAATATATCTTTTGGGCCTAGAACTCTATCAAGGATATAATTTTCAATTAAATATTTAGAGTGAGTAAAGTTCATCTCACCTAAATTGACTTACGGACTAAATACTTTGAAGTTTGTCTAATATAAGTAAGTATCAATTCTCAAGAGCCATAACAATGTTATTATCTAGACATGTTATATATTTTCTTAGAGGTTTGCACTGTAGCACTATCCTCCCCTTGTTCATAAATTTGCTCGAGCAGGCACCAATATTCTTAGAGGATATAGTTCTTTCATATAAAAAGTAAAGTAAAGGCCCTCCCGTTGATCATCGATTTGCTCGAGCGGCCCAGTAACGTCTCCATTGGAGACTTTGTTGTTACTGTGTCTGGCATATCGAATACGTCACGGGGAGCTTGCCAGGCTCTGCTGTGAGGGCGAGATACTCTCGGTAGCTTGCCGGGCTCTCTGAGAGGGGCAGAGGAATCGAACTCGGGTCGGCCATGTTGGCTGCGTGCAAGGCAAACACACTACCGCTGGGGCTACACGCGGAGTGCATCTAGTCACTCTATCCCATGTCCCTTGGGAAGGTCTGAGACTAGGGCCATTAGCGGCCCTAACAGGTCCCTCCCCGAGCTTGGGGAGGTGAGTTCTCAGAGAATGGGTCTCTGGCGAGGGCAGACTGGGCAGGAGATGCTATGAATCCCCTCTCCCCCGCGGAAGGAGTCCTAGCGGATGCCTCCTTAGCCGGAGCTTGGAACAGACTCACGGCCAGCGAAGTTCTTTAATATACATAATTAAAATTATTTTCATATCTACATTTAGTTCTATATGCTAGAATCAGTAAAAAATCAAAACTAGAGTTTAAGTGAAAAATACAAGCCACATGATCAAAATTTAATATTTTTGCAATATTTTTCTATTACCTTTCAAAAGTTATTGGTATTGTTCATATGGTACAGAGAAAAAATAAGATATTTTGGAATCGATTAGATTTTTCTATTATATCTGCAGGTTATTTAATGTAATCTCAGGCAAAATATTATGCTTTCTTCTAAAAATTGGGGTTCACAATAAAAATTACAGATCTGTTGCAAAGGAGGTGGATAGATATGCATAAACTATAACTCATACACAATAAATATTAACATGTAGTCTAAGTGTTATGCTTCCTTCAAAATTATATAACAATATTCTAAATCTGGAGAAAGCTACCATTCTTATATTATCAGTTATTTTACTTTGAAATTTCTATACACTTCCACGTACTTAATTATAAAGGTCAAGTTCATTTATTTAGGCTGCATATTATCATTCTCAAACAAACCCATTATAATTATATTTTATTTTAAATTTTAATAATTGCTTCAGAAATAATTACTTTCAGGTACAAGAGATGAAAACCATAGAAAAATTTATATATTGATGATATGAAAAGCTCATAAATTGCATATATATTCTACCTAACTGAGAATCAGTATTTTAAGCTTTGCAAACTGGATAAATGTAAATACCATAGCAACCATGATTACCTTTGAGAGAAAAAAATTATTGTCATTTACATAATGCCCTGCATATAACATAGAGATAAATTTTTAGTGAAAGTTATAACATAAATTGAACATAGTACCTGAAACAGTAGAAGGTTTTTTATCAGGCCATTAATCCATTTTAACTATTCCATGAGGTTTCAGTAGCTACTGAATAAAAGATAGTTTTCTTTGCTGTAATTGTAACAGGACAAAAGACAAGAACAATTTTTCATAATATTTGTCTCTTACAGAGTTAATTAGAATATCTTTTCTAGTATCCATAATTTGGGATTCAACAAAGATGGAAAGTCAAAGAGCACTTATGTTATTTCAAGAAAAAATATTATGAATACTATTTAAGCCTATTGAATATAAGGATTCATAGTGCTACATTAATGGAACAAATATTTAGAAACAAATAGAAATATTGATATACTACTGTTAACTTTTTTAAAATCAAAATTAATTTAAGAGGTAGAGAAATTGAGCATTTATTTTATTGAATTTTGTTTTTTTCTGTTTTTAAGGAGAAAACGTATATTGTTTTTAGGACTGATTTCTAAATCAGCAGAGATGATAAGTAATTGAATATTGTGAAATTCTGAATATAACAATCTCCATGTATTTCTGGAAAATATATATTTCAGTAGAACTATTATGCAAATCTTTCGTAAAATTCCATACTTTTTTTGGAAGTAAAACAGATTTTATTTGGAGAGTTTTGAAGGGGTGGAGGGAAAGAAAGTAGAAGAGAGTAAAGTAAGGGGCTGGAGAGGGAGTAGGGGCTTCCCTGATAGAGAGAGATGCTCCAAACACACATCCCAACATTAGATATGAAAGCATGAAAGTACATCTCAAGAGGGAAGATCCATGAGCCACATGTGCTCAGATGCCACATGTGGTTGGCCTCTTGGGCACAAGTAGCACATGGACTCGGGAAGCATATGTGCCAAAATTTTATAGTTTTGATTTCATTATTAAGCAGAGAAAAATCATAGAAGATTTTCCCATTGTTTCATTGATAGTTTTCCCCTGAAAATCATTAGTTGTATGTACTTGAATTCTATTATAATTCTAGTTGTGAGGGTTTTTTTTGATATACATATATATACATATATATATTAGAATTAAAAAAAATACTTTCCTACCAATAAAATATCATTGAATTTAAGAAACTGCTGAATACTATAGGTAATTACCTTTTTAACGGCAATTTTATTGTTTTAATTATTTTCTAATAAAATGAGGTTAGTTACTACCTCCACAGGATTAGAGAAGACATATTTGAAAATGTGTAATATGGACTGTTTATGTAGTTTATCATACAGCACTTGCTTTACATGTGTAATAATATGGGTTTAATGCCTTGATCTTCAAATAAAATAAATTAAAACAAAAAATGTATCATCTAATAATTTATAGAGTTATTTTATATATAATTATGAAATTAAATGTCACTACCCGTTAGATTCTTCAACTGCTCATTTGAACCTTAGCATTCACAGATTATTTTTGTTTAAAGTCTCCGATTTGTATTTGCTCTACATTTTCTAAGCATTAGATACTTTATTTAAAAGAGAAAAGCATTTTGACATTCACCTTTAATCTTGAAATATAAACATAATTTTTTATTATCCTGTCAAGTAACTAAAGGAAACTCTTTTAGAAGTATTGATTAAATTATGCTTTGGGCATTCTCACATTTCTTTCTGTTACTTTCCCTTATATATCAATATGTCAGAATGTTTGTTGGTTTGTATACGACTAGCTTATGATGTAGTCTTTTATCTTTACAGTCAAAATTTTCTTTTTCATACTTCTTTGTTTGAATTATATTTAGGTTCTGATATATTTAATGTCTTTAAAATTTCAATTTATTATAATATTTTAATAACCTGTACTTTCCATGATGAAACATAATGAAGAAAGCAATACACTGCACTGGCCTCCCATTGTTCATCAATTTGCTCAAGCGGGCCAGTAATGTCTCCATTGTGAGACTTGTTACTGTGTTTGCCATATCAAATACGTCATGGGTAGCTTGCCAGGCTTTGCCGTGCTAGCGAGATATTCTCAGTAGCTTGCCTGGCTCTCCGAGAGAGGCTGAGGAATTGAACCTGGGTCGGCCGGGTCCATCACGTGCAAGGTAAACACCCTACCTGCTGTGCTATCACTCCAGCTCCAATGAAGAAATATTGAACTTATGTAGTTTTCATTCTAATGTAGTACTCCAAATGAATATACTTTGAGTTGATGCTTTTCAGTGGATTGAAACCATCATTAACTGTTCAAAACTAGTGATGCATTGCCATTTTCCTTGGCAGTTAGAGAGGGTGGTACTCTAGGACTGTACCCAGCATTGCTTGATGGGAGAGAAAGCGTATATGCATTGCCTAGGATTGAACTCAGGACCTAATGCATGTAGGTGCATGGTCCTCAGGTTTGAGCGACCAGACCATAAAATTCTTTTTTCAAGAATCAGAAAAAAAGTTAACAAAACATGGTACAGAATAGCTTATCAAGAATACATGAGAAAACTCCACTTGGATCTGTGTTTATTATGAAATTTTGTGCACTTATCCTATTATTTGTACAGGTTGCCAATTTTATGTTTTTTAAAAGAAAAGTGCTTTCACTTGTAAGACATTAACTTTTCATAATTGCTGGCCATTCTGGTATATTTTCTTTTTACAGATAATATTCAAATATCTGTTTGCTTCGCCATTTAAGAATTAGGATAAATTTCATGACTTCATCTTTTCTAATAGCTGCATAATACTTCATTGTGTAGATGTACCAAATTTCTTTAACCAGTCATCTGTTCTCGGGCACTCAGTTTTTTTTCCAGATTTTGGCTCTTGTGAATAGTGCAGCAATGAACATAGAAATGCAGATGACATTTCAAATGTACTTTTTTGCCTCTCTGGGCTATATTCTCAGTTGTGGTATGGCTGGGTCAAATGGGAGCTCAATTTCTAATTTTTTGAGAATTGTCCATACTGTTTTCCAAAAGGGCTGAACAAGTCGGCATTCCTGACAGCGGTGAAGGAAATCCCTTTCTCACAACATCCACGCTAACACTGGTTGCTTTTGTTCTTTTGGATATGGGTCAGGCTCTGTGGTGTGAGATGGTATCTCGTTATTTTGATCTGCATCTCCCTGATGATTAGTGATGTAGAGCATTTTCTCATGTGCCTTTTAGCCATTCGGATTTCTTCTTTGGGAAAGTTTCTGTTCATTTCATCACCCCATGTTTTGATGGGGTTAGATGTTTTCCTCATGTAGAGTTCAACCAATGTTTTGTATCTCCGTGATATAACCCTTTATCAGATGGATATTGGGTAAATATTCTTTCCCATTATGCAGTTTGTCTTTGTATTCTGGTTATTGTATATTTTAAGGCGCATAAGCTTCTTAATTTAAGATTGTCCCATTTGTTTATCTGTTTCCACTTGGTTGGTCAGTGGTGTGTCATCTTTGAAAATCCTATTAGCCTCAATATCCTGGGGGTTTTTACCTACCTTGTCTTCAATGTATCTTATGGATTTTGGCCTGATGTTGTGATGAAATTTACATACAAGTTGTCCTACATGGAAAGTATCATGCTAAGCAAAATGAGTCAGAAACAGAGGGACAGACATAGAAGGATGGCATTCATCTGGGGAATATAAAGTAAAAAATTGGGAGACTAACACCCAAAAATAGCCAAGATAAGTACCAGGAGATTTACTCCATGGTTTGGAGGCCAGCCACACATGCTGAGAGAGAAGGCAGCTCAGATAGAGAGGGGAGCATCAAGTAAAGGGTGTTGGGAGTACCCCCCCCCAAGATGAGAGATGCATGCTGAAAATAGACTATAGACCGAACATGTTAGCCACTCAATGCCTCTTTTGCAAACCACAGCACCCAAAAGGAGAGAGAGAACAAAAGGGAATGCCCTGCCACAGGGGTGGGTTGGGATGAGGGGGTTGGGGAGGGTGGGAGGGATGCTGGGAACATCGGAGTTGGGGAATGGGCACTGGTGGAGGGATGGGTACTCAATCATTATATAACTGAAACCCAAGCACAAAACTTTGTAAGTCTACAACTGTACCTCATGGTGTTTCACTAATAAAAATTAAAAAAAAATTAGGATAAATATTCAAAATTTCAAATTTAATTGAGGGGACATAAAACTGTCACCCCCTAAACCATTGACTGTCTTATAAACTAATGTAGTCTTAATTTAAAAAGATAAAATTTCTATTTTAATTAAAGATAAAAACAAGTAAATAAACTTTTACTTTGAGCATTGCCGAATGTGTATTTTAGACTTAAAATTCATTTACTCATATTTTGCATGCCAGACACAGTAACAGTAACAGTAACATATTTTGCTGTTCAAAATACTTACTTATGATTTGTCCTTAAATATTGAGTTTAATTTAAATATTGCAGTATAGTAAGACATTACAAAGAATACTATGAGTTATAGTAATGTCATTTAAATCCTTCATTTTCTGAGGTTACTATCACCAGTGTGCTTCATAAGGCTAGGTACTAAACCAATACTCAGTATTCCTAGTTTCATACACAAATACTACCAGATCAATTTGTGAAGCCCTCATTTCTGCTAAATAAATGATTGAGGGTAGATAAAAATAAGTTTTATGAAGGTTAACTAAGTCAATCTTCAAATAATCTTTCCTGTATGAATCAATTAAATTGGATAGGTTAAAGCACTGTAACACTGTCCTTCCATTGTTCATCGAGTTATCGAGTGGGCCCAGTAACATCTCCATTGTGAGACTGGTTGTTACTGTGTTTGGCATGTCAAGTACATCACAGGTATTTTGCCAGGCTTTGCCGTGCAGGCGAGATACTCTTGGTAGCATGCCAGGCTCTCCGAGAGGGGCGGAGGAATCGAACCTGGCTCGGCCAGGCTGGCCGCGTACAAGGCAAATGCCCTACTGCTGTGCTATCTCTCCAGCCCATGATTTTTTGCCCCATTGATGGCTCCTGGAAGTGTTCTGAGCACATTGAAGATGAGGTGAACATAGTGCATTTTTCTTGTTGTTTTGTTTTATTTTTGAGCCACACCTGGTAATGCTCAGGGGTCACTCCCAGCTCTGCACTCAGGAATCACTCCTGACTTTTCTCGGGGGGTGGGGGGGGACTATATAGAATGCCTGGGATGGAACCTGGGTCAGCTGAATGCAAGGCAATTGCTTTATCCACAGTTCTATCTCTCTGCCCCCGAACACAGTGCATTTCAATTCAGCATCTCCAGCTTATGATGGATTTATCTGGGCTCTCCCCACCCCACCAGCTGCCAAATATCTCTATGGTGATGTAGTGAGATAAAGAAGTAACAGACGTTTTCTTTAGAGCAGCGTCTCTTAACCAGGAGAAGGTCCTGTGGTTCTCGAGGATAGCTTAAAAATCAAACGAAATATTGTCTGGTAAGATAGATTAAGTGGTGAAGCACATGGGTGTGTGGGCTTGAGTCCGATACCTTCTTTCTTGACTCCAAAGTTCCATCTAAGAGTGAACATTGCCAGTATAAACTCAGAACCTTCATTCTACAGCTGCGTGTTGCATGGTCTTTGTTTTGGCCCCCATTCCTGTCTAAGTCCTAAACTACAGATGTTTTCTCGTAATTTACAGTCAAAATCTTAAAGCAGAAAATAAGTGTTTTTCTCAAAATCTGTTCCACAAACTATTTTTTACAAAACCAATGATCATTCACATTTTATCAGATTATTCTCTCATGTTGATAAATTTATAAATGTATTTTTCTTTTTTCTATTTTGAAATATCTAAAACATGAGCTATAATAATTTTTTAGTTTTGGATCATCCGAAGGTGTTAAATTACAGCCAATTGTAGTAATTTGAGGTAGATTAATCTTACCATATAAGAAATAATTTTGTCTGGAAACTTCAATATTCTACTTTGAATATCATTGTTATAAACTGTCAAATATATTTTCATCTAGTTTATTTTTCTCTCTCTTGCTCCTGTGTTATCTCTCTATCTCTCAATAAGTTTCTCTTCCATTTTTCCTTTTTTTGTGTCATTTGAAATGTAGGAAGGGAGGTCTTTTAATTTAATTAGAAAATATTTTACTTTAAAAGCTAATTCTTTGCATTTGTTGATTTTCAAAGGCTTATTTACTTTGAAATCTCAGCATTCACATGTTCAAAATCTTTATAAATATATAATAACTATATGATGCCAACTAAACTTATTCTGTGAGTTGCTAGCTTTGTTATTGTTTTTCCTTTTAGCTTGTGATATGAACATCTCTCAGAGACAAAGTTAGATTTAACTTTGCTGCTTTGACTCTTCAGGAAAAGATTTTTGTCTTTTAATGTAATACACATTGCTTTTTAGTTTGGGAGTATATATATATATATATATATATATATATATATATATATATATCCATTTAACAGTTTTCCACTGAGAGATGGTTAAGTTTCCTGGTTCATGAAATTCACATACATTAATTTTTCTTGAATTATGATGAATACAAAAAACTCTTAATCAGATTATTCTCTTTTCAATTTACTAGGAAGGAATTATTTAAAATGTTTTAAAAGCACAGAATCCTTAACTTACCCTGTGGTTGTGCTCTAATAAACCTGTCACAAGTTGAAAACATTCTGAGTTGAAAATAACTTCATATAAATAATTTACCAAACATTATAGCTTAAATTTCCTTAAACATTCTCAGAGGAGCTATATTTCTTTACAATTGGGGAAATTAACTAAAATGAAGTATAATTTATAAATAACGTATTGAAAATTTCATGTCATTTATTGGCTGTTGTACTGAAGTGAAAAAAGAAGTATCCAGTTCAAAATGAAAAACACTGTTTCTACTAATTCAATATCCTTTTAACAACATTGTGAAGTAAAAATTGGGAAGTGAATATTTTTAGTCAAAGATCATCTGCCTTTCAGATCCTCAAAAATTAGTATATTGTTTCATGTTTCTTGTGTCTCTCAAAGAGAAAAGAGACACATCATGATTATAATAACAACAGAGAACAAATTAAGTTTCACATAGTCAATTACAGTTTTTTCATTGGATTTTTTTTTATCTTCACAGAATTTCCAACTTGTGAGCCATTGACTCAATTTATATGTAAAAGTGGAAGATGCATTAGCAATAAGTGGCAGTGTGACTCTGGCAAGTACCAAATGTTCAATGAGTTTTAAATAATTGTGATTCCTTAACTCTTTCAGAGGTATTTTGTAAGAGCCAAACACAATGATTGTGAAAAGCAACATTTAAAGAGTAACTGGCATGTCATTGTGGATTAACATTAAAAATAATGAAGCTCGATACCTGTCTTACATGATTCTGATAACGATGGGTTTTCACATGTAGTCTTTTTTTTTTCTTTTTGGGTCACACCTGGCTATGCAGAGGGGTTACTCCTGGCTCATGCACTCAGGAATTACTCCTGGTGATGCTCGGGATACTATATGGGATGCTGGGAATCGAACCCAGACCAGCCACGTGTAAGGCAAATGCCCTACCTGCTGTGCTATAGCTCCAGCCCTCACATGTAGTCTTACATAGACAATTTTCTACAAACAAAAAAGGAAAGGGACAACTGAGAAAATTACTTGAACAATTTAATTTGTCAAAGCATTTTATATTAAATTCTTTGTGTAAAAATAAATTTTTTATAATCCCATTGTGGAGTAATTTGAAAATTAATAAGAAATTATCCAGATTTTCTCTATTCTTTCATTTTGTTTTATATCAAAAGTTGATTTTTATTTTAAAAAGTTGATTTTTAAATATGATTATAATATATAATTAAAGTTTTGATTGTTAACAGATAATTTTTGCCGAACACAGGCAAATTCTTCTTTAGCAAATTCATGTATCCTCAACCATTAATTAAAATGTCTGTTTTCAATTCACATTATTCTCAATGCTCTCCTGAAATAGCTATTAATAAATAATAGAAATAACATGCAACAGTGCCATATGACAATTTTCCAATAAAAATCATCTACTCCAATTATAAATAAAATATATACTATTTGGCGATATATGTTCATATGCATATATGTCTATATACCATATATAAATATACATAAGGTCATTTGTATATATGTATATAGGTATATGTAGACAATATATATATGCTAAGGCATATATACCTATAAGCATATGTATATATAAATATACATAAGGTTAGTACATATTGTATATATACTAATATGTATGTATGTATTTATATGCCTATGTGTTAACAATGTGGATATATACTATAGATGTCTATGTACTGATGGATATATATCTAGATATATTCATATAGTGCATACCATATGGATATGTATAATCATATATTTAGATATAACCATATAGTACATTTTATATTTATTATTGGAGTAAATTTTAGCTTTACTGGAATATAATATCTATGTATACATGAATATATAGAGAGACACATGCGTATATATCTACACACGTAAAAATAATAGTACTTAGTTTAGCACTAATTTTGAATAGATAGTTGAAAATTGAGACATTAAGCAGTTTTACATATAATAAATTCAGGTCCTACAATAATGTTATTTACTTTAACTTCAGCCAGGATTTATACTTTCTCAATTATAAAACAGAAGAAAGTTTAATAAAATGACATTATTTGCACATCATCTATATTCAACTAGAACTCAGTGACAACAGGGTATATAGTAAGCACTCATGTTGGAAAATTGAACTAAATTTTAAATAATATTCTAAAATCTGGCCATAGAGATTCTAGGTTTAAATAGTTATTTCCCCCAGTAGTTACATCTTTAGATTTATCATCTCTTGAAAATCCTACAGTCACCATCATTCTCTTTGAAATTATTTCAAGCTACATAGACTCTTATGTTAGTCATTTATTAGAGAAATTGAAATCCATCCTCAAAATCCAAGCCAAGATTTATTTTAGTTAATTAGTTTATATTCTACCACACTGAAAAATATAGAATTGAAGGTCACAATCTTAATATTCAGTAACAATATCGACCAAAGACTTATGGTTCCTTTGTCAACAAAGAAAATTGTATAGCATGAATAAATATTAGCCATTTCATAAGAAAAAAGGTTCTCCCTGTATGTTTTCATAACCTTGATGTTGATGCTCCTTTCCAGATGACGACTGTGGGGATGGAAGTGATGAGATTGGCTGTGTTCACTCTTGCTTTGAAAACCAGTTCAGATGTTCCAGTGGCAGATGCATCCCAGGCCATTGGGCCTGTGATGGTGACAATGACTGTGGAGACTTCAGTGATGAAACCCAAATCAATTGCACCAAAGAAGGTTAGTCATTTTGTAAAACTAGAAATAGTATATATTATATATGTAATATATGAAATAGCATATATAATATAAATACTTAAAACTAGTAATATCTATAAACTATCTACTATATAATATGCTATTTGAGGTATTTCAGACTAGTATTATTGAAAAATAAACTTCTCATGAAAATAATATGTGCATTGAATGAATCTATTTGTGTTTTAATTTATTTTATCCATATCTCCATATAATTTGGTATTTTCTGTGGTCTTAATGTTCAGTAGCTACTTTGCCTTTTAATAATTATTTTCCCTCATGTGTCAATTTCCTTCAGTAGCTTTTTTGCTTTTTATTCTTTTAATGGGCTGGAGCGATAGCACAGCGGGTAGGGCGTTAGCCTTACAAGCGGCCAACATGGCCGACCCGAGTTTGATTCCTCCGCCCCTCTCGGAGAGCCCGGCAAGCTACCGAGAGTATTCGATATGCCAGACACAGTAACAACAAAGTCTCCAATGGAGACGTTACTGGGCCCGCAAATCGACGATTCTTTTAATAATTATTAAAGGACTGAATGCCTAATCCTGACTCCTAAATCATAAAGTAGAATATTATCCCAAGGGAAATAAACTAGAAAGAAAGAAATAATTTTACCTTTATTTCCACACCAAATGTGTTTCCTTAGAGTTTGAAACAATCTTCTATTGAATGCTTATATATTCTAACTGAGCTAGAGAGGAAGAAAATCATAGTCATAATCATTCTTCTCCTCAGATAGGAGACCAAGTCATCAACATGGGTTCTTTTGCAAATGTGATAATTGTAAGAAATATTAATAATTTATTAATGGTATTATAAATGTGTCATAACATTTTACCATATTATTGTAAAACAATAAAATTTTAGTAGTTTTATTTCTACCTAAGTAATTTAAGTGCAATTTTGTTTGGTTTGGTTTGTTTTTTATTTATTTCATATATATTTACTGGGATCTGAAGTACTACAGTAGGCAGATTTCTTAATTAAAGGAAAGATAACAACAACAAAAAAAGTGGCTCTGCCCACTTTTTCTAGAATTTAACAGGCAACAACAGTAATGTAGTCAACAGGGTATGATGGGGAGAATAATATTAATAAATGTGTTTTAAATGTGTCTTGTAAGGATTCACATGAATCTTTTCAAAATATTATACATTATATAAAATATCAGTTTCTAAATAATTTATTCTGACACATACTCCATATTCCTCTCTCTCTCCTAAAAATATATAAACAGTAGCCTAGCAATAAGATCAAGATGTACCTCACTCAATTCATTTACCTCGGTCTCATTCTTGTGTCTATTCTCTTTCAGTTTAATCTATTCCTATATATAAGCCAGGGCATTTTTTTTCTCAAATTAATCTTCAACTGAAAAATAAAATATATAGAAAAATACTTTCTTTGTGATTTTGATGTAGTTATCTGGTAAGGTTGGAAATTATATCTTAAATAAAAATGAATTTTTCCTATTTAAAATTAATAAGCACTTAATGATATGTGCATCTATGGCCTACCCCAAACTTGCTGTGAAAGACAGATTTCCTCAAAGTTGGCTTGTTTTCATCACAGAAGAAAGATTATGTCCTTCTTTTCAGTGTATCTTTACTTTATTTCAAAGTTAAACTGGCTGCAAAAAATGAATTTTGGGGAACTTGATTTTGTTTTGTGAGTTTCAAAGTCAGTGCTATATGTACATTCGTATAGGTTCTCAGGTAGTTTTTCAGGTACAAATTATTAGAAATTCCTATACAATATAAATGGATTTTGCTTTTAGAGCCCTAATATATTACTATTAAACTACACTAACAATATTAATGGCATAAAATATCAATATTGTTTTATGTAATATGGCAATCAATATGCCAAGAAAATGATTCAGATAATCTGTGTTTCTTGCACGTTTCAAGAAAAGAATGAGAAGAATTTCCTGCACTGATTTATAAGATTATAATCTACATGAAGTTCCATAATAAAATATTCATGTAGGTAAATGGAAGTTACAGGAATTGAGAAAAATTAAAACTATATTTGATTTTGGTACAAACAATTCAGATACTAAAAAGAGTGTTTAATATTTTTATCTATTACAATTTTGTTTACATGTTCTTATATAGAAATTATTATATAACTATGATATCGAAAACTGTTAAAACTGATCAGGAAAGTCATTTTGTACATGCTGAATTTGTGAGGCATTGCCAAGGTAAAATATGAATTTGATGCAATTAGTCATATGATTCAGTCCCAAAACCTGCTGTGGAAGAATGAACAGGGGATTCTGGCTTGAGATCTGAGACTAGCTGTCAAAATTGATAAAACCCACTGTATAATTGCTCAGCATTTTGCTTTACACTGCTTGGGTAAATAGAGCATATGGTGTTGCTTCTCCCAGCTTAAATTACTCTCAAAAGGACAAAAATACTCTTGAATTTACTCTTTGGACCAAAGAAATCAGGAAATCAAATGTTTCATAAACAATATCTATCGAAAAAAAATATTCAAGATCAGTTCCTATTCTCTCTGAAACTACTTTGTTGTTATTGTAGTTTTTCTTTTCTTATTTTATTTATTTTTTTTGTTCCCTTTACTCTTGTGAAAGGTGGAAAATAAGATATATATGAGGGTGGTAGACTATACTAACTGGTAACAAAATACCTGTACATGATAGAAAATAGCTAAATCAAGTTTTCTGGATTTTTAAAGGTGATATTTAATGAGTTAGAGACTTCTTTTGAAAGTGAGAATTCATATCACTTCTCTGAATTTACTTTTGCTTTAAAATATGTGTATCCAGCTCAGAAGATTTAAAAACCACCCTGTAAGACTAGGACATTTGGAGAATCTGAGCAAGGAGTCATATTTAGAAGTTCAGGATCTGTTTCCAGTATTTATGCAGTTCAGTAATTATGCATTTTTGTAACATTTTTATCAATGAGTATTTGTGCCCAAGCCTGTTCTGCACACTCCCTTAGTTGTGTTGATTGATTTGTTTTCATTAGGTTCAAATAATAAACGTGTGGCGTTTCTTAGCGTGAACCAGGGCCAAAATTCAATCTGAACACAAAACTATAAATAATAACAAATGAGAATCAAAATTATGTATAATAATAGCAAATTATCTTAGATATATTGAAAGATTTTTATTTTACTGAGCAATGAGATTGTTCTTACTTATCATTAAGCAGTGAGTTTTGTTGTTTGTTTCTTGAAGGGAAGTATATTTTATATAATTGTCCATATCTGATACATTGGACTGTTGTTTCAGAGGATTCTTATGAATGAGATCCAAAATAATCACATTTATTTGGAATTTGCTTGTGTTTTTTCCTTTTGGACCACCAGTAAAATACATGAGTTTGTATATATAGTTTTTGTGCTTCTTTTTATATAAATTATCTTGTTAAATTCAAAGATAAAAATATGGGTCTAAAGACGTGACTCATGGTATAGCACATGCCTAACTCATGGGAGGTCTTGGGTGATCCCCAGTACTACACATGCCTCTCCTCTCCCCCAGTCGTAACTGGAAACCATCTGGAGGGCCCCACAGCTTCCAGAGAATGCTCCAAGCCCCAAACAGAGCCGATATCACCGGGAGGTCCCAGATGGGGTAGATGCTGTCTCCCTGCCTTCTCCAGATGGAATCCCGGTGACCATGAGCTTCTACAAGCATGGCTTTGGCATGCGGGTACCAGGACAATTTTTCCTGAACTGCAACAGGGCCACTGTGGCTCCCAAGTAATCTCTGATTCCAGAAGTCATGCCCACAACTCACCCCCCCCCCCGGTGCCATCTTATTTTATTTTTATGGTTTTGTTTTGGGGCTATACCCAGCGGTGCAGAGGGCTTAATTCTGACTGCTCAAGGATCACTCCTGGCATGAGTGTTCATATGTGGTGTGGGATTAAGCCCAGATCAGCTCTTAGAAGGCATGTACCTACCTGCTCTTCTATACTATCATTCTGAAAGCACTTTTGAAAATTGTTTTTATACAGAAAATGGGATTTATCATTTTAATACGACTAATATGTATAAAAAGTATAAATTCACACTTCATAATTTTATTAATACATATCATTTCCTTCTTTTGTAATGCATTATGTCCTTCCCTCTGAGGTATGTAGAAACTCATTTACTAGTCGAAGAAGAAATAATGTCTTCAGAAAAAATATATAGTTCATAATCACTCTTGAGCATGTGAATGTACATTTCTATGACTCTTGTGAAACTAGTTGGTGACTAGTTTTTCAAAGTGGAAAAATATGAGGCTAAAATCTTAAAGGACTTAATGAAGCTCCTCCATAATCCTGCCATGTAACTATTTATTCAAGTACTAAATAATAGTTTTACCTGTAAGTATATAAACAATATAATTAAAATGAGACTTCAGACTTTCTGTACTAGTGTTTTACTCTTTGACTGATAAATTTGAAAGAAAGAAGTAAAGGAAGAAGGAAGAAATGATGAAGGAAGAATGGAAGGAGAGAAGGGAATAGAGGACAGGAGGGAGGGGAAAGAAAACAAGAAAAAAATACTGAGAAGACGAGGGTCCCATATCCTAAAATACAAATATCAGAAAGTAATCGTATACCTTGTCGCCTACTGAATCTGTTTTAATTATTTAATCTAAGGGTAGAAGGGACACACGTGGGATCCTAGAGTTCTCAGGGCTTACCCCTACCTCTGTACTAAGGAATCACTCCAGGTGTGGCTTAGGTGACCATAGGTTGCTGGGGATCAACCCTGCATAGAACAAATGCAAAGCAAATGCCCTACCTATTTTACTTTCTCTCCAGCCCCTCAACTTTATTACCTGAATGATGATTAAAGCATTTCTAAAATAAGTCAAATAAAAATTGTTCAGAATATTCGGCAGGTAACCCACCCATGTTAATTTTCATTAAAAATTGTAATAAATAACTATTCCAAGGTTAGAGAGATAATTAAGAGATTCAGGTGCTTGCCTTGCATGTGTCCAACCACAGCTTGATTCCTGGCACTGCGTGTGTTCTTATGCACCAGCAGGAATGATTCCTGAGCACAGAGTCAGAGGTAGACTCAGCACCACTTAGTGTAACAACCCTTCACTATCAAATAATTAGGGCTAATAATTTCAGCAGAGACTTGATGGAGAAAGCTTTAATTTTTCTCTAAAATAGATTTTTAAAAAAAAAAAATGTTTTTGAGAAGGCATCCTTCTTTTACTTTATCTTATTCAATTTTTTTTCTGGGTCTATCAGTGTAGAATCTATCAATTATAAAGGGATCACATGATATCAGAGAGAACATCAGAGTTGGTCCATCCACATGGCATGTCCTGAACTCCTGAACTCTCTCTCTCTGGTCCCCAGTGACAGTATGGTCACCTGTTTTGTTTTTCTTATATAAAAATGTTCTAAAGATTTATTTCAATTTTTTGTACTAAAATTATAAGAAAACATTATTTCATGGTCATCCAAATTTTGAAATTAAATAATGACCTTCAGTTTGATATAAAATACTCAATTCAATAAACCATATAAAATTCTGAAAAAAATTTTTATACTAATTTCTTTTAATGAAAATATGAATTATTTCCTGCTAAAATATAGCTAAAGGCAAATTTAAGTTCTACCTAGTTTTAAAAAGTATACGTACTTTCAATAAAATACAAATTGTCTGGTTTAAAATTTAGTAGTACCTCACAGATGGATTTATTTTCCTTCAGAAATCTTAATCCTGAGATATCAAAACAGTCTTAATTATTAATGGATTTTATCCATAGGAAATCTCTTTTTGTTTTTGTGGGCAAAATAAGTCTTTAAATGTTATTTTATCCTTAATACTACAAACAACTTTAACATTGAGAACAAAGAAGAATCAAGGCTCTTGAGTCAATTGGGAATAGCAAAGTCTATTTTGAGGGTCTGTAATATATCTAGGGATGCAATTATCAGGAAAATTAATAATAACATGTATACTTAAAAACATGAAATAATATAAAATGATTTATAAAATGGGGAAGAGAAAGCCAGATATCCCCTTTCCTACTTACTATATAGAAAATTGTGATGAATCCTTACCTACTCTTATAAACATTTATTATTCTCTTAAAATGTAATTTTGAGCCCTGACAATTCAGTAGCATCTCCAGTACTTAAAAGAATAATTAAAAAATAAAGTAATAAATATAATAAAATATTCATTTGATTTTTAAGTGGATTGTAACATAATTTAAATTAACAGAAGTAATTTGTTGCTCAAATAACTCAAAATAAATACCTTACTCTAAATAATTCAACAAATGTAATATGCATATATAATATATATTAAATACATACACATATATGTATAAAATTTTAAGGAAGAGTTTGTTTTATAAGCTTTTAATAAAACTTAAAATGCAAAGAGTAAATTAATTTTCAGGTTTTTAATTCTGCTTCCTCATTTTTAATTTGTGGTCAGTAATCAGTAAAATACTTCATTCAGCAAAAAAATAAACAACATAAAAATCCCAAGGGGCAGAGATAATCTGCAAAACGATGAAATTACCTCTCAATAACTGCAAATTAGTTTTGCTTTTTTAAGTAAAATAAATAACAATGATATAAAACTTTACCTTTTTTCTATAGAAACAAATGTTAGATAGATAGCTTGCTTAAGTGTCTATCTGAACTGTTATGCTTTGTTTACTCTATGTTGAAAACTTTTAGCTTAATTTTCATTTAAATACATTTCTGTGGTTTTAGATAGTACAGCAGATAAAGCTCTTGCTTTGCAAACGGTGGATCTGAATTTGATTCCCCTAAATCATATATGATCCTCTCAACATTGCCTGGGAGTGATCCCTGAACAGAGCCAGGTGTAAACCCTGAGTACCACGGGTGTAGCCACCCCCCTAAAAAAAAAGTAAACTATATACATATAGTTTTTTTTTTTTGCTATATATAAAGTAGGGGATTTTTTGCATTAAATTTGTTTACAAAGGAATTTAGATATAGATTATAACAATGTTTCTTAGGAAACCTTGCAGCCACAAATAAATTACCACAAAAAAACTGACGCAAAAATCATTTACTCCTTGATACGTACATCCTGGGGTGGATATTCTATGAGCAATAAACAAAACTAAGAATATTTTAGAACAAGAATTGCATTTTTTTTCAGGTAAATGTTGAAGTGTAAATACTTTACTTCTGCTTGTTACCACTGTCCAACTCAACTGTTTCAGCAAAATTGAAGTCATAAACTGTGTGTCAATGTGTACCAGTAAAATTTTATAGGAAAAGGTAGTGAACCAGAATTGGTCTGTGGGTCATAAAATGCAGAAACCTCATTTAGGACACAAGTAGGAACACATTATAAAAGAGTGGTAATATTTTATATCCATATTGTATCATTTCCACAATGAAATAGACCACATCATATTCAATCAGCGGTTTTGCCTAACCGATGTTGCTGTTGTCCCAAAATTCCAAACGGGATCAGACCACCGTCTTCTTCGTGCAAAATTCTACCTCACAGAACGAGGAGAAAAGAATGCAAGGTTTAAGAAGAAGACTCCCAGAACAACCACCAACTGGGAACTCTTTGGCTCTGTTGCAGCAACATGGGAAGATGCCGTCATTGACAACATTGATGAGGAATACGATCGAATGATTCAGCACCTCCATGATTGTGCAAGGAATGCCAAGAGAGAGATAACCACAAAAAACCGTCTTTCTTCAAACACTCTTGAACTTATTCGCCAACGTGGCGTGGCACGTGCCTCAGGCAACCACAAGCAAACGTCCGAACTGGCAAAACAGTGCAGAAAAGCCATCAAGGATGACCTCAAAAACAGGAGAGCAGCAGTACTGGTAGATGCAGCAGAAGCTGGGAAAAACATTCGTAATGCCCGCCTATCCTTCACCAACTACAAAACCAAGATGACTGCCCTCCGACATCATGATGGATCTATCACATCTTCCAGAAGGGCAATGGAGAAGATTATTCATGACTTCTACTCAGATCTCTTTAATAGCCACATCCACTTGCCCACATACCACATACCACATGATGGATATGTCGTTCCCAATGTTCTCCCTTCCGAAATCCAACATGCCATCTCGTCGGTAAAGAAACAAAAAGCACCTGGCCCAGACAAGATCAGACCTGAACACCTGAAGAACTTACCATCAGTACTCATCAATACATTAGCTCGACTCTTCACACGCTACCTGTCTGAATGCAAGGTTCCATCCCAATGGAAAACCAGCAAGACTGTACTACTATACAAGAAAGGAGACATCCACGACATTGGCAACTATCGCCCAATCTGCCTATTGTCTGTCATCTACAAACTATTCACTCGAGTCATCCTGAATAGGATTAGCAGAACACTAGATGAAGGACAACCATGTGAACAAGCTGGATTCCGAAAAGGATTCAGTACCATCGACCATATCCACACAATAACCAAGCTCATTGAGGTATCTCGGGAGTTCAAGATGCCGCTCTGTCTAACGTTCATTGATTTAAAGAAGGCCTTTGATTCTGTTGAGACGGAAGCGGTCATGGAAGCCCTAGCCAATCAGGGCGTACAAACTCAATACATCAGGATCCTTCGTGAGCTCTATTGCGATTCACTACCAAGATCTCACCATTCTACAAAGAAGTAATCATCCATATCAAGAGAGGGGTTCGGCAGGGTGATACCATTTCACCAAAACTCTTCAGTGCCACCCTCGAGAACATCATGCAACGACTAGAATGGGAAAACATGGGAGTGAAGATAGATGGTCGGCAACTACACCACCTCCGCTTTGCTGATGACATCGTTCTAATAACACCAAACATCAGCCAAGCGGCACAAATGCTTGCGGACTTTGACCGTGAGTGTGGAAAGGTCGGACTACAGCTGAATCTTACGAAGACAATGTTTATGAGAAACAGCCTTGTTCCTGACGCTCCATTCACTCTCAACGGAACCACCATCTCCGAATGCAACAGTTATATATATACTTAGGTCGAGAAATCAACATGATGAATGACCTGGCACCTGAGTTACGCAGGAGGAAGAGAGCGGCTTGGAATGCCTTCAAGAGCATTGAAGAAATAACTAAAAGGACAAAGAACCTCCAGCTACGAGCACATCTCTTTGATTCCACTATTCTTCCTGCATTAACATATGCCTCAGAGACCTGGACCCTACGAAAACAGGATGAGAACACTATTCGGGTCTCTCAAAGAGGAATCGAAAGAACTATGCTTGGAATATCACGATTCACTCAAATGAGAGATAGAATCCGGAATTCTGATCTTCGTCAACGCTCAAGAATCAGAGACGCTGTCTCATTTGCCAAGACATCAAAAATCAGATGGGCTGGACATGTAATGAGGTTTACAGACAACCGCTGGACTAGAGCCATTACTGATTGGATTCCACGAGACATCAAAAGATCACGTGGACGCCCACCTATAAGATGGTCAGACTTCTTCGTCAAGACCCTAAATGATCGGTTTGAGGCTCTACATGTTCCTAAAACGAACAGATACCATTGGGCTACGCTAGCACGCAACCGGGATGAATGGAGACGTTACTGGCACCCGCTCGAATAAATCGATGAATAACGGGGATTAAGTGATTAAGTGATTAAGTGATTGTATCATTAGCAAGCATATAAGAACAAGGCAAAATTTAGAGGGAACATAAAATACAAAAGGGGCCATTGTTATAGTATAGTGGGTAGAGAGCTTAAATTGCACATAGTTCATTCGGATTTGAGTCCTCTTACCACAAATAGTTCCCTTAGAACCATGCAGGACTGATCTCTGAGGATAGTGGCAAAAATCAGCCCTGAGGACCAACAAAAGTTGTCCATAAACATAAAAAAGAGGAAGGAACCAAAAAAGAAAAGATTAAACTTAATACATTAATAAATTTTAATAGTATTTTTCTGACCTCTCAAATATATAGATCACATATGTATGTTTATTATTTCTCATATATTTATATATAATAATATGTTATATGATGATAAAACATGGAAGTTAAATAATAGCATTTTTCTTCTATTTTCCCCATTGAAGTTTTGAATTCTTCTATAAAGGCCCTCCCGTTGATCATCGATTTGCTCGAGCGGGCCCAGTAACGTCTCCAATGGAGACTTTGTTGTTACTGTGTCTGGCATATCGAATACTCTCGGTAGCTTGCCGGGCTCTCCGAGAGGGGCGGAGGAATCGAACTCGGGTTGGCCATGTTGGCTGCGTGCAAGGCAGACGCCCTACCCGCTGTGCTATCGCTCCAGCCCAATTCTATAAGTTAGGCATATAAAGACAGAAGTAAAGTAATCAAATTTCAGTATATGTTAGTTAAGATTTAGTATCGGTTAAGGTTGTAACTAGAATGGAATGAAAAAAAAAACTTTATTATTCATCCATTACATAAATTTCAACAAATTATACAATCTGTTGACTTGTACTTAGATAAATAAATTTACCATTACTGTGACATATAAAACTCTAGCTCAAAAGTTTATCGTGAGGACACAGTGATAGTACTGTGGGTAGGGCATTTGCTTTGCATACGGCTGACCTTGGTTCAGTTCTCAGCATCCCATAAGTTCCCCGCAGCACCACCAGGAGTAATGCCTGAGTGCAGAGCCAGGACTTAACACCTGAGCATCGCTGGGTGTGAGCCCCTCAAAAAAAAAGTTTATGGTTTATCAGAAATTCTTAACTATGTATGGCTTTGCACATAGCCAACCCCAATTCAAATCTCGAACACCATGTTGGTTCTCTGAGCACTGCAAGGGGTTATCTCTGAGCACAGAGCCAGGCATCAACCCAAAACCAAACCAAACCAAACTAGCCTTTCTGCAAGCCTATATACAAGGAGAAAAAGATTTTGTAAAATAGAGGGTAAAACACAAAAACATGCCCTTGTGTGTGTGGGGGGGGGATAGGAAAAAAGGATTGTGAGGTGAAAAAAATTACCTGTAGAAAAATCAACTGAGATCTACAAGTCAGGCAGAAAGTCACAGAGCAAGGGAAACGATGGTGAAATGATTCGAAAAGGAGACTTTAGGCTTGATTTCACAGTTTATTCACAAATAGAATGGTGGTGCCATTAGTCAAGCAGAAGCTCTTCACAAATGCCACATTTCATAGAGAAGAAAGAGCAAGACAACGCATCCCCACCAAACTCAGTACACAATCTGACTACTCTGCTCAAAGGGTAGAAGGGATATTTAAACATACATCAGCAACCGAAGAGTCTCCGGTCTAATCTCCTTAGGAAGATACTTAGAGTCCCCTCTGGCAAATGCAAGCAAAGGTTATGTCCACATCTTGTAGGTAAATTAAATGAGACTATTGATATACTGCCAGACCACTTCCCAATAGTTTCAGGGCACATGAAGCATCTAAAGGAATCTGGAGCAAACAGCTGCTCTAGGTGCAGAATTGATACATAAGGATTGAAACTAGCAACTACAGAAACTGACACATGGCAATGATCAGAATGCAAGTAGCTTCACTCACAGCATGCTTTTACTTTTTAAAATATTATGCAATCAATGACAAACTAAAGTGTCATTGATTGCATAAAATAGCAGAAAAGAAATTCTCCTTTAAAATAACCAAAAAGAAATCATTTCTCCAGATTTATCTCACAATTGAAAGAATTTATGATATTTGCAACACCATTGTTAATTATTGTTAGTTGAGGGGTTGCTTTAATGTTTCTTATAAAAATAAAAAGTATCTGGCTAAGGAAGTCATGCAGGATATAAATTTTGTAATTATTTATATATATATTTTTACTTAGGAAATAAACAATCTTTTTCTCCATCTCTACAGTTGATAATCTTCTAACTGCAAACATTTAGTCACTATGAAAGCATTTAAATCTTGGGACAAATCCCACTATCAGTTGTCACATTTCCTCCTGGGCTTAGCATTTATTTATTAGATTTCCCAAATTGTATGCCTGGCTTAAATAGCTTCAGGGCAAAAATACAATAAACTTGCATTAGTTAAAATATAACCAGCATCAGCAACATGAAAACATAACAATAAAACAGCATGAGCATATACATATAAACAGAGTCATCATTTTAAAACTCTATTGGGACAAGTTATGTTACAAAGATAGATTGTGTACAGAGCCCTGAAGCTGAAGCGGCTGGGACTCTGGGGAAACACATACGCCTGGAACTCAGGTTGGAACGGTCATCACAGGCTCCTCAAAGTTCTGTTGCTCCCCATACTGGGGAAAAACATCTGTTAACAAAAGGTTTTTTTTTCTTTTTGGCACATGGTTAAGGGTAAGTAAAGCCCTTTTTGTTTGCTTGTTTGTTTGTTTTTTCTTTTTGGTTTGTACTTCTAGCAGCAAAAGGCAGCCTTGCTAAATCTCAACACCCACTCAAACCTAACAAACATTGAGACAAATGTTTGCCATTTTAATCTAACATGATGATGGATGGGTGGGATGAGTTTTATGAAGGAAAGCATACTTCATTGTGTATGCTTGTGTGTGTGTGGACTCATAATACATGTATGACGGTTTCTGTGATTTAGAAATACATTTGGAGCATTCAAACAGATTTATAGTTGTACATTTTAAGTATAAGAAATATTAGCGAGAAATTGGAGAGATTGCTCAACAGGCTTGTAGCAAATGTTTTGCATGCAGGAGGGCCATTGAGAACCATAGGATATAGACCCAAAGAGAAAAACAGAAACATGTAACAGCAAAGGAAGCTGAGATCTTAGAGAATTTCCTTCCGTTGTATTAATTGTTTAAATGTCCCTAAAGTGATTACTATAAATTATGTATCTGTATATATCAGATATAAATGAAAGTTTATTTAGGATTTGCTTTCAGACTCAAGGCCAAACCATTGAACATAGAGAGAACTTTAAAGATCTAGAGCTCTCTCTCCAATTTTCTTTCTTTCATATTCTCATTTAGCACCATAAAGGATTTTATAATTTTGCTGACTGGATTCATACTTTTCATCCCATCCCACTTTCCTCTCCCTTTGACTCTAAAATCATGGCTCAGAATTCTTATTTTCTTTTATTAGAAGGATATCTAACCTGAGATCTATGATTTAAGTGGCCTTTCCATCGGAGTGTTCTTTCCTATAATTACATTATGGTATTGCTGTGTGTCTGTATCCATCACTGATTTTTTTTATCCCTACTACAACATCCTCTTTAAGTTTTTTTTTTCACCAGGACTCTATTAAATGCTATTTATCTATTATTCCCATTTGCACTAGTTTCTCCATATCCAGGCTGGAACGATAGTACAGTCGGTAGGGCATTTGCCTTGCATGTGGCCAACCTGACCAACTCAAGTTCAATTCCTCCGCCACTCTTGGAGAGCCCAGGAAGCTATCGAGAGTAACTTGCCCACGTGGCAGAGCCTGGCAAGCTACCTGTGATGTGTTCAATATGCCAAACACAGTAACAAGGAGACGTTACTGGGTCTGCTCGAGCAAATTGATGAACAATGGGAGAACAGTGCAGTGCTACAGTGCTCCATATCTAGTTTTTCACAAAGCAGTCAGTGAAAAGTTTTAGCTATTTAAATCAAATTATGTTCTCATCACTCATCAATTCCCAAGCCTTCAACAGAATCCTATGAACCACAGTGATTCACATCACAAGGCCTAAAAGGGCTATTCCCAAACTACCTTTCTACCTTTAAGATTTCACATCATTCATGCACCTTTTTCTTTCTTTAACTACAAAGACTTCCCCGCTTTACAGCTTTACATGTGTGTTTAACTCTACTGATATGATCATTATCTTTCCTCAATGATTCTTTTCTAATCCTTTTGGCTCATCTCAAATGTCAACTTCTAAGAATATCTTCTTTAATCACTTTTATCCATATGCTTTTTATAGAAGTCAATTCTTATGGTAACCATCAAGGATGATAATGATATATTTCCATGTTTTCCCTCTTCTGAGAATCTCTGCGGTTCTATAGGAAAAATAAAATGGGACCCAATCATTAGTGACCTCCTTCTGACCAATGAATTGGAATATGAAATCATATACATATTCCTTCGTTTCTAATATTGTACTGATCTTTTTTCTTCATATACTTATTAGTTTCTATGATATAGACATATAAAATTATTGATTAAATGTCTCCATGCTTTATATTCAAATAAATTCTATAAGAATATTAAAATCTCTCTCTTCTTTACTGCTCATTTCTAATACTCAGAAAATCTTGCCACTTTTTTATACTTATATAGTATATGCACACACACATATATAGATTGTATATATCAAAGAGCAGTGAAAGCATCATTTAGGTTTTTTTAATTTAAATTATGAAATATAATTATTGGTTCTTTATTACTGTCATTGTGGTGTCCATTTCTAAAATTTTTTATTCTTGGAGATTTCTTGTTCTCTCCTGCTTGGCAAATTTAGAACCACATCTACTGTACTTTTTACACATAGGATATATTGGATCTAAGATGTAGACTAGAAAATATGGTCTTTGCACTCTTCTTAAAGTCTATGTTTAAAATTAAGGATATTTTCCCAAGGAAAAGTCATATCAACATAAAGTATCCTGTGTGATTTTTTATGTTTTCCTTTAAATCTCTTTCAATTTAAATGTCTTTAATTTTATTTATTTATTTATTTTGAATACCCATCCCTCCACCAGTGACCACCGTGGATCCCAGTATCCCTCCCACCCCCCATCCCCCCCCCCCAGCCCACCCTGTCTCTGTGGCAGGGCATTCACTTTGTTCTCTCTTTCCTATTGGATGTTGTGGTTTGTATAAGAGTTAAGCTTGATTTTCAGGGAGAAACTTTGGATGATTTACTTTCCATTGATCACTTTGCATATACAGAGATGTTGTGCAGCCGCTAATGCGGCCGCGCAATTTGGAGTAAAAGTCCTGGTTCCCGCATACTCGAGCCAAGCTTGTAGAGGCTTCTGGTCACCGGGGTTCCATCTGGAGGAGGCGGGATGTGGCACCTACCCCATCTGGAACTTCCCTGTGATCTCGGCTCTTTTTGGGCCCTGGTGCATTCTCTGGGAGCTGTGGAGCTCCCCCCCCCGGCCTTTCTTCTCTGCAGTTGTGTGCTGTAAAGATGGCGCTGGGGGGCAGGTTGTGGGCATGACTTCCAGAATCAGAGGTTACCTGGGAGCCGGGAAGGTCCTGGCAGTTTGGAGGAAAAGTCCTGGTTCCCACATACTCGAGCTATGCTTGTAGAGGCTTCTGGTCAATGGGGTTCCATCTGGAGGGGGTGGGATGCAACACCTACCCTATCTGGGACTTCCCAGTGATCTTGGTTCTTTTTGGGACCTGGTGCATTCTCCCTAAATTTCTTTAATTTTAAATCCACACACACTTTCTCTGAATTAAGGC
Organism: Sorex fumeus; assembly: GCF_029834395.1. Lineage (NCBI taxonomy): Eukaryota > Metazoa > Chordata > Mammalia > Eulipotyphla > Soricidae > Sorex > Sorex fumeus. The sequence goes on from NW_026606092.1 coordinate 25,087,502, forward strand.
ACTTTAGTGTAATATAGAATATAGATTTTATTGGTGAACACAAAGTACAAATGTTGAAATATGATTTTTAAGATACTTTTAAGAAGATCCTAGATTTGAAATTATCACAATATCTTACTCATGAAGTGAATCATCATATTTTTAGTTAAATTAGCGAGTCTTTTTAAAAATTGGTCACTTTACACAAACTTATCTTTCATGTGAAGGGAAGCTGCTGCATCAACTTCTATATGAATCTTCTGAATGTTTACACATTAGAATCTTCTCTAATTCTGTCTATCCAGAAAATAATTTTGTTTAGTCATTAGACATGTGCATTTTTGAAGTCAGAATAATCTGACTTCAAAAATTGAAAAAAAGTTGATAACAGAAGTATTTATTGTGGAAAGTAAATTAAATGTCACCCTAATTTCAATTTTTTTCTGTAAACTGTGTAAATAGTAGTTGTTACTTTTAAAAATGACTTCTGTAGGCTTACTCTGAATTGGAACTCCTATTTTCTGACAACAGAATTCCTTTACAGCTTTACATGTGTGTTTAACTTCAATAAGAATCCATTCCTTTCATCTTCTTTTGTTGTTGTTTTTCAGTTACTTCTCTGTTATATCTTGAGAAATAGTTTTGTTTATCCTTAATAATCTGTAATATAGCAAGATACTATAACTGTTGAAAGCTTTTAAGCAAAGAATAATCAGGAAATGAACTCTTTGTGCCATAGAAAATTACAGTAGGAGCAGTGTATAATTAACATAACAATTCAATGTATCCAATGTAGCCTTCCTGACATGCATATATTTTACTTTACAATGAACAAATCAGTGTCTCAAAGGATAAAGTAGCGACCATGGTGATATAGGTGTTACTATTAGGTTTGACCTTAAGGTATTTAATCTCAATTCCCAACCACATGGTACCCATTATATCAGCAGATTTCAGTTTAAACAGTTATATAAACTTAATTAAAAGTACCTTCATGATAACAAACAATTATCATTACAAAACTAATGTAGATTAATGCTGAGTAGTTTTATGTTATACAATAGATTTGTAACTTGTTTGCCTCAATAATTTGAGAAATAATTAAACTTGTAAAATTTAGGGCTAATAAAACAGTATAGAATCTTTATTTTAAAATGGATTTTGAAGATACCAATTAATAGTAATCTCAATTTTGATATTAAAATTAATATATTATTATAGTCACATTATTCAATTATCATGGTGCTCGAGCAGGCCCAGTAACGTCTCCATCATGAGACTTGTTGTTACTGTGTTTGGCATATCAGATGCATCATGGGTAGTTTGCCAGGCTTTGCCTTGTGGGCGAGATACTCTCTATAGCTTGCCGGGTTCTCGGAGAGGGGTGGAACAAACGAACCCAGCTTGGCCGGGCTGACTGCGCGCAAAGCAAACGCCCTACCTTGAACACCGTGATGTATTCTATATGCCAAACACAGTAACAACAAGTCTCACGATGGAGACGTTACTGGGCCTGCTCTAGCAAATTGATGAACAACGGGAGAACGATGACCATGACTATTCAATTATTTACTGTGAAAATTCATGGTCCCCAAATTTAAATTTTCTTATTCTTGCTATACTTCTATATAATTTTAGTCTATTTTTAAAATTCAAGTATTATGTATAGTGTTATCTTCACACTTTACAAATTATTAATAGAACATAGAATTTGAATGCTTAGTATTTTATTGCATTTTTTGTTTATCTGTTATCAATCTTGGAATATAATCATATACCCTGAAAAATTTTTATTTGTGATTGTTAGTTATTTTTTTCAGTAGCTTAAATGTCATTTTTCAAATGTTTTGTTCATTATAAAATAGTTAATACTTATTGTCTATTTTTACTCAAATGTTCTGAAAAATGATCTAAGGAAATGTCAAAAGAGCAACCAAATTGTTACTATATAGAGCAAAATGTAAAACTTCTTTCATTATTCCATAGAAAAAGCCCCTCAAGATTTAAGTCTAAATATACTAATAAAAATTGCACCAGAATATCCACCCTTTATCTCATTTGTTCTTCTTTTTCTTAATGTATATGACAACTTCAGAAATTTCTGTGGGAAGCCAAGAAAATTTATTATATGACAACTTCAGAAATTTCTGTGGGAAGCCATGAAATTTATTTCCTTTATTAACATTGGTAAATGAATTTGAACAATCCAGAAAATACTATATCTAATAAAGAACTGAAATAAATACATATTCTTGCTTATTTCATAATAGTGCCTAAAGAAAGAGAGGACAAAAGACTAATCATCAAGTAAAATCATAATTTCTCTCTTATCTCTCTCCTCTCTGCCTCACTCCCTCATTTCAAATTAAGAGATTCGTTCTCCTGCTGGTTGTAATGGAAATGAATTTCAATGCCACCCTGATGGAAATTGCATTCCTGATCTGTGGCGCTGTGATGGGGAAAAAGATTGTGAAGATGGTAGTGATGAAAAAGGCTGCAATGGGACTTTACGATCATGTGATCACAAAACCAAGTTTTCTTGCAGGAGTACAGGTAAGTACAACATTGCATTTAATTTCCTCAGATTCCACATCGAGATTTCTGGATGTGAAACCTTTCAGTCTATTCTCGTTTTGCATCTCATATTGACTTATTTACTTTAAAAAAGCGATTTTGATATTTCTAGTTTATTTTTGACATACAATAATAATATCAACTGAATCTATAGCATGCATAGTTTGCAGTACACCCCTGTAACAGCCACTGCAAACTACGTAAAGTCCCAGTATCATTCTAAGAATGTACTCTACAGGAATTATTTTCATCCTCTGACTTCACAACAGAAAGACTGAGGCCCAGAAAACTTTAACTTATTCAAGTTTAAAAAGTCAAACATCTTGTTAGTAACAATGTCAGCATACAGCTTTGAGATTTGCAGCCAGGCAATGCAAAAAGTCTGCTATTTCAGATAGGAACAAATAGGTTTAATGCCATTGATCAAGATTCACTATAAACTTCAATGAAGATGACCGAAATGGAAGGTAAAATGAGCTGAACTGCTTTTATTTTTAACTTAGTTTATGAATTGATTCCTGTTTTTGCTAGATTCTACTATAATATGGGTAAGTTTTGCCTTTAAAACATTTGACTGATTTGAAGAGTTCCTGATCTATTTATAAACAGATTTATAAGTTTCCTACTATGATTTTCCTATTTTGGTAGTAAGTTCTACCTTACACAATAAAGTGGCACTTATTTATTTATCTATACTGGATGATTAGCTCAGGTTTAGAGAAGAAAAGTAGATTGCAATCTATTACATGCTTATAAAATATTTGATATTATCACCCATAAAATCTATGGGAATGATTTTCAATAGATTTCAAGATATGTCAGGGAATCATCTATAAAATTGATTTCAAATTGGTTAATCATTAGCATACGATGATACTATATGCACTTAACTTAGTATTTCATTGAAATGTGAAGTTATTACTGCTGTGAGAAAGATACACAGAAATTCAAAATGAAAAATAAAAAAACAAGGGGTTGAAAATATGGTTTGAAAAAGAAAAAAACATGTCTGATGGGTGTGGCCCTAACTTTATTCCCATTGTCCTAGACACTTCATCCCGCCCCCCACCCTGTTATATATTGCTATGGGTAAACTTCATGGACTCTGAACACTCCTTACTTATCCTCTGCTGGACCAAATACTGTATGTAATACCAGCCTAGCAGTGAACTAGCAAGAAGAAAAGTGACCAGCATAATTCCTGCCAGCCCCTTTCTTGAAGTGCTGGTATGTCAGCTTCCCCTTCCAAAAATCAAAAAGAAGAAGGAAGGAAGGAATAATCATAAACAAAAAATAATGTCTTTTTGTTTGTTTCTGGGTCACACCAGTGGTACTCAGGGCTTCCTCCTAGTTCTGTACTCTACAATTATTCCCAGAAGGACTCTGAGGATCATATGGGGTGTTAAGGATTAAACCCACATCAGCCACATGAAAGGCAAGCGCCATACTTGCTCTACTATTGCTCCAACCCCAGTAACTAATTTCTTCTGGTTACAATTGAGCATTCTAGTTACAAATAATTATGTGCTAGTATAAGCATATATTTTTTTTAAAAAATAGGTGTTTTTTTATTGGTGTTTTTAGATGGTGTTTTTACAACATGTTCATGGTAATAGGTCTCTTCTTTTTTTCCTAAAAGATATAATTAGTCTCATTTTGGGGATTAATGATTAGATGTTTATTTGTTGTTTAGAAATTATCTTTTAGGAGATAATTGAGAAACAATATTAAATAAATGAGCTGTTAATTTTCTGCTGTGATGAATTTTCTCCTGAAGCTCATATTCTAGGAGCTGATATTTCTGCTGAATTTTGGAGACTGGCTGTGTCCTAAGTATTGGTGATGGCTGCCCACATACCTGGACTGAGGATTATTTGAGCAAAAAAAAAAAGTAGTTCTGTTCAGGCATAAAGGGCTTATTTCTGAGCTTGGAACCTGACAATGTTGGTGTTGTCATATTTGGGAATGATAAGCTATTGAAGGAAGGGGATAGATATTGTGTGGGGGATGGAAGCCATTGTAGATATCCTGTTGGTGAATAACACATGGGTCATATAGTAGATGACCTTGGAAATGCCACTGATGGATAGGAAGGAGCTAGTTGGTTCCAAGATCTGCAGGTGAGTTGACTTGAGAAACCCCAGTGTCATTTCTTGAGTCTCCATGAGGGGATAGTGAAGACTAGCATTAAGGCTGTGCCTATTTGTTGTGGTTAGTGCAAGGTGATTATCGGTGACCAGAAGATGGGCAAACTGTCAGTGGCTATTCACATAGTCACTAACCACAAACATTTTGATGATGGTACTGACGGAGAGAAGAAACTCTTCTGTATCTGCACTGCCGCTGGTCAGAAGAGCTCCACTGTGGTCCTGCTGGGGAAGAGAGTGTGGGTACAGATGCCATCAAGTACCCCCTTTGGGTTTAGCTACTACTTCTGTGCTGCCTCACCACGGTGCCTGATCTTCTGAGTATGTGGGTAGGGACCACTCCCGGTAGTGTTCAGGCTCAGGCTCAGTGGTGCTTAGGACCTGTGGTGTTTGGAGAACACGTGTTGCCAGGATCAAACCCAGGGCCTCACATATGCAAGACATTTGCTATATCCTTAACCCAACCTCTTTCTGAGGATGAATAATACTCCATTGTATGTTGTATGCCATATTTTTGCCTGCTTCTTAACTTGATATTTTCAATTTTATTGAGAAATAATTTACAGCATTGTGATCGTTTATACAACATAGTGATTTGACTTTCACATATTGTGAAATGATCTGTAATCACATGCAGATGTCAAGAAGAAGAGAAATGTTTTTCCCTTGTGATGGGAATTCTGAGAATTTATTCTCTGAACAAATACATACCATACAGCAGTGTCAACTATGGTTGACATACCTTCAACCTGGGAATTTTAACCTTTTGACCACCCTTATCCCTCGGATACTTCTGTGTACTTTTTTAACATCCATATTTAAGTGAGCTCACACAGTATTTGTGTTTTTTTTCTCTTGACTTCACTTAGAATAGTACTCTAACATCCATACTTGTTATTGCAGAGAGCAGGATTTCTTCTTTTCCTGATAGAATATTATTCTGGTGAGACTGTGACGAGCACATATTTTCACCCATCCATTCACCCTTGGACTCTGAGAATGTCAATCTGCCTTGGCTATTGTAAATAATGCTGCTCTAAATATGGTGGTGGTATCACCCTGACATTTTTTTTTGCTTTTTTGGGTCACACCCAGTGATGCTCAGGGTTTACTCCTGACTCTGCACTCAGGAATTAATCAGAAATAGAGCAAAGTGGGTAGAACACTTGTCTTAACACAAAGCCAACCTGGGTTCAGTTCCCGATGCCTCATGTGATCCCCTGAGTACCATAAGGAATGATATTCTTAATACTGAGTCTAGAATAAGCCTTGAACACCAAAACTGGCAACCATTACATTAGCCAGAGAGATAACTCATTAGACTAGAGTGCATGCCAGAGACCTAGGTTTGATCCCTGGCACCTATGGTAATCTAAACATAGCCAGGAGCAGTCCCCAAATGGTGAGCCCATAAGTGTCTCTTGAGCACTACTGGGGGTGGCCCCAAAACAAGCAAACAGAAAGTTTTTTACAAACAACTCTTTCCTGACTTGCTCTTCAAGCCTGTGTTCTCCCTTGAACATGTATCTTGCTTGCTTGTATGTTTCTTTGCTAGCCTATTTTCACTCTACTACAGTGGGTAGGGCATCTGCCTTGCACGCAGCCAACATGGCCGACCTGAGTTCGATTCCTCCACCCCTCTCGGAGAGCCGGGCAAGCTACCGAGAGTATTCGATATGCCAGACACAGTAACAACAAAGTCTCCAATGGAGACGTTACTGGGCCCGCTCGAGCAAATCAATGATCACGGGAGGGCCTTTACTTACTTTACTTAATATGCTTTAATAAAAACTACCTTGCTTCTCTCTCTCTGTTACACTCATATGTGTGCAAAACAAGCCCTTCCTTATTAAATATTACTTTCTTAAGCCCAGTCATCTGCAGCAGGAGTGATAACGTAACATGTTAAGGTACGCACTTGCATGCTGTTGTCACAGGTTCGATCCTCAATCCCCAGCACCCCTTATGGTCCAGGAGCCCTGCCAGGAATTATCCTGAGCACCACTGTGTTACCCACAGCACACCCTCCCCACCAACACCAAGATAAAAACAGCCCCATGCCTCCAGTATGCAAGGCATTGTGGCTCTCCTGATGCTTAAATTGTAGTGTGAAAAAAGCGCAAAGGGAGGTAATTCAAAGAAAAAATAAAATGAAGAGTGTAGAAAAGGATGGGAAGGGAAGGGAGAGGATTTTTTTTGGGGGGGATCACACTCAGTGATGCTCAGGGATTACTCCTGGCTTTGCACTCAGGAATTACTCCTGGCAGTGCTCAAGGGACCATAGGGAATGTTGGGAATCGAACCTAGGTTGGCTGCGTGCAAGGCAAAGGCCCTACCAGCTGTGCTATCACTCCAGCCCTGAGGATATTTGATCTCTTTGATCTCTCTCTCTAGCCCAGGAAGTGCTTTTAGGAGTTTGGGGAGGCTCCAGGGGGGTATTGATGAGACCTACAGTCCCCTCATGATTCTATCAGCTGGGCAGCCATTCAAGGCTGAGGACACAGATGCAGTGTTGCTTGGGCCCTTGGGTCATCCTCTCCCCACCCATCCTTCCTCCATGATGCTAGAGACTTCCAGGATTGCACCCTATAGTGCTTGGGGGAGAGGGGACCGTGTGCCTGGCATTGAATTCCTGGCCCAACCTGGAGATACGGGGTGGAGGTGAGGGGCCATATATTTTCCTACCAGCTACCCCTCTAGCCCCAGAAATGTTTTTAATAGATACACTGATACACTGCCCTCCCGTTGTTCATCAATTTGCTTGAGCGGGCCCAGTAATGTCTCCATCGTGAGACTTGTTGTTATTGTGTTTGGCATATTGAATATGTCACGGGTAGCTTGCCAGGCTTTTGCCGTGCGGGTGAGATACTCTCGGTAGCTTGCTGGGCTCTCCAAGAGGGAGGGATGAATCGAACCTGGCTCGGCCGAGCTGGCTGCACACAAGGCAAATGCCTTACCAATGTGCTATCACTACAGCCCAGAAATGTTTTTATGCTTTTTATTTTATTTGGGGGGCCAGGGGGAGGCAAACCCAGTGATGCTCAGGGCATTTGACTCTGCACTCAAAAATCAATCCTTACAGGCGCAAGGGACCATATGGGATGCTGGGGTTCAAACCAGGTTGATCAGGTTATCTACCCACTCTCCAGCCCAGGAAATACTTTAGGAGACATTGTAAGAATCATATGAAGACTTACCTATCTCAGCCAATATGAAGAAATGGTTTAAGATATCTCATTGGCAGGACAGTAAAATCAAGACTACAGATAGAACTATTTTAGGGAAATATATTTGTATATTTCATTAATTCTAGAAATACCATGTTTTATTGATTTTTGGGATAAGTGATGCTGCAAGATATTCCTGCAGACAAAACATCCCAGTGATGATTACCCCATAGAAGACATCAGCCTCTCTCTGGCTTGTATATTTTCTTGGTACAAGAAATCTCAGTTTTAAGAAAGACTCTAAAAATCTTAATTAAGAAACTGGAAAGATAGTGTTCAGGTTCTTGTTTTATATCCCATTGACTTTGGTTCAAATTCCAGGCACCCTGTATAGTTCCCTGAGCATAGTCAGGAGTGATCATTGAGCATAGAGCCAGGAATAATCTCTGAGCACTGCCAGAAGAGGCCCAAACCCCACTCTTACCTCTCCCCCCAAAAAAGAAAAGAAAACCATAGTGAATAAAATAATCGAGCGATCTCGCTGGTATTTGTATGACAGTGCATTCATTAGCAGATTTTTGTCCCGAGGGTTGGAAAGAGTATGGACATGAGAGCTGTGCAGGGAAGCCAGACCAGGCCAGGAGTGGCTTGGAGGACTAAGAACAAGTAGTGTCACTTTGTTGCCTCTTTTTGCATTTATCTTCTTCAAACATTGATGGGTCATTTGTAATAATATCCTCAGTAGAATGCCAATAATACTCATCTGAATGTTACCTCTGTAAGTGAAAATTAGCGTGATAAATTCTCACTTAGTCTCTTTTCAGTCGGTACTTTGGGAACTGTGACTTTAAGGAAAATGACGTGATAAACCCAGTGTTTTGTTTTTCTTCATAGCACAGTGGTAGGGCGTTTGCCTTGCATGCAGCCAACATGGCCGACCCGAGTTCGATTCCTCCGCCCCTCTCGGAGAGCCCGGCAAGCTACCGAGAGTATCTCGCCCGCACGGCAGAGCCTGGCAAGCTCCCCGTGACGTATCCGATATGCCAGACACAGTAACAACAAAGTCTCCAATGGAGACGTTACTGGGCCCGCTCGAGCCAAAAAAAATATTGCTTAGTTGCAGCTGGAGCGATAACACAGCAGGTAGGGCGTTTGCCTTGCACGCAGCCGATGCAGCTGACCCAAATTTGATTCCTCTGCTCCTCTAGGAGAGCCTGGCAAGCTACTGTGATTATCTCGCCCACAGGGCAAAGCTTGGCAAGCTATCTGTGATGTATTTAATACGCCAAACACAGTAACAACAAGTTTCACAATGGAGACGTTACTGGGCACACTGGAGCAAATTGATGAAATACCGGAGGACAGTGCTACAGTGCAACAGTGTTAATTTTCTAAACACATTTATATTTAATAAATCATTTAATTCATAATATATTGTCCTAAGTGTACTTATAAAAAAATGTCCTCATATTGTTTTGCACTTACTTGATTGGTCTAATAATGGAATAAATCAGATAAAAGCCGTCCAAGGAATATATAAGGGACTGGTGGATCTATAGCAAAACAATATGTATACTGACATTGAAGTTCTGAGTTTAACCAAAAAAACTCTTAAGATTTAATAACCTTTATATTAAAATATGAAACTAGCATATATATTTTAGAATAAATAATTATTAGTAGTTTTATAAGAAAGTTCTAAAAGGAATGTTATCAGTAAAATCTGACTTTAACTTTCTATGATAGAAAGTGTACAAGAAAGTGTTCTTATGATATGATGTATAATCTTTAACATAAAATTAGGTATTTTACTACAAACATTTCTAAATGTTTGTATATTTAATATGAATTTATTTCCACTTAATATAAATTAACTTAAAAAGAAATCAGAAGTATGAGGAAATGGCTAGTGAGAAATAAAATTGAACATATCCTTTTAGTCATCATGGTTTTAATAAGTGAGATTATTTAAAGTAAACTAAAAAATAAATGTTAAGCAAAAATTTCAAGTTCATCATCACAAACATCAATCATGTGCATGGACAAACTCAATATTAAGCAATTCAAAATATGGTAGAATCAGGTTTATATGTCCTCTTAGCAAATTCATTACACTAGTCAGTCTTATTTTTCATTTTCATTTCATCATCCTGTTAATCGTCGATTGCCTCGAGCAGGCCCCAGTAACGTCTCTTTCATCCTAGCCCTGAGATTATATTCACGGCTCTTTAGGAGAATGAGACCCATCATTGTTACTGGTATTTGGCATATTTGGTAGGCCACGGGGAGTTTGCCAGACTCTGCCCTGTGGGCAGGCTACATTTGATAGCCTGCAAGTTTGTCCAAAGTAGGAATGAGATAATAAGATGTCTGGATTTTATAGTCTCTGAGTCTTGGCCGCTGATGGGATTACACGGCGCCAGGGGGCCAGGTGGTGGGTGTGACCCCCGCCTACTGGAATTTGGAGGATCTGGGTGGAAGATGCTCGACTCCAAATCGAGTAGGCTTGGAGGTCTCGGCCCCGGAACCCGCGTGGCTTTGTCCCTCTGCCAGTACCTTCATGTGTGCGGAGAGTGGTCTCAGCATGGTGGTGGCTGAGACCTATAAGTCAGTCTTCGCCTCCCCCAGATGGAACCCTGGTGACCAGAAGCCTCTACAAACACAGCTCGAGTATGCGGGAACGAGGACTTTTTCTCAAATCTGCCGGACTACACCTCCCAGGTAACCTCTGATTCCGGAAGTCACGCCCACAGCCCGCCCCCCAGCGCCATCTTTGAAGCGTTCAGAATAAGAGAAGGAACACATGGAGGGTGCGGGATCCCGGAGGAAAAGAAAAAAGAAAAAACAGGTTCCAAAAAGAGCCGAGAGCACCGGCAAGTTCCAGCTGGAGTAGGCGCAGCATCCCGCCTCCCCCAGATGGAACCCTGGTGAACAGAAGCCTCTACAAACACAGCTCGAGAATGCGGGAACGAGGACTTTTTCTCAAAACCGCGCGGCCGCAAAGTGATCAATGAGAAGTAAACCACCCAATCTTTCTCCCTGAAAATCAGAGTTAAGTTTGGAGCATGGCCACAGCCCCAGAAACACAAGGACTTAATGCAGAAACCAGCAGCTTAGAGCAGAAAAGTGAACGGACGATGAGTTAACCCAGGCCATCATTTCTGCCCAGAGGGGAAAGGGTGTTGCCACATTCGCCCTCTCTTCTCTGGAAAGAAGGATGGCGGCCGCATGGGAGCCTTGTGGACAGCAGGTATGAGCCGGGGGTGTGGGGGGCGACTAAAACTTCACGAGAAGGGGGGCATTCCGGTCCGTCCTTCACGCCCTACCGAGGTCACCAGTTGCCCCCCACGAGCGGCTCCCCAGCACGGCCACAGTCCCAGAAGCACAAGGACTTAATGCAGAACCCAGCAGCTTGGAGCAGAAAAGTGAACGGACTATGCGTTGATCCAGGCAATCATTTCTGCCCAGAGGGGAAAGGGTGTTGCTCCCTTCACCCTCCTCCCTCTGGAAAGAAAGATGGCGGCCACATGGGAGCCTTGTGGACAGCAGGTATGAGCCGGGGGTGTGGGGGCGACTAAAACCTCATGGGAAGAGGGGCGTTCTGGTCCATCCTTCACGCCCTACCGAGGTCACCAGTTGCCCCCCACGAGCGGCTCCCCAGCAGGGCCACAGTCCCAGAAGCACAAGGACTTAATGCAGAACCCGGCAGCTTGGAGCAGAAAAGTGAAAGGACTATGCGTTAATCCAGGCCATCAAGTCTGCCAGAGGGGAAAGGGTGTTGCCCCATTCGCCCTCTCTTCTCTGGAAAGAAGGATGGCGGCGGCATGGGAGTCTTGTGGACAGCAGGTATGAGCTGGGGGTATGGGGGCGACTAAAACCTCATGGGAAGGGGGGCGTTCCAGTCCGTCCTTCACGCCCTACTGAGGTCACCAGTCACCCCTCACGAGCGGCTCTCCAGCACGGCCACGGCCCCAGAAGCACAAGGACTTAATGCAGAACCCAGCAGCTTGGAGCAGAAAAGTGAACGGACTATGCGTTGATCCATCCCATCAAGTCTGCCGGAGGGGAAAGGGTGTTGCCCCAGTCGCCCTCTCCTCTCTGGAAAGAAAGATGGCGGCCACATGGGAGCCTTGTGGACAGCAGGTATGAGCCGGGAGTGTGGGGGCGACTAAAACCTCATGGGAAGGGGGGCGTTCCGGTCCGTCCTTCACGCCCTTCCGAGGTCACCAGTTGCCCCCCGCGAGCGGCTCTCCAGCACGGCCACGGCCCCAGAAGCACAAGGACTTAATGCAGAACCCAGCAGCTTGGAGCAGAAAAGTGAACGGACTATGCGTTGATCCATCCCATCAAGTCTGCCGGAGGGGAAAGGGTGTTGCCCCAGTCGCCCTCTCCTCTCTGGAAAGAAAGATGGCGGCCACATGGGAGCCTTGTGGACAGCAGGTATGAGCCGGGAGTGTGGGGGCGACTAAAACCTCATGGGAAGGGGGGCGTTCCGGTCCGTCCTTCACGCCCTTCCGAGGTCACCAGTTGCCCCCCACGAGTGGCTCTCCAGCACGGCCACAGCCCCAGAAGCACAAGGGCTTAATGCAGAACCCAGCAGCTTGGAGCAGAAAAGTGAAAGGACTATGCGTTAATCCAGGCAATCATTTCTGCCCAGAGGGGAAAGGGTGTTGCTCCCTTCCGCCCTCCTCCCTCTGGAAAGAAAGATGGCGGCCACATGGGAGCCTTGTGGACAGCAGGTATGAGCCGGGGGTGTGGGGGCGACTAAAACCTCATGGGAAGGGGGGCGTTCTGGTCCGTCCTTCACGCCCTACCGAGGTCACCAGTTGCCCCCCGCGAGCGGCTCTCCAGCACGGCCACGGCCCCAGAAGCACAAGGACTTAATGCAGAACCCAGCAGCTTGGAGCAGAAAAGTGAACGGACTATGCGTTGATCCATCCCATCAAGTCTGCCGGAGGGGAAAGGGTGTTGCCCCATTCGCCCTCTCCTCTCTGGAAAGAAAGATGGCGGCCACATGGGAGCCTTGTGGACAGCAGGTATGAGCCGCGAGTGTGGGGGCGACTAGAACCTCATGTGAAGGGGGGCATTTTGCTCCGCCCTTCACGCCCTACCGAGGCCACCGGTTGCCCCCCGCGAGCGGCTCTCCAGCACGGCCACGACTCCAGAACACAGAAACCAATTTCTTAACTATCTGACTTTCAGTAGAAATACTTCCAGGGTCAATAGGTAAAAGAGCAGAAACCCAAAACCAACATTTAATTCTTGAACCCAGCCGTAGAAAGCAAATCACTTCACAATGCTTTTTCAGCATGTCTGATTTGGGGGGGGGTAAACTCTAAATAATAGTGGTGAATCTTTTATTGAAACAATGAATCTAATCAAAGCAGATAGAGTGTTAACTAGAATTCATCTGCCTCACAGGGACGGGGAGGGGTGGGGGGTGGGGTTTTATTGGGGTTCTTCATGGTAAAAAATAAGTATTGGTAAAGGGAAATGTGTTTGATATTTGCATGACTGAGACATAAACCTGAAAGCTTTGTAACCTTTCCCACAGTGATTCAATAAATAAATAAAAAAAAATTTAAAAAAAAATAAGTCAGTCTTATAGGAATTTTAAAATAATTTCAGGAGATAAGATAGTTTCATAAAATTATGGCAAATATAAAGAGAATAAATGCAAGATAAGGCCTAGTGAGTAATGGTTCTACAGGCGTATGTTGTTATTGATTTTTCATGTTTATAAATATTTCATTAAGAACAAATTTATGACATTTCTTATTTCTCAATTTTGTGCTTTTCGATAGACTTCTTTCAATGTATGTTGAATTTTAGATATCTTCAGCTTAGATCTGTAAGAGAACTTACGTTTCCTTTATAGTGTAAATGTATTATCAAATGGTGACTATAGTAGCACTGAAGCACTGTCCTCCCAGTGTTCATTGATTTGCTTGAGTGGGCACCAGAAACATCTCACAACAAATTGTGAGACATGCTGTTACTGTTTTTGGCATATCCAGTACGTCACGGGTAGCTTGCCAGGCTCTCTGAGAGGGACAGGTGAATTGAACCCGGGTCAGCCGTGTGCAAGGCAAACAGCTTACTTGCTGTGCTCCATCCCCGCTGATTATAGTATAATGCTTTATTATACAGCTTGAATTCTTTCTCTAAAACCAGAGAAAAATTAAGGATAGAGTTGAAGGGTTTGGGCCACTTTAGTACTGGTGCCAACTTTGTATATCTATAACTAGTAACTTTGTACATCAGTGCCAAAAATTTTAACATAAGTGTAATCACGTTACATAAACTAATAAACAGTTTATTGAAATTTATACGTTCTACCTTTAGCACTTCAAATATAAATAAAAAATTAAAAGATGTGAAAGTTAATGATTAAATTATTTCAATCTCTTTTAATTCTATGTATTAAAAATCAAAATATATCAAACTATAATCAAATATATCTAATTCACATACATGAATTTTTATTTATGATAGATGTTTAAGAACACTGCAAATATTAAAGAGAACTAGACATATATGTCATAAGAATTAAAATGTGTACATGTGTAATATTTTTGCTTTTAGAATTTTAATTGAATTCTCAGTTTTGTGATCCAGAATACCTTTAAGCTATTTAATTCAAAATTGTAAATGTGTGTGTTAATGTGTGTAAATTTTATTGATATGGTTCCATACCTGGCATGCTCAGGAGCCAGAGTTCATATTTAATTGCAAGGATTCATTTTTTTTCTATTGTACTTCTAGCAAAGCTGAGGGGTTATTCCAGTTCTATACCAGGGGTTACTAAAAAAGTGCTCATAGAATCATATGGAATGCAAGGGATCAAACCCAGGTTAACTGCCTGCAAGACAAGCCTCTACCCACTGTATTATTTCTCCAGCCCTTAATTACAAATATTTCTAAATGTTCAGTTGTTTTAAAAAATATTAAAGAAACAGATTTATATTTGATAGTTAAAATGGTCTTTTAATATAAATTAACATCTTTAAGTATTAGAATATATACACATAATGAGTATATTCCAGTAAGAAGAGTAAGAAATAAATTGAACTTCAACAAAATCATTATCATTGATTTTTTTCTCATTGTAAAAAAATTTAATCTTGGCCAATGACTACATTTAATGTTGGTCTTCTTGTGCTTAGAATAATAAAATTGCTACTACATTATGGTTTGAACAATTTGTAATAGGTGAAGTTCAGATTCATTTTTCATGAAAAAAATACTCAGAAATCTCATTCTCTAATTAGAAAGGAAAATAAATTTGGCCATTAAATATTTATGCTAATATAATATGGATTATAGGTCCTTAGTCTGTAAATATGTAAATTTCACACACAGACTTCTCACTTTAAAATAATAAAGAAAAAAAATTCAATAATAATGAAGTGAATAATGATAAATGACAATATATTAAAAACACTGCATTAGAACAATTTTGTATACAAATATATGCACAAAGATGCATGTAAAAACAAAGTCTTTTCAACTCAAAGTTTTGTTTTAATAATCAAAAATGTAATTTACATTGATAGAAACTCTTCAATAATTAATTATTTTTCCTAATATCATCAAGGCATAAAAGTAATTCATATGAAGATGGTATTTTAAATTCATATTCGAATTACGCCTTCACTGCCAGAATCATATAGTGGTGATAAAATATAATAGGAAGTAAGGGACACATTGAAAATGAGGAATATACGATAATATCATATATATCTTGTAGGCAGAAATAAAACAGAATTATGAACTGTAATCTGTATTTAAACTAAACGACTGTTTAGTTGTATATCAAACCCAGCAGAGAGAAATGGATGATCAGATCTTGAGGTTAATGGGAAATAGAACAGTCTCACAGAATGTTTGGACCATGTTTAGGTCTCTAGAGCCCAACTCAGTCCTGAAAAACAGAAATGAAACTTGACTTTCTTTTAGAAGAAACTATTTAATGATAAAAATAGAATATTGCTGCTGACAACATTTTTGAGTAGTTACATAAACGTTTATGTATAGAGAAATTGGACGATATATTCATTATAATTAGTGGTGTCTCACTGGCTTTAAAACTGAATCTGTTAAAAATGCAATGCCATATGAAGATAGAATGTAAAATAAAACAAGTGTGTGTTTATAAAGTAAACATTTCTAGCGGTAATGGAGAGGAGTAATGAGGTGGCAAAGTGAAAACAGCAATATGATGTGTTGGGGCAAGTATCCACATAAAATCAAAGAGAATTGGAACATTTAATATATGATGAGATTGAAAAGCATATGAATAGATCCATGTTCAAAAACTCTACCCATCCAAAAAAAATCATAAAATTAACTTGAGATTAAATTCCGTTAGCAGTTTAAAGTAAATGTTTGAGGTCATTAAATGGGATGTGAAATATAGAAAATAACTGTCATAAAAGATCAATGAAATAAGAGCTGCTTCTTTGAAAGTATCAGTAAAATTAATGAAAAATGAAAACCCTTGCTATTCCCCTAAAAACAATAAAAATAATCAGAAAAAGTGGTAGATTTATAATAGATACTAAAAAAATTCAGAAGATTATTAGATATTACTGTGACAATCTCTAATTATTAGATATTACTGTGACAATCTCTAATTATTAGATATTACTGTGACATCTACAAGTTATTCACTCGAGTCATCCTGAATAGGATTGGCAGAACATTAGATGAAGGACAACCATGCGAGCAAGCAGGGTTCCGCAAAGGATTCAGCACCATCGACCATATCCACACAATAACCAAGCTCATTGAGGTTTCTCGGGAGTTCAAGATGCCGCTCTGCTTAACGTTCATTGATTTAAAGAAGGCCTTTGATTCTGTTGAGACGGAAGCGGTCATTGAAGCTCTAGCCAATCAGGGCATTCAAGCCCAATACATCAGGATCCTCCGTGAGCTGTATTGCAGATTCACTACCAGGATCTCACCATTCTACAAAGAAGTGATCGTTGATGTCAAGAGAGGGGTGCGGCACGGTGATACCATTTCACCGAAACTCTTCAGTGCCACCCTCGAGAACATCATGCGACAACTGGAATGGGAAGGAATGGGAGTGAAGATAGATGGTCGGCAACTACACCACCTCCACTTTGCTGATGACATTGTTTTAATAACACCAAACATCAGCCAAGCGGCACAAATGCTGGCCAACTTTGACCGTGAGTGTGGAAAGGTAGGACTACAGCTGAATCTTACGAAGACAATGTTTATGAGAAACAGCCTTGTTCCTGATGCCCCATTCGCTCTCAATGGAATGACCATCTACGAATGCAACAGCTATGTCTACCTAGGTTGAGAGGTCAACATGACAAATGACCTGGCACCCGAGCTGTGCAGGAGGAAGAGAGCGGCTTGGAACGCCTTCAAGAACGTCGAAGAAATAGCTAAGAGGACGAAGAACCTCCGGCTCCGGGCACATCTCTTTGATTCCACTGTTCTTCCTGCATTAACATATGCCTCAGAGACCTGGGCCCTACGCAAACAAGATGAGAACGCCATTCAGGTCTCCCAAAGAAGAATAGAAAGAGCTATGCTTGGAATATCACGTTTCACTCAAATGAGAGAACGAATCCGGAGTTCTGACATCCGTCAACGATCAAGGATCAGGGACACTGTCTCATTTGCCAAGGTGTCGAAAATCAGATGGGCTGGTCACGTAATGAGATTTAAAGATGACCGTTGGACTAGAGCTGTTACTGATTGGATTCCACGGGATGTCAAGAGACCGTGTGGCCGCCCACCTACCAGATGGTCAGACTTCTTCGTCAAGATCATGAACGATCGGTTTGAGGCCCTTCATGTTCCCGGAGCGAACAGATGCCATTGGGCTACACTAGCACGCGACAGGGACAAATGGAGACGTTACTGGCGCCCGCTCGAGCAAATGGACGACTAACGGGAAGTTAAGTGATTAAGTGATTAAGTGACTGTGACAATGTATTAAGATTGGACAACCTAAATAATTTCATTTCATTTTTTTTTTTGTTTGGAGGACACATGTGAAGTTGTTCAGAGGATATTTCTATCTCTTTGCTTAGGTATAATCACTGACTGCACTTCAGAGTCCAATATGTGAACCAGAGGTTTTTAATCCAGGTCAGCTACATACAAAGTAAGCTTTCTGCCTCCTGTTTTATATCTCTGGCTCTTTTAGCATTTATTTTAGAATTATACAACTTCCAAGAATAAATCGGGTAGAAACATACAACATGAACCAAGAATTCACAATTATACAGAAATCAAAAGAGTAATTAAAAAACTCTTTTCAGACAAAGCCGTGAACCAGTTGGCTTCACCATGAATTCTACAAAACTTTCAAAGATAAACTAAGATCTACCCTTCTTAAACTGTTTCAGCATAATAAGTTGTGTATAAGAGTAGTGGTGTCATAATTTCATTCTAGTCATTGATCAATAAAAAGTCATTGATAATTTTATCTCCGAACCAAAAAAGAAAACTACAGTCTAGTGTCCAGTGAACATATACTTTAAAAAATTCTTTGTAGGAATCTTGGAAAATTTAATTCAAGATTTAATTTAATCTGTTATTCAAAGATAAGTGAATAAATGAAATTCAATTAGTATGAGGCATCTGTAGCACTGTAGCACTGTCCTGTTGTTCATCGTTTTGCTCAAGCGGGCACCAGTAATATCTCCATTGTGAGACTTGTTTTTATTTTTATTTTTTTCTTTTTGGCATATAGAATACATCACAGGGAGCTTGCCAGGCTTTGCTGTTGGGGAGGAATACGCTCAGTAATTGCCAGGCTCTCTGAGAGGGGCGGAGGAATCAAACCCGGGTCAGCACGTGCAAGGCAAATGCCCTACCCGCTATGCTATCTCTCTGGCCCATTATGAGACATCATATAATGAAAATCATATGATCATTAATCATATGATCATCAATAAACATTAAGTTTACTTTAGACAAAACTTTACATATATCTGTGATTAAAATGCCTTTGCATAATACATTTCACATTTTGCAAATTCACAGTAAAATTCATACTATCTTAGAGATAAAATACCCCCCTTATATTTGCAAATAGTCAATCATGTATATTTTCCCATTTACTTTTCACAGTAAGAAGTTCTTAATCAGGAAGCATATGTGAAAGGTTTCCAAATTTGAAAAGAGTAATTAAAACTTGTACCCTTGTGGATGACATAAAGCAATACATAGAAAATCCTAGACTGTATCAAAAGCTACCGAAAATAATAAAGACATTTCATAATGTGACTGAATATAAAAGCAAAACACATAAAAATGCTGTTGCATTTGATTACAAAGTGAGTTAGAAGGAAAATAAGGACATAGTTCTATTTACAATAATATCAAGATGGGTAACATATCTGTAAGTAAACCTAACAAATAATTTGAAAGATGTCTACATTGAAAGACGAAAGACAACAGGCAGATCAGGTGATAGTTGTCAGTGTTGTGGATGTCTCCCTTCATTTACAGTACAACGGTCCTTCTGGTTTTCAATTGGGACGGAACCTTGCATTCAGGGAGGTAGCCGGTGAAGAGCTGAGCTGGTGTATTGACGAGTACTGTTGGCAGATTCTTCAGGTGTTCGGGTCTGACCTTGTGTGGGCTAGGTGCTGTTCACTTTTTTGACAAAATGGCGTGTCGGATTTTGGAAGTGAGAACCTTGGGAACGACAAAACCATACTGCGGAATTAGGTATGTGGGCAAATGGACATGGCTGCCGAAGAGATCCGAGTAGAAGTCATGGATAATCTTTTCCATTGGAAGATGTGATAGATCCATCAGGACATTGGAGGGCAGTCATCTTGGTCTTGTAGTTGGCAAAGTACAGGCAGGCATTGAGAATGTTCTTCCTGGCTTCTGCCACATTGGCCAGCAATGCTGCTCTTCTCTGTTTGAGGTCTTCCTTTATCGTTTCTCTGTAATACTTTTCGAGCTCTGATATCCGCTTGTGGTTGCCTGAGGCTCTTGCCAAATCACGTTGGAAAATGAACTCGAGAATTTTCGAAGACAGGCGTCTTTTTGTGGCTTTTGTGGCTTTTTCTGTTAGCATTCCTCACACAATCATGGAGGTGCTGAACCAGAACCAGTCACTCGTATTCTTTGTCAATGTAATCAATGATGGCATCTTCGCATGTAGCCACAATAGTGCCAAAGAGCTCCCAGTTAGTGGTCATTCTGGGATTTCTTTTCTTAAACTTTGCAGCCCTTTCTCCCTGCTCCATGAAGTAGAATTTTTTCACGAAGGAGACAGTGGTCTGATCCTGTTTGGAATTTTGGGACAACAGTGACATCGTTCAGGCAGTTGATTGAATATGATGTGGTCAATTTCGTTGTGGATCTGTCCACTGGGAGACTAACAAAATACTATTGCATTTGACTTTCTGGAACTGTGTTATCATGTGTTACCATGGATGCTCTTGGTCGACATAATGAACTCAAGACAGTCTCTCACCCTGTTTCTTTCATTCTAGGCCATGGGTCCCAATGTGCTATCTTTGCATTAAAATCACTGACAATGACCTTGTAGAAGGTGTGGTCTACTTTATAGAACTTCTCCAGTTCCATGTAGAACATCTCAATTTCTTTTTCAGCATAATTGGATGTTGGTGCGTAGACAACGAAGATAGAAACTGCCAGCAATGAGCCAAATCTTTTCAAGTGTAATCGTCTGATTCGGGTTGTTAGGCATTCAAATGAATCAATGCTCATGGCCAAGTTCATGTTGACAAGGACACCAACACCACTGACGCCTCTTTTATCACATGCTCCGAGAAACAGTTGTTCTCCAGTGTTGAAAATGGCATGATGCGACCAATGTGTTCTTATCTCGGTCAGACCAATGATTTCATACTTGATTTTCTGCTCTTGCACCGTCAGGTCCTTGATGGATGCTTCCAATGCCAGCTCACATCTGTTGAAAGTACAGACAGTCATTTTAGTCCTTCTTTGTTTTGGCAACCTAGTTTGGCCCTGAAATTTTATCAGTCTCTCCTAGCTCATTCTTTTTAATGCTGCCACATTGAGGGCTCTTTCAGAGTAAGGAGAGTAAAGCCCAATTTATTAGTCACTGTTTTTGGCATATTGAATATGCCACAGATAGCTTGCAGGGCTCTGCCGTGCGAGCAGGATACTCTCAGTAGCTTGCCGGACTTTCCAGAGGGATGTAAGGTTTTATGGTGATCACTAATCACCCTTGCAGGAGTTCCCATGGTTCAAACCATATTTGAACCCCATCAAATATGGTGCGATAATCTTGGAAGATTACCGATCTGCCTGTTGTCTGTCATACACAAGTTCACTCAAGCCATCCTGAATAGGATTGGCAGAACACTAGATGAAGGACAATGAGAATAAGCTGGGTTTCAAAAGGATTCAGAACGATCAACCATATCCACATGGTAGCCAAGCTGATTGAGGTTTCTCAGGAGTTCAAGATGCCACTTTGTATAACGTTTATTGATTTAAAGAAGTCCTTTGATTCTATTGAGGCAGAAGCAGTCATTGAAGCCCTAGCCAAACAGGGTGTTAAAACTCAATACATCAAGAACCTCTGTGAGCTGTATTATGGATTCACTAGCAGGATCTCACCATTCTACAAGGAAGTGATCATCGATGTAAAGAGAGGTGTTTGGCATGGTGATACCATTTTCCTGAAACTCTTCAGTGCCACCCTTGAGAATATCGTGTGACAACTGGAATGGGAAGGAATGAGAGTGAAGATAGAGAGTTGGCAACTATACCACCTTTGACATGACATCATTCTAATAACGCCAAACAATAGCCAAGCAGCACAAATCCTGACCTACTTCGACCATGGGTGTGGAAAAGTCAGACTGCAGCTGAACCTTACGGAGACAATGTTCATGAGAAACAGACTCGTTCCTGACATTCTATTAGCTCCCAATGGAACGAACATCTCTAAATGCAGCAGTGTGTATACATAGTTCGAGAACTCAACATAACAAGTGACCCGGCACCTGAGTTGAGCAGGAGGAAGAGAGTGGCTTGGAACGCCTTCAGGAGCATCAAAGAAATATCTAAGAGGATGAAGAACCTCCGGCTCCTGGAACATCTCTTTGACTCCACCATTCTTCCTGCATTAACATACACCTCAGAGACCTGGGCCATACAAAAACAGGATGAGAATGCTATTCGGGTCTCCTGAAGAGGAATTGAAAGAGCTATGCTTGGAGTATCATGCTTCACTCAAGTGAGAGAAAGAATTTGGAGTTCCAACCTCCTCGAAGATCAAGAAGCAGGGACACTGTCTCGTTTGGCAAGGCATCAAATATCAGATGGGCTGGACATGTAATACAATTTGGAGACGACCACTAGACTGGAGACATTATTGACTGGATTCCACAGGACATCAAAAGATCGTGTGGCTGCCCACCTACGAGACGGTCAAACTTCTTCATCAAGACTCTGAATGATTAGTTTGAGGCTCTTCGTGTTCCTGGAACGAGCAGATGACATTGGGCTACACAATAGCTCGTGACATGGACGAATGGAGACATTAGTGTTGCCCACTCCAGCAAATCGATGAGTTATGGGATGTCAAGTGATCAAGTGATACATTGAAAAGCATATAACATTATTAGGCTCCCAAGAAAGAGCAATGAGCCTTTTCCCCCTTGCAAAATATATTCACAAATTTAAGTACCCAGTCTTCAATATGTTTTGAGTGTTATTTTGGCACACTGGTGCTTGAATATATATACATATATATGTATGTAAACATGTGTGTATGTGGATATGTATATATGTGTATATATATGTTCAATATGATACTATCCTGTCAATGAAGGCAAATGAACCTGAACCTAGACTGGAGTGATAGTACAGTGGATAAAGCATTTGAGTATGTTTTTATGTTTGTGCTTAGTCACTTAATACTAGGTATTTAAGATTCCTCCATGTCTTTTTTGTCTTGAGAGCTTATTTATATTACCAGTAAATATGTTCTCTTGTTCGATGTACCACAGTTTTATTTTTCCAGGCATATGGTTTTGTCTACGTTTTGTCAGTTAAAGCTGCAAGAAGTAACTCTGTATAGATATTATGTGGACATATACATTTGACTTGTATAGGAAAATCCTGAGGATCATGGTAATATACTTTATATTGTAAGAAACTGTTGTATTATTTCAAAAGTTTATGTACTGTTGCACCCAAGTTTCAGATCCTCAATTGCAGAGAGACAAAGTCCACACATGATAAAGGTAAAGGTAAAGGCCCTCCCGTTGATCGTCGATTTGCTCGAGCGGGCCCAGTAACATCTCCATTGGAGACTTTGTTGTTACTGTGTTTGGCATATCGAATGCTCTCGGTAGCTTGCCGGGCTCTCCGAGAGGGGCGGAGGAATCGAACTCGGGTCGGCCATGTTGGCCGCTTGTAAGGTGAACGCCCTATCCGCTGTGCTATCGCTCCAGCCCCTGTGCTATCGCTCCAGCCACACATGATAATGCAAAAGTAATTTCCCCCATACCACTATATACCAATTAGAATGATACAAATTAAAAATATTGAATGTATACAACTAATGCTGCAGAGGATATTGAAAAACATGAATTCCTAATTCATAATACAGAGAATCTGAAATTGTATTGTGAGGCCCAAAAGCAGGCTCCTCAGCAGCTCACCCCCTTCTCACCCTCCTTTGCCTCCCAGGCAGACAATTTCCCTCATTTGCTTTTTGAAGGAACTTTATTACTATCCCAAGCCAGTACTACTCAAGCTAGGGTCCAAGTCTCATCCAACGTAGTAGAGTATTGAAAAGGACTCCGACTCCAAATCACAAGCAGTTTATACAGGGTTCAGAGTTAAGAAACGATTTATATACTGGACTATTTTTAGCATTGGCCCTATTACAATGGTGGTCAGCAATTAGGCAATGATTAGCAACAGCTTCAAAGGAGGGTACAGTGAGCCAACTGCCCAATTCCTTATCTAGGCACATTACTCAACTGGGAGTCCACCAGAAACGGAAAGTTCTGCTCCAGGGAAACAGAGTCTGAGGCCTAGTTGAGACTTAATGCCAAGGCTGCTCAGGGGCCTGCTTTTGGGCCTCACAATAGAATTTTGCATTCTCTGTATTATGAATTAGGAATTCATGTTTTTCAATATCCTCTGCAGCATTAGTTGTATACATTCAATATTTTTAATTTGTATCATTCTAATATAGTCTCTGTGTCTTGGCCGTTGATGGGACCAACCTCACACTGGCGGCAGCTGGTGGGTGTGACGCCTACCTACTGGAAGATGGAGGGTCTAGGTGGAGAAGGCCCAGTCCCAATCCGAGTAGGCTTGGAGACCTCAGCCCCGGGATCCGCATGCCTGGGTTTCTCTGCCAGTTCTTTCATGCATGAGGTCCATCTGGACCTGTGGAGAGTGGTCCCTGCATGGCCGTGGCTGGCTCCAGAGGTCCTCAGCTGCTGGGGCTCTGCTCAGGGAGGGGGGGAGAGAAACTCAACCCTCCCCCCTCCAAGGGTCCCCGATGAGGACATCCAGGCACTGGGGCAGGAATGCGCAAGCACCTATCCCTCCACCAGTGCACATTTCCCACCAACAATCTCCGCAGTAACTCTCCCCTTTCTCACCCTCCCCTTTCCTCCCTGGCAGATAATTTCCCCCATACTCTTTCTCTACTTTCGGACATTAGGGTTTGCAATACAGATACCAAAAGGACATGTCATTGTTTAAATATATATTTACTTACTGGTGTGGGTTTGGCATTTAGCTTCTTACTATATTCATTTTGTCCCTAACATTTGATTGTTAGGTGTTTCTAATGAGCTAGTTTGAACATAATAGGGTGCAATGTACAAAAAACTTGCTATAGCCTAACATGGACATATTTTCCTGTAATTAAACAATGAATGAAAAAAGACGGGACTACTATGAAATGAGAGTTGGAAATGATCACTCTGGACAAAAGCTTAGTGCTTAAAGAAATTAAAGTGGTATGCACGATATCCTTTCAGTAACAGTATTCCAAACACAGTGGGTAAAAGAAGGGGACAGAGAGAGAGAGAGAGAGAGAAAGAGAGAGAGAGAGAGAAGAAGGAGGAGGAGGAGGAGGAGGAAGAGGAGGAGGAGGAGGAGGAGGAGGAAGAGGAGGAGGAGGAGGAGGAGGAGAGCAGGACACGGGGACAAAGGGTCTGGGGAGGGTCAGTGGGAAGAAACTGAGACATTGGTAGCAGGAAATATGCGCTGGTGAAGGGATGGGTGTTGGAACATTATATTACTGAGAAGCAATCAAGAACAACTTAGTCACTTCAAATCTCACGAGATTCAATTAAAAATTTTTGCAAAAAAGGAAAACAAAACATAGCAATTGGCATGGCATGGTTTTGTAGTATATGTTTAAGTAACAGTGAAACAAGTATCAAAGGGAGAGTATTATTTTGTTTTATAGATTAGAAATAGTTACACCCACTGATGTCAATGTTGAGGAAAGAGATAGTCTAAATATGGGGAAAGAGCCAATGATGGTTAGAGAAAAAAGTATCTGTAACTGTGTGGCCAACTCCTTTGTCTTTTTCAGATTGATGTCCTGTTGTTAATAATAAGTATACCTTTCAACTAACATTTCATTGTAGAAGCATTAGGTCAACCTACAGGGTAGGGTTAAGAGTTAAAAATGGGATTATCTTTAAAAAATCATAAGTAATCTCTAGCAAAATAAACTAATAAACCTAAGATATGTGGGATATTCTGAAAATGACTTTATAAAGGTGATGCTTGGTCCCAATTCTTTGTGTAATGAAAATCCATTGTGGACTTCTGCAACTGATATTATTCTTTGCTGTTTAGTTTTGGTTTTTCGTTCCTGTTGTTGTCAGTAAATACAAAGTGAATTGTTGAAATCAATCAGAATAATGGAAAACAAAAATACATTGTAATAAAACAGTATTTTTTCAGAATTATGTAATTGATTGTAAATGAAGAACTTTTCACTTCACCTTTTACCCTTCCAATAACACAACCTGATGGAGTATTTTTATTTACAATAATGAAAATAATTTGGAAAGTTTTCTATTTTCTATGTGTATAAAGCAAATTAGAAGCTTTGCACAGTACTTCTTATGAGTTGTGTATATTTATTATTGATTTAGTACTGTTATTTTTTATGCATAGTTATTCTTATCTCTATGTAGTCATGAATAAAAACAAGAACCCGTCCTCTATTTTACTTGGGAGAGGTTTTCTGTGATCTTGATCTTATGTCCTCTTATTTTGTTACAGGGTCTTTTGCGAATTAAGTGACTTTACTGTTTTCTTTCTTCATATTGTTTTTTTCCTCCAATAAACATATTTAGTTGATTTTACCCAAGAAATTGCTCTAATCTAATTAATCCACTTATTTCTTCATCCTTCCCCTTGTAGAGGGGGTTATCGCTGGCTTATCTCTCATTTATTCCATGAGCATTTGCAATATAACAACTAGTTCCCAACTTTTATAGAAATGATTATTTCAGTGGTCACTGGGAATTGTTTATCAAGCACCCCACCTCTATATTGAGTATTTTTCTACCATAAGATAAACAGAGTAAGATTAATTACTACACTACATTTTATTTTATCTAATCTATAAGTTATTGGGCTCTGGAGCGATAGCACAGCGGGTAGGGCGTATTATAATTACAGTAACCAGTGACTGAAAAAAATGTTTCAAGAATATATTATTGATTCAATAAATAGTACCTTTAATTATTTACACTACATTGTGATTTTCTTCTATGCAACATGACCTTTCTTTGAATATGTACCTTCTTTATGAAACTTTTTATGTAAAGTCTCATATTAGGATGCCCTTTTATACACTTGACATTAAAATTTCTATTTTTAATTTACTCTTGTCATTTATCTCTGCCTATCACTTTGGATTTAATTAAAAATATTTTAATGCATAACAGATCTTAAGTATTGCATAGATTAGCCTCTGCATTTCTATAGTTTTTACCTTCTCATCTTTCTGTAAGATGTCTATAGCAATCTCATGATTTCCTGGGATTTAAACATTGATCACTTGATCACTTGATATCCCGTTACTCATAAATTTGCTTGAGCGGGTGCCAATAATAACTCCATTTGTACCTGTCATGTTCTAGTGTAGCCCATTGGCATCTGCACGCTACAGGAACACAAAGAGCCTCAAAGCATTTGATCCAAGTATTGACAAAGAAGTCTGACCATCTCATAGGTGGGCAGCCACGGGTTCATTAGACATCACGTGGAATCCAGTTGGTAACAGCTTTAGTCCAGCGGTCATCTTCAAATCACATTGCGTGTCCAGACCATCTGATTTTCAACGCCTTGGCAAGTGAGACAGCGTCCCTGACTCTTGATCATCTACAGAGGTCGGAACTCTGGATTTCTTCTCTCACTTGAGTGAAGTGTGATACTCCAAGCATAGCTCATTGGATTCCTCTTTGAGTGACCCAAATAGCGTTCTCATTCTGTTTTGATAGGGCCCAGGTCTCTGAGGCATATGTTAGTGCAAGAAGAATGGTGGAGTCGAAGAGATGTGCCCGAAGCCATAGGTTCTTCATCCTCTTAGCTATTTCTTTGACACTCTTCAAGGTGTTCCACGTTGCTCCCTTCCTCCTGTGCAGCTCAGGTGCCAGGACATTCATCATGTTGAGTTCTTGATCTAGGTGCACATAGCTGCAGCATTCAGAGATATTCATTCCATTCAGAGCTAATGGAACGTCAGGAACAAGTCTGTTTCTCATGAACATGGTCTTCGTGAGATTCAGCTGCAGTCCAACATTTCCACACTCACAGTCAGCCAGGATTTGTGCTGCTTGGCTAATGTTTGGTGTTATTAGAATGATGTCATCAGCAAAGCAAAGGTGGTATAGTTGCCGAACATATATCTTCATTCCCTTCCTTACCATTCATTCCAGTCATCCCATGATGTTCTAGAAGGTGGCACTGAAGAGTTTTGGTGAAATGGTATCATCCTGCCGAACACCTCTCTTTACATTGATGATCACTTCCTTGTAGAATGGTGAGATCCTGGTGAATGAATTACATTGGTGAATCCGTAATACAGCTCATGGAGGATCCTGATGTGTTGAGTTTGAACGCCCTGTTTGGCTAGGGCTTCGATGACTGCTTCAGTCTCAACAGAATCAAAGTCCTTCTTTACACTGATGAACATTAGAAAGAGTGGCATCTTGAAATCCCAAGAATCCACAATGTGCTTGGTCACTGTGTGGATATATTTGATTGTTCTGAATCCTTTTCAGAACCCAGCTTGCTCACATGGTTGTCCTTCATCTACTGTTTTTCCAATCCAGTTTAGGATGACACAAGTGAACAGCTTGTAGAAGACTGACAAAAGTCAGATCAGTGATAGTTGCCAATGTCATGTAGAACAGTCATGCTAGTTTTCTATTGGGACAGAACCTTGTATTCAGACAGGTAGCACGTGAAGAGCCGAGTCAGTGAATTGATGAGTACTGACAGCAGACTTTTCAGGTGTTCAGGTCTGACCTTGTCTGGGCAAAGTGATGTTCACTTCTTTACTAACGAAATTGTATGTTGGATTTGGGGAGGTTGAATGTTGGGAATGATAAATCCTACCTGCGGAATTAGGTATGTGGGCATTTGGGCATTGATATTAAAGATATCTGAGTCTGAGTAGAAGTCATGGATAATCTTCTCCATTGCCCTTCTGGATGATGTGATAGATCCATCAGGATGTTGGAGAGCAGTCATCTTGGTCTTGTAGTTGACGAAGGAAGGCCAGCTTTGCAAATGCTTTTCCCAGCTTCTACGCATCAGCCAGCACTCCTGCTCTTCTTTCTTTGATGTATTCCTTTATCATTTCTCTGAACTGCTTTTCAAGCTCGGAAGTTAGCTGTGGTTGCCTGAGGCTTCCGCCAAGCCACTTGGTGAACTTTCTTGAGTTTCCGAAGACCGACATCTTGTGGCTTTCTCTCTCTCGGTGTTCCTCACACAATCATAGAGGTGCTGAGAACCAGTGGATTATATTCCTCATTGATATTGTCAATGACGGCATCTTCCCATGTTGCTACAATAATGCCAAAGAGCTCCCAGTTGGTGGTCGTTCTGGGTGTTCTCTTCTTAAACTTTGCAGCCTTATCTCCCCACTCCCTGAAGTAGAATGTTGCACATAGGAGATGCTGGTCCAATCCCATTTGGAATTTTGGGACAACAGAGACTTCGGTCAGACAAAACTTTCAATTGAATATGATGTGGTAAATTTTGTTGTGGAACTGTCCACCGGGAGACTCCCATGCCCAACACTTAAATTCAGCCTTCTTGAACTGTGAGTTACCATGGAGTTACCATGGATAGTTTCGGTCGACATGATGAACTCAGAGAGTCTCTCACCCTGTTCATTCCATTCTAGGCCATGGTTGCCAATGTGGAGTTCTTTGGGAAATCTTTTCAGTCCTATCTTGGCATTAAAATCACTGATAATGAACTGTAAAAGGTGTGGTTTTCTTTATAGAACTTCCCCAGCAACATGTAGAATTTCTCAATTTCTTCTTCATCGTAGTTGGTTGTTGGTGCATAGATGACGAAAGTAGAAACTGCCATCAGTAAGCCACATCTATTCAAGCGTAAGCTTCTGATTTGGGTTGTTAAGCATTCGAATGAATCAATGCTTACGGCCAAGTTTGTGTTGACAAGGGCATCAATACCAGCAATGCCTCTTTTTTCACATGTTCTGAGGAGCAGTTCTTCTCCAGTGTCAAAAGAGGCATGATGTGGTTGATGCCTTCTCATCTCTGTCAGATCAATGATGTTGTACTTGATCTGCAATTGCACCATCAGGTTCTCAATGGATGCTTCTTATTCCAGTGTATACGTGTGTCGAAAGTACAGACAGTCATTTTACTTCTTCGTTTTGGCAGCCTAGTTCGGCCCTGAGATTTTATCAGCGTCTCCTTGCTCATCCTTCTTAACATTGCCATATTGGGGGCTCTTTCAGGGTCAGGGAAATGATACCCATTGTGTTTACTACTTTTGGCATATTGAATTAGCTGTGGGTAGCTTGCCAGGCTCTACTGTGCGGGCGGGATATTCTCCGTAGCTTGATGGACTCTCTGAGAGAGATAGAGGCTTTTAGGGTAGCCGCTAATTGCCCTTATAGGTATTCCCATGGTTCACACCATATATTAATCCCATCAAATATGGTGCAGTAATCTTGGAAGATGGGCATTAAGTGTCTTATGATGTGTGGCGTAGCCACAAAAAGTGGCCCAGAGCGTGGCAGCGACTGGGTAGTGGAGATAGTTGAGGTATTGGAGGTTGGCCAATGAGGTATTTATCTGGCACCAGCAGAGTGGGGCTTCTGGATGTGATCTCTGGTTTGCTGGAGATTGGTGGAAGCAGGCAGAGATCTCTGATTCCGGGTCCTATTGAGCCTGGTGTCGAAGGTCACAAAGTTTTATTTACCTGGTTCTGTGGGGCTTCACTCATGTGTGAAGCTTGGCCAGAGGGTCCGGAAAGCAGCCTGGAGCATGGCGGCGGCTGGGTAGTGGAGGTAGTGTCTTTTACATGTTTAAACAATATTTTTCAAAAAATATAGTCTTTGGCACTGATACTTCATGATTCATACCCCCAATTTTTAATACTGTGCTTAACATACCAAATATCTCTTGGCTACCAAAAGTTTCTTAATTATATATTATTGTAGGATGCAGATTTAGTTCTCTGAATATTTGAATTTCAAACAAAACTGTCTTTGATACTTGAAGTTATCAATTTCCTAGCTCTTACTGATTTATTTTTCTAAAATTTCTTTCACAACATTCATTTCAACACATTTATTATTCCCTAAACTTAATCCCATATTATTCCTCACTGGTTTCTGTATGGTCTATTAAGTTTTGTGTGGTATATTATGTTTTGTTCACAATTATTCACTTTAATCAATTCTATATACTGACTTGAAATCTTCTTACTTAACAGATTAAACCTGAACAGATATTTCCTAAAAATAATCAGGTGGTTTTGCACTGGCTGTAAAATTGAGACATTTGTCTAATTAGGAGGAAGCAATATTGAGACCAAAAACTGCTTCACTATTGGTTGTGAAGCAAAGTTCTGTCTCAATATTGGCTCTGTGAAAATCACTCATAAAACATTTTGGTTACTGGATATATAGTTCCAATGAAATTTTATATATTTAGGAAAATAATATTTAACATAAAAATGTTTCATGTACAAAATATAATTTAAAAATTTATTCAGAAATCAAAGAAAGACAAAATAAAGGAGAGCTTCTTATTCTGACACACTACTGTTGTATTGAAGGAATAGTTTTTAAGCTATTAAAATTGCTTTCTTTTGTGAGCTGGTGAAATAGTATAGCTGGTAAGGCAATTTCCCTACATGTGATTAACACAGATTGGATTAGCAAACCACATATGGTACTCTAGCCCTGCAAGTGAGATTCCTGAGTATAGAATCACATGTGTTTCCTCCAAAAAAAATTGTTCTCTTTTTATTTGTTTTTGTGTTTTAATCGCTTTTTGTGGAATATATTTGAATGTTAAAATTATATACATAAGGTAGCTGACCATAAAATTAGGTTTTTGCTTCCTTGTCTAGTATTCCCTGTCAAGCTACAAAATCTTATAACATACCAGTGAAACTTGTTTTCAACCATATAGATATTTATGATTATTGCTTCTTAAAAATTATCTGTTATAATATTCTCTTATTTATTTTACCTTATTCTAAATTTGTTAATATTAGAATAATGTTGCTTCTAATCACTTCACAAGGTAAGGGATTTGTCGCCTGTATTCAATAGCTATATAAGCCAATAAAACTCAAATATTTACTAAATTGAATTAATGCAAAACTCTTTGCAAAATAAACAAGTTTGATGAATTAAAGATTAGTTTAAAAATCAAAAGAAATATGTCAAAGATTAGTATTCATAAAGGTATTATAAATTATTGAGTAAATTTATTAATTTATTTTCAAATATTCTTTTTTCTTCAAAAGTATTACAATATTTTTTTATGTGGAAGTACTGCTATTTATTCAGCCACTGATTAGCTGATTAAATTGGGCATGAACTCCATCTTACTTTTTTTCATAATTTTATTTATCTATTATTTTTTCTTCTTATATTTATTTATTGAATCACTGTGGGAATAGTTACTAAGCTTTCAGGTTTAAGTCTCAATCACACAATGATCAAACAATTCTCCCTTCACCTATACTCATTTTTCACCACCAAGAACCCCAATATACCCCCCCTCCCAATCCTCCCAATGCCTGTGAGGTAGATGATTTCCAATTAACTATTCTCTACTTTGATTGCATCCATTATTTTGACACAATATGCACCATTATTGTTTAGAATTTATGCCCCAACAATCAGAATTGCTGAAAAGGCATTGCGAAATACTTTGCTTTCTATAGCTGGTTATGAGAACCATATAATCCCGCATGGCCACAATAGCAGCCTCACAATTTTGGATTTCTGCAAAGAGCCAGATAATTACAAGATTGATTTCTGTGCCTCTGGAGTTATGGCTGTGCTGGAGAGCCGCTCATGGGGGGCAACTCATGACCTCAGTAAGGTGCGAAGGATGAGCCGGTACCACCCCCCTTCCCATGAGACTGCAGTTGCCCCATCAACACCGGCTCATACCTGGCTTTCTTACGAGCTCTAAGGCGGCAGCCACCTTGCTGCTGGAGGGGTGGGGGGGGAGGTAGAAGGGAGCAACAGCCTTTCCCTCCCAGGGAGGGATGGTGCCATGGTTTAATGCATGGTCCATTCACTTTTCTGCCGCAAGCTGCCAGGCTCTGGATTAAGTCCTTTTGCCTCTGGAGCCATGGCCCTGCTGAACCTGCTTGTGGGGGGGCAACTCGTGACCTCGGTAGGGCATGAAGGACCAGCCAGTATCGCCCCACTTCCCATGAGACTACAGTTGCCTCATCAGCGCCAGCTCATACCTGGCTTTCCAATAAGCTCTGAGGCAGAAGCCACCTTGCTATCACAGGGGAAAAAAGCAGAAAGGAACAACACCTTTCCCTCCCGGAGAGGCATGACGCCGTAGTTTAACGAATGGTCCATTCACTTTTCTGCCACAAGCTGCCGGGCTCTGGATTTTAAGTCCTTTTGCCTCTGGATCCATGGCCATGCCGGAAAGCTGCTCTTGGGGGGCAACTCGTGACCTCAGTAGGTCATGAAGGACGAGCCAGTACTGTCTCCCTTCCTATGAGACTGAAGTTGCCCTGTCACCACCAGCTCATACCTGGCTTTCCAAGAAGCTTTGAGGTGGCAGCCACGTTGTATGCAGTCCAGATGCATTTCTGTCAAAAGCTGCTGGGTTTCGAGATTTGTTTCTGAGTCTCTGGGATCATGGCTGTTAATTAGCTTGATCAGAAGCCAGAGAGCCGTTTGTAGGCAGCGACTCGGGGTCTCGCTGGTATGGGAAGGAAAGGGCTGGTTCCACCACGATCTGATGAGGCCCTGCGTCTCGTCACTGCAGGGCCAAACCTGACTGTCCAGTAGCCTCTGGAGGATGGTAGTCACCTGGCCGCCAAGGGGAACAGGCCAAGGCATGAAACCTATTCCCACCTGGAGTGGCCTAGCGCCAGTAACCTACTACAGGAACAGGATGGATTTCTGCCAAATGCCTTTGGGTTCCAAGATTCGTTTCTGAGTCTCTGAGATCATGTCCATTAAGTAGTTCAATCAGGAACCAAAGAGGCCTTGCCTCCAATTATATAGCTGAGCCGAAGGTGGTTTGTGGGTATGTTTCCCACATACGTAACTTTTGGCTGTTTACTTTCTTGGTAAACTTTGCCCCAAGTTTTTGGGGTCTGGCCAAAGTCATAGCAGCAATTTTTGGGTATCTCAAAGCCTGACGGTGCCATCAGGCTGCTGATGCACTCACCTCACAGGTACAAACTGAGCTGCTGGCGGCACCATACCCCCAAAAGTATTACAATATTAACTACCAGTCACATCCTAAAAAATAAAATTATACTGCTATAACATAGAATGTCTTGTATTAAGAATAAGAATGTCAGCAATTTTCAAAACAGTACATTTTTTTTTGTGAAACACCATGAGGTACAGTTGTAGATCCACAGATTTTTGTGCTTGGGTCTCGACTATACAATGATCAAACACCCATCCCTCCACCAGTGCCCATTTCCACCACCATGGATAATATCGCTCCCACCCCCATCCCCCCATCCCACCCTGCCTCCGTGGCAGGGAATTCCCTTTTGTTCTCTCTCTACTTTTGGGTGTTGTGGTCTGCAAAAGAGGCATTGAGTGGCAAACATGTTCAGTCCATAGTCTACTTTCAACATTCATCTTCCCTTCTGGGAGGATCCTCCAAACACCCTTTATTTGGTGCTCCCTTCTCTATCTGAGCTGTCCTTTCCCATAGAACACCCGGCTGGCCTCTAACCTATGGAGTAATCCTTCTGGTGCTCAGCTATTCTTGGGTATTAATCTCATATGTTGTTACTTTATATCCCCCAGATGAGTGCAATCTTTTTATGTCTATCCCTTTCTTTCTGACTCATTTCGCTTAGCATGATACTTTTCATGTTGTACCACTTGTATGTAAATTTCATGATTTCATCTTCTCTAACAGCTACATAGTACTCCATTGTGTAGATATACAAAAGTTTCTTTAACCAGTCATCTTTTCTTGGGCACTCAGGTTTCTTTCAGTTTCTGGCTATTGTAAAGAGTGCTGCAATGAACAAACAAGTGCAGATGTCCCTTCGACTATACATTTTTGCCTCTCTGGGATATATTCCCAGGAGTGGTATTGCTGGGTCAAATAGGAGATCAATTTCTAATTTTTTGAGAATCATCCATACTGTTTTCCAAAAGGGCTGAACCAGTCGGCATTCCCACCAACAGTGAAGGAGTGTCCCTTTCTCGCCACATCCACGCCAGCATCGGTTGCTTTAGTTCTTTTGAATGTGGGCCAGTCTCTGAGGTGTGAGATGGTATCTCATTGTTGTTTTGATCTGCATCTCCCTGATGATTTATGATGTAGAGCATTTTCTCATGTGCTTTATTGCCATTCAGATTTCTTCTTTGAGAAAGTTTCTGTTCATTTCATTGCCCCATTTTTGGATGGGGTTGGATGTTTTCTTCCTGTGGAGTTTAACCAGTATTTTGTATATCCTTGATATCAACCCCTTGTCAGATGTGTATTCAGCTAATATCCTTTCCCATTATGTTGACTGTTTTTGTATTTTGGTTACTCTTTCTTTTGAGGTGCAGAAGCTTCTTAGTTTAAGATAGTCCCATTTATCTATCTCTGTTTTCACTTGCTCGGCCAGGGGCGTGGCATCTTTGAAAATACCATTAGCCTCAATGTCATGGAGGGTTTTGCCAACTTTGTCTTCAATGTACCTTATGGTTTCTGGTCTGATGTTGAGGTCTTTAATCCATTTTGATCTTACTTTTGTACACGGTGTTAGGCAGAGTTCTGAGCCCATTTTTTTTGCATGTAGCCATTCAGTGATGCCAGCCGAATTTGTTAAAGAGTCTTTCCTTACTCTACTTCACATTTCTTGCACCTTTATCAAAGATTAGACGATCATATGATTGAGGGGAGATGTCAGTGTATTCAACCCTGTTCCATTGGTCTGCAGTTCTGCCTTTGTTCCAGTACCATGCTGTTTTAATTATTACTGTTTTGTAGTAGAGCTTGAAGTTAGGGAGGTTGATTCCTCCCATTTTCTTTTTCTCAAGAATTGCTTTAGCTATTCGTGGGGGCTTATTGTTCCATATAAATTTCAGGAGTGTTTGCTCCATTTCTTTGAAGAATGTCCTGGGTATGCTTATAGGGATTGCATTGAATTTATACAGTGCTTTTGGTAGTGTTACCATTTTGACAATGTTAAGTCTCCTGACCCATGAGCAGGGGATATATTTCCATTTCCTCAAGTCCTCTTTTATTTCCTGAAGTAGCGTTTTGTAGTTTTCTTTGTAGAGGTCCTTTACTTCCTTAGTTAAGGTGATTCCTAGGTACTTGATTTTCTGGGGCACAATTGTGAATGGGATTGTTTTTTTCATGTCACTTTCTTCTCTCTCACTGTGTATAGGAAAGCCATGGACTTTTGGGGCATTTTATTTTTTTAATAGTCAATTCATTGAACATTCAAAGAGATGTTTTAAAAGACATATATTTTCTTTGGGAAAGAAACACATTTTAAGAGATTTCTAAGAATTTTGGGGGGTTTTATGACTTTGAATTTATTATAAATTTTAGTTAAAGTGCATCTTACAAAGTAAAATAAGTAGAAATAATCTCTAAAATATCTGAATTTGTGTGTATGTGACATCTCTTATGATACCAATCATGCTGACATTTTTCTTCTTGCTTTTTGGAGATGCCGCATCTGCTGGTGCTCAGAGGCTACTACTTGGTCAATGCTTGGGGACCATGAGTCACCAAGAAATGAACACAGGTCTCCAGCTAAAGAAGGATGTGCTTAGCACCTTGGGCTATTACTCACTCCCCTCAATATGCTTACTCTTCTGTTTTATTTTTGTTTCCTGTTTGATTTTTTTGGCAATTATTATTCTCTTCACTCAAAGGAAAAGCTAAAATCTCCACTACAGTATCGCATTGACAGTTTTTAAGCTGACACTATAAATATGTTTAAAATATAATGCAGAAATTCACTTCATAATATAATCTTACTATATATAGTATGCATAAAGGTTATGGGTTGTTTTGGGTTGTTCTCTTTTTCTTTTTTGTCTTTGGGCCTGTAAAGAAGGGCTCTGAGGCTCAAACCCACTCTTGGCAATACTTAGCCAGTTGGATGAGTGGTTTAATGCTGCAGCCCCAGAGCATAGCACTATTTAGGTCTTTGGCATTGGACACTAACAAAGTCACACCACCAGTACTCAATCATCATCCCCTACGGCCATACCAAGCAATGTAGAAATTGAACCAGGTCAGACTCATGCCTTTCACTATTTGCTCATACTGTCTTCCCCATATTATCTCTCCAGCCCTTAGAGTAAGTTTTAAAATAATCATCAAATTATTTTTTTTATATTTTAGGAGCGTTTTACTATTAATGTTAACTTTTAATCTTTAGATGTTTGATGTCCACAATTTCTATGATATATTAATTATTTATTATGTTAATAATCTAATTTCCGTTATATCAGATTACTTATGTACAAATTTGGGAACTTAAGTGAGGATATCTCAATAAGTGCTTGTTGAAGATGTTATATTGAGAGACTATGTTAGAATATTTTTCAATATATACCTAATAAAAATCAACATCCTATAAGTTTATTTGCTAAGGTCTTTTTACTTTGGATTGTTAGCCCCCAAATTCTCATAATTAGAAATTTAATTAAATGAATTATCCTGGTGCTCCTTATTATCTACATATATGTAAGAATTCAATAAAACAAAATATAGGGAACTTTGTTTAAGCATTTTATTTAAGCTTTAAATGAGACATGCAAATCAGTGGGAAGAAGTAGGTTATCAGCGTATATATATGTTTGCTACATTATATTTATTTATTCATATCTCTGGTAATAATATGTGTTAAAGTAATTAGTAATTTAAGTAAGATTTATTTAATCTTTTCTAGGCAGTATTTAGTTCAGTGTTAAAAAATAGATCTTGTTGCTCTTGTGACTCTAAAAGATTAATAGTAATTTCTAGCTGAGTTTTATGGAACAACTTAAGGTCATTCTGGAGTCAATGGTTAAGAATGTCATGATAGATTAGTGA
Organism: Sorex fumeus; assembly: GCF_029834395.1. Taxonomy (NCBI): domain Eukaryota; kingdom Metazoa; phylum Chordata; class Mammalia; order Eulipotyphla; family Soricidae; genus Sorex; species Sorex fumeus. The sequence continues at coordinate 25,125,155 of NW_026606092.1, forward strand.
TGTTGAATAGGAGAAAGGAAGTTGCATCTTGATTTACCAAACAAAAACTGGAAATTACTTTATCATTATTGAATTATTTATTCTATTATGTTTCTATTATACTTGCAGATGACCTTATACAATTTAATTCTTAAGTATAGCATGTCATCTTTTAGACTATGGTTATATGTTACACATTGATCTTGTATTGCTTGCTTGACTATAAATTATTAGTGAACATGAGGATATTTCAAGGCTTTCTTATTTCCTAAAGTCCATGAGAAAATATAACACAGAGAATAATCTCAATATGGAATTTTTGAGTCACCTCCTGTGGTTCTCAGGGTACACTCCTGGCTCTGCACTCAGGAATCACTCCTTGCGGTGCACAGGGGACGTTATGGAATGTCAAGGATTGTACCCATTCACCTGAGAGCAAAGCAAGTCCTCTACTCATTGTGTTATTTCTCTGTCCCCAAGACTCTTTATAATGGACCTGCAGAAACTATTAGATTTCATGCTAGAAAGATAGTGCAGGGGCTCAAGTGTTTGCATTGAATACAGCTGACCCTAATTTAATCCATAGGTCCCACTGTCCTCCAAGTACTAAAGGAAGCAACCCCCAAGCTCAGAGCAGAAAAAAAATACAGGTGTAGCTGGGTATCACTGTATCACTGTCATCCTGTTGTTCATTGATTTCCTCGAGCAGTCACCAGTAACATTTCCTTCGTCCTAGCCCTGAGATTTTAGAAAGTAACACATTCGAGGCTCTTTTAGGGTCAGGAGAATGAGACCCATTATTGTTACTGGTTTTTGGAATATTGAATATGCCACGGGGAATTTGCCAAACTCTGCAGTGCAGGCAGGATACTTTCAGTCACCTGCCAGGTTCTCCAGAATAAAAACTAGATGATAATATGTCATGCAGGAGCAAATACGGCTGCGCACTTCCAGGAGCTGGATTTTATAGTCTCTGGGTCTTGGCCGTTGATGGGATTACATGGCACCGGGGGTGGGGGGGCAGTTGGTGGGTGTAACGCCTACATACTGGAAGATGGGGGATCTGGGTGGAGGAGGCCTAGTCCCGATCCAAGCAGGCTTGGAGATCTAAGCACTGGGTCCTGCACACTTGGGTAGCTCTGCCAGTTCCTTCATGTGTGAGGCTTGTCGGAATGTGTGGAGAGTGGTCTTAAGCATGGCAGTGGCTGTAGCTGGGTGTGGCACCAAAACAAAACAAAAAGCTATTAGACATTAGACTACATGATATAAGGATTGATTGATTACTGAGCTAGTGTTTTTTAAGAAGTTATAAATAAATGTGGTAGGAAAAAATAGAATTGCATATTGGAATCAATAAAAATTCAATTAAATATCCATGACAATATTTGCAAGTTTGCAAGTCTTTCTGGTCAATTAAGTCATGTTGAGCTGGAATGATTCCTGAGTGCACAGACATTCCTGAGTAGCACAGCCTTTTGGTGTGGTAAAACACAGACACACACATATTTTCTTTATATATACAAATAAATTACTAATGATTAATTTTGAATATTAAAATGTGTTTAGAGAATCGTCTATACTGTTTTCCAAAAGGGTTGGACCAGTCGGCATTCCCACCAGCAGTGAAGGAAAGTCCCTTTCTCACCACATCCACGACAGCATCAGTTGCTTATGTTCTTTTTGATGTGGGCCAGTCACTGTGGTGTGAAATGATATCTCATTGTTGTTTTGATCTGCATCTCCCTGATGATTAGTGATGTAGAGCATTTTCTCATGTGCCTTTTAGCCATGCGGATTTCTTCTTTGCGAAAGTTTCTGTTCATTTCCTTGCCCCATTTTTTGATGGTATTGGGTGTTTCCTTCTTGTGGAGTTCAACCAGTATTTTGTATATCCTTCATATCAACCCCTTGTTGGATGTGTATTTGGAGAATATCCTTTCCCATTCTGTAGACTGTCTTTGTATTTGGTCACTGTTTCCTTTAAGGTGCAGAAGCTTCTTAGTTTAAGATAATCTTATTTGTCTACCTCTGTTTTCACTTGTTTGGCCAGTGGCGTGACATCTTTGAAGATATCATTAGCTTCAGTATCATGGAGGATTTTGCCAACTTTGTCTTTAGTGAACTTTATGGATTCCAGTCTGATGTTGAGGTCATAAATCCATTTTGATCTGACTTTTGTGCTTGGCGTTAGACAGAGATATGAGCCCACTTTTTTGCATATAGCTGTCCAGTTTTGCCAGCACAATTTGTTAAAGAGGCTTTCCCTGCTCCATTTCACTTTTCTTGCTCCCTTATCGAAGATTAAATGATCATATGCTTCAGAGGAGATGTCAGTGTATTCAACTCTGTTCCATTGGTCTGCAGCTCTGCCTTTGTTCCAGTACCATGCTGATTTTATTATTACTGCTTTGTAGTAGAGCTTGATGTTGGGAAGGTTGATTCCTCCTATTTCCTTTTTCCCAAGAATTGCTTTAGCTGTTCGTGGGGGCTTATTGTTCCATATAAATTTCAGGAGTGTTTGCTCCATTTCTTTGAAAAATGTCATGAGTGTCCTTATAGAGATTGCATTGGATTTGTACAGTGCTTTGGGAAGTATTGCCATTTTGATAATGTTAATTCTCCCCATCCATGAGCAGGGGATATTTTTCCTTTTCCTCGTGTCCTCTTTTATTTCCTGAAGTAGCATTTTGTAGTTTTCTTTGTACAGGTCCTTTACTTCCTTAGTTAAGGTGATTCCTAGGTACTTGATTTTCTGGGGCACAATTGTGAATGGGATTATTTTCTTCATGTCACTTTTTTCTCTTTCAATATTTGCATATAGGAAAGCCATGGATTTTTGGGTATTGATTTTATAGCCTGCCATTTTACTTTACAAGTCTATTGTTTCTAGGAGTTTCTTGGTAGAGGCTTTAGGGTTCTCTAAGTATAGTATCATATCATCTGCGAATAGTGAGAGCTTGATTTCTTCCTTCCCTACCTGGATGCCCTTAATATCTTTTTCTTGCCTAATAACTATTGCAAGTACTTCCAGTACTATATTGAACAGTAGTGGAGAGAGTGGGCAGCCTTGTCTCGTCCCTGGTCTTAGGGGGAAGGTACTCAGTTTTTCCCCATTGAGAATGATGTTTGCTGTAGGTTTGTGGTAGATGGCTTTAACTATATTGAGGAAAGTCCCCTCTATCCCCATTTTGGAGAGGGTTTTCATCATAAATGGGTGCTGGATTTTGTCAAATGCTTTCTCTGCATCTATTGATATGATCATATGATTTTTATCTTTTCTTTTATTGATATGATGGATTATGTTGATTGATTTCCGAATTAGAATTTGATCTCCCATTTGACCCAGCAATACCACTCCTGGGAATATATCCCAGAGAGGAAAAAAAGTATAGTCCAAGTGACATCTGCACCTGTTTGTTCATTGCAGCACTGATTACAATAGCCAGAATCTGGAAAAAACCTGAGTGCTCAAGAACAGATGGCTAGTTAAAGAAACTTTGGTACATTTACACAATGGAGTACTATGTAGCTGTTAGAAAAGATGAAGTTATGAAATTTACATACAAGTGGTACTACATGGAAAGTATCATGTTAAGCCAAATGAGTCAGAAAGAGCGGGATAGACACAGAAAAATTGCAGTCATCTGGGGAACATAAAGCAACAAAATGGGAGAGTAACACCCAGAAGTGGCTGAGATTAATGCCACGAATTTTGCTCCATGACTTGGAGGCCAGGCACACATGCTAGGGGAAAAGGAAGGTCAGAAAGAGAAGAGAGCACCAGATAAAGGTATTGGGAGGATCCTTCCAGGGTGGAAGAAGCATGCTAAAAGTAGACTATAGACCAAACATGATTGCCACTCAATGCCTCTCTTGCAAACCACAGGACCCAAAATGAGAGAGAGGGAATGCCCTGCCACAGAGGCAGGGTGGGGCGGGGGGATGGGGGGGTGGGAGGGATGCTGGTACCAGTGGTGCTGGAAGATGGGCACTGGTGGAGGGATAGGTACTTGATCATTGTATAACTGAAACCCAAGCACAAAAATTTGTAAGTTTATAACTGTACCTCATGGTGTTTCACTAATAAAAAAAATGAAAATAAATAAATAAAATGTGTTTTGTGCTTTGGTGATGAGAAGCTAGTTCCAGTGACAGAGCAATGCCTAGCATGTGTGAGACTCTGAGTTTCATCCCTAATACCTCACATCACCCAAACACTAGTATATATATCCTTATTGGTCCCATGCATTGACACACCTTGATACAACACCAAAGGACCCTAACGCTGTATCATCAGTCCTAGACTTCTTAGTTATCATCAACAAGACTGGACTCTATATTAAAATAAATAAAATTATATGCATTTATATTGAACATTTAAGATTAAATAAGAAAACACATACTGATTCACTGACATAGAGAATCTAACATTTTCTTTTTTTTTTTTTAATTCCATTTATTGGGGCTGGAGTGATAACACAGCGGGTAGGGTGTTTGCCTTGCACGCGACATGCAGGTTCGATTCCCAGCATCCCATATGGTCCCCTGAGCACAGCCAGGAGTAATTCCTGCGTGCAGGAGCCAGGAGTAACCCCTGTTCATCACTGGGTGTGACCCAAAAAGCAAATAAATAAATAAATAAATAGAATTCCATTTATTTTATGTGAGAATAACATATATTGGCAAATAGTAAATAACTATTATTTTTCTTTAGGCATCATTTTCTTTACACTGTATCATAATTTCATATCGCCCGGTAAGATTGCAAATTGGAATAAAAATGCCAGAAGGAGAGAAAAAAAGCATTTGTACCGAATAAAATTACTTATAGAAAATAACCGTTTTGTCTGTGCTTTTCACTGTTACTTTAAAAAAAAAGATTTTTTTTTACAAAAAAAAAGAACCATGATTTTTTTTCTTTTCAAAATCCATATTAAGAAAACTAGTTTTTTTTTTATTCTTTCCCTTGGTTTGGGGATACATGCATTGGTGCTCCATTCTTACTTCTGGATCTCTGCTTAGGGATCACTCCTGATAGGGCTAGTGAGACCATATAGGGAGCCAGGGAATGTGTCAAAGACAAACTCCCTACAAGCTGTACCTTTTCTCCGACTTCATAAACTTAGTTCTATGAAATTTTAACTAATAGTGCTTAATACTTTTGCATTGTTAGGAAATCTTTTCTATGGAGTTGGGTTTTTAGAGTAAAAATGCAAAGAACATAGCATATATTTAAGTATAGTGTTAATGAAAAACAATGATATTCAACTAAATTTAGGCTCCTAAGTATAATATTTATATGGATATAATTGAAATGTACTATTCCAAATGTATATAAATTGAATTAGATATTAATCCTAGAATTTTAATTGGGTAAGTCAATAATATAAATTTTTTTAAAAATGTGTGAATATTTGGTTACTAATCATTTTTGACAGTCACAATTATGTAAAAGCTATCATGAAATAAAATGTGAAGCAAAAAAATAGATTTATTGATATTAGCAAATGGTACTGTCTGTGACTGAAGATAATGTGAATACTCATTATTTCAGTGATTTAATTACAAAAATCAATTGCACACTGTGTCTGTTTTCTAAAGGGAGATGCATCAACAAAGCATGGATGTGTGATGGAGATATTGACTGCGAAGATCAATCAGATGAAGATGACTGTGACAGTTTCTTGTGTGGCCCACCCAAATATCCTTGTGCTAATGACACTTCAGTCTGCCTGCAGCCTGAAAAACTCTGCAATGGGAGAAGGGATTGTCCTGATGGATCTGATGAAGGAGATCTCTGCGGTATTGCATGTTTCACTGCATTTGTTTCTCTAAAGCTAGTAAATTTTGGATTAATTGCTAATACTTTCCACATATGCACATGTCTTTCCCATTTATTCCTTTTAAGTAGTACTAAATAGTACTAAATAGTACTCAATTTTATATAATTTTCTCTGAAGTTTTTAGTCCCCATAAACTAGATTTATTTCAAGTGGTTTGTCTAGTTAAAGTGATGAATTTAATCTGTTAGCTTTGAAACTTTGAAATCACTTTTGCCAAGACATTCTTATGCCAACACTCACAAACAAAAAAAATTACATTTCTTTTTCTGGGGGGATATCAGATATTTAGGAAAGAGATTTTTTAAAATAAGTTTTCTAGATAGTATGGAAGGTGACATCAATAGAGTAATGAAGAGTTTATAGGATGATAGGAGCAATAATGAGATGACTTGAGGCTGTGAGAGAATGACTTTGGGAAATGATGGAGCTGCCTGATTGAGAGTTGGAAAGACAACTGCCGTTATGTCTAAAGTTCCTTTCTCCATCTGAATCAAGCTCTTAGAGAATACTAAGTGATAACAAAAGACTTATTCTTTCTTTTTTAAAACGTAACATCATTAATTCCACAGAGACCTGACTCTATAAAATGTCCTTGAAACTGTCTTTATTCTGGTATATCAAATTTTTTGCAAGTAGTATAAAATAAATAAGAAAGTACTTTAAAATTAGATGAAGAAAAATAAAAGATGAAAACAAAAAAAAATAAAAAAAGAACGAAGATGGCAGACTTCTGTTATCTGTGTTTAGTTCTTTTTCTCCAAATGTTTCCTTTTGTTTTTACATAATTCTTATTCAATTACCATGAGATATTTACAGGCTTTCATATTTGGGTTACAATCACACAATGATCAAACAACCATCCCTCCACCAGTGCACATTCCCCACCACCAATATTCCCGGTACACCCCCCCCTTTCCACCCTCCCCCTGCCTTTATGGAGAAAGTAATCCCCATATCCTCTCTCTAATTTAGGGCATTATGGTTTACAATGCAGATACTGAGAGGTTATCATGTTTGGTTCATTATCTACTCTTATCACAAATGTATCCTTTCTTAAGAAAATAAGTGATAGCAATGTTTTGCACCAAAACTGATGTGGGTTCATCACAAATATTGCAATAGGCATTTTATTTTATTATTTTTATTTATTTTTAATTGAATCACCATAAGATCCAGTAACAAAGCTTTCATGTTTGAGTTTCAGTCATGCAATGATCGACACCCATCCCTCAACCAGTGCATATTCTCCACCACCAATGTCCCCAATATCCCCCCTCCCACCCAGCCCTCCTCCTGCGTCTATGGCAGACAATTTCCCCCATTTTCTCTCTACTTTTGGGCTTTATGGTTTACAATACAGATACTGAGAGGCTATCGCATTTGGACCTTTATCTACTTTCAACACATATCTCTCATCCTGAATTATCCCTCCAACCATCATTGACTTAGTGATCCCTTCTCTATCACAGCTGTGCAATAAGCATTTTAAAATATGGCATCTACCTATAATACTTGAACTCAAATTATGTTATTTTAAGACTAGTCTGGAATTAGGAAAACATTCAAATTCTCTCAAGTGAATTTCATTTACTCACCTTATCAGATGTCTTAATTTCTTGAATATAAGTTTTCTCTAAACTAAAATGCAATAGTGTTTCTCTCCAATGAGTGGCCATGATAATCAAGCCTATATAATACATGCATTATTAAAAAATTACTTTTTCTTCATATTTTTATTTAATAAAGTTAATATGACACAAAAGAGAAATATCATAAAAGGAATTGAGGAGTATCATAATAGAATAAAGGTTTTTTTTGTCATCTTCTCTGTGAACCCAGGAAAAGAGAGAGTGGTAGGAAGAAAGAAAGGCGAGAGAGAGAGAGAGAGAGAGAGAGAGAGAGAGAGAGAGAGAGAGAGAGAGAGAGAGAGAGAAAGGTAGGGACAAAGAAAAAAAAAGGAAGGATGCCCCTTAATTTGTTTTGAGTCACACCCAGCAATGCTCAGGGGTTACTCTTGTCTCTGTACTCAGGAATTACTCCTGGCGGTGCTTGAGGGATCATATGGGGTGCCAGGGATTGAACCAGGTCGTCCTCATGCAAGGCAAATGCTCTATCTGCTGTACTATCACTCTGGCACCTTGATCTATTTCTTAAAAACAAACAAACAAAAAACAACTTCTGGTTTATTCAGTCACTACATTCATTAGCTTTGCACAAGCTTTGCACTTTTTCTTTTTGAGGGGAGGTTGAGGGTGGGTGACACCCAACTTTGCTCCTGGCTTTGTGTTCAGAGGTTACTCAGGCAGATTCAGAGGATTTCACAGGATACTGGGAATTCAACCTGGGTCAGCAGTATGCAAGGCTAGAGCCCTACCTTGTACAATCTCTCTGGTGCCAAGATTTCAAGGATTGCCATAGAGTGGGAGAAGTTTCAGTGAAGTTTCAGTGAAACTGAATCTGAGAATAGTCAGGAACACAATAAGACATTTAAAGTGATTATAGCACTGTTACATACTGAAACCAAAGAGGCTGCCTCACTCTGCCCTCTACATGAGAAAGTTCAGTGAGAGTTAGACCAATGAAAAGAAGAAACAAAAATTGCTGTATTAAAACTGAACACTTTCTGTGCCTTTTTGTCTTCAACTACACTTTTGTATTTTAAGCGCATTAGATTATATCCATATGGGAAAAACAGGTGTCTGCTGAAAAACGACAGTTAAATCTTTATTTCTGGTCATTCTCCATTGGTCCTGGTTAGAATATGTTCAGTAATGCAGAGATGTTAGTTTATGAGTCTGAAACAAAGGTTGTGATGAATTATTTACCTAGTAGATGTAAAAAATAAGCCACCCAAATAGATTTTTAAAATATCATTAGTTGTCTAGTAGCTTGGAAATAATTTGTAAAAAGAGATACCCAAAATTGAGAGGTTTCATTAAAACTATTTTCTGTAGATTAATTAAACGTAGTGTCTGTCCTCTTCGTGTTTACCTCCCCAAATTAAAACAAAAAATGTGGGCTGACTATGTAACACTCCTTACTATATGTTAATATATTTTTTAATATCCTGATTTAAAATGGCTTGCAATCTGTATAAAATACCCAGAGAACCTTTTCAGGTGTAAAATTTCATCATTTGGGTGGTTTTTTTAACTGTTCTCCAAATCAGGCTCATTTTTACTGTAGTTTAAAATAATTTATAAATTATAAAATTAAATAATTTAATCCTATTGGTGAGAATATATTTTATGAAGTCTTTTAATAATTTCAAAAAGAAAGATGTATATTTAAGAAAAAAGTAATGGAAAGATGTCACTTAATGAAGTGCTAATTGCTGATATTTGTTCTAACAGTATATTAAAAGACAGACAAAGTTGGACATAAGTGAACGAATAGATTAGATTGCATTTATATATTTTCTTTCAAAAGAAGAGTACCCAGTATAAACTAAACTAAAGTTAAACTTTGGAGTAAGACAAATGAGTCGAAAATTAAATTGCTGGAGTGTCCTAAGGAAAGGTACTAAAATGTCTTGGTGGAGATTGGTCCATGGAACTGAGCAATTTGGGATTGATCATGTAAAGGAAGACTGAGAATTATTGCCTTCATTATTTCTATGTTCAGCTTTCAGGTCCAGGCTTGGGTGGTGGATCTACATATCAGATCTACAGTGGTAGGATTTATATTATAATTTCAAGCTTTCTAAAGACCTACTATCAGTGGATTAAAGGGACTATCATCTAATCAACATGTCTGGAAGAAATAGCATCTTCTAGTAGTGTTGAGCTATGTCATTCAGTGGTCTAGAGCCCTTGGTTCATTCTCTGAATGTTGTCTTACCTTGGTAAAAACAGTGCTAGTGTTGTTATTTTTTTAAAGTCAGTGCACACTTTTCTAAAATTAATACACACAAACACACACACACAAAACCATGTGTGTGGGCTGAGTCTTATGGATGTTTTGAGAAAACACACAATAAAAATGTTTAATAATCATAATCTAATTGATACCTAGATGAAAGTCATCTCAGAGGTTTTGACTAGGATTTAGTCAATGGACACGTTTTCATCGTGTAATAAAATATCAAAAGATAAATTGAAATATTCAGCGATAGGCATAAGACTAGCAAGGTAAAAAACAGCCTAAATATCTCCTCTTCATTTAAGGTGCATTTTGATAATACAAATATGTATGTTTCAATTCAACAGATGGTACAAAAGAGGCTCTTTAGTACTGTAAAAATAGCCATATTTTAAATAAAGGTAATATTGTTTCACCTGCTGAGTATAATATTTCTGTACAATAATTCCCTTGAGAAAAGAATGCCAATTGAGCTAAAATGGAGCAACTACTTTGAAATGACTGTTGTTTTGAAGCAACTTTGATTACTAGTGAGAAGTCAATTGGAGAAACCAAGAAATGAATACATATAATTTTTTCATCAAAAATAATACCAAACTTCAATTGATTTTTTAGAGAAAATAAATAATGTATTTTTTTCTCTTTTATTACTGTAACTCTTCTTACTGTTGAAAATGATGTGAAGAACAATGGAACTATATAGAAGTTTAAAAGGTGTGCAAAAATTTTTTAAATTTTTTTAAATTTTTAAATTTTAGGAAAGTTTTTGAACTGAAGAAAAATTTTATAGAAAGCTGGAAATATTTGAGCTATAAAGTAGCTACCTTTTGGTTTTCAAATGTTGAACTGTCACTGTTACTGTCCTCCCATTGTTCATCAATTTGCTCAAGTGCGCCCAGTATCATCTCCATTGAGACAGTTGTTACTGTGTTTGGCACATTAATCAATAAAATCTGGAGCTTGCTGCAAACATATCTAATTAAGTTTAGAACCTGCTCAAAATTATTTAAAACAAAAGCAGACCAACAGTAATTTGTAATTATCATATGTACCTAATATTAGGTATTTTAGATAATACTTGACTAAAAAAATTATATTTTATATTTATTATTGTCTTACAGAAAATTTCCTAAAAAGGAAAGTAATGACTCAATTTTTAATTTTTCAATTAAATTATTTTGTTTTATGTTTTGTTCTGATTCTGAACCTAGTAGTATTCTGAGGGTATTCCTGGTATTGTTCTCAATAGTGACCCCTGACAGTGTCCAGAGAACCATAAATGGTGCTGGAGTTTTGAAAAATAATCTGTCATATTTAAGACAAATACCTTACCTCCTGGGCTGGAGCGATAGCACAGTGGTAGGGCGTTTGCCTTGCACGCAGCCAACGTGGCTGACCCGAGTTCAATTCCTCCGCCCCTCTCGGAGAGCCTGGCAAGCTACCGAGAGTGACTCGCCCGAACGGCAGAGCCTGGCAAGCTCCCCGTGACGTATTCGATATGCCAAACACAAACAACAAAGTCTCCAATGGAGACGTTACTGGGCCCTCTTGAGCAAATCGGTGAACAATGGGAGGACATTATTATTATTATTACCTTACCTCCTATACTCTCTTTGACCTTCTAAAATATTTTAACATCTTACTTTATGTTAGATACTGTGATAGCTGCTTATTATTCCCTGATAACCAAACAGAATATTTTTCATGCCCTTTTGGAATCTACAATTTGGTAAGGAACTAAAATACTAAGTAAATATTTTTTAAACGTAATTATAAAGTATAGGTAGTATTGAAGAAACAGTTCCCTTCTAGAAAGCATTTGTACTACTCATCTCTGCTGTCTATGGCAATTACTCATTATTTCAGTTAAAACATCAGGACAGATTATTTTGTGAAGTTCCATAGTTTATTATGTTTGCATGGCTTCATTAAATTAATCATAATAATTTATTTAGAATCCAATGTACAACTTATCTAATTAGATGGTTATAGCTATTAAGGACAAATAATTATGTGCTATCATATCAAACTATATATCTAGAAAATGACATATATTATGTCTGTCTGTGCTTATCACTGATCATTTATGAACACTGACATAATTTGATATAAGTTAAATTATTCACATCATCAATGTATTGTAACCTACTGGTAGGTTTCAAAAATTGATTTATGTAATTGTTAATAAGCTCATCCTAATATTTTCTCTAATAGTACAATGAGAATTCACTTTCTATATAGAGTCAAAATAAAGCATGCTCTAAAGTTCTACCAAGACAAAATCTTCCATTCACAGTTCCTATCAGGTAGAATTATATTTGATTGCTTAATGAATGATTCTATCGCTCACTTGCCAACCGCTATAACCAAAATCTATTCCCTACTCTAATATCAGCCTGTAATATTGGTTCAGTAGTTAGTAACTGAACAAAGTTTTTGCTAAGACTCTTTATTCTATTTCTCTCTTTCACAGATGAGTGCTCGCTGAACAATGGAGGCTGTAGCAACCACTGTTCTGTTGTCCCTGGAAGAGGAATTGTCTGTTCTTGCCCTGAAGGACTTCAGCTCAGCAAAGACAATAAAACGTGTGAAATTGTGGATTATTGTAGCAATCATCTTAAGTGCAGTCAAGTATGTGAGCAGCACAAGCACACAGTCAAGTGCTCATGTTATGAAGGGTGGAAGCTGGATGTGGATGGTGAAGGTTGCACAAGTGTTGGTGAGTAGATACATATTTTCCTGTATTTAAGGATACTAACAGCTGTTTTTTTGTATGTGTGTTATATATCTTGATATTTCGGAATGAAACTTGAGAAAAAATGCCTAAATATTCTTAAAGAAATTAACAAAAGATTCAGCTGACTTTGGATAAGATTTATGAATAAAATATCTCATTTTGGATCTACTGCAAAGTTGTCTGGATTGAAAGAATTACAATATCCCTTATAAACTCCTTGTCATTACAATCTGTTACATTGTTATATTTTCTTTAAATACTGTTCTCATCTTTTATAAGAGTTTACTTGTGTATGTTCCAAAGTTTTTGGTTTCTTGCACACGTCAAAACTTTTTAGAAGCCTCCAAAACACATCTGTTCCCAATACTCAGAATTGCATTTTTTACATATTTACACAGATAATGAATATGGTGCTCCTGGGCCATCTGAGAGCCTTATATAAACTAAGGATGTGCTCTGACACTTGAGATGTCTTCTGGATCCTTCAAATAATATTTATATAACTCTAGAAAAATAACTTTCTTTGGATATGGTTCTTGTTATAAGTACCTATTTGCCGCAGACTGGCTCGGTCGGGAACCACCAGGCTGAGGGAACGTGGGAGAAGGTTTACAGGAAAGCAGGAGATTCGGCGATGACAGACAGACACCAACACAAGTGAGGCTGAGTGCTGCTGCAAATTTACTGAGCACAGAGTTCCTTTTTTATACAGTCAAGGCAAAATCATAGAACAAAGGGTCAGAATACAATCGGACATTACATCTTATCGTGGTTACTTATTGGTGACATATTCCAAAAAATATCGAGGGACAAAAACACTTTCTTAATACACTTCTTGCATTAAATTAGGACAAAACATTTACCTATGAATTCTTTACAGTGATTACACAGGATTTAATGTCTAACCATGGTTCCCCTTTCTACAGAGTTCTCTATCATTGTTTTTCTTCAGCAACTTTTGTTTTCATCTAACAGGGTCTTAACCACACATCACAATCCAGGAATGGTCTCTGACCTTCCCATATATTGGTTTGCAACACTTTGTTTTTCTGTTAATAAACTCCAGGGTGTATGTGCCTAGATCAGTTTTTGTATGAGGGGATAAAAGTTTCACAATGTCCCTCATTCTCTCATACGGTAACTTATTGTTTTCTTTTATGTTAGGCGCCCTTGCTTGAAATTAAGGGCTGTACTGTATGCTAAGAATCTAATTGTTTCAGCCACAATATTTGGCGGTTTTTCTGGCTCCTGTTATTGTTTGGTTTCACTTATGACTCCTGACCTTTGTCGAACCTAACATCTCCTTAGTTTCCTACAGATTTCACAATGATTAAAAGCAAACTATAACTACAAAGCTTCTACCTATTAATTCTAAATACCTAACTTATAAGTAAAATTGGCAGGCAACCATTATAAACTCCATCCGGGATGCAGAAGGGCCACATACCAAAGTGCCGCAGAAGCACACAAAGCAGGATAAGAAAAAGGGGGCGCCGGAGGCATAGACCCAAATTACACGAACCTCCCTTTCCCGTGGGGCCTGGGCCAGGCCCAGGTCACCATAGCAGGTTGCTACGCGGGCGACACCGTTGACGGCGTGGCACCTATTTATAATAATCAATATTTGTATAACTCTGGGCCTGTGTAAATAGAAATAGTACACAGAATGCTAAGGTAAATATAAAAGCTATTAAGTATTATTAAATATGCATATGCTGATAATTTGTCTACCAATATTTCTGATAGTAACATTATATGACCCAGGCACACAAGTTTATCAGCAATAAACTTTTCATGGACTTGTAGGATTATTTGCATACCAGTCGGTGGGTTAAAGATTGGTATCCACAGCAATCTTCTGCCTACAGGTTGACGCTGGTCAACAGATGTAGAAAGGTTGAAAATCACTCGTCTGGGCCTGAGTGATAGGACAGGAGGTAGGGCATTTGCCTTGCATGCACCTGAACCAGGTTCCATCTGCAGCATCCCATATGGTCCCCAAGCACTACCAGGAATGATTCCTGAGTGCAGAGCCAGGAGTAACACTTGAGCATCTCGGGGTGTGACCCAAAAGGCTAAAAAAAAGGAAAGAAATGGAACCACTTGTCTACTGCCTTGATTACAACTGCTGGTCCTTAAACCCAGGACTTCTGCTGGTCTTCTGGTGACAAATGGGTGATGAATCCTGGCATAGGTTATTTTCTACAATGGCAAAAGCAAACAGGCTTTACTATGTTCTATTTAAACTCTAATCCCCCAGTTGATGTTTGTTTATTACGCATGTGATCCTAGAGAGAATGCTTAAGGCTTCTTGAATCTTGGATTACTCCGTTTTCAAATATCAGTGTTAAGAAAATTTACCCTGAGAGCACTTTGCTAGAGTAACCTGAAATACTTGTTACCAGGGTATTGGGCACTTTAGGAATAATGGATCTGCACTGTCTTCTCCAGATTCTTAATTTGAGTCCTAAGAACAGAGTTTTATGAGTAGGTTGTAAAGGAATTATCGATTTTGGAGGGGAAAATGATTCTCTTTTGTGTTCTTTAACATTTCACTGATGGACATGAGGAATGGAACAGCGAGTAGGGCACTTGTCCTTAACAAAACAGACCTGGGTTTGATCCCAGACACCATTTATCATCCCCCAAACTCTTCCAAAAGGGATCCCTTACCATAGAGCTAGGAATAAGCCCTGCACACTGTTGGGTGTGCTCCCAACAATTTTTTTTATTCTCACTGAAGGAGCATTTCTTTAATTTTGAGTAGATGACAAGACTAACAAAAGTTCTAGCAGTAACTATGACTTTGTCTCCAGTGGAAATAATATTCATATTAATATCATGATAGAAGTATTGGTGGCATCCAAACACATCCTATATTTCAGCTTTACAAACAATTATTATCTAAATAGACATTGGAAGACACTGCTCAATCATGTTGTTGAAAGGATGAATTAAAAACACGGGTAGTGTTACATCTAATTTGTTCCTTTTTGATCTCTATATATGCATTTTAGTATACCTAATTCTATTGTTTGTACATATATTTTTGAACATTTTTTTTCATTTTTGTATTTTTCCAATTTTTTTTATTTGTAAGTGTTGCATATTCTTTGCCAGATTACTAAGTATCTAAACAGTTTTGCTGTTTCTTCTACTGTTGTTTAACTTTCACTATAAAGACCATTCATATTTGGAGAGATAGTAAAGGGGCTAAGACATTTACACTGCTGTCTCCAAAACCCATTTCAAATCTCCATATAGTCCCCCAAGCATTGCTAGGTAATCCCGGAACTGAGCCAGGAGTAAGCCCTGAGCACCACTGTGACATAAAACACCAAGTAAATTAATTAATGAAATAATAAAAATCATAATTCTATATATTCTTTAAGACCTATTGTGTTGCATATTTCTCATTCAATGCAACGTTTTCCCAATTATTTTGTCTTCTACATACTTCTAATTTCTAAACCTATCGTTTTTGTTTACAAAGAACTTGATCAAATTACACACTATATATTTTTTTTCAGTATATTAGTTTCTTGTACCATATGTGGCTTCTTGGGCTGGAGTGATAGCACAGAGAGAAGGGTGTTTGCCTTGCAAGCAGCTGACTGGAGTTCTATTCCTCTGCCCCTTTCAGAGAGCCCAGCAAGCTAGCAAGAGTATCTCGCCTGCACGGCAAAGCCTGACAAGCTACCCGTAATGTATTTGATATGCCAACACAGTAACAACAAGTCTCACAATAATAATGTTACTGGTGCCCACTCCAGCAAATCGATGAACAATGGGAGGACAGTGCTACCATACCTGGCTTCTTATTCAATAATAGAAAAGTAACATTTATTCAATAAGTATAGTTTCAAAAAATATTATTTAATTTTTACTTTAACTATTGTATTGTGGCAAGCACGTGTGTGTGTGTGTGTGTGTGTGTGTGTGGTTGTATTTTTCTGGCAATTAACATTTAATTTCTATAGGCATGAATTTTTTGTTTGTTCATTTTTGGGGGGTAACACCTGGTGATTTTCAAGTTTTACTGGCAAAGCACTCAGAAATTATCCCTGGTAGTGCGCTCCAGAGACCATATGGAATGCTGGTATTAACCAGAATTGGACAAGTGCAAGGCAAACTCTGTACTATCCCTCCAGCTCCAATAGGCCTGGGTTTCTAACAGAATTTTTTTCATTACACTATTTTTCCTTCTAGGCTATAATGTAAGATACTGAAAAAAAATAGCAATTGTTGTAATTATATAGTCATTTAATTTATGTGCATGTTTGGAGTAGAGAAACAGATCAAATATTGATCTTAGACACATTTACAATAATATTTTATGTGAGAATTGACTCCATGCCTGATTTTTCAAAATTCATGTGACAAGATGATTGACTTATTTTACTGGTTTTGTACTTTATGAAACCAATTATAACTTATGTTCAATTGAGAATGCTTCAACATTTGAATATAAGTGGTTAGGCACAAAGATAATTATTCTAATGGAATTGACTCCTTTCACTTTTAGCTAAGAATGAAACTCTAACAATATAGTACCGTTCCTTACCTGATTTCATTTATAATTTGAGTGAAACAAAACTTTCTTTTACCTTGTAAAGCTAAAGTGGTGCTTTTCTTCTATGGTGCATTTAGTCCGCTAGTCTTTGTTCCTCCTCAAGCGACATAGTATACCAAAAAATGTCATTGGCTACATTTATAAGCTTCTGTCTATGCCAGTTTTCTATGAATTTAAAAAATATTATTTTCAGGCTAAATTTTAAGAAGATGACTTATTGTATATAGTTAATTCACTTTATTATTAAAAATATAAAACAGATTCAAAGTTCAATAAAGAGAGCATGAGCCATTGGATTTTTTGAAATCATATTTTTTTACTTTCTCCTTTATTTATTTTTTCTATTATCCCTAGTCTGAGTCCCTCTTTAAAATGTATTCTTTTGTGGAATAGATTTTTTTCTTCTGCTTTAGATTTTTAAGAATAACAGTTATCTTCATGCTTTAACTTGAAACTGTGAATACCCAGTTCTAAGTTGTTTCAAATTTTTCTTTGCAGTTTTCTTATATGTTCACTCTCCTAAGTTACATACAAAGTACCTTTCACTAATTGCTAAAATAATTTTATTTTCTATACGTTTGTGTTTCTTTATGACCTACTGGTATCATGTTAGTTCGTATGATTATTTCTATAGCATTGTAGCACTGTAGCACTGTCCTCCCATTGTTCATCGATTTGCTCGAGTGGGCACCAGTGACATTACCATTGTCAGACTCTTTGTTACTCTTTTTTGCATAATGAATACAACACAGGCTGGATACTCTTGGTAGCTTGCTGGACTCTCTGGGAGGGATGGAGGAATCAAACCCGGGTCAGCTGTGTGCAAAACACACACCCTACCTGCTGTGCTATCTCTCTAGCCTATTATTTCTATAAATACTATTTTATAAAGATTTATTTTTTAATTTTATAAGTCAGGTCACTTGAATAAGATAAACTGATTCCATTTCTTATATATTTACCTTTAACTGCATGGTCCATCACTTTTCTCCTGAATGATTGAAATGTTCAACAAATTTAAAACTAAAGTAGTTTTTCTTTAAAAATATGAATATATAGTTTATTTTTCTGATTTAATTTATTTTTGATTTCTGACTTGTTGTTTTAAGGATAGTCTGACTTGAAAGTATGAATACTATTTCTTGAAAAATTAAAAACAGTAATTTAGCAACATTTGTTTTAATTTTCTCAGCCTGAATTAGAGTTGTACTGTGCTCAAGGCTATCTCTTGGCCAAGCTCGAGAATCATATATGGTGCTGGGGAATCAAACCCAGATTTTTTACATGCAAGCCAAGAAACTTATCTCCTGAACTATCTCTCTGACCAAGTTTTGTATTTTTAAATTTTAGTCATTTCACATCTCATTCAAGAAAAGAAATTAGGTTTAAAGCTCAAAATTCTTAAACAATTATTTCTTATTGGTGTCTTGTGCTTTTTATCTAAAACTTAATCCTCACATATCTGTGTGTCTCCTTGATGAAGTCGTTTCCATTCTGTGGAATTCCTGTGAATTTAAATATAATTTTTGTGGCAGTTATAGATCACATATAATGTTTCCTGCTATTTGATTCTATTTCACCAGTTTATCTGAAATTTTTTGTCTAGTATTCACTCTTTCTCTTGTCCTTCAATTATTGACATTTCTGTCAGTGGTTCCAGATATTATTTTTCAGTTTAGTTCTTACAACTTAAAATCATTTTGCTCAGAACCTTTCCTCCCCCATCCGTTCTCCACTTGCTAATTTTATATAGAGTATTTTTTGGAATCAGTTATGTTTCTTAAATTGAGGCAAATTTTTCAGTGCTAATCAGCACACTGGCTAATATGCTGGCTGGTAGTCACTTACATTATAATCACAACATCAACAATTACTCTGCCTTATTTTCTGTATTTTTTCTTTTGGATTCACACCCGGCATTGCACAGAGGTTATTTCTGGTTCATACACTCAGGAATTAGTCCTGGAAGTGCTCGGGGTACCATGTCTCGGGGTACCATGTCTGTTGCTGGGAATCAAACCCGGGTCGGCAGCGTGCAAGGCCGCGTGCAAGGCAAAAAAACTCTGTGCTATCACTCCACCCCCTCTGGCTTATTTTCTTACATTGTCTTATTTCTTCAGTTTGGAAAGAAAACATTGAGACAAGAAAAGTTGTACCATTTTGTACTGAAACGAGAGTATAAAATCTAGCTGCAAAGAATATAATTAATAAAAATGTGTCAGATATGAAATAAAAATTAGTAATTAGCAGATACGCTATCATTAGAACTAATAGGTAAGAAATATAAGGAAACTCAGGAATGAGGTCATGGAGTTTAACACCTCACCATGATTTTCTTATCAATCTTAATAAATAACAACTTTATAAATTTATCCTCTACAAACAGTTTAAAATAGCATTGTTTTACTTATAAAAAGAAATCAAAATTCTTTAGCTGGTTATTTAGGGTCTCTTTTTTCTTGTTTTATGTGTAATCAAAATGGAAATTTTACTATTCTTAGTTAAGAGTTTCTATCCAGTTAAATTCTTGTTTTTGTCACTGTCACTGTCACTGTCCTCCTGTTCTTCATCGATTTGCTCAAGCGGGTCCAGTAACATCTCCATTGGAGACTTTGTTGTTACTGTGTCTGGCATACAGAATACATCACGGGGAGCTTGCCAGGCTCTGCTGTGCGGGCGAGATACTCTCGGTAGCTTGCCGGGCTCTCCGAGAGGGGCGGAGGAATCGAACTCGGGTCGGCCATGTTGGCTGCATGCAAGGCAAACGCCCTACCACTGTGCTATTGCTCCAACCCAAATGCTTGTTTTTAAAATTAGTAATCAGAGTAAATGCATGATCATCAAGAATATATAATTTCACAGGCATAACTTCATTTAGTATCTTTTAATGATCTATCATCAATACAAATTTTCAGCATGACAATATGTACTATACTTTCTCTGCACACTTGAATCTAACATGAATTTCTTCAAAACTCCCTCCTCTGTGAATAATTTCTACAAATTTATTATTTTATAAACTTTATTGATCAAGCATCTGAAATGGAATAGGTAATTAACTTATTAACGTAAACAAATTTTATGACTACTTCTCTGATTATACCTAATGAAACAAACAGGGAGATAGATTATTTCATGTTTCCAGGGTTTAGAGCTAAAAGATGTTACAGCAAAGATTTTAAAATTATAATAAAATTATAACAAATATAAAAATCACCTTCATGCACATTGAGCATTCAATATATAGGACCAATACTGTAAAAAATCTTTAAGGGCGGCCAGAGGGGACCCAATGGCTCTTGACCTCGCCACCCACATTTTGGGGTGGACCCGGACGCTCACCCAGCCAGATGACGAAGGAGATGAGGGCCAATAAGGTAGATTGATCAGTTGCCATTTATTCCATTCTCCCCACACACCTGCCCCAGTCTCTGAGGCTCCGATTCTGGACTCACACTGCTCCTCATCCCTGTCTTCTTCTGTCTCTCCTGCTCATCTCTCTGCACTCCATCTCGCAGCTTGGGCTCTCCCTCTCTCCATGCTTGCTCCTATATTCTTCTACATTCTTCTCTCTCTGTCTCCCTTACTAGTCTCTCCGTGGTCCATCTTGCTGGCCTGTGCTCTCTCCTCTCTCCTCAGGCCTCTTGTCTCCAACTCCCTTATTTCTCCAGGCTGACACTGCCCCCAGTCAGGTAGCCAAATCAACATAAGAAAGCCCTTCCTGAGGACCCACCAGCTTCAAAGGGAACACCATCAAGAATATTCCAAAACCCTTCCTGACTGCCCATGGACAAAATACACCTTAATGTGTTTTTCACTTTTCCTCAGTCCAATAGCTATCAACATATAAATAGTAGCTACTTTTGTATGGACACAGTAAGAGATAACATTGAGACTTGTAGGGTAGCTCTCCTGGGACCATTTTGCCACAGACTCACACTACAGCTCAGGCCAGATTAATTATTCCTAAATGTAGTAGGGTCCAAATCTAGTCATTACATTTGGATCATGACCTCATTTGTTCATGACCAAGCTCTTAACTTATAGTAAAGCATTATGGCGCTTTGGCAAGGCCCATCTCGATACCAGGGTAGCACATAGCTTACCGTTTGCCCTGGTTCCATCCAGTCCCTCATCGGGACCCTGCTTTTGGAGGCGCAAGGAAGTAAAGGCAGCTGAGGCTTAGGTGAGAGAACAGATGTCCAAGAGGGAAATATCACTGAGAGTCACATTACAAAAGCATGTCTTCTTGTGTCAATACAAAAAGGATATTTCCCTGAATAAACTATGCAAAGAACTTAGGGAGAAGAGCAAAACAATATTTACAAGTCAACAGAGCACAAAGAAAGTTACAAATAAACATAAAGGTATAGGAGCACTGTGATGGGAGCAACACATTAAACCTAAACTACCTGAGGCCATGAAGGAAGAACAAAACAGTGTTATCCTGCACAATACTATATTATTGTAAAAGTATAAAGTCCCTTATCAAATAAGGAGTAAGTATACTTTTCTTATAGAGTGCAACCATAAACACCATGAATGAATGCCATGCTCTGTGCCAAAGGGCTGAGAAGTTTACACTTTTTAAAGCTTAAGAAATTTTAAAAGAAGCTTCTTTAATGTTCTTAGAAAACTGGTTTCAAGACTATGAGTCCCCTAATCTATTACCTGTTTATGAAGCTCTGTGTTGTTACCTCAAACAGAAATTTTGATATAGGTGATAGACCATTTTTAATAAGATGTTCATTTCCTTCCTTCCTTCCTTCTTTCCTTCCTTCCTTCCTTCCTTCCTTCCTTCCTTCCTTCCTTCCTTCCTTCCTTCCTTCTTTCCTTTCTCCCTTCCTTCCTTCCTTCCTTCCTTCCTTTCTTCCACCCTTCCTTCTACTCTTCCTTCCTTCTTTCTCCCTTCCTTCCTTCCTCCCTTTCTTCCACCCTTCCTTCCTTCCTTCCTTCCTTCTTTCTTCCACCCTTCCTTCATTTCTTCCTTCCTTCCTTCATTCCTTCCTCGCTTTCTTCCTCCCTTCCTTCCTTCCTTCCTTCCTTCCTTCCTTCCTTCCTCCCTTTCTTCCACCCTTCCTTCGTTTCTTCCTTCCTTCCTTCCTTCCTTCCTTCCTTCCGAGGTTTCTTCCTCCCTTCCTCCCTCCATTCCTTCCTTCCTTCCTTCCTTCCTTCCTTCCTTCCTTCCTTCCTTCCTTCTTCCCTCCCTCCCTCCCTCCGTTCCTTCCTTCCTTCCTTCCTTCCTTCCTTCCTTCCTTCCTTCCGAGGTTTCTTCCTCCCTTCCTCCCTCCATTCCTTCCTTCCTTCCTTCCTTCCTTCCTTCCTTCCTTCCTTCCTTCCTTCCTTCCTTCCTTCCTTCTTCCCTCCCTCCCTCCCTCCGTTCCTTCCTTCCTTCCTTCCTTCCTTCCTTCCTTCCTTCCTTCCTTCCTTCCTTCCTTACTTCCTTACTTCCTCTCTTTCCCAGCATTTTCTTCTGGCTCTTGGTGTCTCAAGTGATATACTTCTATAAATCTTAAAGACTTTCCTTTGTAAATTTCTTTATTATCTTGATGCTTTCAATATTCTCTCTTTATCTTTGGCTGCTGTCATTTGGGTTATAATCTGTCTTGAAGTTTTTCTCTTGGTCTATTTTTTTACTGTGACCTCTCTGGACTCTTGAATCTTAATTCCTGCCTTTCTAACTCTGGGAAATTCTTAGCTATGTTTTTGAATCTAGTAGTTCTTCATTAAATTTGCCTTTCTATTCTTCAGGGTCTCTGATGAGTCATGCTGTTTCACTTGATTTCATCCAATTAGTTGTCTGGTGTGTTCATTTTTTTTTTAAACTTCTTACCATATTATGTTTTTTTTTTTACATTTTCAAGCACCTTGATCTTTTCCTCAGCTATTATTCTGTAGTTCAGGCTCGTGTGTGTTATTGTGTGTGTATTTTAATCAGCATTTATATTATTAATCCCTGTCATTCCTGCATTTTGAATTCTCATTTCTGCTCTCATACTTTCTTTTTTTGTGTTGAATCACCGTGAGATATAGCTACAAACTTTCATGTTTGGGTTTGGGTTTTAGTGATACAATTATAGAGCATCCATCCTCCACAAGTGCACATTCTCCACCACCAATGTCCCCAGTATACCCCACCGTTTCCAACCTCCCTTTGCCTGTATGGCAGATAATTTCCACCCATACACTCTCTCTACTTTTGGGCATTATTGTTTGCAACATGGATACTGTGAGACCATCTATCACTTATCACTTAATCACTTAATCCCCGTTATTCATCGATTTACTCCAGCGGGTGCCAGTAACATCTCCATTCATCCCGGTTGCGTGCTAGCGTAGCCCAATGGTATCTGTTCGTTCTAGGAACATGCAGAGCCTCAAACCGATCATTCAGGGTCTTGACGAAGACTTGACGAGACTATCTATATTGGTCCTTTATCCATTTTCATTTGGTCCTTTATCTACTTTCAGCACATATCTCCCATGCCAAATGATTCTCCAACCTTCAATTGAGTTAGTGATCCCTTCTCTATTCTATCTGCCTTTTCCTCCAGCTAATGAGACAGACTTTCAACTATGGAACAATATTCCTGGCCCTTGTCTTATACTTTCTTATATAGGTATGGCTTGCTGACTACAAAGGCTTGTGCCTTTATTTCCTTGTGCTCATTGAACATATTCAACGTAGTGTCACTAAAGTCACTCAGTGTTTCCAGAACTGGTTGGTACTGGTAGAGACTTTGTGTTATCATCTGATATCACTGACCTTGGTGATTTCTATTTGCCTTCTCATTGCTTTTGTTGTATTCCTGCTGTGCCGAGGGTGACTTCTCCTAGTTTAGAGATTTGAAAGAGAGAATATGGTAGAGGGAGTTGGGCATGGAGGCCACTGGGGCTCAACTTGCACAAAACCGGATATGTTTCTAGATGAAAAAAGGATCCAGAATGTCAACTGGGAGGTTGTCATCAACTGAAGTATTGGAAGAGCTAGCAGGGGGTTAGCATATGTGGATATGACCAGCTGAAAAGAACTCAACTGCATACTTTTATAAGTTACTGCTAAACGATTTTGCAATTTTGTTGATTCTCTGTTACTAATGGCCAGCATTATTGTCCCAGTGTTTCAGTGAACAAACTATGAGATAAAAGGTGTTTCATGAGGCTTACTTATGAAAATATGAATAAAGTGGACCACATATATATCTATAAATAGATATACATATACATGTATACATATACATATACATATACATATATATGTGTGTTTTATTTCTGTTATGGACAAATATAACTTCAAAATGATTGTAGAATTTATGTTCCTCTACCATTTTATAATAGTTCCTGATTTCCCTAGTCATCACTATTACTTGATAGAATGATGGGTATAAAGCATGCTCCTCCACTTAATAGAAGTATGATTCTGGTGTATTATTTATCTAACTTTTCTTTGCCTCTTCCCATGCAAGGTGAAAATAAGCATCACCCATTTTCTAAGGCTTTGCTACATTCATAGTCATTTTCCTATTTATAGTTTATTATTGATTCTCTCTCCTTATTTAGGTACTTATAAATTGGCATGTTTATGCATTTTTATATATTGGCATTACCACACATTTCATATAATTTATTAGTATTTCAAACAAATGGCATAGTTTTTGATAGCCTATTTTCTTGATTTCATCAATTTTTGTTATCATGTTTAAATTTTATTTGAAAATTCTATATTTTCTGGACTTTTGAATTTATTTTATAAATTTTGAAAAGTTTAATTATATATTTAATTTAGTTATTCATGCTACATAGACAAGAAATAGCACTGAATTATTGGCATTTGTAATTTTTTTCTTAAATATTACCAAAGCTTTATATACACGCACAAATCAACGTGAAAGAGGCAAAATGTATAATTCTGGGTAATACTGGATTATATTACTATTTGTACTACTGCACTATTCACATATGCCCATACTCATTACCATGTTTCATTTTTAGAAAAGTCTTAATACATGTATTCAAGAATATTAGACCTTTTTAAATCATGAAGTTCAGAGATAGCAGTATATTCACAAAAGAGTGCAACTATTGCCACTGTTTTATTTTAAAAATAGTTTTAGATGCTTCTCAAAACAAATCCTGTAGATGAAAAAAATCACTCTCCGTTAATCATGTAGTACGCAGATACTTTGGGATTGGCTTCTTTCACTGGACCACGTTTTTTCAAGAACAACCATGTTTTAGCACATATCGCTATTTCAATTATATCTTTGCTGAATAATTTATTGTTTTTATATGCTACACTGCCTTTGGTTTTTCCATTCAAAATTAAGTTTATGGACAAATTATTTTAATTTTACGATCCTAATGAGCAAAACTGGTATAAATATTTTGTACAATTATGTGGGTCAAGTATTTTTTTCTATTGATAACATAAATAGAATTTCTAGGTCTTACAATAAATTAATGTTCAAACTTTTAAGGAGCTGGAAACATTTTCTTTTCCTATTTTTATTTTTTTAAACTTTTTTTATTTTTTTTAATTTTTTTAAAATTTTTTTTTTTATTAGTGAAACACCATGAGGTACAGTTGTAGATTTACAATTTTGTTGTGCTTGGGTTTGATTATACAATGATCAGATACCCATCCCTCCACCAGTGCCCATTTTCCACCACCAAGGATAATATCCCCCCCACCCCCATCTCCCCATCCCCCCCCTGCCTCTGTGGCAGGGCAATCCCCTGTGTTCTCTCTCTCCTTTTGGGTGTTGTGGTCTGCAAAAGAGGCATTGAGTGGCAAACATGTTCAGTCCATAGTCCACTTTCGACATGCATCTCACCTCCTGAGAGGATCCTCCAAACACCCTTTATTTGGTGTTCCCTTCTCTATCTAAACTGCCCTTTCCTCTAGGATACCCGGCTGGCCTCTAAGTTATGGAGTAATCCTCCTGGTGCTGATCTCAGCTATTCTTGGGTATTAATCTCATATTTTGTTACTTTATATCCCCCAGATGAATGCAATCTTTCTATGTCTATCCCTCTCTTTCTGACTCATTTCGCTTAGCATGATACTTTCCATGTTGTACCACTTGTATGTAAATTTCATGACTTCATCTTTTCTAACAGCTACATAGTACTCCATTGTGTAGATGTACCAAAGTTTCTTTAACCAGTCATCTGTTCTTGGGCATTCAGGTTTCTTCCAGATTCTGGCTATTGTAAAGAGTGCTGCAATGAACAAACAAGTGCAGATGTCCCTTCGACTATACATTTTTGCCTCTCTGGGATATATTCCCAGGAGTGGTATTGCTGGGTCAAATGGGAGCTCAATTTCTAATTTTTTGAGAATCGTCCATACTGTTTTCCAGAAGGGCTGAACCAGTGGACATTCCCACCAACAGTGAAGGAGTGTCCCTTTCTCGCCACATCCACGCCAGCATCGGTTGCTTTTGTTCTTTTGAATGTGGGCCAGTCTCTGAGGTGTGAGATGGTATCTCATTGTGGTTTTGATCTGCATCTCCCTGATGATTAATGATGTAGAGCATTTTCTCATGTGCTTTTTCGCCATTCGGATTTCTTCTTTGAGAAAGTTTCTGTTCATTTCATTGCCCCATTTTTGGATGGGGTTGGATGTTTTCTTCTTGTGGAGTTTAACCAGTATTTTGTATATCCTTGATATCAACCCCTTGTCAGATGTGTATTCGGCGAATATCCTTTCCCATTCTGTAGACTGTCTTTGTATTTTGGTCACTGTTTCTTTGGAGGTGCAGAAGCTTCTTAGTTTAAGATAGTCCCATTTATCTATCTCTGTTTTCACTTGCTTGGCCAGTGGCATGGCATCTTTGAAGATACCATTAGCTTCAATGTCATGGAGGGTTTTGCCAACTTTGTCTTCAATGTACCTTATGGTTTCTGGTCTGATGTTGAGGTCTTTAATCCATTTTGATCTTACTTTTGTACATGGTGTTAGGCAGAGTTCTGAGCCCATTTTTTTGCATGTAGCCGTCCAGTGATGCCGGAGCTGGAAACATTTTCAAAGTGATTGCATCGTAATTAAATTTCACTAGCAGTGTAAAAATAATAATAATGATGATCTGCCATTAGCTATTATAGTATATTTTTCTATCATAATCAAACAAATGAGTGACGGTGTAGTTCATTGGGTTCTAGTTGCTTCTGCCTGACGAGTAATGATCTTAAGGTTTTTGTATTTTTCACTTTTTAAAGAGGAATCAAAATTTTCTATATATTTTGGGTATAAATTCCTAATCAGAAATATAATTTGAAAATATTTTCCCTCTTTGTATGTTGCTTTTTCACTTTTCAAAAAAAATTGATGATCCTTTACTTATATTTATTTTGGTTTTTTCCTTTTTTCTTAGCAATTTTAGTTATTGCTAAGAAACCAGTGCCTAATCAAAGACCACTGAAATGTACTTATATATATTCTAGACATTTTGTGCATACATCTATGTACAAAACATATTTGTATGTATTATTCATATAGTGTATAATTTTGATCATTATATTTAGTTATTACTGGATTTGGCATATCAATTTGGTCTATTTGGCACCAAACATCAGCCAAGCGGCACAAATGCTTGCGGACTTTGACCGTGAGTGTGGAAAGGTCGGACTACAGCTGAATCTTACGAAGACAATGTTTATGAGAAACAGCCTTGTTCCTGACGCTCCATTCGCTCTCAACGGAACCACCATCTCCGAATGCAACAGTTATATATACTTAGGTCGAGAAATCAACATGATGAATGACCTGGCACCTGAGTTACGCAGGAGGAAGAGAGCGGCTTGGAATGCCTTCAAGAGCATTGAAGAAATAACTAAAAGGACAAAGAACCTCCAGCTACAAGCACATCTCTTTGATTCCACTATTCTTCCTGCATTAACATATGCCTCAGAGACCTGGACCCTACGAAAACAGGATGAGAACACTATTCGGGTCTCTCAAAGAGGAATCGAAAGAACTATGCTTGGAATATCACGATTCACTCAAATGAGAGATAGAATCCGGAGTTCTGATCTTCGTCAACGCTCAAGAATCAGGGATGCTGTCTCATTTGCCAAGACATCAAAAATCAGATGGGCTGGACATGTAATGAGGTTTACAGACAACCGCTGGACTAGAGCCATTACTGATTGGATTCCACGAGACATCAAAAGATCATGTGGACGCCCACCTATAAGATGGTCAGACTTCTTCGTCAAGACCCTAAATGATCGGTTTGAGGCTCTACATGTTCCAAAAACGAACAGATACCATTGGGCTACGCTAGTACGCAACCGGGATGAATGGAGACGTTACTGGCACCCGCTCGAATAAATCGATGAATAACAGGGATTAAGTGATTAAGTGATATTTAGTTATGTTATATGTTTAGAGCTAAATTTTATAATATAGCATAAAGTTTAACTTTAATTCATCTGCCTGTGGAAATTCATAAATTCTTGATAGAGTAATCATTTCAATATTGAACAACTAGCTATACAACAAAGTTTTAACAAAATCTCTGAACTCATAAGCCTCCTTCAGTGACTGAGAAGTTCCCAGGTCATCCAAAATCTGGAAAGAGGTGGGGAAAAGATTGGCACATATTAAATGTCCTGCAGTTTGCTTATAACAAGCATCTTTTCTTGGATAAAAGTTCTTTGAATTGATGACAGACCTTAATTTCTGGAATTGAAAAAACAGGTCATTTGATTATTTTTGTTAATGCCTTTTTTTTTTACAGAGAAGAGGATTATGGAATGCCTTTGATTTATAATGCAGGAATTGGCTTTATAATCCTCTTCATGTTTGCCAAAATTTGAAATAATTCTTTGAGATTTATAAAGCAAGAATACTGGCATAAAGCATACAGTTAAGAGGATATGGTAAACCCACTTTGGGAACAGGCTAGTGTTACATTATTTTGACTTTGGAACTATGATGGAGCCTCACTTTTAAAAAAATTGATAACAAAATCATTCCCCATTTGACTGTAGAGGCCAATGAAGATTACAATTATTGTTCTTAGACTTATAGCTTTCATACATTACTGTCCCTAAAAAACATGTTCCTGACTAGAGAGTTCTCTGCCTCTTTATAGTTATGTGATCCTATATGAGATAGTAACCTATTGTCTAAGAAGTATTAATAGTTTATTTTATTTAATTACACATGCTTTTAAGGCTATTCATTTCTATATGATTCCAATTCTGGATTTCTCATTTTAAAATTTGTTAGACAAATTGTTTATTTGCCACAATTTTGTCATTTTTTTTCTTCAGTCTTTGGTTTTGTGTCATGTGCAGCAATGCTAGGGCTATTCCTGACTCTGCACAGGACTGGCCGTGTCTGGATCAGGGTCTCATCATCTTGAGTGAGGATCAGTCCTGTGTGAGGCAATTACTAACTTTCAGTGATACATACTGAGATTTCTTTATGCATTCATGCCATTGAATATGTGGATTGTTTTCACATCCTATTTTTTTTGAACTAATACTTTTGGAGAAAAGAAAATTTCACAGAGAAAAAAGAAGAAACTGAACTCAAGCTAAGGTTTCTAATTAAGTTGCTAAGATCCCAGAGACTTAATTTACTTCAGAGCTAGAATTTTTTTATAAAAAGTACTTGGTATCAGTATTTTATTTTTTTTAGTATGTGAGCAGCTTAGCAGTGTTTATTTTTAAATTTAATTTCATTGTGCACAGAATATTCATTATTAAGCAGATTCCTAACTATTCCTTTACATTTACTTTGTAAAGCAGTACCTGACCATTTCTTTAAATATTTCATGTGTGTTCAAAAGAAAAAAAATTATGATTCTGATTTCTATGTAATTTTTGTGGGTTGAAATTTTTGTTTCCTTATTGTTCTAATCATATTTCTGATCATAACTGATCTCATATCTTATTTTACTAGAAATTGTGTCCAAAATATTTACAAATTGATTATAGATTTATCAATCTCCCTATTCAATTAAATCAGATTTTTCTTTGTGTGTTTTCAGTGTACATAATTAAGTTTTCAACTTTTTAAAATTTTATTTCATATGTTCTTTTCTTTTGTATTGTATAAGAGTAAGCCTTTTATTCATATTCAAACTATTTGTCTCAAGATCTATTTGACTATTTTTGATATTGTATTATTTATAGTTTAATCATTAAATAAATATTTTGCATATAAAAATTGGGAATCTTGTAAATACATCTTTTTTGAAGGTATTGAAGAGTTAACAATTGAATCCACTTGCCCAACCTTTTGTCTAATGGGAAAACTTTCAATTATTATTTTAATCTCTTTGTTAATAATTAGTCTCAGATCTTCTTTCTCCTGATTGAGTGTTGGGAGTTTATAGGATTCCAAAAATTCATGCTTTCTTCTAGGTTCTCCAGTTTTATGAAATGATTTTTATAGTAATTTCAACAGTACTTTTGAATTACTGCGGTATTTTTTTGTAACTTTTCCCTTTAATTTCTACACAATTTATTAGACTTTTTATTTTCCTTTTCACTTTGTGAGTCTATGTAGGGGTAATCGATCTTGTTTTAGAAAGCCAAGTCAGTCCATCCTTTGTTTTAGTTCCTCCCTTCTTCTGCTTACTATAGACTCTTAGTTGATCTCTTTCTAGTAACTTAAAATGTCTAGCTAGGGATCTATAGAAATACTACTGCAGACGAGTTTGCAAAGCAAAACATTCTGCATGCCTTGGAATAAATATCTGGCTCTTTCATATGGTCCCTTGAGTACAGAAAAGAATGATTCCTGATTACAAAGCCTGGAGCACTGCTGGATATGACCCCAAACCCCACAAAAGATTATTTTAAAATGTATAGTTCGGATATCTACCTGAATTTTTTTCTTGTCTCCTGATTAATATTTGCACTGATATAAGCTTCCTTCCTCTTAGATCAACTTCTACTATGTTCATACATTTTGCTAGGTCTTATCTTTACTTTTATTTTTTTTCAAGGAACCATTTGATTTCTTCTTTGATTTACTCTTTGATCCACTAGTTGTTCAATATTAAATTATTTGATTCCCAAACTTGGCACATTTTCCAGGCTTAGTTTACAATTTTTTCTGCTCTTTATCAGAGAATATCATAGTTATGAGTTCTGTATTTTTGTTTTATGGAGACCTATTTTGTGTTCCAACATGCCTACTTTGTGATATTGAAACATATAACTTAATTCTTTCTTCTTGGTAATAATTTTGTCAACTTTATATTATTATATTTTCAGATATACAACCCTTTTTTAAAATTTTTATTAGTGAAACACAATGAGGTACATTTGTAGACTTACAAATTTTTGTCATTGGGTTTCGATTATACAATGATCATATGCCCATCCCTCCACCAGTGCCCATTTTCCATCACCATGGATCCCAGTATCTGTCCCCCCCATCCCCCCCATCCCACCCTGCCTCTGGCAGGGCATTCCCTTTTGTTCTCTCTCTCCATTTGGGTGTTGTGGTCTGCAGAAGAGACATTGAGTGGCAATCATGTTCGGTCCATAGTCTACTTACAACATGCACCTCCCATCCTGGGAGGATCCTCCAAATACCCTTTATTTGGTGCTCCCTTCTCTATCAGCTGCCTTTTCCCCTAGCATGCCTGGCTGACTTCTAAGCCATGGAGTAATCCTCCTGGTACTGATCTCAGCTATTCTTGGGTATTAATCTCCTATTTTGTTACTTTATGTCCCCCAGATGAATGCAATCTTTTTATGTCTGTCCCTCTCTTTCTGACTCATTTCACTTAGCATGATACTTTCCATGTAGTACCACTTGCATGTAAATTTCATGACTTCACTTTTTCTACCAGCTACATAGTACTCCATTGTGTAGATGTACAAAAGTTTCTTTAACCAGTCATCTGTTCTTGGGCACTCAGGATTTTTAGATTCTGGCTATTGTAAAGAGTGCTGCAATGAACAAACAAGTGTAGATGTCACTTCGACTATACTTTTTTGCCTCTCTGGGATATATTCCCAGGAGTGGTATTGCTGGGTCAAATGGGAACTCAATTTCTAATTTTTTGAGAATCGTCCATATTGTTTTCCAAAAGGGCTGAACCAGTCGGCATTCCCACCAGCAATGAAGGAGGGTCCCTTTCACAACTTTTTGATATGAAAATATTTTTTATTCCTCATATTTTCACTTCTTTTGATTTTACTTGTCAACATTAGAATTCTTAAGACAATATGAAAACAGTTCTAGTGATATGTATCTCAGTGACACATTAGTAATTATTTCACTGATTATTTCTAAAATTGCTCTTAAGAGATTGTGCTAAGTTTAAAATGAATGGTTCTATTATACACGTATACTTATGCATTTAAAATTAACTTTTAAAAAGAGTTAATTTTTTCTAGGTTCTCTTGTTTCGTGGCATGCAGACTTTCAAAGTAATCTCTGATGATCTTTTGAATTTCTTTGGTTTCTGTTGTGATAT
The DNA here is from genome assembly GCF_029834395.1 of Sorex fumeus. Taxonomy (NCBI): domain Eukaryota; kingdom Metazoa; phylum Chordata; class Mammalia; order Eulipotyphla; family Soricidae; genus Sorex; species Sorex fumeus. Next base: position 25,157,600 of record NW_026606092.1, read on the forward strand.
CCCCATTCTGATTTCTGATTCGGTTTATTAGGGTTCTCTCTCTCTTTCTCTGTGAGTCTTGCTAGTGGTTTATCTATCTTGTTTATTTTCTCGAAGAATCAGTTCTTGGTTTTATTGATCTTTCAGATTATTCTTTTGTTTTCCATGTAGTTGATTTCTGTTCTAAGTTTTATGATCTATTTCCTTCTGCCTGGTTTGGGCTCCTTTTGTTGGTCCTCTTCTAAGATCTTGAGCTGTGAAGTCAAGTTGTTTATGTGGAATGTTTGCAGAGCTATAAATTTTTCCCTTAACACAGCTTTGGCCGCATTCCCTTGGTTCTGGTGTCTTAATTCCCATTTGCTTCCAGGAGTGCCCAAGAACAGATGACTGGTTAAAGAAACTTTGGTAAATCTACACAATAGAGTACTATGTAGCTGTTAGAAAAGATGAAGTCATGAAATTTACATACAAGTGGTACTACATGGAAAGTATCATGCTAAGAGAAATGAGTCAAAAAGAGAGGGACAGACATAGAAAGATTGCATTCCTCTGTGGAACATAAAAAAACAAAATAGGAGACTAACACCCAAGATAAATACCAGGAGGTTCACTCCATGGCTTGGAGGCCAGCCACACATGCTAGAGAAAAAGTCAGCTCAGATAGAGAAGGGAGCACCAAGTAAAGAGTGTTGGTGGATCCTCCCAGGATGGGAGAAGCATGCTGAAATTAGACTAGAGATCAAACATGATTGCCACTCAATGCCTCTTTTGCAAACCACAGCACCCAAAAGGAGAGAGAGAATAAAAGGGAATGACCTGCCACAGCGGCAGAGTGGAATGGGGGATATGGGTGTGGGAGGGATACTGGGATCAGTGATAGTGGAGAATAGGCACTGGTGGACGGATGGGTATTCGATCATTGTATAACTGAAACCCAAGCACAAATATTTCTACATCTACAACTGTACCTCATGGTGCTTCACTAATAAAAATTAAATAAAAAAAATAAAAAACAAATTAAAAAAAAGTTAATTTATTCAAACTCTAAGAGTAATACTCCATTTGACTTTTACACTTGAAAATTTCATTTTGTTTATTATCTAGCTGTTTTTCCATTAATTTCCCATGTGACAAATTAGATTAATTGATTTTAGAGTTTTTATCTATTGTTACATTTTTAACTAATTCCAGATATCTTTTGTAATTCTTTTAGATTTTAAGAATTTATTTTCTAATATTGTAAGCAGAAATTTTTCATTTGCAAGTAAAAATGCTATCTTCAATGCTGTTATATAAATAAAGGGAACAATTTAAGTGCTTTACTTAGTTAATTTGTATTGATATAATATTGGAATATATTTTAGGTGTGTATTATCTAAAATAAATATGAGTATATTGTACGTTCAATTCACTAAGGATCAGTTTTATCTTCACCACAGAAATGCTTCTACTTGTCAGATTTAACCACCCATTTTTTTATTTCTTTCTGGTAGCCACTAATTGTTTTGTGGTTTAAATCCACTAACAGTGTTAAAGGTTTTGTATTATTCACTGTTTATTTATTTTTATTTATTTATTTTTTGGGTCACACATGACCATGCACAGGGGTTACTCCTGGCTCTGCACTCAGGAATTACTCCTGGTGATGCTTGGGTGACCATATGGGATGCTGGGAATCAAACCCGGGTCAGCCGCATGCAAGGCAAATGCCTGACCTGTGCTATTGCTCCAGCCCCATATTGTTTATTTTTATGTATATCACATATTAATGAGATCTTATGGTGTTTATTATTATCTGTACTAAACATATTGTCCTCTATGTCTGTACATATTGTTGCAAATTGCAGGATTTAATCAATTTTTAGGCTGAGTACTATTTCATATTGTAACTATGATATATGTATATATTTATATCAAAATTCTGACAATGTTTAGTAATTTTCAGATATTGAAACACTTTTTCATTTTATTTTTTTACTTTATTTATTTGGGCTGGAGCGATAGCACAGCGGGTAGGGCGCTCGCCTTACAAGCGGCCAACATGGCCGACCCGAGTTCGATTCCTCCGCCCCTCTCGGAGAGCCCGGCAAGCTACCGAGAGTATTCGATATGCCAGACACAGTAACAACAAAGTCTCCAGTGGAGACGTTACTGGGCCCGCTCGAGCAAATCGACGATCAACGGGAGGGCCTTTACCTTTACCTTTACTTTATTTATTTATTTATTTTTGCTTTTTTGGTAAAATCTGGTGATGCACAGGGGTTAATCCTGGATCATGGACTCAGGAATTACTCCTGGCAGTGCTTGGGGGACCATAAGAGATTCTGTGAATCGATCCCTGGTCAGCTGCATGCAAGGCAAACACCCTACACACTGTGCTATCACTCCAGCCCCTGAAACACTTTTTTAATGTGCAAAATATAAAATTTAAGTTCAAATCTCTTTTTGAAATCTCCTTCCCTTTCCCTTATTTATGTTGATGCATCTTCAAATTCATTCAGTCAATAGGATATATTTCAAAACATCCTTGCATTATGGAAATAGCCACCACTTCCCTTTGATGGAGCTTCTCCCACGGTGACAAACCCAACTACACTCTCCATTGAAATTCATTTTTTTTGGTTCCTTCTCCTTTATAGACCCATAGTCATGAGATTGACTCAGAATTGAGAAGAGAGGAGTTCATTTTACCAACACCTGGGAATAACTATAGTGACTTTTATTTGTTTACTTGCTGCAGAACTCACACTAATGCAGAAAACCAACAAATTTGTCTTTGAAATGCAATATTTTTTATATTATTCATTCAAAAATTAGTGTATGTGTATATGCAAGGAATACAATCACAATTGTGCATCATTTTAATAAATAACCATAAAATTAATTTAATGTTTTTTTATTTTTTATTAATTTGTACATTTACTAAAATTATAGACTAATGTTTCTGTCCTTAAATGTCATCATGATTGTGTACTGGTTTTTATTTTAAAAAGACTGTCAGAAACTTTTCAATGTACATAAATAAAAAGTGAACCAGAAATGACAAGACAGTGCCAATGCAGGGATAATTCCCTTATAATTGATAACTTGCTAGAAAATGGAATTTGACATTGTTCATCGTTATACCAACATTCACGGAGGCTGAGTATTACAGGCATAAGGGTGTTCTAGGACCACAAAATATCTTCTCATATGTTCAAAATAGTTTTGTTTCAGCTATGAAAGTCTGTCACCATAGTCAAACTCGTTTCTAAACAAGTAGGTTTTTTAGGTACTTTCACTCAGAGTCTCTTACATATTTCTAGGACTATTGATTTGCGGACAGGAGAAACTCTAATCAAGTTCTTTATAGTCTGCATTCACATGTGATGACCACTCTTCATATACTGTCCACCTTCTTTTTTAATCTTTTTAATTTTTTAATTTCCACCTTCTTTTTTAATCTTTTTAATTTTTTAATTTAATCACCATGAGCTAAAGTAACAAATCTTTCTTGTTTTATTTCCAGTTATACCATGATCAAACACCCATCCCTCCACCAGTGTACATTTTCCACGATCAAAGTGTTCCTAGTATCCCTCCTGCTGCCCACATCCCATTCATCCCCCTGCCTCTGTGGCAGAAAATTTCCCTCTTTCTCTCTACTTATGGCCATTGTGGTTTTCAATACAGATAATGAGAGATCATTATCTTTGGTCCTTTATCTACTTTCAGCACACAGCTCCCATCCTGAACCATCCTCCCAACCATCATTGACTTAGTGATCCCTTCTCTATCCCAACTGCCTGCTCCCTCAACTCATAAGGCAGTCTTACAATCATGGAGCAATCTCCTTGACCCTTGTCGCTATTGTCCTTGGATGTTAGTCTCCTATTGTGATATTTTATATTTTACAAATAAGTGCAGCCATCCTATATCTGTCCCTCTCTTTATTACTCAGTTCACTTAGCATGATATTTTCCATGTTCATCTACATATAAGCAAATTTCATTGCTTCATCTTTCCTAGCAGCTGCATAGTATTCCATTGTATAGAGGAACCAAAGTTTCTTTTTTTTTTAAATTTTCTTTTTATCAGTGAAACACCATGAGGTACAGTTGTAGATTTACAATTTTTTGTGCTTGAGTTTCGATTATACAATGATCAGATACCCATCCCTCTAACAGTGCCCATTTTCCACCACCATGGATAATATCCTCCCACCCCCATCCCCCCATCCCCCCCTGTCTCTGTGGCAGGGCAATCCCCTGTGTTCTCTCTCTCCTTTTGGGTGTTGTGGTCTGCAAAAGAGGCATTGAGTGGCAAACATGTTCAGTCCATAGTCTACTTTCGACATGCATCTCCCCTCCTGGGAGGATCCTCCAAACATCCTTTATTTGGTGCTCCCTTCTCTATCTGAACTGCCCTTTCCTCTAGGATACCCGGCTGGCCTCTAAGTTATGGAGTAATCCTCCTGGTGCTGATCTCAGCTATTCTTGGGTATTAATCTCATACTTTGTTACTTTATATCCCCCAGATGAATGCAATCTTTCTATGTCTATCCCTCTCTTTCTGACTCATTTCTCTTAGCATGATACTTTCCATGTTGTACCACTTGTATGTAAATTTCATGACTTCATCTTTTCTAAGAGCTACATAGTACTCCATTGTGTAGATGTACCAAAGTTTCTTTAACCAGTCATCTGTTCTTGGGCATTCAGGTTTCTTCCAGTTTCTGGCTATTGTAAAGAGTGCTGCAATGAACAAACAAGTGCAGATGTCACTTCGACTGTACATTTTTGCCTCTCTGGGATATATTCCTAGGAGTGGTATTGCTGGGTCAAATGGGAGCTCAATTTCTAATTTTTTGAGAATCGTCCATACTGTTTTCCAGAAGGGCTGAACCAGTGGACATTCCCACCAACAGTGAAGGAGTGTCCCTTTCTCGCCACATCCACGCCAGCATCGGTTGCTTTTGTTCTTTTGAATGTGGGCCAGTCTCTGAGGTGTGAGATGGTATCTCATTGTGGTTTTGATCTGCATCTCCCTGATGATTAATGATGTAGAGCATTTTCTCATGTGCTTTTTTGCCATTCGGATTTCTTCTTTGAGAAAGTTTCTGTTCATTTCATTGCCCCATTTTTGGATGGGGTTGGATGTTTTCTTCTTGTGGAGTTTAACCAGCATTTTGTATATCCTGGATATCAACCCCTTGTCAGATGTGTATTCGGTGAATATCCTTTCCCATTCTGTAGAGAACCAAGGTTTCTTTAATCAGTCATTTGTTCTTGGGCACTGAGGTTGTTTCCAGATTTTGGCTACTTTAAACAGAGCTGCAATGAACATATAAGTGCAGATGTCATTTTAACTGTGCTTTTCTGTGTCCTCTGGATATATTCCCAGAAGTGGTATTGCTGGGTCGTATGGAAGCTCAGTTGTGGGTTTTTCAGGAAATGTCCATATTGTTTTCCAAAATGACCGGACCAGTCAGCATTCCCACCAACAATGAGAGTCCCTTTCTCTCCGCATCCACATTAACACTGGTTGTTCTTGTTCTTGTTCTTTTTGATATATGCCAGTTTCTGGGTTTGAGATGATATCTCATTGTTTTGATTTGCATTTCCCTGATTAATGATGTAAAGCATTTTTCATGTGCCTTTTGGTCATTTGTATTTCTTTTATGAGGAAGCTTCTGTTCATTTCTTCTCCCCATATTTTGATGGGTTTGGAAATTGTTTTCATACACAATTCTATCAATGTCTTTTATATACTGGATATTAACCCCTTATCTGATGGGTTCTGGGTAAATATTTTTCCCATTCAGTGGGATTCTTGTATTTTGGTCACTGTTTCTTTTGAGTGCAGAAGCTTCTTAGCTTGATGTACTCCAATTTGTTTGTTTGTTTCCACTTGCTTGGTCAATGCCATTTCATCTTTAAAGATGCCTTTATCTTCAATGTCATGGTGGGTTGTGCCTACATTTTCTTCCATGTACCTAATGGATTCATGTCTGAAATTGAGATTTTTAATTCACTCTGATCTGACTTTTGTGCCTGGTGTAAAACAGAAATCGAAGTTCACTTTTTTTTTTCTTTTTTGCGTGTAGCTTTCCAATTTTCCCGGCATCAATTGTTGAAGAGGCTTTGCTTATTCCACCTCACGTTTCTTGCTCCTTTGTCAAAGATTAAGTGATCATATATTTGATAGTCTATGACAGAATATTCAATTCTGTGCCACTGGTCTGTTTCTAGCCAGTGGCACTGGCCTGTTTCTAGCCCAACCATGCTGTTTTAATTACCACTGCTTTTGTAGTACAGTTTGAAGTTGGGGAAGGTAATCTCACCCACATCTTTTTCCCAAGGATTCCTTTAGCTATTAATGGAAGGTTATTGATCCACATGAATTTCAGAGACTCTGTCCAGGTTTTTTAAGATAAAAGGAGTGATTCTTAGCAGGGCCATATCGAGAAAATTTTGTATGGAGGAATTTACATCCTTTCTGATCTTCCTCTCATCTCCTTGGGGTCCAGCTTTGGCATGAGGCCCTCAATCAGATATCAGGCAGCAGCCTCTCTAGCTCTTCATATGCCCAACTTTTGAGCACCCGGCTGGTCCCTGTGTGCCCAGAAAGCCCCCTTTAACTTTTTTTGTTTATTTGTTTTATTTTTGGGGTTTATGTTTTTGTTTTTTGCTTTTTGGGTCACACCCGACAATGTACAGGGGTTACTCCTGGCTCTGCACTCAGTAATTATTCCTGGTGGTGCTCGGGGTACAATATGGGATGCTGGGAATCGAACCCGAGTCAGCCCCATACAAGGAAAACGGTCTACCTGCCATGCTATCACTCCATTTCCCTCTGCCCCTTCACATTTTCTTAAAATTTAAAGTCGTTCCTTTAATGGCACAGAACTATGTAAGAGATATAGCTTTTTATTGAGGTAAGGAGCTTTTGCACCACACCAAGTGGTATTCAGGGCTTACTCGTGTTTCTGTGGTCATTGCCTAGTCCAAGAAAGTCTTGGAGGAACATATGTGGTATAGGACATCAAAGAGAGGTCAGGGGCATGCAGGGAAAATACCTGACCTACTGTATATCTCTGGCCCTTAAAATGTAACTTTTAAGCACTTCGATTTTGACCTCAGCATTTTATAATTTTTGCTTACCAAATTTGGAAAAATTTTCATGTCTTTTAAAACTGAATTTAATTTCAGATCCTTTTGAAGCATTCATCATCTTTTCTATTCGCCATGAGATCAGAAGGATTGATCTTCATAAAAGAGACTATAGTCTACTTGTTCCTGGACTGAGAAACACAATAGCACTTGATTTTCACTTCAATCAAAGTTTACTTTATTGGACAGATGTTGTAGAAGACAGAATATATCGAGGCAAACTTTCTGAAAGTGGAGGTATGTTCTACAATTTTGGCTTAATTTTCAGATTATTTTTTTAAAGGAAGATTTCATAAAAAGTTTTGTAAATGACAAGGTATTTTGATTAACTCAGCCATTTTTTTAAATCTCTTCTCTCACATATCTGAAATCAGGGATTTATGAAGATATGCTGGCCAGGGCCAGGGTAGTGTAGACTGTTGGGAAATTTTCCACAACAATAATTATTACTATGCAATAATAATTATGGTGGGCTTTTCCACATAATGAGTCGTAGTTTTTCAAGTTAAAATAATTTTGCTCGAGCGGGCCCAGTAACGTCTCCATTGGAGACTTTGTTGTTACTGTGTCTGGCATATAGAATAAGTCACGGGGATCTTGCCAGGCCCTGCCGTGCAGGCGAGATACTCTCGGTAGCTTGCCGGGCTCTCCGAGAGGGGCGGAAGAATCGAACTCGGGTCGGCCATGTTGGCTGCGTGCAAGGCAAACGCCCTACCGCTGTGCTATCGCTCCAGCCATTTTTAGTGTTATTTAGGAAATAAATTTTCTAAATATGATTGATATGAGTTAAATATTTCAAGTATAAATTAACTGATTCATTTTATGTATAAGTGAGACTTTTTAAAGAGACTTGATGTATATGTAGTTTATCTGGGAAAAAGCTGAATTTATTTGGTATTTGTAAAGTCAGATATATCCAACAGTTTTTAATTTGTCTTTTAATCACTTTTGCAATTTAAAAAAACATGATTTATAAACATATAAGGTAATTATGAGATGTGATTAATTGTCCTGTAAAATGACCTTCTGGTAATTTACAAATATATTATATTTTTAGGATTAGTTATCTTGTAGGGTTTTTTTCATTTTAAAATTTTGTCACAATGTCATTAGGGAAAGGAAGTTCATAAACTATAAATATGCTATTTTATTTTAACATATCTTTAAAACATTGTTTTAATTTCAAACCAAATTTAGGAGTGAATTAAAAAGAATTGGTTGTCATTGCGATATTATTTTATTATGCATTTTATTTTGTATATATTTGGTTTGGGGGCCACATCTCTTGGTACTCAGGGCTCACTCTTGGCTCAGTTCCCAGGGATCACTGCTGACAGGACACAGAGGATCATATGAGTTTTTGAGGTCAAATCAAGATTGGCTCTATGCAACAAAAATATCTTATCTTTTGTGCTGTCTCAACCAACACTCATTGTGTATTATTAATAAACACATTAGTAACAATGTGTATGTGTTTAATGTGTTTATTATTCAGGATATTTTATTTGTGATGCTTCAAGAAAGAGTGGCTTCTACTTTGACATAATTCAGGTTGCCTCAAGTATACATTCTCTTTATTCTACTCTTGAAAATTGACATTAAGTTATATTGCCCTACGTTTAGCCAGCATATCATTATGATTTCCCAAAATCCCTCAGTTTGATTTTAAAAAGTTCAGAAACAGGTTTTGGTTTTATCTTGTTTTGCAATTGAAACATTATTATTAGCCCTTTCCACCTGCCCTGTAAGGATTCAAGAGATATTTCTCTTTTTTTTCTGAACCATCCAAGATTAAACATTTCTGACAGGAACATGAGTAATTTTAAATTTTATACCTTAATTTCCTCTATAATAAGAATTAATTTTGGGGCCTGGGATGATAGCACAGCAGGTAGGGATTTTGCCTTGCACACGGTCTATCTGTGTTCGATTCCCAGCAACCCATATGGTCCCCTGAGTACTACCAGGGGTAACCCTTAGTGCAGAGCCAGGAGTGACCCCTGCGCATTGCCAGGTGTGACCCAAAAAGCAAATAATAATAACAATAATAATAATAGTAATAATAATAATAATGTTTTGCTTTGTATTTTTAAAATTTTATATAATGTTTGAGCTGGAGCGATAGCACAATGGTAGGGTGTTTGCCTTGTGTGCCGCTGGCCCAGCCGGGCCTGGTTCAATTCCTCCGCCCCTCTCGGAGAGCCCGGCAAGTTACTGAGAGTATCTCGCCCGCACGGCAAAGCCTGGCAAGCTACCCGTGACATATTCAATAGGCCAAACACAGTAACAACAAGTCTCATGATGGAGACAGTACTGGGCCTGCTCAAGCAAATCAGTGAACAATGGGAGGACAGTGACCTATATAATGTTTGATATTTGAACTACTGAAAAGTACGTATTTCCTTTTATCGTTAATGTGTTCCTTTTTGGTTTTCATTTTGCCCTCACCCTCATCCCTTCATCAACATTTATTTTTGTAGGTGTCAGTGCTGTTGAAGTGGTTGTAGAGCACGGCCTGGCTACCCCAGAAGGACTGACAGTTGACTGGATAGCAGGCAACATATACTGGATTGATAGCAATCTAGATCAAATTGAAGTAGCCAAATTAGATGGGACATTAAGAACTACCCTAATAGCAGGAGCCATGGAACATCCCAGGGCCATTGCTTTGGATCCAAGATATGGGTAAGGATATTCACCTTTCAGAGTCACTCTTTTTTTTTATATTTATTTATTGAATCACTGTGGGAAAAGTTACTAAGCTTTCAGGTTTAAGTCTCGCTCATACATTGATCAAACACCTCTCACTTCACCAGTACTCATTTTTCACCACAAAGAACCTCAATATACCCCCATCCCACCCCTCCCAATGCCTGTGAGGCAGATGAATTACACTTAACTCTTCTCTACATTGATTACATTCATTGTTTCGACAAAAGATGCACCATTATTGTTTCAAATTTCCGCCACAACAATCAGAATTCCTAATCGAACCATGGTCAGAATTGCAGAATAGCGGCCTTGAGATTTTGGATTTCTGCCAAAGAGCCAGATAATTAAGACATTGGTTTCTGTGCATATGGCTGTGCCGGAGAGCCGCTCATGTGGGGCAACTAGTGACCTTGGTAGGCCGTGAAGGACAAGCCAGTACCATCCCCCTTCCCATGAGACTGCAGTTGCCCTGTCACCACAGGCTCATACCTGGCTTTCCAATAAGTTCCAAGGTGGTGGCCACCTTGCTGCCAGGAGGGAAAAAAGGTGGAAGGAAGCAAAACCCGTTCCCTCCCAGGGAGGCATGGCACTGTAGTTTAATGCATGGTCTATTCACTTTTCTGCCACAAATCCAGGTTCTGGATTAAGTTCTTTGGCCCTGTAAAGCCATGATTGTGTCAGAGAGCCGCTTGTGGGGGGCAACTCATGACCTTGGGAGGGTGTGAAGGATTAGCTGGTACTGTCCTCCTTCCCATGAGACTGCAATTGCTCCATCACTGCTGGCTCATATCTGGCTTTCCAATAAGCTCTGAGGCGGCAGCCACCTTGTATGCAGTCCAGATGCATTTCTGCCAAAAGCCACTGGGTTTCAAGATTTGTTTCTGAGTCTCTGGGATCATGGCCGTTAATTAGCTTGATCAGCAGCCAGAGAGGTCATTTGTATGTGGCAACTCGGGGGCTCACTGGGATGGGGAGGAAAGGGCCGGTTCCACCCCCATCTGGTGAGGCCCTACATGTCTCGTCACTGCGGGCCCAAACTGACTGTCCAGTAGCCTCTGGAAGATGGTGGTCACCTGGCCGCCAAGGGGAACAGTCCAAGGCACGAAGCCTATTCCCACCTGGAGTGGCCCAGAGCCAGTAACCTATTGCAGGAACAGGACGCATTTCTGCTAAAAGCCTTTGGGTTCCAAGATTTGTTTCTGAGTCTCTGGGATCATGGCCGTTAAGCAGTTTGATTAGGATCCAGAGAGGCCATGCCTCCAATTACATAACTGAGCCAGAGGTGGTTTGTGGGTGTATCTCCTACATACCTAACTTTTGGCTGTTTACTTTCTTGGTAAAGTTTGCCCCAAGTTTTTGGGGTCTGGCCAAAGTCACAGCAGCAATTTTGGGGTATCTGAAAGTCTGACGATGCCATCAAGCTGCACAGGTACAGATTGAGCTGCTGTCAGCACCATATCACCTTCAGAGTCACTCTTTGAACATAATTTTTTTAATTATATTTTTTCTTTTTGCTAGCCATTTATATTTAAAATGTTTAATATAAAATTTAATTACTTCAAAAATTAGTAGTCAAAGTAAGTTCTAAATTAATATTTAAAGCTTATTTTGTGGTATATGTACATGTTTCCATGTAGTTGTTTGTATGCAGATAAAAATGGTCATATATTTATTTATGTAAATCAGTGCTTATTTTTACAGTTTAGTTATAGTTGTGCCTACAAAGGTATTTTTAGATGAGAGAAGTGTCTGTATTTTCTAAATATTTGTATCAGGCAACTTTGGAAGCCATCTCAACTTGATTTTGAAGCAGTAATTAATTATTTTTTCCCTTTGACCTGCCAACAAGGTGATGTTAATTGTTTCTATTCTCAAGCAGTCACTGTTAATAACCTCACACTTTATTCATTGCAAATAATCTTGGACTGAGTTAAAAGAAAATTCAGATAAGCTTGATGGAGTACAAGGGTGAGGCATGATTAAGCTGTTTAATTAAGATGTTTATATCATTTTTCTTTTTATATCAATAATAATAACAACTTTAACATTAGGTTGTTTTGTTGAGACTTTAGATATGTTAGTTAAAATTGATACATGTGAGAATACTTTGTTATGACTGGTAATTATGTCAATTGAAGTCATTATAGCTATGAAGTGAAGAGAATTCAAAGTTTAGTAAAAGAGAGAATTATTTAAAAAAGCATTTCAGAACCAAATTTAGTATCAAACTCAGGGTATTGTTAACAGACTTCCTTTGAATGACAGATTGACATTCTCATTTTGATCTTGGCTTAATTATGTAAATTGTATACAGAAAAATAAATAAAAATAACTATCTCTTTAGAAAAAAAAAGTGCAGTTTCTGAATATAAATCCCAAAGCTAAGTTCCAAAATTTTTATTTCCTGTTAGCTAAATGGTTTAGATTTTTTTGTTTGTTTTTTGAAAAAGGATTATTGGTTTCATTGTTGGTTGGTGGGTTGGTTTGAGACAGACCAACAGTGCTCTCTTGATGCTTGGAAATCCAAGCAGTGCCTAGGATTAAACCAGATCTTCTTGCTTAGCCTGTGTTCCAGTCTGTTTAACTATTTCAAAGCCCCCATTTTAAATACTCTCAATTAAGAAAGGAGATGTGCTTTCTCAACTTGAAAGCAACACTTTGATTGCATAGTTAATTTAGATAGAGATACTTGTATTTGGACTAAATGTGAGTCAATCGTCCTACTAGTATTTCTATAGAAATGAGAGCATATTAAGGAAAATATTTTATACTTCTTTTAGAATTCTGTCAACATGATAGAACTTGTAAACCTAGACAACCCATTGGAATTTTTAGATGATTTTCTTTTTTCCCCAGAATGCTTTCTCCCATAATGCCTTTATTTTGTTGACCTCAGTAACCTCTTAAGTGGCCAAGCCAAGGTACACATTTCAACAAAGTAAAATAAAAAAATAAAAAGTTTGGATTTGGCAATACTTGTTTAGATTTTTGTTAATTATTTTGTTGATCAAAAAAAAACTTCTAGTCTAAGGAATTGTGGAAAAAAAAAAGTAAGCTCAATATCTGTAATTCATATAAATCCAAGGAAGAAGAGTCAGAGATAAATGTTAGCTAGGAAGCAGTTGAGCAGTACGCAGAAACAAAGCAAATGAGCCTTGCTTTTAGCCTTGCTGACGCTCTCTTACTACCCTCTCTGGTTTGTGCTCTGGTTCTGGCCCAAGATTACAGAATCAATAGTTTGGGAAGTTTGTTTCCTTTTTCCTCAATTTGGATACAAAAATCAAAGGAGTTGTATAACTTGGCTAGTACAAGTTTCCAAATTGGCAATCTACATTTGATGTTTGTCTTGCTTTCCAGAACGCTTTTAATTTATTTGAGTTAGTTCCCAAAATTTAAATTGTTAAGACATTTTGCATATAAGCCTGAATTGCTAATGTTTTAAAAATAGGGAGATGGGCAACAAAAACTAAAGAGCTGTCTGTACCATTTAGCCTGGAGGTGTGCTCTTTAATTTACATAGTTCATGTTTTGTCAATAGCACTCATTAGTTTTATAAAAGTTTGCTAGAGTTGGATCTGTGTCTTTAATGAGAAATTAACTTTTTTTTACAACAGTCCGTTTTTGAGTTTACAAATATAAGGCTGATACTGATCGTTTTGATAAAAGCAGTAGGTTGTTATCAACAGTGGTTTTACCATCAGTGTAGAAATTATTACTGATTTGAAAGTTTTACCTTAAGAACTATCATAGTTATGGCAACATGAAAAACATTTTATGGAAAGAAAATGATTCTTCTGGAGAAAAGTTATGGATACTAATTTGAGTATCTATTCGCAGAAAGCCTGTATTTCCCAAATGACAGGCATCACACACAGAAGAAAAGCTCCAAACCAAAGTCATTATATGAAAACTTTGAAAATGATCTGGCCAAACAAAGCTGCATTTTTAGGAGTTGAACTTTTACTTACCACTCTTTGAATTAAAAATATTTAGAATAAATTCTTTTATCTCTAGTTTGGGAAATGTTCGATTTGAGTTGGGAAAAATAATAAAACATATGTAACACATAATTAAAAGTAACAGTATTTCTACAATATAAAAAGGATCTCCAGAAATAAATCATTTTCTTAATAGTTTAAAGTATAGAAAACTAGCCAATCAATGGGCAAAACTTGATAATGGTTTCATATTTTATGTATTAAATTATTAATTGCTATAATTAATTGTAACATTCATAATTACAGAAGCAATTGAAAAAGTTAAAGTAATAACACTTGTAATACGATTTCTGGCACAAATGACTAAACTTCAGATGATACCTCTAATTCAATAATAGAAATTAATTGAAAGTTTTATGTTTGCTAGTTGGGATAAAATGGATATTTTTTGTTATTAGAAATTATTTTATAGGGGATGTAAAAGGATTATTTTCCAAAGCAATAATTTATCTTAAAATGTAGAATAAGTTTATCAATTAAAATCTTAAAATGTAAAATAAATTTTAAAATATTTTTAAATTTTATATTTTGGTAAAAAATTATAAATATTTTAAAACATTAGATCTTTCATAATCTAGACTAAGAATAAAAAAGGCATACTGAGCAGTTAACTTCAAATCAAGCTAATTGTAAGAAAAGAAACATTAAAATAATGTCATTTTACTTGATTTATTTCCTTAGCATTATATCATCAATTACATATAAATTCCCATTATTTCTCAAATTATTTATGGTACATTAAATTAGTACTTCAAATGAATTTTTGCTCTATCTCCATTTTATGATAAAGCCACTAGATTATTTCTCAGGAATATATTTGTACAAATTATATTACCTTTCCTACTATATTTAATTCTTTCTAATAGTAAACAAAGTTGCATTCAGGTTTAGGAATCCTCACTATTCTTGCTTTTAGAAAAGTGATCATCAAAATATTAAATAAACCAATACATGTCAGAAATTGATTTGCTTGAGCGTCCCAGTAACGTCTCCATCGTGAGACTTGTTGTTACTGTGTTTGGCATATTGAATATATCACGGGTAGCTTGCCAGGCTCTCTGAGAGGGGCGGAGGAATCGAACTCGGGTTGGCCATGTTGGGCGCTTGCAAGGCAAATGCCCTACCCGCTGTGCTATTGCTCCAGCCCATGTCAGAAATGCACATGTCTAATTCTAGAGACATAAGGGTATGCTTTACAAAGCAAAGTGTGTAATAAAATAAATGCCCAATAGAAAATTATATAAGCTTCTTTTATAACAACAAAATATAAAGAATTTGAATAAGGCAATTTGCACCCTCAGCATAGTTGAGGAAATATTGACAACATAAAAAATTGTCTTACTATGACATATTCCTACAACTAACAAATCCATTTCTTTTTTGACCCTTTTGACAGATATATGTATATATATATATATATATATATATATATATATATAAACATTTTGAATGGATATTTTGGCTCCCCAACATTGAATTCACTGGCCATCATGTTATACAATAAATTTGCCACATCATTGTCACATGCCTTCAGCACACTGACTTACTCTCCAGTGTCATATTATAAAAGGTGCTAAATTAGAAGTCATAGAGAGGAGCCATATTTCTTTTGTTCTGTTTTAAGCAGTACACTCATGGCTAAGGTGACCTAAGAGAGTACTTAAATTTCCTCTAAACATAAAGCTTACTATTAGGGAGTAACAAGCACCAAGCAGTTCAGAATCCACAGGACATTCACTTTAATGCTTGAACTTTTCATCGTCTTTATTTTTTGTGTAATTGCTTTGCATCCTCATGTTCCATTGCTAGTATTTTGTTTTCATTTATATTAATAAATGGACTCTGCTATAGCAATTACAATTGGTGAAAACAGAAACAGCAATTGTGAAGATTAAGCAAAACATCCAAATAAAATTTCAGTTTCAGCTGAAAGTGTTCTTAAATGAAACTAATAATGATGCTGGTTTTAGAAGAACTAAGGATTATAGATTATAGATAAGATTATAAATACATTACTTTATTTGACCAACATAATTTATTTTCTGCACCTTCCTGCAGCTTGACCTAATACATTATAATGGCTCTTTCATGCCTTTAATGGTACAAGTTGTTCATGGTCCATTGAACCAATTTAATCCTGATAGACTAAGGCTTAAATGCAGAAACTATAGAATCAGTAGACTGTAATCTCTTTTACAAAGCAATTGTGGATGAACATTTCCATATGTTCCATAAGAAGAAATATCCAGACATTGTACTTGGTGAAATAATGCCGTCATCAAAATGTTAATACATTTAGCTATAAAAATGAAATAAGGGAATTTATTCTTTTGAAAATATCACTTTGCAAAAATATATGAAAAGTGCTTAGAAATTTCCAAAACAATGTTCCTTGAAATCAACTTTGAAAATTAATTGTAAACTATTCTATGATAAATTTCTGGACACTGTTAGGGTGACTAATTCTAAAATGTAATTTTATGTAAAGCACTGTAGCACTGTCCTCCCATTGCTCATCAATTTGCTTGAGTGGACACCAATAACATTTCACAACAAATTGTGAGACTTGTTACTGTTTTTGGCATATCAAATACCTCACGGGTAGCTTGCCGGGTTTTGCCATGTGGGCAAGAAACTCTTGGTAGCTTGCTGGGCTCTCCGGGAGGTGTGAGAGGAATCGAACCGGGTCAGCTGTGTACAAGGCAAATGCCCTACCCACTGTGCTATCGCTCCAGCCCGCGGGCAGACACAAAAAATTTTAATAAGGGTCTCCCCAAAGGAATTCTGGAGGATGTAAGGAGTTCTGTTGTTGCATGGTCAGTAATGTAACCCCAACGGCCGGAGCAATAGTACAGGGGACTGGGCACTTGCTTTGCATGCAACCGACACAGATTCAATCCCCAGCACCTCCTACTGTCCCCCATGCCCAACAGGAGTGATCCCTGAGCACAGAACTAGGAGGTAAGCTCTGAGCACAGCTGAGTGTGGCCCAAAAACTAAATAACTGAAAAAAGGAGAAAACTACTACTATCTACAATATAGATCACTGCTTCCGAAAGTGAGCAATCCAACCCCTACTGGGAGTGCAAAGGGGTCTCTGCAACATTTCACGGGATAATAAATATGGAAAAGCCACTGTTTTTTTGTGAATTCATATGTATGTAGTTATGTGATCATTTATTCATTTGATAAATCTTCTGGTAATACGTGATACGTGCTAGGCACTCAGAGCCAAATCAATTAGGGAAATATTAATTTTTGTTTTTCTGTTTTCAACACTTTGATCTATAATGGGAATTAGGTAGCTATAAAATTTTTATAAATATAAATCATGGAAATAAGAGCTATGTGCATGTGTTTAAGATCTTATAAGCAGATATTGATTAATAAAATATAAATGTCAGTTCTCAGTCTTCCTCCCTAGAAAACTGAAGGTAGCCATTAATAGTTTTAACAGCATATTAAACTAGTCCACACTGGATTAATTTTACTCCATTTGCTGGATGTCTCCTGCAAAATTTGCAAAAATTTGCAAAAAGTTCAAATTTTTCTCAATTCTTTTCTCTAATATATACAGCTGCTCAAATCCCAAAGGGATCTGTTTCTTTTTATATATAAAAAGTGATGAAAATCACCTAATTGAATAATGGAAAATTAATCACAGAAACCATTCAAGAAGAAACAATTTGAAATAAAAAAATTAACAGTAGCATTGTTGATTTTTCATGATTTACTGTATACATGGGCTGGAGCTATAGCACAGCGACAGCCTGGCCAAGACGTGTTCGATTCCTCCTCCCCTCTCAGAGAGCCCGGCAAGCTACTGAGAGATCTCGCCTGCACGGTAAAGCCTGGCAAGCTACCCATGATGTATTCAATATGCCAAACACAGTAACAACAAATCTCAAAAAAAGAAAAAAATGGAGACGTTACTGGGCCTGCTCAAGCAAAACTGATGAAATACGAGACGACTGTATACATATATATGTAATAAAAAGAATTACTTGTTTTAGAATATTGGGAATCATTCTAAGCAATATTTATATTAATTCAACTAAAAATATCACATCAAGAATCCATGGTTCTTATTTCAAATAAGCTTACATATGGAGCAAACAAAATAACAGTGTTATTGATACCAGTCTTGGAATTGCTGACTACTATCTAAGCAGAAATAGGTTAGTGTCAGAGAGAGACATCAGTTCTGTTTGCTAAACAAACAAAAAAGTATTTCAGAGGTTATTGGTTATCAATCCAGAATGAAAATTACAATCTTAGGATCTGATGGTGACTTAGCAACAGATACTTGTATCTTTTAGGACTCTAAAAGTTAGTGATTTTAATATTTCAAACTTGCAAGAACCCCTGCTTTACTTTGTCAGGGACAGCACAATAAATTTGATTTCTGCTATGTTAATCTTGCTTCTATTTTAAAAAATAATAATTTAAACACTAAATTTAGTTTTGTTTTTTTTCTCCCCCTGGGGTGGAGGAAAAGGTATTGGGCTACATTCATCTGTGTTCATATATGGGCTATTCCTGACTCTGCACTGAAATCATTCTTAGAGAAGATAGGGGGAAATGTGGTGCCAGGAATCAAACATAGGTCTGCTATGTACAAGGCAAGTGCCCTGCCTGCTCTTCTCTTTCTCAGGTACATAAATTTTAAGTTTAAAGGGAAGTTTATATTAACCTGGTGTCACTGAGTACATGTGTGCATACAAAATTAAGTTTGAATAGAGACTGCTGTATCATTTCGTATCATTGGTTTTAAGAGACTTTGAACTTTTTCTAGATTACCTAGAAGTTTGATATTAATTGAACTCTCTGTTGTATTTTTTAGCTAAAATATTGTATTATAAAAATGAATATGTATTATTATACACAGATTTTTATATAATATATATAATACTTATAGCTAATTCCACAGTTTCTGGATAATTAGCATTTTTTCAGATAAAATACTATCATCCTTAAATGATAGGCTTTTAAAAAACTAATCCTAATATTTTATAAATGCCCTCTCATATTAAAAATCATTTAATTTTTAATTATAATTTTAAACGTGGCTGTAAATATTTTCAATGCACAAAATGGAGTAAAACATTTAATGAATTCCTTGTATTCATCCTACAACTTCAGCAAATATTTTCTTTTAATATATTATTTATTTTTATCCTTTCCTACCAGTTTACTTAATTTAATCAAGCTTCTGGCGTATAAATAATGAGTGCTTTGTACATTGTTCTTCTATATGTATTACCGATACCAAAGTCATGAAAACTACTAAAATTAATAATGAAATGAAAACTATTTTTATATAATTCATTATTGCAGAGACAATTCATGAGATCAGTTCAATATGATGACTCATTCCTCTGAATGCTTTTTTTCTAACTTGACTCATTCTTCACAAAATTCATCTACCTTCACTTACATGCTGTCATAATATTTAAACCTTGAAATTATTATCAATTTATACCTCTTTCTATGCATTTCTTTAAAAGTTAAAACATTTTTATATCCCTATAACATTAGTCTTGTAGATCAATGTTATCCATAGTTCAAAGAGGAGTACTTTAGAAAAAAAATTAAAAACAGTGTAGTTAATGCTAGTTATCATGTAGTAAATTATTTATGTATTATCATATGTAACCACCAAACCAGTTTATACTGCTCTTATTTGTATAAAAATGATTTACATATTTTAAACTTGATTTAGTTTAAAAATAAATTTAAGGCTCAGAGGCATTGTACAGAGAAAAGGGTGTATGCTTTGCATGTTGCTGACCTAGGTTCAATCCTCAGCACATCATGTGTTTCAGTGAGAACTGTATAGAATGATTCCTGTGCAGAGAAGCAGGAGTAAGCCCTGAGAGCGACTTGTGTAGCCAAAGGTAAAAAGGAAAAAAATAGTAGAAAGCTTGAAGTTATAGATCTCAATTTTGATCCCAAGTTTGTCTGCCACAAAATATACATCACAATAGGAAACCCTGACAATTAATTCCTTATGCCACATGTCTAGTACTTTCTCTTCAGACCCTTGTTTCTCTCCTACTCAAATCTCTGTAAACCCTATTGTATTTTACTATGAAAGACAACTCTGCATATTACCAATTATGTTTCAACTTCTATTTTTAGCAAAATAGTCTAATATGTTCATATAGCAATGTAGTCTAGTTTAGATTACGTTAAATTTTGTTAATCAACTACAACAATCCATTGCCAAACAGCTTCAGAAACAAATGTAGAACACAAAGCACATATTGTATATTGTGCAGACTGTTTACACATTATGCATTTATAAAGATAAAGATAACATGTTACAAAAAAAATCTTTAAGATACTAATTGGCACATTTTACCACTTGCACTTCTGTCTGTATCAAAGTATATTTGTCTCTCTATCTTCTTTTAACATACTGACATGATCTAGTCTATTTGATTATACAAATAACATCACATATATATAAATGGACCTAAATATTATTGTCAAAATTAAGATTTACAAAGTCATTCTCCAGCCTTCCTAATTCTCTGAGCTTCTTATTGATATAAAAAGACTTTGATATCTTTAGATAAAAAAATAATTAAAAATTTAATATTTGTATTGTTTCCTATGCCTATCCAAACTCAATTCCTTACACCCAATAAAAGTTTTTCTTTCATTTTTATTGTTCCTTAGTGACTTCCATGCATACCTTTTCATGTCTTCACTGTGTTTGCTGAAACAAGAAATTGATAGTTATCTCTGTGATTCCATTTTCTACTTTAATTCTTATACACCCCATCAGCTCTACCTTCAAGAATTCTGCATCACACTCACACCATTGACAACTTTTCACAGTTATTCAATATAACCAACTGCCATACACAAATTCTTGCCTTGTGATAATTATACAAATACATATGCATATGTACATCTTATCATGTTGGGATAAAATTCTGAAAAATTGTACTTGAAACATCCCAAAAATGAACTTTATTCTCCCCTCTTTTACCTACAACAGTTCTTATACAGATGTACATCCAATACTATTTCTTACAAAAATCCATCAAAACTCTATTCCCAGTAAAATGAATATGCTATTCACTTGGCTTCTCATGTTTATGGTTTTTTTCTTTTTAATTTTAGATTTGTCCGATCTTTTCTTACCTCTCTTCAATTTAGTGTAGCATAGATTAACACTCAGTAAATATTTGTGAAGTAAATGACTGGCACAATAACATTATTCCTTTTTTTCCTCAGAATCCTGTTTTGGACAGATTGGGATGCAAATTTTCCACGCATCGAATCTGCATCTATGAGTGGTGCTGAGAGAAAAACCATCTACAAAGACATGAAAACTGGTGCTTGGCCTAATGGATTGACTGTAGACCACTTTGAAAAAAGGATAGTTTGGACAGATGCCAGGTTTTAAATTTATAACTGTTTTGTTAAAACTGTGATTTCTTTCTTTATGATAATACCAATTTATTAGTATGTAATTAGTATATAATTCCTAATTTTCTTGATATAGAAGCATGACTTAAAATGCATGTATTATTTATACGTTCATAGAAATTCATTTATATATCAGTTTATTTTGTTATTCTATTGGAAATTTTCTAGTATTTGCCCCTTTAAACAAATCCATAATGCTTGCAAAGTCATTTGTATATAATTTTAATAATATGACCATATCATTGAATTCTATGAATGTGTTTGAAAGCAATTAATTATTTTTTTAGGTCAGATGCTATTTATTCAGCCCTCTATGATGGAACAGAAATGATAGAAATAATCCGAGGCCATGAATATCTTTCCCATCCATTTGCCGTATCACTTTATGGCAGTGAGGTATTTTGGACAGATTGGAGGACCAATACATTGTCCAAAGCCAACAAGTGGACAGGGCAGAATGTCAGTGTAATTCAGAAAACCAGTGCCCAACCATTTGATCTTCAGATATACCATCCAAGTCGTCAGCCACAAGGTAATTGTTTTGTATGAATTAATCTCTCAGAAAATTATTTTCTCTTTGATCACATATATTTGAGTTCTAAAATAACATAATTTACATTTAAAAACTCTTAGAATAGCATATAGAGGTAATTCTATTAATTATTTTGGTTACTTCTTATTTTATAATTTCCTTTTTCTACCATAGAGTTGAAAAAAACTTTAGAAAATAATTATTTTATTATTGTCAATGTTTTGCAGACTTCTATTGCTATTTTATCAATAAAAATACTGCAAAGTTCTAACTTGGTTTCAGATTTATATTTTACCTTAGCATAATATTATCATTAAATTGGGGTGAAATACCAAGAGCCCCCAAATAAAGATTATAGCTCCCAAATAAAGACGATGATAGATTGTCATGAGGGGGACTTATGAATAATAAAATATACACCATCTACTTGAGTTTCCTCATTTTTTAAAAGATACATATAATTAGTATTTTGCACAGCATAAAATTGGAAAATCAAAGTGTACATGTCCCACTGACCATGTGTAACAATGCATCACAGGTATTAAAAGTGATACTCTGTCCAATATTTAAAACCATTCTTAATTAGGAGAACACCTAAATCCTTTATTTAAAAATAGAATTCAGGTGAAAACTTTAAAGTGGTACACATTATTCACACAAATATTTCAAGTTTGTAAACGCATATTTACAAGCAGCAGTACAAAAGTATTCATGATGGATCACTGGAGTTTCCTCATTTTAAGAGAATAGTCAATACATAGAAAAATAATTTACCTGAGATGAATAAAGACACAATAAATAAAAAGTAGTATATGAGTTTAGGTAATGAAGATGGATATGAGGATAAAAATAATTCTTTTTAATGTCTTTAGATTTTAGTTTCTCTAATTAGTTTCTTATTCTAAATATGAAACAGAGAATGTGTGAGATTATGGGAAGGGTCAACTAACATCCTGTGAAAGATCAGATATTATTTTAAGCTATGAGGACCATGTGTTCGCTATTATAATTCTTCAGCTGTGCTCTTGCAGAATGAAAGCGGTCAGTTGAGAAGCGCGAGTGTTTGTATTCTCAGTAATAATTTATTTGTGGACATTGGAATTTGAATTTTATCTCATTTAAGTACAAGTAAATATTATTATTATTTTATTCTCCAAATTAATTTTTAAAATACATTTAGATTAAAGTTTCTGACAAATGGTGAAAAAAACTGAAAAATTTAACTTTGGGAATGTTAGATATGAGTTTGCTCTATGTCACATTTGATTATTCAGTCCTGTAAGAACAAGAAGAATTTTTGTTGAACTTAAAGCTTTGAGAGTCATTCAAAAATAGTAGGTTGATTATAAAAGACAGATAAGATTTTTGGGGGATATTAGAACATAAAATGAAGAAAGAGCTTAGCAGGAAAAAATGAATATCAAAGAGGAATCCAAAGAAAAATGCTGAGATGACTTGAAACATTTCAGAACCAAAACAAAACATAAAAATACAAAGGAATAAATTTAAGGTAGCATTAATCAGCAGTATTAACTCAAAGATAAAAGCAAAGAAAAATAAAAAAGATGAGGCATATATATATATACTTTTTATATTTGAGGAATTGGAAGAAATTTAACCATCATTGTATTTAAAGTAATTTTATAAAGAATATTTTATTATAACCCAATTACTTGAAGTATATTATATATTAACATTTTCAATAATTTTATTAAAAAGCAATTTCTTATAAGATAGAACTTCATTGTTAAATAACTAAAAATAATTACAGAAAAGACAACCACATGTCAACCATCATAGTAGGAAATGTCATCAAGAGGAAGATCTGAGTGAAATTGTGTGGTTTTACTTCCTGACTTTGTCCTATACTAATTGTATAACCTCTCTTACACTATGTTTTCATCAGCAGTTAGAATCCTTGTAATGATGAAATCCATTCTTTAGTTTTAAATTTTTTTATTTTATAATTTAGTTCACAATATTGATTACATTTAATATTCAAACACCCATCCCACCACCATTACACCTTTTCGCCACCAAATTTGGGACGTTTCCATCCTAAGCTCCAATCCCTGTCCCAAAACACAACCAAAATAATATATTTTTACATTATTTTATGTTATGAAGAACTGCTGAACATGCTTGCAAAAAAGTGTTCATATAGGAAACAGTGTGAAGATAGTTCTATTTTGGCAGGAGCCGTTAAGACATTCTATAGGATATCACTAACATGTTAAAGTTTGGGTGATGTGGGTTTTGGTTTATATATCTGAAAATATGTATATATGCATATATATATATATATGTATTTCCCTCTATGATTAGTTCCCTACTGTCTGAACCCCATCAAATGTGGTGTGGTAATTATGGAGAATGGGTAGGGACTGTCTTATGATATGTCTCGAGGTCCAGGAATATGTTCACTCATATGTGAGGCTTGGCCCGAGTGTGTGGGAAGCGGCCTTGAGCATGGATTAGATTCTGGAGTTTTTTTTGGCTGCTGGGAGCTGGGTCCCTTGGGGTGGGGAGGGTTCTCACCCGGCCCCCTCTGGGGTGCCCCATGTAAAACAGCCTGGTGCAGCGTCCGGTGGCATGGTTAGGGTGTGGATTCTTTACTTTAAAGCACTTAGAAGATAGATACCCAAAGTTCTTTGCACTATATTTGCTAAGTAATCGATAGATATGATGTACCAAGTAGGTGACATATAAAAGGACAGGAAATAATTTTAGTCACTCTGTTTTACACAACAACAACCCTCCCCACACCTTGTAAAGTGAATTGTGGATTTTTTTTTCTTTTTGGATCACACCAAGCAATGCTCAGGGGTTACTCCTAGCCCTGCACTCAGGAATTACTCCTGGTGGTGCTTGGGGGACCATATGGGATGACTGGGATTGAACCCAGGTTGGCCCCGTGCAAGGCAAACGCCCTACCCCGCTGTACTATCACTCCAGACCCACAGGTGAATTGTTTTAAAATCACATATTTTCCTATCTACCCAGACTATGTTCTTTAGTTTAAAGGTTTTTCAGTTGTTAATTGTTTCTGTTTTGTGTTTTTTTTTAAAGAATCAAGTTGTTGTTTCATACTCCCTTAAAAAATTTTTATTCAAAACCTTTCTGGTACCCCCATGTTTCTTTCTGAATAGAATTTTATTTTCAAGTGACTCAAAAAAAGATGGCTAAGTTGGCGAGAATGAGAGAGTGCTTTAATAGACTTCACCAAATATATTATTATTTTTTTTCTCTCCTTGAAGGAATTTTTCTTCCTCTGATAATAACTCAGTTCAATAAGACTTTAATTGTTAATACAAATATTATTGATTTTAAAAAATATGTTATATATTACTAACTCAGTTGCCCCTTTTATTTCACTCTGGAAATATATAACAAATGCAAATATCTAAGTTGTTGTGCATAACATATACAACTTTTATATATGACAAAACATCTTAAAAAATAAAAATTCACTAATAGAATAAAAGAGAAAAAATGATTTCTTTTTTTGTGTATATATTTATATGTGTGTATATATTTATACACATTTGTGTATATCTCCATCTTAAATATTATTAACTGTGTTAAAATTATTTTGGGAGAGTAGGGAGATTGATCAAACACCTGCGATTATTTTTTGCATAGGGAAGGGCCAGATTTAATCCTTGGCACTGCATGGTCTCCAAACACCACTAGGAACAAGTCCTGAACACTGAATAGGAAATAACAGCTGAGAACTGCCAGGTTTGTTCCTAAATACAGATAGGTAGGTGTATAGATAGATAGATAGATAGATAGATAGATAGATAGATAGATAGAGATAGAAAAACAGATTTATTTGTACATATATATGAACCAACAAAACTCAAAAATGTAATTTCTATAATTATATATATAACTAATTCATTTGTTTTGTTAATTCATCTGAAAAAAATTTATTTTTATTTCATTTTCAGCTAAACTACAAATATATTTATACCCAGAATTATTTCTAAGTTTCATTTTAAATTTCTGTTTTAAAAAATATGGAACAATATAGTATACTTTAAAGCAATGAAAAAGATTCATAGGAAGTAACTATAGAGTTATTTATTCCTTACTATTTCTTATGTAAAACATCTGTACTGTATGCCTCATTCACACAAAGTTAAGTGATCTGGAGGTTTTCATTCAGATCCATTTGTAGAAAGAATTATAGATCAGGATATCACACTCTGTGCTTTTGACCTTGTCATTTAGATAATTGGAAGCTGCCGGGGACTTTCCTGTGCACTGCAGGAATTTTATTAGTGTACTTTGATTCTAAATATTAAAATGGCAACACTATATCCAGTTGTGCCATTAAAAATATCACCAGGATTTTCCAAATGTACTCTGGTGGACACCACCCTATCACGACTACCAACACTGGGCTCCATTCTACAATAAGTCACAGTATTGGGGAGGTCATTCAGTTAGTTTCAGAACTGGAAATCCCCACCTCTGGACATAAATTGCCATACCAAAATCTTTTTCTCCCATAAGAATCTCAGTGAGTCAACTTTCCTGAGAAATTTGAAACAAAATAATGACAGAGAGAGAGAGAGAGAGAGAGAGAGAGAGAGAGAGAGAGAAACAGGGACAGAGACAGAGATAGAAAAGTTGTGTGTGTGCGTGTGTGAGAGAGAGAGAGAAAGAGAGAGAAAAAGTCTTAATTTAGGCAGCAACAGGGGCTCAGAGAGATAGAACAGGGGTCAAGACTCTTACCATATGGTCAGCAAAGTCCTGGCACTATAGTATTCACAACTACCACTGGGAGTGGTCCAAGGAAGCAGTGGCTTGTCAACCTCATGGGAGGAACTGCATCTGCCTTCTGCTCTTTCAGTGTCTTGGAGATCAAGTGAGTATCAAATTTCTTGGTTCTCTGTGTGAAAAGATTTGGATATAGACTGAGAGTTTCAGGCTATCTTTCTTGTTTATATGTTTGTGTACCAGGGAGACAGCACGGGGACAAGTGTCCTGGCAGGCTTCAAGCGCAAATACTAAGTTTTTTTTGGTTTGTTTGTTTTGGTCTGTTTTTTTTTTTTTTTACAGGGGAAATGTAGAAAGAGTGACATAAAGGTTGTAGAAGCAGGGAGAGATAAAAACTCAGGTACAGTTGATAGAATATGTTTCTATCTGAGTTACATGTTTCTTTAGCTTGTTACATCTCTAGCCCTGGGTGTGGTTTTTCAGATTAAAAGAGGGACATTTTGAATTCATTTGGGGGTCATGCCCAGCAGTGCTCAAGGTTTTCCCCTGGCCCTGAACTCAAGGATTATTCCTGGTGCGGCTCAGAGGGCCGTATGTGCTTTAGTAATGAACACAGGTCTGTTGTGTGCAAGGATAGTACCCTACTCACTGTACTATCTTCAGCTCCAAAATATCACCCAAGGGTCGACTCTGGCACTGGAATTTACCTTGGCTCAGGCAAGTTAGTCCATTTTTTCTATTTGGTTATTTGCTCTGGTAAAGTTCTCCCTTTACTATGTCTAGAGAGGGGTTCGGCAGGCTGATACCATTTCACCTAAACTCTTCAGTGCCACCCTCGAGAACATCATGTGACGACTGGAATGGGAAAGAATGGGAGTGAAGATAGATGGTCGGCAACTACACCACCTCCACTTTGCTGATAACATCATTCTAATAACACCAAACATCAGCCAAGTGGCACAAATGCTGACCGACTTTGACTGTGAGTGTGGAAAGGTCGAACTACAGCTGAATCTTACGAAGAGAATGTTTATGAGAAACAGCCTTGTTCCTGATGCCCCATTCGCTCTCAACGCAACCCATGTCGAGAAATCGACATGATGAATGACCTGGCACCTGAGTTGCGCAGGAGGAAGAGAGCGGCTTGGAATGCCTTCAAGAGCATTGACAAAATAACTAAGAGGACAAAGAACCTCCAGCTACAAGCACATCTCTTCGATTCCACTGTTCTTCCTGCATTAACATATGCCTCAGAGACCTGGGCCCTACGCAAACAGGATGAGAATGCTATTTGGGTCTCACAAAGAGGAATCAAAAGAGCTATGCTTGGAATATCACAATTCACTCAAATGAGAGATAGAATCTGGAGTTCTGATCTCCGTCAACGCTCAAGAATCAGGGACGCTGTCTCATTTGCCAAGGCATCAAAAATCAGATGGGCTGGACACGTAATGAGGTTTATAGACAATCGCTGGACTAGAGCCATTACTGACTGGATTCCACAGGACGTCAAAAGATCGCGTGGACGCCCACCTACAAGATGGTCAGACTTCTTTGTCAAGACCCTGAATGATCGGTTTGAGGCTCTGCATGTTCCTAGAATGAACAGATTCCATTGGGCTACGCTAGCACGCAACAGGGATGAATGGAGACGTTACTGGCACCCGCTCGAGTAAATTGATGAATAACGGGGGATCAAGTGATCAAGTGATAAAAGTTCTCCTGTGAATTTCTAGGAGATAAGCTGCTCAAGGATGTGTTTAACTTTATGAGGAGATACGCACAGTTGGGCTTTGTGGCTGCAGTGGTAATGGCAGATGTGGCAAACTAGTCCCTATTCTATTTCACTATGACTTGAATACAAGAACATTAAATAAATAAGGTGACTTGTGAATGCCAGAGACTCTGTAATTACAAACTTTCCCTACTAGAAGAGGCTTAGATATAGGTATATTTAATGGAAAGTTTCCTTGTAGAAGCATTGTAAATGTTAGTTAGAAACATTTAAAACACTATCATTATCATTACATGAAATGCATGGTATATAAAACAGTATCATTTCAATGTAAGATGATAAGAACATGCATTGTGAATTATTTATGCTGTGAAGTACAAAATACTCTTAATTTTATTAAATTATAGTATTATTAATACACATATTTTATTAACATCATAGTTAATATACTTGTTCTCTTTTGTATATATATTTAATCATAGTTTTTTATAAGTTAAATTTTAAATTTTAAGTTTTTAATTAAATTAGGGGCTGGAGCGATAGCACAGCGGTAGGGCATTTGCCTTGCACGCAGCCAAGATGGCCAACCCAAGTTCGATTCCTCCGCCCCTCTCGGAGAGCCCGGCAAGCTACCGAGAGTATCTCGCCCGCACGGCAGAGCCTGGCAAGCTACTCGTGATGTATTTGATATGCCAAACACAGTAACAACGAAGTCTCCAATGCAGACGCTACTGGGCCTGCTCGAGCAAATATATGAACAACGGGAGGACAGGACAGGACAATTTTTATTTGGGACTTGTGATTTATAATATTAATAATGGTATCTTTTTGTACAAAAACTATTTTAACACAATACCCTCCACTAGAATATCAGCATGCCTACACCATTGTCCCAGTACCCCACCCTATCCAAATTGCACACCAAAAACACTCCCATCCCCGTGGTGTTTTTCCTATTGAAGACCAGATCTCAGTTTCTGTTACCTTTGAGTGTCTGTTGTTTCTTTACTATGCTATTTTATATATAGCTTATGAGGGAAATCATTCAATATTTGTGTTTTAATATTAGAATGATGGATGATGTTTTGGGGCTTGGAGAGGTACTTCATTTAGTATGACTTCATGATTTTGACTAAAATGCATGGTGTAACAAGTGAGAGACATTACTTGTCATTAAACTTTGCGATTGGTTATATTTTCAATTTCCATGAGAATCACATATCCTATGTCATAGAACAAACCGGAGTCCAGAGTCCCAAGGGACCCAGCCTCAGCAGCCGACTTCCACTACCCAAACACCTCTACGCTCCAGGCCGCTTTCTGGACTGTGCTGCTGTGAAGCATTATAAGACACATTATAAGACTCTTCCTACCCATTTTCCACAATTACTACACCATATCTGATGGGGTTCAGACTACATAAATATATGCCTCTCGAAGAGCCCGGCAAGCTACCAAGAGTATCCCACCCAGGATGGGCAGATCCTGGAAAGCTCCCTGTGGTGTATTCGATATGCCAAATATAGGAACAACAATAGGTCTCATTCTCCTGACTCTGAAACAGCCTCCAGTCGTTGGGAAAAGACGAGTAAGAAGAGGCTGCTAAAATCTCAGGGCTGGGAGGAATAGAGACGTTACTGGCACTTGCTCGAGTAATTCGACGATCAACAAGATGACAGTGACAGTAACAGTGAATATTTAATTACTTCTCAATAAGCTTTATTTAAAGAAATATTTAATTACTTCTCAACGAATTACTTCTCTTATCGTATTCTAACATATTCTAAGTAACATTTATATACTTTAAGAAACTTCCATCTACTCCCTGCTATTCTAACCTGAAATTCTTAAAGGTTCGAACCATAATAGATGTAACAGGGAAGAGAGCATAAATGCATGTTATGTATATAATGTGATTAGGAGACACTTTTCAAAAGAATCCCGGTACCTTATCATATTTTTTTTCTTTTTGGGTCACACCCGGCAATGCACAGAGGTTACTCCTGATTCTGCACTCAGGAATTACTCCTGGAAGTGCTCAGGGGACCATATGGGATGCTAGGAATCATACCTGGGTCGGCCACATGCAACGCAAATGCCCTACCCACTGTGCTATCACTCCAGCCCATCATATTTCTTTTTGATTGTGTTTTGTTCCTAATTTTCTTAGTGACATTTTCTGAGTCTTTTGTTTTCTCTCATGAGTAAGACATGGGTTACTTTAATTACCTTGTTGAGAGGCATTTGAAGACTGCCAATAAATTTACTGAGTATTTATAAATTCTGAGTTTGATTCCTCCACCCCTCTCAGAGAGCCCAGCAAGCTACCGAGAGTATTTCGACCGCACAGCAAAGCCTGGCAAGCTCCATGTGACGTATTCGATATACCAAAGACAGTAACAACAAGTCTCACAATTTGTTGTGAGCCATTACTGGTGCCTGCTAGAGCAAATCAATGAACAATGGGAGGACAGTGCTACAGTGCTATAAATTCCAGTTAATATTTTACATTTTCTAGAATTGTCTTATGCACCATTATTTTTTTGTGTTTTATGACTCTAAAATGGTGATATTAAAAATTATTAGCTACATACCTACCTGATACAAAGCTAGGTATGTAGCTAATAATATTTTCTATCCTTAGTTGAAAAAAAAAACTAGCACACAACCAATGAAATCAGAAACAGTAACTCTTTTTGCCTTTAATTCAGTTAACTACTGCTAGATACTTTATTCTCCTAAAGATATCCTTTAAGGATAAGATTTACAGATAGTTACTGACTTAGATTAGCATTGTATAAAAACATAACAAATAGACATAATCAATGGAAAATTATGTCTAATTCTAAATATTTCCTGTTATTTAAAACAAGGCAGAGTCTCCTACCCTGTGTCTGACTATCCTCGCCAGGGCCCAACAGCTGAAGACTTCCAGGCCCCAACCAAGGCCTTACTGGAACCACTCTCCACACACTTGGATAAGCCTCAGACATAACCGAACTGGCAGAGGAACCCAGGTGTGTGGGACCCGGGACTGAGATCTCTAAGCCTGCACGGTTTGGGACTGGACCTGTCAGTAGCTAAACAGTTACACCCTCCAACTGCCGTGTAACCCCAACAAAGACCAGGATCCAAAGATTATCACAACAAGCTCCCGGGAGAGCACAAGGCAGAGTCTCCTACCCTGTGTCTGACTATCCTCGCCAGGGCCCAACAGCTGAAGACTTCCAGGCCCCAACCAAGGCCTTACTGGAGCCACTCTCCACACACTTGGATAAGCCTCAGACATAACCGAACTGGCAGAGGAACCCAGGTGTGTGGGACCCGGGACTGAGATCTCTAAGCCTGCACGGTTTGGGACTGGACCTGTCAGTAGCTAAACAGTTACACCCTCCAACTGCCGTGTAACCCCAACAAAGACCAGGATCCAAAGATTATCACAACAAGCTCCCGGGAGAGCACAAGGCAGAGTCTCCTACCCTGTGTCTGACTATCCTCGCCAGGGCCCAACAGCTGAAGACTTCCAGGCCCCAACCAAGGCCTTACTGGAGCCACTCTCCACACACTTGGATAAGCCTCAGACATAACCGAACTGGCAGAGGAACCCAGGTGTGTGGGACCCGGGACTGAGATCTCTAAGCCTGCACGGTTTGGGACTGGACCTGTCAGTAGCTAAACAGTTACACCCTCCAACTGCCGTGTAACCCCAACAAAGACCAGGATCCAAAGATTATCACAACAAGCTCCCGGGAGAGCACAAGGCAGAGTCTCCTACCCTGTGTCTGACTATCCTCGCCAGGGCCCAACAGCTGAAGACTTCCAGGCCCCAACCAAGGCCTTACTGGAGCCACTCTCCACACACTTGGATAAGCCTCAGACATAACCGAACTGGCAGAGGAACCCAGGTGTGTGGGACCTGGGACTGAGATCTCTAAGCCTGCACGGTTTGGGACTGGACCTGTCAGTAGCTAAACAGTTACACCCTCCAACTGCCGTGTAACCCCAACAAAGACCAGGATCCAAAGATTATCACAACAAGCTCCCGGGAGAGCACAAGGCAGAGTCTCCTACCCTGTGTCTGACTATCCTCGCCAGGGCCCAACAGCTGAAGACTTCCAGGCCCCAACCAAGGCCTTACTGGAGCCACTCTCCACACACTTGGATAAGCCTCAGACATAACCGAACTGGCAGAGGAACCCAGGTGTGTGGGACCCGGGACTGAGATCTCTAAGCCTGCACGGTTTGGGACTGGACCTGTCAGTAGCTAAACAGTTACACCCTCCAACTGCCGTGTAACCCCAACAAAGACCAGGATCCAAAGATTATCACAACAAGCTCCCGGGAGAGCACAAGGCAGAGTCTCCTACCCTGTGTCTGACTATCCTCGCCAGGGCCCAACAGCTGAAGACTTCCAGGCCCCAACCAAGGCCTTACTGGAGCCACTCTCCACACACTTGGATAAGCCTCAGACATAACCGAACTGGCAGAGGAACCCAGGTGTGTGGGACCCGGGACTGAGATCTCTAAGCCTGCACGGTTTGGGACTGGACCTGTCAGTAGCTAAACAGTTACACCCTCCAACTGCCGTGTAACCCCAACAAAGACCAGGATCCAAAGATTATCACAACAAGCTCCCGGGAGAGCACAAGGCAGAGTCTCCTACCCTGTGTCTGACTATCCTCGCCAGGGCCCAACAGCTGAAGACTTCCAGGCCCCAACCAAGGCCTTACTGGAGCCACTCTCCACACACTTGGATAAGCCTCAGACATAACCGAACTGGCAGAGGAACCCAGGTGTGTGGGACCCGGGACTGAGATCTCTAAGCCTGCACGGTTTGGGACTGGACCTGTCAGTAGCTAAACAGTTACACCCTCCAACTGCCGTGTAACCCCAACAAAGACCAGGATCCAAAGATTATCACAACAAGCTCCCGGGAGAGCACAAGGCAGAGTCTCCTACCCTGTGTCTGACTATCCTCGCCAGGGCCCAACAGCTGAAGACTTCCAGGCCCCAACCAAGGCCTTACTGGAGCCACTCTCCACACACTTGGATAAGCCTCAGACATAACCGAACTGGCAGAGGAACCCAGGTGTGTGGGACCCGGGACTGAGATCTCTAAGCCTGCACGGTTTGGGACTGGACCTGTCAGTAGCTAAACAGTTACACCCTCCAACTGCCGTGTAACCCCAACAAAGACCAGGATCCAAAGATTATCACAACAAGCTCCCGGGAGAGCACAAGGCAGAGTCTCCTACCCTGTGTCTGACTATCCTCGCCAGGGCCCAACAGCTGAAGACTTCCAGGCCCCAACCAAGGCCTTACTGGAGCCACTCTCCACACACTTGGATAAGCCTCAGACATAACCGAACTGGCAGAGGAACCCAGGTGTGTGGGACCCGGGACTGAGATCTCTAAGCCTGCACGGTTTGGGACTGGACCTGTCAGTAGCTAAACAGTTACACCCTCCAACTGCCGTGTAACCCCAACAAAGACCAGGATCCAAAGATTATCACAACAAGCTCCCGGGAGAGCACAAGGCAGAGTCTCCTACCCTGTGTCTGACTATCCTCGCCAGGGCCCAACAGCTGAAGACTTCCAGGCCCCAACCAAGGCCTTACTGGAGCCACTCTCCACACACTTGGATAAGCCTCAGACATAACCGAACTGGCAGAGGAACCCAGGTGTGTGGGACCCGGGACTGAGATCTCTAAGCCTGCACGGTTTGGGACTGGACCTGTCAGTAGCTAAACAGTTACACCCTCCAACTGCCGTGTAACCCCAACAAAGACCAGGATCCAAAGATTATCACAACAAGCTCCCGGGAGAGCACAAGGCAGAGTCTCCTACCCTGTGTCTGACTATCCTCGCCAGGGCCCAACAGCTGAAGACTTCCAGGCCCCAACCAAGGCCTTACTGGAGCCACTCTCCACACACTTGGATAAGCCTCAGACATAACCGAACTGGCAGAGGAACCCAGGTGTGTGGGACCCGGGACTGAGATCTCTAAGCCTGCACGGTTTGGGACTGGACCTGTCAGTAGCTAAACAGTTACACCCTCCAACTGCCGTGTAACCCCAACAAAGACCAGGATCCAAAGATTATCACAACAAGCTCCCGGGAGAGCACAAGGCAGAGTCTCCTACCCTGTGTCTGACTATCCTCGCCAGGGCCCAACAGCTGAAGACTTCCAGGCCCCAACCAAGGCCTTACTGGAGCCACTCTCCACACACTTGGATAAGCCTCAGACATAACCGAACTGGCAGAGGAACCCAGGTGTGTGGGACCCGGGACTGAGATCTCTAAGCCTGCACGGTTTGGGACTGGACCTGTCAGTAGCTAAACAGTTACACCCTCCAACTGCCGTGTAACCCCAACAAAGACCAGGATCCAAAGATTATCACAACAAGCTCCCGGGAGAGCACAAGGCAGAGTCTCCTACCCTGTGTCTGACTATCCTCGCCAGGGCCCAACAGCTGAAGACTTCCAGGCCCCAACCAAGGCCTTACTGGAGCCACTCTCCACACACTTGGATAAGCCTCAGACATAACCGAACTGGCAGAGGAACCTAGGTGTGTGGGACCCGGGACTGAGATCTCTAAGCCTGCACGGTTTGGGACTGGACCTGTCAGTAGCTAAACAGTTACACCCTCCAACTGCCGTGTAACCCCAACAAAGACCAGGATCCAAAGATTATCACAACAAGCTCCCGGGAGAGCACAAGGCAGAGTCTCCTACCCTGTGTCTGACTATCCTCGCCAGGGCCCAACAGCTGAAGACTTCCAGGCCCCAACCAAGGCCTTACTGGAGCCACTCTCCACACACTTGGATAAGCCTCAGACATAACCGAACTGGCAGAGGAACCCAGGTGTGTGGGACCCGGGACTGAGATCTCTAAGCCTGCACGGTTTGGGACTGGACCTGTCAGTAGCTAAACAGTTACACCCTCCAACTGCCGTGTAACCCCAACAAAGACCAGGATCCAAAGATTATCACAACAAGCTCCCGGGAGAGCACAAGGCAGAGTCTCCTACCCTGTGTCTGACTATCCTCGCCAGGGCCCAACAGCTGAAGACTTCCAGGCCCCAACCAAGGCCTTACTGGAGCCACTCTCCACACACTTGGATAAGCCTCAGACATAACCGAACTGGCAGAGG
This sequence comes from Sorex fumeus, assembly GCF_029834395.1. Classification (NCBI taxonomy): domain Eukaryota; kingdom Metazoa; phylum Chordata; class Mammalia; order Eulipotyphla; family Soricidae; genus Sorex; species Sorex fumeus. Next base: position 25,193,032 of record NW_026606092.1, read on the forward strand.
AACCCAGGTGTGTGGGACCCGGGACTGAGATCTCTAAGCCTGCACGGTTTGGGACTGGACCTGTCAGTAGCTAAACAGTTACACCCTCCAACTGCCGTGTAACCCCAACAAAGACCAGGATCCAAAGATTATCACAACAAGCTCCCGGGAGAGCACAAGGCAGAGTCTCCTACCCTGTGTCTGACTATCCTCGCCAGGGCCCAACAGCTGAAGACTTCCAGGCCCCAACCAAGGCCTTACTGGAGCCACTCTCCACACACTTGGATAAGCCTCAGACATAACCGAACTGGCAGAGGAACCCAGGTGTGTGGGACCCGGGACTGAGATCTCTAAGCCTGCACGGTTTGGGACTGGACCTGTCAGTAGCTAAACAGTTACACCCTCCAACTGCCGTGTAACCCCAACAAAGACCAGGATCCAAAGATTATCACAACAAGCTCCCGGGAGAGCACAAGGCAGAGTCTCCTACCCTGTGTCTGACTATCCTCGCCAGGGCCCAACAGCTGAAGACTTCCAGGCCCCAACCAAGGCCTTACTGGAGCCACTCTCCACACACTTGGATAAGCCTCAGACATAACCGAACTGGCAGAGGAACCCAGGTGTGTGGGACCCGGGACTGAGATCTCTAAGCCTGCACGGTTTGGGACTGGACCTGTCAGTAGCTAAACAGTTACACCCTCCAACTGCCGTGTAACCCCAACAAAGACCAGGATCCAAAGATTATCACAACAAGCTCCCGGGAGAGCACAAGCAGAGTCTCCTACCCTGTGTCTGACTATCTTCGCCAGGGCCCAACAGCTGAAGACTTCCAGGCCCCAACCAAGGCCTTACTGGAGCCACTCTCCACACACTTGGATAAGCCTCAGACATAACCGAACTGGCAGAGGAACCCAGGTGTGTGGGACCCGGGACTGAGATCTCTAAGCCTGCACGGTTTGGGACTGGACCTGTCAGTAGCTAAACAGTTACACCCTCCAACTGCCGTGTAACCCCAACAAAGACCAGGATCCAAAGATTATCACAACAAGCTCCCGGGAGAGCACAAGGCAGAGTCTCCTACCCTGTGTCTGACTATCCTCGCCAGGGCCCAACAGCTGAAGACTTCCAGGCCCCAACCAAGGCCTTACTGGAGCCACTCTCCACACACTTGGATAAGCCTCAGACATAACCGAACTGGCAGAGGAACCCAGGTGTGTGGGACCCGGGACTGAGATCTCTAAGCCTGCACGGTTTGGGACTGGACCTGTCAGTAGCTAAACAGTTACACCCTCCAACTGCCGTGTAACCCCAACAAAGACCAGGATCCAAAGATTATCACAACAAGCTCCCGGGAGAGCACAAGGCAGAGTCTCCTACCCTGTGTCTGACTATCCTCGCCAGGGCCCAACAGCTGAAGACTTCCAGGCCCCAACCAAGGCCTTACTGGAGCCACTCTCCACACACTTGGATAAGCCTCAGACATAACCGAACTGGCAGAGGAACCCAGGTGTGTGGGACCCGGGACTGAGATCTCTAAGCCTGCACGGTTTGGGACTGGACCTGTCAGTAGCTAAACAGTTACACCCTCCAACTGCCGTGTAACCCCAACAAAGACCAGGATCCAAAGATTATCACAACAAGCTCCCGGGAGAGCACAAGGCAGAGTCTCCTACCCTGTGTCTGACTATCCTCGCCAGGGCCCAACAGCTGAAGACTTCCAGGCCCCAACCAAGGCCTTACTGGAGCCACTCTCCACACACTTGGATAAGCCTCAGACATAACCGAACTGGCAGAGGAACCCAGGTGTGTGGGACCCGGGACTGAGATCTCTAAGCCTGCACGGTTTGGGACTGGACCTGTCAGTAGCTAAACAGTTACACCCTCCAACTGCCGTGTAACCCCAACAAAGACCAGGATCCAAAGATTATCACAACAAGCTCCCGGGAGAGCACAAGGCAGAGTCTCCTACCCTGTGTCTGACTATCCTCGCCAGGGCCCAACAGCTGAAGACTTCCAGGCCCCAACCAAGGCCTTACTGGAGCCACTCTCCACACACTTGGATAAGCCTCAGACATAACCGAACTGGCAGAGGAACCCAGGTGTGTGGGACCCGGGACTGAGATCTCTAAGCCTGCACGGTTTGGGACTGGACCTGTCAGTAGCTAAACAGTTACACCCTCCAACTGCCGTGTAACCCCAACAAAGACCAGGATCCAAAGATTATCACAACAAGCTCCCGGGAGAGCACAAGGCAGAGTCTCCTACCCTGTGTCTGACTATCCTCGCCAGGGCCCAACAGCTGAAGACTTCCAGGCCCCAACCAAGGCCTTACTGGAGCCACTCTCCACACACTTGGATAAGCCTCAGACATAACCGAACTGGCAGAGGAACCCAGGTGTGTGGGACCCGGGACTGAGATCTCTAAGCCTGCACGGTTTGGGACTGGACCTGTCAGTAGCTAAACAGTTACACCCTCCAACTGCCGTGTAACCCCAACAAAGACCAGGATCCAAAGATTATCACAACAAGCTCCCGGGAGAGCACAAGGCAGAGTCTCCTACCCTGTGTCTGACTATCCTCGCCAGGGCCCAACAGCTGAAGACTTCCAGGCCCCAACCAAGGCCTTACTGGAGCCACTCTCCACACACTTGGATAAGCCTCAGACATAACCGAACTGGCAGAGGAACCCAGGTGTGTGGGACCCGGGACTGAGATCTCTAAGCCTGCACGGTTTGGGACTGGACCTGTCAGTAGCTAAACAGTTACACCCTCCAACTGCCGTGTAACCCCAACAAAGACCAGGATCCAAAGATTATCACAACAAGCTCCCGGGAGAGCACAAGGCAGAGTCTCCTACCCTGTGTCTGACTATCCTCGCCAGGGCCCAACAGCTGAAGACTTCCAGGCCCCAACCAAGGCCTTACTGGAGCCACTCTCCACACACTTGGATAAGCCTCAGACATAACCGAACTGGCAGAGGAACCCAGGTGTGTGGGACCCGGGACTGAGATCTCTAAGCCTGCACGGTTTGGGACTGGACCTGTCAGTAGCTAAACAGTTACACCCTCCAACTGCCGTGTAACCCCAACAAAGACCAGGATCCAAAGATTATCACAACAAGTTCCCGGGAGTGCGCGGCCGCATTCGCGGCCGCGCGACTATTTATTTAATAATTTTCAGGATACCTTAAATATCCTTAAATATCCAACCCACACGGCAGAGCCTGGCAAGCTATCCGTGATCTATGCCAAATAGACCAAATTGATATGCCAAATCCAGTAATAAATGGATCTCATTCCCCTAGCCCTGATTATGCAGAGTCGAGAAGGATATGGAAGGAGAAGCTGATAAAACACCAAGGCAGACATGGGCTGCCAAAACGCAGAAAAACAAAAATGATTGTCTGTACTTTTAATGCTCGTACGCTGGCATCTGCTGCATCCATTGAAGACCTTATGGTACAAGCACGAAAGATCAAGTACGACATCATTGGTCTGACCGAAACGAGAAGACATCAATCCCATCATGCTGTTTTCGACACTGGAGAAGAACTGTTCCTTGGAACATGTGATAAAAGAGGCGTCGGTGGTGTCGGTATCCTTGTCAACACAAACTTAGTCACAAGCATTGATTCATTTGAATGCCTAACAACCCGAATCGGACGATTACACTTGAATAAATGTGGCTCACTACCGGCAGTTTCTATCTTTGTTGTCTACGCACCAACATCCAGTTATGGTGAAAAAGAAACTGAGAAATTCTACATGGAGCTGGAGAAATTCTATAAAGAAGATCACACCTTCTACAAGATCATTGTCGGTGATTTTAATGCCAAGATAGGACCAAGAAGATCAGTCGATGAACTCCACATCGGAACCCATGGCCTGGAATGGAACGAACAAGGTGACAGACTGTCTGAGTTCATCATGTCAACCAAAACCTTCCATGGTAACTCACAATTCCAAAAGGCTGAATCTAAACGTTGGACATGGGAGTCTCCCGATGGACGGTTCCACAATGAAATAGACCACATCATATTCAATCGGCGGTTTTGCCTAACCGATGTTGCTGTTGTCCCAAAATTCCAAACGGGATCAGACCACCGTCTTCTTCGTGCAAAATTCTACCTCACAGAACGAGGAGAAAAGAACGCAAGGTTTAAGAAGAGGACTCCCAGAACAACCACCAACTGGGAGCTCTTTGGCTCTGTTGTGGCAACATGGGAAGATGCCGTCATTGACAACATTGATGAGGAATACGATCGAATGATTCAGCACCTCCATGATTGTGCAAGGAATGCCAAGAGAGAGATAACCACAAAAAACCGTCTTTCTTCGAACACTCTTGAACTTATTCGCCAACGTGGCGTGGCACGTGCCTCAGGCAACCACAAGCAAACTTCCGAACTGGCAAAACAGTGCAGAAAAGCCATCAAGGATGACCTCAAAAACAGGAGAGCAGCAGTACTGGTAGATGCAGCAGAAGCTGGGAAAAACATTCGTAATGCCCGCCTGTCCTTCACCAACTACAAAACCAAGATGACTGCCCTCCGACATCATGATGGATCTATCACATCTTCCAGAAGGGCAATGGAGAAGATTATTCATGACTTCTACTCAGATCTCTTTAATAGCCACATCCACTTGCCCACATACCACATACCACATGATGGATATGTCGTTCCCAATGTTCTCCCTTCCGAAATCCAACATGCCATCTCGTCGGTAAAGAAACAAAAAGCACCTGGCCCAGACAAGATCAGACCTGAACACCTGAAGAACTTACCATCAGTACTCATCAATACATTAGCTCGACTCTTCACACGCTACCTGTCTGAATGCAAGGTTCCATCCCAATGGAAAACCAGCAAGACTGTACTACTATACAAGAAAGGAGACATCCACGACATTGGCAACTATCGCCCAATCTGCCTATTGTCTGTCATCTACAAACTATTCACTCGAGTCATCCTGAATAGGATTAGCAGAACACTAGATGAAGGACAACCATGTGAACAAGCTGGATTCCGAAAAGGATTCAGTACCATCGACCATATCCACACAATAACCAAGCTCATTGAGGTATCTCGGGAGTTCAAGATGCCGCTCTGTCTAACGTTCATTGATTTAAAGAAGGCCTTTGATTCTGTTGAGACGGAAGCGGTCATGGAAGCCCTAGCCAATCAGGGCGTACAAACTCAATACATCAGTATCCTTCGTGAGCTCTATTGCGGATTCACTACCAAGATCTCACCATTCTACAAAGAAGTAATCATCCATATCAAGAGAGGGGTTCGGCAGGGTGATACCATTTCACCAAAACTCTTCAGTGCCACCCTCGAGAACATCATGCGACGACTAGAATGGGAAAACATGGGAATGAAGATAGATGGTCGGCAACTACACCACCTCCGCTTTGCTGATGACATCGTTCTAATAACACCAAACATCAGCCAAGCGGCACAAATGCTTGAGGACTTTGACCGTGAGTGTGGAAAGGTTGGACTACAGCTGAATCTTACGAAGACAATGTTTATGAGAAACAGCCTTGTTCCTGACGCTCCATTCGCTCTCAATGGAACCACCATCTCCGAATGCAACAGTTATATATACTTAGGTCGAGAAATCAACATGATGAATGACCTGGCACCTGAGTTACGCAGGAGAAAGAGAGCGGCTTGGAATGCCTTCAAGAGCATTGAAGAAATAACTAAAAGGACAAAGAACCTCCAACTACGAGCACATCTCTTTGATTCCACTATTCTTCCTGCATTAACATATGCCTCAGAGACCTGGACCCTACGAAAACAGGATGAGAACACTATTCGGGTCTCTCAAAGAGGAATCGAAAGAACTATGCTTGGAATATCACGATTCACTCAAATGAGAGATAGAATCCGGAGTTCTGATCTTCGTCAACGCTCAAGAATCAGAGACGCTGTCTCATTTGCCAAGACATCAAAAATCAGATGGGCTGGACATGTAATGAGGTTTACAGACAACCGCTGGACTAGAGCCATTACTGATTGGATTCCACGAGACATCAAAAGATCACGTGGACGCCCACCTATAAGATGGTCAGACTTCTTCGTCAAGACCCTAAATGATCGGTTTGAGGCTCTACATGTTCCAAAAACGAACAGATACCATTGGGCTACGCTAGCACGCAACCGGGATGAATGGAGACGTTACTGGCACCCGCTCGAATAAATCGATGAATAACGGGGATTAAGTGATTAAGTGAAGTGATTTAAAACATGCATGTGAATTTATAAATGTATAGACATGGAGAGTATCATCCTGAGTGAAATGAGTCAGAAAGAGAGGTACAGACACAGAATGACATCATAACATGAAGCTGACACCTAATGATAGTAGATACATGGGACAGAAAGATCGCTCCATAGCTGGAAGCCTGCCTCATGAGCAGAGGGGAGAAGACAGATGGAATAGAGAAGGGATCACTAAGAAAATGATGACTTGAGGAATCGGTCGGGATGGGAGATGTGTGCAGAGTGTGGATAAAGGATTAAACATGATCACCTCTCAGTGTCTGTATTGCAAACTGTAATGCTCAAAGTAGAGAGAGAGTATGTGGAATATTGTCTGCCAAGGAGGCAGGGGGATGATGGGAAAGGAGTGGTATACCGGGGTGATTGGTGGTGGGAAATGTGCACTGGTGGAGGGATGGGTATTTGATCATTTTGTGATTGTAACCCAAACATGAAAGCTTGTAACTATCTCATGGTGATTCAATAACATTTAAAAAAAAATAAAAATAAAAAAAGTAAAACATGCATGTGAAAGAAACGCACACACACACACGATACATGTATGGTGTATGTGGAACAAATATTGTCATGATCAGAGAAAATGATAATGTAAATACATTAATAAGGAGTAAAACAAAATTTTTTTCCCTAGACTTTTTTTTTCTGCTTCCGGGGATACACTCAGCTGTGCTTCAGACTTACTCCTTACTTTGCACTCAGGGATCACTACTGGCAGGATTTGGGGTACCATGTACGATTCCAGTGATCTAACCTGAGATGGCCAGGTGCAAGAGAAGAACCTTGGCCCTCTCTATTTCTCTTGCCCCATTCCTTTCACTGTTGATATGAAAAAAAAATGAAATGACCTGAAGAAAAAATGTCTATATCATGCCAGTGTCCTAGAGAAAACCTTTAAGAATGATTCAATAAGGCAAAACAGAGTCTAGATTGTAAAATCAGAAAAAAGTTGTTGTCATGGAAACTTTCAATACCTGTATTTGTAATAAACTGAATGTATTTTACACAAATTTTAGTAATTATCCCATACTGTTTTTAGAATTTGGGAATGAATCCTTAAAAAGAAAGCTTGCTTCTAAGAAAATAGGACACATGTTATTCATGTGAAATAAAATTGAGGGTGTTATCTTCATTATCTTTGAGAAGGAAAATGTTTTTATTAATGTAATTGCTATGTATGATTGCATATTATTGTCCTATTAATCACCCTAATAATGAGTGCCATGTAGGGAACTTCACTGTGAATCACTGAGAGAATAATTCTTGTCAACCTTAGAGGTTCTCTAATGAATTTTTTTCTTTTTCACTGTTAATATTTTGCTGTGTAATTACAGCTCCCAATCCCTGCGCAGCTAATGGTGGCAAAGGACCCTGCTCTCACATGTGTCTGATCAATCACAACAGGAGTGCAGCTTGTGCTTGCCCTCACTTGATGAAGCTTTCCTCTGACAAGAAGACCTGCTATGGTAAATGTCTTACAGTTCTTATCTAAAATCCAAACTGAATTCTCTGCAAGTGTCTTAGCATTCAGATTGTTCTCAAAGTAAAGCAGAAGAGGAATATGACATACTTAAAAAGATGTGAGGTGTTACTATTTCCAGACTGTTGATGACACATCTGCTCTTAGAAAGACTGGCAAATTCTTTAAATATGTTATCTGCTGAATTTTGCTGTTTATTGCCTTATTCAGTTTTCTTGTGACTTTCTTAGTAGGCATGTTAGCAAAATTTATCTCCAAAAAACAGGGAGATTATTAAGTGAAAGTGCATTATCAAAAAATGTTGATGTAGTAGCCTGAATAATAAAAAGATAATCTCCTCTAATGTTTATAAAGCCAGTTCAGCATCAATTTGTAGGTATATAAACCTGAAGGAGAATAAATGAAGTAAAAGAATAAAATCACATTTGACTTTGAATGGTAAAATTTGTGAATGAAAATCACATTGGGGAGTTTTTCCATTCATTTGTTTTAAAATTCATTTTTAATTTTAAGTAATTCCACTGTATATTTGCAGTTATTACTTTTAAAGAGATAAAAGCAAATATTTATCAAAGCTAACCACAAAAATTGATTTCAAAAAGTCACTTTAATTTTGAATAATAATTGCATATCTCAAATGATAACAATACCTCCAAGGAGCACAATGGAAACATAATATTTTTCCTAAGGAAACGTATTTCAACTTAATTTACAAATTATTTCACAAAAAATTATGTAAGTACCAATGGATGAAAAATGTGACACAGAGCCTCTTGATCACTTGATCACTTGATCACTTGACATCCCGTTACTCATTGATTTGCTTGAGTGGGCACCAGAAACGTCTCCATCCATCCCTGTCACGTGCTAGTGTAGCCCAATGGTGTCTGCTCACTCCAGGAATACAGAGAGCCTCAAACCATCCGTTCAGGGTCTTGACAAAGAAATCTCACCATCTTGTAGGTGGGTGGTCACACAATCTTTTGCTGTACCATAGAATTCAGTTAGTAACAGCTCTAGTCCAGCAGTCATCTCCAAATCACATTACGTGTCCAGCCCATCAGATTTTTGGCACCTTGGCAAACGAGAGAGCGTCCTTGATTCTCGATTGTAGGTGGAAATTGGAGCTATATATGGATTCATTCTCTCACTTGAGTGAAGCATAATACTCCAAGCATATCCCTTTCTATTCCTCTTTGGGAACACCATCATAAGCATATATTAACGCAGAGAGAACAGTGGAATCAAAGAGGTGTGCCTGGAGCCAGAGGTTCTTTGTCCTCTTAGTTATTTCTTTGGTGCACTTGAAGGTGTTCCAAGCCTCTTCCTCCTGCACAACTCAGGTGCCAGGTCATTCCTCATGTTGACTTCTCAATCTAGGTACACATAATTGTTGTACTCAGAGATGTTCGTTCCATTGAGAGTAAATGGAACGTCAGGAACAAAATTGTTTTTCATAAACATTTTCTTCGTGAGATTCAACTGTAGTCCGACCTTTTATACTCATGGTTGAAGTCGGCCAGCATTTGGGCCGCTTGGATAACGTTTGGTATTATTAGAATGATGTCATCAGTAAAGCGGAGGTGGTGTAGTTATATTCTATCTTCACTACCATTCATTCCCATTCTAGTCATCACATGATGTTCTTGAGGATGTCAGTGAAGGCTTTTGATGAAATGGTATCACCCTGCCAAACTCTCTCTTGTCATGGATGATCACTTCCTTGTAGAATGGTGAGATCCTGGTAGTGAAACCATAATACAGCTCATGGAGAATCCTGATGTATTTGAACGCCCTGTTTGGCTAGGGCTTCGATGACCACTTCAGTCTCAACAGAATCAAAGGCCTTCTTTAAATTGATGAACATTAGACAGAGTTGGATCTTGAATTCCCGAGAAACCTCAATGAGCTTGGTTACTGTGTGGATATTGTCGATCTTGCTGGATTCTTTTCAGAACTCAGCTTGCTCGCATGGTTGTCCTTCATCTAGTGTTCTGCCAATCCTATTCAAGATGACTCCAGTGAACAGCTTGTGGATGACAGAGAACAGGAAGATTGGGCAATAGGTGCTAATGTCGTGGATGTCTCCCTTCTTGTACAGTATAACAGTCCTGCTGGTTTTCCACTGGGATGGAACCTTGCATTCAGACAGGTAGCATGTGAAGAGCCGAGCCAGTGTATTGATGAGTACTGACGGCACATTCTTCAGGTGTTCAGGTGCGACCTTGTCTGGGCCAGGTGCTGTTCACTACTTTACTGACAAAATGGCGTGTTGGATTTCAGAAGGGAGATCAATGGGAATGACATACCCATCCTGCGAAATTTGGCACGTGGGCAGGTGGACATGGCTATTGAAGAGATCTGAGTAGGAGTCATTGAAGGGCAAAGGAGTCTTCTCCATTGCCCTTCTGGAAGATGTGATAGATCCATCAGGATATCGGAGGGCCGTCATCTTGCTCTTGTAGTTGGCAAAGGACAGGTGGGCGTTGCAAATGCTTTTCCTGGCTTCTGACGCATCTGCCAGGTCTTCCTTTATCACTTCTCACTGCTTTGTGAGCTCAGATTTCCACTTGCGGTTGCCTGAGGCTGCGCAAAGCTGCATTGGTGAATAAGCTCGAGAGTTTTGGAAGATAGGCATTTTTTTTGTGGTTTTTCTTCCTCAGCATTCCTCGCACAATCATGGAGGTGCTGTAACAGTCGATCATATTCTTCATTAATGTTGTCAATGACGGCATCTTCCCATGTTGCCGCAATAGTGCCAAAGAGCTCTCAGTTAGTGGGTGTTCTGGGAGTTCTCTTCTTAAACTTTGCAGCCCTTTCTCCCTGCTCTTTGAAGTAGAATTTTGCATGAAGGAGATGATCATTCGATCCCATTTTGAATTTTCAGACAACAGTGACATTGTTCAGGCAAAACCGTCAATTGAATATATGGTCATCATATTCTACACATTTGTAAAATTTTGCAATAAGGTATGAGTTACATTATTGGTTCTGGTTTTGGTGATAGAAAATACTTATAAAAATGTTTGATGTTATTTTATTCAAAAATAGTTTAGGAAATAAAAGTTTTTTCTTTCCTTCAAGAAAAGACAATGTGAATCAATATTGTAACAGTTATGTAGTTAAAAAATGTTTGTTTGATGTTTGCAGCCTTATGCTTTAAGAAATTTTGTTGAAATGTTTTAATTAAATCAAATTTGATCATTTATAGTTCTTGACTTTTCAGCTAAGCAGAATTGCCTAAGGGATATGTTTTATATTTGTTTCTATTAAGTAAACTAAATTGAGATAGAGACATCATTTCTGCATTACTGTTTTCATCAAATCCAGGCTTTAATTTTCTGGGGTTTTACATCTATGAAATCATCAGCATTTTAGGATTTCTAGACTATTTAAACCTTGTAAAACTTATTGTAGAAAATAATTTTATTTCTTTTCTAGAAATGAAGAAATTTCTTCTTTATGCAAGACGCTCTGAAATCAGAGGAGTGGATATTGATAATCCATATTTTAACTTTATCACGGCCTTTACAGTACCTGATATTGATGATGTTACAGTTATAGACTTTGATGCATCTGAAGAACGTCTATATTGGACCGATATTAAAACACAAACCATTAAGCGAGCTTTTATTAATGGAACTGGATTAGAAACAGTTATTTCAAGAGGTAAGATTTGTATCCACTGATCTTAAAAAATGTTTACTGTTCAATTTATAATGATCATAATTTTATTTGTGTTACTTTTCTACAATCTATCATGAAATTAATGATTCATGTATTTAATAATACGTTATGCCATGTCAGTTGAAGATAATTATGTAGCACATAATAGTCTGATCAATAGAATTATGTTTTTTTAAAACAATTTCAGAACAGATTTCCTAAAAATTTACCAACTTATGAAACTAAAGAGATAGTATAGATGATAAGCTTACTTGCATACAGTCAACCTAAGTTTGCACCAGGCACCATATGTGTTCCTTTGAGTTGTACCAGAAGTGATCCCTGAGCATAGAGTAAGCTATAAGCACTGCCCAATATGTCCCAAGTTCCCAGATTGAAGACTCCTTTGTTCTGATGAGGTAACAGTTATGTTTGCACAGAGGATATCTAGGATAACAGGAAGGACAGATTGATGTCCCTGACTCCTGACTCAAACCTGCACGAGCTTGGTGATGTGTATACCTCTTCCAACCCAGTATGCAAAAATAAGGACAAAGAATATATCCTATTTTCTATCATGACCCACGAAGGTAAATTTTGAGATTCTAATAAACTGTCACTGTCACTATCCCTGTCCTCCCTTTGTTCATTGATTTACTCGAGCGGGACCAGTAACATCTCCATTTTGTGACTTTGTTACTGTGTTTGGCATATCGAATACATCACGGGTAGCTTGCCAAGCTTTGCTCTGTGGGTGGACTACTCTCGGTACCTTGCCGGGCTCTCCAAGAGGGGTGGAGGAATCGAACCCGGTTTGGCCGGCCAGGCTGGCTGCTTGCAAGGCAAATGCCCTACCACTGTTCTATCGCTCCAGCCCATAGAAATAAGAAAAAACAAAAATATTTTAATATAAATTAATTTGCTATGAATATTGGGGAATAGACATTGTCAAAGATAACTACCCAATATGTTGACAGGGCTACTTCGCTTTGAATGACCTTGCGTTTTCCTTTTTTCCAGAGTAAAGTCATATTAAGGACTGATATATCTTTCTATTTATAGCAAAACTTGAACTTTTCAGCTTCTAAACATATCAATGTCTCTCAGCTCCTATCACTAATTTTAATTTATTTGATCCTGTTATCTTTTACATGCCATTAATGGCTCTATCATTTCTCTTACTAAACACATTGTCAATCTTTGTTTTCTTTCACCTTATGACTGCTTTAGAGACATGTTTCCTTTCTGTTTTTATTGGTTTAATATAATGTAAAAACTATGCACTAAATCAGTTCATTTCTCCTATAGCCTTCATTATTCTCTTCCCAGCTAAATCATTCATCAAGGAATTTTCTTATGCTTTGGGGACTAGTTTCATAAAGTGGACTAGAAATAATCTGTCTTCCTCTCCTCTACTTAATGAAGTACTAGACTAAAATATAGTTATTAATTTATTTTTAATTTGGGACTCAATAATTGCAATATTATTACCATTAGGGCTTAACTAACACTATAATGTTCCTAATTTGTGTGTCATCCACATTAGGTGTTTTTCACTATGACTTGTAAATATACTTAATCAAAATGATATCTAATGATTTTAATAATAATATAAGTTGCCATATAGACATACGTATTTGTATTGGTTCTCTACATAAATGATATATGCAACATTTTTATCTAAGCACTAATGATAGTCAGATTCTAAGTATACAATTCTAAAAAATATACAGCAAATAATATTGCTTGTTTTTTGAAGTCCTAAAAATCTGATGGTCCTTCATCCTAGATGCCTCACAGTTGTATCTCAAGAAATGTTTTTAAGTAATTCATGCTCTTAGGTTTCTTTTTTGTGAGGTGATGAGTAATACAAGCTGTCATAAAGGTGACAAGCTTCATCTCATTATTTCTTAGTAGCTTCTTATTATATGGGTCCCTTAGATGTTTAAACTTACGCTCAGAGAGTTAAAATATATCCTTAAAATCCAAATTAAGGAAATAATCCAAATTAAGGAAATAATAGGAATCAGATATTTATGGCTTCCACCCTCTGAACTGTATAAGAAGGCTTCAGAGATCACCACAAGTGAAAGAATATTGTTCTTTTAAGAATGACATACAAATTAAAATGTCCTTTCTGAGTAATCATATGCTGCATAACTGGTGGCAGTTTGTTTCTGATGTGTTTTTTAACTTTTTAAAAATTGTGGTTGCTACATATAAACTCTGGGAGAGCTTAGTACACCATAAGCTACTGAGATTTGAAATCATATGCACTATCCCTTGAACCACATTCACAGACTTTTTTCCTTCATTAGATAAAAGCTAGACCCCCCAAAAAGTGTTGCTTGTAATTAAGTCAGTAGGAAAGTAAAATATAATGCAATTTAATATTCCTAGTGTAATCCAAGAAGAATGATAATAGATGATTATTAATTTTCCAAAAATCTGTATTTTTTCATATGATTTTACTTTAAATGGTGTCTTTATAGATGAAGAAAGATTTTCTTCAAAACTGTCAAAACTAGAGAACAGCAGAGTTTTTCTGTATCTAAGGATGGATTCAGAACTTTTGACTTGAATACTATGTTCCTTTTTTCTATGTCTCACAAGTAAGAAGTAAGGCTTGTACATAGCACTCCTTCCTAGGGTATATTTTAATATATATTCAGATGAATCTCACAAGGTCTTATACTGTAACCTGAATAAAATACATATTTTCTCATCATGTCAATGACAAATTTTAGTTTGTTCCAGATTTGAATATTTATTCTAAAAATAAGAAAAAATGTTTAGAGATCTACTGACAACTCTTCATGGTTTAACGGTCATTGTCAGAAATGACATTTTATTGGAAGTTTTATTGGAAAAGATTCCTGCTGTTTTTGAATTTTCCAGAGGATAATATAAATTGTTTAATTTTTTGAAAATTTAGATCAAATTTGAATAAGTACAATTTCTTGAGCAAATATGTCCTTAGTACTAGAATATTTATTAGCTATATAATGTGGATGGTTTACTGAATTAAGCAGAAAGCTAAAATAGATAAAAGGAAGAATGCAAATTAAAAATACGTTTCAGTTAAAAAAAACTCTTGTGTGTTAGTAAATTATCCTATAATCAATTGTAATTTTAGAACACAAATATATAAAATATTTTAAATACAAGCCTTTTATTTAATTACTTTTTTAGTGAGTATTAAGGAATATATTCATCACCTCTATTTTTCAAGATACTAAACTTAATTGTACCCGGTAATAAAACTGCTTAAATTCTAAAGCTATTATGAAAATCTATACAGAGAGAATTTAAAAAATAAAAACAAGTTAGTAATAACAGCGATATCTAGATTTTTGGAAACAGGCCTTGAATTAAATTAGAAAGTTGGGATAGAGAACATCTGTTGTTTTGACTATTTCTGAATAGAATTTTCAGTACTCATTTTCATCCAGTAGGCCTTTTGGTGGAAGAATGTCAACATCTGTGATTTTTTTTTAAAGGGAGAAAAAAAGAGAAAAGAAAAGGTGAAATCCACACCTACAAATGCAATTCGTTAATTAAGCATCACAGAAGTTAGTTAATTAAGCGTCACAGAAGTTAGTGTTAAATGAACCATGTTTCTTAGGCATATTTTTAACTTATAAAATAAACCTAAAATATTCATAGCATATTCTAAATTTTGTAGCTGGCCAGTAAATTTAATGGTTAGAGCTTAGCAGTTACTTGATGAACCCAATAAATCTATGATAAAGGTAAAGGTAAAGGCCCTCCCGTTGTTTGTCAATTTGCTCGAGCGGGCCCAGTAACGTCTCCATCGGAGACTTTGTTGTTACTGTGTTTGGCATATCGAATACGTCACGGGGAGCTTGCCAGGCTCTGCCGTGCGGGCGAGATACTCTTGGTAGCTTGCCGGGCTCTCCGAGAGGGGCGGAGGAATCGAACTCGGGTCGACAATGTTGGCTGCGTGCAAGGCAAATGCCCTACCGCTGTATTATCGCTCCAGCTAAATCTATGATATAGGACAAAAAAAGAGCAGTAGAGATTAAGTTATCAATAAGCACAAAGACCTAATTGCTAGGGATCCAATGAGCAGCAGTAGTGAGAAGAAGCAGATATAGTGGATACATGTCAAGTTAACCTGAAAATAGATTAGAAAGTATCTTATACCAAGGTGATGAGTTTGTTTGTTTTTAAACCAAGAAATAGATGAATCTCTAAATAAATTTACAGATTTTCAGAATCTTCTGAAGATAGATCATGAAAAAGTTACTAACCCAGACCTCCAGACCTCCTCCAAGAGGGACCCCAGTGAATAAGCCACGAAAAAAACTAAACACTGCTGGCTGTGCAGTATTCTCACCTTCACTCCACCACCCTCCCCAACACACACACACACACATTACAACAACCACAAAGAACTGAGGAATAAGTTTCTAAAAAACATATCTCAAATTTTCATTGCACATGACCATATATTCCCTTCAAAAGTATAAGAAAATCAGTTCTTCTCTTTTGAAGGCATGCCTCATTACAGTTAAAAGTCTGTTTTACCCTTGAAAAGCTGGTGTCGGCAGGTATACATCATAGAAAAGAAATGAAAGAAAAACATTCTTCTAAACAACAAATTTGTAATCAGCCCTTATTCCTTTAAATTTTCCAAAATGTTAACAAATACATGTGATATTGCTGCCCGTATCTTATGTAACAATTTCTCTGTAAGCGTTTTTCTCTTAGAATTATATTCTATACTAACTTTTCATGCTTCTTTAGCTTAATAAGAGTTGGTTAGGAATTATCTGATATATTTTCTACAAATAATTTGTTTTTTGTTTTGGAAAGATAATTAAATTTTAGCAACAAGAATAAAAAAACCATCACTTGGATCATTTGTGAATGATCTGTAAATTGGTGATTAGTGTGCTCACATTGTATAATTGATTCCAGAATTCTTTTCATCTTGCAGAACTAAATATCTCTAAACATCTCCTTTCACCGTCCTCCCTAAATTTTTATTCATTTATTTATTTATTTTGCTTTTTTTGGGTGTCACACCTGGTGATGCACAGGGGTTACTCCTGGATCTGCACTCAGGAGTTACTCCTGGTGGTGCTCAGGGGACCATAGGGGATGCTGGGAATCGAACCCGGGTCGGCCGCGTGCAAGGCAAATGCCCTACCCGCTGTGCTATCTCTCGAGCCTCTCCTCCCCAAATTTTTAAATATCCATCCTCCTTTCAATCTGTATGGATTTTGTTACTTTCATATAAGTGAAGTTATAGAATATAGGGCACAGCGGTAGGGCATTTTCCTTGCACGCAGCCAACATGGCCGATCCGAGTTTGATTCCTCCGCCCCTCTCGGAGAGCCTGACAAGCTACCGAGAGTCTCTTGCCCACACAGCAGAGCCTGGCAAGCTACCCGTGATGTGTTCGATATGCCAAACACAGTAACAACAAAGTCTCCAATGGAGACGTTACTGGGCCCGCTCGAGGAAATCGATGAACAACGGGAGGACAGTGACAGTGACATAGAATATAGGATAATACTGGTTTGTTGTTTCTCCCTGACAACAGGGAATTTAGATTTATTGTGCTCCCATCACAGTGCTCCCAAGGCACTTCCATTCCTCTGTATTTATCTTTAACCTCTTTTCTCCGTTCTCCCCAACTGGTCAATCACCATTTTCTCCTAAGCAGTACCTGTGACTTGTAAAGTCAAATTCCTCAGAAATCTCTGATTTTGTATTTGTAAGTGAAATATTCCTTTTCTCTTCTCCTTATGTACTTGGCATAGCTACTTTCGAGCAATGATTTTTTTGTTTAGACCCAGGAAGACAGTTAATGCTATGCTTTTTTAAGTTAGAAGTTAATTGATTCTGACTAATATTCACTCCTGGGCATCTGTTTTCTCAATTTAAGCCTCAGTTGCACTTAGTTCCTAGCACCTCAAAAGCAGGGTCCTGACAAGGGATTGGATGAACGCAGGGCAAACTGTGAGCTACCCTGGCATCAAAATAGGCCAGGTCAAGTGCCATAATACTTAACTATAAGTTAAGAGCACGGTCATGTACAAATTCTGTCATGATTCAAAGCGTTAACAACTGGATTAGGACCCTGCTAGGTTAGGAAAGACTAATCTGGCCTGAGCACTGTAGTCTGAAATCTATAGTGAGATGTCCCCCAGGAGAGCCACCATACAAGCTTTAATGTACCTCTTACTGTGTGCATACAAAATGACAAATATTATTATTAAGAAGTAGAATTAAGATTCACATTTAAATGGTTGTTGGTCTAAGGAAAGGAGAAACACATCCGGAGATGTATTTTGCCCTTGAGCTGATCTCCTAGCTGTAGGATATTTTTGTCTTATATTAGAAAAGCTTCCCTCAGAAGAAAGGGTTTTCATATGTTAATTGTGCTGCCTCACCTAGGTGTAGTTGCTACCCCCAATGCTTGGAGGTTGAGGGCTAAATCAAGTCTGTGAGATAGAGTGTATGGAGAGACTAGCATGGGGGACAGGAGGAGACAGGAATGATGGGCAGTATGAGACTGTAATGGGGAGCTTGGTGAGACTGGAACAGGCGTGAGGGGAGAATGGAATAAATGGCAACCGATCACCAACCAGCCTGAAGGCCCTGTTCTTTCCTTCATGCTTCTGTTGGCAGTGGCTACAAGGCGGGGTGGGGGAAGCCACGCATGGCCACAGAACGCACCTGGAGGGTTAGAAAGCCTACGCTGTCCTCACTTATTTATTTTGTGATTACACAATTGAGTATATATCATTTTGTTAAATTATTTATTTCATTAAGTATAAGTTAAACGTCAAGTTGTGATCTTTTTTTTTTAATTTTTTTTTTATTAGTGAAACACCATGAGGTACAGTTGTAGATTTACAATTTTTTTGTGCTTGGGTTTCGATTATACAATGATCAAATACCCATCCCTCCACCAGTGCCCATTTTCCACCACCATGGATAATATCTCTTCCCACCCCCATCCCCCCATCCCACCCTGCCTCTGTGGCAGGGCAATCCCTTTTGTTCTCTCTCTCCTTTTGGGTGTTGTGGTCTGCAAAAGAGGCATTGAGTGTCAAACATGTTCAGTTCATAGTCTACTTTCAACATGCATCTCCGCTTCTGGGAGGATCCTCCAAACACCCTTTATTTGGTGCTCCCTTCTCTATCTGAGCTGCCCTTTCCCCTAGAATGCCTGGCTGGCCTCTAAGCTATGGAGTAATCCTCCTGGTACTTATCTCGGCTATTCTTGGGTGTTAGTCTCCTATTTTGTTACTTTATGTTCCACACGTGAATGCAATCTTTCTATGCCTATCCTTGTCTTTCTAACTCATTTCGCTTAGCATGATACTTTCCATGTTGTACCGCTTGTATGTAAATTTCATGACTTCAAAAAAGATGAAGTCAAAGTTTTGATCATTTTATAGTGTGTCAGAAGTTCCTTTATTCTTTTTGTGGAATTATGTTTTCTAGTAAATTTGTTTTGTATATTTATACATTCATTCATGCATATATGAGTACTAAGTTTATTTATATATTTTGGCTATTATACTATAAATATAGGTATGCAGATTTCTTATCAATTAATTTGGGTGTATTTACAAAAGTAAGGCTATCGGGTCATATAATAATTGTGTTTTGAGGGTTTTATTTGTGTGTGAAGTGTCATAGCATTTACAGTGGTTACAAGAGTACTGCTTATTATTTCTGACTTGTTAGTGGCACTGTAGCTCTGTCCTCCTGTTGTTCATTGATTTGCTCGAGTGGGCCCAAAAACATCTCCATTGTGAGACTTGTTGTTACTCTGTTTTGCATATGGAATACATCACTGGGAGCTTCCCAGGCTTTGCTGTGCGGGCGAGATACCCTTGGTAGCTTGTCGGGATCTATGAGAGGGGTGTAAAAATCGAACCCAGATTGGCTGGGCCGGCTGCATGAAAGGCAAATGTCCTACTGCTGTGCTATTGCTCCAGCCTCAAAATTTTAGTATGCATCTTATTTTATGTTAGTTGGTATCTAATTGTAAAGTGGATTTGAATTTTTCTATATGATTGATACTGAACATCTTTTATTATAGTTCTTGGACAGGTATAGAGATATGTAGAAAGATATATACATATATGCATGTATATAATAAATCAGTTTATAGCATCATGATGGCATCAATTGTACAACATTATAATTTGCCTTCTATAAATACATTTCAAATGCCATCAGACATCAAATTTAATTTATGTACTCTAAATTTTACTTGTATTATTATTATTATTATTATTATTATTATTATCTTTTTCGGTCACATCTGGTGATGCACAGGAGTTACTCCTGGCTCATGTACTCAGGAATTACTCCTGGCGGTGCTTGGGGGACCATATGGGATGCTGGGAATTGAACCCATGTCGGCTGTGTGCAAGGCAAATGCCTTACCCACTGTGCTATCACTCTAGCCCCTTAACTTGTATTATCCACATAATAACCACTACCCTCTTTTCCCCCCTTCCATTTTGATTATCACTCATTTTTTCCTGTGTTCTAAAAGTTTGTTTTGATTTTTTAAATTTATTTTATTATCTTCCACATATGAGGAACACAAAACTATAACTTATTTGTTTATACCATTTTTAGAGGACTTTCTATTCAATTTCGATGTTACTTTTTCTTGGTGGTGGTTCACACCTAGCAGTGAACTTTGATCACCACTACTTCTGAACTCAGAAGTTACTCCTGGAAGACTGGAGCAATAGCACAGCAGTAGGGTGTTTGCCTTGCGCTTAGCCAACATGGCCGACCCAAGTTCGATTCCTCTGCCCCTCTCAGAGAGCCCAGCAAGCTACCGAGAGTCTCTCGCCCACACGGCAAAACCTGGCAAGCTACCTGTGACGTATTCGATATGCCAAACACAGTAACAACAAGTCTCACGATGGAGATGTTACTGGGCCCCGCTCGAGCAAATTGATGAATAACGGGAGGACTGTGATCGGTAGAATGTGGTTTCCAGGGATTGAACCTGGGTCAGCATATGCAAGCCAAGTGTCCTACCTGCTATACTATCGCTCCAGCCTCCTCAGTTATTTGATCAAATAAGTTTTGTTGTTAAATTATACTTTGAAAGATCATTTTATTAAGTACAAATTCCAAGTTTGAAGCAATTTTCTCTATTACCAGCTCTCTATATTATTTACTACTCTTGGCTCCCCGTGGTGCCATTGGATATAACTGTCATCCTTTTTTGGCTATTGTCTCTTTTCTCCTCTTATTTATGCCATCCTTCCTTTTTCTCCTTTTTATTATAGCAAGTCTGTTGTTCCTCTTACCAAGTCATGTATTAATTCAGAGTAGAAGTTTTTTGAGACATGGGTTGGGTGGAGGAAAGCAGACACCTTAGAGGTAGGTATGATATTGTAACAGTGTATGCGTGAGCCAATCATTAGCATTATTTAAATATCAAATTATCAATTAAAATTACAACAAGTGCAAAAATCTAAACACCTCCAATATTATCTATGACCATTTCTCCTGACATGGTCTGTTTTCTCCTTTGAAAATTCTCATTTTGTCTATTAATTCACTTAGCCTGTGTGCGTGTGGGAAAAAAGAGAGAAAAGGGAGAGAGAAATAGATAGTTTTCAATTTTTTTTAACTTTCTGCTCATTATGTGAACTATCGGTCACAGTCACGGTCCTCCTGTTGTTCATTGATTTGCTCGAGTGGGCCCAATAATGGCTCCTTTGGAGACTTTCGTTGTTACTGTGTTTGGCATATCGAATACATCACGGGGTGCTTGCCAGGCTCTGCTGTGCAGGAGAGAGGAGTGATAGCACAGTGGTAGGGCGTTTGCCTTGCACGCAGCCAACATGGCCAATCAGAGTTCAATTCCTCCGCCCCTCTCGGAGAGCCCGGCAAGCTACCGAGAGAACATGTGAACTATATCTAAGCTAATACTGTACATCTTCAGAGAGCCCGGCAAGCTACTGAGAGTATTCGATATGCCAGACACAGTAACAACAAAGTCTCCGATGGAGACGTTACTGGGCCCGCTCGAGCAAATCGACGATCAACGGGAGGGCCTTTACCTTTACCTTACTGTACATCTATCTAATACATTATATTTTGATATTCACAAATATGTTTCATTCCCATTTATATTTTACAGAAAGTTGAAAAAGAAATTGGTAATTATTTCAAGGCATAATTTCTTCTTTTAAATCATTCTATTTATTTTTCAAATTATGATATATAATAAGTTGAAAATTATTGTAGACTTTGGAAAATCAAATCTTTTTTTATTTTCTCTTACTCTAAGTTACACTTTTTGCATGCATTTGTATTTTTTTCCTTTGATCTGCTATGAGAATTGAAATTTTGAGGGTCTGAGTTGAAGAATTTTTATCATTCACAAAGTATTTGAGTTAGATTCTGTGACTCATAGGAAAAATTAGTCATTGTAATATTGGAAACAATTTAATTGTATTTCTCTCCCACCAAATAATTAGGCAACTTGTTTAAAAGTTAGTAATTAGTAATATCTCGACAAGTTCCTTGTTTATATACGTTTTTGTAATGAGGAAAGAAAAGAGAAAAAATAAGTTGGGTGTGTTTCAGTGTGTGTGTTGGGGGAGGGTGCAGTAATTGTGCTATCTTTGCTAGTATTTTTCACTCTCAACTCTGTGCTCAGGAGTTGCTCCCTGAGGTGCTAAGTAAGAGGAAAATGTTCCGAAGAGCTGGATCCAGCTTTTTGAGCTCTCTCTTACTCCAAGTAATGTTTGATTTATTCATTTCTAAATGGTTATTTTTGTGATCAGAATATAGTACAAATGGTAGGGCACTTTCCTTAAATGCAGCAATTTTAGCTCAATCCCTGACTCCCTGGTACCATGTATGGTTTCTTACACCAACAGGAGTCATACCTGCACACAGATCCAGGAGTAAGCCATAAACCTAGCTATAATGAAAAACCAAATCCAAAAACAATAAAACTGATCTTTTTTGCCTCACTCACCTTCACTGAAATTGTAGATCTTCAGATGATGGAACTAGGATAATTATTTTTTAACTCTTCTGCTCTTTGTGAATTTAAAGATTAAATATCTGACAGTGAATGGCTATTAAAAAACAAATCTCTATATTTTCATTACAATCTTTTTTCCCCTATGTCTCTACTCGTCTCCGTGTACCCATTTGCTAGCTTAATGTAGAGTTATCATTATATTAGTATAGTAAGTTATGATTTGGAGATTTCTTATTTGACTTTCTCAACAATGCATCTAAAAATTTTATAATGCACTGGGACATTTCATAACTAAGTAGAACTTTCACAATATGTAACCCATTTTAGTTAAGAAGTGAGAGTTTATGGAAATGGAAAATTGACCTTCTAATAACCTAACTCAGAGGACTTGAACAGACTGATTTGGAAACTAGAATTTAAGGATCAGAATTTTTCAAGTGTTCTATTTTTAAAAACCAATAAGTGCATAACAACTGTTTGGGGTTTTTTTTTTTATCTCCCTCATGGTGAATGTAGCAGGGCAATTTAAAAGAACCATATTTGGACACTAGTGACAGTAAAAATATGTACTGTATAGCAGTCAAAATTTCTTACCTAATGGAATAAAAGGAGCAAATATTAGGAATAAAATTGAGGGATGGAAAAATAATACAGTGGGTAGGGCACTTGCCTTGGATGCAGCCAGCCTGGGTCTAATATATGGTGCACATATGGTACCCTGAGTGCTACCAGGAGTGATCTCTAAGCACAAAGTTAGAAGTCCTGTGCATATCCATGATTACCCCCAAAGCCAAATGAAATAAAATTAAATTAACTGAATATGTGATTAGATATGTACCATTTAAAATAAGCCTGAAAACTTTATGTATGATATTTCTATCTTGGCTCTACTTAAAATTGTAGATTTAGTTTGAAATTAACTTTTCATTTCACTGCAGATATGTTGCAAGCAATATTGTATATATCTGAGAAGAAGTGCTAAAAAGATAAATTATTTTAGGTCACAAATATAGAACTAAGTGTGATAAAGTAATAATTATCACATTATTTAAGAAAGGAATTGATCAGAAATATTCATTTTGAGTTAAATAGACAAAGGAAATTATTGTGGCTGGGGTAAACATGAGAACTGATAGTTGGCTGATAGTTTCATTTCATGCTAAGTAATTTAGGTATAACTTTCTAGATGATTGGAAACCATTGTACACCTTAGGCAAGCAAAGGTTATGATCCTGAGTTTCCAGTCAAAAAAATAAATAAATAAAATGACAACATTGATTTGAAAGAAGAAAAGACTAGATACTATAATAGTATTGAAGGCATAAATATATTTGAAATAACATGAACGTAGAATTGACTAGAAATCAGTACGTATTCATGACTTACATGTAGCTACATTTTCTAATTTAAGTACAAAGCATAGTTTAGTTCACATGATTATGAATCACTTATCACTTAATCACTTAATCACTTAATCCCCGTTATTCATTGATTTATTCGAGCGGGTGCCAGTAACGTCTCCATTCATCCCGGTTGCGTGCTAGCGTAGTCCAATGGTATCTGTTCGTTTTAGGAACATGTAGAGCCTCAAACCGATCATTTAGGGTCTTGACGAAGAAGTCTGACCATCTTATAGGTGGGCGTCCACGTGATCTTTTGATGTCTCGTGGAATTCAATCAGTAATGGCTCTAGTCCAGCGGTTGTCTGTAAACCTCATTACGTGTCCAGCCCATCTGATTTTTGATGTCTTGGCAAATGAGACAGCGTCCCTGATTCTTGAGCGTTGACGAAGATCAGAACTCCGGATTCTATCTCTCATTTGAGTGAATCGTGATATTCCAAGCATAGTTCTTTCGATTCCTCTTTGAGAGACCCGAATAGCGTTCTCATCCCTTTTTCATAGGGCCCAGGTCTCTGAGGCATATGTTAATGCAGGAAGAGCAGTGGAATCGAAGAGATGTGCTCGTAGCTGGAGGTTCTTTGTCCTTTTAGTTATTTCTTCAATGCTCTTGAAGGCATTCCAAGCCGCTCTCTTCCTCCTGTGCAACTCAGGTGCCAGGTCATTCATCATGTTGATTTCTCGACCTAGGTATATATAACTGTTGCATTCGGAGATGGTGGTTCCATTGAGAGCGAATGGAGCGTCAGGAACAAGGCTCGTCGATTCGTCGATTGCCTCGAGCAGGCCCCAGTAACGTCTCTTTCATCCTAGCCCTGAGATTATATTCAAGGCGATTTAGGAGAATGAGACCCATCATTGTTACTGGTATTTGGCATATTTGGTACGCCACGAGGAGTTTGCCAGACTCTGCCCTGTGGGCAGGCTACATTCGATAGCCTGCAAGTTTGTCCAAAGTAGGAATAAGACAATAAGATGTCATAAAAAAAAAGTTCTGTTAAGATGTCGGGCGGCAGCGAATGCGGCCACGCGGTTCCGGGATCTGGATTTTATAGTCTCTGAGTCTTGGCCGCTGATGGGATTACACGGCGCCAGGGGGCCAGGTGGTGGGTGTGACCCCCGCCTACTGGAATTTGGAGGATCTGGGTGGAAGATGCTCGACTCCAATTCGAGTAGGCTTGGAGGTCTCGGCCCTGGAACCCGCGTGGCTTTGTCCCTCTGCCAGTACCTTCATGTGTGCGGAGAGTGGTCTCAGCATGGTGGTGGCTGGTCCTGGAGGTCTTCGGCTGCCGGAGCCCTGGTCCGGGCGGGGAGGAAAGCTCAACCCGCTCCCCTCCGAGGGGCTCCGGGAAGGAACACCCAGGCGCGGGGGCAGAGACTGCACTGTTCTCGTCCAGGATCTGGATTTTATAGTCTCTGAGTCTTGGCCGCTGATGGGATTACACGGCGCCAGGGGGCCAGGTGGTGGGTGTGACCCCCGCCTACTGGAATTTGGAGGATCTGGGTGGAAGATGCTCGACTCCAATTCGAGTAGGCTTGGAGGTCTCGGCCCGGAACCCGCGTGGCTTTGTCCCTCTGCCAGTACCTTCATGTGTGCGGAGAGTGGTCTCAGCATGGTGGTGGCTGGTCCTGGAGGTCTTCGGCTGCCGGAGCCCTGGTCGGGGCGGGGAGGAAAGCTCAACCCGCTCCCCTCCGAGGGGCTCCGGGAAGGAACACCCAGGTGCGGGGGCAGAGACTGTTTCTCATAAACATTGTCTTCGTAAGATTCAGCTGTAGTCCGACCTTTCCACATTCATGGTCAAAGTCGTTCAGCATTTGTGCCGCTTGGTTGATGTTTGGTGTTATTAGAACGATGTCATCAGCAAAGCGGAGGTGGTGTAGTTGCCGACCATCTATCTTCACTCCCATGTTTTCCCATTCCAGTCGTCGCATGATGTTCTCGAGGGTGGCACTGAAGAGTTTTGGTGAAATGGTATCACCCTGCCGAACCCCTCTCTTGATATGGATGATTACTTCTTTGTAGAATGGTGAGATCTTGGTAGTGAATCCGCAATACAGCTCACGAAGGATCCTGATGTATTGAGTTTGTACGCCCTGATTGGCTAGGGCTTCCATGACCGCTTCTGTCTCAACAGAATCAAAGGCCTTCTTTAAATCAATGAACGTTAGACAGAGCGGCATCTTGAACTCCCGAGATACCTCAATGAGCTTGGTTATTGTGTGGATATGGTCGATGGTATTGAATCCTTTTCGGAATCCAGCTTGTTCACATGGTTGTCCTTAATCTAGTGTTCTGCTAATCCTATTCAGGATGACTCGAGTGAATAATTTGTAGATGACAGACAATAGGCAGATTGGGTGATAGTTGCCAATGTCGTGGATGTCTCCTTTCTTGTATAGTAGTACAGTCCTGCTGGTTTTCCAGTGGGATGGAACCTTGCATTCAGACAGGTAGCGTGTGAAGAGTCGAGCCAATGTATTTATGAGTACTGATGGTAAGTTCTTCAGGTGTTCAGGTCTGATCTTGTCTGGGCCAGGTGCTCTTTGTTTCTTTACCGACAAGATGGCATGTTGGATTTCGGAAGGGAGAACATTGGGAACGACAATAAGGCCCCAACCAAGGCCTTACTGGGGCCACTCTCCACACTCTTGGATAAGCCTCAGACATAACAGAACTGGCAGAGGAACCCAGGTGTGTGGGACCCGGGGCTGAGATCTCCAAGTCTGCACGGTTTGGGACTGGACCTGTCAGTAGCTAGACAGTTACACCCTCCAACTGCCGTGTAACCCCAACAACGGCCAGGATCCAGAGATTATTACAACAAGCTCCTGGGAGAGCACAAGGCAGAGTCTCCTACCCTGTGTCTGACTATCCTCGCCAAGGCCCAACAGCTGAAGACCTCCAGGCCCCAACCAAGGCCTTACTGGGGCCACTCTCCACACACTTGGATAAGCCTCAGACATAACAGAACTGGCAGAGGAACCCAGGTGTGTGGGACCCGGGGCTGAGATCTCCAAGCCTGCACGGTTTGGGACTGGACCTGTCAGTAGCTAGACAGTTACACCCTCCAACTGCCGTGTAACCCCAACAACGGCCAGGATCAAGAGATTATCACAACAAGCTCCCGGGAGAGCACAAGGCAGAGTCTCCTACCCTGTGTCTGACTATTCTCGCCAGGGCCCAACAGCTGAAGACCTCCAGTAAGGCCCCAACGACAATGTTCTCAATTGTACAACAACTTTTACTCAGATCTCTTTAATAGCCACATCTACTTGCCCACATACCACATACCACATGATGGATATGATTATGAATCATTTTGAAATAAATAAATAGCTTTAGATCAGCTGAGATACCCCGCCCAAAAATCTTGAAGAGCATAAATTTTACAGGAAATATAGACTATTCCATTATTTTGACAATAGAGAGAAACTTTGTACTTAACACAAGAGCATTGCATTTTTAAATTTATAAAGTACTCCTCAATACTACATGATGAATAAATATGCATCAACCTATTTTAATATTCACAGCGATCCTATGCATCTTATCTATAATTAGCCCCGTTTTTAAGACAAAATGAGGCTAGAAAACACTGAAACACCTTGATTAATAGCAAAAACTGAACACCCAATCTAGAATATAAACCTAAGTTTTCTCAACACTGCAGTATTCTAAGCAACCAATTAAACCTAGAGGGAAAAGGTTTCAGAGGATTAAATACCCTCCATGAGGCATATGAACATCAGATACATCAAGGTTAGCTCTACAAAGATGTTATGTTAATATATTTTGAGTGAGTAGCCCGGCAAGCTACTCGGAGAGCCCGGCAAGCTACCGAGAGTATTCGGTATGCCAAACACAGTAACAACAAAGTCTCCAATGGAGACGTTACTGGGCCCGCTTGAGCAAATCGACGATCAACGGGAGGGTCTTTACCTTTACCTTTTACCTTTAAAGAAGTGATCAGGGATCACTAAAATAAATGGATTTTTGTGATTTGAGTTGAGTAATGAAGACAGTCCACATTGAACTTTATAAACATACTGGTAAATTAATTGATGGGTAAGGATGACTTCCATAGTGAATGTTGATTAAGGTGAGCTGAAACATGAGGATGAACTTAAAAAGGGCACTATGATTGTTATTTAGAGATAATAATTAGTGGAGGGGGGGTTTAGGAAAAACAAAACCTCCACTTATAATGGAGAATTCAAATATATAGAGGAACCCATGATGCAAACCATGTTCTTGTCCACATGTCTCACGTATTCTTTTCTTAAATAATCAAGGTGTTTAAGTGTTTTTTAGCCTCATTTTGTCTTAAAAATGGGGCTAATTATAGATAAGATGCATAGGATCGCTGTTTCTATTAGAGGAAAATCTAGTTCGGCGTGATATCTTTAAGAAATAAACAATGAAAACATGTAGAAATACTACCAAGCTAAGTGCTCTGGTATCCTGCAGGTATTTCTCATGAGAAGCAGCAGCACTGGTCAGTTCATACGAAAGTCCAAATTCTACTGATGCTCAAGGTGCCAATCAATGAAGAAATGTAGTTTTTCCTGAGTAAGAGCTTTACCAGAAACAAGTCAGCAGATTGTAAGATGAGGGACTCAAGACTGTAAAATACCATCTTCTCTGTATGGTCTCAAGAAGAGGTTTTGAGAGAGATAGATTACAATGCAGCATTTAAATTTTTTTTTTATTAAAAATAAAGTTTGTAGACCGGTGAATGGCAGAATGATAAAAAAAAAATCACTCAAAGGCTTGTCTTTTGGGAGTACTTCCGTCTTATCTACTAACCTAAACAAAATAATGGCTAGACATTTGGGATAAATAAAAGAGGAGAACAATGTTCCTTATCTTTAGGCTTTACTATAAGGTAAGATAAGAACAACTATCTTTGTCCAGAAGAGCTATCTGGTGTGTGTGTGTGTGTGTGTGTGTGTGTGTGTGTGTGTGTGTATTTGCTGACTTCTAAATCAGCTCTTAATTTCTTTTTTATGAATTCAGGTATGCTACAGTATATGCCAATGTATAAAATAAAGGCAAGATGATCACATGCCACGTTTAGCTGGCCTACGTTGTTATTTATAAAGATGTTCTAATATACATTAAATTTAATGCTTTTTTAAAAATTTTAGTTTGTATCTTTAAAGTATGCCACTGTATAAAAACCTAAATCCAACCATTTTTAAAAAGATGATTTACTAATCAAGACATAGTAACCGAAATACTCATATTGGTTGTAATAAATTGAAACAATTACATTTCAGTCACTTCTGTAAATTCAATGGTAAAGGTAAAGGTAAAGGTAAAGGCCCTCCCGTTGATCATCGATTTGCTCGAGCGGGCCCAGTAACGTCTCCATTGGAGACTTTGTTGTTACTGTGTCTGGCATATCCAATTCTCTTGGTAGCTTGCCGGGCTCTCCGAGAGGGGCGGAGGAATCGAACTCAGGTCGGCCATGTTGGCCGCTTGTAAGGCGAACGCCCTACCCGCTGTGCTCTGTGGGAATGTTTTTAAAAAGTGGTTAGTTTCTTTTCTCATATCTCAGTTATTTTTTGTTTTGAAATATGTTCAACTTCAGTGATTCTTTTAAAAGAGTTGGATTCTTGTAATACATTTCAGTAACAAATTGGCACTTAAAACATAAAATAGCCCTTTTGTTGAAGGCCCACAAGTACTTTCTCCTACCTAGAAAGATGTGCTACCAACTGGAGAAGCTATTATTCTAATTCGAATTGTGGCCACCTTGGCCCATAAGATGGCTGCCTTTTTCTGCTGCTAAACGTTTATTGGTGAATCATTGACTGTTAGTGTAATTTCAGTGCTAATTGTTGCTTCAGGTTTTTAAATGGCTCAGCAATAAGACATTAATGATTATTCATGCCTTAAGAAGGGCTGATAAGGGAATGAGATTACAATCTTGTACAATTTTCGCTAACAAATTAAAGTGTAAATTAAATTTTCCCTGAGACAGAAAATAACTGACTTGGAGACCTAAAAGAATGAGAAACTACATTCACTTTTAATTTTCTCCTTCCTGTTTTGCAGATATTCAGAGTATCCGAGGACTAGCTGTGGATTGGGTCTCACGTAATTTATACTGGATTAGCTCTGAGTTTGATGAAACACAAATTAATGTGGCACGATTAGATGGCTCTTTGAAAACCTCAATTATCCATGGAATCGATAAACCACAGTGTCTTGCAACTCACCCAGTCAGGGGGTAAAGTATGATTATTTTTTTCAGTTTTTCAAAAATATCATGCAGATAATTTCCTCATTTTATATGAAAGCATCATATAATTCAAAGGTCATTTATATCACACACATTTATTAAGCCAAATGTGAATATGAAAATTATAAAATCAACCCCTGCTTATATCTTTTATATTCATAAAATTAAAATTGTCATATGATGGTCAGATTCAATTAATTTACATTTCTAAGGTATATTGGTTCAGAATTTGTTTTTTAAATACAGAAAAATAGAGTCAAGTGGAGATGACTGATATCATTTTGAATGTCAACTGTGAAAAACATATTTACTGCATATTGATACTTTAACTGCTTCAGTTAGATTCAGTTCTACCATTTCTTACCTAGCCATTATGCCATTATGTTTCTACATAGAAAACCTGTGCAGAGCTAAAGGAAATTGTTTCTTCCCAGAGCTTTCAACAGGAATATTTGAAATTATTTTGTTTTCTTGTATGGTATCTAATTTCCTCGAGTCAGGGGAATTCAATCTATCTGATTACTTTAAATGAAAATAATTTACTGGTATTATAGTTAAATATGCAGTTTTAAATATAGGAGGAAAAAGGAAGTGAGATAACTTTTCTTCAATGACAGGATAAAGCAGATGCAGTAGGTGTATCTTCCCAGGTGTGTATATATTGATAACATCAGCAAGTTACTCAATAAATGGAAGCTTTTTTGGAAAAGCATTAATTCTGACACAACAGGTTACTTTGATCCTGTTTAATAAATTTCTAATCAGCAAGCAAATCTACATCTAATATTTTTAATCATATCTCTTGAATTAAGAAAACTCTACTGGACAGATGGAAACACAATTAACATGGCCAATATGGACGGCAGTAATAGCAAGATTCTCTTTCAGAACCAAAAGGAACCAGTCGGTGAGTAATCTTTTCAGTTGCTTCTAAATGGCATTTAATATGACATAGCTGTTGTTAAATAATATGTCTTAGATGTACAGTTTAAAAGAAAATATTAAAGATTAATAATATATATTAAATAAGTAACTTATCCATATCTATTAATTCAGTGGGTTTGAATAAAATAAAAAGGAGACTATGACAACAAACATTGAACTTTTTAGTACTGGGTCCAGGTTCTATCCCTGACAGCACATGGTCTAGCCCTGTCCAAGTACTGCCTCAAGTACAAAGTCAGCAATTGTACAATTGTGACCCAAAAGCACCTCTATCCATAAAAAGAATAGCGCTTTTTAATAATGGGATTTTCAGTATACTAAGTAATGTAAGTACTAAAACTTGATATTATGAATGAACAGTCTTTATTTTCTTTTGAGTGTTTGTCATGTTATAATGAAAATAAAATGAACTACGGCTTTCTTGATCATCTTTGCTTAGTCTTATTAAGAGTTACAGTAATTTAAAGTTAAGTAGTGTTTACTTTTCTTTCATTCTTCTCCAAAGTGTTTATTTAGTTGGTCATTCTACTTATATCAGTCACTGAAATTCACCATATAAAACAACATGGTGCTGAAAGTCAGTTTTGACTCATTCCTCCTAAAAGATATTTTTGAAATCCTTAAGCGCATTTTTTTAAATATAATATATGCCAGGTTTGGACATATATATTTAAATATTAAACTATTCTTTCCTAATTTTCAACATGTCTCATGTTTTATAATACATTAATAGACAATAATTATATTGCTTTCTTGTTGTCTTATAATACTTTTTCTAAAAATACAATAATAAAAACTTGATTTTGTTATTTTGTTAAATATGAAAATGGTAGAATATGCAACATATACTTAAAACAGTCCTTTAAGGTACTGGACTATAGTAAAGTAGCCACTCAACCTAGATGTAATTCCCAGAACCAGATAGTCCCAAGCATTGCCAGTTGAATACCTGAAGTCCATAACCCATATTTTTGGCTGTGGTTCTCCAAGTTCCTAACAATACTGAATGTGGGCTTGAAAGGTCCCCATTGTTGTCAGGGTAACCCAGTGAACCTCGCACTGCAAGACCTCAGGAGCATTGCATCCTTCAGACCTGGTAAAGAGTGCCTACCGAGTTCATAGAAAAATCACTATATGATCCAGCAAGACAGTCTGAACACTGCTTGATGGCCGACTTAAATATTTTATATGGGTTGAAGAGAGTATATTTTAAAATCTGATGGGAAAAGCAGAATTCTGTGAATAATTTCAGCACTTTATAGTCTGACAAGTATTTTTAGTATTTGTAGTGTGGATGCCTTGTACGCGACCAACCTGGGTTCAATTTCTCTGCCCCTCTCGGAGACCCAGCAAGCAATCGAGAGTATTCTGCCCACATAGCAAAGCCTGGCAAGCTACCCGTGAGGTATTAGATATGCTAAAAACAGTAACAACAAGTCTCACAATGGAGATGTTACTGGTGCCCACTCGAGAAAATCGATGAACAATGGGAGGGCAGTGCTATAGTGCTACAGTAGTATGGATGTACTTGAATCTTGTCTTTAGTATTGGCTCAATGAAAGAGTGGGTTTTCAAAAGTAATTATTTTAATATTTTTGAAAAGCAATTACTTTTTTTGAAAAGTAATTATTTTAAGAGAAAAAAATTATGAAATAAAGTGATGCTGTAAGTAGCTTTTTTCTTTGGACTGCTTGTTCTAAGATTTGATACACAATTGAAATCCAATAAAGTGTTAGGAATTAAGGGTAAATTGAAATGCTAATACTTCTGTATAGAGGATGATAGAACAGTAAGAAAAAGGAACTTTGTGAGATTAGGTCTTATATAAAAGTCTTAATTTGAACTAAGGCTATTCAATTGGTGCTTATCTGGAATTGTTAGGAATATTTAGTATGGGAAAGTGAATATGATGCAAATAATATGAGCAAGTAAAGTGCTTATGTTGTAATATTTTATGGTAGCTTATATAAAAGCATCACTGAATAAACTTCTTTTTATTATGAAAACCTTATTTATTTAATATAATATCCATTTCCCTACTCAAAATAAATTAAGGAAGAACTAACAGCTTATTTTGTAAAGAGTTTATAAGATAGGCTTTATTATAATTATTCTAGTTTGCAGTTAGTCTTGTAGTTATCTGCACCAGATAGTTTTTTAACTCTTTTGAATAAAGATTTAAATACAATAGCAACTATTTGATTTCCATCCTATATCATTTATTATTTTAAAATTAGTTAAAAATAAATGATACATTTTAATTCTAACTTTTGCAAGATGTACTATTTTGTTGAAAATAACACACAATCACATTGCAAGTTATAAGATTAACATTGTTATATATGGTTTGTGAATCAGATATTCATTTTATAAACACATTCTGTTTGTCAGATTTTGTATGAGGTTTTGTGATTAAAAATTTGACATTGTTCCTTTCATTAATGAGGAAGTCTTTTGTTATATCTCTTCAGATTTCATTAAATTTAATTCAGTGACCTATAACAGTTTATTATTTTCTTGCTGATACATGATAGACTCCTCAGCTATCAAATCAAGATAACATAGTTATCTTTAAAAGTTCAAACAAGGGGGGGTCTGGAGCTATAGCACAGTGAGTGGGGCTTTTGCTTTGCATGTGGCCAAACTTCAGTTCCCAGCATCCCATATGGTCCCCCGAGCACCGCCAGGGGTAACTCCTGAGTGCAGAGCCAGGAGTAACCCCTAAGCATCACCGGGTGTGACCCAAAAAGACCAAAAATAAAAGTTCAATCGAGAATTAGATGAGGAGAAAGCAATGAGAAAAAAATATACCTGCTAATAGTAGTACTTGCCTCTCTTGGGGCTAGGGTGATGGTACAGTAGAGAGGGCATTTGTCTCGTACTTTTCTAAATGGGTCAGATCCTTGTCAGACCCATTTCGATAACTTTCTAAGATATCTTAGAAAGATATTTTGATTTTGTCAAAATATCAAGATATTCAAGATTTTGTCTTGATTTTATAGATGAAGAATATAAGTATCACCAGGCAAACAATAAACTGTATAGGTCACTGAACTTAAATTTACTCAGTGAGGGTTTTCACTCTTGATCTGCGCGGGACGGGAACTGAGGCACATCTTGAGGAAACAAAGCTGAATGGCTCCAGGCATTCTCTCCTCATTCAAACAGGCACCGACAGATGCCCAGAGGCTGGGACTCTTTCTGGGCATGCGCTGTTAGCTTTATCCCCTGAAACAGCTGGTTTTCACTGTTGATCTGCGCGGGATGGAAAATTGAGTCACATTTCACGGAAACAAAGCTGAAAGGCTCCAGGCATTCTCTCCTCATTCAAACAGGTGCCACCCGGCGCCCAGTGCCAGGGACTCTTTCTGGGCATGTGCAGCTAGCTTGATTCCCCTGGAGCAGCCGGTTTTCATCCTTGATCTTCACTGGACAGGAACTGAAGCACATTTCACAGAAAAATAAAAAGCTGAACCCTTTCAAACCTTTCCGGAGCCACAACCGCTAGCATGGCTGCAAATTATTCTCCCACTACATATCCCATAGAAACCATAAGTTACCCTCTTAGATGGAACCTTCTCTAGGTTAGCTCAACCATTAGAAACACATTAGTCAATAATTCTTTAAGCCTATCTCAATTCATTCTGGATATCAAGCAGAAAAGTAACAGTGAATGTGAAGGTCTAAACCAAACTGGTCACAATGGTAAAGCAACGCAAAAGCCCACCAAACTTTCTTATTGAAGAGGCTAGCCCAGAAGACACCAACAGTACTGTAATGTTAGACAACCTCTCTGACAAGGAATTCAGAAGGGAGCTACTTAGGATGCTCAGGGAGTTAAAAGAAACAACAGAAAGCAATACCAATAAAAGACAAGAGGATTTGAAGGCAGAAATGAGGAGAATGCAAACGGAAATATCAGACCTGAAAAACCTGGTAGGCGAATTGAAAAACTCAGTGGAAGGCCTCAGCAGCAGAGTAACAGCTGCTAAGAATAGAAACAGTGAGCTCTAAGATGAAGTTCACAGAGTCTCCAGAAAAAGAGCATAAAATGAAAAAGAGACTCACAATTCGGGAACAGATGGCAAGACAAGATCCTGATGAAGCCAAGAAGGGTAACATAAGAATTATTAGAGTCCCAGAGGCACAGGAAGTAAACTCGGATGAAGCAAAAACTGTCAAAAACATCATTGCTACAACTTTTCCAGAGATGAAGAAAACTTGTGACAACAGTCAGGAGGCCCGAAGTGTACCAGCTAGAAGAAATCTGAATAAAAATACCCCAAGACACATCCTGATCAAAATGACCAAAAATTTAGATAGAGTCAAAATTCTGAAAGCAGCAAGATCAAAGAAAGAAATTTCCTACAAAAGAGCATCCTTAAAATTCACAGCTGATTTGTCTGACGAAACCATCATAGACCGAAAACAGTGGTGGAATATAGTGAAGAAACTCAATGAAATAAATGCCTAACCAAGAATACTTAATACAGCGAAACTCTCATTCATAACAGAAGGAACAACACACAGTTTCACAGACAAACAACAGCTCAGGAACTTCATAGAATCAAAAACATGGTTACAAGAACAACTAAATGGTCTACTTTAAGACAAGACAGGCCCCTCACATACCAAATTTCAACAGAAAAATGGGACAAAACCCCATAACAATAATCTCTCTCAATGTCAATGGGCTAAACTCACCAATTAAAAGACACAGATTGGCAGGATGGATTAGAAAATTGAACCCAACATTCTGCTGACTGCAAGAAACACATCTCAATAGTCAAAGCAAACACAGGCTAAGACTCAAAGGTTGGAAAACAATCCTACAGGCAAACAGCTCCCATAAAAAAGCTGTGGTACCATGCTAATATCAGACCACAGAGATATCAGAGTCAAGAAGGTCACAAGAGACAGTGAAGGCCATTTCTTATTGATCAAGGGATCTGTACAACAAGAAGAACATACAATATTAAATGTATATGCACCTAATAAGGGACCAGCAAAGTACTTAAAACAACTACTCATAGACTTGGAGAAAGACATCAATAGCAGCGCAATATTAGTGGGAGACTTCAACACCACTTTATCACCTCTTGATGAATCAATCAGACTCAAGCTTAGCAAGGACATACTTTATCTGAAGAAAACAATTGAAGAAAGGGAATTAGTCAATATATGCTGGACACTCCATCCTCAAAAAGCTGATTACACATTCTTTTCAAGCGTGCATGGAATATTCTCCAAGATAGACTACATGCTGAGCCACAAAACATACCATCATAAAATTAAGAAGACAGAGATTGTATCAACAATCTTCTCAAACCATAATGTGCTGAAATTAGAAATAAATCACACACAAAAACAGAAAACTAAATCAAACACCTGGAAATTAAACAGTGTGATATTGAACAACAAGTGGCTTAGAAAGGAAATCAAAGAGGAAATCAAAAGATACCTAGAAACAAGTTAAAATGAGGACACGAGTTACCAAAACTTACGGAACACAGCAAAAGCTGTGTTAAGAGGAAAGTTTATAGCTCTACAAGCATTCCTTAGGAAGGAGGAGCAAACCCACATAAATAACCTAGCCTCACAGCTTAAGAGCTTGGAGAAGGACCAACAAAAGGAGAACAACCCGAACAGGAGGAAGGAAATAATAAAACTCAGAGCAGAGATTAACGAGATGGAAACCCAAAAAGCAATCTGAAAGAACAGTGAAACCAAAAGCTTGTTCTTTGAGAAAATTAACAAGATTGATAAGCCTCTAGCAAAACTCACAAAGAAAGGGAGAGAGAAAAATCCCAATAAACTGAATCAGAAATGAAAAGGGAGTCATTACAACTGAAACTACAGAAATTCGAAGATCCTCAGGGAGTACTTTGAGAAGCTTTATGCCACAAAATATCAAAACCTCGAGGAAAATGGATAAATTTCTAGACTTCTACAGACTCCCAAGATTGAACCAATAAGACCTGGAATACCTGAACAGACCTATCACCATCGAGAAAATTGAAATGGTAATAAAAGGTCTCCCCAAGCACAAAAGTCCCGGCTCAGATGGATTCACTAGTGAATTCTTCGAAATCTTTAAAGAGGACTTACTTCCAGTCCTCTTTATGCTTTTCCACGAAATTAAAATATCAAAAACACTTCCGAACAGTTTCTATGAAGCAAATATCACACTGATAACAAAAGCAGACAGAGATACCACAAAGAAAGAGAATTACAGGCCGATATCTCTGATGAGCACAGATGCAAAGATCCTCAACAAACTATTAGCAAATAGAATCCAACGACTCATCAAAAAGATCATACACCATGAGCAAATAGGATTCATCTCAGAGATTCAAGGATGGATTAACGTTCTGAAATCAATCAACGTAATCCTTCATATCAACAAAAGAAAAGACAAAAAGCATATGATCATATCAACAGATGCAGAGAAAGCATTTGACAAGATCCAGCACCACTTAATGATGAAAACCCTAACCAAAATGGGTATAGAGCAGACTTTCATCAGTCTTGGTAAAGCCATTTACCACAAGCCTACAGCAAGCATCATCCTCAATGGGAAAAAACTGAGAGCCTTCCCTCTAAGATCAGGGATGAGACAAGGAGGCCCACTCTCTCCACTGCTGTTCAATATAGTACTGGAAGTACTTGCAATAGCGATTAGGCAAGAAAAAGATATTAAGGGCATTCAGGTAGGAAAGGAAGAAACCAAGCTCTCACTATAAGCACATAATATGATACTATACTTAGAGAAACCTATAACCTCCACCAAGAAACTCCTAGAAACAAAAGACATGTATAGTAAAGTTGCAGGCTATAAAATGAATACCCAGAAATCCACGACTTTCCTATATGCAAAGAGTGAAAGAGAAGAAAGCGTCATGAATATAGCAATCCCATTCACAATTGTGGCTCAGAAAATCAAGTACCTGGGAATCAGCTTAACTAAGGAAGTAAAGGACCTGTACAAAGAAAACTACAAAACGCTACTTCAGAAAATAAAAGAGGACACGAGGAAAATGAAAAAATATCCCCTGCTCCTTGGTCGGGAGACTTGACATTGTCAAAATGGCAATACTTCCCAAAGCATTGTACTAATTCAGCGCAATCCCTTTAAGGATATCCATGACATTCATCAAAGAAATGGAGCAAACACTTCTGAAATTTATATGGAACAATAAGCCCCCACAAATTGCTAAAGAAACTCTTGGGAAAAAAGAAAATGGGAGGAATCAACCTCCCTAACTTCAAACTCTAATACAAAGCTGTAATAATTAAAACAGCATGGTACTGGAACAAAGGCAGAGCTGCAGACCAACGGAACAGGGTTGAATGTACTGACATCTCCCCTCAATCATATGATCATCTAATCTTTGATTAAGTAGCAAGAAATGTGAGGTGGAGTAAGGAAAGTCTCTTTAAAAAATTATGCTGGCAAAACTGGATGGGTACGTGGAAAAAAATGGGCTCAGAACTCTGCCTAACACCATGTAAAAAAGTAAGATAAAAATGGATTAAAGACCTCAACAACAGACCGGAATCCATAAGGTACATTGAAGACAAAGTAGGCAAAACCCTCCATGACGTTGAAGCTAATGATATCTTCAAAAATTGTCATGCCACTGGCCGAGTAAGTGATAATAGAGATAGATAAATGGGACTATCTTAAACTAAGAAGCTTTTGCACCTCAAAAGAAACAGTGACCAAAATACAAAGACAGTCTACATACAGAATGGGAAAGGATATTTACCGAATACACATCTGACAAGGGGCTGATATCAAGGATATATAAAGTACTTGTTGAACTCCACAAGAAGAAAACATCCAACCCCATCAAAAAATGGCACAATGAAATGAACAGAAAATTTCTCAAAGAAGAAATCCAAATGGCAAAAAGGCACATGAAAAAATGCTCTACATCACTAGTCATCAGGGAGATGCAGATCAAAACCGCAATGAGATATTATTTCACACAAAAGAGACTGGCCCATATCCACAAGAACAAATGCAACCGATGCTGGTGCAGATGTGGCGAGAAAGGGACCCTCCTTCACTGCTGGTGGGAATGCTGACTTGTTCAGCCCTTCTGGAAAACAGTATGGACGATTCTCAAAAAATTAGAAATTGAGCTCGCCTTTGACCCAGCAATACCACTTCTGGGAATATATTCCAGAGAGGCAAAAATGTATGTCAAAGTGACATCTGCATTTGTTTGTTCATTGTTGCGCTCTTTACAATAGCCAGAATCTGGAAAAAACCTGAGTGCCTGAGAACAGAAGACTGAAAAAAGAAACTTTGGTACATCTACACAATGGAGTACTACGTAGCTGTTAGAAAAGATGAAGTCATGAAATTTACATACAGTGGTACTACATGGAAAGTGTCATGCTAAGCGAAATGAGTCAGAAAGAGAGGGACAGACATAGAAAGATTGCATTTATATGGGGGACATACAGTAACAAAATAAGAGATTAATACCCAAGAATAGCCAACATCAGTACCAGGAGGATTTCTCCATGGCTTAGAGGCCAACCGGGCATTCTAGGGGTAAAGGGCAGCTCAGATAGAGAAGGGAGCAGCAAGTAAAGGGTGTTTGAAGGATCCTCCCAGGATGGGAGATGCATGTTGAAAGTAGATAATGGACCGAACATGATAGCCACTCAATGCCTCTTTAGCAGACCACAACACACAAAAGGAGAGTTAGAACAAAAGGGAATGCCCTACCACAGAGGCAGGGTTGGATTGGAGGGATGGGGGTGGGAGGGATACTGGGATCCATGGTGGTGGAAAATGGGCACTGCTGGAGGGATTGGTATTTGATTATTGTATAATCGAAACCCAAGCGCAAAAATTTGTAAGTCTAACACCCAGGAATGGCTGAGATTAGTACCAGGAATTTTGCTCCATGACTTGGAGGCCAGCCACACGTGCTAGGGGAAAAGGAAGCTCAGATAGAGAAGAGAGCACCAAATAAAGGGTGTTGTGAGGATCCTCCCAGGGTGGGAGAAGCATACTGAAAGTAGTATATAGACCAAACATAATTGCCACTCAATGCCTCTCTTGCTAAACACAGTACCAAAAAGAAGAGAGAGAGAACAAGGGGGAATGCTCTGCCACAGAGGCAGGGTGGGACGGGGAGATGGGGGGTGGGAGGGATGCTGGGACCCGTGGTGATGGAGGATGGGCTCTGGTGGAGGGATGGGTACTCGTTCATTGTATAACTGAAACCCAATCACAAAGATTTATAAGTCTATAACTGTACCTCATGCTGTTTCACTAATAAAAAAATAAATAAAATTAAAAAATAAATAAATAAATTAGGAAAATGAACAAATAGTTAACTATTATTTAGTAGTCTGACTTTATAATGGAGGCATACAAATAGTTTTTCTTTACTTAATTTGCTGTGTTGGCTTTTGTGTATTTTATATGTGTAAAGTATGTTATAGTGACCTTACAATGCAGAAGGATTAAAATGAACAGTGTTGAGAATGGTTTATAACAGTCAAATAAATATTTCCAAATAAAATTTGCTAGATTTTTAAAATTAAAAATAAGAAAATAGCTGCTTAAGAACAGTTAAATCATATGCTGTGACACACTCTAATGTAGTCTTTCTGTCTCTCAAAGTATCAATTTATATGTAATTTTTGAATATGATCCTCTGGCAATAGTTGTGCTGGGTTTACAGATTAATGAAATATGTAGTATGGGTCAATACCTTGGATTATATGCATGTGAGAATTGTAAAAATACATAGTTTATCTTCTATGAGCTACAGAGTCACTGTCACACTGTCACTGTCCTCCCATTGTTCATCGATTTGCTCAAGCGGGCCCAGTAACATCTCCATTTTGACAATTGTTACTGTGTTTGGCATATCAAATACTTCACAGGTAGCTTGGCAGGCTTTGCCGTGCGGGCAAGATACTCTCGGTAGCTTGCCAAGCTCTCTGAGAGGGGCAGAGGAATCGAACTCGGGTCGACCATGTTGCTGCTTGCAAGGCAAACGTCCTACCCGCTGTGCTATCGCTCCAGCCCAGCTACAGAGTAATAGGGTGAATTAGAGAGATAGGTACTTTCCTCATAAAGCTTATAAAAGGAAATTGTAATGTTACTAAAAACCATCTATTTTAGTCCTATGTCTTCTGTTATTTTTACAAATATTTTCATGTACTGTTTCATTCTCCAAACATTTAATATAGTTATTCCTTTACCCATATATATTACCCAGAATCTGTTGGCTTCCTATTGATCAAACATATTTCAACACAAACATTGTTATTTTAAGGTAGCTTTTTCTGAACTCACAGACAACTCTATAAAATAAATACTTTGGCACCACTAATTCACATTTTAACGTTTATGATTATTTCAATTTTACCATTTTTAAAAAGGGAGGGTACACCCAGCAATGCTAAAGGTACACTCCTGGCTCTGCACTTGAAATTACTCCTTACAGGGCTCAGGGTATTAGTATGAGATGCTGGGGATCAAATCTTAGTAGGTAATATGTGAGGTGAATGCTTCACCTACTGGACTATATGCCCTAATATTTGTTATTTTATTTTTTATTACTACTTTACAACTAGAAAGAATGAAATCAAGGACTAAGTCTGTTCTATACACAATCTAGTATTTGTATGTTTGACATAGATTTATTACAGCAATAGCACAGTGGTAGGGTGTTTGCCTTGCATACAGCCAGCCCGGCAAGTTTGATTCCTCCACTCCTCTTGGAGAGCCTGGCAAGCAACCAAGAGTGTCTCTCCCACACAGCAAAGCCTTGCAAGCTACCCATAATGTACTCAATATGCCAAACACAGTAACAACAATTCTCAAAATGGAGATGTTACTGGGCCCGCTCGAGAAAATCAATGAACAACGGGAGGACAGACAGACAGACATTAAATAAATGTTATTTGCTATCCTAAAGTGAGAAACTTTATAAAATTTTTGTTTGTTCTGTTTTGCTTTGGGGTCACATCCAACAGTGCTCAGTGCTTACTCCAGTCTCTCTGTGCAGGGATTACTCCTGGAAAGTGTCAGGAATCATATCGGTGTTGAAGATCAAACCAGAGTTGACCATACGCAAGGCATTTTCCTTACCCACTGTACTATTGCTGTGGTCCTGAAGATTTTTTATATTTTGGATAAACTCAAAGTTAAATTAGCTTAGTTCAGTAAGATTAGTTTGTGAAAAAAAGGTATATTTTGGTGATGCAGTTGTTGATTTTGTTCAATACATTGAATAACTAGGAAACAAAGAATACATGGTTAGTGGGTTGTTTAGTAGATTATATTGATGATGTTCAACAAGCGGGGGTTGCAGGGAAGAGCAGGAGTGGATTTGGACATAGTTTCTTCTATATTGATTTTCCAATATTTTTTCAATATTCATCCTGATCCCTCCTGAACCTCACTGGCATTTTATTCTTATTATCCCCTTAAAAGTTCTCATAAATACAAAGACAAAATGAACCAGTCAGAAATAATAGTTTTATTTTTTAATCTCATTGAAACACCGCGAGATAGTTACAAACTTTCATGTTTGGTTTACAATCGCACAATGATCATCCCTCCACCAGTGCACATTCCCCACCACCAATCTCCCCAGTATCCCCCCATTATGCACCCTCCCCCTACTTCCATGGCAGATAATATTCCCCATACTCTCTCTCTACTTTTGGGCATTATGGTTTGCAATACAGATACTGAGAGGTCATCATGTTCCGTCTATTATCCATTTTCAGCACACATCCCCCATCCTGACCGATTCCTCCAGTCATCATTTTTTTAGTGATCCCTTCTCTATTCCAACTGCCCTCTTCCCTCTGCTCATGATACAGGCTTCTAGCTACAGAGCAATCCTCCTGCTCCTTGTTTCTACTGTCCTTGGATGTCATCCTTATGTTATGTTAGTCTATACTCCACAAATAAGTGCAGTCCTTCTATATCTGTCCCTCTCTGATTCATTTTAAAAGACTTTCCTTGCACGTTGCCAACTATGGTTTGACCCTTGGAACTACATATGGCTTCCATGCACTGCAATGAGTGAGTCCTAAGAACACATTCAGAAATAACCTCTGAATTTATCCCCAAATCAAAATAAATAAAGGAATACCAAAAATAATTTAGCAACTAATCAAATTATTTGCCAGCTTCATTCAGAATCAAATGATAAAATCAAAACATGTTTAGTAATCCATTGTCATTCTAATCCATTAATTATAATTTTTGATCAATCCCAAGAGATTTGATAGACTGTTTTCTAGAAACTTAACCGTTGAACATTAACTCTTGTTTTAGGATAGAGTCAAAGTGGCTTTTTCGAAGAAGTCCAGACTAGGTCTTTAACATTACCTCAGGATGTGGAACTAAGTTAATCAAGGTCCAGAGGCACTCAAGAAACATTAAGAAATACAGATAATTGAAAGATTATGGTTAAGGAAATATGTGTTAGTACAATACAGTCTTCTGGCTGCAAGGTTTCATCATATAGAGACAATTTTTATCATGCTGAGATCAACCCTGCTCTCTCCTTGATGATCAAGTCTTGCTACACAATATAAACTTTCAGTTTTTCCATGTACTTTACAATTTTACAGCCATTGAACTATTCCTCACACGTCTTACTAAATTTGTTCTTTTGTCCTAGTAATCTACATGATGTTAAAATAATCATTTCACTAGACTCAGAAGAGCCCAGCAGGGAGAGGAAATTTCCACCTGTGCCCCATAACTGTAAATAATCTCATAGCAGGAAATTTTTATCTATATTAAATCAGTTTAAATTCTTTATATGAGCTATGGGCACTAGTTAAGATGCTGCTGATCTGAAGAGCTTTATAAGCACTGATTAAAATAGATTTAAAACTATGCTTTATAGTAACTTTTAAAATTGCAGTATTTTCAGTGTGACCAAATAAACTAGATTCTTAAAATAGAATATTATTTATGTAAGTTGTCTTATACAGCCAGGTTCGATTTCTCTGCCCTTCTCAGAGGCCTGGAAAGCTACCGAGAGTATGTTTCCCACATGGCAAAGCCTGGCAAGCTACCCGTGACATATCCGATATGCCAAAAAAAACAGTAATAACAAGTCTTACAATTTGTTGTGAGATGTTACTGGTGCCCACTTGAGCAAATCATGAACAACAGGAAGACAGTGCTACAGTGCAGTGCAGAATTTTTCAGTGTTTCAGATTATTTTGTTTTCTTTAAAAGAGTATTTTTTTCTCTTTATGAAGAGCTTAGAACTGTGTTGCATATTAATGAGCACTTTTTATTATTAATTTAATCTGTTTAAGATAAAATTAAGTTTATCTCAAAAGATGATATTTGTTATAACTTTTA
The DNA here is from genome assembly GCF_029834395.1 of Sorex fumeus. Taxonomy (NCBI): domain Eukaryota; kingdom Metazoa; phylum Chordata; class Mammalia; order Eulipotyphla; family Soricidae; genus Sorex; species Sorex fumeus. The sequence continues at coordinate 25,237,434 of NW_026606092.1, forward strand.
AAATATAGTCTCAAGAGTTTTGCTTGCATCTTTATCCACTCTGGAGTAACCCATGTTCTCTCTTTAATACTTATTTCTCTCTCTCTTCCTTTACATTTTTTCTAAGTAAATTTTGTTCAATAAAATCTTATTTCACAGTGAGTGAGAGGAAGAGAGAGAGAGAGAGAGAGGGAGAGATACAGAGACAGAGACAGAAAGAGACAGAGACAGAGAGAACCTGTGTCAGAGTCAGAGAGATAGTACAGCTGATAGGGTACTTACCTTGTTCATAGTACACCTAAATTTTAACCTCATCATCCCATATGCCTTCTCAGCTCATCCCATATGCTCAGCACTGGTAAGAGTGATCCTTTTGCACTGAATGATGAAATACCCAAGAAATATGCAAACATACAGAACTATTTAAAACTCTGTCATTTACTCATTGAATTTCATGATTACAAACTGATATGTCTGTACTATAGTCAGAATATTTAATTATTATTTTAACAGGAAGGAGACCGTCTAGATTATTGCTGACTTGCATTTTCTACCTCATTGAAAGTCCTCAACAGTTTTCACAAAGAAAACTAAGTAAAGGGATGGAGACATAACATAATTGAATCAAATACTCACCTTGCACTTAGCCAACCCAGGATTGATTGCTGTCACAACAGATGGCTCCTAGTGCACCAGCAATAATCCCTAAGCACAGAGCCAGGAGTGTGTCCTAAGCACCACCACGTGTGAACCCAAAAAAAAAAAAAAAAATTAGGGGGAAAAAGTAGGTGATTAAAAAAGAAAAAAATCATGATTGGGTACCTCCATTTATATTGTTTGTCAATTTATAATTCTTTTCTTTCCTTCTGTACCTCTAACACTGTGAGGAGAAAGCACAAACAAGAGCCTGAAAGTGTCAGCACGTAGTAGTCATAGTCTGTCACTAGGCTCATATTCTTCCCATGAAATCATATCATTGATTCCAAAGATGTCACCCAGTATGTATGATACAGCGTAACCAAGACCATTTTAGCAACAAAAATAACATAATCATAGTGACTGCTTTTTGGCACTTAGAACAGATCAAACACTTATGAAATATTTGTATTAATCATCTCAAAGTAATAATTTTCTGGAAGACTTTTTTAAGTGTCTTTTTATAGATTCAGAAACAAGTTTGGTGAAATAAGTTAGTTGCCTTTGATAAATAATAGAGCTGAGACTCAAATCCAAATTTATCTGCTACCAGAGCCATATTAAGTCTAAACCTTTCCGCTATTCTCAGAGAGGCTGATATTATATAGTAAGTAATTACCTGACCTCAAGCAAAGATCAGTGAATAAAATGGGTTCTCTTTCAAGCATGGAAAGTGGGAAAGAAAAATCCAGAGCTTGTGTACTCCAGAGAAATGTGAGTCCAATTAGGACACAGCAGTCAGCGTTTTTAAGCAGCTAGGAGTATGCAAGAACCAATTTCACCTCTGTGCAATTGTGCCTCACAATTAATTATTTCTGAATCTTTAAATAGAAGTTTTAAACAGCAAGATTACCGATATACTAGGTTTTCTAGTTTACAAAATAGTTTTTGTACTATAATTCAGTGAGATTTCTCTTTCCTGTTTGCTGTGTGACATAGTTGAAATAGAAGTGCATCATGATCTTATTAAAGTACCGATTTGGCATTTTATAAGAGGTGTATTACTGAAGACAAGTAATTATGGCCTTAGGCAGTGTGGGAAAGATAACTTTGCTCCTGTTAAATACAAATCAAGATTCAACTGATCCATCACTAAGCTAAATATGATCAATTAAGATTTATAATTCAGTCTTGGTTACAGTGTTTCAAGTATTTTGCATAAGGAAGGTTTAATTTAGTAGTTAAGTCATTTTCACGCCTAAAATGTTTGCATATTATGTATTTTATCCCTTAAGACTCATATGACATGATGCTGGTTCACTTATTAATCAGCATTGGCTTTATTGGCTGTTCTTAAGAATCAATTGCCTTATTTTTTTTATATTTCTTTGACTTTCCCCTTATGTTTACTGTAATTCAAGCCAAATCCCTTGTTTACTCAAACTTTAAGTACATCATCTTTAGTAATATCAAAACATTTTATTTAATCATCCCAATTCCATAATGTCAATTTTTTAAAATCCTTCTATGGTTAACATTCATAAGCCCTTTAACTAATTCAAATGAATTTAAAAGGCCTCATGTTAAAAGTTTAATGAAGGCAAATCTCTGGCCATATTTCCTTTTAAAATAATGATATTATATAAATTTTTATATATCATTACACAGCATGGTCACTATTTTATGTAACTTATACAACTTACTGTATAAGTTGTGAACGTTATATAATGAAATGTTTGCTCCAAAATAAATGTTAAGAGTAGGTTGCAATTTCTGTATGTACTTGTACAAGATTTACTTTGTTTCTATGAGGTCCTGGTTTAATTCCTTTACCGCATTGTCCTGAAACAAACATGCAGAATATAGGTTACAAAAAGACCAAGAGGAAGTTATAAGCTTTAAAACTGCACATGAATATATATATATATGTATATATGTAACTTAAATTTATTTTGCCATTCTATTGTATCATTCATTTAGATATTCTTGTTTTTTTCATTATTGACTCTTGTTAAGTTTTCAAAAATTAATTACTAAACGGGCTGGAGCGATAGCACAGCGGGTAGGGCGTTCGCCTTACAAGCGGCCAACATGGCCGACCCGAGTTCGATTCCTCTGCCCCTCTCAGAGAGCCCGGCAAGCTACCGAGAGTATTCGATATGCCAGACACAGTAACAACAAAGTCTCCAATGGAGACGTTACTGGGCCCGCTCGAGCAAATCGATGATCAACGGGAGGGCCTTTACCTTTAATTACTAAACATGGATTTTTAAAATGCGTACTAGATGCCAAACCCTGAAAATTATTGGGGCACAGTGAGACCATCCTGTATCTTTGGGGGTGCTCCAGAGTTTCTAAAAAAATGCAAACATCAGGTAGATTTACCAGGGAAGAAATGAGAGAAATTTAATAATACAAGCAGGCATTCTGTTCAATTAGAGAGGCCCTGATAAATGAATAACATACAACACATATTCTTTGATTAAAGTTTTAAACAACTTTTTTAATGTGAAAATTGGGAAAAAGATAAAAGAAGGTTAGTTTTATTTTACTTTTTAAGGCATTAATTGTAATTTTGGTAAATTATTCAAATATAGGAATTATGATTTTTTTCTTTTTTTATGTAGAAGTACTGCTATTTATTCAGCCACTGATTAGCTGATTGAATTAGGCATAAACTCCACCTTACTTTATTTTTCTTTCATAGATTTATTGTCTTATATGTATTTATTGAATCACTATGGGAGAAGTTACTAAGCTTTCAAGTCTCAGTCACACAATGATCAAACACCTCTCCCTTCACCAGTACTTATTTTCCCCACCAAGAGCCCCAATATTCCCCCCTCCCATCCCTCCCAATGCCCGTGAGGCAGATAATTTCCATTTAACTCTTCTCTACATTGATTACATTCATTATTTCAACAAAAGATGCAACATTATTGTTTAGAATTTACCTCCCCCCCACCAAAAAATCAAAATTGTTGAAAAGGCATTGTGAAATACATTGTTTTCTATAGCTGGTTATGAGAATTATATAATGTTGCATGGCCGTTATTGTGGCCATGCAGTTTTGGATTTCTGCAAAGAGCCAGATAATTACTAGATTTGTTTCTGTGCATCTGGTGTTATGGCTGTGCCGGAGAGCCGCTGGTGGGGGACAACTCAGAACCTCGGTAGGGCGTGAAGGATGATCCAGTACTGCCTCCCTTTCCATGAGACTGCAATTGCCCCGTCACCACTGGCTCATATCTGGCTTTCCAATAAGCTCTGAGGCAGTGGCCACCTTGCTGCTGGTGGAGGGGGAAAGGCGAAAGGGAGCAACATCCTTTCCATCCCGGGGAGGGATGGCGCCGTAGTTTAATGCATGGTCCATTCACTTTTCTGCCGTAACATTATGAAATTTTAATTGTCTTTTGCAACACAACACTACTGAGGAAATGACCTGTCATTGATTCTGCTCTTCTAGTTTTGAATAAATGATCTCATGAGGCAAATAATTTTAATGAATCATCAAATGATTAAATTATAGGATAGAGATATAGGGGCCAGAAACATAGTGCAGTCTGTAAAGCTCTTGCCTTGAAAGCCGTTGACCATGTTCAATTTCTGGCACTACATATTGTCCCCAGAACTACATGTGCTCCCCAGCACTACCAACAGTGATTTCTGAGCACATACCCTGGAGTTAGCATGACCCTCTGGGTCCCCTCCCCAAAGCAAAGATAGATAGATGGATATATACATACATACATACATACATGCATAAATGTATGCATACATACATACATAAAATCATTCCAGAATGATTTATATGAATATGGAGAAGGTACTGAAGTTTTCTCTTGATATGATAAATAACCCTGAAAATTTCAATGTCTTCCTATTGCTGATTGAAAAGAAAAGAAGTGAGATTGGTTATGGTTTGGACAGTACAAATACACACAGAAGGAGGAAATATCCAATGCTTTCCTTTACCCTTCAAAAGGAAACTGTCTATAACTCTAGAATTTAGCAAGAGAAAATAATAATTAGGTACCCTACACACAGAGGGAGAAAAATAAAAAAAAGGAACAGTTAGAATTGGGGTTATATTGCAGTTAAACAACGAGTGGTATATATATGTAGATCAATGGCAGGACAAAGAAAAAAAGTATTTTAAACTCCCAAGGGAGCAAAGCAGGTATTATGACTATATCAGGAAATTGATAGAATTGCTTTTATAAGACACACCATGCAAAAAAAAAGTGTTGTGGGGGCCAGAAAAATTGTAAGCAGGTCTGGCACATGCCTTTCACATGACCTACCCTGGGTTTATCCTCAGTGCTACATGTGGTCCCCCAAATACTGCGAAGTGTGATTTCTGAGTACAGAAACTGAATGAATCCTGAGTACCAACAGATCTAATGGTAAAACAAAACAACATGAAAACTAGCTGATACGTAAATCTAAGCTTTAAAGTAAACTGTGGGAGTTGGGAGAGAATTATGTTCCTTGTTCTTGCTCATTTATCTTTGACTAAAAATAATTTTTGAAGAAACATGGCATAATTTGAGGTGGCATTTTATCATCTACATACTCAGCTATTGATAAAAATATGTTATCTTCTTTAATTGAAGTGTTATTAAAAATTTATATTTGTATACAGATATAAGGCATACTACACACATAAATACCATCATATATTTATCCAATTTTTCTCCTCTTGTGTGTAAAACTATAGTACAATGTCCCAAACAAGATATTGATTCTAATATAATCTAAAGAGCCCTGAATATAATCTCAGGGCTAGGATGAAAGAGACGTTACTGGGGCCTGCTCGAGGCAATCGACGATTAACAGGATGATGAAATGAAATGAATAATCTACTCATTGTATTATGATTTTTCCCTGTGTGTTTATATGTACAGCAGCTTATAAAATTTTGTCACATGTGTGGGTTCCTAAATCCAATACTACCATCAAGATAATGAAAAATGTCAATACATGATGTTTCTTTAATATACACATCTCCTTTTTTATACCCACACCTATTACATTTTACTTTCCATCTCTCTTTCATATCTAAAATTTTGTCAATCAAATGATATATACATGAATCTTATAGAATACACACATTGCATAGTATGAAAATTTCTTAATAAATAAATTTAGAACTTTGCAGTTTGCTTTAGTCATTTGCCAATTGCATTGCCTTAATAGTGAGACTAAAGAGACAACTTGTACCCTCAAAAAAAATGAAATGAGTCTAGATACTTATATCTCTTGATACTCATATCTGTTCTTATATCTGTAAATTTAAACTATCACAAGTTTTTCAATTTAAAATGTTTTTTTTCCAGAAGGAGAAGGACAGACATAAAATGACTGTACTCATTTGTGGGATATAAAAAAAAATTGTAACAAAAAATTGTAAATCTACAACTGTACCTCATGGTGTTTCACTAATAAAAAAAAAACATAGTATAAGACAAACACCCGAGGACAGTAGAGACAGGGAATTGTTTCACAATTGTTCCACACTTGGAAGCCTGCCACAAGGGCTGGGGATAGGGGAGTTGGGATAGAAAGGAATCGTTATGACAATGATGGTTGGAAGGGATTGTTCTGAATGGGAGATGTGTGCTGAAAGTGGATAAAGAACCAAATATAATGGCCTCTCAGTATCTGCATTGAAAACCTAATGCTGAAAAGGGGAGGGGGAGAGAAAGAGAAAGAGAAAGAGGAAGAGAAGAGAAGAGAAGAGAAGAGAAGAGAAGAGAAGAGAAGAGAAGAGAAGAGAAGAGAAGAGAAGAGAAGAGAAGAGAAGAGAGCCTATCACGGAGGCAGGCTTTAGGAGGGGGTGTGATGGGAGGAAACCTGGGATCATTGGCCATTGGTTGTGAGAAATATTCACTGGTGGAGGGATGGGTGTTGAAACGTTTTATGACTGAAACTTGATCATGTAAGCTTTTTAACTCTATATCATGGTGATTCAATTAAAAATAATAATAGAAAGTAATAAAATAATAAAAATAGATATTTCAAACATTTTATGTGTGTTGTGTAAACTTTAAAACAAATATGTGCAAGAATACTCAGGGGTCAGTGTAGTGTATTTAATAGGAGAGAACATACCTTTAAATATGTCTCATATAAATATTTTGTTCCCTCTGAATATTCAAACAATAATAAATTATTTAACAAATAATAATGTCAAATATAAATCATATCATCCAGAACTATTGTGTTACTACCCTTTGTCCATATTGTTACACTATTCATATTAAGTTATATATTTAAAAGTTTCTCAGCCAAAGATATACTGCAGAAAGTACGTTTCTTGTCTTAATATGTGGCTAACCAAGGTTCGATGCCCAGGACCCTGATGGTCCCCTGATTCCCATCAGGAGTAATCCCTGAGTACAGAGTCAGGAGTAAGATCTGAGTAATAGCAGACATGGCCCCAAAATAAAACAAAGCCAAATAATAAAACAAAACAAAAAGTCCGTAGTGATGGAGTGAGGGTTTCTGCAGTAAAAGGCAGAATATGACAGAATACTGTAAGTTAAATTTTCATAATGGGAACAATAAAAGCATTAACTAAAAATAAATCAATCTAGTGTTCATATATGTTTCTCTTATACAGACACCAGATTAGGAATTAAGATAAAAGACTCATAATGACAGAGCTCTTTTCTTCTATACACTCAGAACCTAAAGCAGCCAACACAGTAAGATGTTCAGTACTAGCTTCTAGTGAATGCTGGCTGTAAAAATATGCCCATTCTGTATAGGAACTGTGTTTGTTTGTGTACGTATATGTTTACATCGCCTGAGAGTCTAAGAGCCGCAGGGTATTAGGTGAATGAGAAAATTTTGACAGTAGGTTACTTTGAATTCTGCACATTCAGTATTAAAATACTCTTGCCTTCAAGAATGGGGTCAAGATAATTAAAATTTGCTTCCCTGAAAGACCAGATGAAAATAATAACTTGAAAGGTCAGGATGAACAAAAATAATAAATGAGTATAATGAAGCCAGGACAGAAGTTAGTAATTTCAATTCATGTACAATTACTAAAGTATTAGGGCTGCAGATTTGACTCTTCTGTTTCTTTGCAGCCAAAGTACAGAGTGAAATATGGTCAGCTACAATGTTATATTTCCTACATGTGGCTTTTTTGGGCTCGGACCCCTGAGACTTTGTATATAGAAATCACTATGTGAGTTATTACTTCCAGACCCTATATATTGGGAAGCACAAGATTGGTTTTCCTATGGCTACATTTTAAAGTACCATTCTTTTAATTGAAGGCAGAATGCCAAAACTCAAATCAGCAAGATACTCAAAGAGAATAAATACCTAATGATCTAAAATTTAAATGGCCCTCTCATAGTTTGACTTTAATGAGATATGAATATGTGTCTTGAATTCCTTATCACCAGGGGAATGAAAATCAAACTATTAACGAGATGTTATTTTACACCATTGAGACTGGCACATCTCACAAAAAACAAAAGCAATCAGTTTATGTGGGGATGTAGGGAGAAAACTAACCCTTGTCCGCTGCTGGTGGAATCCAGCAATCCATCTTTTGGGTATTTACCCCAAGGAGCCAGAAACTTTCTCCTGAAAACAGATTTAGTTACTGAATTTATCGCAATAATGGCAAAAGTCTGGAAACACTTTGAGTGCCCAAGAGCTGGTGACCATACAAAGAAACTATGGAAAGTATGCACAATGGAATACCACTTGGCTATAAGAAGAAAGAACTCTCATGCAATTTGCTCCTAGGCGGAATATGCTGAGCAAAGTCAGTTAGAAGTAGTCACAGACACAGAATGATCTCTCATATAATGGAGCATATATAGTAATGGAATAACAAATGGCTAAAGAACAAAAGATGTTTTTCGATACTTTAGTTGTTTTCAGATTCTGGCTATTGTGAGTAGTGCTGCAATGAAGATAGCAGTGTAAATTTCTTTGAGAAAAGACCATCTGAGCCCTTGGGGTATAAAACCAGAAGTGAAATTTCTGGTCTACAAAATTGAGTTTATTACGGCAAATAGGTGGGTGGGCAGGAGCAAAGTCTGAGATCATGGTGATGAACTGTAGACACTTCAGTAGATTTGGGGTTGGACTATACTATAAACATTAGTGTTGATAGTATTTAAATTCATAATGACTAACATATATACCACTGTATCACTGTTGTCCTATTGTTCATCGGTTTGCATGAGCAGGGGCCAGTATTGTCTCCATTCATCCCAGCCCTGAGATTTTAGCAACCTCTTCTTACTCGTCCTTCCCAACGCTGCAGTATTGGAGGCTTTCCAGGGTCAGGGGAATGAGGTCCATTATTGTTACTGTTTTTGGCATATCAAATATACCATGAGTAGCTTGCCAGGCTCTGACGTGTGACATGTGTGTGTGTGTATATATATACACCCGATCACGATCATCCTGTTGTTCATCGATTTCCTCGAGCAGGCACCAGTAACGTCTCCTTCGTCCTAGCCCTGAGATTTTAAAAGAGCCATTTCAATGCTCTTTCAGGATTAAGAGAGTGAGACCCATCATTGTTACTGGTATTTGGCATATTGAATACGACAAGGGAAGTCTGCCAGACTCTGCCGTGTGGGCAGGATACTTTTGGTAGCCTGCCATGTTCTCCAAAGGAAAAATAAGATAATAAGATGTTGTGCAACCACATTCACTTGCGGGAGTTCGGTTTTATAGTCTCTACGTCTTGGCCGTTGATGGGACCAACCTGGCGTTGGCAGCAGCTGGCGGGTGTGATGCCTACCTACTGGAAGATGGAGGGTCTAGGTGGAGAAGGCCCAGTCCCAATTCAAGTAGGCTTGGAGACCTTAGCCCCAGGACCAGTATGCCTGGGTTCCTCTGCCAGTTCTTTCATGCATGAGGCCCGTCCGGACTTGTGGAGAGTGGTACCAGCATGGCCGTGGCTGGCTCCGGAGGTCCTCAGTTGCTGGGGCTCTGCTCGGGGGTGGGGAGAGAAACTCAACTCTCTCCCCTACAAGGGGCCACAATGAGGACAGCCAGGCATAGGGGCAGGAGACTCTGATATATATAGATATAGATATATGTATATATATATATATGAGGTCAGGCAGTATATTTTAACAAAAATAATCTTAATATTTTTATAATGTCCATGACAAATGGATAGTTAACTATTTTAAGTATTATTTTTCTTATGCATTAATGGAAGTCATCATTTTCAATGTCAGGATTATTGTTAATCAACAAAAATAACTTAATTGTCTATAAAGATATATTTTTATACTGACGGTTAAATTTTTATTTATTAGATATTTGTTAGATATTTCCAATTAGATAACATATTTAAGACAGAATTCTGCATCTACAAGTTTTTCTTTTCCTCTCAAATCCAGTGCTAGGTGAATATTACAATTTAAGTGGTAACAGTTTTGTTTAACTTGTTTAATTTAATTACAGGTCTATCAATAGACTATGCGGAAAATAAGCTTTATTGGATCAGTTCTGGAAATGGAACCATAAATAGATGCAACCTGGATGGTGGTAATTTAGAAGTAATAGAGTCAATGAAAGAAGAATTAACAAAAGCTACAGCCCTAACCATCATGGGTAAGTGGAATGGTTCTATAGTCAGGAAGCTTTCTATTGATTGCAGACTGATTAATGATGACCAGTTAAACGCTGAAGAAAGTTATTGTGCCATTAAGAACCAGAAACACATTCAAAATGCACATCTCTTAGTTTCATTGTTTAATCTTGGTAAACAGATTTGTAAGATTATACAGCTCAAGTACTTGGTTCTACTAGCAATACTAACTTTGCTGTTATTTATTCTTTGCTTACAGTGACTTGTAATATTTTATAATTTCCTGTCTTTTACTGAAGTGTCCTAAAGTGTATAGGCTATTTATTTGTCACAATAAAGTCAAATCAATAGAATCTTTTTATAATGATTGCTTAATTCACTCAGATAATTCGAAAGATAAGACCACAACATTTGTTGACCAGTAATTAAAATTAATCTTCAAAAAATAACTTTCCATAGTAGAACAAAAGCTATTGTATTTAGTTGAGCCTCATTCCTGTTACTTTTGGTCAGTTTTCTGAGAGTGAGGTACTAGAGAGGTAAGACCAGTAGAAAAGTAGGGTAGAGGAATGACTCTTCATAAAAATATAATCAACATTCACTGTATTGGTGCTGAAAGTTGATTGCTCTGTTTTAACTTAATAACAGTGTTTTGAATTTTTAAAAATATATGAGAAATAACATAACAAATAAGCTCCTCATCTAAAACTGATTCTTTATGGTATTCCTCTACATAATTTTTAATTTAACATTGTAAGCTTATTAGTAAACTAGTTATTTTACTTAGACTACACATTTTTCATCTCTTTCATTATTTCAAAGAGTTAATATAAGCTTTAATTTGGGGTTTAGAGATGAATTTCATAAGTATATGATATTTATAAGTATAAGCTATTATGAATACTGACACGTTTTTTATGGAAAATGTGTTTTTATCATTTTATTTCAATTAGATTAAAATTGCTCAATTAAAATAAATGAAGTATAAATACTGTGAGGTATTTTTAAATGATTAGTACAGTGTATATGAAAAATTTTCAGTTCAGCATACCTTTAGTACTTTTTATGTGCATAAAATCTTGTTTCTGAAGTACAAATGTATAAACATGAAGCTAATCTCATAAATCATATTTCTATGAGTTAAGATAATAATTGTTTTATTCATAAATTGAGAGCTTAAATTATCTATTTTTTTGGTTTTTAGAACTGAACAATACAGATTTCAGTTGCCTATGTCACAAAATTGTAAAAGTCACGTGGAAATGGATATAAAAGCAGTTTTAAAAAGTGTGTTTGTCTGAATCCAGAGAAAAGTAGTTGGGTTAAGGCATTTATCATGCACTTGTCCTACCAAGGTTTTATCCTCAGCACTGTAATAGTCTGCAACGTACTGTCAATTGTGATTTCTGAGCACAGATCCTGTAATAAAGCCTGGATACTGCTTGTGTGGTCCAACACCCCCTTCCCCACATTGTCAAAATAATAGATGTTTTAAGTAAATTTTGGAATGCACCAGGCTTCTTTCTGGTTCTGTGTTCAGGTATCACTCTTGGCAGGACGTGGGCACCTTATGGAGTATTGGGGATCAAACTCAAGTTGTCCACATGCAAGACAACTACAACTACAGATGACACTATTGCCCCATCCCCGAAAGGGGAGTTTTATAAAATATTAATAATGGAATTTGGGTCCATTAAATGTGATTATCAAAGCACTTTATAAAATTTAAATTCTAAAAATTGAGCATTTTTTAGTTTATTTTTATTTTATTCTTGTAGGATTTTTTAAATTAATTAATTAATTTATTTTTATTTATTTCAAATACCCATCCCTCCACCAGTGCCCGTTTCTCACTACCATGGATCCCGGTATCCCTCCCTCCTACCCCCCATCCCACCCTGCCTCTGTGGCAAGGCATTCCCCTCTGTTCTCTCTCTCCTTTTGGGTGTTGTGGTTTGCAAAAGAGTTAAGCCTGATTTTCAGGGAGAGATGTTGGATGATTTACTTTCCATTGATAACTTTGTATATAAAGAGATGTCTTTGGAAAAAAGTTTGGAAAAACTGTCCTGGTTCCCGCATGCCCGAGCTATGCTTGTAGAGGCTCATGGTCACCGGGGTTCCATCTGGAGAAGGTGGGATGCAGCACCTACCCCATCTGGGATCTCCCAGTGATATCGTCTCTGTTTGGGACCTGGAGCATTCTCCGGGAGCTGTGGGGCCCTCCAGCAATTTAGGATTTGTTTTTGTTTTGGGAAACACCTGGCTTTGTTCAGGTATTACCAATGGCACCCCATTGAGGGATCACTCCTGGTGAAGGTCCAGGGACTGTATGGAGTGCTGAGGATTGAACCACGGTCGGCCACATACAAGTCAAGTGCCATACCCACTGAACTCTCTGGCGGATCTCCCATTTTAGATTTGTACCATGTCACTGAGTAAAATATTTTAGTAGTTTTTTTTTTAATTTTATTGCCATTCTTTTTCTGAATTTCTGCCATTTACCATCACATTCTCTATTTATTTTCTTAATTGTTTCTCTGAATTAGTTGTTTTTTAAAAGATAATTTTTAGCCTCAGAGTACAGGATTAAAGGTGTCTGACTTGCTCAATCCCTTGCACCTCATATGGTCCCCTGAGTTCTTGTAAGGTGTAAAAGTCCTGTTGATAATGGCCAAAGTCCCCAAAATTAAAAAAAAAAGAAGAAGAAAAAAGAAAAGGAAAGGGAGAAAGGAAAGAATCTTTCTCCAAGTGAGGAATTTAAAATGTGAAATTTTGCTCTCTGGAAAGAAAGTTGGCAGCCGCATGGGAGCCTTGTGGACAGCAGGTTTGAGCCGGGGGTGGGAGGGGCAGGGACCTCATGGGAAGGGGGACGTAATGGGCCATCCTTCACGCCCGACCGAGGTCACCAGCTGTCCCCCACGAGCGGCTCTCCGGCACGGCCACAGCCCCGGAAGCACAAGGACTTAGCACAGAAAGCCACCCGCTTGGAGCAGAAAAGCAAATGGACTATGTGTTAAACCGCGCCAGCATGCCTGCCCGGAGGGGAAAGGGTGTTGCTCCATTCGCCCAATCCTCTCTGGAAAGAAAGATGGCGGCCACACGGGAGCCTTGTGGACAGCAGGTTTGAGCCGGGGGTGGGAGCGGCAGGGACCTCATGGGAAGGGGGGGTGTAGTGGGCCGTCCTTCACTCCCGACCGAGGTCACCAGCTGCCCCCCACGAGCGGCTCTCCAGCAGGGCCACGACTCCAGAGCACAGAAACCAATCTCTTAACTATCTAACTTTTAATAGAAATACTTCCAGGGTTAATAAGTAAAATAGCAGAAATCCAAAACCACGCGGCTGCAATAGCGGCCATGCGACATCATTTTATTCTTAAACCCAGCTGTAGAAAGCAAATCATTTCATAACGCTGTTTTAGCATGTCTGATTGGGGGGGGGTCGTAAACTCTAAACAATAATTGTACATCTTCTATCGAAACAATGTATCTAGTCAAAGTAGATAGAGTATTAACTAGAACTCATCTGCCTCACAGGAATTGGGAGGGGTGGGAGGTAGGGTTCTATTGGGGTTTGCGGTTAAAAATAAGTATTGGTAAAGGGAAATGTGTTTGATATTTACATGACTGAGACCTAAACCCAAAAGCTCTATAACTTTTCCCACAGTGATTCAATAAAGAAATAAATTTAAAAATAAATAAATAAATAAATAAAATGTGAAATTTTAAAATGTTTTTCCAGTTTGGGTTTGGGGCAGGGGACAGTGTTTGGGTCACACCTGGCTGTGACTGGGCTCTGCACTCAGGAATCACTCTTGGTGTTTCTTGGAGGACCATTTGGACTGCTGGGAATCAAATTGGGGTTGGCCTCTAACAAGGCCAATGCCCTACCACTGTGCTCAAGGCCCTTTCCGATAATTTAAGCTTTTGGACATTTTTTTTTTTGCTATTTACAGAGCATTGTCTTGCTCTTATGAAAATGGCTGCAATTGATTGAAATCAAATTCTGCATATCTAAAGAAATTTATTTTAGAGCTCTATATTTGTCTAATTGTCCACCTCTCTGTCTTTGTATGGCAGAGGATTATACCTGAAAAATAGATCATTTTAAAGTAAAATTTTCTTTCAATTTTTTTATAAGGCAATAAAGTAACCTTTATATAAACTGTATCACTGTCATCCTGTTGTTCATGGGTTTCCTCAAGCAGCCACCAGCATCGTCTCCATTCATCCTAGCCCTGAGATTTTAGCAAGTGCCATATTGGAGGCTCCTTCAGGGTCAGGGGAATAAGACCCATCATTGTTACTGGGTTTTCTCTAAGACTGAGAACTAGACAATAAGAGGTCGCGTGGCCACAAATGCAGCCTTTATATTATTTTATGTTATTCAACAATATAAAATTAATATCTGCCTTCTGTGTTTGCACATGTATTAACTCACCTGAATCTCATAAATAGTGTTTAAATTATGTAAATAGGAAAGCCACAAAAATTCCCCAAGCAGGACACAAATTACTTTTTTCAAAAATTGATGTCAGTATACTTGATATACCCAATACAAAATAGTAATTTAAAAGAATAATAAATGTTTAAAATTTTTATAAATATCTAAAGTTATTCCAAATACTCATCAAATTATAAAATAAAAATTGATTAATTTCTCTTTAAAATGTTAGGATGTTTGAGCTACAAGCAAACACAAAATATATCCATTTTTCTAAGCTTGTTTACTTTAATTTTTCTTTTATTCATCTGAATAAATAAATAAATAAATAATCTTGTTCATCTGTTTTACACATAAATTTACCAGAAGTGTTGGAATATATTAACATTAGAAAGTCAATGATTTTTGAGTACTAATAGGAGTGATCAAAGAAAAAGTGCATTTTCAGTTTTTTGTTAGAAGCTATCTCAGTTTTATAATCAAAGGTTACTTTTGTAAATGTGGCAAATTTGTCTTAAATCGGTGTTAAATATAAACTAATCATTTATTCTTTAGAGAGCCCTTGAAAGGCTTTAATGAATGTAACTTAATGACATTTCTTCATTGTCTTCATAGACTCACTTCACAAAATTGAAATTATCATAACAGGTTCTATGGAAATTCCCAGTGCACTGATAGTTTCTTACAATAAAGCCAACACTGTAAGATTAAAATGCTTTCAAAGATATCTGGATATCAGAAAAGGTCTTATTCATTTGTCTTAGAATAAATGTATGTTAATATTGTTGGGGATTAAGTGTTCCAAATACTCCCACTAGAGTTTCTCTAACACAACACTTAACAATTGTCTAATCTCCTTGCTGACTGAGAGAAAGTAAGGTAATGACAAAAAAAAAAAAAGTCTTAAGTAATTTCAGTATGCTTTGTCAGTGGAATTCTGTATTCATTTCTTCAAAATATAATTTGGCATAATGACTAAGAATACAGAACCGATTTGCACACTTGATATAAATTTTCTCAGACTTCTGCTATATGTTATACAGAATGAAATTACTTGGAAATTATATATACATATATAAGATATGTAACTTAAAATATATATATACACATATACATATGGTAAATAACAGTAAAATTAGCTGGTGAAAACATCAACATTTTTGGATGTTTTGTTTATTTGGGGGCTGCATCTGGTAGTACTCAGGGATTCCTCCTCTCTCCACAATCAGAAATCGCTCCTGGTGGTTTTGGGGACTATATGAATTGCCAGGGATTGAGCTCAGGTGAGCTGCATATAAGATGTTTGCCCTATTCTCTGTACTGTCACTATACTGCCTGTATTTTTATTTCTTAAGATAAATTATGGGATATTGTTATAGCATCTTATAATTGACCAGCAGTGAGTCTTGGAAATATCTTACCAAGACATTTAGTGTTAGTAAGAGCTTACGCTGGAATACTGCAGGTGCACATTAGAAACCTACATAAGGTATCCTAGATACTGTTTTATAACATGGCCTTAAGTCTGTTCATTTGTAATTTCTTGTCAGTATTCAAATTTAAGGAGCCATTTCTTCTATTTTATACAAGTTCACATCAGATGTTGTCAAGTTGATTTTTTTTCTAAATCAGAGTTTACTGTATTTCTCCCCTACATGTAAAAAGGGGATGAATTTTTGCTTTGCGTGAGGTTACTTTCTTCCCTTTTCTTCTTTAAAACCTTCTGATTTCTAATGTACAAATTGTGTGTGTATTTTTTCCAATATGGGAACATAGTGCACTTGTATATAATTCGGAACTACATTTTACTCATAGATGCATCATTTATGAAACACAGCAAGGGGCTTACACTGAGTATATTTTAATAAATAATAGACAATGAATAAATAAAACAACGACCATTTACACTCAAAAACATCTGCCAGAGAAATCCAAATATATTTTCAATCCGAGCAAGAAAATATTTATGTAAATTGATCACAACCATAACTGTATTGTAGTTTAAATATTTATTAAAGTAAATATTAATGGAAAATTCTTTAAATAAAAAGATTTAAATTGAAAAGGAAGAAGATGAATGAGGTATAGGTGAAACTACATTCAATCATTTAGGGCACATACTGCATATTTACACTAAGATACAAGAAAAGAAAAATTATATAGTTTTTTATTCTCAAAGGATTAAACACACACATAGCACAGCGGGTAGGGCGTTCGCCTTACAAGCGGCCAACATGGCCGACCCGAGTTCGATTCCTCCGCCCCTCTCGGAGAGCCCGGCAAGCTACCGAGAGTATTCGATATGCCAGACACAGTAACAACAAAGTCTCCAATGGAGACGTTACTGGGCCCGCTTGAGCAAATCGATGATCAACGGGAGGGCCTTTACCTTTATGTACATGTAGGATGAGGATGCTACTTGGGTCTCCCAAAGAGGAATCGGAAGAACTATGCTTGGAGTATCAGGCTTCACTCAAGTGAGATAAGGAATCCGAAGTTCCAACCTCCATCTACAATTGAGAATCAGGGACGCTGTCTCGTTTGCCAAAACATCGAAAATCAGATATGCTGGACACGTAATTCAATTTTGAGACAACTGTTGGACTAGAGCCATTACTGACCGAATTCCACAGGACATCAAAAGATCATGTGGCCACCCATCTATGAGAGGGTCAGACTTCTTCATCAAGACCCTGAACTAACAATTTGAGGTTTTTTGTGTTCCTGGAGCGAGCAGATGCCAGTGGGCTACAGTATGTCGTGACAGGGATGAATGGAGATGTTACTGGCACCCGCTCCAGCAAATCGATGAGTAACGGGATATCAAGTGATCAAGTGGTGTACACGTACACACAGAGACAAATAAATTAATTCTAAAAACAAAACAAGAACTTGTATGTTTAAAATGTTTTCACATTTTAAATATACTCTTTCACAGTTATGCTTAACATCATTAATCACTTCAATGATAATAATTAAGAGTCCTTGTAAATGTAGCATGCTAGAATTTAATTTATGAATGTTAACTCATGAGTGTCTCAGAGCAATCCCATGGGAGACTTGTCATTATACTGCATATTTCAGGAAACCCATCTAAGACTAAGTTAACCTGCATTAATGATTCAGGATTATTCAGTTAGTAGAGTCTAGCAAACTTTTAAACTCATGCTTACTAGCGTTAAATCATTTGTTTCTTTTGAAGTTTGTATTGTATATGTCATTAGACTGTTATGCTCTGGGATATATTCAAGATTGTACTTTACAGTGCTGCAAATATTGGCAAGTTTTGTTTCAAATATGTGGTCTGAAATAATCAAATGAATCATAGAAATTTGAAGTATTATACAACACATAAAACAAGATTAAAATTTCTACTGATTTGTGCCAATTTGTGGGGTCAGAGCCATAGTACAGTGGGTAGGACACTAGCCTTGTACAGTCAAACCCAACTTTGACTTTTTCCATGTATAACCCCCAAGTAAGCAGAAACAAACAAAACTGAGTAGTTCAAAAAATAATTAACAGATGCTCCAAATTTTCATCATATTGTAATTTTAAAATAATTATTTTTAAACTTATGTATTTATGTAGTTTTTGTACGTTGAGGAAATATTTAGAGATAATTTGCTCTCTAAATGTGCACATAGTATTATTATTCACAAAAACTGGGAAAGGGAAGTATGGTAACATCTAAATTGACACTCAAAACATGAGTCATCCAGAATCACAACTAAGTTTTCAATGTGATCCTGTCTAACTGCCAGTTTAAAGTTCTTTTGATATATGACTAATTTTTCAAACAAGCAATCATGTTCATCAGGAAAATTCTTACAGTGTCTGAACATTTCAGTATGGAAAGTGTGAAATATGACACTTGCTATATATATGTGTATATATATGTGTGTGTGTGTGTGTGTGTGTGTGTGTACATACATCTATATATATTTAGGAGAATGGCGACTGTGGGGGGTGTTGTAAAGGAGGTCAGTGTGAATATTTTTCTTTCATTTTAATTCATGTTTTGCTAAGAATCATTTCAAGAGTGAAATGTTCATACTTTAGGGTAACATTTAACCATACATTGCTTACCATGGAAATATTAATATCTCTCTATCACAGTCAACTGGACCCTTTGAACAAACTCCCCTGTCCACTTGGCAAGTCATTTTATAGCAGAGACAAATGATTTGTTCTTATTGAATATTGACTTCAGGTTCATTATTCTTGGGAAAAAACATTATTTATTCTTATTAATTATTTTTTCACAGCTAAGTGACTATTTGAAATTTTGTGGATAAAAAATATCCTAAGGAGATATATTAATCCTTGTAACAAGTAACTATTCAGGCCAAAATTCAGTGAAAAAATATGAACTATATCATTAAGGTTGTCTGAATTTAAGAAATTAAATAACTGTTTGAAGTTATATATTCTGTCTGATAACCTCTCATCTCAAACTCTGTTTATGATAGAAATTGTTTTAGTAAATAAAATCAATATCTAGTCTGTATAAAAAATGATATGAAATTTTGTGGAATAAAGAACTGCAGAGAAAATACTCTTTCCTTTAAAAAAAGAATTGTAATTTTTAAAATTTGGGACCACATTTTCTGGCTCAGAGCTTAGGGATCACTCCTAGTGGTGCTCAGTGAACCGTATGTGATTCTGAGGATCAAATTTGGGTCAGCTGCAAACAAGGCAAGCATCTTATTTGCTGTACTATCTCTGCATGCTGGAAACACCTTTCTACTTTTAATCATGATCTAATAAAACATTTACTTCCTTTATAGTTAATTATTTTTAGTGAAGAAAAATAGTTTTATTAAAATTAATTTAGTAAGATAAATGTGATAGGAGAAAAAGAGAGAAAGATATGTTTTTCAAGAGAGAGGGTAAAAGCCAATTTTTAATACTATGTACTGGATTTTCAAATACAGACACTCTACTTTCAGGTCCCAATTATGGTTAACTTACTCATTTTTTGTGATTTATAAAGGAGGTATTATGAGCAAGACACTTTTCAGAATCAGGGAATGCAGCAGGGTATAAAACTGGTAGTGAATCTGTTATTTAAGTGCTGATATTCTCAGTGGGAGAAAAGAAGAGTGTATAAGCAAATAAACCATTGAAATAAAACTTGTCAGATAGTGAAAGGTACTAACAGAGAAAATTCAACTAGGGCATAAGAATGCACAGTGAGGTGAAGAGGAAAGTGTCAGAAAACACAGAGCATTTAAGAAGCAAATTCTTATCCATTTTTCCTGGGAAAAGTCAGTTGAACAAATATCCAAAGGAAGATAGGGAAAGAGTCATTTGGGAATCTGGGGAAGATCATATAAATAAGAAAGAACAGAATATACAGGTTGATTACTTGTCTGTTTTTTTATATAGTTTTTTAAGAATGTGGATTTAACCTTTCTGTATGTTTATACATTCGTGTATACATACGTGTGTGCACACATACGTATATGAGTATGTGTGTGCACACATACGTATATGAGTATGTGTGTGTGTGTGTGTGTGTGTGTGTGTGTGTGTGTGTGTGTGGTGCTCTATGTGTCCAACTTACTTTTCTCCTTTATGGAAACTTAACCGTGCTTATACAATACCTGTTAGGGTATATTTTGATTCAAGAGTTTTTTTTTTTCAAATCGGGTATTGAGTTAATCAACTAAAATATAATTTATAATTATTCATATAATGTGACTTAAAAGTAGTAACCTACAATAGCTTCAGTTCCTTAATAGGAAAGCGTTTAGTTTTCATGAGTTTTAAATTCTTAATGACGGTGAAATTAGTTCTGCCCCATGTGCTTAACTTTATTTTCAATTTATCATATATAATGTTACTATTAATGATCATGAATTTAATAAGAAAATAACTTTCTAGTAAATATGACTATTAAAACTATTATATTTAATGCTTATAGGAATAATAAACCATAAAATCAGTCAACATGAAAATAATTATAGTTCTTTAGAATACACTTAATTTGAAGCTAGTTTTCTGCTTGAATTTAAAAATGCTCTAAAATTTAATACTTGAGTGAGTTATATGTTTATGAATCATATTATGCTATTTTAAATTATGTATATTCAGTGAAATACTAACTTATCCTTATATAGATGATTTTGTTTGCAAGACTTTTCGATGACATTCTATACTTTCAAACATTACTTGATAAAAACAATTAATCAAGTACTATAATAATTGAGACTGTTTCTTAAATTAAGAGTTTTTTAAACAAATAAAAATAATAATTTTCTGGTTGCTATCTTAAGAAATGAAAAAATGTTTTCTTAGATATATCATTGGTAATTGTCAGAACAATTATAATATGTTTGTACTTATTGGTGTTTGTTTAAACCTGGTTCAATTATCTAAGCATTTTATACTTTAAAATGTACAAATAATGAAAATGTGGACAAAGTATGAGTCATTTAAAAAGACTGAAGTCATATAGTATTTGAAATTTGGGTCTACAACCACATTTTAGCAAAAAGAAAAAAATCAGTAATTTGCAACTCTAGTATTGCATTTGTGCGATTTTTAAGTGTATATAAACTTAAATTATACATTACAAAATTATTATAATTTTGATATGTAAATTATGCAACCTTAAAATTGGACTTTTCAAAAATGAGTAAATTTTCAGTGTACACTGATCAATGTCACCTAGTTCAAGGAACTTCAATTACATCTACCTAAATTTTCTAGCCATCACTCTTCTAATTGCCATAACACTATTCATAAAGTAACAGTAATAGATGAAATATATCCAGGCAATTTGCCCAGTACTAAGTATAGTACATAGTTGTCTTCTTTAAGTACTCAAACCACCATTAATGAAAACTAATAGCCCATCAAAATTTACATTAAAAGTACTATAAGGAATCTCTGAAGGACTATATGTAAAATTATTCCAGCACTTTTTGTCACCTTAAATTTCCATGTTCCAATATGTTGCTCTTCATAATGTTAATTGCCTAACAAAATGGATAAATACTACAATTGCAGTGCATATCATAGTACTATTTTTAACCAGACTACAATTAGTAATAAAAGAATGGCCCCATTAATGTAAATAGAAAAATGCAATCACCACAAATTTGCCATACTTAAAAAAACATTGAGTAGTGTGATTGATTTCCCTTTGTATATTCCTCAATATTAATTTTTCTATTCTCATCTACCAGAAAAATATAAAACAAGTCAACTACGTTTTTTATACTTATAGCATTAAAAATATGAACCAATATGTATGTGATTCTCTTTTTTTAGAGGAGTTGTTTAAATCACCCCAAGTGGTGCCCAGGAGCTTTTCCTGGCTCTGTTTTCAGAAGAGACCCAGACAATGTTCAGTGGCCCATATGCATTACAGGGTACTGAACCACTGCCTGCCACATGCAAAGTGAGCACTTTTCCTATTGTCCTCTTCCCAGATAAAAATATTTTTCAGTACAGGTATCATTGTTTTATATTTCAAAGAACAAATGGTAAAATAGTAGATATTTTAAAGTAATTGAAATAAAAAACACATAGTATGTTTAGATCTATAACAGATTTTTCACTAAATGCAATTATTGATCACTTGATCACTTGACATCCCGTTACTCATCAATTTGCTCGAGCAGGTGCCGGTAACTTCTCCATTCATCTCTCGCATGCTACTGTAGCTCAATAGCATCGGCTCGCTCCAGAAACACAAAGAGCCTCAAACCATTCGTTCAGGATCTTGACAAAGAAGTCTGACCATCTTATAGGTGGACGGCCATGCAATCTTTTGACATTCCTTGGATTCCAGTTGGTGACGGCACTAATCCAGTGGTCATTGCCAAATTGCATTATGTGTCCAGCCCATCTGATGTTCGACGTCTTGGCAAACAAGACAGCATCCCTGATTCTCGATCGTAGATGGAGGTTGGAACTCTGGATTCCTTCTCTCACTTGAGTGAAGCGTGATACTCCAAGCATAGCTCGTTTGATTCCTCTTTGGGAGACACCAATAGTGTTCTCATCCTATTTTCTTACGGCCCAGGTATCTGAGCCATATTTTAGTGCAGGGTGAATGGTGGAGTAGAAGAGATGTCCCCTGAGCCAGAGGTTCTTTGTCCTCTTAGCTATTTCTTCGACGGTCTTGAAGACATTCCACGCTGCTCAATTCCTCCTGTGCAACTCAGGTGCCAGGTCATTTATCATGTTGACTTCTCGACCTAGGAACACATAACTGTTACATTTGAAGATGTTCATTCCATTAAGAGCAAAGGAAACGTCAGGAAAGAGTTTGTTTCTCATGAGCATTGTCTTTGTGAAATTCAGCTTCAGTCCAACATTTCCACACTCATGGTTGAAGTCAACCAGCATTTGTGCTGCTTGGCTAATATTTGGTGTTATTAGAACAATGCCATCAGTGAAACAGAGGTGGTGTAGTTACCGACTGTCTATATTTGCTCCCATTCCTTCCCATTCCAGTCGTCACATGATGTTCTTGAGGGTGGCACTGAAGAGTTTCAGTGAAATGGTATCACCCTGACAAACCCCTCTGTTGACATCGATGATCACTTCCTTATAGAATGGTGAGATCCTGGTAGTGAGTCCATAATACAGCTCATGGAGGATCCTGATGTATTGAGTTTGAATGCCCTGTTTAGCTAGGGCCCCAGTGACCACTTCAATTTCAACAGAATCAAAGGCCTTCTTTAAATCGATGAATATTAGACAGAGCAGCATCTCGAACTCCCAAGAAATTCAATGAGCTTGGTTACATGTGGATATGGAAATGTAATTATTATACTATTTTAATTACAGTTTGAAAACAAAAAAGAAGCCATCACATTGGGGATAGTTTGATTACTCTGGTATCTGGACTATAGAACTAAGGATAGGGAAGGAAAGAAACTGAAGAAAGAAAGTAAGAAGAGGCAGATAAATGCATCAGAGTGATGAAACATTACGGAGTGTGCTTGTCTTGTAAGTGAGTGAACTTGGTTTGGTACCCAGCAGACCCATGAATGGGCCAGGGGTGATCCCTGAGTGCAGAGCTAAGAATAAGCCTGAGCACTGCCAAGTGTGCCAACCTTCTCTCCCCCTCAAAAAAATGACTCTGCCAGACTCCGCTGTGTGGACAGATTACATCTGATAGCCTGCTAGTTTGTCCAAAATAGGAATGAGATAATAAGATGTCCAGGAGCTGGGTTTTATAGTCTCTGAGTCTTGGCCATTGATGGGAATACACGGTGCCAGGGGACCAGTTGATGGGAGTGACCCCTGCCTACTGGAATTTGGAGGATCTGGGTGGAGGATGCTCAGCCCCGATCCGAGCAGGCTTGGAGATCTCAGCCCCAGGACCCGCATGCTTTTGTTCCTGCCGGTACCTTCATACGTGTGGAGAGTGGTCTCAGTATAGTGGTGGCTGGTTCTGGAGGTCTTTGGCTGCCGGAGCCCTGGTTGGGGCGGGGAGGGAAACTCAACCCACTCCTCTCCAAGGGGCCCCGGCGAGAACAGCCAGGCGTGGGGGCAGGAGACTCTGACAGTACAAAAAGTATTTTAAAAATTATAACATTTATGGAATATTAATTAGTTGTAAGAAACAATGACATTTGATTTTTGCTATAGCATGAATAAAACTAGAGGTATTTGTAATGGAAGAAAAAACAAATATCAAATTATCTCACTTTTTGGGAATAGAAAGAAGCAAAGCAAGGAAAAATGCATAGTCATACAAAATTAGACTCTTGTATTCTACCCACATAACTGAGTTACCAGAGGAAGAGCGGGAATAGGGTTCAATAAATTGTATAGTAGACATTACTGGGCCTGCTCGAGCAAATCGATGAACAACAGGAGGACAGTGACAGTGATATATGCCTTGGTAATAAGTATCAGATGTAACTCATATTTTGAAGTGAAATTGTTCTTCTAAAACATATATAGTCTTGAAAAGCAACACTATTTTAATTAAAAATAATAAACTAATATCCTGAAGCAATAAAGTTGTAAAACTATAAAGAATTTTGTTAAAAAATATGGTTTATAACTTTAATTGAAAGGTTCAAATTTGCAGCATTTAGAATTATATATAAATTGTTCTTCATCTTAAATTTGTCCCAAATATTGTTTTCTCAATACAATATAATCTTAATTTTTAAATAATATGTACTGTGCACTTGCTTGATATTTTATTTAAACTATTACATATATATATATATATATATATATATATATATACACATATATATCACTGTCACTGTCACCCCGTTGTTCATCGATTTGCTCGAGAGGGCCCAGTATCATTGTGAGACTTGTTACTGTGTTTGACATATCGAATACGTCACAGGTAACTTGTCAGGCTTTGCCATGCGGGCAAGATACTCTCAGTAGCTTGCCGCATTCTCTGAGAGGGGCAGAGGAATCAAACTCATGTTGGCCATGTTGATTGCATGCAAGGTAAACGCCCTACCTGCTGTGCTATAGATCCAGCCCATATATATATATATATATATATATATATATATATATATATGCTTTAAAGTTCATATCAAAGGGTACTTAGATAAATCTGAAGTTGAGGGACTCAAGATCACAAGTGCCACACACATACAAGGCTTGTGCTGTGTAATATATGATAGATTACCTTTTTGCCACTTTGGAAGCAGTTAGAATCTTTATACTGTCCATTGAAATAACCCTCCCAGCCCAGATTCAATTCCCATGATCTCCAGAGCTCCACCAGGGGTGATTCCTAAGAGCAAGAGTCAATTGTAAGCCCTGAGTACTTCTACACTTGGCTCAGAACCCAAGAAGAAGATACATTTAATAACTAAAAATCAAAGATGAATCTTTAAAAAATGTAGCATTGAAAACTACAGTTGCATAAGACCTACCAGGAATGATCCTTGATAACAAGAGCCAAGTATAATCCCTGAGCAATGCTAGGCTTGGCTCAGAACCAAAAGAAGAAGATACATGTAATAAAAAGATCAAATATGAGTCTTTTTAATAAATACAAAATTAAAAAACCACAGTTGCATAAGAAATATTAACAGGGGCTGGAGCAATAGCACAGTAGGTAGGGTGTTTGACTTACAAGCGGCTGATTCAGGTTCAATTCCCAGCATCCCAAATGGTCCCTCGAGCACTGCCAGGAATATTTCCTGAGTGCATGAGCCAGGAGTAACCCTTGTGCATCACTGGGTATGACACAAAACAAGTATATATGTATATATATATATATATATATATATATATATATATATTAGCTCTACTGGGAGGTCAGTCTGATACAAGGAAGCCCAAGAAACTCTATTTATGAAAACACATTGCTAGTTAACTCTAAATGACTTCTAGCCCAGGATACATCACCCAAGCACTGCTCAGAGTGGTCCCTTAGCACAGTAGACTTTGGCTCAAACCACTCATACCCGAAATAATAATTTGGAGGTAGGCAATAATTTGATAAAGTTTTGGGGACAGGGTTATGATTTGCTTCAATACAAGTGGGTTACCTCTGAACGGTTCCTTCTATGTTTCAAATGTCCTGTAGTCTTTAATAACTTTTACAGTATTCCATTCTGTTCTTAGTAAATTAACTGATATGAGGGAGTAGGTGGTTAAAACGAACAGCTATATATTTTCTTATCATTCTGTAAACTTTAAAACTAAAGTCAAGGAATCAGTGGTTTGTGTTTATTGCACTTTTTGGGCTTACAAATCATTTGTTTACCAATATGTTCTTCTGGGTCTTCCCTCTGTGCTTACCTCGTTTGTATCCACTCTTATATAAGTATACATATTCTGATGGGCTTTTCCCAATTCTTATGATGTTACTGAATTTACTTATCTCTTTAAAGACCCAGATAATCTCATGTGTGTGGGGATTTCAACAAATAAATGAGTACCCACATCAGCACAAAACAAGGAAGATAGTCACAGAATTTCTTTATGTAGACATTACTTAAGTTAAGCTTTTGAACAAGTGGAAACTCAATTCTCTTATAATTTTTCCCTAAACAATACAATACTCTAAACAGTTTTTTGGAATTTTATAATCTAGCTATGATGAATAGGGCTGCAATGAACATAGGAGTTCACATGGTGTTTCTGTCGTATGTTTTGGGGCCCCCAGGGTATATTTCCAGGTATGATACCATAGCCAGAATCTGGAAACAACCTGAGTGTCCAAGAGAAGACAAATGGGTAAAGAAACATGGCACACACATACAGTGGAATACTATGCAGCTGTTAGGAAAAATGAAGTCATGATATTTGCCTATAAATGGATGGAAATGGAGAGTATCATGCTGAGTGAAATGAGTCAAAAGGACAGGGACAGATATAGAATGACTGCATTCATTTGTGATATATATATAACTGCATTCATTTATATATATTAGATTATATATAAACTAATATATATCAATATACATGTGTATATATATATATATATATGAAAACTAATATCAATGGCCAGGGAAAATAAGGGCTAGGAGGATTGGTCAATGGTTGGAACTAACTACAAATCTGTGGGAGGTTTTGGGTAGGTAAGATTGAGAAGAGATCAATATGACAATAGTATCAGAGAATGATCACTCTGGACAAGATTAAAAGTCTTGTTAAAGTAGGAAAAGGAATATTCTTGATAACCTCTTAGTATCAATATTGCAAACTGCAATGTAAAAAAGGATAGAAAGAGGGAGGGGAGAGAGAGAGAGAGAGAGAGAGAGAGAGAGAGAGAGAGAGAGAGAGAGAGAGAGCCAGAGCCAGAAATACACAGAAATAGAGAGGAGATACAGAGGAGAGAGAGAGAAGAAAGAAAATCACCTACATAGAGGCATTCAGGGGCTGGGGAAAGGGGTGGGTGGGAGGGAACCTGGTGACACTGATGCTGGGATATGTACACTGCCTACTGGTGGAAGAATGAATATTGGAGCACTGTATGACGGAAATCTAATTATGAACAGCTTTGTAAGGGTCTATCTCACAGTGACTCAATGAAAAAGTTAAAAAAAACTTGAAATCTAATTTGTTTGTAACTATTAAATTACAAAAAGTTCTAACGTTTTATTGTCATCACATGCATCTTTTACGTATGACTTGAACTTGGTAATTACCTATGGAGTGCTCACAAGTGGCAATTAGTGTTGTTTTTCTCTGCTGTCAAGTGCTTAGCTAATCTCAACTAGGCTCCATGCAATGAATGTAATCAGTATAAAGGAGTAAAAGTGATTTTCTTTTCATCCTCCTAGGTTCATGTCTGATACTCCCCTGTAATAAAGACAGGATAACAGGAGAAGCCAATTAATTAGGCTTATTTAGGATCCCCACACAGACATGAAATTATACAGACTGCCAATGATTGATAGTCACATAGCTTAGTGATAATGGCCTAGGACTTGAAATAGGAGAAGGTGATTTGTAGGAAGGTGACAAGAGAAGGTGCTTGGTAAACAATGATTGCCAAGCCCAGTAGCTATCTGTTGTGAAAGAGTTGTCTTTGGTGATACATTCATTGTTACAGGATCTTTAAAGGTAAAAAGGTAAAGGCCCTCCCTTTGATCATCGATTTGCTCGAGCGGGCCCAGTAAAGTCTCCATTGGATACTTTGTTGTTACTGTGTTTGGCATATCGAATACGTCATGGGGAGCTTGCCAGGCTCTGCCGTGCGGGCGAGATACTCTCGGTAGCTTGCTGGGCTCTCTGAGAGGGGCGGAGGAATCGAACTCGGGTCAGCCATGTTGGCTTCGTGCAAGGCAAACGCCCTACCGCTGTGCTATCGCTCCAGGATCTTTATTAACTTAAAACTGTCTTTTAACTATAATACACACTCTCTTTTCTGAGCTTCCTCTATGTCTGATTTTACTGAAATCAATCAGTTGAAAATGTTCCATTACCCAAAAGGCTTATTTGGGAGTATAATGAACAATCCTTCAGTAACTATGAGATAAGTAGTGTAAAACCTTAGAAAAATAGCCCAAATTCATCTATTTTTCTGAAAAAAAAAGAAATTCCAATTGGCAGCTGGCAGAAATATTTTTATTGAATTCTTTGTATGAAATAATTCTAGTTACATATTATTTTCAAATTTTTAAAAAATCCATGCATTTATCTCAGGGCTAGGATGAAGGAGACGTTACTGGGGCCTGCTCGAGGCAATCGACGATTAACAGGATGATTTGTGATTTGTGATGCATTTATTTGATATTGCTAGCAATTATTATCTTTAACAATTAAGTTACTTGGCTAAATACTTTTAATTTTTAAACAAATTGTTGGATTTTTCCATCTTACAAATGAGGAAACTGATATTAAAAAAATGATGGAAATATCTAACTAACTGGTGACAGGATCCGGATTGTGTTCTGCAGCTATGAAATAATGACTATAATATAATGTACACTGTAATATCTCCATAAAAATACATTTACAAAAAGTTTATGTACTTTTAATGTTACCCAAAGAATGTCAAACGTAAATGTCTAAGCCTGTTTGTATGATCCAAAGTTATTTATGTAATAAATTTCTATTAAAAAACCCTTTTCATGTCTGACAACAGAAGGTGTCAACAAGATGAGTTAGTAAGATTGATCTTTGCTTTAAAGAGTCATATTCTCAATAAGGAGATGTGCATGTCAATTAACAAAGGGCTATAAGCTTAAGATGTTCAATTAGGTTATATATGAACCCAGAAAGAATGCAATAGTTGTGTTCCATTCATCCTTTTAGCCACAATCAAAGTTTGTAAATAGAGATACCATTTGGACTGAATCTGAAAATTTATGTATCACTCTTTATTCAGATAATAGAATGGAGATTTGTAAAGCAGTGGAAATACCATGTCTAAATGGGATAAATAAATTATGGGCAAAAGAAAGTCATAGGGTGAATAGTGGAAATGCAATGGTTAGATTGGAGATATAAATTAAGGACAAAAAAAACTGGCATGGAATATTTTGGCGATCCTGGTTTAGAAAATTTTAAATAGGTGTAACTCCACACACTAACCTAGTAAATGAGGCAACTGAAAATAGAAAGATATTACAGATTTTAAGAAATATTTCAGATCCAATTAAATTTAACCAACACACAAAATCAATGTTAGATACAAATGTATTGCTTATAATGTCAAAATAGTCTGTTAGCCGAGCTAAGTGCTCTTCATAACTTCTTTTCTACCTGCTAGTCTCTCCTTTTTTTACTTCCTAATGAAGAAAAATCTTAGGTATCATCAGTTTTTAATGAAACAAATTTTACTTTGTATTTTCTAAGGATCCCAGCCAGCAGTCATTAGGTGCTGCCTTGTTTTTGTCAACTGATTTCTCCATTTCACTGTGATTCTCACTTTCATCATTGCAGAGATATTAGTTCACTGGCAAAACACTCAAGCCATCAACTTGGAAATTAAATTACCTGCCATTCTCAAGATTTTTTTCCCTCTAACCTCATACTGCCCCTTAAGCCTTCAATGAGGCAAGTCTCATAATACAACAATGAATTGGGAGAGTTTAGGACCATATCTGTCAGTTCAAGGTCACCAAGTCTTCAAAGTAAAATTCTGAGCTTTGTTCAGCAAGGCTCTCAATCCCACTTTCACTGTCCTCCAAATACTGTTTTAGGGAAAAAAAGAAAAAGTAAATGTCTAGAGGAAAAAGAACAAAGAGATTTCTAGTATCATTGCTGTTATAAGGGAGACATTTTTTGTACAGAGCATCAAGCTAACTGCAGAAAGCTATTCTTGAAATGAAGAGCAACTAATAATAGACTAACAGACTGTTGTAAGTAAACATACCCCCTCTCACTGTCCAGGTGGAGGGGCATTTCTGATTTGAAATATAAAAATGTCCTGATATGATTATAAATAATAGTCTCATTCTTACTGTTAGATACTTTTCTTATTTTTTAATCATTTTAAGTATTCACATTTATAAAATAGTTGTTTTTAGAGTTTCTTTGTCCATGTTCTTGAGACAGTGTGGTGAATCTATCTCGAAAAGGTTGTGAATCAATTACCATTCAATATTATTGAAACATGGAGCAGTAGAAGTAAAAAAGTCTGGTAATGGAAGACAAAACCTGCATCAAGACATACATGGCTTTTGTTCCTAGATAAATAAAGAGCTTGGCAGGGGGAAGCCTTTTATGCAGCAAGGTGGAATGCTCAGATTCACTTTTTTTTTTTTTTTTTTTTTTTTTTTTTTGCTTTTTGGGTCACACCTGGCGATGCACAGGGATTACTCCTTGCTCTTCACTCAGGAATTACTCCTGGCAATTAATCAGGAGACCATATGGGATGCTGGGAATCATACCCCAGTTGGTCGCGTGCAAAGCAAATGCCCTACCCAGTATACTATCACTCCAACCCCTCAAACTCACATTTTGGAAAGATTACTGTAATATTTATTCAGCAATGATTCTTTGGAGAATAAGTGGTAAGACTCCAAATAGAGCAGCAGTTTTGTGAATGGATAAGAAATGTATGTCTGAGAATACTGAATTCTCACGTGGGATTATTCAGGTAGGATAAACTCCTGGGAGAAGCCATGGAAGTAGTGAGAAAGGAAAGGTTTGAAAATGTTATAATTAAGCAGAGATCAAATATTGTGTGAATTTTTAGTTTAAAATAACATGATAGCAAAAAATATCATAGATTGGAAATAAATATGTTTCAGTGGTTTGGAGATCAGGAACCTCAGTATCAAGGTGGTAAAATATTCAGTGTCCGGTGAGTACCTACTTTCTGGTTCACAGAGAACTGTCTGTCATACAGTGAAAGGGGAGAGACAGTTCTCTGGGATATCTAATATAAGGCCACTGATCCGATTCAGAAGAGGCACACTATTAAAAATATTCACCTCCTATGCACCACATAGAGGGGAATAACATTGAAAATTTAAATTTAAAAGAGAAACAAAAGTTCGTAAAATAAGTTTACTGGAAAAGAATGTATTGTTAAAAAAAATCTTTATTCCATTCTTGAAATGTAAAGTTTATAATAAATAATAAATATAAAAAGATGTAAAATAATAATAAATATAAAATAAATACATATATAAATATAATAACTAGGGTTTTTAGATACCTACTACATAACTGGATATATGTATATAATATATAGTGGACAGTGAAACAAAATTGAGGGATTTTTATTGATGATATATAATTTCTGAGATGACTTATAAGAGTACTACCTTGCACCATATACCACTACACATTGAGCAATTTGATTCCTCCTCCAGAGTACTTAGGTTCTCGAAGTAATTTCAAATTTTGAAAATTTATTTCTACATTGTAGCCAAATTAAGTTATTTTAAAACAAAGTTTTAGAAACTATTTTAAGTGATAGACACACCTGGTAGTGTGAGGGGGAAGGATTGAGGTGCCACTGATTCAGTTCTAGTGATTCTCATGATTCCATGTGGTGCTAGGGTTGGAATCCAAGCTGTCCCACATACAGCATAGGCATATGCACTAAAATTGAACTATCTTCCATCCCTACAAAACATTGTATTTTACTTAATTCCATGGGTGCTGATGGTAGTTTTCATGGAACATTTCTCTATTATGTTTTCTAATTTCCTGCCTCACTATGGGCAGCTTGCTCTCTAGATTTGCTGCTTTCATTCTTGGATCTCTACTCACCATTACAGTGATAACTCCTTTATCACCACCAGCTTCCCCACCATTCCCTTTTTTATTCCTTTTGTTTTGGGTGGTCACATCTGACTGTAATCAAGGAATATCCCTGTCTTTGTGCTCACAAACTGTCGAGGTCCTGGCCAGTTAACCCAACAAACTGGAGTATGAATTCCCGAAGTCACTGGGCTTACTTCCTAAAGGGGAGGGAGTAGGCAGGGGGTGCCCTGGCCCTCTGTGCACTGTGGAATTGCTGGATGCCTGCCTCAGCAGTGAAAGAAAGCTACAGAGGGAGCAGAGTCTGTTGGTTAAGCAATTCTCCGTTTATTGGCCCCTACCCAGGGGATCTTATACATACATTGTGTGTGTGTGTGTGTGTGTGTGTGTGGAGGGGGGCAATGTATATATATACCTCAATCCATAGCACAGCGGGTAGGGCGTTTGCCTTGCACGCAGCCAACATGGCCGACCCGAGTTCGATTCCTCCGCCCCTCTCGAAGAGCCCGGCAAGCTACCGAGAGTATTCGATATGCCAGACACAGTAACAACAAAGTCTCCAATGGAGACGTTACTGGGCCCGCTCGAACAAATCGACGAACAACGGGAGGGCCTTTACCTTTACTTTACTTTATATTTCTCTCTAGGATTATTTTCCTTCTACTTTATAACCCATCAAATGTAGTGCACTACTTTTGGAGTATGAGTGGTGTGAGGTATGAGATGTCCTGGGGCTGCAAATGTGGTCGTATGGTCCAGGGATAGGTTTATTTGTGACTGAGGCTTGGCCTGAGCATGTAGAGAGAGGCCGTGAGCATGGCGGTGGTGCCTGCCTTTATTTTTTACATGCTACTCATATTTTTCTTCCCAGTTTTCTTGCTTGTTGTAGTGAAATACAGCTTCTAGTAGCTTTGTGAGAATGGATTATCATGAAGTAAGTTTATCAATGCAATATCAGATATATTTGTTCCATTATAGCATCTAATTGGTTTATAAATGACCTTGTTAGTCTGAACTGCTTTAGAATATTACCACAGTGGTTTATGCAAAACAGAAATAATTATAATTTTGGGACAGGAAAGTCCAAGATATCTGCACTGGTAGACAAATTGTATCAGGAGGGCCCATATTTTGGTTCACAAACAGCAAATTATTGTTACAAATTCAGAGTAGAAAGCATGGAGAGAAGAATAAATATTTTCTCATAAAAACACTCATTCCAGGATGGACCTCTAATGAAGGTGACCTAAATTCTTTCCAAAGATTTAGTCTTCTAAGAGCATTACATGAAGGAATTCTTGACATGTGATATTTATGGTAAAATTAAAGACTAGGCCCTATATGTTGATGTAGGAAGTCAAGATTGGAAATAATAAGATCTACAAATGTCTTCCCTCATCAATGTCTCAGGTTAAAAATCCAATTCTTTTCTATTATCATATTTTTTTGGTTTCAGATAAATTTTATCTTAAGACATCATTTTTCTTTGCTTTTGGAAAATAATGTTAAATTATTTTAATTATGTTTTCCATCATTTTTTAGAAATACAATTTTTGAAATACATTTCATTATTTGGTAAGCTTTTCTTTTTTATCTTTTTTTCCTTATTATTTCCTGGGGATTGCTATAAAAATTATCAGTTATATTTATTTTAGCAATAATTTTTTTACTTTCTATACACACAAAGCTTGATTTCTCTAGTAATTCATATTTTCCAAGATTTGCTTTAAGAATACAAGACAATTTTTATTTTTAAGAATAGTGAAATGTTTTCATTAGCTTTAGTTTCTTTCTACATTTTTTGCTACTTATTCCTCCTTTGAACATTTTTTTCTCCAATCTATTATATTAATTTGGCTTTTGAAATGGCATGTTTTGTTTCAATTATCTGATATTTACTGCTGAGAATTAACACCTCATTTTTGCTGTGTAACTTCAGAAAAGATCACCATCTGACCTTCTGTTTGTTCATCTTTAAACCAGGCATTTTGACACATTACTTTTTATTTATCATGATTAAATTAGAAAATCATATTTGTTTATGTTTAGCACCTTGCAAAGTCTGAAATTAGTAAGTCTCAGTAACTTGATTCATCCTTTTCTCTGAAACATTTGGAGACTACATGGGAGGATCAAGTTTTATTTAATCTATTTATTATCATTTTCCTTCACATTTCACAAATTCTATTAATCATTACAGAATGTGTAATTTCACCACAACTGCCATAGCATAGTCCTATGAACTGAGTAACATAATAGGAACATATTTTCTCACTGTTCTGAAGAAGAGTCTGGGAAAACTATGTGAGCATGGTTAGTTTCTTTTGAGGTCTCTACCTATGACCCATAGGTGACTGTCTTCTCCTCCCTAGATCTTCACATTAGATGGTGTGTGTGTGTGTGTGTGTGTGTGTGTGTGTGTGTGTGTGTGCATGTGGGTGTGTGATAGTTATCTTTATTTTAAAGGAGAAG
Organism: Sorex fumeus; assembly: GCF_029834395.1. Taxonomy (NCBI): domain Eukaryota; kingdom Metazoa; phylum Chordata; class Mammalia; order Eulipotyphla; family Soricidae; genus Sorex; species Sorex fumeus. Next base: position 25,272,173 of record NW_026606092.1, read on the forward strand.
GAAGCTGGCAGTACTCAAGGGCTCAAGGGGTTGCAGAGTCAGATATTAAATGAGGGCTCCCACTCAGAGACCCTCCCTCTGCTCTAAACTTTAAACTATTTCCCCAGCCCATTAATTTTTATGTTTTATAATGAGAATCGATTTATTGGATGATGACCCACCTTAATGACTTACTTTGAGAGGAATTATCTTTCTAAGAAATCTTTATTTTCCTGAAGGGAAAAAGAAACACTATTTTAAAGATATGCATTTAACTCCATCTTTATTCCAGCTATCCCAAGTGTTGAAAATTACAACTTACATGATTAATTAAAGATCTAGAATTCTGGCCAGAGATAGAACTGGGAGGTAGAGCACCTTCTTTGCATATGTGATGTTCTGATTTGACCTCAACACAAGGCCAAAGAAAAAAATAAAAGGCCTGGTATGAATTATGCATAAATCAATTTAATAAAATGTTTACTACTCCACCAGTGAGAGAAAAAACTTTGCTATTTACAATAATATGAATGAAATCTGGACAGTATTGTGTTTAGTAAATAAATCAGATGGAAAAAAGATATACTACATTTCCACTGACATAGAATTAACTAATTAATCCAATAGATAGAAGAAAGTAAACCTTCAGTTCATAAGACCACATTTGTGATTACCATAAAATTGAGGAGCGTGGAAATTGGTAAAAAGGGTCAAAAGTGCAAGATGTAGTTAGATTTTTTGAACCCAGAGCTTAGGGCTGTCAAGGACACTCTTAGTAGTGCTGGAGTGGGAGGGGCTTTGTAGTAGCGGGGATTGTGTTTTGAGTCCAGTACATTTGGAGCTTGTACACTTGCCCCTTGAGCCACCTCCCCAATTCTCCATGATTTTAAATAACAACCATTTTTCACATATTTTCTCTCTGATAGCAGCATGTTTGCTGATTCTCTGAATTTTGTCTATTGCATAAAAAGTATTTTAGGAGACAAGAACATAGTAGAATAGATAAAGCCCTAATCTTACAAGCGGTTAATGTGAGTTCAATACCCAGCGCCCAACACGGTGCCCTGAGTACTGCTAGGATTGATCTCTGAGTGCAGAGGCAGGAGTATACCCTCAGCACCACGAGGTATAGCCCTCAACCAAACAAAACAAAACACATTCTAATTTTAATAAATCTATTTTCTCATTTATTCATCTTATGGCTAAAATCTTTGATATTATATTTTAAAGACATAACTATGTCCAAAGCATGTTGATATTTCTCCTGTCCTCTTTTGGAATTTTACATTTAGGTCAGCAACTGTGATGTATATTTTTTTATAAAAGATATGGAACTTATGTCTAAATTTTATATCTTACAAGTGATTATTCAGTTGATTTAGCACCAACTGTTGAAGAGTTTATTTGCTTTTTATGTTACTTTAGCTCCTTTATCAAAGATGAGTTTATTATATTTATGGGGGTCTGCCCATCACTTGACTTTCTATTATGTTAAATTGATCTGTTTATTCATTCACAAATAGCACACTTTCTTAGTTATGATAGCTTTATGATAAACCTTGGAGTTGTGCTTTGTCAGTCCTCCAACTTTGTTCTTTTCCATTTTTTTTTGTTTCTGAGAAAACATCTGTTAAATTCTCAAGTCTGAATAGCCATAGATTATCTGTCAGTTGTTCTTTCAAGTAAAAATGATATTCTATGAAAAAAAAGTCAGGAATTCTTGAAACTTAGGCAAGCCCATCAGTACTTTTCTTCCAGACAATCACCTTTTAGTTTGTAACAGAATTCTCCATAAACATTTTTCATTTTGTAACATGAATATGAAAAAGATATGAGCTAAAGTGTCAGTTTGACTAAAAGTAAAGTTAGAAAAGGACATTCTTCTGTAAAACTGGCACATTTGCGGTGTGTGTGTAATTGTGTTTATAAATGCATAGTGGTGCACATTCCAATGATTCCCAATATACTGGTGATATTGATCATTTGTTTACACTGGTATTTTATTTGCGTTTCTTTATTATCATAATTTGTGAATGTTTTTGCTACATCATGAAAGATATCCTCAGCCACAGTTACTAATCATTCTCTTAAAAACACTGTTTGAAAAAAGTTTAGATCACAAGTTTACAATAGTCTTTATTTTTATGGTTTTTATAGTTCCTTACCCTCACCACCAGCTGTTTAACCTCTGGGTAGCTAGGGAAACCCCAGCAGCTCTCCCTCTCGTTGCCCTTGTTCAGTGGTCTCAGGCCACTCACCCACCGGGCCGGCCCAGGCCAGGGGTGAATGAAGGAGGAGACAAGGGACAAGCTGGTTGATGATCAGTTGCTTTTTCCAGTCTAAGCTACCCAGTCTAGTCTCACACTGTCCCTCATTGCCATCTCTTCCTGTCTCTCCCGCTCATCTCTCCACACTCCTTCTCACTAGCCTGGGCTCTCTCTCTCTCTCCAACTGCCTGCTCCTACATTCTTCTTCTATATTCTTCTCCCTCTGTCCCGCTTGCTAGTCTCTCCATGCTCCATCTTGCTGCTTCTCTCTCTCGTCTCTCCCAACTCGCTGTATTGGGGGTAGTCATCACACCTGGACTGGCAGCAAAATCAACATAAGGAAGCTCTTCCTTTGCGCAATGGCAAAATACCACTTAAGGTGTTGTTCTCCTTTCCCGAATCCAATAACCTAATTAGCATCTTAATTCTACTTCTTAATATTAATCATATTGAATGGACACAGTAACAGATACACAGAGCTTGTAGGATGACTCTCCTGGGAACATCTTGATATAGACCCAGACTACAGTGCTCAGACAAGATTAATCATTCCTAACCCTAGAAGGGTCCGAATCTAGTTATTGCCTTTTGGATCATGACAGCATTTGTCCATGACCATGCACTTAACTTGTAGTAATTATTATGGAGCTTTGGTCAGGCTCATTTCGAGTAATTTGACAATCAATGGGATGACAGTGATACAGTGATACCTGCTAACATGGGATGCTGGGAATCAAACCTGGGTCGGCTGCGTACAAGGCAAACACCCTACCCGCTGTGCTATTGCTCCAGCCCCTAGGTTGTGTCCATTTATCTGATGCATAATATCTAAATATTTTTTGCCCTTCAGTGAGGTGTCATTTTTATTTTCTTTAGCCATGTATAAATCTTAGTTTGATGTAGTCCATATGTTTATTTTTTATCTTCCTTGATTGTCATTGTAATAAATACCTTTGAGTGGCAAAAAGATCATTATTCTTCTTATCATCTAATTGAAGCATCTTTAATTTTTCTGAATGCCATTTGTGAATATCTTTGAGGATTTTAAAATTTATGTTTATTTTTTCTTATTGTTCCATTGTTGTTTCATTTAATGATTACTCTTCATTCTACTAGGATTCCTCATCGAACTGGAGACCTTTGGTTTCTCATGATATTCAACAAAGGACTGGGCATCTATTATGTACTTTCTCTTCCCTTATGCATATCATGGTCTCAAATCTTCCTTTAGAGAAAATTCTTACTGTGATCTGCACGTCACTGAACACTAATGACTTAGATGTTTTGCTTAGGAAGAATTTTGGGTTCAGGCTTTGAGATTTTAGAAGGGCTAAATGAATAGAACAGGACACAGGCTTTAATGTTCCAAGTGCCTTCACTATTTCAAAATAAAGGATTATTTTATTTAAAGTTGTGGCTAAAGTGGTTGAGTGTGTGCCTTGTATGTGAAGGCCCTGAATTCAACACAGACAGGCCATGTAGGCACAGATAGGAGTAGGTATGACACCTAAGAAAAACTAGATAAGAATACCAAGAATTAATAGAATAGTAATACCACAACAACAATCCTTTTGTAGGCTGCTTATATGTCCCTCATTACTTTTATTATATGAATTTATTTTCATTTGCATCAATCTAGATGGGTGTATTTTTTATTATAGTGAAGAATTAGTAGAAGAATATGTTCTCATTCTACTATTGATGATACACTTTAAAGAAAATCACTGTATTCAAAGTTTCTATCTTTTTGTATATGAGGATCTACATAGACTTATATAAATGTACGGGTGTAAAAATAAAAAAGAGGGGAAACTAGTAGACCAATCTATAATTATATATTTTTTTATTTTCACGTTGAGAGAGAAGACTAAACTCTGTTCAAGTCTTGAGCAGGCTTACAGAAATAAGGTTAATCCCATAAACTTTGAAAATCAGTGTTTAGACTAAGTTGGAAGCACAGTCTATGACCCAGAAAAAAAAAATCTAATTTCTCTTTGCCTATGTCTACTACATTACATTTTTTTCAAACATATTTAGCATGTAGTCTTTGAGAGGAAGAAAAAAATTGCATACAGAAAGGTCAAATTTGTAAATTAGATTAAGATATTTAATCTCCATTACTCTGTAGATTATAGATGAGATATCTCAGGTTCTTTGAAAAAGAATGATAATCTTTCCTTTATAGATATTTCTATGGTAATTGAAAGATCAAACAATAAAACTATTGCGTTAATTTCCTGAAGTGAATTTCAGTGCTATTTTCCATTTGTAAATATTACCCGGTCTCTATACAGATAAAGGTAAAGGTAAAGGCCCTCCCGTTGATCGTCGATTTGCTCGAGCGGGCCCAGTAACGTCTCCATTGGAGACTTTGTTGTTACTGTGTCTGGCATATCGAATACTCTCGGTAGCTTGCCGGGCTCTCCGAGAGGGGCGGAGGAATCGAACTCGGGTCGGCCATGTTGGCTGCGTGCAAGGCAGACACCCTACCCGCTGTGCTATCGCTCCAGCCCTCTATACAGATATAATGTCTATATGATATAGCAGTGTATATTTAAAAAATGGGAAAAAATGTGCAAAAAAATATTTTTCTTCTTATTTTAATTGGTCTTTAATATTTGTTACTGCCTTTCATTTACTGTACTCAGCATCTTTAAATAAAAAATCTGTATTCTATATTGTACTGAAGAATGATTTGTGTGTATTATGTGTATTATATCTAATTTTAAGAAAAAATTTAAGGAAAAGAAAAGTTAAATCTGAGGATCACTAAATGTGGAGGGAAAACAAACCATAAATGATAAAATTCAACTATAGCTTGCATTTTTAATATTGAAAGTTTTCCACTTTCTCTTAGATAGCTGTTTTTTATCAGTATATGAAATATTTTGTTTTAAAAATGTTTTTTTTTTATTTATACAGATAAAAAACTGTGGTGGGCAGACCAAAGCTTAGCTCAGCTTGGAACATGCAGCAAAAGGGATGGAAGAAACCCTACAGTCCTGCGAAATAAAACTTCCGGGGTTGTTCATATGAAAGTGTATGACAAAGAAGCACAACAAGGTAAGTCGCACAATAATGAATTTGTGCCACACTTTGAATACATAATAATAAACATTTTTTTTTATTTTCTAAATTCAACAATTAAAGGTTCTTACATTGAGTTAAATAAAAAAAAAGAAAGGACAAATACTGCTTCATATAATAGAGGTCATTTTAACATAAATTACTTAATGAGTTTTCAAAACATTAGCAGTGTTTCTAAAGGAATTTTAAATTGTCATGTCTTTAGAGTTAATCTAGTTTGGAATAAAACAAAGTAAGAATAAAATTCTCAGGAAAAAAATATGTTAAATATACATTAAACTCACACACTAAAGTGACTAGCGGACTTTTAATGAACTATGTCAGTATTAAAATATTATATCCAAAGTCACTTTATCATTTTGTTCTAAGAATTTTGCTTTTGTGTTTTTGCTTGTGCAGTGAAATGGAGCGAGAGAACTAACAGATGGTTTACATAGGTGGACCTGTCTCATTGCCGAAATGGCAGTTAGATTAAAACTGCCAGCCAGGACAGCCCCACACCTGCTAGTCTTTTCTTAGTTTTTGCTTCATGATCCATGACATTAGCAGAAAACCCTCCTAGAAAAAAATTTTTTTTTCTCTAGTATTTTTTCTAACTTCATCTCTGCTGTAAAATTCGTTAGCTTCATATACTTTTCTACTTAAGAAAAGCTTTGCGGTATTTGAAGGAATATTTTATTGAAAACATTCTGGGCCTGTAGATAAAAAGCAGAGAAGAGGAAGAATACAAATAGTGAACCAAGGGGGAATCACTCACTTTGAAGATTGGTGACAACCATCGAACAGTAGGACTTATTGGAGATACCAATTGAGAGGCACAACTGCTCAGACCAGATTTCAGATTACCTTTCCCATAAAGTACATGGGCCAAATTTTGCCTGGGAATTCTTTGAAGATCCTTTTGGATTTTTTTTTAAAGTATTGATAGAAAAAATGTTTTGAAAACAACCTGAAGTACTGACTGAATTTCTTTTGTTGTTGACACAAACTTCCAAACTCTTATGACCAAATGTATATTTGATCTCTGATATTTTAGTGATTGTCACTGTTTATGTTAATATAGAGGGTGCTTTCACTAACTGTTCAGTGATTAGGTATTTTCTTATCCAAAGTACCAATTTCTGAAGTATCCACAATATGGGAATTGATCACGTAATTGGTATATAATATAATGGTAGTCAGTAAAAAATCATGAATGTTCATACATATCAAAATAACTTTTTGAATCTAAAAGCTTTATATCACTATAAGTTTTAGTTCATATTGTACCTTAAAGAGGATATATGAAAATACATATTATAATAGACACAGATAAATATTTTTAGAGAATTAAAAAGTCTACATCCACTTTATTTTTTGGCTTTATGAGTCATGGTTGGCATTGCACAGGGGTTATTCTTGGCCCTGAACTCAGAAATTACTCCTGGCGGTATTCAGGGTAACATATGGGATGCTGGAGACTGAATCCAGCTCGGCCACAAGCAATGCAGATGCCATACATCTGTACTATCGCTCCAGTCCCAACTCCACTTTTTTAAATGTGAAAAAAAACCTGCATGTTTTATCGAAACAATACATTAGTGTATGATTTTCTAAATATAGTTACAGTAAAATTTCCGTGAGATAACTATATAACATGTCTGAGTCCCTTTCATCGTGTTAGAAGAACTTTCCTATTTTTTTGTTTGTTTGGTTTTGCTTATTTTGGTGGGCCACACAAGGTGGTACTTAGGTTTGATTCCTGGTTCTGTACTGAGGAATCATTTCTGGCAGTGCTCAGGGAATAATATGGGATTGTGGGTATCAAACCTGGGTGGGCCGTATGCAAGGCTAATGCCCTATTCACCTTACTATTCCTCCAGCCCTTCCCTGATATTTTAAACATTTATTCTATAGGAATGTTTTATTCTTAGTGCTCTGGGAAAGTAATACAGATCAGAAGAAATACAGAAATACATTTCTTGTATTTAGAAATAAATGAAATGAATGGTATAATACAAATGAGCCTCAAATCTGATGGAAATATCATTTCTATTAGATTATGTTGATATTAGTATTAAAGATGATCCCTTTAACTGAATTTCAGCATGTAATTTTAAAGAATTATTATTATGAAATATGACTAATTTAGAAATATTTAACGAGTTAACCATTACTACATCATTGGACTTCAAAGCACAATTAGCTATTGCGTTTATTATGTTTTGGTATAAATCATTGAAGAACAGACTTCTCATTTGTCAAGAGAACTTTCAAGGTTCCCTAGATGAGACTGGAATATCAGTATTATCCTATCATCCTTAAATAATAAGCCAACGCAGTATTTCTAACGAGTTACATAATAATGAACTTAAGCTATCACTCTTTAAAAAAACTAATACTTTCCAACAAATATAGATAAAATACTAGGGCAAATACTGATAATAAACACTGACATTTTATAAGTGAGAGATATTTTAAAGAGCGTAAGGTGCTTGCCTTGCATACTGGGGACCTGGTTAGATTTTTGGTACCCCATATGATCTGAGCATATCCAGAAATGACCCCTGAGCACAGAGCTAAAAATAGGAATGAGTGGGTATGTAAAAAAAGCATGCTTAGTAAGTGATGACATTTCATTTTTGTACTTTTTGTATCTCTCACAGTTCCCCTTAAAGACTGAACAAATGGTACTTAATTGAATGTTGTTAATATATAACATAATTATTAACATATTAATTAATGAATTGTATCACTTACCAAAACATAAAACAATGTTTATAACTATTACTGATTACATATAGCTTTTTAAATCCAGTATCTGCTTCTACTATTTTTAAACTATTCTAAGATAATTTATATACATATATATGCATATTTGGGGTATATTCAGACCCATATTATACTAAGGATCATACTACACCAAGAAAAGGGCCTTAACCTGTGGACACCATATTTTATCTTATCAATTATATATAGCTCCTGTTTTTTGAAAAAACAAAGATTCAGTTAAATAGAATAGAGGCCCTTTGTTGGCATGAAAATAACTCGAACTGGAGGCATGAAAAGTACTCAGTATGTGCCCCTGAATACTTTCAACAAATAGAGGAGTAGTCTGCTTTTATAATTAGAAAAGATATAGTGACATAGCAACCTAAACATATTCTAGTGCAGTTTTAGAAAGGTCCTATATATTCATGAGGAAGAGAAACACACGTGTTCAACTGAAAGAAAAATACAGCAAATACCCTTCACATGTATACGGACAGCAGAGAAACATCATAGTATCCTAGTAAGGCCAGAAAGAACAAGCTGACTAGGGGTCAAGAAGAGCTCAGCTGTGTAAATTCCACAGACTTACCGTCCACCCAGAGGCCTTCATTCCTTAGCAATAGAAAATACTGGTGTTGGTCAGGTCAGCACCACGAAAATGTAATAGGGCAGCTTTTCTGAGAAAGACGTTACATGAGCCAAACTTCAAGGCTAAGTAAGCCCTGTCTGTTCTAGCTTCCCACCCTAGAAAGCCCTTCTAAATTTGCTGGAGGAAGAAAGCCACGAAGTTTCATAATATTTTCACATACCATGTTTTCTTTTATTTTATAAATTTATTCTCTTTCTTACACTATTCTTTTTACTTCTGTAATTCCCTTGTTTCCCTATTTCTTTGATGTTTCTTCAGCATCAATTCTCATTATTTATTACCTGTTTTCCTTGAATGTTAAAATAAGTCTGCATAAATTCATACCTAAAAAAGGATTTTTATGAAGTTAATTCGCATTCATATCTCTTCTGTAATATAAAGTATAGTTATGGTTAATTTAGAATTATTATGAGTCTTTGATTCTAATCGGCATTATTATTAACATCAGAGATCTGAAATTTTATCTTAGGATACTGATCAATTTGAGGAAAAGTTTGATAAATCAAATGTTTTATATTGTAGAGGATACAAAGGCAATTATTTCAAATGTTCAGGGCAGTTTAAATCTTAGTATGTGGCTGTACATGCTAGAGTTCAGCCCTGAATGAACTAACAGCTTTAGGAAATGAGCAGATAATACGGTAGATCTCCTGATGAGAGGTCTCCCAATTTGAGAGAACATTTCACACTTTAGAAATGACAGACTCTTGAAAGGTTTGATTGAACAATTAAATCCCATCATACCATCTTGAATTCAGGGCATGAGAAATAATAAGCTGCATTGGTATTTTGAATTTTCTATAGGCCACTAGTAATATATATCTTTCATCATGCTGTGTAATTCTCTCTAGATTTACTGCAATTCAACATGTAGTAAATGGCATTGTGTGTCCTAGAATAATAAAAAATGGCTATAAAAGTGGATATTTAATGAACTTGCTGGATATGATTGTAAATGACATAACTTTTTCCTACCGGATTTAATGAGCATGTGGGCCTAACAAATTCAATAGAATATTTTTTGGAATGCCTACCTGTGATTACCTAGTACACGTGTTTGCTTCAACACAGATTAAGGAAAATTAGAATGAAAATTAATCAGATAAATGTAATAAGATTCTTTAAAGATATATTTTAGGGTGAAAAGAGATGACTGTGCAGAGAGTAAGGTACTTCAATTGCACAGGAAGTACCTAAGTTTTATCCCAGACACCCAATATGAGAGTAAGTCCTCATATAACAAAATATTTTAAATTTTTATTTATTTCTAATATAACTTTAAGAACATAAAATCATAAAACTATAAAAATTTTATAAGTATATTATGTTAAATTGATATTGCAGCATGATTTTTATTGTAGCTTTTAGTATCTCTCTCATATCATGTGATTGTCATTTCATTATGTTTTGTGGTAGGAGCAATTCAGATTTAATATCTTGGGAAGTCTACATTGAGTGCAAAGTTTAATTAATGACATAAATTGATTATAGTATTGTTTATAGTCACTTTGATGGGTATTAAATCTAATTTGCCTCTTAAAAAGGTCACAATTCAATCATCATTGGCCACTTAACATTATTCAATAGGATAAAATTTAATAACCACCAATGAAACTGCTACAATTGTATTCATTTCTATTTCTGTTACTGAATTAAGTTATAGTATTTATTTTTCTTCAATTTGTTCTTATTGTTTATTTTTCCTTCAATGTAGGAAGCAATTCCTGCCACCTAAATAATGGTGGATGTTCTCAGCTCTGTTTGCCAACATCTGAAACTACAAGGACTTGCATGTGTACTGTGGGGTATTATCTCCAAAAGAACCGCATGTCATGTCAAGGTATAAATTCTTGAAGAAGTCTCAGTTCTAGTATATTTATTTTGTGCTAATTTTGAGAAGCAAAATTCTTAGTAAAAATATTTAAAAATCATCTTATTGTTTTTCTTCTTATTTTTATAGATGTAGGATTTTTTAATGTTTTTGAAATATTTAAATTATCCTGTTCTTATAAAACATTCTGATTTACTTCATGAATAGCAATTAATTATCAAACTATTAACGAATTCCAGCAAACTTTCTGGTAGGCAGAAGTTAAATTACCTGTGTGCTTAATTTAAAATGTATTTTTGATAATGGGAAAGCAAAATATTCACAAAAGGTAAGTATTTTGTGACTTTTTTAGTGAGCAAAGTGATTCAAATGATTCAACAAAAAATTAGGTTAACAATGATTAGTTATGTAAATTATATTTAAAATAATTTTTTTCATATATAAGCAAAGAGAACTTTGGATTTTGAAACAATGTCATGAAGTTTTGTTGTGATATAGGTATGTTTTCAATTATTTACTGCTGTTTTCTACAACTATAGGTTTCAGATCACTACCATGAATAATATTTGAGAACTTTATCTTGATTCTATTATGTGCACAGTGACATGTAATTTAGCCAGATTAAATCTCTCACCTGTTGTTCGTCGATTGTCGATTGCCTCTAGCAGGCCCCAGTAACGTCTCCTTCATCCTAGCCCTGAGATTGCTCTTTCAGCGTTAGGAGAATGAGACCCATCATTGTTACTGGTATTTGGCATATTGGGTACGCCACGGGGAGTTTGCTCTCACCAACAGATTCTAATGATTGCTCAGATTTTGAGAACTACTCATTTACTTTTCCAACAAGTACCAAGTTTGATTTGCAATTTCTTAAGAGTGAAGAAATATTTTATAAAAGAAGTTAATATTGTTTAAAATAATGCAAATATAATTGATTTAACCTAAAATATTTGTTTTGAACTTTTCCCCACATTTAGGTATAGAGTCATTTCTTATGTATTCTGTTCATGAAGGAATCAGAGGAATACCTCTGGAACCAAGTGACAAAATGGATGCTTTGATGCCTATATCAGGAACTTCATTTGCTGTGGGAATAGATTTTCATGCAGGTAAATACCTTTTTATTTATAATTTATGTACAATGCTTTCAAATGTTTAATTAAACGTGATGGAAATACAGTTTCATCTATATGCTGACAGCAAAGATAAGAGGTTAAAACGAGCAAAGAAATTTTATGCTTAAGAAATTTTTTCTAATTTTGCCTACAAAAATCATGCAAAATTTCTTAATGTATAGTATTTGAATTGCAGGTGCAATAAAATTCCAAGATATATCACTTCTATATTTACTATTTAGTTTCATCCAATTATCAACAGAGATAGTAAGAAAATATTTTATTATATACTATAAGAGATATTATTTGAATTATTTGTGGGAAATGAGGTAATCTAAAGCAAATAGTAGCAAATGAGAGCTAACTTTGGAAAGAACTTTATAAGCTAAACTCTTTTAATACAGTTTATTTTAAAAATTTCTGACCTTATTTTAGTTAAAAAGAAACCAAAACATGCCGGTCACTAACATTTTACTGTGACTTATACAAATAAATATTAGCATTGGTAAACTAAGACATACTATAAATATTAGATAGGTTTCTTTCAATACTAAAATTAATTTTTCAGTACTTTCCAGCTCAAATTCATGAAAAAGGACAGTTGATAAAACCAAATAATATGTACTATGGGTGTATACTTCAGTGTTGAAGTTTGCATATTATTTTCTCAGAACTGTTTTGTATTTATAAAGCCTTAATTTTATTAAACGTTAGAAACAAATACTTCTTTGATTTTAATCTTAAAAAAAGAATCCTTCAAATCAGCATGTGGGCTTTTGGTAGTAAGCTAATTTTCCTCCAGCACGAACACATTTTGTATAATCATGTGTTAAGAAAATTCTTCGATGCAGAGTAATGAGTTACTGGTGATCTACACAAATGATTCAAAGATTATTTTTCCTAAGTAAATTATTTTGTACCAAATATTTGGAATCACACAGAGGCAAACTTCCTACATTTTCAAAAAGGCTATCTGTTCTTGGGCACTCAGGTTTTTCCCAGATTCTGGCTATTGTAAAGAGTGCTGCAATGAACAAACAAGTGCAGATATCACTTTGGCTATACATTTTTTGCCTCTCTGGGGTATATTCCCAGGAGTGGTATTGCTGGATCAAATGGGAGCTCAATTTCTAATTTTTTTGAGAATCGTCTGTTTGTGCGTGGGGAGACTTTATATTACCATTTCAATTTCCTTGATGGTGATAGGTCTGTTCAGGTATTCCGGGTCTTCTTAGTTCAGCCTTGGGAGTCTGTAGGAGTCTAGGAATTTATCCATTTCCTCGAGGTTTTCATGTTCTGTGGCATAAAACCTCTCAAAGTACTCCCTGAGGATCCTTTGAATTTCTGTATTTTCCGTTGTAATGACCCCCTTTTCATTTCTGATTCGGTTTATTAGGTTTTCTCTCTCCCTTTCTTTGTGAGTTTGCTAGAAGCTAATCGATCTTGTTTATTTTCTCGAAGAACCAGCTCTTGGTTTCATTGATCTTTTGGATTTTTTGGGGGGGTTTGCATCTCGTTAATCTCTGCTCTGAATTTTATTATTTCCTTCCTCCTGTTCAGGTTGTTCTCCTTTTGTTGGTCCTTCTCCAAGCTCTTAAGCTGTGAGGTTAGGTTATTTATGTGGGCTCACTCCTCCTTCCTGAGGAATGCTTGTAGAGCTATAAACTTTCCTCTTAACACAGCTTTTGTTGTGTCCCATAAGTTTTGGTAACTCATGTCCTCATTTTCATTCGTTTCTAGGAATCTGTTGGTTTCCTCTTTGATTTCTTTTCTAAGCCACTCATTGTTCAATGGTGCACTGTTTAATTTCCAGGTGTTTGATTTAGTTTTCTGTTTTTGTGCATGATTTACTTCTAATTTCAGCGCATTATGGTTTAAGGAGATTGTTGATACAATCTCTGTCTTCTTAATTTTATGGAGGTATGTTTTGTGGCTCAGCATGTGGTCTATCTTGGAGAATGTTCCATGTATGCTTGAGAAGAATGTGTATTCAGCTTTTTGAGGATGAAGTGTCCTGTATATATCGACTAAGTCCCTTTCTTCAATTGTTTCCCTCAGATGAGGTATGTCCTTGCTAAGCTTGAGTCTGGTTGATCTATTAAGAAGCGGTATTGAAGTCTCCCACTAGTATTGTGTTGCTATTGATGTCTTCCTCCAAGTCTATGAGTAGTTGTTTTAACTACTTTGCTGGTCCCTCATTAGGTGCATATACATTTAGTACTGTAAGTTCTTCCTGTTGTACAGATCCGTTGATCAATAAGAAATGGCCTTCACTGTCTCTTGTGACCTTCTTGACTCTGAAATCTATGTGGTCTGATATTAGGATTGCTACCCCAGATTTTTTATGGGAGCTGTTTGCCTGTAGGATTGTTTTCCAGCCTCTGAGTCTGAGCCTGTGTTTGCTTTGAATATTGAGATGTGTTTCTTGCAGGCAGCAGAATGTTGGGTTCAGTTTTCTAATCCATCCTGCCACTCTGTGTCTTTTAATTGGTGCGTTTAGCCCATTGACATTGAGAGAGATTATTGTTATGGGGTTTTGTCCCATTTTTTTGTTAAAATTTGGTGTATTTGAGGGACCTGTCTTGTCTTAAAGTAGGCCATTTAGTTGTTCTTGTAACCATGGTTTTGAGTCTATGAAGTTCCTGAGCTGTTGTTTGTCTGTGAAACTGTATGTTTTTCCTTCTGTTATGAATGAGAGTCTCGCTGGGTAAAGTATTTTTGGTGAGGCATTTATTTCATTGAGTTTTTTCTAAGTGGCAATTTTTTTAAGAGCAGTAATTGCTATCTAACCCACTTTCCAATAATTATTAATATAAAAATAAGATTATTTTGCAGCAAAGTAGCTTTTTTGGAGGAATTATCAATTATTATTTTAATTGTATTCTTATTGGAGCTGTCTTATTTTAAAAATGCATTCCAATGGAGGTACTTTTTAGAATATGTGTCTTTCTTTTAAGTGTGAAGTGATGAAGCTCTTAGAAAAGATCATTTAAAATGTTTGAAAATTCCTGTTATTGATAAGAAATTGTCAATCAAAACTTGATTTCAGGTAGAAATCAAGTTATTACAGATCACAGGGTAAGAAAAGTAACTGGATAAGCTAAGTCTTTTGCAATGAATAAAACAGTTTCAGTACCAGCTGAACTAATTTGTTTTATGACCTTAGATAAGTTAACTTTTTTATTCTTAATATCCTCATTTTGAGGGACATGAAAATATTTTTGTAATTTAAACAATGTTTGGCACATGCCCAGCATACTTGGGTATTTAGGAAATTGAATGTCTAATTATAGAATGTAATAAGTGGTGGACATTTAAAAGGTGTGATATTTTTACCTGTCAAAATGAGATAAATAAAATATGCATGTGATAGATAGCTCAATGTTGTTTATATTTTTTTCTGTCTACCCACATAGTAGTGTCAAGAACAGCAGCTTAATAGATTTCCCCAAGGCAGTTTAATACTAACAATATAATGAAGAGCCTGTACAGTAGATATCATAGAGCCTGCATAATACCATGGTATTTCTAAGTTGTTAAAAATAGAAAATATATATTAGAATACAGCTCTTAGACAATAATACATTTTAAAACTAATGATCAGAATGATAGTGTTTTTCTCAAGAATTTTCAGGCTTAAAAACACACACGTCTTATGCCCTCTCTGTATTTATAATTTCTGATCACTTACTGGTTATGTTTTATGAAAATATATTAGTATTAGAATAGTTGTCAGAAACCTGACTAATTATATTCTTACAGATAATTTAAATTTCTATATTTTTAATGAAATTATTTTACCTAATTTTATGAGGGAAACAGTTTTGGATGTATCTCCCTTTTCTTAAAAACCAATTTTATATCTTATGACTATACATTCTTTCTCCTCTGAAATTGTTCCCTTTGCATATACTCTGTTTTCTCACCTTTCATTAATGGCATTGATCTCAGAGACATACCCCTATAAGAATCAATCAAAGACTAAAATAACAGAGCAAATGTGTCCCCCATTTTTATCTTATAATAATATAAAAGGATTAACTAAGTATTTCTGTGATCAACAATGTAGCAATTGATGATGACAATTTTGAATGGATAAATGTATAATTTAACCGGTACACTTCACAGGGGTTGACAGAGCTACATATTGCTAGATTTTGATACTAGTAAATTAAAGTTTCTGCAGAGAAAGAATTCCTTTCAGAAGATGAAGTGATTCTGGACACTAGCCACAGAGAAAAGAAGACCCTGTGGCTAGATTTAAAATGTTCAAAGCATTCTTATTACTGAGTGGAAAAGTCCCATTCCACTGGAAAAAAATTATTAAACTTTGAAAATCCTTGCCTGCTAGGTGATATTCCCCCTGATGAATGAATGGTGCATTTGATGCTTAAAAGATATATTTTAGTTAGAAGAAAAGCTTTCCAAGCAAATATATTGTTCCAGTTACTAATATGATCTTCAGTAATTAATGCTCTAGTCAATCTTTTCCCCCTTACCTTTGAGATATCTGTAACATTTTTATAATAGTCACACTATAGATTATTATTAAACAAAGAATATTCTAAGTGCTACAACAAATATCATGTACATATATTCTTTTGAATGAATGTTCTTCTGTTCTGACAGTTGATTCCCCAAGGTGAAGTTATTGCATTTTATAGTAGTTCAATTTTAAGTTTACTGAGAACCCTTCGTACTGTTTCTCATCTGGATTGAACCAGATAACACTCCCACCAGAAGTGGATGAGAGTTCCTTTTTGAGTGCATCTTTGCCAATGTGAATTATTTCAATTATTTTTGATTTGTGCCATTTGCATTCTGCCTATATTTTACTCAGTATATTTTATTGATTCTGGTCTGATCTCAAGGTCTTGATTCACTTGGAATTGACCTTTGTATAAGATGTGAAATATGAATCAGTTTCAAATTTTAGTACGCTGTTATCCACTTTTGCCAACATCAAATGTTGAGGAGGCTGTCTTAGTCTATAGCACCTGTGTCAAAAATTAACTGACTATATATGTTGGGTTTTATCCTTGGATAGTCTCTTCTGATCCATGGTCAGAGTCTATCCTTATTCCAATGCCATTCTGTTTTGTTTACCGTGAGTTTAGAGTGATTTTACAAACTAAATATTGCAATATACCCCTGGAACAATAGCACAGCAGGTATGGTATTTGCCTTGCACACAGCCAACATGGCCAACCTGAGTTCGATTCCTCCGCCCCTCTCGGAGAGCCCAGCAAGCTACTGAGAGTATCTCGCCTGCACAGCAAAGCCTGGCAAGATCCCCATGACATATTCCATATGCCAAACACAGTGTCAAGTCTCACAATGTTACTGGACCCACTCAAGCAAAATCAATGAAAAACAGGACAGTGATAATGACAGTAACCCCCTCCCCATTTCATACTTTTGAGTACTGTTTTGGCTATATGAGGTCTTTTATGATTATATACAAATTTTATTATGAACTGTTCTAAATCCTTTGAATAAAAAGGTCTGAGTTCAGATAGGGATTCCATTGAATCTATATAATGGTTTAGGTAAAAGTATCATTTTGACAATATTGATTCTACCAATCCAAGAGCATGGGATGATTTTTTTTCTATTTTCTAAGAGTTTCTATTTCTTAAGTGTTTTTGAATTTTTTATGCTATTGATCTCTCACCTCCCTTGTTAAGTTGATTTCTGGGAACTTGATGTTTTTGAACATTATGTTGAATGGAATAGACTTTTTATTTCTTTGCCTTCTGATTCATTATTAGTATGTAAGAATACAACCAATGTCCCAATTTTTGTGTACTAACTTTGTGTTAGTTGGCATCGAATTTGAGTATAAACTTTGTAACTGGGTTGTAGGCTTTCCATCTGAAGTCTCACTATGGTGACTGGGAATAATTAGACAGAGTTCCAGTGCCCTTCCCATGAGGCTGCAGTTACCCCATCACCGTTGGCTCATACCTGGCTTTCCAATAAACTCTGAGGCGGCAGTCACCATGCTGCCAGGAGGCAAAAAGCAGAAGAGACAGTTGCCTTTCCCTCCCAGGGGTGGGGAGGGCAGTAGTTTAACACATAGTCCATTCACATTTCTGCCGCAAGCTGTCGGGCTATGGATTAAGTCCCTGTGCCTCTGGAGCCATGGCCGTGCTGGAGAGCCGTTCATGGGGGCAACTCGTGGCCTTGATCAGGCATGAAGAACAAGACTTTGGATATTTTAAATATAAACACAGAGTGTTATTTTAATTTTGATAATATTTTACTTCTTTTGATCTTTCTATCATTTTATTCATCTTGGTAGTTTCATTATTAGACTATAAATTCATTTAAACATTTGTAATAGTTTCCTAATAAATATCTTTCTTTTCATTATGGTTCCTAATGACTGTTGTATGATAATTCATATGTTATTGAATTTAACTATTTTATTTTATATATTTAATTTTGTTTGTAATCAGCACTATTCAGGGTTTTTTCTTTTTTTTGACTTTGTGCTCAGGAATTACTCCTGTGATTTTGGGGCCATATCCAGCACTCTTCAGTGTTCTTTTTTTTTTTTTCCTGTGCTCAGGAATCACGGTCTCAGGGATTATATGGGGAACCAGAAATTGAACCCAAGTTAGCCCTGAGCAAAGTAAGCACCCTACTTGCAGCACCAGAAATGGGCTATTTTAAATGTAGAAGCATATTTTTTATGTTATATTAAAGTGTTGTGAACCAACAATTTTGTAGAATATTTTCATCATCTGAAAGGAAAATGCCTTGGTCATGATTTTTTTTCCTTGGTATTTGTTTTTGGGGGAATCACATTCTATGGTGCTCACAATTTGTCCTGGCTTTGTGTTCAGGGATCATAACTTTAGGGATTCAGGGGATTATATGTGAGGTTGATGATTGACTCTGGGGTGGCCACCTGAAAGCAAACACCTTACCCAATGAACAATTGCACAGATCCAGTAGTTTTGATATTTCTCCCAAATCCACAACCCTAAGACAGCCACTAATCTACTTTCTCTCTATATATGTTCTAAGTTTTCATATAAATGAAACCATATGTAATTTCTTTGTGACTGACATTTCTCTTAGCAAAACATTCATATTAGAGTCTATAACAGAAGGAGTTCCTTATGTTTTTCCAAAAACAATTAGGATGTACTATATGCATTTTATTAATCCATTGATCAACTGATAGACACTTTTCAATTTACATGTGCATATCTAATTATTCCAGAACCATTTTTAAAAGAATATATTTTTCATTGTTGAACTTAGTGTAAACATTTGAAAATCAATTGAGTGCAAATATGAACGTTTACTTCTGTATGCTATGTATTCTTCCATCACTTAGATTATCTTTGTCAGCACTCCTTGTTCAGAATGTCATAGCTTTGGACTTGGACTTTTAAAATTTTAATTTTTAAAATTTGAAGTGTGAATACACAAATGTCACCCATCTTTTTTAAAGATTAGTTTGCCTCATCTTGGACCTTGAACTTTCATATGAAATTTAGGATAAATATTAATTGTAGCAAAATTTGTCCCTGAAATTTCAATCAAAAATTTCAGGAAACTGTTGAAATAAAAAGATGGTGTGTGTGGAGAGATATATGGTAACCTTAACATACTTCAAGTATAGTAGCATGTGATATATTCTTAATAATTTGGGTCTCTTTTGGCATTTTTCAAAAATTAATTTGAAGGGCTGGAACAATAGCACAGTGAGCAGAGCGTTTGCCTTGCATGCGGCTGACCCCCGGTTCAATTCCCAGCATCCCATATGGTCCCCTGAGCACCACCAGGGGTAATTCCTGAGTGCCGAGCCAGGAGTAACCCCTGTGCGTCACCAGGTGTAACCCGAAAAGAAAAAAACATTAATTTGAAACTTTAGTAGTGCTTTAAATGCTCATTGATTTGCTTGAGTGGGTCCAGTAATGTCTCCATTGTGATACTTGTTGTTACTGTGTTCGGCATATCAAATACGTAATGTGTAGCTTGCCAGCCTTTGTCGTGCAGGCGATATATTCTTGGTAGCTTGCCAGGCTCTCCGAGAGTGGGGGAGAAATTGAACTCGGGTCTGCAAGGTCGGTCGCGCGCAAGGCAAACGCCCTACCAGCTGTGCTATCACTCCAGCTCACTTTAATGTTAACATTTATATTTGTGCATTGCTAATTTTAAGTTTACAAAAATTAGATTGCATTTCATACTGATCCTGTATTGTTTGTTTAGTTATTAGTTCAAACAGATAGGATCTTTCATTAATTCCTTAGGAGTTTCTAGCTATAAGATCATACAACTTTCACAAAATAATTATACTGCTATACTCTCAATCTTGGCTGGAGCGAGAGCATAGCTGTAGGGTGTTTGCCTTGTGTGCAGCCAGACCGGCTGAGCTGGTTTCGATTCCACTGCCCCTCTCAGAGAGCCCGCAAGCTACAGAGAGTATCTTGCCCGCATGGCAAAACCTGGCAAGCTACCCATGACATATTCAATATGCCAAACACAGTAACAACAACTCTCAAAATGGAGACATTACTGGGCCCGCTCCAGCAAATCAATGAACAATGGGAGGACAGTAACAGTGACTCCCAGTCTTACCAATTCTGCATCTTCTTTGTATAGTATTTCTCCTGCCTTCTCTTTTTTCATTTGCCTGAATGTCTCATTGTTATTGTCTTTTTCATCTCCCATCTCCTCATTTGAATTCTGATATTATATGATCATAGCTTAAAAACAAAATAAGTGGTGCAATCTTAAGAAGAAACTTTAGATAAATGTTCAATCATCCCTAAAATATAACTGAAAATATTCAAAGACCTTTACTAGGTAGGTTATTTAAATAAGCAGTCATTTTGTATTCTGAGATGTCTCTGTTGAATGGGGCCTACTTTAATAATAAAAGTGGGCATTATCTGATAAGTAGTTTTAAGTTGTAAGTTTGAGATTCATAAATGTTATATTCTTGTAAGTTTTATCCTTTACATTTTTAATTTTATTACTGGCAAAAACAGTTAACTCTATTAGAATAAATAAGGAGCAGCTAATATTTATGTTTTGTTTAGTAAAAATCACTATCGTGAAAATTTATATATTTTTTGAAAAGTATTATTATAAATTTAGCATAAATGTAATACATGGATATAAAATAATAATATCAATATATAACATTTAAAAATAGTTAAACTTGAAATCAGAAACAACTTTCATAAGTAGACTATGGTTGAGAATCTTCCATTTGAATGTCAGATATTTGCCATATTTTGTGTCATAGTTCTCCTTTAACTCATATAATTTGTTAAAGATAATTTTCCTTCTAATACTGAGACTTTCCCTTAGCCAGTATCAGATGAGTCAGCAGACCAAAGAAAGAACATGCAAAATGAGCATGGTGTTGTGACTCCTGTTTCTATGTGGGCAGATAATGTACTGAAATATATAATATTACTCAAAATGACTTTTAAGACAGTAGCGATAGTAATGTGTTGACAGGTCTTGCCATTACATCTATTGTTTAAGGGGTAAATGAACCATGGTAATAATTCTTTTGTTGAAAGGAAAGAGCAAAATGGTTAGGACTATCTACTTTCCCTATGTCCTGGAAATTGCACCACTTGAAAGTAGGCTTTCATTTGCAATGTAGCATAATAGTTAATACTAGAAAGTGTGATCAATTGCTAATGTTGGTACTTTACACACTTCTGGAATTACTTATTCTCTCAAGTTCTTTATTCAGATGGTTAATGGTGCAAGGAATCCCAGTTTCAAACTGTTCCTATCACTACTTAAAGGAGATGCGACAAGACTTTCTGATATAAAATAAATTTGCGAGTAATTCAACGTGTTCATTTTCATATAAAATATAGGAGATTTTTCCTAAAAGGATGTCCTACAGATTTCAGAGAAATAAATAAGGATGTACTGAATAAACCTTTAAAATGCAGTCCTAGCTTGTCTAAATTTTTCAGGTTTGTGAGTGAAACTGGATGATGACACTCCCATTGCTCTGCCTGACCGTTTGACCTAAAGCAGTACAAACATATCAGATTCCTGCTGACCTTTGCTTGATCACTGCAGTTTAATGAATGATGTTGTGTTTAGAATCGTGTCTAGTGTCTTAGAAACTGGCACAAAACTTCAAAGAAGTCAGATGACTTATTCAATGATACACAAATTAAAGTAACCAAACTAGGGTTAAATACATGTGCTTCAACACTGAATTTGTTTATTTATTTTTCTCATGTGCTTTCATAGTCTGCATTTTTGTAAGTTTGTCTGTATGGTTAGGTTTAATTTATAATTTTTTTTTATTTAGAGTTTAATTTTCTTCAGCAGTTTGAAAGGCAAGAGCAGGTGTTTTTTTTTTTCTCCTTCACTCTGCATTAGATTCTTCTGTGCTATTATGAACATAACTTTATGTTGAACAAAAAGCCAAAACTCTTCCCTTTTATTCTGTTGCATAAAATGACTTATTTTTTTGCATACTGCTGACAAAAGTCTGACTGAAAGATGAGCAGATCATCACAATGCACAGGCTGCCTTCATATACATGTGGTGAGAAATTAAGTACTCAGATTTAGACAAAAAGCATGGCTCCTCTGATCACATTTGTGAATTCAGAGTAATAAAATACTGAATTCATCACAAGGTAACCTTGTGGAGCAGAACTTTCATTACTTTCCAGTGTATTATCATGATTAAGAGCATTGGAATATTTCATATATGATTGAAGCTGAATTGGCTTTAATTATTTCAGTCAAGGTGATTAACAAAGTAAAATAATTAGGAATAAAACCCATATATTCATCATTGTAGCAAAATTGTAATTGAATTGATATTAGCTAGGAGTTGTATTATTAAGAGATATGTTACTGATATGCTACTTCTTTAGTAAGTGTTTGATAGAAATATTTATAAATCTGTTGTATTATATTTCCTTTTTAGGAAATTAAGTAATTCTATCTTTTACCACTTTTTTATAAATTGGGAGTGGAGAATAAAGAGTTTTTATTTGGGGCTGTTGGAAAGGTGCTAAATATTTCTGCCAACTACCAAATTTTAAAAGTATAATAATATAAAAATGCCATTATCTCTAGACTGTTTACCAGCTATATAAAACATATTAGTACAAGGATGGAAGTATTCCTTAGATATCACTTAGCTTTACAATGAACATATGATATTAATTTTATTCTCATTTTCAGAATATAATGCAGGTTCATTAAGGTAAATTACCTGTTCAAAGTTCCAACAGCTATGGTGCCAGGATAGATACAGAATTCTTTCCTGCTTTTTAAGTATAATTCCCTATAACATATTTAATTTAATAATTGCATAATTTATTTACTTCATTCTTCTAGTCTGTAAGACAGAATATAAGTTAAATATAAAGTCATTATGAAGAAGTGAGCCACCAATTTTTTTTTTATGCTTACTATAAAAAAATGAATCTTGCCTTGAATTAGAGTTTGGAGGAGGCAGGAATGAGTTTGGGAAGATAAAAATTTATGAAATGGAAAAAAATTGATCAAGGTAAAATTGAGATAGTAAATGCAGTAATTCCATATCTGATAATACAAGGAAATAATTTGAAAAAAATATCTGCATCTTCATGCCTAAAGAACCATTATTTACTATAGACAAAATATGGGAACTACATAAATATTCATTAATTATTGAAATGATAGAGAAGTTGACATGCGGCATATAGGCCAGAATATAATAAAAAAAAGAGCTCACTAATGTTTTTTGGTAAACACAGACAAACCTTAAAGACATTTTGATAAGTGAAATATTTGTTAGACTGAAGATAAACAAATATTGTGTTTTCTCAAATGTAGAACTGAAAAAGGAAAAAAAGTCATAGGAGAAGCCAGATTCAAGGACACTGGAAGTGAGTGTGAGATAATTAGAGGATGTCGGTCAAATGGTACAGATGTTTCCCCTTAAAAATAACAGGTGTAGCTGGACAAGATCTGATGGTTAAAAGTAGGTAAGGGATATTCTTGATACACTTTCAGTATCAATACTGAAAACCGCAATCCCCAAACGGAGAGAGAAAGAGAGGTGATGGGAGGTATCTTAGGGACGCTGGTGCTGGGAAATGTACACTGGTGGAGGAATGGGTGTTAGAATACTGCATGACTGAAACCCAATCATGAACAGCTTTGTTATGGTCTATCTCAAAGTGATTCAATAAAAGCATTTAAAATGTTAAACTTTAAAAAAAGCAAGCATGCAATTTACATCATGAAGGGCATAGCAATATTATTATATGACATACAATAAAGTTATTCACTGTATCACTGTCATCCCGTTGTTCATCGATTTTCTTGAGCAGGCATCAGTAACGTCTCCATTCGTCCTAGCCCTGAGATTTTAGCAAGTGCCACATTGGAGGTTCTTTCAGGGTCAGGGAAATGAGACCCATCATTGTTATTAGGGTAACAATGTTATTAGAAGGGTGCGTCTTAAGATTTAGTATTTTTCATCCCAAGGGATTTCCTCTTTTTCCTCTTCCTTTAAAAAAGCATTTCATTATATCTAATGAGAATTTGGCTACTAGCTAACCTATTGAGACAGAAACAAAACCATTATGTCATATGCATTGCATTTACATAGGGATATATGAAAATTCTAAATATGACTAGAAGAATTAGGGAGAAAAGCTAGGATGAAGTCTCCAAATGTTTGAAGTGTATGAATGCATGAAAAAGACACAGACTTTCACCAATTTTGCAAATTGTTTTGGGATAGTTATACCTTTAAGAAATGTTTTCTTTTAATTTTTAATTTACTATATTAATTTGACAGAAGAAAACTATATTAACTTAAAAAATAAAGATACCTGGTCAAATTAGATTGGCTATTTTCTTAAATAAAATACTCTGTATTTAATCTAATTTGAATAGAAATTGGGCCATTTGACTTAGATGTAGCATTTGAAATAAATTGCAGTTGATTATTCTGAAAGCGTTGAACACTTCTTCATTTAAAAGTTCCCATGTAGCCCACTTTACATTTTAACTTTATTTTCAAATACATTTTATAAAGACTATCAAGTCACAAGTGAAATATTTCTCTGGGATACAAATTTTGTACGTTTTTTGTCAATAAAAATGAAATGGCTATGTGACCTGTCATTATCTTCTACTTCCAAAATAATTCTGCCTTACTTTTAAAAATAATGGTAAGTCATGACTTTGTACTCTTCCAGAAGTACTATTTACTTCTGTGTTGCACTCTGAATCTTTGGCCAGTTTCATTGGTTCAAGTCTTGAGATTCTCCTCATGACATATGTTGAGGATGCAGCAGTAATAAAATCAAGTTCCTCTCTGGTCTCATGAAGTTTATGTCCTAGTAAGAAAATGAGAGTGCCTCTCTCACACTCAATGTAACTTCATATCACATAGTGGAAGTGCTGTGAAGGAAAATAAGTTCTGAGAAAAGGCAAGTGTGGGGCTGGAGCAATAGTAAAGAGTGGTGTATTTGTATGCAGCTTCTCTGTATTCAATCCTCAGCATCACATATCTCTGCCAAGAGTAATTCCTGAATGCATAGCCAGGAGTAACCCTTGATCATTGTTAAGTGTGACCAAAAACCAATAAATAAACAAATAATAAAACAAACAAATGAAACCCCTACACAAATAATATTTAAAAAAGTAGCAACTGTGATATTTAGATTTTGTGGTGAGGTAAGGAAGTCTATCTGACAGATGAGCTTCAAAAAAGAATTGAGTGAAGGAAAATTGAATCCTGAGGATACATTCACAGACAGAGACATAGAAGGCCACAGGGTAGAAGTGAACAGATGTTGAGTTCTGGTGATCAGACCAGTGGATCTACAGTTTAGTGTGTGAGGCTGGTTAAGACAAATTGATATTGGATAAAATCTGATTTATATTTTCTATTTCTAGAACTTTATGTTTTTTGCTAGTGAGAAAACCACCTTGTTGGGCTGGAGAGATTGTACAGAGTGAAAGACACACCTTGCGTTAGCTGACAGTGGTTTGATTTGTTACCATGAGGAATTCCCTGATTACTTCCAGGAGTGTCCCATGAGCACAGAGTCAGGAGTAATCCCTGAGCACTACTAGGTGTGACTCAAAAAAAAAGACCACAAAAAAATCGAAATACAGTCTTAGTTCTGGGTGACAACTCAAAGCACTTGAATTCATTATATTTCCAGTAACTAATGGTGTGAAGTGGCCTTTAAATACCACTGGGTATGGCCCAAATTTTTTAAAACTCATGACAGAATACAATTTTTTATTCCTTCCACTTTCAGTGGCTCTCAAGCATCTATCACTTTCAACAATACCTTCAGACCATGATTTTATAGTTTCTCATGAAATTGCATGTGCTTTTATTTTTATTCTATTATTATTTTTGTTTGTTTTTCATTAGCGTTTGTGGTACCAGTGGTAAAATTCAGGGCCTCACTATTTAAGATAGGTATTTTGTCATGTGGGCTGGAGCGATAGTGCAGTGGGTAGGGCGCTTACTCTGCACGCAGCCAACATGGCCGACCGGAGTTCGATTCCTCTGCTCCTCTCTGAGAGCCCGGCAAGCTACCGAGAGTATCTCGCCCGCACGGCAGAGCCTGGCAAGCTCCCCGTGACATATTCGATATGCCAAACACAGTAACAATTGTCACAATGGAGACATTACTGGGCCCACTTGAGCAAATCCATGAACAATGGGAGAACAGTGACGTGACAGTGACAGTGACTTTGTCATTTCCTGAGTTTCACATACACACATAATTTTCCTCATATATATCCTTATTTTGCCAAAACTTCCTTACCTTCATTTTCATTGTAAGAGTGTACCTCAAGTGGAAAATTAGCTGTGAAGTCAGATATTGTAGAATAATAAAGTTTAGTGTATGTACTTTTAATACAAAGAATAAGGTACGAAGTGTGATTTTCTAATTTTGTCAGAATATATGCAGAGTAAGGAAGTGATTTGCAATAGAGAAGACCAAACAACTATTTTTTTCCACCAATTTTTTCCTCAATGTAATATGTGGAAATTCACCTACCTATTCCAATGAGTAAATATCCGTTGTAGTATTGGGTGGGAGAAGCAGACCTTATTTAATCTACAGCTATATTTTCAAAGTTGCTCTGAGAAACACATGAATCAAAATTATTTTTGTGCTTGTTAATGATACAGCTTTTCAGGCAAATTCTGACTTAAAATCTATAAGTGTTTGTGATGTAAAAACAGGAATATACATTGCTATGCCAAGATTATTCTGCTGTTTCTTTCAGATCTAGAACCAAGAACAACCATATATTTGGCAGGCAAGTTTCTTTGAAAATAGTTTAGGAGACACAAATAACAACCAAGTATGATGCACATCTTGTAAAATTATATATAAATACTAGTTCACTTCCAAATCAAATGCTAATAAGTTGTTATTGTTGAAAAGTGGATGATCATGTTCAAACATAAAAAATTTTGAGCAAATACTGTCCATGTTTTAGGTTTCATCCCATTTTATTAGATTTGTTTTAGGAATGTTCACTCCTAAAGAATAATTTTAAGAACTTGTCTTATTCAAATTTATCTTATTTTTAATCTGGCAACCAAATTTCCACAATGATGGTGAATGTGTTAAAAAGACTTTTGTTTACTTAAAAATAATTGAGTCTCCAAAATTTCCACCCATCTCACATATTAGTAGATAGATTGTATTGTAAATTATAGTTTAAAAGTTATAGTGTAAGATAAAGCTCATAATTCTTATCTAGTTCTTACTCTGGAGAACCCTATTGAAAGCATCCTGCCCGCACGGCAGAGTCAGGCAAACTCCCCGTGGCGTACTCGATATGCAAAAAACCAGAAACAATGATGGGTCTCATTCTCCTGACCCTGAAAGAGCCTTGAATAAGGCACTTTCTAAAATTTCAAGGGCTAGGACGAAGGAGACGTTACTGATGCCTGCTCGAGAAAATCGATGAACAACAGGATGATTGTGATTGTGAAAGCTCATACTTAATTAAATACTATAATTTATTAAATGTTATAATCTCACTATGCCAATATTGTCAGTGCCAAAAATTCATAATAGTTATAAATCTCATATAATTCTCTAATAAATGTATTAAATATTATTTAATTCTACCATAATTTAAATAAATAAAATAAATAAGTAGCATATTTTTTTCTTCCTGTCATATTTTTTAAATACCAATATATGAGGCATGTCTTAATTATACATTTCGCTGTATCACTGTATCACTGTCCTCCCGTTGTTCATCGATTTGCTCAAGCAGGCCCAGTAACGTCTCCATTGGAGACTTTGTTGTTACTGTGTTTGGCATATCGAATACTTAATTAACAAATGTATATTAAATAATATATTTTAAACTGAGGTAAATTACTGGGGCTAACGAGATAGTTCAGTGGTTAAAGTGCTTGTTTTGCACACAATTAACCTAGGTTCAATCCCCAACAATGCATATGGTCTCTGGCCCTGCCAAAAGTGATCCCTGATTGCAGAGCAGAAATAAGCCTGAGTACTACAGAGTGTAACCCACATCTCTCCCACCTTGAAAAATAAAGAACTCCAGATTCTGGTTATTGTGAATAGTTGTACAATGAACATAGAACTGCAGATAACACTTCTGCCGTATGTTTTTACGCCCCTGGGGTATATTTCCAGAAGTGGTGTTGCTGTGTCCTTTGGAAGCTCAATTTCTAATTCTAATTCTAATTCTAATAATGAAACACTTTTTGAATAATGCTGATAAATAGCATTTTAATTGAAATTTATTTATAATAATGATCAAATTTGAGAACTATGTAAAGAAAAATGTGCCTTGCATAGACCACTCAGTCATCTTTCCAACAATTCCACACTTAATTTTGGCATTTGTTTTCTCATCTACCATACACATCCTCTTTTCCAAAAGATTATATTTCCATTAAAAAATATTGGAAGAATTTTTTTTGCTCTTCTGCTGGGGAAAATTTCCTAATAGCCAAATTTTCTCTGCTATATTTTATTTTGATATTATTTATATCATTGTATATGAAAAAATATTGGACATATTTTTGACACTCGAGCATTTATCAAATTTAAGAACAATTTTCTTGAAGCACTGAAAGTCATTCATATGCATATCTACTAGTCAATTTAATTATTTATGCCAAAGTGTACAATTTTTTGTAACTGAATCACCATGAAATACAATTACAAAGTTGTTCTTGATTGATTCTGAATAATACAATGTTCCAACACCTGTCCCTTCACAGATGCACATTTTCCGCTACCAATGTCATGTTTTCCTCCTGCCACCACAGCCCCAGACTGCCTATATGGCAGACCTCTCTCTCTCTCTCTCTCTCTCTCTCTCTCTCTCTCTCTCTCTCTTTGTGTGTGTGTCTGTCTCTCTCTCTCTTTTTCTCCCCTCTTCTTTTAGGCACTGTGTTTTCCAATACTGCTACTCTGCTACTGAAACGGTATTAATTTATCTCTTTCATCAGTCACTTTTGTCCAAAGTGATCATTTTCAACTATCACTGTCACAGTGGTCCCTACTGCCCTAACTGTACTGTCTCTGCCCTCTTCTTGGTATGCTTCCTACCACGGCTCTTGTCTCAACTAAGTGTGTGTCTGTGTCTTTTTTTAATATCCTGAAAATGTGTATGAGCATTGCATCTGGCTCTCTCCCTCTGATTGATTGCACTCAGCATGATATTCCCCATGTCATCCATGTATAAGCAAACTTTATGACTTCATTTTTCCTAACAGCTGTGTCATGATCTTTTGTGTAGATAGTTTCTTTATCCACTCATCTGTCCTCAGTCACTTTGGTTGTTTTCAGATTCTGGCTATTATGAACAGTGCTGCAGTGAACATGAGCATGCAGATGGCTTTTGGCATTGTGTTTTTGGGCCACTAGGTATATACACATGAGTGGTATTGCTGGTTCATGGAAGCTCAATTTCTAGTTTTTGATTAATGTCTATATTGTTTTCCAGAAAATCTGGAATTTTCCAGAAAAGCTGGAATTGACATTCCCAACAGCAATGAATGAGATTCCTTTTCTCTCAGAATCCATGTTATCCATGTCAGAGTTGGTTGTTCTTTTTGTGATTTTTGCCAGTCTCTGTGGTCAAAAAAAATAAGGAGAAGAGATGAACAAAACATTCCTAAAAGAAGAAATACAAATGGTCAAAAGGCACATAAAAAGTGCTCTACACAACTAATTATCAGGGAGATACAAATCAAAACAACAATGAGATAAGCCTTTCTTACTACAGATACTGGCATACATCACAAAGTGTATAATTTAAAGATCTAAACTAACATCGCATATTTTCCATGATCTTAGTTTTATGAGGAGAGAATTTATCTTAATCGAATTTATTCTGGTTGTTATGTTAGGCTACAGTATTCTTTGATCTAAATATTTTCCACTGCCTTTAATTGTTTCACTTGACTAAAATTGTTAGTCTTAGGATACA
The DNA here is from genome assembly GCF_029834395.1 of Sorex fumeus. NCBI lineage: Eukaryota > Metazoa > Chordata > Mammalia > Eulipotyphla > Soricidae > Sorex > Sorex fumeus. The sequence goes on from NW_026606092.1 coordinate 25,302,331, forward strand.
GAAGAAAGCAATTCCCCCTTTTTACAAACAATTTCTGTATCTGTTGCATGCACATTCATATATCTTCTATTTTTATTAATTTTCTCTTTCAATGACACTGTATCTAGAATAGTAGATGAAACCAAAGCTAGTAATTGGTCAAACCTATGATAGTCTTCTTTCATTCTGAAGGTTCTATACTGGTTAAATAGACATATATAATGAAGACCTCTACATTTGGAACCTCTCTTTTTGAGATACTAATTGACTCTAGCCATCATTATTTCTCCCTGGAATAATATCTTTATCATCTTAATTGTTGATGTCAGGAGAGGAGAAAGTATAGGGTCAATTGAACATGTTCACTTGATCTCTCCTGCTCTCATAACTATTATTTCAGAGTAAATATAGTTATCTAGTTAGCAGAGGTTGTTCAGTTAACAGACAGCATTGTCAATGATAAACATTGAAACCACGAAAATGATCCTTGTGTGAGTCTTGATGTTAAGGTGAATGATTCATTAGTCAAAATTGTGTAAGAAATTCATTTGTTCCCTGAGTCCAATTATAAGCCCCACAAATAGGTAGCACTGTAGTGCTGTCTTCCCTTTGTTCATTTACTTAAGCGGGCACCAGTAACATCTCCATTGTGAGACTTGTCGTTACTGTTTTTCACATATCAAATACACCACAGGGAACTTGCCAGGCTCTGCCATGTGGGCGGGATACTCTCAGTAACTTACTGGACTCTCCGAGAGGGATGCAGGAATTGAAACTGGGTCAGTCACATGCAAGGCAAAAGCCCTAACCACTGTGCTATTGCTCCACACATAGGTATCAATAATAATGCCTTACATTTCTTGGTGAATGATGTAATTTCTGAAGTGCCTTATTGGCACTTACGAACTTTATTGTTTTAATCTAACAACATCTAGCTTTTTCATTACTTTTATCTCCTCTTCTTCTATCTGCTGTGACTGATCAGGTTTTTCTACATTGAGAAAATAATTATTTATCCAGTCTGTAAGAGATACCCTCATAAAGTTTTGCTCCATATTCAATATCTTTGCCAAGAATCATTTTCCCCAACAGTATGAGCTGGTCTATTGAGATAATACCTGTAGACTGAGCAGTTTCAAGAAAATTCTTATTTAATCTCTACCTGATTTGCCAATAGCTAAAATAAGTAGATTTTGATATGTGCCTTTTAAGTAAAGCTGAATATAAATACTTTCTTTTCTTCAAAAATGTTTGCTTTTATAATTCCCTACTCTTAAAATAGAAATTTGTTGGTTTAATATAATTCAAAATAGTTAAATTTTAGTAAAACTGGATTTTTTTACTTTCCTAAATGAAAACTATGCTGATTATACATGTAAGTAAAATATATTAGAGTATACAGATACTCTTGTTTTATACTTGATTCACTGTCACTGTCCTCCCGTTGTTCATCGATTTGCTCAAGTGGGCCCAGTAACGTCTCCATTGGAGATTTTGTTGTTACTGTGTTTGGCATATCAAATACATCATGGATAGCTTGCCAGGCTCTGCCATGCGGGCGATATACTCTCAGTAGCTTGCCAGGCTCTCCGAGAGTGGCGGAGGAATCGAACTCAAGTCAGGCATGTTGGCTGCATGCAAGGCAAACACCCTACCGCTGTGCTATTGTTCCAGTGCTTTTATCACCTAAATAGTATAATTTTTTTATTTCCTTAAAATGATCACAATCCTTTGGGTTACTTCACCTTTCCTTCCAGTCACTACCATCTTCATCTCTATAAACCCAGGGGTTCTCCACCAACAGTATCTGTAGTTCAGTGTGAAGGGAGTAGATTACGGAGCTGTTCAGGCCCTAGTGCTCTTGGGAACAGCAGAGCTGTTCTCAGCATGACTCAGTGCCCTCCAGGGCCATACTCAGTGCTTCTCGGGAGGGACTTTCAGGAATTACTGTACCCAGTAATTCCTGAAGGACCATGTGGCACCCAAACCTGGTCCTCACATGAAAAACTGGTTATTAACTCTTTGAGTTATTTCTCTGGCACTGTAGCACTGCAGAACTGTCCTCCCGTTGTTCATTGATTTGCTCGAGGGGGCCCAGTAACGTCTCCATTGTGAGACTTCTTGTTACTGTGTTTGGCATATTGAATATGTCACGGGTAGCTTGCCAGGCTTTGCCCTAGGGGTGAGACACTCTCAGTAGCTTGCCAGGCTCCCCAAGAGGGGTGGAGGAATCGAATCCAGCTTGGCCAGGCCTACCGTGTGCAAGGCAAATGCCCTACTGCTGTGCTATCACTCCAGCCCTAGCACCGCACTGTCCTCCCGTTGTTCATCGATTTGCTCGAGCTGGCCCAGTAACATCTCCATCGTGAGACTTTGTGGTTACTGTGTTTGGCATATCGAATATGTCATGGGGAGCTTGCCAGGCTTTGCCGTGCAGGCGAGATACTCTCGGTAGCTTGCCGGGCTCTCCGAGAGGGGCGGAGGAATCGAACTCAGGTCGGCCATGTTGGCTGCGTGCAAGGCAAAGGCCCTACCACTATACTATTGCTCCAGCGCATCGCTCTAGCCCATCTATTAAAAATATTAATAAGTTGTCTATTGACCATCTGTTTACTTTAGACAAGTTTCTTTTTTAGTCTTCTCTTAGTTTCCTTAAGTTTGTATTTGCAATGGTTGTTATTGATGTTGAGTTGCATGCTATTTTTATATCTTGAATGTTTGGCCCTGATCAGATGTGTAACGTTCAAGCATTTTTATCTCATTCACTAGTTTGGCATTTTATTAGAATAATATTTTGTTTCACTGTATCACTGTACCACTGTCATCCTGCTGATTGTCGATTTATTCGAGTGGGCACCAGTAACGTATCTATTTCTCCCAGCCCTGAGATTTAGCAGCCTCTTCTTACTTTCTTTTCCCAATGATTGGAGGTTCTTTCAGGGTACGGGGAATGAAACCTGTTGCCTTACTCTATTTGGCATATTGAATAAGCCAGGGGGAGCTTGCCAGGCTCTGTTCGTGCAGGAGGGATACTTTCAGTAGCTTGCCGGGCTCTCCAAGAGGAATATATTTATATATTTCTCTTCACGATTTGCTGTCTACTCTGTGAACCCCACCAGATATGGCGTAGCAGCCATGGAAAACGGGTAGAAAGTGTCCTACAATGTGTGAAGAAGCTAAATGAACAATTACAATCAATTTGTAATTGTTGGAATTTTAGGGTTTAGTTGTACATTTCTATTTATAAAAATATGAAATTTGTCACAAAAGTTTCATTGACAGCCTACTACCAAAATGACCCTTATATCATTTTCTCCCATCCCACCTTATTTGTGGTAACCCTCATAGTATTCACTGTGTATATGAGATTTTGAGTTTAGTCCTTCATTTTCCACATGAGCAAAATTGTCTGAGAATTATCTTTTGTGTCCTGACATAACTCATTTGAAATATTTTTTTCATTTGATGCAATTTAATTAATTTTTTTTTAAATCCTAATAGGCCTAGTCTTCAAAGACCTCTAATACTGTTATCAAGAACATATAATCTTTTTATTTTATGTGTTGGGGCTGGAACAATAGCACAGCAGGTAGGGCATTTGCATTGCAGCGGGTAGGTGTTTGCCTTACATGCAGCCAACCAGGGTTCGATTCCTCTGCCCCTCTCAGAGAAACTGGCAAGTTACCGAGAGTATCCTGCCCGCAGAGCAAAGCCTGAAAAGCTACCCGTGATATATTTGATATGCCAAAAACAGTAACAACAAGTCTTACAATGGAGATGTTACGGTGCCCACTCAAGCAAATCGATGAACAACAGTGCTACAGTGCTATTATATGTGTTATAAAAATTCAGATCCTAAGTTCAACTGCTCTGTCCATATTGAATTTATTTTTATATATGTACTTAAAACAAATTATCTATTTATTTATTTATTTATTTTTGAAGTAGATGTCAAGAGTTTTCACTACCAGGGCTGGGGCAATAGTACAGTGGGTAGGGTGTTTTGCCTTGCAAACTCTGACCCCACTTACCATAATGGTCCCTGTGCACTGCCAGGAATGATTCCTGAGTGCAAAGTCAGGATAATCCCTGAGCATCACCAAGTGTGACCCAATGAGCCAGAAAAAAAAAAAAAGATTTTTCCATAGATTTGTCTTTTTCTGTCATATAGTCAAAGTTTCTTTGCTAAACTAAACTTCTTATATGTATAGTTCATTTCCTAGCCCTGAATTCTATTGAACTAATCTTTGTATCTATCTGCCAATAGCATATTTTAATTGACATAATGTAAAATGGATTTGGCTAGTCAGTTTCCTCCATTTTTCTTAAAATTATTTGAGCTAGTTAGGTTTATTTCAGTCTGTAGAAATTTTATATTTCATTCTACTTTTATAAAAATATTACTAGATTTTTGAGATGGATTGCTTTGAATTAGTTTACTGCCTTAGGTGAGATAGCTATTTCGATCATATTGATTTTCTCATTTATTGTCATGCATTATCTTTCTGCCATTCTTTTATTTTCTACATCTTTTAACTCTTGTTTATGTTTTACAAATGGTTCACTTTATTTATAAATCCCTCTCTAGATATTTAATTATTATTAATTGTGGGACCATAATCAGCAATCTCAAGTACTACTAGCTATGCTGTGCTGCGTACTCAGCCCAGAGAGTGCTCAGGTGAACATGTAGTTCTAAGGTGTCAATCTAGGATTAAAAATATTCACAAAACAACTGTACCACATGGTGTTTCACTAATAAAAAAAAAAAATTTTTAAAAGTTCACAAAAATCACCTTCATACCTGTGCTATCTCTAACACTCTCAATTATTTTTCATGTTATTTTGGAGAAATTACCACCATGAGAGGTCCCTGAAAGTAGAGACAGGAGAAAGTCCTGAACCCTATAGATTATGGCTTCACAACAAAAATAAAACAAAATAACAAAGACTTTAAATGAAGATATGAATGAGACTGAAGCGCTTTATACAGACTTTTTTAATAAAAAGATTTAAAAAATCAGTATTTAGTGATTTATTAGGTAAATTTCTGAAGTGAATACATATGGTAGTAGTCAATGATTCATTTTTTATTTTTTTGTGTCGACGATGAGGGATATTATCTTCCCATCAAGTAAATAAAGGGTAGTATGGGTTAAAATAGAGGATTATGGTAGTTCTGATGGACTCATATCCTGACATTTTATATCTGTATATTTTAACAAGTGCTTAGAGAACACTTAGTAATTAAGCTTATATGGCAAAAAGAAAAAAAAAACAAAAAAGTCACTTAGTTCTGAACTCAATATGAAGAGAATTAATCTCTTCCTTTAATGTACTTTTAATACCAGTTGGAGAGCAACTGAAATTTATTATAGAAAATTAAGCAATGTATAGGTCTACTATGTGTTTCAAGAGACTGATTCATTCTCTGTAAACTTTTGAGGAGGTTTCCTGGTCAGTGTTGTGTTTTACAAAATATGTGAAGTTTTAATTAAAAAAAAAAATTTCTTTTCATCAACAACTTGTTCACCAAAACATATATATATATATATTATTCTAGTGACAATGAAAGCTAATAACATTTATTAGCATGTTAGTCATAATTCAATAGTGAAAACTGAAACTAGAAAATAAATTATATAATCATTCAAGATAGGCAAATTAAAATTTTATTGATTCTCTAACAGTCTTAACAGCTTTGTTTTGTTTTCTTAAAAAAAAAAGATAATTGTGCTTGCCCTTAAGTGCAGCAGTCACTGTCAATTTAAATAAATACTAAAATAGATCCTCTTTGATAATAGTAACTTTTTTTTAAATGTAGTGCTTCTTAGAAATTTACTCCATATTCTGAGTGTTATTTTGATTTAATTGATCTTGGTTTTGTTTATTTGTTATGTTTATTTATTATGTTAGGTATTTTTATTGTTAATGACTCAAGATATCTCCAGTTCAAGCACCTATTACTTAAAATTCTTGCTTTTACTAAAACCATTTAAACTCAAAAAAATTTCATTGAACTCAAAAAAATGTCACTGTCCACCATAATTCTATAGAACAAAATCTTTCTCATCAGTTAACAATGATTGAGGCTAAGCTTAAAAATCTGTCAGTGTTATTACATCATTATATCTTTTTTGCCTAAGATCACACCTTCTGTAGGACAGATGTTCAAAAAGTATTATTTAAATAAATAAATAAAAGCATTTTTTTATTAGTGAAACACCATGAGGTACAAACTTACAAACTTACAAACTTCCGTGCTTGTGTTTCAGTTATACAATGATCGAGGACCCATCCATCCACCAGTGACCATTCTTCTCCATCAATGATCCCAGTAGCCCTCCCACCCCCCACCCTATCCCCACTACCCCACCCGCCTCTGTGGCAGGGCATTCCCATTTGCTCACCTTTTCCTTTAGGGTGTTGTCATTTACAATAGAGGTATTGAGTGGCCTAGAGTCTACTTTCGGTCTATGGTCTACTATCAGTACGCATCTTGCATCCTGGGCTGGAGTGATAGCACAGCGGTAGGGCATTTGCCTTGCAAGCAGCCAATATGGCCGATCCGAGTTGAATTCCTCTGCCCCTCTCGGAGAGCCCAGCAAGCTACGGAGAGTATCTCACCCGCACGGCAAAGCCTGGCAAGCTCCCCATGATGTATTCAATATGCCAAACACAGTAACAAGTCTCACGATGGAGATGTTACTGGGCCCGCTCAGGCAAATCGATGAATAACGGGAGGACTGTGACCGTGACCGTGATCTTGCATCCAAAGTGAGTCCTCCAAACATTCTTTACTTAGTGTTCCCTTCTGTATCCGAGCTGCCTTTTCCCCTAGCATGTGATGCGGGGTTCCAAGCTATGGAGCAGACATCCTGGAACTTATTCATTTTTTTTTTTGGAGGGGTGGTATAGAGTCCTGTATAGATCTATTAGTTCTCTGTCTTCTATTACTTCCTTCAGAGCCATTATTTCCTTGCTGAGTTTTAATCTTCTTAATCTATCCAGGAGTGATAAGGTGGTGTTGAAGCCTCCAACTACTATTGTGTTGCTTGTAATGTCCTTCTTTTTTGTTATTTTCTTTTATTTTTATTTATTTATTTTTTATTAGTGAGACATCATGAGGTACAGTTGTAGATTTAGAAATTTTCGTGCTTGGGTTTCAATTATACAATGATCAAATACCCATCCCTCCACTAGTGCCCATTTCCCACCACCAGGGATCCCAGTATCCCTCCCACCCCCCATCCCCCCTATCCTACCCTTCCTCTGTGGCAGGGCATTCCCTTTTGTTCTCTCTCTCTCTCTTGTTGGGTGTTGTGGTTTGCAAAAGAGGCAATTGGTGACAATCATGTTTGGTCTATAGTCTACTTTCAGCATGCTTCTCCCATCCTGGGAGGATCCTTCCAACACCCTTTATTTGGTGTTCCCTTCTCTATCTGAGCTCCATTTTCCCCTAGCATGTGTGGTTGGCCTCCAAGCCATGGAGTAAAATTCCTGGTACTAATCTTGGCCATTCTTAGGTGTTAGTCTCCTATTTTGTTACTTTATGTTCCCCAGATGAATGCAATCTTTCTATGTCTATCCCTTTCTTTCTGAGTCATTTTGCTTAACATGATACTTTCCTCTTCTCTTTTATTTTAGTGGGGGGAAGGGAAAACCCTATGGTCACCAGAGTTTTTTCTTGATTTTGTGCTCCAGAATCATTTCTGACAGTACTTAAAGATCATATATGGATGGTCCTGGGTTAAAACCAGGCTTGGTCACATGCAAGACAAATGCCTTAACCTCAGTACTATCTTGCTGACAACAAATGTGTCTTTTTTTTTGGACAAAAAGTATGTGTTTTCTATTTACATGTATTTATTTATAAGGTTACATTGGTTTCATTCTATCTTTTATTTTATTTTAATTTATTTATTTATTTATTGAATCACTGTGGGAAAGGTTACAAAGCTTTCAGGTTTAGGTCTCAGTCATGCAAATATCAAGCACATTTCCCTTTACCAAAACTTATTTTTTACCATGAGAACCCCAATAAAACCCCACCCTCCACCCCTCCCAGTCCCTGTGAGGCAGATGAATTCTAGTTAACACTCTATCTGCTTTGATTAGATTCATTGTTTCAATAAAGGATTCACCACTATTATTTAGAGTTTACCCCCCCCCCAAATCAGACATGCTGAGAAAGCATTGTGAAGTGATTTGCTTTCTACAGCTGGGTTCAAGAATTAAATGTTGGTTTTGGATTTCTGCTGTTTTACTTATTGACCCTGGAAGTATTTCTACTGAAAGTCAGATAGTTAAGAAATTGGTTTCTGTGCTCTGGAGTCGTGACCGTGCTGGAGAGCCGCTCGTGGGGGGCAACTGGTGGCCTCGGTAGGGCGTGAAGGGCAGACCGAAACGCCCCCCTTCCCATGAGGTTTTAGTCGCCCCCACACCCCCGGCTCATACTTGCTGTCCACAAGGCTCCCATGCGGCCGCCATCTTTCTTTCCAGAGAGGAGAGGGCAAATGGGGCAACACCCTTTCCCCTCCGGGCAGACATGATGGCCTGGATTAAGGCATAGTCCGTTCACTTTTCTGCTCCAAGCTGCTGGGTTCTGCATTAAGTCCTTGTGCTTCTGGGGCCGTGGCTGTGCTGGAGAGCTGCTCGTGGGGGGCAACTGGTGACTCGGTAGGGTGTGAAGGACGGACCGGAACGCCCCCCTTCCCATGAGGTTTTGGTCCCCCCCACCCCCCCGGCTCATACCTGCTGTCCACAAGGCTCCCATGAGGCCACCATCCTTCTTTCCAGAGAGGAGAGGGCGAATGGGGCAACACACTTTCCCCTCCGGGCAGACATGATGGCCTGGATTAAGGCATAGTCCGTTCACTTTTCTGCTCCAAGCTGCTGGGTTCTGCATTAAGTCCTTGTGCTTCTGGGGCCATGGCTGTGCTGGAGAGCTGCTCGTGGGGGGCAACTGGTGACTCGGTAGGGCGTGAAGGACGGACCGGAACGCCCCCCTTCCCATGAGGTTTTGGTCGCCCCCACCCCCCCGGCTCATACCTGCTGTCCACAAGGCTCCCATGAGGCCACCATCCTTCTTTCCAGAGAGGAGAGGGCGAATGGGGCAACACCCTTTCCCCTCCGGGCAGACATGATGGCCTGGATTAAGGCATAGTCCGTTCACTTTTCTGCTCCAAGCTGCTGGGTTCTACATTAAGTCCTTGTGCTTCTGGGGCCGTGGCTGTGCTAGAGAGCTGTTCGTGGGGGACAACTGGTGGCCTCGGTAGGGCGTGAAGGACGGACCGGAATGCCCCCCTTCCCATGAGGTTTTAGTCGCCCCCACACCCCCGGCTCATACCTGCTGTCCACAAGGCTCCCATGCGGCCACCATCCTTCTTTCCAGAGAGGAGAGGGCGAATGGGGCAACACCCTTTCCCCTCTGGGCAGACATGATGGCCTGGATTAACGCATAGTCCATTTACTTTTCTGCTCCAAGCTGCTGGGTTCTGCATTAAGTCCTTGTGCTTCTGGGCCTGTGGCCGTGCTGGAGAGCCGCTTGTGGCGGGGGCAACTGGTGACTCGGTAGGGCGTGAAGGATGGACCGGAACGCCCCCCTTCCCATGAGGTTTTAGTCGCCCCCACACCCCCGGCTCATACCTGCTGTCCACAAGGCTCCCATGCTGCCGCCATCCTTCTTTCCAGAGAAGAGAGGGCAAATGGGGCAACACCCTTTCCCCTCCGGGCAGACATGATGGCCTGGATTAAGGCATAGTCCGTTCACTTTTCTGGTCCAAGATGCTGGGTTCTGCATTAGTCCTTGTGTTTCTGGGGCTGTGGCCGTGCTCCAAACTTAACTCTGATTTTCAGGGAGAAACGTTGGGTGGTTTACTTCCCATTGATCACTTTGTATATAGAGAGATGTCGCGTGGCCACGTAAGTGGCCGCGTGGTTTTGAGGAAAAGTCCTAGTTCCCGCATACTCGAGCTGTGCTTGTAGAGCCTTCTGGTCACCGGGGTTCCATCTGGGGGAGGCGGGATGCGGTACCTACCCCATCTGGGACCTCCCTATGATCTCGGCTCTTTTTGGAACCTGTTTTATTTTTTTTCTCCGGGAGCTGTGGATCCTGTCCTCCATGTGGCCCTTCTCCGGTTTCATTCTATCTTAGGAGTGCAGTTTCACACCTATTTAAGAAACTGCTGTTACTATACACAATCACCACTAATGTACCCCTACACAATAGTTCATTGAGTTTCTTGCACGCGATCATCCTCCTCCCCTTCCTCTCTCTCTCTCTTTCTAGTAAGTCCAGTTCTCTGGTTGTAATCGATGTAATGTAAGGGTGGTTTTGTTTCTGTTTTGTTTTGTTTAGTTTTTTTGGCGGGGGCCTTCTGGCTTTGTTTAATATAGTGCTTTTTTCTATCCTATTCAACACCTTAGTGAAATCATCTCAAATTGGTCTCTCTAGTTTCTGAGTCTCTGAAGTTCCATTGAAGTCAGTGATGTCAAGATTTCATGCTTTCTTACATCCAAGAAGCACTATGCTATGTATATATCTACAAGTTTATTATCCATTCACATTCTTTTGATTACCTGCATTGTTTTCTTATCTTGAAATATTAAGTAGAGTCACCACTAACTTAGGCATGAATGTTTATTTGGGAAATTCTTTTGTTCTGTATTCTTTTGATAGATATCCCATGGTATAGATTCAGGATCATATAGATGATTTATTTTTAATAGTTTAAGAAATTTCCATACTGTCTCCATACTGTTCTTCAAAAAGGTTGAACTACTTTTCTTTGCCACCAATAGTGTATATATATTTTTCCTCACTCCTTGACCAATGTGTGTTTGTATTCTTTGTGGTATAAGCTATTCATCACAGGTGATGAATCATTATAGGTTCGTTTTATATTTAGGATAATTATATTCAAGTCTTTTCACCATCAGTTTTTTAAAAGGTTGAGTATTTATTATATACTAATCAGTAAGTGTTTTATATACTTAGAGAGACTCAAATTTTCTAGTATGCATATTGTAAAACTGAGGAGAAAGAATAAACACCTTGGGCATGCTTGTAGAATTTAGCTGATAAAATCAGATCTCTTTGTCAAATCATTAGCTATTTACTATGTTCCTCTCTTCAATTAACTATTTAAAGTACTTTAGGCTTTTTAAAACCAATTGTAATAACTAAATGATTAAAAAATATCTTCTTGTAAACATTTTTAGTGCCTATCTCATCTTTATTTTTTTTCAATATCTGAACTGTTATATAGAAACTTAAGAAACATGATGTATGACTTTTTCTAATTCTAATTCTAAAACAAAAAGTGAAATAGAGTGATAGTGTTTACTGAAATGAGTTGATGGTTTTACAAAAGAGTATCTGATTGGGTGTCTCATTTAGGTATATCTATTCAATATGATTTCTCAGGTTTACAGCCTATCAATGGAATGCTAAAACAAAATGAACTTTAGAAGTTCTCCTTGCAATTTCTCTCTACCCTTTTCTAATTTGAGAAGAAGAGAGTTTAGTAACACACTTTAGGACTAATATATTTTTCTGAAAGTAAAAATTACTCATACAAGGATGTGAGAACTAGCTTAATGCACAGAGAATATAACATAATGCAGTTTCTTTGAGATAAAGAAAAGAGGGGGAAACACACACACACACACACAGAAAGCTTATGAAAATGTGAAAGATTCTTTGTGTAAACCTGAGAGAAAACAGTTCAAAACCTGAAAATGGAACTGCGTTTATAATAAGTTTAATGCAAATTCCATTCAGGACACAGAAACAAGATGGTATTTTTTTTATTTGATAAGAGAGTAATTTAAAAGAGAATGTACATTTATCTAAGGTTTCATAGCAAAGTTTCTTAAGGGGATTGAGGTATCTAAAACCTTTGAAGTCTGCAAATTTTATTTTATTTACTCACAAGGATAGAGTTCTAAGTCATTTGTTGCTGTAAGAAAATTGCCCATTAGTGTTTGTATTGATTTGCCTTTCTCCAAATGAAAGAAACAAATGCAATTCATTAGCACTTTATTATTGAATGCCTTTTATTATGTAATATTGGGAACTCAGGACCTTATTAACCTGCAAAATGTTTGAAAGTTGAAAAACTAAAAGATTCTCTCTAGTTCATATTTATAATGAGCAAACATGAGTTTTTAGTCACTGTTCTTTCTGAAATGATCTTATTCCTTCTAACCACATTTATTTAATTGGTTTTTATTTGTACTAGATTTCAGTGAATTTTATCCTTCATCTGTCCTGATCCAAAGGCTACCCAATCTTCAGGAATCAGCAAAAGTGTTCTTTCTTTTGTCAAACTCAATGAATTTGATGTTGGTTCTATCATTTTTTTTTAATCTCAGGTTTAACTGCTCCAAAGATTATCACTACTGTACTAAGGCTTAGAGTATTCAATAATAAGGCATCATTAAGCTGAAACTTTGATTCTTAGGGCAGCAAGTGCCGGATGGCTGGCTTGAAATCTTAGGTCAGCCCTCAACACAACTATTCTACATGGAATTGTCCCAAAGTTACCCTCACTTTTAATGTTTTGCATTATAAAAACATTACCGAATGCAACCTGCCCACACGGCAGAGTCTGGCAAACTCCCCGTAGCGTACCCAATATGCCAAATACCAGTAACAATGATGGGTCTCATTCTCCTAACTCTGAAAGAGTCTTGAATTTGGCACTTTTTTAAAAATCTCAGGGCTAGGACGAAGGAGACGTTACTGGGGCCTGCTCGAGGCAATCGACGAATAACATAAAAAAAATTATTGGAAAATTATGCTGCTATAAATCCCTATGCCATTAGAAAAGTGACCAACTCCAGTTGTTTGCTAAGAATGCCTATTTTTTTTTCTTTTGTGGATCACACCCGGCATTGCACAAGGGTTACTCCTGACTTTGCATTCAGGAATTACTCCTGGCAGTGCTGTGGGAACTATATGGGATACTGGGAACCGAACTGGTGTTGGCCACATGCAAAGCAAATGTCCTACCCGCTATACTATTGCTCCAGCCCTGAGAATGTCAATTTTTGAAAGTTACATATGAGTGAAATTATTTATCTTTCCCTAAATGGTAAACTCTATCTGGAATCTGAATTAACAACTGTGTTTTCCACCTTAGGTAATTATCCTTTCCACTCTGAGTAGCAAAGATTCAATATTTCCCTATCTTAAAGTTCATTTCGGGGAGAACGGACAATGGTCCAGCTCTGAATGGTTATTGATTCTGGTAGTGGAGTGATGAAGTCCTATTTCAACAGTAATATGGTGGCTAGACAGATAGTACAGTGGGGAACATGTTTGCCTTGCTTGTAGCCAACCATGGTTGATTCTCAGCACCCCCGAAGGACTCTGAGGTTGGCAGGAGTCATCCCTGAGTGTAGGGCAATCAGTGAATGAATCTTGAGTATAGCTGTGTGGGCCAAAAACCATCCCCACAAACAGGACAAAACAAAACAAAACAACAAAAGAAAACAGTAATATGGAACTGTTGTAAATCACTCTATCTCAATATAAATTGCAGCATAAAATATTTCTACTGCTACAATTTATATTCTAAAACTAAAAGAAAATACCTGTTCTTTTTTGTTTTAAATGTTTATTTAATATGATGCAATTTATATAATCACTATCACTAGCCTCTCGTTATTCATCGATTTGCTCGAGAGGGCCCAGTAAAATTGTGAGACTTGTTACTGCGTTTGGCATATTGAATACATCACGGGTAGCTTGCCAGGCTTTGTCGTGCGGGCGAGATACTCTCAGTAGCTTGCCAGGCTCTCTGAGAGGGGTGGAGGAATCGAACTCAGGTCGGCCATATTGACTGTGTGAATCAATATATTCAATATTATTTCAATAAAAATCTTTTTAAAACATTGAAGCTAGTAACAACACCAAAGGCTACTATTATCATTTTAGAGTATAAATCATTCATTCAAAATGGAAAGCAGTTTCACTTGAGAAATACTGTTTATGCTGTTTATGTATTTACAGGTTAACTATTTATAAAATAAACTATTATTATTTTTACTGTATTAAATTATTGGTCATATTTTAATATGCAAACACCGATTTAAAAAAGTTAAGGACAGGATGCGATAGCACAGCGGGTAGGGCGTTCGCCTTACAAGCGGCCAACATGGCCGACCCGAGTTCGATTCCTCCACCCCTCTCGGAGGGCCTGGCAAGCTACCGAGAGTATTCGATATGCCAAACACAGTAACAACGAAGTCTCCAATGGAGACGTTACTGGGCCCGCTCGAGCAAAGGACAGGATGGAACTACAGTTACTGGTAATCATGGTCCACTTCTCCGCTCAATACAGGGGATAGCTCCTGGTCATATCAGAGAATACTATGCTCTATTGGGATCAAACCCTGCTTATTGCATGTAAAGTGTAAACTTAGCCCTTTTTTTCAATTATTGGTGGAGGTTGCATGTGATAGTGATAAAGGTTTTCTATAAATTATGTGCTGAGGAACCACTTCTGGTGTTTCTTGGAGAACTATATACAGTGCTCGGGACAAAACAAGCATTGGACATTGCAGGGAGATAATCTTTCTGAGTCCCTCTGGTAAAACTCTTTATGGATTAGTCAAAAGCAAGTGAAAATACATATGTGTGTATATATATATATATAAATGTGTATATATATATATATTGCTTTCTTGAGTTACACCTGGTGATGCTCAGGGTTTACTCCTGGCTCTGTGCTCAGGAATCACTTCTGGCGGTGCTCAGGGGACCATATGGGATACTGGGAATCAACCTGGCTTGGCTGCGTGCAAGGCAAATGCCCTACCTGCTGTGCTATCACTCCAGTCCTGAAAATACATAATTTTAATATTTCTTGGACTTTCTTGGATTTTTTTATTTTTAAAATATTCTTCAGAATATAGTTATATACCTGTTTTATTTGATTACTTTTTATAACATTTTATTTTGTGTATTTAAAAATCACATATTTCTTCTTATTATAAGAAGACAAAATATGTTGCTTCCCAGAAAAAAACTGGAAAACTAAAGAAAAAATCATTTGGAATTGAGGTAAAATGTGGGAAAAATTACAAAAAGTGGATGTAACTAAAAATAAAGCTCACGATGTAAAATCCTACTTTTGCTAAACATTGACAACAATTTTAATTTATATTTTTGTAATAACAATTTTGTAAAAATATTTTTATTAATTCCAAGACTTATATGTCCTTGTAATTTAAAAGTAACTCATATAAATAATACACACCTGTAAAACAGGACATTCCTATGCAATTCATTAAAATCCAGTTTCTTGTGAATAGAGGATAATCAAACTTAAGTGATTTGCTAAAGAGCTGTCTTATGATGTGGCTTGATTCAGACATAGTTTGGAGATTAACAATTTCAAAAACAGCAAATGTAGTGGCAGGGTATTATCATTTTAACAATATTTTTTTTTATTTCAATTCTCATCCAAGCTAAAAATGAGAAAAAGCATAGTCCGATATCTGTTATTTTGATGCTTTGATGGCCGTATCATACTCTTCTCACCGTCTTTTTGAAAAAATGACAGCAATAACATAGGGACAGTGATAGAGGTTCATGGGAACTGTTGTGATAGGGTGTACAGTAACTTTGTACGTCAATACTATTAACATAAACACTATTGTCCCCATATTACCTAAACGGTAGTAATTTTCAATGTCTAAAAAATGTGGTAAAAAGGAGCATCTTAAAAAGAAGAGAGAAGAATCCCTGTAAATAGTAGACCACTAAGAGCAACAAATCTGTATTAGAGTGAGAGAGAAAAATGCTGTTCAAAATAGTAACGTTTTGTAATAGAAATATTTGCAAGATCAAGGACCTATTAATTAATAGGTTTTCAAAATGTTTTAAATTGTAATGGATTTAATAGCTCTCAATGTATGAAGGTTGAGAAAAGTTTTTGCCTTTTTAAATGATTGGGATTCTGTGATTTGCCAATGATCATTTCTACTGCTCATAATTCTAACACCACACCCCATAAACAGTGTGCCTTGGGTTTCCTCACCAGAGAACCCCACTTCCCTTCCCTTTCAAGTCTCCTCAGTTGTGATACACCAACTAAATTGTGCATTTAAGTTCTTTTGTTGTGCTGCATTTTGCCTACTGCTGTGACCTTACTGTGACCTTACCTAACTTTAAGACCTACATATGAGAGAGATTGCTCTATATTGACCCCTTTCCTTTTTACTAGCTTCACTCAACATGATAATCTCTAATTGCATCATGTTGCTGCAGATTTTATGATTTTGTTCTTTCTTAGAGCAGCATTGCATTCCATTATGTAGTTAAGTCAAGACTTTTTGACACATTCATCTGTAGTTGGGCATTTGTGTCATTTCATATGAATATGTACTATATGCATCAATGAACATAGGTGTACGAGACCCTTTCAAATTAATGATTTTGTACTTCGTGGATAGATGATCAGAAATGATATTGCTGGTTTGTACAGGAGTTCTATTCCTAGTTTTTGGTTAGATCTCCATGTTTGCTTTCCATCAAGACTGTATCAGATGACATTTCAGTTAACAGTGAATGAGGGTTTCTATCTCACCACATCTCCGCCATAATGGCTTTTTCCAGAATTTTTTGAAGTATGTCATTTTCACAGGCATGAGATAACATCTCATTGTTACTTCAATTTGCATTTCCCTAATCATCAATGACAATGAGAACTTTTTCTTATTCCTGTTTGCCACTTCAATTTTTTTTGAAAAATTAGACTTAGAATTTTAATTCTCCAAAATATGAATATAATTTTCCATTTTTCTTTTATTTTCTTTTTTGTGTCACACCCGGAGATGCACAGGGCTTACTCCTGGCTCTGCTCTCAGGAATTACTCCTGGCAGTGCTCAGGGAACTGAGAATCTAACCCAGGTCGGTGTTGGGCAAAGCAAATGCCCTATCCGCTGTACTATCGCTCCAGCCCTAAAATATCCTTTTTTTAAAAAATAGGGATTCCACACAGTATTCTGGTTTGCAGAGCTAGGGTCACTGCCACTGATGTTCAGCAGGAGATATAGAGACCACTGGGGTTATCATTAATAGTTAGTTCTTAGAAAACCCACGTAGTGCTTGGATTAATATAACTCTTTCACCTGCTGGGCAGGTGTATTACCACTTTGAGTCCCATCCATAGCCCCTTGATATTTTGTTTTAAGATTTATTAACTGTAAAGAACAGCCATATAAAAGCTAAACAAAAAAGATCTATTGATGGACATTGGATATGCTGACTAGTGAGAGCTAAGTTTTGAAGAGAGGGTAATCAGGAAGAAGGTAGTGGGGAGCGTGGCATGTTGAGGTGAGAGGTGGCAGATGATCCGGGAGCCAGGGAAATGATGTGAAACTTAGATATGGCACAAAGATGACAGCGAAAAATCATGTGTAATGGCCGGAAAACTTGAAGAATAAAGACTTCTAATTTATACTTTGAAGTGTTCATATTGATAAAATAATAAATGTACCTACCACATGCTCCATAAATTCTATTAAGTATATTTTATGTTTGCATGAGTGATTCTTTGTGTGGGTGTGGGGTGAGAAATTAGAAATGGATTCTAGTATCTGTAGTGAAATCGTATGGTCGAGGAATAGACTATTACACTGAAACACATGATTATTGAAAACAGAGATTTTGAAATCCATTCTTTTTTCAGAAGTCAGAGAAGGCAATCTCTGAAAGAGCAGAAGATAGGGGTTTGGATTAGAGGTAATTTTCCTGTCTGTCAAAGTTTTATAATAAAGATAAGTTTAAAAATCATTATCTTACTAAGCTAGAGGAACTAATGAGTTGCATGGCCTTAAGGCAGTCTGTGTAAAATGTGGAAACAATGATAATTCTGAGTCTATCTGTTAAGGTCACACTGAAAAATGACAAAGAGAGAGAGAGAGAGAAAGTGAAAATGATTGCATTTCTGACCTCAAAAGGGGAAAGGTATCTGCACCAGATCATTTAAAGTTGTAGTAAGTAATTAAATTTCAAGTGAAAGTTGGTGGTTAGAATTTTAGAGAGTAGGGAATATTTTTTCATAGTGTAACAAAGTTAAAGTGCAGATACTGAATAAACATAAGTATCATGAGTTTATATTGATTGTATAATGCCACAAACCTTTTATTTTTGTTACTAGGAAAGGTAGAAATACAATAACAAAATTCTAAGGTAAAAGGTAAAGGCCCTCCCGTTGATCGTCGATTTGCTCGAGCGGGCCCAGTAACATCTCCATTGGAGACTTTGTTGTTACTGTGTCTGGCATATCGAATACTCTCGGTAGCTTGCCGGGCTCTCCGAGAGGGGCGGAGGATTCGAACTCGGGTCGGCCATGTTGGCCGCTTGTAAGGTGAACACCCTACCGCTGTGCTATTGCTCCAGCCTAGAGCGATAACAAAATTCTATGAGATTAAAAAGATCATACTGGTAATATTAAATAACTGTATACAAATCATCCTGTATAACTCAAAGCTTAACTTTCTCCAGAAACCGGAACACATTACATGCAAAATTTATTTAGCTTGAGGTAAAACTTTATGACTTAGCATAGTGCTCAGTATTAAAGCATGGAATATATTATGAGTATAAATAATCAAACAAAGAAATCTGGTGAATTTATCCGTACAAAATAGTCAGCTTTAGAATTCATAATGTGGAACTTCTGTCACTGTCACTGTCCTCCCGTTGTTCATCAATTTGCTCAAGCGGGCCCAGTAACGTGAAACTTGTTGTTACTGTGTTTGGCATATCAAATAATTATTATTTAATACTCATTTATTATTTAATACTCATTTATCACTCAAAGTGTCTAACTTAACATTCTGATTTTTTGCACTATTTTTATGAAAGCAACTAGATTGACAATACCGTTAATTACAGTTTTTACGTGTACACCATTTCAACCACACCCATCACCACAGAGCCTGCTTACTACACCATAGTTGCATTCCCTGCTTCTCCCACATTGCCCATGTAAGGTTAAATCTATAGACAAAATCTCTAGTTCCAATGACTTTGGATATTTTTCCCCTTTACTATATTTCCTTATATCCCTATATATATAATAGATACCTTTTAAAACAACCATTGTGCAGTTATGACATCAATACCCATATAGATTATTAAACTACTGAAATTTCACAAATAAGTCAAAGTTAATGGATCACAAGTGTTTTTTAGGGGACTATGCCTTGTGCTCAGGACTTACTCCTAGCTCGGCTCTCAGAGTTAACAGCTGGTAGGGCTTGGGGGACTATAAGGGAAGCTCGGGACTTAACCTAGGTCTGTCATGTGCAAAACAAGCATCCTACTAATAATGCCATTTATATGGTCCTTTTATTTTCTTTTTTGTGCATATATGAATTTAAAAATAAATAGAATGAGTAATTTTATGTTAATACATTATAAAATAACAGGAAATTTATAAATCCTACAATTATGCAATTGACTAAATGTGAGAAGAGAATCAAAGATGTATGAACAAATATCTCTAAAGTATTAGTAGAATATATGACTAAAGATTTATAATGTCACAAATTTTACTCATTTTTTTACATAAATAAAGCTTAGAAATGTAAATCTTCTAGCTGTCAGGTAGATTAAACTGAATATCTCATGGTCAACAGTTTACAGAATTAGTTCATTTTCACAAATTTTGCCTTATGGTCATAATCACTTGTTGTTATTATTTTCAAAGTTAATAATCAAGAAATCCCAGCTGCATATGTACATTAGTACATTTAGTATCTTTAACACTAAGTATGTCAGTCTATTTGTTAGAAATGAAAAAATGCTATTTCATTCAATGTTGCTATAAAGTTGTGTGATACCTTCAGTTACAGGAGTACATATGGGAAATAATGTTTTCTGATTATGTAATGTTATAGGACTAGAAAGCAATAAATAATCACATATAAACTAAGATTAGCTTCTTTTTTAGAGTTGTGAATTTTATAATAAATGTCTTCTAACAATTCCTGTAAAAAAACTTTTAATGTCATTTATATACTGTGCAACTTACATTTTATAAATTGTTAATTATTATTTTCTGTGGATACTGGTAATAACTTGCTAAGTTTTTCTTGGTAATATTTGTGTCCTCTTTGCATTCCCTTACAAGACGTATTATACAGTATATCACTTTCATTCATGCATTCAAGAAATGCTTACTTTGAGATTTCTGTATATCAGAGACAGGTTACCTGACAATATTCTATGTAAAGCTGTTAACAAAATTAAATCTTGGATCTCAAAAGAAAACACTGTAAGAAAAGCCAACATTGGTCAAAAACAAATATAAAACATTACATTTTGACAACCCCTCTCTGGGTTATGTTGTTCTATTCTTTTGGCAGTAATTAGGCTAAGAATTACCTCTGTGCTATAAGGACCCATATGGAGAAAAGTAGTTTCTTCACCTAAACCACACATCCGAAGCCTTCCTTTGTCATTTTCTATGCATACAATACATGACCATTGGCTACCCCTCAATCTTCTTGAGCACTATTCTCCCTCTTAGATACATATACATTTTCCCTGGAGAAGTCCAACATATATGAAAAAAATATTTTTTATATATTTCAGCTTCACTTTTTTCAGCATAAAACCAGACTCCTATTCTATGTTTTTGAAGATTTCTTTTCAACTACCATCACCTAGACTAGATTTTCAACTTGTTTATGTAAATGAACATTTTTCTATTCAGTTGTTACTGTGAGTTTTGGCTGACTGAGACAAGTTAGGGAAATATTCTAGTACTTCCGGTCTGAGTTCATCGTGGGTTCGATAATACATAAGTAGGAGTGAATGTAAAATGTGTTTAGATGATGAATATTATTTCGTAGAAAAAATTTAAAAGAATCAAAAATACTTGTGGTAATAAGACTATGAGAATATTTGGTGATTAATTGGATTAATTGGATAGGAAGTAGGGGATAAGTGATGAAGAAATATGAAGTTTCTAAACCAAGAAATTGATATTGGTAACCCATTCATCATAACACTGTGGCATGAGGGATTGTCATGTGGAGTTGCAAGACATGGAAGTTTCAGGTGAAAAATTTAGATGGTTGCTGTTCCTGTATTTTAATATAACTTGTTTATGGTCCAGAGAGATAGTGCCATGGTTAGGATGCTTGCTTTGCACACTGCTGACATGGATTCGATTCCCAGAATACTATATGGGGCTTTGGCACCTCCAGGAATAATTTCTGAGTACAGATCTAGGAGTAACTAAGGTGCATCATTGAATGGGGCCCCAAAACAAAAATAAAGTCACTTGTCTATATACAAATAGAAATATTAGTGGGGATTTTAATTTATAGGTCTACTGTTTATAGAAGAAAATTGAACTAAACATATATAGCTTCATAAATAAGACCAATGCTTTTTAAATTTACTCCTTTAGCAATTAAAATGTGCTAATCAATACATTTGTGCAATTGAAAAATCAAATAAATCCTTACTTTTTGGACATATGCTTGAAAATACTTTGTTCTGCTTCAAATCTGTATGTATTTAACTAAACCATTGTAGACAAGGGGGTATTTTGTATTACTTCCCCTAATAGGTAAAATAACTCAGAATTTATTGAATTTAAAATAGGGTCCTAAAACTTACTGATAAATGACTTTATTAAACTAATTGCTTTTTCTTTATTTTCATAGTCTGTCACTGTGCCCAAGGGAAATTATATTGGTCTTAAAGGATTTGTTCTCCAAATGACCATGTAGGTCACAACACAAAAACTTACTTAGTTGGTGGAAAATTTATTATTTAATGAATTATCCCCAGTGTCTTTCTGGAAGCTGTATTTAAAATCGCTGATCTATAATTGCTACCCTTTATGCAAATGCATGCACACATAATATATTTCATTTAAAGTCATTAGACACATTTTTCATTCAAATATTCAAAAAGCACTGTTATTTAAAGATTCTATGACAGCATAGATCCATTCTTCAAATATTCTTAAGCCCATTTGTACAATGAAAGTTTGAAAAATAATATAAGGGATTTGTAGTTGGCATTTGGGAAACTAGTAGCTCTGAATTAATTGAAAGATAAAGCAATTTTAAGTTTCATACTTTTTGAATGGCCTTATGTTTAAAATACCCTTGACATAATTGAAATGCCCTTTGTAGTTTTCATCTTTCTCAACTTTGAGACTCTGTTGAGTTGATTTTCTTCCCTAATAATTGCTTTATATTTATAGCACTCATATTCAGGAAAAGGTATGAAGACAGGTGTTGTGGTTCCAAATAATATGACATGATCTTTTTTTAAAAAAAGTCTTTCAAAACTGCAGGAAAGAAGTATTTATTGAATTAAAAGGAGTAGAAAATAGTTAAATTGATGATGGGTTATCTCTACTAATAGTTCAAATACACTTAAAAATTGATTGACTTGGTTCCTTTGTGCATTTTTTAATATTATTCTTACTTTTGCGTTAGTAAATTCTTCTGGAGTTATTATATTGTAACCCACATAGAATGATAATCTCACCAAAAATTATGCATTTTGATATCTATAAGGATATCTTTTATAGACTGTTGTGTTTGTTCTTTTTTGCTTTGTTTCCCTCTGCCTTTTTCATAGAAAATGATACCATCTACTGGACAGACATGGGCTTCAATAAAATTAGCCGAGCTAAAAGAGATCAGACTTGGAAAGAAGATATCATTACCAATGGCTTGGGAAGAGTTGAAGGCATAGCTATTGACTGGATTGCTGGTATAACCCATATTGGGTTGTTTGTGTGTTTGCTTTGTTTTACACCTGTTTTGTTAGACAATCTACTTCATTAACAAAAAAATGTGTCTGATTTCTAACACGCGTTTGTACATCTAATCTATACTTCAGGATAAATGATCCCTTTACTTTTGTAAACTTTCAAACTTCCAAACTTCCTAGTATTTTTGTGCTCTTGGATAGTGCTTGTATACAGTTTAAGCTAATGTAATGTTACTTTCCCCAAATCTCCTGAAAGTGTCTATAAGGCAAGTAAACAAAAGTGTTAATTTGTTTTGTTGTTGTCATTGTTTCATGGCTGATATTAGTTGAAATTTAAAAATATTCCTTCTTTTGAAAGAGGAAGTTTTAATTTGGTATATGCATATGCTTTCTTGTACATTTCCGTGCTCAAAAATTCAATTTCAACTATTGCATGTTAATAATTTGTTTCTTTCATAATGATATGTTAAATAGCCCTGTATTTCTTTTAGGTAACATATATTGGACAGATCATGGTTTCAACTTAATTGAAGTTGCAAGACTCAATGGCTCATTCCGTTATGTAATCATATCTGAAGGCCTAGATCAACCAAGATCTATAGCTGTACACCCAGAAAAAGGGTAATTTTATGACTTACATCTTTTGAGTTTCAAATGAGTATTTTCTTTTAGTTCTATTGAAAAATCTAGAAATAATAAACACATATGTATTTTGAATACACTAATTTATTAATTTGTGTTTGATGAATTAGTATGTAATAAAATTTAAAACTTATTTAATTTTAAATTATTTAAATTAGCATTTAATACCACTATCAATTTTTATGCAGTCCTTCTATGTCTGTCCCTCTCTTTCTAACTCATTGCACTTAGCGATAATACTCTCCATGATCATCCACTTATAAGCAAATTTCATGACTTCATGTTTCCTAACAGCTTCATGTTTCTCCATTGTGTAGATGTACCAAAGTTTCTTTAACCAGTTGTCTGTTCTCAGGTACTCAGGTTATTTTCAGATTCTGGTTATTGTAAACAGTGCTGCAATGGACATACAGGTGCAGATGTCATTTCTACTGTGCATTTTTGCACCCTTGGGATATATTCCCAGAAGTTCCACCTTATGTTCAATCTATCTTTCCCATAGTTAATTGTGCTTTAACTTGTGCTTACAATACCACAGTCATTTCCAGTTCATATAGATAAACCAGAGACTCCCCCCTTTAATATAATGCTTATTTAAACACTTTAAAAAGAAGAATCTTTGGTATGAAGTCCAGTATTTATATTGGCATCTTTTACAATAAGATTTTATGAAAAGTATTTATTTTGAACTGCTATAAATGTCTCTTTGCCCTACAATCAATCTCCGTTTGACCTCATCTCAGTTTTAAACACTTCCTATTTTCTTACTTTACCTATATTCTCCTACCTGTGTTAACTTTACAAAATTGTAGTTCTCTACCCTTAGTGTTGTGTTGCCACACCACAGCTCCAATCTTTTCATCTTTACAAATTCTGTATACTCAGTCTTACTAACTTACTGTTTTTTTGTTTTTACTTTACTGAATAACTCTACATTTTTCCTATAATTCCTGTGAGAATAAATACTATATATGTTTCTATTTCTCTAACACCAGCACTTTGTATAATAAATGGCTAATGGCTCACTGCTCTTTTTAAACAGTTACTTAACAGAGTTTTTATTCAGAAATCTTATAGTACTTGTTGCTATTGTGTTTTTTGTATTGATAATATAACCTGAATTTACATTGACTTTTAAAACAAAAATATTAAAAGCAGGTATTTTCACATTGGTAGAGTATTTATACCTTTTGGGTGGAGAGAAATCTTAATCATGTTGGTTACCAAAAGTATATTAGACAAAAAATATTAAAATACTGAATAAGAATGAAGTCAATCCATGTGAAACATTTAATCAACTCTAATGAAGATTTACAACCTTACCTTTTCTCTTTTCTGTTGACTCATTTTTTTATTATCTTAACATACTTAGCAAGATTTTTTTATTATCTTATGTTAATATTAAGGTCCAGTCCAAAATGTATATACCATATAGCTTAGCAAACTGATTTTTTTTATTAATTAGGAAGACATAAATGTGGTCAATTTTAAAAAGACAATATTATATCAGAATGAGAGTACAGAGGCTAAGGCAAGTGACTTGCACGTTGCCAATCGTATTTGATCCCTGGCACTGCATCTGGCCCTCTGAGCACTACCAGGAGGGAGCATTGAGCACTATTGGGTGTGGCCCCCCAAATTATAACTAAAAAGGTAAACAAAAAATAATAATACAAGAAAACTTTTTTAATCTGTTACAGAAATCAAACTCACAATTCTTTCATAGGACTTTCCTCTTTGACATGCCCCTTTTTTAAAGGGAGTTTTGTATGCATTCATTTAAAAAAATAATAGTTCTATCATTTTATTTTTTTAATTTATTTTTGGCTTTGAGAGTCACACCCGGTGATGCTCAAGAGGTACCCCTGACTCTGCACATAGGAGTTACTCATGACAATGCTCAGGAGACCATATGGAATGCCATGGATCAAACCTGGGTTGGCAACATGCAGGGCAAATGCCCTACCAGTTGTACTATTGTTCCAGCCCCCACTTTGACATTTTAATATTGAAATTCCCCAAGGACTTGTTATTTGGTTTTATTCTATTTGGTGGCTCACCTATACAAATGGTAAATATCCCAATATGTAAATATGAAATTAGATAGTATTTCTCCACTCAAGTCTTTTCTGTTATTTTAGCTTCACTTAGAGACCTTTGACATCAATGCATCACACTTTCTTCTTACAATGTGACATTGACTGACTCCTTTCCAAAAGGAGAACTAGAGCCCCTTTTCATACACTTGCATTTGTGTGGATGGAGCTGAGACTGTGGTGGAAGTAGAAACTGTATAATTTCTGAGACTATAACCTAAAAGAGAAAGAAACCTTTACCTGCTTCCCGGAAATGCACTTTGAAGCAACCTACTCAATTGAAAGGAAGCCAAGCTGCCCATAAAGACTCTTTTCCCTTCATGTTTATAATAAGTTCACCACATCATTTTGTGGAATCAAGTGAATCTCATCTCTGATATAGACTCATGAAGTTCAGTTTAACAGGCATCTTGCTGTTACATCTTGATTTGTGATCTTCTATATATATTTTTTATTAAAATCTAATAAACATCTCGTGTTATCTTGATTCACCAAAGAAAGAAAAAAGAAAGAAAAAAAATAAAGTCTAGTTTTTCTATTTTAGCTTTTCTTTATTCCTTCTATTTTGGTGAAACAAAATAGTTTTTATTAAAACTGATTTATAAAGAAGTGAGGGATTAAAAAGTGAGAAGTACATATTTGAGAGAGAACACAGGTTTCCCCAGAGTGGAAATAGGCAAGCAAAGAAACGTCAAGAAAAGCAAGAAAAGCAGGAGAGATGCATGTTCAATGGATAATAAAGACTTGCAGAGCAAACTAGATTTTCATTTCTTTAAGTATGTTTCTTATCTCTACATTTTATCATATAACAATAATACCTACAGATATAAAAAAGTTGGAATAATTATAGTATGTGCCTAGAAGATAAGCTGAAGCAATAAGATATGAAAATGGGGGTCTCCTGAATTATATTGCTCCATCATACCTAGTCTAAGTTTGAATTGATCCATATATATCAATAAAAGTGACTGCCTGCATTACTCTGGCTCCTCACCCAAAATAGTGTTAATAAGTAAATAGTAACAAAAATGTCAAAATAGGCTACAGTGACAAAAATGGGAAATTACTGGAAATAGAAGAAAGGCTACAAGAGAAAATACAAATTTCTAACTGGGAATCAGGCAGTCTTCTGCCCCCGGGCCTCGCTGTTCCTCACCAGAGCCCCCTTGGAGGGGAGCGGGTTGAGCTTTCCTCCCCGCCCCGACCAGGGCTCCGGCAGCCGAAGACCTCCAGGACCAGCCACCACCATGCTGAGACCACTCTCCGCACACATGAAGGTACTGGCAGAGGGACAAAGTCACGCGGGTTCCGGGGCCGAGACCTCCAAGCCTACTCGAATTGGAGTCGAGCATCTTCCACTCAGATCCTCCAAATTCCAGTAGGCGGGGGTCACACCCACCACCTGGCCCCCTGGCGCCGTGTAATCCCATCAGCGGCCAAGACTCAGAGACTATAAAATCCAGATCCCGGACGAGAACAGTGCAGTCTTCTGCCCCCGCGCCTGGGTGTTCCTTCCCGGGGCCCCTTGGAGGGGAGCGGGTTGAGCTTTCCTCCCCGCCCCGACCAGGGCTCCGGCAGCCGAAGACCTCCAGGACTAGCCACCACCATGCTGAGACCACTCTCCGCACACATGAAAGTACTGGCAGAGGGACAAAGCCACGCGGGTTCCGGGGCCGAGATCTCCAAGCCTACTCGGATTGGGGACGGGCATCCTCCACCCAGATCCTCCAAATTCCAGTAGGCGGGGGTCACACCCAATACCTGGCCCCCTGGCACCGTGTAATCCCATCAACGGCCAAGACTCAGAGACTATAAAATCCAGCTCCTGGACATCTTATCAGGACATCTTTTTATGACATCTTATTATCTCATTCCTACTTTGGACAAACTTGCAGGCTATGGAATGTAGCCTGCCCACAGGGCAGAGTCTGGCAAACTCCCCGTGGCATACCAAATATGCCAAATACCAGTAACAATGATGGGTCTCATTCTTCTAAAGAGCCTTGAATATAATCTCAGGGCTAGGATGAAAGAGACATTACTGGGGCCTGCTCGAGGCAAACGACGAATAATAGGGAATCAGGAGATAAAATCACATATAATAAAGAGGGTAAGGATAGAAGAAAAGAATAGTAAAAAATGCAAAAAAAAAAAAAAAAAAACAAACAAAAAAGAGGAGATAGAATCCATGGAGAAAAATAAGGATAATAACAAAGAAGATGCAATAAGGTATTGGAGGAAAAAATAGGAGAATGAATGCAGATAAACAAATTAGCACCATACATCAAATATTACAGAAACAGATTCAGGAAGGACAATGCAATTCAGAAAGTGAGAGAAGCAGAATGATAAATGTGAAATCACCTGGCACAGGTCTAATTTTGAGTGAGGTCTTAGACTGATTCCTTGGAGAACTGTAAAATGTCAACCTCACTTCAAAGCCACGGACTTCAACCTTTAAACTCCGATCCAATCACTCATTTGATTAAGGGCAAGCTGAGAAGACATAAGGTTAGAAGATTTCTGATTCTCAATACTTCTTGTGGAAGAGATTCTAGCGGCTGTCCTCTGCAGAAAATTAGCTGGGTCAGTTGTTAAGAGTTAAAAGACCAGAAGAAGCTGGGCAGTGGAGTGTTTTAAAATTGTAAATACTAAATATTTGCTAACCCCAGGTTAGACATATTGTATCAATTTTTCCTCCCTTTGATAGTTTTGAAATGTCTTTTTTTTCTTTTTTTTCTCATTACGTCTAAGACTAAAATGCCTGTATCAGATCAAATTTTGTTACTGGGAAGATTAGTCAAATTTCATTTTATATTCTTAAAAATTATTATATATATGTATATACATATATAAATCACACAATTATGACATTAGGGTATATATGTATAAATATATACATATATATATACATTTGTTTGGGGGCCACACCAGCAATGCTCAGGGGTTTATCCGAGTTTTGTACTCAGAAATTACTCCTAGGGGTGCTCTGGGGGTCGTATGGGATGCCAGAGATCGAACCCAGGTTGGCTATGTGCAAGACAATCACCTTACACACTGCTTTAGACCAAATATTTAAGGCCTACAATAAGTGAAACTGAGGAAACTCAGTAATAAAATGAATTGGATTAGTAACAATAAATGAATAGCTTTTTTCATTTCACATAAATTACTATGATTTAATAGTTTCTGCCACAGAATACACCAATTTTCCAGAAATGTGAGTCCAGCAACGGTGTATTTCTGGACACTAATTGGGATGTATATATAGTTTATTAATAGTTATTATCAGTGTTGGAACATTGTATGTCAAAAACACAACTATGAATAGCTTTGTAACTCCTGGTGCTTTAATAAAATAAACTTTGGAAAAAGAATTACCAGTTTTAGAGTTGCAAAAATAAGGAAATTGGGTAAAATGAGGAAAAATGAAAGATTCAAAATTGACAAATAGCACAGGGGTTGATACCAAGTCAGTAGAGAGATGAGAAGCTAATACTGACAGTGGGACAAACCAAGAGCAAAAGACAAAAGCAAGAACAAAGTTCAAGTTCAGCAGACTTCAATAAGGAAGAAAGTATGTATACAGAGATTCCTAAAGGAATTTTCATCTAAATAAAATCATTTCACACACTAATTAAGCTTTGTTGCCCTCCCCCATGTCCTGCCTCCTCCACCCCTGTCCTCCTTACTGTGTAAAACAGAGGTAAAGGAGAAATCTACTTCTCTTTGGTGAATGAAAATGAACTATAAACTAACTGTGTTATTCATGGACTTATCAACATAAGTAATAGAGTTTCTAAATATGTCAGCAGTGGAGAGAAAATTGCAAAATTATCAGTGAAGGGTAAGGCAATTTAAGTTGATGGCTAATTGTGATAGAATGATGATTCTAATATATGAGAAAATGGAATATGTGAATTCATACTGTGAATGTTTGGTATCTTTGTATTAGTAAGTATAACCTTAGGGAAAAAATTCTACTTTTCTTAAAACAGTTTATTTGTGTGTTTGTTTGAGGGTCACAGTCAGGGTGCTCAGAGTTTATTCTTGGCCTACACTCAGCGATCAGTGATCATTTGTGGTGCTGGAACATACTCAAGTCAGCCATGGACAAGCACCCTACCTACTATGTAATCACTCTGCCCCTCTCCTTTTATTTTCTTATATAAGACTCGTTTCCTCCAATGGAACCTTTCCCCTTTCTTTAAAGTAATTTCAGTTTTCTTTTATTTGGAGGAAAAAAGTCATTTCTCTCCATATGCTTATTTCTTAATTTCTCAGAATAGGCGCTAGAGGTATCTTTACTAACGTGTTAGGTAAATTTTAGTTTTTCTTGTTACATTATCAACCATTTGTAAATTTAACAAAAAATAAATTTAAGCATATTTTTTTCAAATGGTATAACACTGTTGCATTTTCCTTGATTATTTTTTGTTCAATATCTACTGAAGAGTTCATTTTTCTGGACCAGAGAGATAGAGGGTAGGGCACTTAATTTGCTTGTAGCTATTATGGATTTAATCCCATATGGTCCCTTGATCCAACCAGGAGTTATCTCCAAATTCAAATGTAGGAATAAACCCTGTCTTTGAATTTGGAGATAATAATCTCCCCACTATCCCTCAAAATTAATTGTTCCCTCTTAATTTTTTTATGTTTTTTTTGTTCTTAATGCTCCCCACTTTGGTATTAAACTATTTATTTATTTATTTATTGAATCACTGTGGGAAAAGTTACAAAGCTTTCAGGTTTAAGTCTCGGTCATGCAATTATCAAACACATTTTCCTTCACCAGTACTTATTTTTCACCACCAAGAACCCCAATATGCCCTCCCTCCCAACTCTCCTAATGCATGTGAGGCAGATAAATTCTAGTTACCACTCTATCTACTTTGATTTGATTCATTTTTTCGACAAAAGATTCACCACTATTATTTAGAGTTTACACCCCAAAATCAGACCTGCTGAAAGGCATTATGAAATTATTTGTTTTCTACAGCTGGTCACAAGAAGCAAAAGATGTCTCGCGGCCACAATAGTGGCCGCACAATTTTGGATTTCTGATATTTCTGATATTTTGGATTTCTGATATTTTACTTATTAAGCCTGGAAGTATTTCTGCCGAGAGTCAGATAATTATAAGATTTGTCTCTGTGGCTCTAGAACCATGGCTGTGCTCATGGGGGCAACTCATGACCTCCGTAGGTCATGAAGGATGAGCTGGGAACTCCCCCCTTCCCATGAGGTTTCAGTCACCCCGCCATGACCGGCTCATACCTGGTTTTCCAAAAAGCTCTGAGGCAGCCGCCACCTTGCTTTCCAGAAGGAAAAAGGCAGATAAACACTTATTTTGATCTTCATATCACATTCTTATTTACTAGTAGCTTTTGCTACATGTATCCTTTAAATTCATTTAAATGATTTCCCTCTAATCTCTAATCTCTGCATCACATTGAACATTCATCTTCATATATATATTTATCAATTTCCTTTGAATGTTTACTTCCACAGAACCTTAACAAGTCTTCCTATCCTTCGTCTTCTGACTTCCATTCTTATACAAATTAGTTCTTATTGTGCATGTTTTTAACTGAATTATGAATCTTTTTCATATCTCCAATAGTGTTTCCTTATGTTTATAAATCCTATCATTACTTCTTATTAGAGTACTCTTAGATTTTTTTCATTTGTCTTCATTGTAACTAGCAAGCTCAGTTTTAACTCAGAGGAAGGAAATCAACAAATACTTTTGAATACTTAAATTTGACTTCACAAACAAGATTTCACTCCATCCCACAAATGAAGAAGTACCTGCATGTTTTCAATATTATTTATGCATATTTTCACTTCAATATTTGAACTTCTATTTTAAAATGCCTTTAAGTTAAAATTAGCTTATGTGTATGTAAATGTTGATATGTTTTAGAGATCATATATCACCCCATCATGGTCACCACCAAAATGTCAATACCCTCTAAAATTGTCTATAAGACCTTTCTTTCTCACTCTTCCTTATACTCTCATTAAAAGGATTTTTTTAAAATATTATTTAAGTCACATGTTATATAAAGTCTCAGGATTCATAGGTAATGACTGAGACACCTTTTCATATTTTGAGTAAGTGAAAACAGGAATTCATTATTGTGCAGAAACATACATGATATGCATTCCCCTAGTATATCACACACACATGTGTCTGATGAATTCAGAGCTGAACAAAGAGACTTAATGAATAGCCTATTTAAAAGCTATTCAAACATTAATTTCTAAGTAATATTACACAGGCATTTAAGTGTCAGCATTCACATAAGAGGAATAAAGTTTAGTATTTTAGTATTCTGCTTGAAATCAAAGCATGGCAGGTAGAATTATCAAGAGAAAAGGTTAGTCATAATGGAGTAAATTAGGTGAATCCAGGATATAAATGTACCTTGAACATTGGGCATAAAGCCTATTTTTGAACAATAGAGATTTGAAGTCTTTAAAATGTAGCCAAATGCAAAATATAAAACATGTACAAATTTATTCCAGTTTATAAAACTCAGTTTCTTCTCCCTGCTGCCTCATATTTGGTAAGTAATGACTACCTTAGAATGTCAAAAATAATGATTTCCTGAAATTAAAAAGAGAATATCTACTTAGAACAAAAATTTCAAAAAGAAATTCACAGTATAATACTAAAAATATTGGTTAGTTTCACATCAGTATATGAGCTATCACAAATACTTTGGGATATTTTTAAACATACTTGATAACATGTTTTTCCATGGTAAAGGTGTTCTGGACATAGGATATTAATTTAAAATTGTATATATTGTCAACTATTTTTGATACAGCGTATATATCCATGCATGTACACATATGCATGCATTTAGCAAGAGAAAACATAAAAATATCAATCCAAAGTTAAACAAAGAAGAAAACAAATGATGGTAGTTTCATAGTGCTAGTTTGTGCTCTTTAAATAACATCATGGTCAAGTAACTCAAATATCACAGTCATGACCCAAATTAAACCAAGTTACTCTACAAAATTTACAACACAAATTAAAATGAGGAATGAAAGGAACGTATTACACTATTGTTTTATCAGACACTTACTGTAAAATATTACTAGAGCTAGATAGTACAGGAGTTAATATACTGGATTTATAAGTGCTCAAACACATTAGACCATCTCCTTTTATGGTGCCTGAAATACCACTAGGAGTGATACCACTAGGAGTCGTTCTTAATTCTGATTTAGCAGTCAGAATTAACTGGCCATAGCTGAACACACACCGCTCTACTGCAGTTTTTTTTTTCTTCAGAACGACTTAGGTCTTTTTTGCCCATTCTTTTATCATATTCTTCATCTTTATTCCTTAACTTCTGAACATGATTTTTCATTTTAACTTCATTAACATGTGTGCTTGTGTGTGTGTGTGTGTGTGTGTGTGTGTGTGAGAGAGAGAGAGAGAGAGAGAGAGAGAGAGAGAGGAGAGAAAGAGAGAGCTAGAAGTGTTCAGGATGCCCTGATCTATCCAAACAACTATATGTGGCTGAAAAAGATGTCAGAAAACTATACCACCTTCGACTCTTTGAGGGAACCCTTAGACCAGACCAAGAAAACCATGCTAACTTACAAACCAGCAAGAATTACATAAAAGAAATCTATGAACTTTCCCTAATTTCTGAGCGTATTTAACCAATTAAAACCATAATCAAAGATGAAAAGAGAAATTTAAAAGATTTTATTTTCTATATGACACTTTTGGTGGCCTGTTTTTTCATGTGAAGTATACAGTAGTTGTTCAATAGTACTGATGTAAGGTAAGTGAGAGACCAGAAAGTAGGTAAATCACATACAAATTAACAAAGGAACAGGATATGAAAAGGGGTGATAAGCAAATGTGTTTTCAGAATCCAGAGGATAAAGAACTTTTATTTTTGAAAAATTGACTTTTTGAAAAAATCCATATTTCTCCATTGTTAACTAGGCATACACATAATAATCATTTTATAAAATCATTCTATGTAGACAATTTATAATTTAAAAAAGAAATCAAATGTTGAATCTTAGAGTAGTAGAAACCTGACTTAAACTTTCAGAAGAAATAACTTAAAAATATTTGTAATTTAGAAACAAAGAGAAAACAACCAACATAGTATATAACTTTATTTTGGTTTAAATTAAATTGCATTCCTGAACTTGCTATAGATATAAAATATTTCCTCATCATAACACATTTACATTTATTTTAAAATCGGTATTGAAACTGTTTCATGTCTTAAAGAGTATAAAATTTTTTTGTTATTATTTTCTTAAGTAATTACCCATTTTTCTTTTTCATTAAACAATACCAGATGGGTCACTAAGTTCAATTTATTTCACATCATCAGTTCTTAGCACATAACAGATATCTAATTTCTATTTATTGACCGAGTAAAAAGTAAATACATTGGGGAATAATCCACCAAATCCAACAACAAAATAAAATATAAAAATAGTATTCAAGGTTATGCTGTCTCTAGACTCTCTTCTTTTTAACAGTGTTCTAAATTCTGTGCTTGAGTTCTTTTTATATCACTAGAGCCTCCAAGCAACAGTAACACATTCAGGGTTTGA
This sequence comes from Sorex fumeus, assembly GCF_029834395.1. Classification (NCBI taxonomy): domain Eukaryota; kingdom Metazoa; phylum Chordata; class Mammalia; order Eulipotyphla; family Soricidae; genus Sorex; species Sorex fumeus. Next base: position 25,336,427 of record NW_026606092.1, read on the forward strand.
ATAGTGATTTGGGATTGGCATGCATTACTTTCTCAAAACAAAATTGCACATGAACAAAGAGGAAATATGGAGAAGACCTCACAGGAATAGAAAAGGTTCTTCATTATATTTCATTCCACAGAGAGGAGAACATATATCAATTTCTGTGTTCATGAGCTTTAGTTATGTTTTACAAAATTATGTATTTTTACCGTGCCCTAAATATATGTGAGTTATTAAAATTGCTAAAGGTCTAAAACATTAAATTCCAAACAACTTTTGCCAAGTAAAAAAACTTATGGTCAAATGAATGCTATTGCTAACATACTGGATATTTAATTTGTTTGGTTTCGATTTTATTACGTTTTTGCCCAGCTAGTACATACTATTGACCCCATACTAGCAGAGGATTCAGTGATATTCTTGATTATCCTATGGTCAAAGCAATTGCATACATGTTTATTGTTGGCATTATTACACATGTATGGAGATTTTTTGTTTTCTCAAGCTTTTCATAGCATATTAATAGGAAGCAATAGTTACTTTATTGTAAAAATCTCAGTCCAGATTTGTGTAACATTAACAGAGATTAGTTTTAAATTAAAGAAAAATGATTCAGACTAGTTGACTTCTAGTAATATTGATATACTTAAACTATAATAATTTAATTAATATTTTCTTAATTATTGTTGGTATCCTTGTCAAGACAAACTTAGCCATGAGCATTTATTCATTCAAATGCCTAAAAACCCGAATTGGAAGATTACACTTGAATAGATGTGGCTCACTGCTGGCAGTTCCTATCTTTGTTGTCTATGCATCAACATCCAGTTATGGTGAAAGAGAAATTGAGAAGTTCTACATGGAGCTGGAGAAGTTCTATAAAGAAGATCACACCTTCTACAAGATCATTGTCAGAGATTTTAATGGCAAGATAAGACCAAGAAGATAAGCCGATGAACTCCACATCGGGACCCATGGCCTAGAATGGAACAAACAGGGTGACAGACTGTCTGAGTTCATCATGTCCACCAAGACCTTCCATGGTAAAACACAGTTCCAAAAGGCTGAATATAAACGTTGGACTTGGGAGTCTCCGGGTGGATGGTTCCACAATGAAATAGACCACATCATATTCAATCGGCAGTTTTGCCTAACCAATGTTGCTGTTGTTCCAAAATTCCAAACGGGATCAGACCACCGTCTCCTTCGTGCAAAATTCTACCTCACAGAACAAGGAGAAAAGAATGTAAAGTTTAAGAAGAGGACTCCCAGAATGACCACCAACTGGGAGCTCTTTGGCTCTGTTGCGGCAACATGGGAAGATGCCGTCATTGACAACATTGATGAGGAATACAATCGAATGATTCAGCACCTCCATGATTGTGCAAGGAATGCCAAGAGAGAGATAACCACAAAAACCAGCCTTTCTTTGAACGCTCTTGAACTTATTCGCCAACGTGGCTTGGCACGTGCCTCAGGCAACCACAAGCAAACGTCCGAGCTGGCAAAACAATGCAGAGAAGCCATCAAGGATGACCTCAAAAACAGGAGAGCAGCAGTGCTGGTAGATGCGGCAGAAGCTGGGAAAAGCATTCCTAATGCCCGCCTGTCCTTCACCAACTACAAGACCAAGATGACTACCCTCCGACATCATGATGGATCTATCACATCTTCCAGAAGGGCAATGGAGAAGATTATTCATGACTTCTACTCAGATCTCTTTAATAGACACGTCTACTTGCTCACATACCACATTCCACATGATGAATATGTCGTTCCCAATGTTCTCCCTTCCGAAATCCAACATGCCATCTCGTCAGTAAAGAAAAAAAGAGCATCTGGCCCAGACAAGATCAGACCTGAACACCTGAAGAACTTACCATCAGTACTCACCAATACACTGGCTCGGCTCTTCACACGCTACCTATCTGAATGCAAGGTTCCATCCCAATGGAAAACCAGCAGGACTGTACTACTATACAAGAAGGGAGACATCCACGACATTGGCAACTGTTGCCAAATCTGCCTATTGTCTGTCATCTACAAACTGTTCACTAGAGTCATCCTGAATAGGATTAGCAGAACACTAGATGAAGGACAACCATGTGAACAAGCCGGATTCTGAAAAGGATTCAGTACCATTGACCATATCCACACTATTACTAAGCTCATTGAGGTTTCTCAGGAGTTCAAGATGCCGCTCTGTCTAACGTTCATTGATTTAAAGAAGGCCTTTGATTCTGTTAAGACGGAAGCAGTCATAGAAGACCTAGCCAATCAGGGCGTACAAACTCAATACATCAGGATCCTTTGTGAGCTCTATTACGGATTCACTACCAGGATCTCATCATTCTACAAAGAAGTAATCATCCATGTCAAGAGAGGGGTTCAGCAAGGTGATACCATTTCACCAAAACTCTTCAGTGCCACCCTCGAGAACATCATGCGACGACTGGAATGGGAAAGCATGGGAGTGAAGATAGATGGTCGGCATCTACACCACCTCCGCTTTGCTGATGACATCGTTCTAATAACAGCAAGCATCAGCAAGCAGCACAAATGCTGACTGACTTTGACCGTGAATGTGGAAAGGTCGGCCTACAGCTGAATCTTACGAAGACAATGTTTATGAGAAACAGCCTCGTTCCTGATGCTCCATTCGCTCTCAACAGAACCACCATCTCCGAATGCAACAGTTATATATACCTAGGTCGAGAAATCAACATGATGAATGACCTGGCACCTGAGTTGCACAGGAGGAAGAGAGCAGCTTGGAATGTCTTCAAGAGCGTTGAAGAAATAACTAAGGACAAAGAACCTCCAGCTACGAGCACATCTCTTCGATTCCACTGTTCTTCCTGCATTAACATATGCCTCAGAGACCTGGGCCCTACGAAAGCAGGATGAGAATGCTATTCGGGTCTCTCAAGAGGAATCAAAAGAGCTATGCTTGGAATATCACAATTCACTCAAATGAGAGATAGAATCCGCAGTTCTGATCTTCGTCAACGCTCAAGAATCAGGGATGCTGCCTCATTTGCCAAGGCATCAAAAATCAGATGGGCTGGACATGTAATGAGGTTTACAGACAACCGCTGGACTAGAGCCATTACTGATTGGATTCCACGGGACATCAAAAGATCACGTGGATGCCCACCTACAAGATGGTCAGACTTCTTTGTGAAGACCCTGAATGATCGGTTTGAGGCTCTGCATGTTTCTAGAACGAACAGATGCCATTGGTCTATGCTAGCACGCAACCGGGATGAATGGAGACATTACTGGCACCCGCTCGAGTAAATCGATGAATAACGGGGATTAAGTGTGATTAAGTGATTTTGTAGACTTATTTTTTCTTTCTACATCCCCTCCTCTTTCCAGTTCTAAGATGTAAGCATTCCTTCCTTGTTAGTTTTTTTTTTCTCAAAGTAAGTCTACAATATTATTCAAGGTAAAATGACTTGAAAAAATAAATATCAGGTTAAATCTAACTAACTGTGGTATTTGTGGCCACCTAGATCTTCCGGTAAAACAATGTTGGATTTCTTGTCATAATGTTTTCCCCTTCTGATATATAGATCTTATATATCTGTCATGTTTGATATGTCTTTCAAGTATCATGTTAAGTGAAATGAGGCAGAAAGAGAGGGCTAGACATAGAAAGATTGCATTCATTTGTGGAACATAAAGTAACAAAATAGGAGACTAAAACCCAAGAATGGCCGAGATTAGTACCAGGAATTTTCTTCCATGGCTTGGAGGCCAGCCACACATGATAGGGGAAAAGGGAGCTCAGATAGAGAAGGGAGCACCAAATAAAGGGTGTTAGAAAGATCCTCCCAGGATTGGCACTCATTGTCTCTTTTGCAAACCACAACACCCAAAAGGAGAGAGAGAACAGAGGGGAATGCACTGCCACAGAGCCAGGGTTGGATGGGGAGGATGGGGGTGGGAGGGATACTGGGATCCGTGGTGGTGGAAAATGGGAACTGGTGGAGGGATGGATATTTGATCATTGTATAACTGAAACCCAAGCGGCACAAATGCTGGCCGACTTTGACTGTTAGTGTGGAAAGGTCAGACTACAGCTGAATCTTACAAAGACAATGTTTGTGAGAAACAGCCTCATTCCTGAAGCCCCATTCGCTCTCAATGGAACGACCATCTCCGAATGCAACAGCTATGTGTACCTAGGTCGTGAAGTCAACATGATGAATGACCTGGCACCAGAGCTGCGCAGGAGCAGGAGGAAGAGAGTGCCTTGGAACGCCTTCAAGAGCGTCGAAGAAATAGCTAAGAGGACGAAGAACCTCCAGCTCCGGGCACATCTCTTTGATTCCACTGTTTTTCCTGCATTAACATTCGCCTCAGAGACCTGGGCCCTAAGCAAACAGGATGAGAATGCTATTCGGGTCTCCCAAAGAGGAATTAAAAGAGCTATGCTTGGAGTATCACGTTTCACTCAAATGAGAGAAAGAATCTGGAGTTTCGACCTCAATCAACAATCAAGAATCAGGGACGCTGTCTCATTTGCCAAGGTGTCAAAAATCAGATGGGCTGGTCACGTAATGAGATTTAGAGACGACCGCTGGACTAGAGCTGTTACCGACGAGATTCCACAGGATGTCAAAAGACCACATGGCCGCCCACCTACCAGATGGTCAGACTTCTTCATCAAGATCATGAACAATCGGTTTGAGGCTCTTCGTGTTCTTAGAACGAACAGAAGCCATTGGGCTATACTAGCATGCGACAGGGACAAATGGAGACGTTACTGACGCACACTCAAGCAAATCGATGATTAACGGGAAGTCAAGTAATCAAGTGATAATTGAAACCCAAGCACAAAAATTTGTAAGTCTACAACTGTACCTCATGGTGTCTCACTAATAAAAAAAAAAAAAAGGATGATATGCTTTTCAAGACTAATAATATACCTGGAATTCTAGCCACGACTCTGTTTTTATCTGTCTGTAAAATTTCAGTATATTTATTTTATATAACATTTTAGGTAGAAATATACTGAAAATAAATTAGAACAAAAAGCGTAAGTGGAATATATATATTAGCAGTATTTTGAATATATTTTTCATAATTAAAATGTAACTTTAATAAGTAGATGTAAAATATGAATGTAGCATTTTTGTATTCTAATTTGTAGTCCCACTTTCTTTTCGCCATCACATCTGTAATTTTTCAAATTTACTTTTATTTGAATTAATTGCTAATTGCTCAATTTATTATTTTAATAGTTACTTTTCTCTGACAGTTGAATAAAAATTATAGTGCAAAATGTACTATATTTTTTCTGAAAATATAAATATCTAAATACAGACTTTGTTTTTGTTGGGGCCAGAGTGATAGTACAGTGGTCGGGGTGCTTGACTTACACATGCTGACCTGTTTCAATCCCTGGAATCCTATATAGTTACCAAAGCACCACAGGAGTTATTTCTGAGCACAGAGTCACAAATAAGCCCTGAACATCGGCAGTTTGGCAGAAAGAAAGAAAGAAAGAAAGAAGGAAGGAAGGAAGGAAGGAAGGAAGGAAGGAAGGAAGGAAGGAAGAAAGAAAGAGGGGGAAAGAAAGGAGGGAGGGAGGAAGGGAGGAAGGAAGGAAGGGGAGAAAGAAAGGAAGAAAGAAAGAAGGAAAAGGAAAAAATGAATAAATATTGTACTTGTTGAAATAATTAATGAAATGAATTAATCAATAAAATAAATTATGAATTTTCTGCTTTGTCCACATTTTCTTTTAGCATGTTGTGTTACTAACACTCCATATTTTTCCTATATTTCATTTTTTCCCATTATATTAATTTTTCTTTATTTCAAAGACTATGGTATAGGGATTTACTAATGAAGACCCTACACTATTTCATTTCATTCCACATTCCTTCAACATTGCATTCTATGCTATGAGAATATTTAAATAATAATGCCTATTTTTAAGAATTTGTATAAGATGATCCCATAGATAAAAATTTATAAAATTTAAAGTGAAGATAATTATATTTAGCATTCTAATTGAACAGAATTGAAAGTTATCTTATCTCGCATACTATTTATAAATTAATGTTTACTTATCATTAGTTCATTTTTAAATTTCTTATTCAGTGCTTAGAATATAATAGAAGTGAATGAATAATAAAGAAGAAGAAATAGAAAACATCGGGGTCTTCATTGTTTCAGAGTCTAGAAAAGACAAATATATTATTATAAAAAGCATTGTGAGGAAATAAAGTACAATTTTTACTCTAAAATCCATGTTCTGAAGCAGAATAGATGGTACAATAATCAGAGAAGACATTGGGTATTCTTTAAGGAAAATTATATTTAAGATACAAAAAGTTGGAGTAGTTAGGATCATCGATTGTAAAATACTATTTCCAGGGAGAAAATCATGTACCAAAAGTAATTAATTGGATAGCATTTTTAGTCCATCCTCTTGACTTCTATGTATTTTTTACAATTAATATTATTTTTTTGCAAACACAAAATTGAATGTTACTATTAAAATGAATTTTTATTTTGTTAAAAATGATTCTGTTAGTGTTCTTACTAATATGCATTTGTATTTGTCTGTATTTTATTATAAATCAATATTTTAATTTCAGCTATTTTTTCTGGACTGAATGGGGACAGATGCCATGCATTGGAAAGGCTCACTTGGATGGCTCGGAAAAGGTTGTCCTTGTAAGCATGGGAATAGCGTGGCCAAACGGTATCTCCATTGACTATGAGGTCTGTTGGATTTCTTTTCTTAAATATTTAAAGTTTATTAACTGCCAACTTGTATTAGTTCACTTTCTCTGTTTCTTTATTTTCTTAATAAGAAGCCCAATCAAAAACAGCTTGTTATATTACTTTTCAATCGATCCTTAGGAAAATAAATTGTACTGGTGTGATGCTCGTACAGACAAGATAGAAAGAATCGACCTTGAGACTGGAGGGAATCGTGAGTTGGTGCTGTCAGGGAGCAATGTGGATATGTTTTCAATTGCAGTCTTTGGGGCTTACATCTACTGGTCTGACAGGTAATTTATTTTTTCATAAGTACTTGAGTCTCAAAGTGTTATTTCAGTGCCAGTGGCTTTCCCCTTGTAGGATTAGTCATTCCTTTACAAGGTCATAAAAGGGATCTCACAAACCATGTGATTTCCACAGGAAAGGCTGACACTGTTGCTATTCCAGGCTCAAACATTTCAGTGTCACAGACTCAAGTTCTTTTCCCTCTTGCTAGATATCTGTTAGCTCCCCCACCCCCAATTTTATTTTGTTAAAGCATAGTGAGTTGCGAAGTTATTCATAATTGATTTTTGACATACAATGTTCTATTACTGATACTGCCCTCCATGTCAGTTTTCCTCCATCATTTTTCCCAGGTTCACTCTCCTACCTCCTTTTCCCCAACCCCAAACTACCACCTTGACACATTTTAAATTTGATTATTAAGGTTTGGGTCTCAAGATTTCAGTGTTGTTAACTCTGTGGTTTCGAACTTTAACAGCATCATCCCTTAACACCACTGATGTACCTAAATCTTCTTAATTGCAGCCTATTTTTTTCTCATCTATCACTTCTCCCCTTCATTCCTTCTTTTCCCTGTACTCTGGGACCAGGGATGATCTAGATTATTCCCGTTTAATCCACTGCACTCCCTCATCTAGTTACTCCAAATACCACATATAAATGACATTATCCTGTATTTCTCCTTATTTTTTGGCTCACTTCATTTAGCATGGTATCTTTCAATTCCATTTATTTTGCAGCAAATTGCATGATTTCATCATTCCTTACAGCTGCATACTATTTCACTTTGTTTATAGACCACATCTTCATGACTCACTGATTTGTTTGTTGAACATCAAGTTTCCAAATATTAGTTATTTATTGACTACTGCAATGAATAGTAGGGTGCATACATTCTTTTGAATGAATATTTTTTTGTCCTGTGCGTAGATACCCAAAAGTGGAATTGCTGCATTGTTTAGTAGGTCAATTTTAAGTTTACTGAGAACTCTCCATGTGGTTTTCCATCAGTACTGAACCAGAAAACATTCCCATGTGCATTGGATGAGAATTCTCTTTTCAACATATCCCTGCCAACAAAGATTGTTCTCATTATTTTTGATATGCACATCCTTACTTGTAATAGATTGCATCTCATTGCCATCTTTATTTAGATTTCCCTAATAATGAGTGATGGCAAGCATTTTTACATGTGCCTGTTGGCACTCTGTTGGTCTTCCTCAGAGAAGTCCCTGTTCATTTCTCTCCCCATTTTTGATAGGGTTTTTGAATTTTTTTCTGCTCACCTTTGTGAGTACTTTATATGTCATTGATATTAGTCCTTCATCTGATGTGTTGGCCAAAAATATTTTCTGTCCTTTAGTTTTAACCTGTATTTCTTTTGCATGCAGAAACTTTTTAATTTGGTTATAGGCCCACTTATTTAGTTGTTTTTTTTTTTCTGTCCCATTTGCCAGTGGCAATTGCATAATTAAAGATTCTTTGGAGATCCAGATCTTGGAGTATTCTGTCTAAATTTTCCTTAGTGTATTTTATAGATTCTGGTCTGATCTCAAGGTCTTCAATCCACTTTGAATTGACTTTTATGTAAAGTGTGAGATATAGGTCCAATTTCAATCTTTTACATTTAGCTACAGAGTTTTGTCAGCAACTTCTGTTGAAGAGGCTGTTTTACTCTATTTCATGCTTTCAGCACCTTTGTCAGCAATTAATTGACCATTTATGTAGAATTTGTCATTGAATATTCTATTATGACCCATTGGTCAGAGCATATCCTTATTTTAATGCCATTCTGTTTTACTCACTACAGCTTTATTGTATAGTTCAAGTTAGGAAATGAGATACTCCCATTTCCTATTTATCAATATAGCTTTGGTGTGTCTTTTATAATTCCATACAAACTTTATTGTACACTATTCTAAATCGTTGGGGAATGTTTTTTGAATTTGGATGGGGATTCCATTCAGCCTATATAGTAGTTGACAGAATTTAACATAAAAAAAACTGACTCAGTTTAAGTTTTTTAGAAACTGTTGTTCATATATGCTCAATTTTTTGACAGAGCACATGCCAATGGATCCATAAGAAGAGGCCACAAGAATGATGCCACAGACACAGTAACCATGAGAACAGGTCTTGGAGTCAACCTGAAGGAGGTTAAAATCTTTAGCAGAGTAAGAGAGAAAGGTCAGCACTCATGCAACTGCATTTTAAGTTATCCCCTTTGTCTCTGCCTCTCTCCCTTTCTCCTACTCTCTCATAGGGCCTAAAATCCTCAAAGCACAATATTTTTACATCCAATTTTCTATAAAAGTCACATAGTAGCCTAATGAAACAAAAATGTGATACTTTCTCACATACATATTGCAGCTCTCTTTAATGCTTCCAACATCTGTGTTATATATCTGGTCTGTCTTCTAGATAGGTTTGGGCTAAGAAATATAGGAAACTGGATATATATCCAGTTTCCTATATATATATCTGATATATATATATGTATATATATATATATCTGACCCGAGTTTGATTCCTCCACCCCTCTTGAAGAGCCCAGCAAGCTACCGAGAGAATCTCGCCCGCACGGCAAAGCCTGGCAAGCTACCCATGATGTATTCGATATGCCAAACCCAGTAACAACAGGTCTAACACTGGAGATGTTACTGGGCCCACTTGAGCAAATCAATGAATAACGAGAGGACCGTGACCATGATATATATATATATATATATATATATATATGATATGATATGATATGATATATATATACATGTATACATATATATTTAGTGAAAATATAAAGGAGAATTAGTAAATTAGAGATACAAAGCAACTAATATCTGTTTGAGGTGATATTTGCAAATACTAATTGATTATGACTCCTCAATTTACTTAACATGACACATATCTGGACATCACTTCCTTCAAGCATACAGGTGAAATTAAAGGCATGATTATTTTGATAATTTTTTCAAAGTTAATTTCTCATAAAATTAATTATAATAACGTCTGGACATCAAAGGAAGACATAGTACGTTTAAAGATAATATATTCAGAGTGGAGAAATAACCTGATGAACAAATTATAATACCATATTACATCTTCACTCAAAACTGGGGTGCAAATGTTATGCAACTATTCTTTATAGGTTAGACATATTGGGGCCATCAATTTCTTTAATAGTTTTCATACTTCACAGGCACAGAATTTAAAATGGTGCATGATTTTTGTTAGATTCAATTCGTGCATGGAATATCTAAATTACTTAGGCCAAACATTATAAGATTTAAAAAGCTATTATATCAGATATATTTTGAAAATGCCTTTTACACTTAACTGACTGATTTTATTGATTTTATTGGGATGATATGTGATGTAGAATAAGGTGATGTTTACAAGACAAGACCCAAGATTTTAACTCGTATAAAAATAATTTGTAATATGAGTCTGTTTACTGGCTGCTCTAAGATTTCTTAATGGTAAAGTAAAATACTCAGCATCCTTTATAATTTGTTTCTAACCAGTAAGACCTGTTATTTTTAAAACTAAAGTAAAACCATCAATGTGTGTATCTTCTTTATCCTCTTAGGCACCAATGTCTGTGCCAAAAACAATGGTGGATGTCAACAACTCTGTCTTTATCGAGGAAATTCCCAGAGAACGTGTGCATGTGCCCATGGATATTTGGCAGAGGATGGAGTTTCATGCCTGAGGCACGAAGGATATTTGCTATATTCAGGGAGAACAATATTGAAAAGTATTCATCTTTCTGATGAAACCAATTTAAATTCACCAATAAGGCCATATGAGAATCCACGTTATTTCAAGAATGTCATTGCATTGGCTTTTGACTACAATCAAAGAAGAAAAGGTACTAACCGAATCTTCTACAGTGATGCACATTTTGGAAATATACAGCTTATTAAAGATAACTGGGAAGACCGACAAGTAATTGTTGAAAGTAAGTAAGCACTTTATATATGTAAATATGTTTGAACATTTTAATTCAAATGATTATTTTTTTAATTAGTGGAGAAATTGCAGTGGTAATTGCATGTAGCAATTACATTTTCCTGGAGTTTATATTCAAAACTGAATGCAACTATATCATTCAACTCCCAGAAGTTAAAGAAGCAATTAACTGTGAGCACATATATCACATTTATTATGATTATTAGCTCTAGTCAAGAAGCTTCCAACATATTATTGGTAATATTTTCCATAAATCAGTATTTTAAAACTTGTTGAAATTATGTTTTATTCAAAACTATTCTAATTTTAATTTTTCTTGTGGGAAAATTGTATCTTGAAAAATATTTGCCTAAATCATTGTTAGTATTCTATAATTTTATAAACGTGCTTCATAAATCATAGAATTTATAAAATTTTAAGTAATTATATTTTAAAGTATGCAATATTTTATGGCAAAAAGTAATTTAAAATCAGTGTTATTTGAATTTTTCATATAGTTCAGGGAAATATTTGTTCTCTCAGCCAGCTTTTATGAAGATTGTCTTTGCGTTTTCAAACAATTTCTTTCTTTTTTCTACTGACTTCCATAGCTCAACTCACTTTTTCAATTTCACAATGTAGTGAGAGGCCAAGTTTTTCATTACTTTTAAAGTTACAAAACAATATATACAATTACTGTAAAGTGTCCAAGCAATATGGATACAAAAATAAAATTTGCTGCAGTATCGATTCTATTCACTTACCCAAATTGACAGCTGCCATAATTCCAGAAATATCTTTATAAAGCGTTTTTATGGATGGCTTATATTGCTTGTCATTTTAAAATGGAATGATCTTATATGTACTTGACTTTGCCTTTCCCCCCACTTAAATATCTTGAAAAATATTTCATTTTCATGTGTAAGGTTCTACGTATGTTATTCTCTTGAAAGTCCAACCTAATTATATGCTAAAGAGAATTTATTTCCTTTGAAAAACTTATATTGTTCTTAGGTGCAATGTCAGAATGCACATTTGGGTGTATAAATGTATGTATACACCTATATGAGTATTTCTTTATGGTAGAATAATAGAAAAAAATGACAAAGTTGATCAGTTGTTATTTTTTAACCTGATTAAATTTCTCTTTTAAAAAGACTGTAGCTATATCTGTATTCATCAGTACCTATGAAATGGCCTATTTACCCATATTGTCACGGATAATGATTTCATAAGCTTTAGTAGCCTTTTATTAATGTATAAAGAATCAACTGGATCAGAGCAATATTGAAGAAGGTTGGGCACATCCCTGTCATAAGGCTGAACTGGGTTCAATCTCTGGCAGTCCATATGGTCCCCTGAGCACTACCAGTAGTGATCCCTGAGCCCAGAGCTAGGAGTAAGTCCTGACTATGTCCAAATGTGACTCAAAAACAAAACAACAAAACAAAATCAACATAAATGACTGAGTATTTATCTGATGACTGGCATTTCCAATTTTCTAGAATATTTACTCATATGTAAACTGTATTTAAGATAAAATTTTATATTCTTATCCCATGCTCTGCCTGCCAATATTTATTTTCTTCTCTCAAATTTAATACCCTTCACAATTCTCTTTGCATATTCAAGTCTTACATACTCTCTCTAAAACTGATTCAATGTGGGAGTCAGAACAATAATACAGTGGGTAAGGCACTTGTTTTGTTTTGCACAGGGATTATCTGGGTTTAATACTTGGCATCCCAATGGTCCACCCAGGGTCTGCCAAGAGAGACCCCTGAATGCAGAGTCCTGAAAATAGCTGGTTGTGGCCAAAATCAAAGAGTATCTGATTAAATCTATACCTTATATGCATTATTGTTTCTTTATTATCAATTAGAATAGTTATCAAAAATCCATGCTAATCTATATATTTCAATAAATGCTAATTTTTGTTATGTGTGGAGGGGTAGACAATGAGGTTATATTTGCTTACAAAGTTAAATTCTATATGTACTGGTCATACAAGATGAAAGCTGTTTGAGATGTGCTTATTCTTTGCCTATATCTCCATTAATAATACATTAAAATATTGTTTAAAATTTCATTTCCCAAATCCCATGAAGTTCTTAGTTGGAGATGCTCATGTGATAGACATAATATGTTGAATTTTTAATGTAGTCATTTTTTGTGCTTCAGACGATTTGTAAGTTATGATGAATTTAAGTATGGCTGTCGTCCATATAGGCATTTTTAATTTAATGGTTATAAAGAAAACTATGAGTAAAAATTATTGGAATTCAATACAATTTAAAATATATGGAAATCCTTAAAAAATGTCAGGGGAAGAGAAAGATGCCTCTAAACTAGTTTGAAGAAATTTAAAAGATCAATGGAAGTCTGTAAGTTGATTAGATCAGTTGGAAAACGAGGAAAGAAATATTGTTCTAGAACTGTGGTCCTCAAATGTGGTTCAGGAATCCTAATACATGTTCAATATTATTCTTTTACTTATACTAGCTCTTTACCCAGTTCACTGTGTTGACATTTTCACTGAGTGTAAAAGTCATAGTGGCTAAATTGCTGACTTCTTTGCACTAATGGAAGCAAGGCTAACACTTTATACTAGTAGTCATTACATTTTCCACAGCCACTAATAATAGAATAAAATGCCAGTTTCACTTAAAAGCATCCTTTTAAAAAGGGGGGGATGAATTTTATTAAACTTGTGACCTCTTCACTATACATCACTTAAATATGATGAAATACACATAAAAATCCTCAGTGCATTCTGTAGTAAAATGGCCACTATTCATTCATATGATTGCTTGAATATATTCCTCTTTTAAGAAATAAAACTTGTTTACCCGAAAGAGTGAGGAACAGACTACGGTTATTCATACCTACATGTGTAACAGATATTTTTTGAAGGAAAAATCCAGTGAATATCATTGTATGAAAAATAGACCACAGAATCTGTTGTAAAATAATTTGTTAAAAAGTGAAAATTAGGGTTGTGGAAGATGTGTATGCACCATAGGACAGGAGGAAACATAGGATAATTAAGGTGTCACCTGTCATTTGATATGATTAGAGCTTGGATTTTATAACATAAACTGGTGTTTGATTAAAGGTGAAGGCCTATGGAAAGGGGATAATATTCAGGGTTTTTCCAAGACAAGGCACTGTGTCTGTCCTGTAGCACTGTCCTCTCGTTTTTCATCGATTTGTTCAAGTGGGCATCAGTAACGTCTCCATTGTGAGACTTGTTGTTACTGTTTTTGGCATATCAAATATGCCATGGGGAGCTTGCCAGTGTCTGCTGTGCAGGTGGGATACTCTCAGTAGCTTGCAAGGCTCTCTGAGAGGGGCGGAGGAATTGAACCTGGGTCGGCTGCGCACAAGGCAAGCATCCTACCCGCTGTGCTATAGTTCCAGCCCAAGATAAGGAACCTCAAAAAATAAATACAATGGTTTTACTAACCTATTATTTACATACCATATAATCAGTCATTAGAAATGTATAGTCAGTCTGGAATGACAGTGCAACAGGTAAGGTGCATGCCTTATAACAGCAACCAACCTAGGTTCAATGTCCAGCACCATTTATGGTCCTCTAAGCACTGCTAGGAGTAATCATGAGCACAGAAAGATTTGGCTCGGATCTCTTCCAAACCCTGGAAATTAAAAAAACAAACACCATAATTTAGGGTCACTGTCACTGTGACTGTCCTCCCATTGTTCATTGATTTGCTCAAGCTGGCCCAATAACATCTCCATTGTGAGAATTGTTGTTACTGTGTTTGGCGTATCAAATATGCCACGGGTAGCTTGCCAGTCTTTGCCGTGTGGGTGAGACACTTTCGGTAGCTTGCCGGGTTCTCTGAGAGGGGTGGAGGAATTGAACTTGGGTCAGTCATAATTTAGGGTAGATTGCATTATTAATTTTTAAAATTATGATTATACATATGTATGATACTTTCCATTTTAACTACTTTAAGTATATAATTCAGTGATATCAGTTGCAGTTATAGTTTTGTGCAACTCACCATTTTCTTCCCTCTGAATTTTGTTTATTCTAGTTATTTTATTTATGAGTAGTCAAAATATATATAAGTGTAATTTTATTTAATATAATTATTTCAAGTTCCATCCTTATAGTACATAGGAAGAAATTTGCTCTCCCCATTTTATTTGATGAGTAATATTATATTTTATGAAAAGAGAGATAGCACAGTGGGTAAAACAATTGTCCTGCAGGAAGTCAACCTGATTTTGATCCATTTCACCACATATGATCCCCAAAGAATGTCAGGAATGATCCCTGCGCATAGAGCTAAGAATGAGCCTTCAGTACAGCTAGGTGTGACTACAAAGCACAAAGATAGATAGATAGATAGATAGATAGATAGATAGATAGATAGATAGACCTATTTTGTATATACATATAATCATAGAGAGAGCATTTTATTTATATATCCAGCTGTTTTTGAAAGCTCAGATCATAACCACCTTTTGATTATAATTTTTTAAACACTGCAATGAAAATTGAAATAGTAATACCTAAATTAGAACTCTTTTTTAATTCAACAGATGAAGGTAAAAAAAGTGTTGATATATAGTCATATTTTGCTTTTTTGAGCTTCACTGTGTCTGTGTGGTTTTTATTGTAATTGAAGTGTCCCATCTGAAAGTAAAAATGTGATAGAATGAAGTCACAACATGGAAAATCTTATTTCTACAGCACTAAATTAAGGGGAAATATATATTATATATATTTATATTATTTTACCATATAAATTGTGGTATATGCATATCATATCCTTTGATCAGTACTCTTATCCATAAAATTGAAACAAGGGGCTGAAGGGATACAAGGGTTAAAAATGCTTTGCTTGTAACTGTTCCACCTCTATTCCCAGAGCCACAAGGCTTGAGAAGCACCTCACCATTGGTCCATAGCTTTGAACCACCGACCTAACATACTGCCACAAATCCAATTGACCCACTGGGAGATACGGAAAATAAATAATAAAAAAATTACAAAATAAAAAATTAAATAAAAACATTTAAAACCAGTAACACTTTGGTGATAGTCACTGTAGGTATAAACTCACACTTCTAGGAAAGAAAAAAATAGATACAAATTCAACTACAAATTCTACTTTGCTTTTTTCACTACTACTGCTATTGTACATTTTTTCACAATCCATAATTATTTTCTTGATGATTTTATGAGACACCATATATAAAGACGTTATAAACAGTAAACAAAACTTTATTATACTTCAAATCTTTTAAGTTTGTGATGTAATTGTGATTATTTAAGTGAATCTTTATCCTTAATTATTTTTAGAGAATGCATAGTGGATAGCCGTCTGCCTTGCACGTGGCTGACTCTGGTTCGATTCCTCCGCCCCACTCAGATAGCCCGGCAAGCTACTGAGAGTATTCAGCCCGCTCAGCAAAGCCTGGCAAGCTACACGTGACATATTAAATATGCCAAAAACAGTAACAACAAGTCTCACAATAGAGACGCTACTGGCACCTGCTTGAACAAATCGATAAACAACGGGAGGACAGTGCTACAGTGCTTAAACAATAGGAAGTAATGAAATAATTTCAGACATGAGATAGTAGATGAAGGTGGACTAGAATTATGAAGTAAGTTAACATTACTAAACATTAATAATTTAAAAGATCTTTTGGAAATACTTTCTTTACTACCCCATGCCCACCTAGACATTGCTGATCCATTTAACCATCACAATCTTCTTTAAATTCAGTAAGATAATTTATAATGTAACTTGACTAAAAACTGAAACCAATAAGCATATAAAACAACCTGCCATCTTTCTCCAAAACTAACTTACTGCACACAAAATTAATTCTGTGGCAAATTTTCTTTTATTATATCTACAATAATACAATTTATACTGTAAGTATATTTTACATTACCAGAAATATGAATCCATAGAAATGTGTTCTAAGTACTTAAGTGTACAAAAAATTCTCTCAATACTTTCCAAATCAAAATTCAAATTTAGATCCTCCACATATTTGAATATAGGTGAAGATTTTTGCTTTTGTATTCTAACTCATGAGGAATGTTTTTTAAATTTTGAGATTAAAATGAAAAAAACGACTGAATAAATTTAATGTTATTAATCACTTACAATATGCCATCTATCAAGGAAAGCTAAAGAAAGATGAAAAGATCTCGTTTCTGGGCACTGTGAATTCAAAGTGGGGAAAAAAAAGAAAAATACAATGTTTATGTTTGTTGCATAATAGTGGTTACTTAATAACTTGTTTAAACTCAAAACTTGGATTTTATTGTCCTATGAAGTAGTGAGGCTAAAATTAAATACCAAGTGAAACCTGAGACATTTTTCTTTGGAAAATTATAAATGTAGAGGCTTATTGACTATAGAAACAAACTGTGAACTATCTGGACACCAATCTTTTGCCAGCCGATGGTTCTTCAAGTTCTCCTATGCACTGTTCTGCAAATAAACAAACACACAAATAAACAAAAAATCAAATAAATCATGAGAAGGCTACAGGATAAGGCCCGGAGGTCATGGGTAGCCAACTTCAGAATCATTTACCTGAAAGGAGTGAGTTTCTGAGCAGGTTAAAAAATAACTCATTTGCTTAAGAAAAACGTACAAATTCATCTCTATAGCATAAAGTTCTTCAGAAGAGAAGTGGGAAACAAATCTTTTATCAGATACATGAAACTAAAAATAATAGAACAATCTAAGAGAGACTTTTATAAGTTTGCATGGTTGTTATGTCATTGAAGAGAACAGGGAAGATATGCCTATTAAAAGAACTCCAAAGTAGTGAAATAAAAAATTCCCGTAACATCAGAGCAAAAATTATTTAGTTAACACATAAACAACTAAAGACTTAAAAGTGAAATAATGTGGCCAGTAGAGCAAATGTTAAAAAGATAAGAAATGGGAACTGTAATTCAGCATTAATTGCAGGCCTTATATGTGCCAAGTCCTGAATTTGATACCTAGCATCACACACACACACACACACACACACACACACACACACACACACACACACACAGGATAAATATCACACTGAAAATATAACTGAGTACAAAAAAATGCTGAGAATGTAACTCAGTTGTTCAGTTATAAATTGCATACCTCATGCATGAGTACAATCCCAGCACATACACAGAAAGGCCAACAAAGATATCTCAGTTGTTATAGTTTACAATGGAATAGTTAATATAAGAATATGCAGAGATCATTTGTGGAATAGAAAGTAACAGAATGGGAGACTAACACCCAAGGATAGTAGAGATAAGTGCCAGGAAGTTTGTTCCACAGCTAGAAAGCCAGCCTCTCATGCTGGGGGAAAAGATAGCTCAGATAAAGAAAGGAACACCAAGTTAAGGGAGTTTAGAGGGCCCAATGGGAATAAGATATGCATGCCAAAAGTATACTATAGAGTACAAAATACTGAACATGATGGCTTTCAATACTTGCATTGCAGAACACAACACCCTAAAGGAGAGAGAGAGTAAAAGGGAATATGCCTGTCACAGAGGTGCGGGGGGGGAGGGCAGGGGGAGAAATGGGGGGATGGGAGCGATATTGGGAACATTGGTGCTGGAAAACGGGCACTGGTAGAGGAATCATTGTATGACTGAAATGTAAGCACTAAAATTTGTAAGTCTGTAACTGTACCCCCACTGTGATCCAATAAAAAAATAAATTATAAAAAAAGTGTGCAGAGGAGATATTAACTAATGAAGAGTTAATCCTTTAATTAGTAAAAAGGAAACAAAATAAAAAAGCACTTATGGAACAAGAAGGATAAATTGATATAGTAGAACAGTAACAACAAAGTCTCCAATGGAGACGTTACTGGGCCCGCTTGAGCAAATCGATGATCAACGGGAGGGCCTTTACTTTACTTTTATTCTTATAATTAGTAGAATTTGACAAGTAGTCAAAGAAAGGGAAAGAACAGAAAAATAAAAAATCAAATAAATATTTATAGAGTATTTTAGAAATAAAAAGTAAAAAATTACATGCATTGGAAAAGAATAATAAAAACATGAACCATCAAAAAATAAACTTAGATAGTACCCCTGATGTATTCGATATGCCAAACACAATAACAACAAAGTCTCACGATGGAGATGTTACTGGGCCCACTCGAGAAAATCAATGAACAACGGGAGGACAGTGACAGTCATGAAATGCAAAACCTTAATTTGTTAACAGATGAACAGACATCTTCATAACAATTTTAAGCAGAACTCTCATTAACAAATAGTAATTCCTTTAGCCTCTGGGGAAATACATAATTCCACAATGACTAAATTATTATTTCTAATAAATAGATATAAAAGCTGTTTTATACTCATAAACCTAGTAATGTGCATGTTTTTATATTAAATAATAATAATAAGTAAATAATTTGACACAGGGGTCATAATATGGCAGGTAGGACACTTGTCTCTCATATAGATGACCTACGTTGGTCTCATCACTCCATACATTCCCCTGAGCTCCACTAGGTTTGCTCTCTGAATGAAGAACCAGTAGAAAGCCATGATTTTTGGCCAACAAAAAACAAAAATCCAATTTTTTAAAAAATAGTTTTATTTAAATTTAACAGTAAAGTATATTAAGAAATAAATTCTTTATTTGGGGGTTTGAAGTGTAACTCATATGTAAGTACATGTCTCATATAAATGATGCCATGGGTTTGATCTCTGGTTTCTGAAAATAGGTACAATTGCATTTTACAGTATGATTAAGTATAAACGTTTTCATTTTACAAAGCAATTTCTTCAACAACCAATTAACATATGTAATTAAAGAAAGCTAATTTGAGCTACCAAATGGTACTGATGGAGCCTGAGAATCAATCGAGGCAACTCAGTCAACTAGACCAGCGGTTCAATGTGAGCACCTAATGCTAAGATGGAATGAATGCTATGAGGGCATTGTGGTGGGAATTACACGAATCAGCCAGCAATGTAGAGGACCTCCACAATCCTCAGTGTTCAGGGTCTATGATATTACACCCAGTAGTACTCAGGATACCACCTGATAATGGGGACGGAATCCGAAATCAGCCATATACATAGCAGGTGCTTTACTACCTCCCCAGCCCAAAAGAAACTCCTTTTTATATAGTGATGCCACATTTATATCAAACCATTATTTCAGGTGTGTATCAAATGAAACTCAATGTATATATTCTAAATTAAACTAAGTTACTCTTACATAAGCAATATAAAAAAAGAATACAGAAAAACTTCCTGGAGAAAATTGCACACTGTTAGTTGACTTTAAAAATGACCTAAATATAAAAAAAAATGTGTCCATTACGAAAGAAATGAATGTCTATAAAATTTGCTTAAATTATTTGCAAAATTGGATACAATTTATAAATGCAAGAATTCTTGTTTATGGTACTTTACATGCTGATGCTAAATTGTGTGCAGAATAACAAAATTCCCAGTAGTGGCTAAGGTGATTTTGAAAGTATATGTTTGCTAGGAAGATCAAATCCAGATATTTAGAGGACAATGCGATACATGAACAAGGCACATTGAACCACATATAAAAGTTATTTAATATGAGAAGTAGAGAAATTCACAGGGGACTTCTTTCCATTGTGCTTCATAAAGAGGAAAAATATTCTCTTAAGTCATGTGCAGAATATTCAGCCAAAGGACATTGTAAGATGTTATGCAGGTCTTGGAGGCAGAGAATTGGCATAAATCACTTGAGTAGCCAGTGCAAGGATTTTTGCACAGAATGGAAACTGCCAAATACTTCACATGTATGTCAGAATAGTTGACAGTCAAAAGAAGGAGCAAAAGGCAGGAGGGTCAGTATGAGGATTTCTGTGTTGAGGATTGCTGTCTTAAAAAGACAAGAAGCTGCAAAATTTTCTGAAAACTGTGTTTGGACCTAGGGAGCTGTTCCTTTAGATCATAGACAACTGAAAACATATATGCTGAATTTTAAATTGCTGCAGGACATTCATGTGGAAGATAGTTAGGAACAATGTTTATTAGAACATGTGAAATGGCTCTATACGGATGCCACTGAATATGTTACAGTAAGAGTGATTGGTAATGGAGAGGAATGGAAAGTAGAAGATCTTTTTAGGATAGAGTTATAGAGATATCCATTGTACTTGAGGAGTTGAGAGTTGTATAGGTCAGAGTGAATAGTGGTCATTTCCAGATATGATTATGGCAGCTGAATGTGAGGATAGCAAGATAGTTAATACCAGAGGAGCCATGGATATATTAAGTACCTTTTGAATTTAATGACATTTCTTTTAAAATTCCTCATCTAGGGATTGAAATATTAGTTGATATCAGTTAATTTTGATTACATTTTTAAAAAGTACCAAATTTGAGGGTCTTAAAACAGCAACAAAGTATTTATTACACGATTCTATGGATTGGCTTCGATTGTTCTGCTCTATGTCAACTCTTCAGATATCTAGCCAGCCGGTAGACCAGATGGTAGCTGGATGATCAAAGATGGCCTCTCTCATATGCCCAGTACTTGGCAGACTGTGCTCTTGGTAAGTGGGCTACAAGTCTCTCATTATATTGCAGTCTAGCTTAGAGTGGTCTCGGGGTTCCAAGAATAAACTGGCTCCAGTATGCAAACATTTTAAAAGCCATATTTACTAATGTCTCATTAATCAAAGCAAATCACATGGCCAAGTCAAACTCTAGGGGATGGAGACAGAGACACACAATGATGGGATTTCTGCAAAGGGGTTGATCATATTTGGAGAAGATGTCTTCACAATCAACAGAGTCGAAGTGATTATTAATCTTATTATTTCCACAACCTCTTTGACAATACATTAAAATTCAACCTAGTTCTTTGAAGTAGCTTTCTTTTTTGTTTTATTTCCTATGTAATGTTTTTTGACACCGGGTTGTGAGTTATGAAAATAATAATTGACTTTATCCATGAGCTACAAGTCTATGAATTTTTGATGGTAAAGAAATAACATGAAAGTGAAAGGACTATATAGTAGAGAAAAGGTATAATAAACTATTGAAAGTTTAGTGAATTTAATGGTACTGAATTAATTCTGTCACCTTCAACAGTAAGGACTTTTATTTTCAGATCTAGCTTAAATAATGCTGAAGTTTTCTCACAGGCTCTTGTAATTAGTTTGTACTAAGTCTCTTCAATTGTACCATCTTACTAACAAGGTGAATATAAAACTTTTAAAAATATTTTTGATTTGAATAATATAAATTATAAAAGGCAACTAAAGAAAAAATCATGCGATGCAGTGTAGGAAGACGAATTTTTCATAAGAGGTAATAAAAGAAGGTATATGTATTAAAACATTCTTGTTGAGAGATTTATGGCAAAAATTCAGTAGATAGAATCAATGTACTGTGAATTATATATAGTTATTTAAAGGAGGGGGTATAAATGATGAATTAAACATTTTTAAGAACTCAGTAGAGAACCTGTGGAAATAAGCCAGTCCATAAGTGAAGTCAAAGGTCCTCCTGAAAGATAACTATAGTTTATATTCATTGTTTTCTGTTGTTATTGCATAGATCATGATTTTTCAGTTTCATATACCTACTACAATGTGCTTCAATTTTTAGATTTATGAATGAAAGAATAAGTAAAGTTTACCCCAAATAAAAAAGTAAGACTTGATGAATTCAGACAACTTTGCCAATCTTTACAATATATGTGTGTGTGTGTATATATATATATATATATATATACATATATAGAGAGAGAGTTAAAATAATTTTAAGACCCTAATGGTTAAATAAATCATTTCATGAATATTAGTTTCCTAAGACAGTAATCCATGTACATTTCTTTCTTAGAGTTCAACTATATTACTTATCCTAAGTTATTTGCAAATTACTTTCCAGTTTTACATTCTTATCTTTATTTCAAAAACAATATGTAACATATTATATGTCCGGAAATTGAGAGAGAGAGTACAATGGGCAATTCACTACCTTGCATACAGCAGAAAAGGGTGTAATCCCTGCAACTAAATGAATATATGATTAATGAGCATAGTATTAAAAGTCCTGAGCACAGCCAGATATGGCCTCAAAACCCAAACCAACAGGGGATGGAAGCTGGAGCAATTGCACAGCGGGTAGGGCGTTTGCTTTGCATGTGGCCAACCCAGGTCCGATTCCCAGTATCCAATGTGGTCCACCGAGCACCGTCAGGGGTAATTCCTGAGTGCAGAGCCAGGAGTAACCCCTGTGGATCGCCTGGTGTGACCCAAAAAGAAAAATAAAATAAAACACCACCAACAACAACAAAAGAAAAAACCTAAACCAACAAAAAATAAAAAATGAAAGCATCAAGTATGGTTTAAATCATTACTTAAATCACTACTCTAAACAGTTTCTGAGTATATCAGTCTCAGTAATACTTCATGCCAAGTTCAAATTAGTTTTTTCTGCTGTTATTACCTTTTAAAAATTTTTTGCAAAAAATTTAACATTTGACATTAATATAACTCTGTTTTATTGTTGAAATGTAGAACAAAGTTCTCAGCTGACAAAAGTGTTAGCCACTATTCTCTAAATTCATTGGATTTTTTTCCTTTCTTCTGATAGTTATTTATAATGATAGCATTCTTGTGTATGGTTCAATATCATTGCATATATCATTTTCTACTACATTTTGCTGAATTGCTATTTTCACTTTCCCCTAAAATTTTTCAATAGCTTTTATGTGATGATTCTTTGAAACTATTCCATTTAAGCTCATTGAATTTAGTGTCTCAATGAATGCATGTCATTACATTTCATCTAGCTTATTCTACAATATCAAGTAAACTATTTAGCTTTACCTGCATTATAATTATTATTATAGATTTTCTATTTAATTCTTCATTTACTTTTTTATTGCATATGCTCATTTATTGCCATAATGAATATTACTTAGAGACATGAGTATTTGATTTTGTTTCTATCATTTTCCTGTTTTATCATATGTCACTCTCTATATTTATTATTTATGCCTGTATATCTACAATTCCCAAAGAAATTTCCCCCAGATTTATGGGATATCACTTTTGCATATAACTCAACAATTTTTGGTGATTAATAAAGGATCATTAGTATTATACCAACAATTTTTATAAATGTCACTATTGGATCAGTGTAAATCTTAGTGCATTTATTGGGGATAAAATTGTATGTATTTTCAGATTAGCTTTTATACAACATAACATCACTTTCCCACCTACAATTTGGAGCAGTTATTGTGAGTAAAAGTCATAATTTTGTCCTCAATCAGAAATCAACTTTATATACATTCTTATATATATTCCAGATATGATGGCATTTATTTCAGCGCCTTATATAACAAATGTTCAGTCATAATAGATACTGCTCATTTTCATAGCAAAAGTAAAGGGAAGAGAAGATAAAAAAATGAATGATAGTGGTCATGATAGAATTAATTCTTCTTATTAGAATCACTTGATATTCCAAAGATTTCGGCAATTCTCTTTCTGCTTGTTTTTATACTGAGCACTGCTGCTAACTTGTTTGGTTGGGAAATAATAATAACTCAAATAAAATAACTAAAATGAAATGTTGAAAAGTTTCACTATTCAAGAATACCTAGATCATGTGACAAAATACATTTGGATAAGTTCCTTTTGTCTTATGCTTTCTGAATCTGCAATGCAATGTTTACTCAGAAACATACAAGCAAATTGATGTCTAGGAATAGAATTTTGAATTATTCCATGAAAGGCTAAAATGAAAAAAAAAAGACTTTGTAGACTATGAAGTTATATTTAATTTCCTATGTTCACAAAAGCCTGGAATTTAAATGGGATCAGGATGAGATAAGTAGGCAATATAGTTTATCAGATGGTTTCTTTTTGCCTACTTACTATAACATGGACAAGCCTGGAATAGCTAGTGCTGGTGGAATTACTTATTTTCAGTCCTCATTAAATTGGTGACTAATATGAGAAAAATAAGATTAATTTATATACCATTAAAATATTTCTACAGTAACCTTCCTACTCTGCGAGTGATATATGGAGAAGAAATGGAGTTCAATGAAAAGATGAGCATTTTTTTCTAAAAGTAATAAAAATGAAAATATAATTTACCGATGATTTTGTACAAAGATGGCCTGAACCATCCTTTTTTTTATACTTAGACACTAAATTCAACAACTGATTAAGTACCTTTGTATGGCATTAGACATTCATGTACAATTTATTTTGTAAACCCCATAAAATATCCTCTCTCTGAGCAATCAGTATTGTTATTAGTATAATATGTTCAAAATGCAAAACAGCAAATTGGAAAGTAGTAAAATTTCAGATTGGCATTTGCTTTTAGCATACTACATAACCACCTGTCATTCTGAAGAGGTATTATTGACAAACATACAATTTAAACAATAGAAACTGGAGGACACTGCATACATGTTCTACATATTTTGGGGCCAGAGAGATTTTACAATTTGTAGGGTACTTGTTTTACATGAGGTCAACCTGAGTTCAATCGCTAACATCCTATATAGACCAGTGAGCCCCACCAGGAGAGATCTGTGAGCACCAAGTCAGGACTAATCCCTGTGCACCATTAGATCACCATTAGATGTGGTGTGAAAACAACAACAAAAATGTTTTCTACATTTTACTGTAAGTCTTTTTCTATGTAATTTTCATGCATGAATTAAGTTTCGAAAGTAAAGATTATGTTTCCATGTCCTGAAACATATACCTGAATTTTTCTGTTCTATTCAGATTTAATAAATGTTTACTCTGCTAAAAATTTATATTTTACTACATCTAGAATGTAATGGGGATTATCTCTCTTTCCTGAACATAAACAACAAATATGTTGTTAACACGCACACATATTTGAAGCTTGAATATTTCTGTATTTTCTACAGTTTCTATAAGAAAATTTTCACTAACATTTATTTGTGTGTGATATTGGTATTTCCTTTTTGTTGTTGTTGTTGTTTTCACCCTTATATTCTTTGTTATATGAGAGCAGTCGTGTTCCTTGTGCATCAAAATGTCTTAATCTAACACTGGGTGGACTGTTGAAATGTCATTAGGGAATGTCAGTTAATGCTACACTCACTGCCATTTCGAGAGCTTTGAAAGACAGCAGATATTTAACAAAAGAAAAGATTGTGTTTCCACTAAAACCAAGATTAATACCCTGACAAAGAGTTAAAGGACATGAAAATTAAAAATTAGTGGAAATAGCTAAAGTTTGTATAACAGAAATAGGGTGTAAGTATACACAACAGTTTCACAAGTATTCAAAGAACAGATTATCTCTGCCAGTTAGATTGACAGATGGAATTTTGTCATTTAATTGTCTAACTGAAGTTTCTCTACAAGACAACATATGACTTCCCTACCCCTATTGGCTCCCAGGATATTACAAGGAGCTACAGATGAAGATCATATGAATGGAACATCAAAGCACAGGAGTAGAAAACCACTGAGTAGGAAAAGTGTGTGTGTGTGTGTGTGTGTGTGTGTGTATGTGTATGTGTCTGTGTGTGTATGTTTGTGTGTGAGAGAGAGAGAGAGAGAGAGAGGTGGGGGGGGTAATGCTAAGGAAAAATGATTGAGACACACTGTATAAGCTACCAACTTTGTAGCATCAAATAGGACTGCTTCTATCCAAACATGCATGTGTTAATCTGAGACTTTTTTGTGTGTATTGTGTTATAAATATTTTCTGAAAATAATATGTCACTTACCTCCTCACAAAATTATATGGTGACATACAACTTCTTCAAACAAAAAAGACTTTAAAAGCATGAAAGATATCATAAGGGTAAGGCATTTTTTTCTGCATTCACCTAATGGGAGGGTTTATTTCCAAGCACTGTGCATGGTCCGTTGGAGCATCACCAGGACTAATCCTTGAGCAAAGAGCCAGAAGTAAGCCCTGAACACCATCAGATGTGCCCCTCTTACAAAAAAAAAAAAAATTAAGAATATGGAATATGGCTAAAAGTTCTTTACACATGAGTTGTTCGTGCTTCCACACGCATAAAAATAGAAATAGCACATTAATCTGATTAATCCCACTGCTAACGTTACCTGATGTGTGCATATTAAGTACTCCTTGTACCTTTGTTATTGAGTACCTTGAGAAAGTGATAGTTTCATAGGAAAAAGAGAAAATAGTGTTTAGATTTGATTCATCACAAGAGATGAGATTTGCCTTAATTTAATATTTTCTTATCTATAAATGAGAAGACAATCACAGTTGTCAAGCAGTATAATAATTTTGCACCAAATAATATGCAATCTAAAATTATTACCTCCCTATGGACTCTAATGTTAAAGTATAATTTTTATTCTTGACTTACTCATTTCTTGGTTGCTCAATTTGTCAAATACATTTTAAGTATCTGCCAAGAATAGTTTGCCTATTTTCACTGGAAATAAAATATATTAAATACTTCATCACCTTATAAGTAATAGTAGTTTTTATTTCTATTCATGTCCTTTGCAGAAGAAATTTACATTATAATTGGAAATCCATTGAATCCATACTCAATCTATAGAAAATATTAAGTAATTTAGTGCAATTATATGAAAATAACTTTCATTGACATATGCTGTAATTGACATACCCTTTTGAATTTAGGTATGCAGAAATTAATAGACAATACTCATATTGAGTTCTTCTTTTACTCTTCTTTCACTTGCTCCATTTCTGTTTTTATGTAATGTGTGCTAAATAATATGTAAATGTGTAATTCAATATTCTATTTAAAAATTGTCATTAGAAAGTAAAATATGCTACAATTCATATGCTTAAAATATGTATTATGAGTTCTGTTATTTAAAATCATAAGTCATAATATAGATCATACTTTGTAATTACAACTGAAATATTTTTATTCAATAATCAATAATAAAATGTAGCAGACTGGGCTATATTTCTAGGGTCATGTATACATTTTTTGTTTATATTTTCATTACTCCTTTATTTTTTCATTTGCTTCTTAGTTCTTTTAATTAAAAAAAAATTACTCATTGTGGCTGGAGCAAGAGCACAGCAGGTAGGGTATTTGACTTCCATGTGCCCAACCTGGGCTTAAGTCCTGCATCTCTCTGGAAGAGCCCAGCAAGCTACCAAAAGCATCCCACCTGCACGGCAGAGCCTGTCAAGCTCCCCTTGGCATATTCGTTATGCCAAAAACAATAACAAGTCTCACAATGAAGACATTACTGGTGCGCACTCCAGCAAATCGATGAACAATGGGAGGACAGTGCTACGGTGACTCATTATAAAGCTCAAAATTAAAAAGTTATGTATGATTGAGTTTCAGGGGTACAGCGTTCCAACCCCAGTCCCTTCACCAATATCTACTTCCTTCTACCAAAGTCCCCAGTTTCCCTTCCTCCCCACAACCTCCTTTATGATAGGCACTTTTTTTTTTCTCTTTAGCTCTATGACTTACTTTTACTATGACTTACAGTGCTGTTAACTAATAGGGTATCACACATGTCACTTTACTCCTTTTCAGCACCAAGTCATGATGTTCCAAAGTGAGTGACCACTTCCCTCTATTGTAATCTTAGTGGTCCCTTCCCTGTCTAATCTACCTCCCATCCAGTGGCAAGCTATCTACTAAGGCCAGTTATCCTGCTCTGAGTTTGTGTTGTCTTTGGGCTTTAGTTATTCCCTACTGTGTTTCCTTATCTCTTGTTTATGAGAATGAGATCATTCTGAATCTGTCCCTCTCCCTCTGACTCATTCCACTCAACATCATACTCTCCAGAAAAATCTATACATCAGCAAATTGCATGACTTCCTCTTTTCTTATAGCAAAGTAGTATTCCATTGTCCGTATGTCCCATATTTTCTTTATCCAATCACCTGTTCTTGAGTACTTGGTTAATTTTCAGTTTTTTGTTATTGCAAACAGTACTGCCATGAACAGAGGAGTATTTCTTGTATTGTGTTTTGGCTGTTTGGGAGTAACTTTTTGAGGGTGTTTGGGGCTTACTTCTGGCTCTGTGCCCAAGGATCACACTTGATGGAACTTGGTAAATCATTAGTGGTACCAAGTATTGAACCTCATATTACCCATTGTACTATCTTTCTGGTCCCAAAGCCACATATATTCATAGGTCATAATAGCCCATTTTACAAGTATATTTAATGCAGAAAACCATTTCATACAGCAATGCCATTTAAGTTCCACAAAACAAGTAGCTTAATGGTACATTTGTGGTATTCTTAGGATTTTCCATTAAATAGCATACTTTATGCTTCAGAGTTTAAATATTTCCTTACTGCTTATTGCCATAAAATCATATTTATAGAAATATATATTGTTTACTTTATGTCAGCATCTGGGCACTCTTACTTAGTCTCAAAATCTTTATATTCACTAATTTCTTGAAATATTTGTAATCCAGTATTCTGTTAAGATTAGAATCATCAGCTTTAGAATAAATGAGACTTGGATTCAAGTTAAGATTCCAGTGACTACTCACAAAGGAAGCAAGTATGACAAAGAATACCCATCACGTGTTACAGCATATAATAGTTTCTTCATATCTGCAGAGGAGTGAATGTAAGGCTCTACAGGTTACCAAAATATAATGAAACTCAGTTTTGTCCATTGTAAATAACTGATGATTATCCCCTATACATTTTATATCATCTTTGGTCGCTAATAATTAATACAATGAAAGATGATCTGTAAATATTTGTCATAGTATAATGTTTAGATGGTGATGATAAAAAACAAAATGTCTATACATACAATAGGATTCATTATAATAGACATTTTTCTTTTCATTATTGATTTAATCTTTAAATGTGTTGTCAAAAATAAGGCCACCAGACACTGAAGAGATAACTCAGTGGACTTAGCACATGCACTGCCTGCAGGAGTTCCTGGTTTGATCCCCAGTACCACACAGTCATTTGAGCATTACTTGGAATGACAAGAACACAGGCCTAGGGTAACACCTGAGCACCATGAATATGCCCCTGAAAAAATAAATTAACTTTAAAAGTAAGAATGAACTTTGATGGCCCTATAGGGGCTTAGAAGCAAATGAAGAACACTGAAGCCTTATAATACAGAGACAGAAAACAGTAGAGCCGAAACATTTCCTAAAGTTATATGATAACAGATCTTGTAAGTGATGGACTAGGATATATAATGGAAGCTATTTTCAGGCTCTGTATTGAAGGGTGTGTTCTTTTTCTTTCTTTCTCCAATAAAGTACCATGCAAATGGGTGAGATAAATTGAGGGAAGATAAATTGACAGATATATTAAGTAAAATAAAATCAAGGCTTGACTATTTGGAAAGTTCTCAGCCTATTTAGATTGCAAATGGCATTGAAATTTGGAGATCACTATGAAAAAGGTATATTCTGAGTAATGAGTGAGATTGAATAGTCCTACTAGTATCTTAGAACAACAGATAAGGATACTCTATAACATAAAGAGAACTTTTAAGAGGCCTGCCATGTGATTTGTGGATCTCATATGCTATCTCAGTAGAAACCAAAAATGTGACAGGATTATTTTCCTATCATTGAGGAAAAGCATCTTGTCTAATGGTGGACAACTGTAATATCCACAGATGAGACACAGATTTGTTAGAATATTATACCATAAGAAATAGTATGAGTTTTCACTGAATGGGACACATGAGGGAATAAGAGAAGACTAAAATTATATTCATAGAAAACATATTCTAGTCATCTCCAAACACTTGACAGAGATGAGTCAGCTAGGCACATAGAACAAACAGCCTTAGGCTGTGGAAGATTTTCTCAGCTGCCTTAAAACTAATAAAGATTATTTTATATTCAAAATGTCTTGGGATTTCTTACTTATTTTGGGTTTTCATTTTTTTCTCCTTTAAAAGTAAGAATTATGCATAATTTTTTGCAACTTCATTTATTATTGAGAACAGATCATTTATTTTCTAGGTTTACAGGTCCACAGATGGGAAGTTTTTTACTAATATAAATCTTACATAGACTAATTTAGAGAAAGAAATTCAAAGATTATTTTTGGCTGTTTGTTTTGGAGCCATACCTCAAGTTGCTCAAGGGCTTACTTGATTGCCACTATCCCACCGTGACAGGGCCCCATGATGCATTCGGGGCCAATACTTAGATCACGGTCACAGACCTCCCGTTATTCATTGATTTGCTCAAGCGGGCCCAGTAACATCTCCATCTTGAGACTTGTTACTGTGTTTGGCATATTGAATACGTCACAGGTAGCTTGCCAGGCTTTGCTGTACGGGCGAGATACTCTCGGTAGCTTGCCAGACTCTCCAAGAGGGGCGGAGGAATTGAACTCGGGTCGACCATGTTGGCTGTATGCAAGGCAACACCCTACCGTTGTGCTATCGCTCCAGTCCAATGCATAGATGATCCCCAGCAAATAGATGGAGAAAGGGTTGCAGACACATCTGCAGACCATAACAACAATGACCTTTACTGGGAAGCAAACAGAATAGAGGAAAGAGGAGCCACTAAAAAGTGGGGCAATGGTGATAGAATAGGAAACAATATAGAAGTGTAGCACAAAGAAATTTAACACAAGCACAGAGAATTGTGAGTATCCCTAGGGAGTCGTTGTGTCACTGAAGCACTTGCAATGGGTGATAGAAAAGGGTGGCAGATAACTCAATTAACATAATCTTCTAACAAAGAAAAACAAGTTTATAGCCAAGTGGAACTGCTCCAACAGCAGAGCAATGGTTAATCACTGAAATTGACAAATTATATGGAGACTGCATCCCTTTTGGTACTTTTCTTTGCCATTTCTGGAGGTCTGTCATCAAAGCTCTCTCACCTCAAGAAGAATCCCTGGGATGCTTAAATCAACGTGGTGGCATCGTTCAGATGTCTCAGAAGCAGTGTGAGCAGGGGAGCCAACACATAACTCTGTGCTCAGAAATCGCACCTAGTGTGTCATGGAGGACATGGGGGACCATATATGATGATGGGTATTAAACTCTGGTGGGCCACGAGCAAGACAAATGTCCTACCTGCTGTAGTAGCTTATCCCTTATCTTCTTGAAGTTAAAAAATAAAATAAAAATTAAGTGAATGAAGCTGAGAATTTAGTCTTATATCGGTTCTTGTAAATGGTTGAGGCACTGGGGAATCTTGGAAAATGATATGCGTTTATTTTGCACGTAGTGTGAATGTGTTTCTGATTATCAAAGACAGCTACGTTAACTAACTAAAGGCTCCCAAAGATTTCTGAGTCTTTTAATTACTGTTTATGCCACCTTACATGTTAAAAGGAAATTGGCCATTATGCTTTGAATTAGATTTTTTTTCAGATTTTTGTTCTTTTTATTTTTTATTTTTATTTATTTCTTTTTTAAATTTTTATTAGCAAGACACCATGAGGTACGGTTGTAGACTTACACATTTTTGTGCTTGGGATTCAATTATACAATGATCAAATACCCATCCCTCCACCAGTGCCCATTTCCCACCACCATGGATCCCAGTATTCCTCCCACCCCCCACCCCCCCCGCATCCTACCCTGCCTCTGTGGCAGGGCATTCCCTTTTTTTCTCTCTCTCCTATTGGGTGTTGTGGTTTTCAAAAGAGCAATGGGTGGCAATCATGTTTGGTCTATAGTCTACTTTCAGAGTTAGATATTTTTTAATGAAAAGATTTTATAAATTAATTTGATGTGTCCAGTGTAATTACAATGGTCATGAAGGAAAGGCAGAAATATTTGAGTTAGAAGATGTAGGATGGAAGCAGAACTTAGAGTGAGGCACTTGAAAGAGTTGGAAAACTATTTAAGGATTAGGTAACTTTTAGAAGCTTCGTAGGGCAAAGAAATTTCTTTGAAATTATAGAAAAAATAAATTTCTTGCGTTTACAACTTATTTTAGAGTAGAACATTTCTAACCTCAAATTAGATTGTTCTCTAGCAGGTTTTCAGGCAAAGTTCTGTAAAATTGCTCTAGTAATGCTTTTACATCAATTCATTAATTTTCTCATTTTTTAAAAAAGTTGTATGTTTCTAAAAAATATTTATAATAATGATCAAACTTTTCCTATACTCTTTATCATTATCAACTAGTTAAATATTTTATATCTATATTTAATTTTATATTTAAATAATATAAATATAAAGTCTCCTGCACCCGTGCCTGGCTGTCCTCGCCGGGGCCCGTTAGAGGGGAGTGGACTGAGTTTCCCTCCCCGCCCCGACCAGGGCTCCAGCAGCCAAAGACCTCCAGAACCAGTCACCACCATGCTGAGACCACTTCCCACACGAATGAAGGTACCGGCAGAGGAACAAAGGCATGTGGGTCCTGGGGCTGAGATCGTCAAGCCTGCTTGGATCAGTGCTGAGCATCCTCCACTCAGATCCTCCAAATTCCAGTAGGCAGGGGTCACACCCACCAACTGGCCCCCTGGTGCGGTGTAATCCCACCAACGGCCAAGACTCAGAGACTATAAAACCCAGCTCCCGGAAGGACATCTTATTATCTTATTCCTACTTTGAACAAACTGGCAGGGTACCAAATGTAACCTGCCCACACGGCAGAGTCTGGCAAACTCCCCATGGCATAACCAATATGCCAAATACCAGTAACAATGGTGAGTCTCATTCTCCTAACCCTGAAAGATCCTTGAATATGGCACTTTTTAAAAAATCTCAGGGCTAGGACGAAGGAGACGTTAATGGGGCCTGCTCGAGGCAATCGACGAACAACAGGATGGTAGTGATCGTGATCATGATTTAATAAATATGCTTACATGTTTAAACAATCTCGACTGACTATCTTTCCTCATTCCTGATCCACATATCATTATAATATAGTACATTATTTTCAACAGTGACATATTGGAAAAAACATCTTGAGATACAATTTTAATATTATCTTTGGGATTTTCTTTGTGTTTTTTATTTTTGTGTCTTTGCTTTTAGTGTCTTTAATTTTTGAGGGTTTTTGTGTGTCTTTCTGTTATATATCTTACATTTTCTCTAGTTTGTGTTCTATTTTTTCCAAGCATTCCACTTTAGTTTTGTGAAAGTTTCCTTTTCCTTTTAAAGTTTGAATTCTGTTTGTTTATATTAAACAAAAATTTAATCATTATTTTCTGATGCTATGATTATTCTTCTATTAAAGCATCTACCAAATGGATATGGTATTTGACTAAACAAACATTTTTAGGCTTACCAAATTCTGTGCCAAATCAAGGCTTTAGCCAACATTTTAACATTTAAAGCATCATTTCCTTATTTCTAAGATTCATTTATGTTATGCTAGTTTATGTTATGTTAGTTTCTCTATATTGTATTATGTTAGTTTCTCTATATTCTCTATATTGTATCTCTACAGATACAATATAGCAAAAAATCTTTAAATTTTCTGGTTAGTAAATATTGTCCACTTCACAAAATCTATAGCAATTATATAAACTAGTTTATATATTTATGACTACTGCTATTTGTATAAGCAGTATCTAAGTTATAGTTTAAAACAATCTAAATATTTTTTGCACAAAGATTCCTTATTCTGGGTCTTGGAGATAAAACAAGTGTCAGGATACATACTATGCTAGCACAGTTCTATTCCTGACACAAATCAGTGGTCTGCTGAGCACTGCCATGTGTATCCTTGGGGCCCACTTTATTATACTGGTGTCATCTAGAAGTCCCAGACTTCATAGGGTCAAACAGAAATACTGGAGAAAACACAAAAGGTTCTTTGGTATTTGGAGTACATTTTTAAATTCACTTAATTATATTACAACAAATAATAAATAAAGAGAAAGAAACTTTCTGTAAAAAAACATTTATCAATTATGACAACCTTTGTGGGCTGTAGTGATAGCACAGCAGGAGGCATTTTCATGACATGGCTGAACTGAGTTTGATTCCTCCACCCCTCTCATAGAGCCCGGCAAGCTACCAAGAGTTTCTCGCCAGCATGGCAAAGCCTGGTAAGCTCCCTGTAATGTATCCGATATGCCAAACACAGTAACAAGTCCACAATGTTTCTGGGCCCACTCTAGCAAATCAATAAACAGTGGGAGGACAGTGATAGTGACAGTGACAACCATTGTAAGTTCCTTTATCTCTAACATATACCGCTGGTATTTGATTATCAGTGGTTGAAATTTTTCATCATTTTTTCCATAATTGTTATAAAATCCTCTTTAATTATTATCGGACCACTATCATCTCCCCCAACATAGTAGTGACATCTTGAGTTATAGATTTAACTAAATTTATAAATTAAACTAAATTAAATTTAACTATATTAATACTAAATTAAATTATAAATAATAATGATATTAAATTGATTAATATTAAATTTAATGTTAAATTAAGTCAGTAATATTTTAAAGCACATAGTCTTATTTTTACATAAAGTAGTATCATGATACTACTACTGACTTCATTGCTTAATTCACTGCACTGAACTGTCCTCCCATTGTTCATCGATTTGCTCAAGTGGGCCCAGTAACATCTCCATTGTGAGACTTGTTGTTACTGTGTTTGGCATATTGGATACATCATGGGTAGCTTCCAGGCTTTGCTGTGCAGGTGAGATGTAGCTTGCGGGGCTCAGGAATTGAACCTGGCCCTACCACTGTGCTATCACTCTAGCCTGCTTAATTAAAAAAAAATAAATTATGTCACTATAAGGTACACAGGACTGATACTAATTTTTACAAAAGAAAAACAAATCCAGGACATTAATTATCACTGTAGCAGCAATGGCTTGTGAATGGCAAAACTAGCAGGTTTAATACAAATATTCTGACACTCAATTCTGTTGACATCAGAAAAATTAAACTACTTACTCAAATCTTACTCAAAATTTTCAGAAGTCTTGTACTCCTTGGACCAAAGAAACCTTGTTATATCTTACAGCGGTAGGGTGTTTGCCTTGCATGCAGCCAACATGGCCGACATGAGTTCGATTCCTCCGCCCCTCTCGGAGAGCCTGGCAAGCTACCGAGAGTATCTCGCCCGCACGGCAGAGCCTGGCAAGCTCCCCGTGACGTATTCCATATGCCAGACACAGTAACAACAAAGTCTCCAATGGAGACGTTACTGGGCCCGCTCAAGCAAATTGATGAACAACGGGAGGGCCTTTACCTTTACCTTTACCTTTAAAATGTAGTCCATTATTCCATTGCTATTTTATCCCTCCCATTATCCCATTGTTTTCACACACCTGTTTATTTAAAATAAGGTTTTTGGAACAGAATTTTTTCTTTTCCCTTGTGTAAAAACCTATCTGGGAAAAATTAGTTTTATTATATTTTAGTGTCAATCTCATAAAACTCTTTTTGACATTTTCTATTTTCTTTGTTTCTAGAAATAAACTTTAGCTTTGTAAAATATATTGTCGTCAAACAAATGTTCTATGCCAAATATAAAAGCATATCAGAAATTCTAAAATAGATATACAACTTGAATGCATATTGAAAATTATATTTATGTAGATTAAATTTTAAGCAATCTTTCTGTTAGCAATAGTAGTTATAGAATACCTATATATTAAATATTATTAATACTTATTTATATTTTAGCACTTAAAAAGAATTATGTACTTCTAAGATTTATGTCATCTAATATAGATATGTGTAGCATATTACATGATCAAGAGCTTGTAAGACTTTTTAAACTTTTAATAAGTCTTAATTACCAAAATATTTTGATTTTAAAGTTTACTATAAATTAAAATAAATTATTCAAGTAGAAAAACCTAAGATGTAAACATTCACTTGTGTCCAAATATTCTAACTCTCTAGACTATTTAATTATTTCCCTGTCTCTAGGCTCTTGATGTAATTCTTTAAAAGCTGTGAGTGCTGTTTGTAAAGAGAACAGAAACAGGAAGCTCATATCTTTAGGAGAGTTTTATTTTATATAGTACAAGAAAATAATACAAATTCATGACAATGTAAGTAGGCAGAATGTAATTACTGTGCTGAGGGACATACACAGTTTGTACTCTGGGAGAATGAAGAAATTACTTTTAGTCCTGAGAGTCAAACAAGGACATAAAGTTAGAACTAAATTGTGTGTGCTAAAGAGAGTGATAAAGACCCTTGCAACTAGGAAATGATTTTATGTGCTGGAGAGAAAAAGAATACATGTAGTCTGAAACGTGTTGAAATAGGTCATGTGCTTTTCAAGTGTTTATAGTGGACCTACGATACTTCCCTGCACTCACTGAGCAAAGAAATACCAAGAAAAAAACAGAATAATAAAATACAACTCATAACATTTGGCAAAATATATGTATTTGTTAAGTTAATCAGACAGAAGTCTGGCAGATAACTTGGTGGAAAAGACATAATTACTTCAAAATAACATTTAAAACATTAGAAAAGAACTTTCCAGTAGCAAGGAGCCATACATGTGGCCAATCTGGGTTTAGTTTCCACTATGGACCCACTGTGGTCTGTTGAGCCCTACCAGGAGTAATCTTTGAACACAGAGCCAGAATAAGCTCTGAGCACTGCTGGGTATAACTCCCCAAAATTAAATGAATGAATAAATAAATAAATAGAGAAATCCAGAAACTTCTTATGAACATTCACTTTAGCATTCATTTGATGCTCAGCATCATTTTAGCATCTGTTGTCTACATGGTATACATTTTTTTTATATGTACTTTCTACCAGATGTATAATGTCCTTGGTAAGCAAGGGATTTTCCATCATGTAAAACATAATATTGACATTTTATTCTCATGGAAAGCAGTATTTAGTTTTATGACTGATTTTTTTTTATCTCGTTCCTATAAGACTCTGAAACATATCACATATCTTCATTTTGTTCATTAAAGAAAATGAACATGCCCCCTGAAGTCTTTAATCGCGGATGGAGGAAGTAATTAAAACATGTGTATGAGAGCAATTATTTGACTTGGTCAGAGGGAATGTTGTTGAAGTTATAAAGTATTATGGTTGCTTGCTTATTTCCTTAGAGTCCAGGTATAAATTTGAATCCATTTTGCAATGTGAATTCTAAAACTATTTTTCTTTGAAATAGAGTTCCTTCTGAAATGATTAAATATGAATGAATCTCCAGTTATCACATTTTTGTGCTATTTTATGTGTCAAGAGAGAAGGAAATATTTGACAACTTAGTTCAGCTTGCTATGAATAACAATGTCCAAATGAAACATTTGCATTTAAACATTGTCAGATTATGTCATAGCATGACCTTCCTTAGAATAATATATTCTAAACAAACTTTCCTGCTATTATCATGTATTACAATAAAACTTGAAAGGGTAAATCAGATCTTGGTTTCAAAATTCTTTAATCTTTGTAGAGAAAATGCAAAATATTGATTCTTATAAAACAGTCACACTTGATTTGATTCTTTAAATCTAAGAGATATATTTTTGAGCTTGCATTTGTAGTATTGAAATTAGGCTACAGTGAAATAATATACTATTTATTTTTTGTGTATCAGGGAGATTTGTATTTTAAGGACTCCTGATATGAGAATTTGAATTATCTTCTAAAATTTTGTTTATGTAAAGCTCTGAAATTGCATTATTACTTTAGAATATTAGGATAATTATGTTGCAAAGCATTAACAATTTGAATTATACTTGTATAAATATTTGCATGAGGTTTTAGAGTGGTATCATCTTTTTCTAAATTTCTTTGGTTAATATTCAGTGGCTGTGAAGACATATTTTAAACACTTGATCTGTGTGCAATAATCAATAATTTATCCTAAATCACAGTTTTGTTTCTTTTTTTATCTCAGTGGAAATTTTCTTTGGAATTTCAACCAGTTGCAAAAAGTCAGATACCAAATTACTTATTAACTCTCAGCTAGAAAATATATATTTTTAGGGGGAAAAAAGGGCATTTAGGATACCATTAAATTACAATTATGTACTCTGTTATCATGTGACTAAGATATTTGACTTAAAATTGCTTTCCTAAAAGCAATATACCTTTTTGACTATTCACTTTGCCTTAAATATATATGTATGTATATAAATACTTATTAAATCATTATTATGTTACTACCAAATGCTCTTTGTTCTAAATATTTTTGCAATTTAAAACATTTGCTGACAACTCATTAAAATAATTAGAATTTGGAAATTTTCTTCTAGATGGCAATCATTTCTAAATGTGTCTCAGCAGGAATGGAATTGCCTCTGAGAATTGATATTTTAGACCTAAGGCTATGTTTCACAAATTTTACTTAAAAACAGATACTCACTGCCAAGGTACAGTCTGCTACAGGGAATATTTTGAAATTTTCAAAATCTTTCTTATTTAATTCTATTTATGGAAATGCACTTGCTCCAAAATGGTGTAACTTGACTGCTTATTTTTTATTGAAATAAAGAGTAAATTAGATAATTCTATAACTTTTCAATATTTCAAATTAACTTTTCTGTCATTAATTAAAATTATACTTAATTTGATCTAGAATAGATGTTAGGAGGGCAACAGGGAAAGTTCCCTTCCCCTCTAGATTGTTCTTAGTCTTGTTGAGTTACTAAAGGCTACATTGAGTAGGCTGGCAGAAGAAAAAGATTAATTTAAAAACATAAATACTGGGAGAGGAGGCCAGGCCAAGATACTCTTCTACCAAAGTCCCAGTGACCACACTCATACTGTAATAGCTGCCCTCATGTCTCTGACGAAAATGTACTGCTTTATGGCTGAGTTCCACAGAGATGATGAACTTTCATCTCTGAAAGTAGAATTTGAATGTTAGAATTTAGATGTTTTTGGCTGAAAACTCAAGACCTTCTTGGAGTCAGGGTGCACAAACTCCTCCAAACTTCGCATAACTCTGGAATTCCCAGCAAACACACCCCTATCCCATCACTGCAGACATTTCATCAGAATTAAATCTTGAAAGAGATCAAATAGTCCTAAACATTTCTCAGATACCCAATCCTGAGACCTCCACGACAATCTGTAAGGGGGTTAGGCCACATTTCCACCTTACCAAACCCCAGCAGCCGCACTCACTCCTCAACAGCTGCAGCTAATGCCTCCAGCTGGACTGCCCAGTTAAATATTTTGTAGTTTCAGGAGTGTGTAATAGTATTTGCAGCTGTGTGACATCTCCAAATGTCACAATGCTAGCATACTTCTAGCAGCACACCAGGTTGAATGGGAATGTAATGTGTGTGCCCACTAGTCTTGACTAACAAAAACATTGACACAGGTTAAACTAAGTGGGAGGCACCCATTTTAGAGAGAATTTTTTTTTTAGACTTATAGAAGGGCTTAATGGCCCCTGGGTGAAATACAGCAATCTTCACAGTCTTTCCTCTAAGGATATTTTTTAGTAACATTTTAAGTGGTATTTCATAACAAACAACACAAAATATATGATTTCGGTTCTGCTTTGGAACAGGGATTGGGATTCGGGATGGAAACATTTGAAATATGATGATGAGAAGGTGTAATGGTGGTGGAATTGGTGTTTGAATATTAAACGTAATCAAATTTTGTGAACTAGTTTGTAAAATAAAAATAATTTTTAAAAAGAAGGTTAAATTAGAAACAACAGCTTAGTAAACCCTCAGACAAGAACTTATTGCCTCATGCTGAGATACAACAATTTTCACAAATTGTACTGAATTATTTTATTTTTTATTATTCCTTTAGCCATTTACTATAGCAAAACAAACACTGTCAAACACTGTCCTCCTGTTGTTCTTTGATTTGCTTGAATGGGCCCAGTATCATCTCCATTTTGAGTCTTGTTATTGTATTTGGCATATTGAATATACTCTCTGTAGCTTGCCAGGCTCTCAGAGAGGGCCAGACGAATCAAAGGAGGCTTGGCTGGGCTGACTGAGTGCAAGGCAAATGCCCTACCACTGTCCTAACAAACAAAGTAAAATAAATTATTATGGGCCTCTCAGGGGCAGGTTGATGGGTGTAGGATAACACTGTTCTGTCCTTCCTGCATGGATAGCCTCAGGTAGTTTAGGTTTATTGGGTTGCTCCCATCACAGTGTTCCCATTCCTCTGCTTTTATTTGTAACTTCTTTCTTTGTGCTCTGTTGACTTGTAAATATTGTTTTTCTCTTCTCCCTAAGTCCTTTGAATAGTTAGAGCAATGTCCTTTTTGTATGGACACAAGAAGACATGCTTTTGTAATGTGACTCTCAGTGATATTTCCCTCCTGGGCATCTGTTCTCTCACATAAGCCTCAGCTGCCTTTACTTCCTAGCAACCCCAAAAGCAGGGTCCCAGGGAGGGACTGGATGGAACCAGGGCAAGGGGTAAGCTATGTGCATCAAGATGAATCTGGCCAAAGCACCACAATGTTTAACTATAAGTTAAGACCTTGTTCATGGACAAAGGCTGTTAAATGATCCAAACGTAATAACTAGATTTGGACTCTGCTAGGGTTAGGAATGATTAATCTGGCCTGAGTGCTGTAGTCTGAGTCTGTGGCAAGATGTTCCCAGGAGAGCTGCCCTACAAGTCTCAATGTTATCTCTTAGTGTGCCCAAACAAAAATAGCTAGTATTGATATATTGGTAGTTATTGGACTGAGGAAAAGAGGAAATGCCTTAGGAGGTATTTTGTTCTTAGGAGTATTTTGCCCTTAGGGTATTTTGCCCTTAGGAGGTATTTTGCATTCAGGAAGGGCTTTGGTATGCCTTTTAGGTGGTGTTCCCTTTGAACTTGATGGGCCCTCAGGGAGGGCTTTCTTATGTTGATTTGGCTACCTGACTGGGTTCAGTGTGAGCCTGGAAAGATAAGGGAGTTGGAGAGAGAGGCAGAGAGGAGACATGAGTGAAGAGAGGATTGGAATAAACTGCAACTAAGACCAGCCAGCCTGGCTTTTCTGTCTTTCTTCTGCTGCCCTTGGTCAACAGCTGTCCAGACCACACACAGCAGCTCTAAGGCACCGAACTTGGGGGTGAGATAGAGCCACCCAGAGAGCCCGCGAACACACAACCTTCTGTGTGCATAGTTTTTTACAGAGGGGTGGTTGAGAAATGGAAAGAATTTTGGAGAAAGGTAGGTGACAGTGGTAGTGGAATTGGTGTTGGAATAGTGAATGCCTATAACAAATCACCATGAACAACTATATACACTATGCTTTATTTAAAAACTGGGAAAAATAAGATTAAAAACATATGTCTTGAGAACCTACATATATCATAAGAATCCTATTTTTGTAAGGAAAGAAAGAAAATGTGTGGCATCATTAAGAAAAGAAGGAACTAAAGAGAATGAGAGCAACTCAATGATTCTTCAGTAAATAGGTTCGTTTCCCAGACACAAATTTGTTTCTGGAAATAAACCCACCTCTGAATAATAACTTCTACCTTAATTCTATCTAATCAAGATATTGGAAATTAATTGCTTTTCTGATGAAGGTATGGGCAAGCCTTTCTTTTCACCTTTAGGGCCTCAATTGACCTTAGCTCAAAAATCAGCATGTCAAGTGATTTTGTGGCCTGAGGAGGTTTATTCTGAGCATTTTGGGGTAACCTGTTCTGAACACCTTCATTATAACTTAATTACTTTATATGTTCACCCCTAATTCCCTCTTACTGGTTTTTTCCATCCCAAAAGATCCATACTAGTACTAGGGATATATTCTTATATGTTCTTATGTATATATTTTTAACTCTTATATAGCAATTTCTAACATACTTATAAGCACTTTTCCTACTTAGTAACAAGAAAATAATACCATTTTTCCCTTTGTTTTATAATTTCTCATTTTCTCGCCCAACATATGAAATTCTAATTGAGTAAGTCAATACTTATTTCCTTCAATAACTAAGTAAAATACTATAAACATATCTGTTTTATTAATTGCTTTATTTATTACAAATGACCTCCCTTATTGCTTTTTATTTTAATGCTATGCTAAAATAAACATTTTCCTAGTTATATTTTACTCTTGCAATTTTGAACTTGCAGGCATGCTTTTAACACCATTATTCGCAAATAAATTTTAAAGGAGAAAGTTGAGATAGTTATTTAGATTACTCATTTAGACAGTTTTAATTACAAAAGTAACCAGGAATTATTTCTTTTTTTTTTAATTTTTTTTAATTTATTTTTTTAATTTATTTATTTATTTATTGAATCACCATGGGAAAGGTTACAAAGCTTTCAGGTTTAGGTCTCAGTCATGCAAATATCAAGCACATTTCCCTTTACCAAAACTTATTTTTTACCATGAAGAACCCCAATAAAACCCCACCCCCCACCCCTCCCAGTCCCTGTGGGGCAGATGAATTCTAGTTAACACTCTATCTGCTTTGATTAGATTCATTGTTTCAATAAAAGATTCACCACTATTATTTAGAGTTTACCCCCCCCCCCCCCGAATCAGACATGCTGACAAAGCATTGTGAAGTGATTTGCTTTCTACAGCTGGGTTCAAGAATTATTTGTTGGTTTTGGATTTCTGCTATTTTACTTATTGACCCTGGAAGTATTTCTACTGAAAGTCAGATAGTTAAGAAATTGGTTTCTGTGCTCTGGAGTCGTGGCCGTGCTGGAGAGCCACGGGGGGCAACTGGTGACCT
Organism: Sorex fumeus; assembly: GCF_029834395.1. Lineage (NCBI taxonomy): Eukaryota > Metazoa > Chordata > Mammalia > Eulipotyphla > Soricidae > Sorex > Sorex fumeus. The sequence goes on from NW_026606092.1 coordinate 25,379,960, forward strand.
CGGTAGGGCGTGAAGGATGGACCGGAACACCCCCCTTCCCATGAGGTTTTAGTCGCCCCCACACCCCCGGCTCATACCTGCTGTCCACAAGGCTCCCATGCGGCCGCCATCTTTCTTTCCAGAGAGGAGAAGGCGACTGGGGCAACACCCTTTCTCCTCCAGCAGACCTGATGGCCTGGATTAACGCATAGTCCGTTCACTTTTCTGCTCCAAGCTGCTGGGTTCTGCATTAAGTCCTTGTGCTTCTGGGGCCGTGGCCGTGCTGGAGAGCCGCTAGTGGGGGGCAACTGGTGACCTCGGTAGGGCGTGAAGGATGGACCGGAACGCCCCCCTTCCCATGAGGTTTTAGTTGCCCCCACACCCCCGGCTCATACCTGCTGTCCACAAGGCTCCCATGTGGCCGCCATCTTTCTTTCCAGAGGGAGGAGGGTGGAAGGGACCAACACCCTTTCCCCTCCGGGCAGACATGATGGCCTGGATTAATGCATAGTCCTTTCACTTTTCTGCTCCAAGCTGCTGGGTTCTGCATTAAGTCCTTGTGCTTCTGGGGCTGTGGCCGTGCTGGAGAGCCGCTCGCGGGGGGCAACTGGTGACCTCGTTAGGGCGTGAAGGATGGACCAGAATGCCCCCTTTCCCGTGAGGTTTTAGTCGCCCCCACACCCCCGGCTCATACCTGCTGTCCACAAGGCTCCCATGTGGCCGCCATCTTTCTTTCCAGAGAGGAGAGGGCGAATGGGGCAACACCCTTTCCCCTCCGGACAGTCATGATGGCCTGGATCAACGCATAGCCCGTTCACTTTTCTGCTCCAAGCTGCTGGGTTCTGCATTAAGTCCTTGTGTTTCTGGGGCTGTGGCCGTGCTCCAAACTTAACTATGATTTTTCAGAGAGAAACGTTGGGTGGTTTACTTTGTATATATGGATCACTTTGTATATAGAGAGATGTCGGGCGGCCGCGTAAGCAGCTGCGCGGTTTTGAGGAAAAGTCCTAGTTCCCGCATACTCGAGCTGTGGTTGTAGAGGCTTCTGGTCACCGGGGTTCCATCTGGGGGAGGCGGGATGCGGTACCTACCCCATCTCGGGATTCCCGATGATCTCGGCTCTTTTTGGAACCTGTTTGTTTTTTTTTTCCTTCGGGATCTGTGGATCCCACCCTCCATGTTGTTCTTCTCTTCGGCTGAATGCTGTAAATCCAGGAATTATTTCTTATAGATTCTGAAACATTTAAACTGAGAATGCCAGCTTTTTTTTTTTTTACCCCCAAAATGTTTGGACAATCTTAATGTAACTATTTTTTCTCCATTCCTCTTTTAGGGACATATCTTCCTCCTCATATTAAGCCTTTCATTTCTGTTTTACTATATTATTTTCTGCTTGTTTTGTTTCACCATTGAAATTTTAAGTTTCTTCTTTTGTATTTCATCCCATATTAAAGCAACAGTTACTTGGTATTTTCTGTTTGGTGTACTTATTTGAGTATAAGTCCATTGAAGTTAGAGTATGTGCTTTCTATATTGTATAATATGTCCTGCATACCACTAGAATGAGTAGAATGTGATGTGATAGCAGTTAAAAATTAACAAATGTCAAAAACGAGCATGGATCTATTTCACTGAGCATAGATCTTCACTCACTTTCTGCTCCATTGCTTCAAATTCATTGAAGCACTTTTCCTCAGAGAAAGACATGCAAAAAAATAGGTTAAATGTGACAATATTTATGTAACCACAGTAGTGTCATTTGATGTAGTCAATCTATCATTGAAGATAGATTCAGTTTATATAAAAAATCTGATAGGTAATCTGCTAGCAGTAAAGTGGGATCTTCTGTTCAAAATGAATTCATTATTCTAGTGCCTTTCATGTTCATTGAAAAACCCATTTAATGAGATATAAAGAGTCCTTTATTAAATAGGTTTTCAGTTCACTTAAAACACAGATTTATAATTCAGGAACAACCTATTGCCTCACATGTTTTCAGCTCACTGAAACAGATTTACTACTCAGAAGCAACCCACTATCTAACATGTTTCCAGTTCACTGAAAACAGATTTACAGCTCATACATAGCCCATTATCTGACATAGTTCCAGCTCACTGAATGTTGATTTTGAATTCATAAACAGCCCATTATCTGACAAATTTTCAGCTCACTGAACAGATTTGCAAATCATAAACAACCTATTATCAACCACATTTCCAGCTCACTGAAAGTAGATTTAAAGTATATAAACAATCCATTATCTCCCATGTTCCAGTTCACTGAAGATTGATACAGAACTCACAAAGAACCCCAAAGAGTCAAGGTTCCACTTTGCACAGGAAATAAATAAATAAATACAAAACGTACAGGAAATAAATAAAAAAATATCCATTGCAATAAATAAGCCCCCATTGCAATAGAAATAAATTATTCCTTCATAATGTGCTATCATATGTCACTAGATACATGTAGATATTTCATCTTTATTACTTTCAAACTTCAAATTGAATAAATAAGGAAAAAAACAAAGTGGTCTTACGGATACGATGACACCACATTTTTGTGGATATTCTAAATTTAGGGGGTTAATTCTTAAAAATTAAGAATATAAAATTGATTTTGTTGAGCAAATTATATTTGCTGACAATTTTTTAAAATTATTTCTAAATATTTTTACTTCATAACAAGCTATGGAAATATTTGAGCGATAGCACAGCGGTAGGGCGTTTGCCTTGCATGCAGCCAGCATGGCCGATTCAAGTTCTATTCCTCTGCCCCTCTCGGAGAGCCCGGCAAGCTACCGAGAGTATCTCGCCCGCACGGCAGAGCCTGGCAAGCTCCCCGTGACGTATTCTATATGCCAGACACAGTAACAACAAAGTCTCCAATGGAGACGTTACTGGGCCTGCTTGAACAAAAATTGATGATCTTAAAAACCTCAATATACCAACTTGCATTGGACATTTTTAAACCAAATGCATTTTATAAAGAGAAAATATTTCTGTTCAACATGCATATTGATATCAGCGATATGTTTAGCTGACTGTTAATTGTATGTTACCAGTAATGAAGGATGCATTCTTTACCTATCTTATCTAAATGCCAAACCTTTATTTTATATCTTCACTTTGACTTGTTGTTACTATTCTGTTTATAAAGCTACTGTAGCACTGTAGCACTGTCCTCCTGTTGTTCATTGATTTGCTGGAGCAGGAACCAGTAACATCTCCATTGTGAGACTTGGTGTTACTGTTGTTGTTCTGGCATATCGAATTCATCACAGGGAGCTTGCCAGGCTTTGCAGTGCAGGCGAGATACTCTCAGTAGCTTGCTGGGCTCTTTGAGAGGGATGGAGGAATAGAACCCAGGTTGGCCTCGTGCAAAGCAAGTGCCCTACCCGCTGTGCTATCACTCACAGAATGAGTTTACATATAGAATGTCAAATATACTCTAATCTTTAAATAAATATGAATGTAAGACTATCTTTTGTTAGGCGTTTTGTTGGTTTGGTTGTTTTTGATCCACATGAAGCAGTGATCAAGACTTACTCCTAGATCCTTTCTCAGGGATCACTCCTGGCAGGCTCAGGAAAGCATATGAGGTGCCAGGGAAATGCACTAAATGCTGTACTATATCGCTGTATTGCTAGCATTCTATTGTTATTTTAATGGAAAAATATGTAAGTGCAAAATATTGACTGGCTAGCATTAGCCTTTGACCAATTTTGCTTCATCCATTCAATCTCTTATATAGGGGATCACTAGATTACTTTGAACCAAATTCTAGATATACTATCATTTCATCACTAATGTTCAAATTTTGCATAGGAAAGATTTTGTTTTCAACATAATTAGAGTAATATTTTAGAATATGTGTGTGTGTGTGTGTGTGTGTATGTGTGTGTGTGTGTGTGTGATTTGGAGATACACAAACACCTGTTCATCTGTGGTGTGCAGGGCCTTCCCCTGGCTTTGTACTCAGGGATCATTCCTGGCAGGGGTCTGAGAACCATATCAGCTGCCAGGCATCAAACTCATGTCTGCGATGTGCAAGACTAGTGCCTTACACATTATACTATAACTGCTATCCTCTAAAACATCTTATATGTATAATTTCAAGTGGATTTTTACTTCTACCACATATATGTATAAATAAATTTATGTATGTCTAGTTTTCCTCTCTTTTTATTTTAGTAAGTTGATGACTTCAGTGATATTTGTAGAATGAGATTCAATATATTATCTCAAATGCTACATGAAATGATGCCATCACATAATATTCCAGGAAGGCAAAAAAGGACTTTTTCCTTTTTCCCATAGATTATTAGTCTTATGTTCATGACTCATTTTTACTAAGAAACCTGGTTTTATTTGTGTCCTTAATGAAAAAAAAAACACTGAAAATAAAGTATTCCTCAACATTTGGGGGTCAATAAGTAATTGAACAAAATTAGAAAAGGTAGTTAGATATTTTTCTAATATGCATCCTTGCCCTAATATGTAAAACTAAATGAGATTCTGGGTCTCTCTCGTCTCTTATTTATCAATAGGGTGATTTCAGTGATTCTTTGTGGAAAATTTTGATTTATACCAAGTGATCTATGTCTGTACATCATTTTTATCAAAATTAAAATTAAAATTATGAAAACTACATGCCTACATTCTTAAGGTACATAATGTTTATTAAAAATGGAATCTGTGTATGTGTGTGCATATTGAGAATACCATTTGCATTCATCATGTTGGTCTGGAAACCTATCAGCCCAATTACATTTCATAAGATAAAATAAAATTGTAACTCTGAAAGGATTGTGAACATGAAGTATAAAGAGAAATAAAATATGCCTAGTTTTAAATTAAACTGAGAATTCTGTGACTTATTACCTAAATTTTTGACTATTGTCACTTTTTGTTTCTAATTGACTCTAATTTAGCTGTCTGTCACAAGGCTATTTAGTTTGCTTTTTTCTCAAATGCTTCAACTAATTTGAAGTATCATTGGTAGCACTTTTTAAAAGTTTATATTTTTTCAGCTTTATTGAGATATAATTGCAGCATTATAGCAGTATGTAACGCTTAAATGTACACCATGTTGATTTGATATACTTATGTATTGCAAAATTATCGTCACCATAGCATTAGCTAATTCCTCCATTCCATCGTATAATTGCCATTTCATGTTAGGCTGGTGTGAGTATTTAAGATCCACTCTCTTAGTGACTTTTGGACTTATAATACAGTATTAACTAGAATCATGTTGCTGTAATTAGATCCCCAGAATGTATTTATAACTAGCAGTTTGTACTTTTTGACCAGCATTTCTCACTCTCCCAACTGCACTCTCATTTTTTTAACTTTCTCTTTCTGAAAGTAAAATGTAACATTTTGCTAGCATTTTTTTCTATATTGTTTATAACTTTTTTCTTGTTTTAAATTTTTGAAAATGCCAAAGAAATCTATTTCCGTTTTCTTGTTGTAGAAGTACCTTTTAAATATTATGTAAATCTCAGTTGTGCATTGCTAAAACTCAACATCTGCTCATAGTAAATTCAATACTAAGTCAAATTTGATTCTTCACCAAAATTTTTCTTTTCAGTAAATTAAATAACTCAAGGAGATCTCTGTCTCTCTGTCTCTCTGTCTCTCTCTCTCTGTCTCTCTCTGTCTCTCTGTCTCTCTGTCTCTCTTTCTCTCTCTCTCTCTCTCTCTTTCTCACACACACACACTTTTATGTACACATTTAATAAACACAGAGACCATGAAAATACAGTGCTGGTTAAAAGTGTTGTTTCCTATGACAAAAAGAATTTAAAATAGGAGAGGAATAATAATTTCCTTGTGTGAGAACACATCCAGGGGAAGGAATAATCAAGATATTTTGTACCTCTCCTCTTTTATCATGCAGTTTTTTTGAGATATGAAGGTTGAAGTTCTCAAATTTGGTGATGAAGTTTACCAGGAGTTCACATCTTGATTGTGTTGTTCTACATAGATTGGGGTATTCACTGCAGGTTGCATACTTCAACCACAGTGCTTATGTAGACTTTGTCTATTGTATTCTCTAGAGTGTACACATAAGTGTAAGTAATGCTTACACAAAGTTGGTCAGAGTAAGCTAGAGGAACACACTTCATTGTTGCACTGTAAATCATAAGGGCAGTTGTTGAGTGAATATTCTTTCGGTTGGAGGCACAGAGACAAGACATGCAAGAGGAATTTAGATTGCACAGAGGACCAAGGCTTTGATCTGGCTTAAGAAAAAGAGCAAATGCCAGAGGGCTCCTTTTATTTTATTTTGTTATCAGTTACATCCTAATGACTTCATCACAGACAAAGAATCACTAAGGAAAGTGCTAACAGTTATAGGATAAGCATTTGTCAAAAGAACATCAGGGTATACGTTGTCCTGTCAAAGCTATGCTGTCAAAGCTATGATGTAATAATTAAAATGTCACAGGAAGATATGGAGCTGGACACTTGGACTCTACAGAATATGTCTACCCCCCACATTCTTCTCCACATAGGACAAAGAGAAGGCTACACTGATACTTGAAGGTCAAACCAGATTAAGGATGTGTAACAGAGGGGGAACGGCTTCTTTGTACTGCCAATATAATGTATGACCAGGTGGACATATGAGAGCATGCTGTACTTCTCCAGCCCATCTGGACTCACAAGTTTAGCTTACCCACTTAATGTAAAAATGGGGCCTTGATTCTGCTTCCTCTTTGCAGGGCAGTGTCCAGAGCTTATCCTAATGACCTGGCTTAGTACCAACATGCCTTTGCCCTCTGTGCTCTCTACATTCCTCTTGAGTTTCTTATCTCTGTGCCTCCAACTGAAAGAATATCATGCAACACACAATGGTACCAAAACGATACCTGGCATGTTTGGCAATGCTGGACCTTGAAAGAGAAGACTCACTCAAGCAAGGCATGTGCTACATCTCTGGGCTTAACACGTTGTATGTCGTTTATGACTGCCTAAATGCCATTTAGATACAAAGTCAATTAAACTTGACTGTGGATTCAACTAATTTATAGAAATTTTAATATATTTTTATTAACATATGTCAAGTTCTTTTTAGAAGTACTACACTTTTGGTCTCTCTTGGACTGTAGATGAATAATATCAAGACTTCCCTCTAGGATTTTCTTTTCCTCCCTCTAAGAATGACTACTCTAAAAGTAAATTGCTTCCTTAAATAAATTCCTGAGTAAATGATACAACAGAGTTTCAATCAAAGGAACAGGGTAATTTATTTTGTCAGTGGGACTGGAACTGTGAGGAAAAAATAGCTGTTAGGAACATGAACAAGAATGGTCACTCACAAAACTAAATATGAAAGGTGAGAGAACTATAAGAAGTCATAAAGGCTAGAAAGACCTATGTTTTGTAAGATCAGAATAAATAGACATGAAGTAAACAACATATTATAAAGGTCTGGATCTTTCTCTCTCTTTCCTCTCTCCTCTCTCAATCCCTGTCTCTCTCTATCTCTCTCTATCTCTCATCTCACCTCATCTTTTTTTTTTGTTTTCCTCTCTGTCACTCTTTCAAACTACTGAAATTGCATTATTTAGCTTTAGAGCTCTTTCTTTTCATAGTATGTTATTTTTTACATGTTAGCACATTTATTAAAAGTGGAAGGATATTTACTTCTCAGGGGAACATATTAAAACATTTACTTAGGAATTATACCATTCTACAGACATGTTTCAAATTATTCCAGTGGCGAATAGAGAATTGCAGAACGAAGTTCTATAATGGAAGCTCATTGGCCATATGTTGATCCTACCTGAAATGAAGAGATGAGTCCTGAGGGCTCATCTGACTATTCTCTCTACTCTGATGTTTACTTATAATAATTTTTACTTATAATAATTTTTCCTTTTTCAAAGGAAAAAAGTTTTGCTTTTAAATAAACATATTTGTAAGTTAATATGAATATGAAAATGTATAAAAACTGTCACTGTCCTCTTGTTGTTTGAGCGGGCCCAGTAATGTCTCCATTTTTTGAGACTTATTGTTACTGTGATTGGCATATTGAATATGTCATGGGGAGCTTGCCAGGCTTTGCCACGCAGGCGAGATACTCTCAGTAGTTTCCTGGGCTCTCCCAGAGGGGCAGAGGAATCGAACCTGGCTCGGCCAGCTGGCTGCGTGCAAGGCAAATGCCCTACCACTGGATGAAAATGTATAATGTTTTATATTTCTAATATTGCTATATCCAGCTCTAGGCTATTCATTCCCTAGATGTGAAGGGTTTATCTTTAATATTTGTCATAATATTTTATTTTTAAAACACTGAAGTTAGTGCCAGAGAGATAATTCAAGGGCCTGGAGCACATACTTTGAAACCAGGAACCTTCCCTGTATTCAGTCCCTTGCATCCAATGTTCCTTTAAGCATCATCAGGAGTGACACCAAAGCACAAAAGGAGGAGTGCCCTTCAGGGTGAAACAAAAACAAATAAAACTGAATTTTAAAAATATAATCAGATAAAATATTTGAAAACTCAGAAATGAAGTGAATATTGATTAAAATATAGCAGATACTCTGTTTATCTGTTTTGTCTCCTATGTTTCCAGTAAAATTTATCCTCATGCGATTATTTTTTACCATTTATTTGATTAAGTGATTTAAGTGATTGAGAGTTTTGAGATTTAAGAGGACTGATACAATGAAAGAGTAAATGGTAGAGATTCTATCCCCAGTGTTAAGTAATATTTCCTAAGGCATACATAAAAACCAGATATAATGCCTAAATTAAAAAAGTTCCATCAATAATATTAATCACTATATAAGAATTCAATGCATGAGGTACCAGGTTTAAGATAGATGCAAGTTAAAGGATCTATTTAATTAACAAAAATAAATGCATCCACTAAGCATGAAAATTAAAAATATGACTTGAATTTTAGGTTTTCGGTTTTTTTTTTTTAATTTTTGTTAGTGAAACACCAAGAGATACAGTTGTTTACTTACAAATTTTTGTGCTTGGGTTTCAATTATACAATGATCAAGTACCGATCCCTCCACTAGTGTCCATTTTTGACCACCACGAATCCCTGTGTACCTCCCACCTCCCATCTCACCCTGCCTCTGGGGCAAGGCATTCCATTTTGTTCTCTCTCTCCTTTCAGTGCTGTGGATTGCAAAAGAGGCATTGAGTGGCAATCATATTTGGTTTATAGTCTACTTTCAGCATGCTTTTCCCATCCTGGGAGGATCTGCTCAACACCATTTATTTGATGCTCCCTTCTCTATCTGACCAGCCTTTTCCCTTAGCATGTGTGCCTGGCCTCCAAGCCACGGAATAAACCTCCCGGTACTTATCTCTGCTATTCTTGGGTGTTAGTCTCCTATTTTCTTACTTTATGTTTCCCAGATGAATGCAATCTTTCTATGTCTGCCACTCTCTTTCTAACTCATTTCGCTTAGCATGATACTTTCCATGTAGTACAAATTGTATGTAAATTTCATGACTTCATCTTTTCTAACTGCTGCATAGTACTCCATTGTGTAGATGTACCAAGTTTCTTTAACCAGTCATTTGTTCTCGGGCACTCAGGTTATTTCCAGAATCTGGCTACTGTAAACAGGGCTGCAATGAACAAAAAAGTGCAGATGTCAATTTGACTATACTTTTTTGCCACTCTGGGATTCCCAGGAGTGGTGTTGCTGTATTAAATGGGATCTCAATTTCTAATTTTTTGGATAATCGTCCATACTGTTTTTGAAAAGAGTTGAACCAGTCGGCATTCCCACCAGGAGTGAAGGAGGGTCCCGTTCTCGCCACATCCACACCAGCAACAGTTGCTTTTGTTCTTTTGGATCTGGGTCAGTCTCTGTGATGTGAGATGATATCTCATTGTGGTTTTAATCTGCATCTCACTGACAATTAATGATGTAGAGCATTTTCTCATGTGCCTTTTAGCCATTCGATTTCTTCTTTGAGAATGTTTCTGTTCATTTCATTGCCCCATTTTCTGATGGGGTTGGATGTTTTCTTCTTGTGGAATTGAACCAGTACTTTATATATCCTTGATGTCAACCCCTTGTCAGATGTGTATTGGGTGAATATCCTTTCCCATATTGTAGACTGTCTTTGTATTTTGGTCATTGTTTCTTTTGAGGTGCAGAAGCTTCTTAGTTTAAGATAGTCCCATTTATCTATCTGTGTTTTCACTTGCTTGGTCAGTGGCATGAGATCTTTGAAGATACCATTAGCTTCAATGCCATGGAGGGTTTTGCCAACTTTGTCTTTATTGTACCTTATGGATTCCGGTATGATGATGAGGTCTTTAATCCATTTTATCTTATTTTTATACATGGTGTTAGACAGAGATCTGATCCCACTTTTTTGCTTGTAGACATCCAGTTTTGCCAGCACAATTTGTTAAAGAGGCTTTCCTTACTCCACTTCACATTTCTTGCTCCTTTATCAAAGATTGATGATCATACGTTTGACAAGAGATGTCAGTATATTCAACCCTGTTCCATTGGTTTACAGCTCTGCCTTTGTTCTAGTACCATGCTGTATTAAATATTACTTCTTTGTACTAGAGTTTGAAATTAGGGAGGTTAATTCCTCCCATTTCTTTTTCCAAATAATTGCATTAGCCATTGGTGGGGCTTATTCTTCCATATGAATTTGAGGAGTGTTTGATCCATTTCTTTGAAGAATGTCATGGGTATCGTAATAGGGATCACACCGAATTTGTACAATGCTTTGGGAAGTATTGCCATTTTGACAATGTTAATTCTCCCGATCCATGAGCAGGGGATATCTTTTCATTTTCTCGTGTCCTCTTTTATTTCCTGAAGCAATATTTTGTAGTTTTCTTTGAATAGGTCCCTTACTTCCTTAGTTAAGCTGATTCCTAGGTACTTGATTTCCTGGGGCACAACTGTGAACGGGATTGTTTTTTTCATGTAACATTCTTCTTTCTCTCTGTTTGCGTATAGGAAAGCCATGGACTTTTGGGTATTGATTTTATAGCCTGCAACTTTACTATACAAGTCTATTGTTTCTAGGAGCTTCTTGTAGAGGTTATAGGGTTCTCTAAGTATAGTATCATATCATCTGCAAATAGTGAGAGCTTGATTTCTTCCTTTCCTACCTGAATGCCCTTAATATTTTTTTCTTGCCTAATCGCTATTGCAAGTAATTCCAGTATATATTGAACAGCAGTGGAGAGAGTGGGCATCCTTGTGTCATCCCTGATCTTAGAGGGAAGGCTCTCAGGTTTTCCCCATTGAGGATGATGCTTGCTGTAGGCTTATGGTAAATGGCTTTAACTACATTGAACAAAGTCCCCTCTATACCCATTTTGGCTAGGGTTTTCATCATAATGGGGTGCTGCATCTTGTCAAATGCTTTCTCTGAATCTATTGATACGATCATATGCTTTTTCTCTTTTCTTTTGTTGATATGGTGGATTATGTTGATCGATTTCCGAACGTTAAACCATCCTTGCATCCCTGGCATGAATCCTACTTGGTCATAGTGTATGATCTTTTTGATGAGTTGTTGGATTCTATTTTCTAGTAGTTTGTTGAGGATCTTTGTATCTGTGTTCAACAGGGATATTGGCCTGTAATTCTCTTTCTTTGTGGTATCTCTGTCTGCTTTTGGTATCAGGGTAATATTTGCTTCGTAGACACTCTTTGGAAGTGTTTTTGATATTTCAATTTCATGGAAAAGCTTAAAGAGGATTGGGAGTAAATCCTCTTTAAATACTTGGAAGAATTTACTCGTGAATCCATCTGGGCCAGGACTTTTGTGCTTGGGGAGACTTTTTATTACCATTTCAATTTCCTTCATGGTGATAAGTCTGTTCAGATATTCCAGGTTTTCTTAATTCAGCCTTGGGAATTTATAGGAATCTAGGAATTTATCCATTTCCTTAAGGTTTTCATGATCAGCGGCATAAAGCTTCTCAAAGTACTCCCTGAGGATCCTTTAAATTTCTGTAGTTTCTGTTGTAATGACCCCTTTTCATTTCTGATTCGGTTTATTAGGGTTTTCTCTCTCCCTTTCTTTGTGAGTTTTGCTAGAGGCTTATCAATCTTGTTTATTTTCTCAAAGAACCAGTTCTTGGTTTCATTGATCTTTCGAATTGCTTTTTTTGTTTCAGTCTCATTAACCTCTGCTCTGAGTTTTATTATTTCCTTTCTCCTGTTCGGGTTGGGCTCCTTTTATTGGTCCTTCTCCAAGCTCTTAAGCTGTGAGGTTAGGTACTTATGTGGTCTTACTCCTCCATCCTGAGGAATGCTTGTAGAGCTATAAACTTTCCTCTTAACACAGCTTTTGCTGTGTCCATAAGTTTTGTTAACTCATGTCCTCATTTTCATTAGTTTTGAGGAATCTTTTAATTTCCTTTCTAAGCCACTCATTGTCCAATAGTGAACTGTTTAATTTCCAGGTGTTTGATTTAGATTTCTGTTTTTATGTGTGATTTAATTCTAATTTCAGCACATTACGGTCTTAGAATATTGTTGATACAATCTTTATCTTCTTAATTTTATGGAAGTAACTTTGTGTCTTAGCATGTGGTCTATCTTGGAGAATGTTCCATGCATGCTTGAGAAGAATGTGTATTGAGCTTTTTGAGGATGAAGTGTCCTGTATATATCTACTAAGTCCCTTTCTTCCATTTTTTTCCCTCAGATGAAGTATGTCCTTGCTAAGCTTGAGTCTAGGTGTTCAATCAAGAGATGATAAAGCAGTTTTGAAGTCTTCCACTAGTATTGTGTTGCTATCAATGTCTTTCTCCAAGTATATGAGTAGTTGCTTTAAGTACTTTGCTGGTCCCTCATTAGGTGCATATACATTTAGTATTTTAAGTTCTTCCTGTTCAACAGATCCATTGATCAATAAGAAATGGCTTCACTGTCTCTTGTGAATTTCTTCACTCTGAATCCAATGTGGTCTGATACTAGGAGGCTACCCCAGCTATTTTATGGAAGCCATTTGCCTGTAGGATTATTTTCCAGCCTTTGAGTCTGAGCCAGCTTTTTCTTTGACTATTGAGATGTGTTTCTTGCAGGCAGCAGAATGTTGGGTTCAATTTTCTAATCCATCCTGCCACTCTGTATCTTTTCATTGGTGCATTTAGTCCATTGACATTGAGAGAGATTATTGTTATGTGGTTTTGTCCCATTTTTCTGTTGAAAATTGGTGTATTTGAGGGGGTTCTGTCTTGTCTTAAAGTGACCCATTTAGTTGTTCTTGTAACCGTGGTTTTGAGTCTATGAAGTTCATGAGCTCTTGTTTGTCTGTGAAACTGTGTGTTGTTCCTTCTTTTATGAATGAGAGTCTCGCTGGGTAAAGTATTTTTGGTGAGGCCTTTATTTCATTGAGTTTTTTCACTATACCCACCACTGTTTTCGGGCCATGACGGTTTCATCAGACAAATCAGCTGTAAATTTTAAGGATGCTCCTTTGTAGGAAATTTCTTTCTTTGATCTTGCTGCTTTCAGAATTTTGTCTCTAAGGTTTTGGTCATTTTGATCAGGATGTGTCTTGGGGTATTTTTATTTGGATTTCTTCTAGCTGGTGCCCTTTGCGCCTCCTAAATGTGGTCACAAGTTTTCTTCAGCTCTGGAAATGTTGTAGCAATGATGTCTCTGACATTTCTTCTTCATCAGGGTTTTCTTCCTGTCCCTCTGTGACTCCAATAATTCTTATGTTACCCCTCTTGGCTTCATCAAGATCTTCTCTTGCCTTCTGTTCCTGAATCTTGAGTGTCTTTTCCATTTTCTGCTCTTTTCTGGAGAGTCTCTGGACTTCATCTTGAGCTCAATGATTCTGTTCTCAGCAGCTCTTACTTTTCTGCTGAAACCTTCCACTGAGTTTTTCAATTTGCCTACCACGTTTTTTAGGTCTGACATCTACATTTGCATTTTCCTCATTTCTTTCTTCAAACCCTCTTGTCTTTTATTGGCATTGCTTTCCATTGTTTCTTTTAGCTCCCTAAGCATCCTCAGAAGCTCCTTTCTAAATTCCTTGTCTAGCACTTCATTACTATTGGTGTCTTGCTTTTGTGTTGCTTTACCATTGTGACCAGTGTGGTTTAGACCTTCATGCTCACTCTTACTATTCTGCTTGAGATTCAGAATGAATTGAGATTGGCTTAACGAATTATTGGCTAATGTGTTTCTGGTGGTTAAGCTAACCTAATGAAAGTTCCATCTAAGAGGGTAACTTATGGTTCGTATGGGATATGTAGTGGGGAGAATAACTCACAACCATGTTAGTGCCTTGGCTCCAGGAAGGGGCCCTGTCGTCGGGCAGGTACCTGGTTTAATGAGCAAAGAGTGCCCAGAACAGTTCAGCTTGGTTTTCATGGGGTATGCCTCAATTCCCATACCCCGTAGACCAAGGGTGGAAGCCGGCCATTCTTAGGGCATCTAGTTAGTGACCAGTGTCCCTTCCCACAGGCCTGGAAAGGGACCCTGGTACCGGGTGGGTACCTGGTTGAATCAGCTTAGGTTATTTTTTATTCCAATAAAAATATAAAACAAAACTTATAAAATTATTGCATGAGAATAAATTTTACTGGAAATGTAAGGAATGAAACAGAAAATAAACAAATATAGCTTTGCTATATTTTAAACACAATTCAGACAAAATCATGCCTTAGCAGTAGTATTTCACAAAGCAATCTAGTAACAAGTTGTGGGAACAACAACCGGAACAGATTTCTTTTAATAATAGTAAGAGATCCTTTGCAATACATTTAGTATGTCAAAAAGATATATTTTTGTCTGACTTTTCTTCTTGCATCTTATGAGTAAGCATAATTTCTCTACAGCATATGGCTAAAAATGAAGCAAACCTGGGAAATCCGATTATAGCTTCAGTGTGTATTACTGTGGGGAGGTAGGATGATTTCTGGATTAGTAATAAAAAAAAATCTGTTCTCATTTAGAAGAAAATGTTTAACACAGACAATTTAAGATTAATATCAGTACTTTTTAAAATTGTGCAAAACTATATTAGAATAATAATAGAACAGTATTTTTTCAAGCTGTCAAACCCATACATTCAGTATTAAAAATCAATCTTTAATAGTAGAAAGTATTAATATTATTTTAACATTATCTGTTAAAGAGTGAAGAGATTTATTTTATATAAAAAGACACCACAATTATCATGAAATCACTTGATCACTTGACATCCCACTACTCATCAATTTGCTCGAGCGCGAGCCAGTAACATCTCCATTCAGCCCTGTCGTGTGTTAGTGTAGCCCAATGGTATCTGCTCGCTCCAGGAATATGAACAGCCTCAAACTGTTTGATCAGGGTCTTGACGAAGAAGTCTGACCATCTCATAGGTGGGTGGCCACACGACCTTTTGACATACCATGGAATCCAGTAGGTGATGGCTTTAGTCCAGTAGACATCTCCAAATTGCATTACATGTCTAGCCCATCTGATTTTTGACACCTTGGCAAAAGAGACAGCGTACCTGATTCTCGATCATTGATGGAGTTCAGAACTCCAGATTCCTTCTCTCACTTGAGAGAAGCATGATAATCTAAGCATAGCTCCTTCAATTGCTCTTTAGGAGACGCAAATAGCATTCTCATCCTGTTTTCATAAGGCCCAGGTCTCTGAGACATATGTTAATGCAGGAAGAACAATGGATTAGAAGTGATATCCCAGAGCCGTAGATTCTTTGTCCTCTTAGCTATTTCTTTGATGCTCTTGAAGGCATTCCATGCTGCTCTCTTCCTCCTGTGCAACTCACGTGCCAAGTTATTTGTCATATTGACTTCTTGACCTGGGTATACATAACTACTGCATTCAAAGATGTTCATTCTGTTGAGAGTAAATGGAACATCAGGAACGAGTCTGTTTCTCATGAACAATATCTTCGTGGGATTCAGCTGTAATCTGACCTTTCCACATTCACAGTCGAAGTCGGCCAGTATTTGTTTCGCTTGTCTAATGTTAGGTGTTATAAGAATGATGCCATCAGCGAAGCCGAGGTGGAGTAGCTGCCAACTGTCTATCTTCACTCTCATTCCTTCCCACTTCAGTCATTTGCATGATGTTCTCAAGGGTGGCACTGAAGAGTTTTGGTGAAATTGTACCACCCTGCTCAACCCCTCTCTTGATGTCGATGATCACTTCCTTGTAGAATGGTGAGATCCTGGTAGTGAGTCTGTAATACAGCTCATGGAGGATACTGATGTATTGAGTTTGAACACCCTGTTTGGCTAGGGCTTCGATGACCACTTCACTCTCAACAGAATCAAAGGCCTTCTTTAAGTAGATGAACATTAGGCAGAGCAGCATCTTGAACTCCTGAAAAACCTCAATGAGCTTGGTCACTATGTGGATATGGTCTTTTGTGCTAAATCCTTTTCAGAACCCAGCTTGCTTTCATGGTTGTCCTTCATCTAGTGTTCTGCCAATCCTATTCAGGATGACGAAGAATATGATTGACTGCTTCAGCACCTCCATAATTGTGCGAGGAATACAGAGAGAGAGAGAGAGAGAGAGAGAGAGAGAGAGAAAGAGAGAGCCACAAAAAGATACCTGTCTTTAGAAACTCTCGAGCTCATTCACCACTGTAGCTTGGTGAGAACCTCAGGCAACCAAAAGCTAATAGCCATGCTCGCGAAGCAGTGCAGAGAAGCAATGAAGGAAGACCTCAAAGAGAGAAGAGCAGCAGTGCTGGAAGATGCAGCAGAAGCTGGGAAGAGCATTTGCAACGCCTACCTGTCCTTCGCCAACTACAAGACCAAGATAACTGCCCTCCGATGTCCTGACGGATCCATCACATCTTCCAAAAGGGCAATGGAGAAGATTATCCATGACTTCTACTCAGATCTCTTTGATAGCTACATCCACCTGCCCACATCCAAATTCTGCAGGAAAGATATGTTGTTCCCAACGTTCTCCCTTCCGAAACCTGACATGCCATTTTATTTGTAAAGAAGCGAACAGCACCCGGCCCAGACAAGGTGAGACCTGAACACCTGAAGAATCTGCCATTGGTACTCATCAATATACTGGCGTGGCTCTTCACACGCTACCTGTCTGATGGCAAGGTTCCATCAAAATGGAAAACCAGTAGGACTGTACTACTGTACAAGAAGGGAGACATCCACGACATTGGTAACTATCGCCCAATCTGCCTGTTGTCCGTCATCTACAAGCTGTATCATAAAATATGTATTCAAAATGTGTGTTTAACATCAAGGTAATTCTTTCAGCAGTTAAACTTTAATGTCACAATTTGCTTACAATAAAAAGACATTAAAAGTTTTCATCACTGAAGTAACATAGGATACAAAGATGTTGCAGATTATGCTTTAATGTACAAGAGCATTGTCTCTCCTCCATTACCAAAATTCCCAAACTCTCCGTCACTGTCCAGTGTCATCTAAAATCTACCTCTCTCTACCACAAGCACTTGGTTGCCATTGCTTGTAACTTTATTTCTGTCATCAGGTGTCAATTTTTATCATTTAATGTTTTATCATATAATGTTCATTCTTTTGTTTATTTATTCAGCAACTGGTAGCAAGATTAACCAGTATACTCCTAATTCTGACTTATTTTGCTTGAAAGGACACCTTCTTATTGTATCCAATTGTGACAAAATGCAAGATTTCATCTTATTTATTTTGGCTAAGTAGTATCCTATTCTATGTATAAAAACCATGTCTTCATCCACTCATTTGGCATTTGGCATTTGGATTGGTTTTTAGATACTGGCTCTTGTAAATAGCACTGAAATGAATATATACATATATATGTATGTGTGTAAGTACATATATATATATTTGAGTTAATATTTTGCCAAGGGATTAATGTGAAACTATGGGTCTTATAGAAGTTCTATTTTTAATTTTTAAGAAATTCTCCTTTTTTGTTCCCCTCTTCCATTTATATTAATAGTGGCATATACTTTTTGATGTATGAGACAAATGAGACTTTTACATTGAATTTATTTCTAGGTTTTTGGCATTTTGGACACAATTTCTTCCCTTTTTTATTTATTAATTGTGAGTTATACATTTACAAAGTTGTTTATGATTGAACTTCAGTCATACAAGTCATACAATATTCCAACACTCATTCCTTCATCTTTGCACATTTTCTGCCACCATTGTCCCTAGTTTCCCTCCACCACCCTGCAGTCTGCTCTATGGCAGAATCTGTCTCTCTCTCTCTGTCTCTGTCTCTCTCATTCTTTGTCTCACTCTGTCTCTGTCTTTCTCACAACCCCTCCTTATTATTTGCAATACAGTATATCACTTGATCGCAGTTCAGCACTCGTTTCTTGTACAACTATCATTGTTATAATAGTCCTTTCTATGTCCAAACTGCCCTCCCTGCAACCCAACTTGCAGCAAGCTTCCCATCATAGACTAATCCTCCTGGCCCTCATTTCTACAGTAAATGGAAATTGTTTTCATAAAAGTGATTTTCTTTATATCCTCCAAATGATTATAATCATTCTCTGTCCCTACCCCTCTTACTTTTTCACTCAGCATAATACACTCTATATCCATTCATGTAAGAGAAAATTTCATGACTTGATATTTTCTTGCATCTGTGCAGTATTCCATTGTGTAGATATATCGTAATTTTTTGATGAACACAATTTTAAATGGTTTGTTCATTTTTAACTTCTTTCCTTTTAGTTCATTACCAACCTATAAAAATAAAGCATATTTTTGTTGTTGGTAGACTGCTAAGTAATAGTGCTGATTTCTTATTTCTAAAACTTTTTTCAATGTGCTCTTTAGTATCATAAATTCAATCCCTGGTACCCCATTTGGTCATCACAGGCTCACCAGGAATGATCCCTGAGCACAAAGTCAGGAGTAATCCTTGAATAAAAATGAGTGTAGTCCCAAACAAAAATGAAAACTGAAAAATATGACGTTTTTTGCCCCATTCATTGTTACTCATCCATTGGTTCTACCTTGCTGTTCGTGGTTTGGTCCTGTTGATGTTCAGAAGATCATGTGTTGCCAAGAATTAAATGGGTATCTTTTAAGTACCCAGTATGTGCTCCAATTATTTGAGTTACCTTATTATTTTAAGCATAACAGTCTTATTATTTTAAGCATAACATTTTCTCACGTTTTTTCAAATTTTTAATATTCTTATTATAGTAACACAGATCCAATACTAAAACTTTTTATGATCCATAGAAAAGTACTAAAAATGATTGAAAACACTAATAATCTTACCATGTAGATAAACTTAACATTTTAATATCTAATATTTTGGTTGGTATATCTTTAGAACCATTAAAAAATTTACACATATATTTATTGACATTTTGAATGCCTTTTTTGTTTTAAAATATAGTATGACTGTAGATTCTGGAAAATAACAATTGCCTGTGTATTATCATACTTACTTTATAGATTAAGTTAAAGGCTTTTAGTAGTTTCTTGTTATGTTTATCCACGTGTGTTAAATTTTAATATGCATGTGAGAGTATCTTTCATTTATTGGGAGTTTTAGAAGGAGCTGGTGATAAGTTTTATATTGATCTTTTAGATTTAACTGGAAATGTGTTTTTAAAGTTTTCCCATAAATATTAGTACATGTTGAATTTGTGCCACAAACCTTAACATTGCCAGTTTCTACTAGCACAAGTTGTTCACATAAATAAATTTATTTAGTCATCAAATACTTCACATGGGGGTCAGATAAATACCTCATATATCGTGTACTTGTTTGTATGTGGCTGATCAGATTCTATTCTTACCACCACTTACGGTCCCCAAGCCTTGCCAGGAATAATCCGTGAGGGAAAAACCAGCAGTTAGTTCTAAAAACTTTCAGAGTTGGCCAAAACAAAAAAATACAGATTTTTTCTTTATTTTAAAATATTATTTTATTAGATAGATATGGAGTATCAAATTACTGTAAATAATGTCACCCCGTTTATGTGTGTATGGAAATGTCCAAATACCAAATGTGAATATAGTACATACTACTGGGTAATAACATGATGATTAATTTTCTCAGCTTAATGGTAAATTTGCTATACTTTATCTACCGAGAGTATTCGATATGCCAGACACAGTAACAACAAAGTCTCCAATGGAGACGTTACTGGGCCCACTCGAGCAAATACTTTATCTACTATATATAATTATTATAGCATATCATAAATTTGAAATTGCAACAGAGATTACTACTAACATGTTAATCTATAACTAGTAACAAAATTAACGCAGCAAAAGCAGTACCCTATCGGAAAACTTTCTAAATTGATTTTGATTTGTTTTGTTTTGGGGCCATACTCAGGTCTTATTCCTGCCTGAGGAATCATTTTGAAGGTCTTGAAGGACAAATGGGATACTGGGGATCAACCCTCAGTCTGCCACTTGCAAGGCAAGCACCCTACTGACCGCACTATCTCTGCAGCCTCTAAAATTCCTTTGATCACTTGACATCCCTGTCCTCATCGATCTGCTTGAGCAGGCACCAGTAACATCTCCATTCATCCCTGTCAAGTGCTAGTGTGGCCCAAATGCATCTGCTCACTCGAGGAACATGAAGTGCCTCAAACCGATCATTCAGGGTCTTGACAAAGAAGTCTGACCATCTCGTAGGTGGGTGGCCAAGCAATCTTTTGATGTCCCATGGAATTCAGTCAGTAAAGGCTCTAGTCCAGCAGTCGTCTCCAAATCGCAATACGTGTCCAGCCCATCTGATTTTTGATGACTTGGCAAATGAGACAGCGTTCCTGATTCTTGATCGTTGACGGAGGTCAGAACTCCAGATACTTTCTCTCACCTGAGTGAAGCGTGATCTCCAAGCATAGCTCTTTTGATTTTTCTTTGGGAGACCCAAAAAGCATTTTTTCATCCTGTTTTCATAGGGCACAGGTCTCTGAGGAGTATGTTAATGCAGGAAGAATAGTGGAATCAAAAAGATGTGCCAAGAACCGAAGGTTCTTCGTGCTCTTAGCTATTTCTTCGACACTCTTGAAGGAGTTCCAAGTCACTCTCTTCCTCTTGTGCAACTCAGGTGCCAGGTTATTCATCATATGGACTTCTCAACCTAGGTACACATAACTGTTGAATTCGGAGATGTTCATTCCGTTGAGAGCGAATGGAACATCAGGAATGAGACCATTCCTCATAAACATTGTCTTCATGAAATTAAGCAGTAGTCCGACCTTTCATACTCACGGTCAAAGTCAGATAGTATTTGTGCTGCTTGGCTAATGTTTGGTGTTATTAGAATGATGTCATCAATTAAGCAGAGGTAGTATAGTTGCTGACTGTCTATCTTCACTCCCACTCCTTCCCATTCCAGTCATTGTTTGATGTTCTCGAGGGTGGCACTGAAGAGTTTTGGTGAAATGGTATCACCCTGTCAACCCCCTCTCTTGACATGGATGATCACTTTCCTGTAAAATGGTGAGATCCTGATGGTGAACCCATAGTACAGCTCACGGTGTATCCTGATGTATTGAGTTTGAATGCCCTGTATGGCTAGGGCTTCGATGACCACTTCAGTCTCAACAGAATCAAAGACCTTTAAATCAATGAACGTTAGACAGAGAAGTATCTTGAACTCCCAAGAAACTTCAATGAGCTTGGGTTACAGTGTGGATATGGTTGATTGTGCTGAATCCTTTTGGGAACCCGGCTTGCTCTCACGGTTGTCCTTTATCTAGTGTTCTACCAATTCTATTCAGGATGACTCGAGTGTATTGCTTCTCTGCTCTGCCTTGCCAGCTTGGATGTTCGCTTGCGGTTGCCTGAGGCTTGCGTCAAGCCATGTTGGTTAATGAGCTTGAGAGTTTTTGAAGACAGGCGTATTTTTGTGGCTATCTCTGGTGGTTTTCAAAGTTGTGCATGATGCGCTCATTACAGGCATTCACTATTCCAACAACAACCCCTCCACTATTGTGACTTTCCCTCCACCATTGTCTTCATTTTTGAACCACCCCTCAAGCCTGCCCTATGCAGTTTCACAGTATTTTATTTTATATTGCTTTTTCCCACTCAATGGCTAATGAAATGATCAACAAAACAAAATAGTACAGTAAAAGGAAATTTGTGAAAACTGTATCTCACCAACGGGGACATTAAATCCTTGTCTGAGGGCTTACAAAACTATTGTTGCAAGTTAAGCCTTTTGTATTAACGTTTTTGTTAGTCAAGATTACTTGGATTCTACATTAAATTCCCATCCAATCTGGTGTGCTCCTGGAGGGATGTTAGTATTGTAGAGTTTGGTAATGTTGCATAGCTGTAAATTCAACCATGTGCTCCACAAAGTCCGGAATATTTAACTGGGCAGTCTGGCTGGAGGCATGGTGGCAGTTGTTGAGGTTTGAGTGTAGCTTCCAAAGCCTTGTTGAGAGTGTAGGTAGGAAGTAAGTAGAGGTGAGGGGTGAGTTTTGGGGGGTGAGGGGTGTTCCACTCCCAATATCACCTTGGTGATCCCAGCCAGGATTGGTAGCACTGCACTGCACTGTAAAATGGTGAGATCCTGATGGTGAACCCATAGTACAGCTCACGGTGTATCCTGATGTATTGAGTTTGAATGCCCTGTATGGCTAGGGCTTCGATGACCACTTCAGTCTCAACAGAATCAAAGACCAAATATATTTTCTACTTCTCTTTTAACTTTTCTCTGCTCTTTGGAGAAATATTTTCATCTCTATAAAATTTGATCAATTTACTATCATAAAATCATATACTGAATTTCAACAGTATTTTTTATTTTTCTTTTTTCTTTTCATTAGATTCTTTTTTAGCATTTTCCATTTTTCAAGTTAGCATATCTCCCACCAAAAAATGACAGCTTTTCACCATCGAAGTGGATTTATTTGGAAACAATAACAGAAAGACAATTTGGAAAGTGGTGTCTAATGAAATATGTGTGTTAACTATAAACAAAAGCCAGAACCTCTTACATAGTTTAGAGTGACCACCACTAGGCAAAAAGAAAGCCCTTCTTTCTTTTGATTAAACAGTAACAAACATCATTTCTCTTCAGAGACACAAATCATGTTGCATTTTACTTTGCTCTAACTTGCTGTTTTGCAGATTGTGTACATGTGTAAACTCTTATAGAATTTAAATTCAATTAAATGGGTCTTCTGTAGGAGCCAGAGTGATAGAGTGAATGAGGGTACTTGCCTTGCAATATACCCTTGTTTGAGCCCCAGCAGTAGTGATTCCTGAGCACAGACCCAAGAGTTAGCCCTGACCCAGGCCTGGTGTGGTCCAAAACCAAAATAAATAAATAGGACTTCTGTATACTAATTTTTATAAGTATCATCAAAGTAAACTCTGTTTTTCAATCTTTTTTACATAAACAAATTGAATTAGGAGATACTCAAAGCTTTTTTTTTGTGATCATTCATTATATAAAAATGGTAACTATATTTTTTTAACCTTGTCAATGATATACTTTAGCTTTCTACCTGCATAGTTGGATTATTTATAACATTTTTAAATCTTACCTATTTGGTTACTGGTTTTTTATAATCAGCATTTTTTTCTTTTGACTATCTGATGCTCGAATAATTTTAATTTAATTTAATTTTGAACTCTATGAAGTAAATTTTTAGCAGTCTATTATGATTAACCATATTCATAACTGCATCTTAAGCTTTCGGAATGAAGTTCACTCTTTCTTTCCCTGAAGACAATGTATTTTTTATAAAATGATACTTTGTTTTCAAATATGTTTCTACCTTAAAAGCAAAACCTATTTGTTTAATAACTATCAGAACATTTGATTTTTCCTTTGAGCCTACTTAATAGCTCAGCCTTTACCTCAAAGCCAGTATATGTCCACTGACTTGATTATAACTGTCTTCCAGCTTTTCAATATATTGGTTCTAGTCGGATATTGTTTCTTCCAACCAAAATGACTGCTTCTATTACATGCTTATTTTTTTTAATTTTTATTAGTGAAACACCATGAGGTACAGTTGTAGACTTACAGATTTTTGTGCTTGGGTTTCGATTATACAATGATAAAATACCCATCCCTCCACCAGTGCCCATTTTCACCACCATGGATCCCAGTAACCCTCCCACCCCCATGCCCCCGATCCCAACCTGCCTCTGTGGCAGTGCATTCCCTTTTGTTCTATCTCTCCTTTTGGATGTTGTGGTCTGCAAAAGAGGCATTGAGTGGCAATCATGTGCGGTCCATATTCTACTTTCAACATGCATTTCCCATCCTGGGAGGATCCTCCAAACACCCTTTATTTGGTGCTCCCTTTTCTATCTGAGCTGCACTTTCCCCTAGAATGCCCAGCTGGCCACTAAGCCACGGAGTAATCTTCCTATAACTGATCTCAGCTATTCTTGGGTATTAATCTCCTATTTTGTTGCTTTGTGTCCCCCAGATGAATGCAATCTATTTATGTCTATCCCTCTCTTTCTGGCTCATTTCACTTAGCATGATACTTTCCATGTAGTACGACTTGTATGTAAATTTCATGACTTCATCTTTTCTAACAGCTACATAGTACTCCATTGTGTAGATGTACCAAAGTTTCTAAAACCAGTCATCTGTTCTTGGGCACTCAGTTTTTTTCCAGATTCTGGCTATTGTAAAGAGTGCTGCAATGAACAAACAAGTGCAGATGTCACTTCGACTATTCATTTTTACCTCCCTGAAATATATTCCCAGGAGTGGTATTGCTGGGTCAAATGGGAGCTCAATTTCTAATTTTTTTGAGAATCGTTCATACTGGTTTCCCAAAGGGCTGAACCAGTCGGCATTCCCACCAGCAGTGAAGGAGGGTTCCTTTCTTGCCACTTCAGTGCCAGCAACAGTTGCTTTTGTTCTTTTGGATGTGGGCCAGTCTCTGTGATGTGAGATGATATCTCATTGTGGTTTTGATCCGCATCTCCCTGATGATTAATGATGTAGAGCATTTTCTCATGTGCCTTATAGCCATTTGGATTTCTTCTTTGAGAAAGTTTCTGTTCATTTCATTGACCCATTTTCTGATGGGGTTGGATGTTTTCTTCTTGTGGAATTGAACCAGTACTTTATATATCCTTGATGTCAACCCCTTGTCAGATGTGTATTGTGTAAATAACCTTTCACATTCTGTAGACTGTCTTTGTATTTTAGCCACTGTTTCTTTTGAGGTGCAGAAGCTTCTTAGTTTAAGATAGTCCCATTTGTCTATCTATGTTTTCACTTGCTTGGCCAGTGGTATGACATCTTTGAAGATAACATTAGCTTCATTGTCATGGAGGGTTTTGCCAACTTTGTCTTCTATGTACCTTATGGATTCCCGTCTGATGTTGAGGTCTTCAATCCATTTTTATCTTACTTTTGTACATGGTGTTAGGCAGAGATCTGAGCCCATTTTTTTGCATGTAGCCATCCAGTTTTACCAGCACAATTTGTTAAAGAGGCTTTCCTTACTCCACTTACATTTCTTGCTCCTTTATCAAAGATTAGATGATCAGATGATTGAGGGAAATTGTCAGTATATTCAACCCTGTTCCATTGGTCAGCAGCTCTGCCTTTGTTCCAGTACCATGATGTTTTAATTATTACTACTTTGTAGTAGAGTTTGAAGGTAGGGAGGTTGATTCCTCTCATATTCTTTTTCTCAAGAATTGCTTTAGCTATTCTTGGGGGCTTATTGTTCCATATAAATTTCAGGAGTGTTTGCTCCATTTTTTTTGAAGAATGTCATGGGTATCCTTATATGAATTGCATAGAATTTGTACAATGCTTTGGAAAGTATTGCCATTTTGACAATGTTAATTCTCCCGACCAATGAACAGGGCATATCTTTCCATTTTCTCATGCCCTCTTTTATTTCCTGAAGTAGCGTTTTGCAGGTTTTTTTTGTACAGGTCCTTTACTTCCTTAGTTAAGCTGATTCCTAGGTACTTGATATTCTGGGGCACAACTGTGAACGGGATTGTTTTTTTCATGTAACTTTCTTCTTTCTCACTGTCTGCGTATAAGAAAGCCATGGACTTTTGGGTATTGATTTTATAGCCTGCAACTTTACTATACAAGTCTATTGTTTCTAGGAGCTACTTGTAGAGGTTATAGGGTTCTCTAAGTATAGTATCATATCATCTGCAAATAGTGAGAGCTTGATTTCTTCCTTTCCTATCTGAATGCCCTTAATATCTTTTTCTTGCCTAATCGCTATTGCAAGTAATTCCAGTATATATTGAACAGCAGTGGAGAGAGTGGACATCCTTGTGTCATCCCTGATCTTAGAGGGAAGGTTCTCAGGTTTTCCCCATTGAGGATGATGCTTGCTGTAGGCTTATGGTAAATGGCTTTAACTAGATTGAAGAAAGTCCCCTCTATACACATTTTGGCTAGGTTTGTCATCATAAAGGGGTGCTGGATCTTGTCAAATGCTTTCTCTGCATCTATTGATATGATCATATGCTTTTTCTCTTTTCTTTTGTTGATACGATGGATTATGTTGATCGATTTCCGAATGTTAAACCATCCTTGCATCCCTGGCATGAATCCTACTTGGTCATGGTGTATGATCTTTTTGATGAGTTGTTGGATTCTATTTTCTAGTAGTTTGTTGAGGATCTTTGTATCTGTGTTCAACAGGGATATCAGCCTGTAATTCTCTTTCTTTGTGGTATCTCTGTCTGCTTTTGGTATCAGGGTAATATTTGCTTCATAGACACTCTTTGGAAGTGTTTTTGATATTTCAATTTCATAGAAAAGCTTAAAGAGGATTGGGAGTAAATCCTCTTTAAATACTTGGAAGAATTTACTCGTGAATCCTTCTGGGCCAGGACTTTTGTGCTTGGGGAGACTTTTTATTACCATTTCAATTTCCTTCATGGTGATAAGTCTGTTCAGATATTCCAGGTTTTCTTGGTTCAGCCTTGGGAATTTATAGGAATCTAGTAATTTATCCATTTCCTTGAGGTTTTTATGATCAGTGGCATAAAGCTTCTCAAAATACTCCCTGAGGATCCTTTGAATTTCTGTAGTTTCTGTTGTAATGACTCCCTTTTCATTTCTGATTCGGTTTATTAGTGTTTTCTCTCTTCCTTTCTTTGTGAGATTTGCTAGAGGCTTATCGATCTTGTTTATTTTCTCAAAGTACCAGCTCTTGCTTTTATTGATCTTTCGGATTGTTTTATGGGTTTCCAACTCGTAAATTTCTGCTCTGAGTTTTACTATTTCCTTCCTCCTTTTTGGGTTGGGCTCCTGTTGTTGGTCCTTCTCCAAGCTCTTAAGCTGTTATGCTAGGTTATTTAAGTGGGCTCGCTCCTCCTTCCTGAGGAATGCTTGTAGAGCTATAAACTTACCTCTTAACACATCTTTTGCTGTGTCCCATAAGTTTTGGTAACTCATGTCCTCATTTGCATTCATTTACAGGAATCTTTTGATTTCCTCTTTGATTTCCTTTCTAAGTCACTCGTTCTCCAATAGTGAACTGTTTAATTTCCATGTGTTTGATTTAGTTTTTTGTTTTTGTGATTTACTTCTAATTTCAGTGCATTATGGTCTGAGAAGATTGTTGATACAATCTCTATCTTCTTAATTTTATGGAGATATGTTTTGTGGTTCAGCATGTGGTCTATCTTGGAGAATGTTCCATGCAGGCTTGAGAAGAATGTGTATTCAGCTTTTTGAGGATGAAGTGTCCTGTATATATCTACTTAGTCCCTTTCTTCAACTGTTTCCCTCAGATGAAGTACGTCCTTGCTAAGCTTGAGTTTGGTTGATCTATGAAGAGGTGATAAAGCTGTGTTGAAGTCTCCCACTAGTATTGTGCTGCTATTGATATCTTCCTCCAAGTCTATGAGTAGTTGTTTTAAGTCTTTTGTTCTACCCTCATTAGGTGCATATACATTTAGTATTGTAAGTTCTTCCTGTTGTACAGATCCTTTGATCAACAAGAAATAGCCTTCACTGTCTCTTGTGACCTTCTTTACTCTGAAATCAATGTGGTCTGATATTAGGATGGCTACTCCAGCTTTTTTATCGGAGCTGTTTGCCTTTAGGATTGTTTTCTAGCCTTTGAGTCTGAGCTAGCGTTTGCTTTGACAATTGAGATGTGTTTCTTGCAGGCAGCAGAATGTTGGGTTCAATTTTCTAATCCATCCTGCCACTCTGTATCTTTTAATTGTTGCGTTTAGCCCATTGACATTTAGATTGTTGTTATGCGGTTTTGTCCCATTTTTTTCTGTTGAAAATTGGTGTATTTGAGGAGCCTGTTTTGTCTTAAAGTAGCCCATTTAGTTGTTCTTGTGACCATGGTTTTGAGTCTATGAAGTTCCTGAGCAGATTTTTATCTGTGAAACTGTGTGTTGTTCCTTCTGTTAAGAATGAGTTTCTCTCTGGGTAAAGTATTTTTGGTGAGGCCTTTATTTAATTGAGGTTTTTTTTTTTTTTTTTTCACTATATCCCACCACTGTTTTCGGGCCATGAGGGTTTCATCAGACAAATCAGCTGTGAATTTTATGGATGCTCCTTTGTAGGAAATTTCTTTCTTTGATCTTGCTGCTTTCAGAATTTTGTCTCTATCTAAGGTTTTGGTCATTTTTATCAGGATGTGTCTTGGGGTATTTTTATTTAGATTTCTTCTAGCTGGTGACCTTTGGGCCTCCTGAATGTGGTCTCAAGTTTTTTTCAGCTCTGGAAACGTTGTAGCAATGATGCTTTGACACTTCTTCTTCATCAGGGTTTTCTTCCTGTCCCTCTGTGACTCCAATAATTCTTATGTTACCCCTCTTGGCTTCATCATGATCTCTTGCCATCTGTTCCTGAATCGTGAGTGTCTTTTCCATTTTCTGCTCTTTTCTGGAGAGCCTCTGATCTTCATCTTGAGCTCAATGATTCTGTTCTCAGCAGCTGTTACTCTGCTGCTGAGGCCTTCCACTGAGTTTTTCATTTCGCCTACCAGGTGTTTCAGGTCTGACATCTACGTTTGAATCTTCCTCATTTCTGCCTTCAAACCCTCTTGTCTTTTATTGGCATTGCTTTCCGTTGTTTCTTTTAACTCCCTAAGCGTCCTAAGTAGCTCTCTTCTGAATTCCTTGTTAGAGAGGTTGTCTAACACTACAGTACTATTGGTGTCTTCTGGGCTAGCCTCTTCAATAAGAAAGTTTGGTGGGCTTTTCGTTGCTTTACCATTGTGACCAGTGTGGTTTAGACCATCACTTTCACTGTTACTTTTCTGCTTGATATCCAGAATGGATTGAGATAGACTTAACGAATTATTGGCTAATGTGTTTCTAGTGGTTGACCTAACCTAGAGAAGGTTCCATCTAAGAGGGTAACTTATGGTTCCTATGAGATATGTAGTGGGAGACTAATTCACATCCACAGCTTCGGAAAGGGTCCCTGGCACTGGGCGCCAGGTGGTACCTGTTTGAATGAGGAGAGAATACCTGGAGTGGTTCAGCTTTGTTTCCCCGCGGAGTGCCTCAGTTCCCGTCCCGCGCTGATCAAGGGAGAAAACCGGCTGTTCTAGCTACATGTTTATTTATTAATAAATAGAAATGACAACACTCTTTTGTCATTACTTCACTCCACATATTTATCGTTTGGGCGACTACATCTTCCAAGGTGGAATGAAGTACTGTCGGTTTTAATATCCTAAACTTACTACAGGATTTTTTACTTCCTTTATAAAATCATTAAAGAAATATTAGGTCATCATTGTGATAAAGGGGCTGAGGTACTATTTAATGAATCGCACTTAGAGAGCACTTGATGATATTGGATTGATTATTTGGATTTACTATTTTTAAACTAGAGCAGAGAAAATGAAGTTGGGAAAACAATGCAGTATTACCTGTGATGTGATTTGTATACTCTAGTTCATCTGGTTGTGGTTTAGTCCAGTCACACTGGCCTTGTTATTTCACAAATTTTCTTTGATTTTTACTTCCCTTTTTCTTTATATTTTTCTATGACATTTTAGGAAGAAGAGAAGGCTCAGTGACTTTTAGAAGTTTCACATGAAAAATAAAAGATTCAGACTTACATATACTTCTTGTGCACTTAAATTTAACTAGTAACTCTAGTTGTTAAATAGTCTCTTTATTAATTAATTCTAGTTATTAAATAATCTCTTTTAATATTTAATTCAACTGTAACATAAGAAACATATTTTAATGTCATCTTCTAATTTTATTGCCTTTAAATTTTAATTCAGTCAGGTTAATCTTTAAAATTATTGACCTAAAAATTTCTCCCTTAATTCCAAATGAATTGCTTTCATCTTTGCTTCTGAAGTTTTTGATTAATTTAGAGTGTTTTCAAAATCATAAAAATAAAAAGTACCCAAAAATCAAACTAAAAAATATCTATTGCAATTTGCTTAGGGAGGAAGAAAAACAACTTTCAATACTTGCTCTAATTTAAAATCTCCCCTAAAAATTATCCTTTTTATATAACGTTTGTTTTTGTAATAATAAAACAATACAACAATGCATTTCTCAAAAGAAAAATATTAAAGTTTATTTACAAATGCAAAACAAAAATGGGCTAATCTATAAAAACTTTTTTGCCATTGTTGTTGATGTTATGATGGTTTAGAGCCAAACGTTGCTCTATTAAGGGCTACTCCTGACTCTGTGCTCAGGGATACTCGTGGCAGGAATCAGAGGACCACATGGGGTGCCAGGAATTGAACTCAGGTGAGCTGCATGCAAGATAAGTGCCTTAACCTCTATACTATACCTCCAGCTCCCAGAACTTCTTGAATTTTCCTGATGTTCTTTAATTTTCTATTACAAAAAAATATGAACACATAAATACCAATATAACTCTCCCTTCCCTTTATCACCAAACTTATAAGCTCCCAGATATATCCACATACTGAATAAATATATAGTTGGTTGCCAGGAAAACTCATCAAGTTGTTCTTTTCATTCTTTGGTGAGCTCTAGTTTTCCTAGTTTAGAATACTGAGAAACTTCTAAATATTCTTATCTGGTTCATAATCATTATCTGAATACAATAGACTTTCTCTGACAGGAAGTCTTAAACAAAATTCAATAAATTTTGTCCCACATGGCATCCAGAGTTATATTCTTAAGAATAGAATTATGTCATCTTTCTACTTAAAAGTCAATCAAAAAGTATGCTTCCGATGTGTGGTAAATGTCTTTCTGAAACTAAGGAAGCAAGTTTTAGAGCTCGGTGGTTTAAAGCAAAGGATAATGACATTAATACTTAATATAATTTTTCTTCATTATATCTTACACTTAATTTACGATACGGCAAAGGAATAAGCTTCACTAACTCATCCTTTAACAAAAATTAAATTTAATATTCTGGGATTCTTAGGACAAAATTTTTATTTTCTGTTTCTTTCAGATGCACAATTAATATCAACCACTCCATTCAGTAGCATACATGCTAGGTAATAGCATGTAAACTTAGAGAAACACTTCATTACATTACAACTGTCCTGAAAAGTGCAGCTAATGGAACATAAATGTTGTCATGCAGATACAAAGTAATAGTGTTAGGAGAACAAGGGTGACTGCATTTTAAGCATTTAAGAATAAAATTGACAGGGATTGCTGGTCATTTGAATATGGTAATGGGAAAGGAAGAATTTTAATTCTGGATTTTGCTATGAATTAAGAAAGGAAATCGCTTCTGAGATAGGAAATCCTGCATGAAAAAAAACTTATCTTGAAATATTATCTTGAGAATAATGTACTTTGTACTTTGGTGCATCTAGAAAATACCTGAAGGCCTAAAGAAATAATAGAGCATGTTAAGCACTTTCCTTATATGTGGCTGAACTGGCTTCAATTTCTGGCATGATCTCATGATCACAACCAACAGGGATCCTGGAGCACAAATACAGGAATAAGCTGTGGACATTCCAGAGCGTGACCCAGAAATATATAGAAGAATGTTTTAAAAATATAAGCGTAAAATAATTTCTATATTAGAGGTCCAAGTTCTAAGTATAATCTGATCTTGATCTCACTCCTTCATATATATCTATGGTCAGTCCCTCTCCCGATTCCAATGCCAATATTCTTATCTGATTCATAATCATTATTTGAAATACAATAGACTTTCTCTAACAGGAAGTCTTAAAGAAAATTCAATAAATTTTGTCCCACATGGCATCCAGAGTTATATTCTTAAGAATAAAATTATGCCACCTCTCTACTTAAAAGTCAATAAAAAATATGCCTCCAATGTGTGGGATATTTTATTGGGATATTTTATGCATGATGCCCTGCCAGTAACTGCTTTATAAAATATATATATATATATATATATATATATATATATATATCACTGTCATCATCACTGTCATCACTGTAATCCTGTTGTTCATTGATTTACTCAAGCAGGAGCCAGTGACTTCTCCATTTGTCCCAGCCCTGAGACTTTAGCAGCCTCTCCTTGGTCATCTTTCCTAATGCTGCCATATTGGAGGCTCTTTCAGGGTCAGGGGAATGAGACCCATTATTGCTACTGTTTTTGGCATATAGAATACACCACTGGTATTTTGCCAGGCTCTGTGTGTGGGCAGGATATCCTCAGTAGCTTGCTGGTCTCTCTGAGAGGCATATAAGTAAAGTAAAGGCCCTCCTGTTGATCGTCGATTTGCTCGAGCGGGCCCAGTAACGTCTCCATTGGAGACTTTGTTGTTACTGTGTCTGGCATATCGAATACTCTCGGTAGCTTGCCGGGCTCTCTGAGAGGGGCAGAGAAATCGAACTCGGGTCGGCCATGTTGGCTGCTTGTAAGGCGAACGCCCTACCCGCTGTGCTATATATATATCATAGAGGGATATATATATCCCTCTATAATTTGTTGCCATAAAACACTCCCAGAATTACCACACCATATTTGATGGGTTTGATGGGGTTCAGACAGTAGTCAAATATATATATATTTTATATATATATATATACACACACACAACACACACACACACACACACACATATATGTTACATTTGGTAACCTGCCCACACAACAGAGTCTGGCAAACTCCTCGTGGCGTACCCAATATGCCAAATATCAGTAACAATGATGGGTCTCATTCTCCTAACTTTGAAAGAGCCTTGAATGTGGCACTTTTTAGAATCTCAGGGATAGGACGAAGGAGACTGGTGCCTGCTCGAGGCAATCAAAGAACAACAGGATGATCATGATGGTGACACATATATGTATAGATACATATACATAGGTATATATGTGTCCATATACATATATATACACACCCTTTGTTATATGTTGAAAAATCTAGCGTAATCTGGAGGCTAGGATGTTAAATCACTTTGATCTGATTCTTAGGACATGAGGCCAATGAGGCCAACTGGACTTCTTTCAATTCTTCATATCTTTTATCTGGACATATGTGGTTTCTTATGCCCAAAAATCTTTTTCAGATCACTCTTAAACTGTGCCTCAGACACACATCCCTTATTTTCCCTGTCAGTGCTTTTTAATTCTTCATGTCTTCATGCTAAAAATTAGCTTCATATCTGATTACCCATCTCTAACACAACATGAAAAATTTTTGAAGACTGACTTGATGATTTGAATATAACTTTTTCAATAAACCATGCCGTATGGAACAGCAGTAACCATTTCTGATTTGTGCCTAGTGCGTGTTAGACCAAATGCCCAAACTCAGGAGTTGCCCAGTAGGATTTTCTGCCAGCAGACCTGACATGATTCTTAATGATATTCTCACATATTTCCACAATTGTTTTTATTTGGAGGGTAAATTTTGACCATATGTGAATTTAAAATTTTGATCATTTCTTTCAACCTAGATGTATTTTATTGCTATCTCGTACTTGGTAAAGAAAAACAAAGAAGTTACATGCCTCTTATCTTTTGTTTATAGTGCTCAGACCCTTTTTCAATTCTTCTTTAATCATAAATTCAATATTATATGCACACTAATTCAGAAGTAATAGAATTGTAGTTTTTAGAATTATTTTTAATTATAAGTTTAATTATAAAACCTGAAGCTCATTTATAATAGCTATTTATTATTTAATATTTAGGTGAAATAGAAGATTTTTTAGGCTATTTTAATATTAGAGATAGCCTTTAATATATTTTGGCACTATGCTCTAAAATTATATAATATGATTTTCAGATCATATTATTGAAGCACAGTGGGTAGCGTGTTTGCCTTGCATGCAGCCAACATTGCCGACCCGAGTTTTCGATTCCTCTGCCCCTCTCGGAGAGCCTGGCAAGCTGCCCGTGACATATTCAATATGCCAAACACAATAACAAAAAGTCTCACAATGAAGACGTTTCTGGGCCTGCTCGAGCAAATCGATGAACAACGGGAGGACTGTGACCGTGACTGATTATTGAAGATTTATCAAGAAAATATTGTACCCAACCATGTAAATTTATGTTAATTCAATTTTGAAAATGTATTAATGTTTACTAAACTTTTATAGGTTGGGAAATAAGAGGAAACTCTTAGAAATCTTTGGGGACCATGCACTACACTCCCACATTCAAAGCATATGCTCTAGCCCTATGGTCCACCTCAGAGATTGTGAATTTCAAATGCATTTGTTCGTTTGTTTGTTCATTTATTTATTTTGGGTTTTGGTGCTACACTTGTCAGTGCTCAGAGCTTATTCTTGGCTCTGAATTCAGGGATCACTTCCGGAGGTTTTTGGTTGATCAGACGGGCACTGTCCTCCCATTGTTCATCCACCCGCTTGAGTGGGCACCAGTAATGTCCCCATCATAAGACTTATTACTGTTTTTGGCATATAGAATACCTCACGAGTAGCTTGCCAGGCTTTGCCATGCGGGCAAGATACTCTCAGTAGCTTGCTAGGCTCTCCGAGAGGGGCAGAGTAATGGAATCTGGGTCGGCTGCATGCAAGGCAAACATCCTACCCGCTATGCTATCATTCCAGCCTTTTATTAACATCAAAAATATTATTTAATAAGTGGATTACATTTATTGAAGAAAAGTTCCTAGAATAGAGAAAGAAGCTAGATATATGAAAAAGTACATTCAGACAGATCCAAATTTTAATTTGGGTATCATTATTTGTATGAGGTTAGAAAATCCGTTTAACCTCCTCTTTCTGACTAGCTTCTACTAGGATTTAGCAATTTGTTTTTTGTGGGTTCAAAATCTTGCACTCACTGAATTAAATATTATGCAGTAGTGGATGTTATGGGCTGGAGTGATAGCACAGCGGGTAGGGCATTTGCCTTGCTTATGGCAGACCCGGCTGACCCAGTTTCGATTCCTTTGCCCCTTCTCAGAGAGCCCGGCAAGCTACCAAGAGTATCTCACCTGCATGGCAAAGCCTAGCAAGGTACCGGTGATGTATTTGATATGCCAAACACAGTACCAAGTGTCACAACAGAGACACTACTGAGCCCACTCGAGCAAATCAATGAACAACGGGAGGACAGTGACAGTTACAGTAATAGTAGGTGTTACACCAACAATAATAATTTGTTATGCCCATTCCTCAAAGAGAAGGAAAACTTCATCTAGTCTTGGGAGAATTAATTGTGTACTTATGGTGCTATATATATATATAGCTATTTAACCCCATTATATATCCATTCCAAAGAAGGTAAATGGGGTTATATAAAGTGAACTAAGAAATAGGATAGGGTGGGGCTTTAGGAAGAGAAGAAGAAGATTTTTATAAGAAAAAGTTCATTAAAACTATTTCATATGATGAGATGCTCCGTAATTATATATTTTCCTTGTTGTATAGAAACTTATTTTTTTTTACAAGACAGTCTTTACAAGACTGTCTTTGGTAATAACCAAAATTCTCTCAAATACCTTCTTTTAGTTAGTAAAGAGAGTGGTAAAACATTCTTGTGTCTTGTGATCCTTTAAGAATGTCACCTCTTGCTGAAATGATCCTCATTTCAAAGCTAAGTGAACATTTCAGAGAAGCTATCTTGTAAATACTTTGGTGAGGGAACTTTCCCATCATATTCAAATTTTTAAATTCTATACTCAGTCTTAAAACTTATGGTCATCAGATTCTCTTCTCATGTTTTTGAAGAATATTCACAGATCCAAGTATTTTCAGAGAAGGATTATCAGAATGATTCTAAAAGCACATTTGTGAGAACTATCAATATTTATCCTTGGGGGGAAAACATAAAAGGAATATCCAGAATTCAAAGAGAAATTTCTAGATGTCTGGCTTCTCTATTGGTTCTGTTTTTTTTTTTAATTTATTTATTGAATCACTGTGAGAGCAGTTACAAAGCTTCTGGGTTTAAATCTCTATCATACAATGAAGAAACACCCATCCTTTCACCAGTGCATATTTCCTACCACCAAAAACCCCAGTATACCCCCATCCCACTCCCTCCCCTGCCTGTGTGGCAGACAGTTTCCACATTACTCTCTCTCTACTTTGATTACATCCAAAGTTTAGACACCAGATCCACCATTATTATTTGGGATTTTATTCCAACACTCACACTTGCCAAAAAAAAGGCAACATTAGACAATTTGATTTCTATTGCTGATAATAAATAGTATACAATGTTGTGCAGCTGCAGTAGTGGCCATGCAGTTTTGGAATTCTAAAATTTTAATAATTAAATCTGGAGGCATTTCTACCAATAGCTGCTGGGTTCAGAAATTTGTTTCTGAGTCTCTGGGATCATGGTTTAAACCACTTGTTGAGTAGCCAGAGGGCTCATTCATGGGCAGTGACTTGGGCAGTGGGCAGTGGGTGGGGAGAGCCAGCCCTGCCCCCATCCCATGAGGCACAGCATGTCTCCTCACTGCAGGCCCCCACCTGGCTGTCCACTGGCCTCTGGAAGATGGTGGATTCCGAGCCGCCAGGGGGAACAGGTCAAGGAACGAAACCCATTCCCACCTGGGATGGCCCGGGGCTTGTCACCTAATGTGGAGTCTGGACACATTTCTGTATTGACTCTGTTTGAATGAAGAAAATTAGGAAAATTGAGTTTTGAGCACAAAATTTAAAAAATGAGATTATTACAGAGAAGATCAATAATCTCCTATGTAGTCTATTGTGTAAACTCAAAAAGACAGCACAGCAGTGGTGGTTCTCTCTCTCCCACCCACGTTCAGTAGTCTCAGGCCGCTTCCCCCACCCCAGGGAGGTCCATGGCGATGGGCAGGCAAAAGAAGCAACGAGGGCCAAGCTGGTTGAGGTCAGTTGCAGTTTATTCCATTCCCATCTCCATTCTCCTCTGATTCTCCGCCTGCTTCTTCCTCCCCCATGCTACTTCATTCTCCTTCTCGATCCCCCTTCATCCTCCTTCTCTGGAGTCTGGATACTAATCCCCCAGCCCACTCTTACAGTACAGTAAATTCCAAAGGGTTGGGGTAACAATTACACATAGTGTGATCACAATCAATAGGAGTAGAATTATTTCCCTGGGGGAAAGCCACTTCTAGGACAGGTTGTCATTATCAGATCAACCCACCCTAGAGCAGAATCCCCTGGGTGTGTTTCTCCTCTCCTTGTTCAACAAACATCACTTAATCACTTAATCCCCGTTATTCATCGATTTATTCGAGCGGGTGCCAGTAACGTCTCCATTCATCCCAGTTGCGTGCTAGCGTAGCCCAATGGTATCTGTTCATTCTAGGAACATGCAGAGCCTCAAACTGATCATTTAGGGTCTTGACGAAGAAGTCTGACCATCTTATAGGTGGGCGTCCACGTGATCTTTTGATGTCCCGTGGAATCCAATCAGTAATGGCTCTAGTCCAGCGGTTGTCTGTAAAACTCATTACGTGTCCAGTCCATCTGATTTTTGATGTCTTGGCAAATGAGACAGCGTCCCTGATTCTTGAGCGTTGACGAAGATCAGAACTCCGGATTCTATCTTCTCATTTGAGTGAATCTTGATATTCCAAGCATAGTTCTTTCGATTCCTCTTTGAGAGACCCGAATAGCGTTCTCATCCTGTTTTCGTAGGGTCCAGGTCTCTGAGGCATATGTTAATGCAGGAAGAATAGTGGAATCAAAGAGATGTGCTCGTAGCTGGAGGTTCTTTGTCCTTTTAGTTATTTCTTCAATGCTCTTGAAGGCATTCCAAGCTGCTCTCTTCCTCCTGCGCAACTCAGGTGCCAGGTCATTCATCATGTTGATTTCTCGACCTAGGTATATATAACTGTTGCATTTGGAGATGGTGGTTCCGTTGAGAGCGAATGGAGCATCAGGAACAAGGCTGTTTCTCATAAACATTGTCTTCGTAAGATTCAGCTGTAGTCCGACCTTTCCACATTCACGGTCAAAGTCGTTCAGCATTTGTGCTGCTTGGTTGATGTTTGGTGTTATTAGAACGATGTCATCAGCAAAGCGGAGGTGGTGTAGTTGCCGACCATCTATCTTCACTCCCATGTTTTCCCATTGCAGTCGTCGCATGATGTTCTCGAGGGTGGCACTGAAGAGTTTTGGTGAAATGGTATCACCCTGCCGAACCCCTCTCTTGATATGGATGATATCAACAAACATATAAACATATATAATATAAATCATTTTGTATGGATACAGTAAGAAATACGTTAAACTTTTAGAATTGCCCTCCTAGGGCCATCTCGATTTCAGACTACAGCGCTCAGGCCAGATAGTCTTTCCCACCCCTAGCAGGGTCCTACTCTCTTCATTAATTTTGGATCATGACAGCATTTGTCTGTGATCAAGCTCTTAACTTATAGTTAAGAATTGTGGCACTTTGGCTGGCCCATTTCGATTCCAGGGTAGCACATCGTTTGCCCTGGGTCCATTCAGTCCCTCGTCAGGACCCTGCTTTTGGGGTATTAGGAACTAAGGGCAACTGAGGCTTAAGTGGAGAAAGCAGATGCCCAGGAGTGGATAATATTCAAAGCCAATTAAATCCTAAGTTACAATGCATAACGTTAACGGTCTTCCTGTATCTATACAAAAAAGGGCATTGCCTTAAAGTAAACTATTCAAAAGACATAAGGAGAGGAGAAAGGCAATATTAACTTACAATACAATTTCAGTGTCCTAGAGGAATCTGACCTTACAAATGATACTGATTGGGGGGGGGGGGGAGCTGATTAACTGGTTGGGGAGGAGAGCATAGGGAAGAATTTACAGATAAACACAATGGAATCGAAGTGCCTCAGGAGTATTTAATAAACCTGAGTTCCCCGTGGCAAGGGGGAAAGGGCAAACCAATGTTAAGCCTAAAATATTTGGAGCTACATTCCAACAGTCTATTCAAACTCTAAAAGTAATAGAATTATGAATATATGAAGGCAATATCATAGGAGCTATATTATGAGCATGAAATATGATAGTGAATTTCTCCAGTTTCAGAAATTAAGGCAGATATTTTTTTAAAAAAGCAAAGAAAATTGGAAGTAAAATTAATAGAAATTGCTGATACATCAAAAAAGAGAAATGTCTTCCTCAGAGAGGATGGATAGAAAATGATACTGGATATCTGTTTTTCTTTTTTTTATTTTAAGTTGAGAAGTGGAAAGTTGATGTGCTTTTATCTACTGGTAATGACAGTATTCATTGTAGGAGGTAGTTTATTCCTTAATCAAGACTATTTCTAAGCTTTATTTCTAATGGGTCATTCATTATTCTCAACTATGACCTTGATAAACAACAATGTATCGTTACTACTATTCTCAGAAGAGGAAATTAGGATTTGAAGGTTTAAGCTATTTAATAATGTTGCACATTTCATAGAATAAAAATCTATCCTTGGGGTTTATATAGGAATTTGAACTTTGAGGGGGCAGGAAATGTAAAGTGGTTAGGGCATATGTTAGCATACAGTGGATCTGACTTGAGCAACATATGTTACCCTGAACATGACTTGCTTTGGCTCTGGAGACTTCTGAACACCATTAAAGCTGACCCTGTAGGCAAAAATCATCAGTAGGGAGATCCCCATATTCGTAGCATCACAAGTCCTGGGCAGTATTGCACCCTGGGCCTTTGCATGAACTGCAGGTCCATTTGACCTCAGTACTTCCTGAGCACTGTGTGGGAATCCCTTCTGCTGCTCCAAAAAAAGCTTTTAACTGTTACATTCTATAGCTCAAGTAGAGTATAAGTGTTTACCTGTGGATTTCACATTTGAGTCTAAACTTTTGAATTCTCAACTATTTTGTCTTTATGTTGGGTTGGAACCATAGTGCAGTGTATAGGGCATTTGCACGCAGCTGACCTGACCGACCCAGGTTCAATTCCTCCACTCCTCTCGGGAGACCAGCAAGCTACCGAGAGTATCTTGCCTACACGGCAAAGCCTGGCAAACTCCCTGTGATGTATTCGATATGCCAAACATAGTAACGACAAGTCTCACAATGGAGATGTTACTGGGCCCGCTTGAGCAAATCGATGAATAATGGGAGGATAGTGACAGTGACAGTTTATATGTACAACAACTTGATAAATACATCAATGCAGTTTTCAAGAAA
This sequence comes from Sorex fumeus, assembly GCF_029834395.1. NCBI lineage: Eukaryota > Metazoa > Chordata > Mammalia > Eulipotyphla > Soricidae > Sorex > Sorex fumeus. The sequence goes on from NW_026606092.1 coordinate 25,420,345, forward strand.
CTCCCTACAAAGTTTGTACTTATAAAATGTTCCCTTATTTTAATTTTATCAGGGGCTATTAATTTTTATGAAAATTATATAGTGAAAATGTCTTTCTTTAATTAGATTTTTAAAATCATCTCTAATTACCTAGATTATAGATTTCAACAATATACATTTTCATATGTAGTTATAAATTCTAGTAAGATAAAATTTCCAGGTCACAAATTTCTGATCTTAGTTTTGTTACGGAGTCTTGATTTTTCTGTCAAAGTTCATTTTACTGCATGCATTTTAGTTGATGCTAATTTTATTCTGATTATATTTCTGACATTAAATGTTTTAGTACTATTAGGATTTTTAATGTTCAGGGTTTTACAGATACAAAATCTAAGTAACTTTCTTCTCAAAAGTTTATTATGTTCTCAGTTATTTTCTGTCTTATTTTATGTGGGCTTTAAAAATTATATACTAAATTTTTTTATGATCTATCCAAACAATTATTTTTATTCTTGTGTCAAAATAGATAGATCTAAACATACTGCTTATCTTTATGTCATAAAATATTTGGCTTGTGTTCGAAAACTTGAGAAAGTTCTTACTACTACTACAATAGAGATAAGAAGGATTCAATAAGATACTATTATTATATTTTAACATCTAAAGGAATGATGATTTTTTCAAAAAATGTACTTTATAAGATATATTCACATATATGTAACCTATTTTTATATTTAATATTGTTTTAATGTCAGTAAAAGAATGCTTTATTGCTTTTGCCCATACTAGTCCTAACTTGAACTTCCTTTTTTTTTCACTTTTAGTATGTGAGCATTTTACCCATGCAGTTTTCTTATGAGGAAAAAGTAGCATTTTATCACTGCTCTTGACCAAATATTATTAGCTATGAGTATATGTCTATTATTTTAATGTTTTGTTGTTTCTGTTACTTCTTTGACAGCTGGAGCTGGACTTCTACTGTTCTGCTTTCATTTTCATTTCATTTCATTTCATCATCCTGTTATTCGTCGATTGCCTCGAGCAGGCCCCAGTAACGTCTCTTTCATCCTAGCCCTGAGATTATATTCAAGGCTATTTAGGAGAGTGAGACCCATCATGTTCTGCTTTAAATAAAAATAATAGATTTATTGAAATATAATTCAGCTTTTTAATGTGCAGTTAAAAATGTTAATGTAGGGGCTGGAGCAATAGCATAGCAGGTAGGGCGTTTGCCTTGCACAGGGTTGATCCAGGTTCAATTCCCAGCATCCCATATGGTCCTCTGAGTTCTGCCAGGGATAATTCCTGAGTGCAGAAAGAGGAGTAGCCCCTGTGCATCACCAGGTGTGACCTAAAAAGCAAAAAAAAAAAAAAATATTTTAATGTATTTATAGAGCTGTGAAATCATCATCGTAGTCTTTTTACAGTTTTTTACCATCTTAAAAACATAGCTCTTACTTTTTAGTTGTCATGCTTCACTCCTTCCAACATCATCATAGGTTGTGATCATGATTTTTTTGATATACCAATTTTGCTATAATTAAAATTTCATATAATCTGAATCATATACTACATGGCTTTTCAAAGCAGGTGTAATCACTTAAGTGTTTTGCTTTCATAGATTTATCTGTAATCCCTTCTTTTATTTTTGAACAATATTCTATTACAGTATATATTACTTTTTGTATATTCATTGATAAGGTTTTTTTCCCTCTCCTTGGCAATTATGAGTACTATACCTGTGCACATTTGTCTATGAGCTTTTCTGTGAACACATATTATTTTAGTGAATTAAACAATGAACTATTTAAGAAGTCAGGAAATTGTTTTTCACCAACATTCAATGTAAAAGTGATAATGTTTCCTGAGTGCAAATTCCTGAATAAACCCCGAGCACTGTTTGGTGTGCCCTCCCCAAAATAAAAATAAATAATTAAATAGAAATTAAAATGCAAATTATTTTTCCTGGAGTAATCTAGTAAAGGTAAAGGTAAAGGCCCTCCCGTTGATCGTCGATTTGCTCGAGCGGGCCCAGTAACGTCTCCATTGGAGACTTTGTTGTTACTGTGTCTGGCATATCGAATCTAACAGAAGAAAAAATAGTTTAGTCATATGCCTCAGGTATTATAAACTTAAGATTGTCATATCTTTTCTAAGAGATAGGGATTGTATTATTTCCAAAAAACAAATTATAAATATATCTTGAGTTAAGTCATACTCTTTCTTTACCCTTTATTATTTTTTTATTTTTTAACTTTGTGCCACACAGTGGGTAGAGCGTTTGTTTGCCTTGCATGCAGCCGACCTGGGTTCAATTCCTCTGTTCCTCTCGAAGAGCCTGGCAAGTTCCTCGTGGCATATTCGATATGCCAAAAACAGTAACAACAAGTCTCACAATGGAGACGTTACTGGTGCCCGCTCGAGTAAACTGATGAACATTGGGAGGACAGTGCTACAGTGGTAGAGTGCTACAGTTCCACACCCACTATGCTCAGGGCTTACTTTTATATTTTTGCCTAAGGATCACTGGATGCAGAGCTCAGAGAACTATGCTGCCAGAGATCTAACTCAAGTCCATTTTATGTCTGTACTATCTCTCTGACCTCTCATACTTCTTATCGATTGCAACCAGAGCAACAAGAGACTTTTCCATGTCTATGCATATTTGCAGTGTTTAAATTCCACTTTGGATTTGCAGAGATCTAATGCATATGGCATATAATTCTGTTCTGAAATACTATTTGATTGTTTTAGAACCAATAAACTGATTTTATTATTAAATATTGGCAAGAGAAACATAGAAAGAGTATTGACAATTAGTGATTTTTATGGTATTTAATGGGGAATATGCACTGGTGGAGGAATAGTTGTTTGATCATTGTGTGATAGTAACCCAAACACGAAAGCTTGTAACTTTCTCACGTTGATTCAATAAAATTAAAAAAAAAAGAAAAAAAAAAGAAAAGAAAATATGGTAAATAGACCACTCAGCTGTATCTGAGTAGCTTTGAAAAGGTATTAAATAAGGTGTTGACTTAAAGGAAAAATAAGCCATGCATTAATGGGGGATAACAGTGATTGCAAACAGAAGTTGTATTAGACAAAGCATAAAATAAGTTAATGAAGAGGCAGTAATTATGAGATTTTTATTTTTTAACACCATAGAAGAGACACATCTCATAAATCTTTAAGCATGTTTTTCTTTAAATTTTACCAAAGAATTTATGTACTTACACTAGAAAACAAACATACAACAATGCACACAAAGAATATTTATGCTAAGTGACTACTTTGGAATCTCAGTAAATACTCAAATACCCATTTTTATTGCTGCAAGGAACATTGGGTCATATGTCAGATTTTGGCAATCTGCAAAGTGTATTCACATGTTGGATCAAAATGAAATCACTGATGCTCTTAACATGTCCTGGTGAAAATTAAAACAAAATACAAAATTATAGCCGTAACTTTAAGACAAAATAAACTATCAAATAGCACTGTCCTCCCATAGTTCATAGATCTGCTTGAGTGGGCACCAGTAATATCTCCATTGTGAGACTTGTTACTGTTTTTGGCATTTCAAATACGCCACGGTAATCTTGCCAGACTCTGCCGTATAGGCAGGATACTCTCGGTAGCTTGCCAGGCTTTCTGAGAGGGAAAATTATCAAATAGGCACATGAAAAGATGTTCATCTACTTATTAGGGAAACAAAAATAAGAAAAACAATTAAATATAACTCCATACCTGTGAGAATGGCTTTTGTAAAAAAAAATATAGAATGTAATGCATGTTGGAGAAAACGGAGATAGGAAGAGGTAGTTATACACTATCGGTGCAGCAATTATGGAAAACACCAAGGGAACTTCCTCGAAGAAGAATAAAAGTGGAAATCCCATGCAATCCCTATCCACTTCTTGGCATTTAACCAAAAAATACAAAAGCACTACTTTGAAGAGAGATATGTAAACCTATGTTTACTGTAGCTTTATTTGCAATAGCCAAGAACTAGAAATAATTCAAATGCCCAGCCACAGAGGAATAAATACATATATGATTTGAAACCTCTGTCTCTAAAACGATAAATGGAGTTCTGCTATGTGCAATGACAAAGACAGAACCAGAGGGTATACAGTTATGTGAAGTAAGACAGATAAAGAAAGATAAATACCACATGACTTCACTCAGATGTTATAGAGAGAAAACAAACAGATCAATTCACTCCAACAATATTTAACTTTTGGACTATTAAACTAAATGGAAAAGGGAGCATGGAAAGGATTAGAGTTAGGGGAGAGGGATCCTTAGGCAGAAACAAGCAGATTCACATCCCGGTTTTTAGTTACTGACACCTGAAACCAATGCAGTATTACATTATGAAGGTTTAAAAACTATAGACCTTTCATTAAAAAAAAAGTAAGATTGTTTATAATCTAATTTCTTTTCATTTTTTCCCAAAATCAATTGTTTTGACATTACTTGTTTTAGATAATTTTTCTTTATCCAAATATGCCAAGTTTATCAATATTTTTATTGTGTTTTAAAAATATTTATTTCTAATGTAAATTTCAGGATCATTATTATATAAAAACATTTTTATATTTTCTCAATAAAATGGGCTGGAGAAATAGCACAGCAGGTAGGGTTTTGCCTTGCACATGGCCGACCCGGGTTCGATTGCTCCACCCCTCTCAGAGAGCCTGGAAAGCTACCAAGAGTATCTCACCCACACGACAAAGCTTGGCAAGCTACACCTGATGTATTCAATATGCCAAAAATAGTAACAACAAGGCTCACAATTTGTGGTGAGCGTTACTGGTGCCCGCTCGAACAAATCCATGAACAACGGGAAGACAGTGCTACAGTGATCAATAAAATAGTTGTTTGTGATTTCATGCAAGCTTCTGAAAAACTAAGATGAATGATAATTGCCAAGATATCAAGACTGATGTTAATAGTTTATGTACAAATTCACTTGAACTACACTTGCACTGGGGATTAAGAAAGAACCAGAGAGTGAAGGTATCTGCCCTCACTAAGATCAGTCCAGTAAAACAGAAGACATGTAGAATCTTAAGTACATTTTTAAAAAAACATTTTGGGGAACTTTTTCGAGGCCCTAAAATATTCTGCAGAAAAATGAGAGAGTATAAATTCACTGGGTTCAATTTTGATATTTATAATAGAAGTTAATTGAGCTTAATGATTATTATTTTAGAACATCTTCGAAAGCTTTACTTTATTTCAGTGAGCTCATCCTTTGGCATCCAGATGCTAAATGGCTTTTATTTTAAGTATAATTAAAGAAAGACACATAAATGTAAAATGTTTTATTCTAAAATATGTTTGCCTTGACTTTTGTCACAATCAGAAATCTTATTATTCACCATTGCTTATTAAAGAATAAAACTTCTGATGAACTTGTGAATTCATCAGAAGGCTCATTTCCCTCTTTAACTATCAGTCATTATTCCAAGATTTAAATTTCATTAATAAAGGAGACCTGTCTCCAAAAGACTTTACTCCTTAGATTGTGTAGTTTTAATATCCACTTGGACACTGCAATTGTGTGTATAGCATAGATGAGAAATTATAATTTTGCCTTTTCTGTGGAGTTCTACAGTAAAGACTTTTGAATGACTTTAAAATGATCTTGGTAAGTCAGAATGTATGACCATATTTGTATTAACAAAAGGAATAGCACGAAACACCACAAATTCTATTCATAATGTGTGCCTGATAATTGATGGAAGCAGAAATGGAAGATAGTGTTTTAGAAAATGTGCAGAAAATTTTATAAATAATTCATGATTTTATTTGTTTCCATTCAACAAATACTTACTGAATGTCCTTCATGTGCTGAACTACTTCTTGGACACCAGGACTGAATCATTACATTACTAAGTCCCTGTTTGGAGGGAGCTCCCATAATACCGTTGGAGACAGATAATAAACAAAATTGATAGTGAGTTATGTTTTTTTAGCTAGACAAAGAACTACAAGGAACAGTCTGCGATAGAATTAAATGGTGCTGTTCAAGTAAGGAGGCTATTGAAGCAGTCTTTAAGCAGTCTCTCCTAGGGACTGGAGAGAGCTGAGGAAGGACTATTCAGGAGGAGTAGTAGATGAAAAAACTCTGAGCCACAGGGCTGGAGAGACAGTACAGCAGGTCAGATGCTTACTTTATTTTCAATGGGTGAATGAGGACTTGAGGTATTCACATGTGGTTTTTTGAGCACTGTCAAGGGTGATGCCTGAGCACAGAGCGAGAAGTATGCTCTGAGCACCACAGAATGTGTCTGTGACCAAGAACTCACTTTTAATCTCTGATCAAGAAACATACTTGAAAAAAAAAGCAAAAAAGGCAATGTGCCTGGGAAGAAAGGGAATAATGACAGCTGACTAGGTATAAAGATGACTTAGGGTTTAGGCCATCTTTTATTTTGCCATAAGAACTTTTTGTTTATGTTAAGTAATATTGAAAGACAGTATAGATTGTTTGCTTTTTTTTGTGCAGAAGTATAAAAGTCTGCCTTTTTTTTTTTCTTCATTTAAAGACTGGTTATTTCCTACAGGGAGAAAAAGAATAAGAACCAAAGGGGGAAAACGTTGTAAATGGAAAACTTTCAGTATGATCATAACTCATGGTGTCACCAGTTTAAGAATGTTATAAACTCTATATAGATATTGAAATAAGAAAGCATCTTTTATTATATTGACCTATCAGAATGAAACACAAAACTGCCTACAGTTCCTCATTTGAAATTGCATAGAAAGATTTTACCCATTCTTTTTAAATTTAAATTTTATTTTCCACATACACTTTATATAAGCACTGTGCTTTACAGAGTTGTTCTTAATGATTTGTATGTATATATATAATATACCAATATACCTTATGCAATATAATATACCAACATCAGTCTCACCACCATTGCACCTTCCCAACACTATTATTTCCAATTTTTCCAACCATCCCTTAAACCTGCTCCCCGTAGCAGACCCAGAGTAATTTATTTAATATTGCTTGTCATAAATAATTTGCTAAAATACTGATAAAAAAATGTTTCCTTGCAAGAAATTTAATGAAGATTGTTATAGCTCACCATGGAGCCCTTAAGCCCTTGTATAAGAGATTACTAACATTTTAAGATTTACAGGTCAAGCCTTCTCTGTTTATATTTTGTTAATCAAGATTGGCTTCCTTCTACACAATATCCCATCCAATCTTGCTTTATCAGTGTTGTAAAGCTTGAGAAATTGCTTCAGGAAGTCAAAATTTTTAATGGGGTAATACAGCTAGAGTTACATTTTTAACTGGGTGGTGGTTTTTGGGCATGTGTGTGACTGCCAGGCCTTCTGGAAGTACAAGGGAGATGGGAGTGGGGGTGGGGGTAGCCTATTCTGGACTCCATGAAAGCCTGTAGATTTCAGTCACAAAACCTGCATACCGGAGTTTTTCAACAGATTAATTTCTGGATGAGGCTTGTCAGAGAAGTAGAGTCTGGTTGGTAGCATAGTGGTGATTTATTGAGTGGGCACGGGGCTCACCCAACCCCCTTTGGGTTGCCCTGGAAAAATCAGCTTTGCAAGGGTCCAGATTTTACCCATGCACATGGTGGCTGTGACATGAGTTTGAGAATGTTCTTATGAAAATGCTAACCTATGTTTGTAACCTCATGGTACATCACAAGGGAATGAAAATGATTCTTAATATGCATTACACCTACTGACAGAGGTTGAATTTACATAAGAACATGATCAACTTACAAAATAAAAGAGAAAAATGTAATTTTCTGAGGAACTTCAGGAGTTTCCTCCTATCTCTTAAAAAAAAACTATAGCAATATGTTAAAGGCTTGTTTGGTTATCTTTTAAATTTGTAAAACAATATTTTAATTACAATATATGATAACAGACAACTTTGTTGCATTTTAATTTATTTCTCTTGTAAAATTCTGTCAAATCCTAATGCTTGATCAAAATTGTGAAATAATTCTAAGATTTGCATAACAATTTTTTTTGTCAAATTTTACTGGACCTCAGTATGAGTTATTCCGTACATTGAAATTTTTAAGAAGGTCCTACAGTGAAAAATGGTAACTTTTTTTTATTAAGATACTATAATTTACAAAGTTATTGATAGTTAAATTTTCAGAATGCAATGTTCCAATACCAGTTCCATCACCAGTGTCAACTTTCCTCCATCAATATCCCAAATTAAAGGTTTACATTTATTTATTTATGAGTTTTGAACCACTCTCAGTGACTCTCAGGGAGTGAGGCTCTGAGTGCCTTGGGGATGTCTGGGGTCAACACCAGGTCAGCCATATGCAAGACAAGTGCCCCGCCAGTTGTACTTTCTTTCCAACCCCTGAATAAAAGTTTTTGTAAAAAAAATTCTAATAAACTTTTAAGTTGTTATACTAATTGAAAGGTGAAGGAGTGAGAGCAGAATCTTTGTTTGTTTGTTTGTTTTCAAAGGGGCTGAGCCAGGCACATGTGCTTTGCTGTTTCTATAGCAGGGATGCCTGATGTGATATCCAGACCAAGTTGCCATTGAGTGTGAGAACTGAAATGGCAGGCAACATATTGAAGACAGATTTTTAAAGCCTACAATAATTCTCATGCCAAAACCTAAGTGGTTGAAGGTTAAAGAAATTGCTTTGAAAACATTTTGGCTTCTTTAGTGGAATATATGATAGTCCAGTTCATGGAAATGCACATTAGATAGATTTGGGGAAAGTCCTCTAAACACGCTGAAGCACCAAGTCAGAAATTGCATGCCGCCAAGACCTCCTCTTGACGTAGGTCCACTTGTGTTGGCATAGAGATAAATTGTGAAAAAAATAAAAAGATGGAGTTAAGAATCTCTCATCTTAGCAATACCTCCATCTAATCCTCTAGTTAATGGCAATCCTTCCCTACTTTCATTTTTAACAAACTTCCTTTGTATCTGTTGTTAAAGCCTATATGCAATTTGCTTCAAAATTAATTTTCTAAAATTCTTTTCCTGGGATGATGTCTTGGCATTCTCTTATAAATTTTTTTGAACTCTAAATTCTCTAACATTTGCAGAAACTCTTAACTTTGTAGTTGTTCTAAATTAAGCAAAACATAATAGTTTACTTTTTATCCAAAGTCACTAATAAAAGAGTTGCAAATGAGTCCTACAAGACTTTTGGTGCTTTACATTTCTAGAATCATGTTCTCAACCAAGTGACTTAATTTCCACAAGTGATATCATAGCCTTTTCCACAAAATTAATAAAATTATTTTCCTCCAGGAGGCTGAAAGGCAAGAGACTGTGTTTATGGTTAATATATTTATTTCTCAGGTTACAAGAAACTTAGCTTCTTAACAGAACCATTTTAACATATATATATTTTAATATATTTCAATATATTAACAGAACATATTATATTATTATTTAATTAATAAATTTTATTGTTGAATTATTATTGAATTATTGATTAACAGAATATATTTAATATATTAAGAGAATCATTTTACTATATATATTTATATATATGGTAGCATTGTCCTCCCATTGTTCATCAATTTGCTTGAGCAGACCCAGTAACGTCTCCATTGTGAGACTTGCTGTTACTGTTTTTGGCATATCGAATATGCCATAGGTAGCTTGCTAGGCTTTGCCGTGCAGGCAGGATCCTCTTGGTAGCTTGCCGGGCTCTCTGAGAGGGGTGGAAGAATCGAAACTAGGTCAGCCGCGTGCAAGGCAAACGCCCTACCTGCTGTGCTATCGCTCCAGCCCTATGTTAGGGTAAAATATGAAATTATAGAAAATAATTATTTTATGTATCAAAGTTACAATGCAACTTAAAATGTATCATTCATGAACAATCCATGTATCACAAAAGCATGAAAAACTAAGAAAAAAAGGAAAAGTAACTTAAATATTAACATATTTAAGGGCTATAGGAAATGAAACAGAATTTTAAGAATTATAAAAGTTTCTAAGATATCATAAATAGTAATGATCAAATTTTCTTTTAGGGAATACACATCATCTACAACATTTGCAGGCCAAATATGAAAATTACAAGTTTTAATAAAGTAGAAAATTGACTCATCCATGACAAAAATTATACTTTTCTTATACTCAAGTTTGTAGTCCAGGATGTTAAGAAGTAATAAGTATGCTCTACAATTAAAAGATTAGCCCTGAAAAAAGCTGTTAGCCCTGTTTTGGTCAGCATCCCTGAGACTCTCAGAGAAAAAGCATACAAAACCCACATTGTCTTTACTTGAATCTACTTAGATGAATAAAGGTCTCTAAATAAATTCTCATTCTAATTCCTAGAACCTGTAAATATTACCTTTTGTAGCAAAAAGGACAAAGCAGATGTCATGAAGAATTTAAAAGTGGTGAGATTACTCTGATCTATCTTAGTATTGAGTTAGTCCTAAATGCAATCAGTCACAAATGTTCTTAAAAGAAAAGGACAAAAGGACATTTCACTGCTGAAGAAGAAAATACAGTGTGACCATACAGAGATTTTAAATGGTGTGGCCATAAACTAAGTAATGCCAGGAGCCAGGAACTAGAAAAGGCAGGTTCAGATTCTCTCCTAGAACCTCAGAGAATGTGGAGCCCAGCTATTCCAGCTAACACTTGGTTTCATTTACAGTGGAATTGATTTTAATATATATACAAATATATACATAGGGCTGGAGCAATAGCACAGCGGGTAGGGCGTTCGCCTTACAAGCAGCCAACATGGCCGACCCGAGTTCGATTCCTCCGCCCCTCTCGGAGAGCCCGGCAAGCTACCGAGAGTATTCGATATGCCAGACACAGTAACAACAAAGTCTCCAATGGAGACGTTACTGGGCCCGCTCGAGCAAATAGACGATCAACGGGAGGGCCTTTACTTATACATAGTATATATATGTATTAGTTTAGTATTGCAACTCTTTCTAATTGAGTATGCATTTAACATTTTATCTATACTGACTATATTCTGAAAACTATTTATTGGACCATAAAGGTATATCAATAGGCTGAGTGTGTGCCTTGTATGGAAGAGAACTAGGTTCAATTCTTGACATCATAGGGTCCCCTGAAACCTTTTTGTAGCATACCCCAGTCACAGAGCTACCTAAGCACAGTGGATGTGGTCTCAAAACAAATCAAAAAAAGTGATGGAGACAATAAAGTTAAAAAATCACAACTTAATGAATATATATACATATATAAATAGATACATATATATGCATAAATGTATGTACAATTTAAAATATAGAGATATAAAATATATCTCCAATAAAAATAACTTTCATGAAATATTTTCTATCTATAAAGTAACAAAAGAATGGAAAACATATTTCTATTTTTATCAATGATTCTCAAATTATTTTAGGCATTTTATGCATTATGCATAACACTGGAGAATTGTTGTCATGAAAGCACTGACTGTTTAGTGTCTGCTGACCTAAAATTACTGCTTATTATTGAAATAACTGTATAATTCATGTTTTGCTACTATACACACATAATTTTCCAAAGGCCTTATTTCTCTGATGCTGAGGGTTCAAGAAAATGATAGAGTCAATATTGATTTTCAGAGTTGTGATCTAGGGAAAATTTCTTGATTGTGAAAGATAATTTTTCAAAGTGACTCAGAAAGCTCCAAGTTTCATCTGCTATATGAGCTACAGTGATCTAAGGTCAATACACGTTAGTTGTAGAACATAGACTGCTAGGGATTATTGCCTCTAATGTTTTGTCTTCATTTGTCACAGTTTTGTTTCAAGTACCTGTGAACTGGATTATACTACATCATATCCAAATACATGACCAGACTAGAAATATAGTGTAGATTACTTAAGAATGACTTCAAATATATTCATGAAGTTGGCAGTTATCCAAGATTTGGCAGATTTATGTTGTTTTCATATTTATATAGTCCAATATGGGTTTGGAACCTTATATATTACTTATCATGTTTTTGATCTGTCTTCTGTTAGATAAATATTTGTCTTTTCTAGAAAAGCAAAAGGTATGAATCTCTTTATTTTTCTTTGCAATATATTCTTTATTATGGTTAGTGATTCACTCAGTGATGTTTCTGTCTACTATGAAAAATATTATGGAATAGAATATATAATATAGGAGTAAAGTAAAAGTAAAGGCCCTCCCGTTGATCATCGATTTGCTCGAGCGGGCCCAGTAACGTCTCCATTGGAGACTTTGTTGTTACTGTGTCTGGCATATCAAATACTCTCGGTAGCTTGCCGGGCTCTCCGAGAGGGGCGGAGGAATCGAACTCGGGTTGGCCATGTTGGCCGCTTGTAAGGCGAACGCCCTACCCGCTGTGCTATCACTCCAGCCCATATAATATAGGATATGAAACTTCTAATGCAGATGGGCCAGAGAGCCACCCTAACCAATGGAAATACATATCTGACCACCTCTATCTACTCTCTCCCTAGTCCCTTTAAGAATAAAGGGCATATCTGGAAAGTAAGGAACATACTTTGACATTACTATTCTGGAGGATTTTAATCTAGAGTATAATCGGAAGCATGCTGAAATAGGTTTACTTGATAAATTATAGCTGAAGGTGGTGGAGATGCCACAGGTAGGGTGGATGTCTTGTATGTGACTGATCAGGCTTCAATCCCCAGTACCACCTATGGCCCCCAAGCACTGCAAATAATCTTCACTGATCAGAGGCATCAATAAACCCTGAACATTGTCAATTATGGCTCCATACCAAATATAAATAAATAAATATAACTGAAATTGGCAATGAAGTTAAATTTTGCCCTAAATAATTACTGTTGCATTTCAGTTCTAAATAAAATGTAGAATTGTCAATGGGAATTTTGACTTGGGATTTTTCCAAGTCAAAGTAACTGACAAAAAAAAAAAATGAATTGTAAATGGACAGCGAGTAGAGTATACAAATAAACTTCAGTGTTCAGGGGTAAAATTTTCTTAATGGTTCATGTAGCCCGCTTGCCTTTGTGTGAACCTGAAAATTTTAAGCCATTCATGCACAGGTAAGCCAAATTTTGAAATGTGACGTGAATTTCTTCTGAATTAAGATGATATAAGCTCATACCTGAAATGTATCATTTCTTGGGAACAACCACTGCTTATAATGGCTTCAATCCGAATGAAAATAATTCAAGTGAGAATTATATTGTAAATATTTTCAAATTTCCTTTCAAACAGAATCGAGCGGCTTTGCTAAAACATATGATTACTTCTAAATTAAAAAAAAATATTTTGGGATCCACACAGCAGTGCTAATTGCTCACTCTTGATTCTATCCTCCAAACTGGAGCTCTGGGTACCACTAGCTGTGCTGGGGATAGAACCAGGGCCAAACTCAAACAAGGCAAAGTGAATGCCTTAATATCTGTATATTTTCTGAAGATCCAAAATTGGAGTGTTTTTTGGTTTTGTTTTGGGGACACAACAAGTTATGTTTAGGGGTTATGTCTAGCTCTGCATTCAGAAACTAATGCTAACAGTGCTTGGGGATCATATGGGATTCCAACAATTGAATCTGGTGAGCTAAACACAAGACAACCATCCTCCACACTGTACTATCTGTTCATCCCCAGCAAATATTAGTGTTTTAGGATGAAAAAATAAAAACTGTGTTTAGTTATAAATAAAACTGTACTTTCCCTTATTAATAAAATAAAATTTCATGTAAATTTAGACTTTTATTTAGCTTATTTGTAATTTTGCTTTCCATGTAATGTTTCAATAAATATTTGTTTCATTTATATCTAATGTATTATAAAAAAGTAAAATAAACTTTTTTATTAAAAAATTAGTAACATGCTGAGGAAAAGTACCAGGCTTAAATGGTATGCTTAGCATGCAGCTAACCTTCATTCAATCCCTGACCATTACTAGTCACAGTCCTAAAGTCCATAGGCAGTACTAGTGTAATGTAGGTAATTCCTGACTCCCTGGTAATCTCTTGCAGGGCCAAAGCAGCCACATCTTTGGCTCTTGTATTAAATGCCTCCCGGTTGGCAAAGAATTACTGATTCCCCCAGATCTCTTGAACACTGTTTATAAGGTTTTCCTACCTTCCACCTGACCCCCACATTCTCCCCCTACACATACACACACAACGGATTAAATGTTTTTCTTACATATTCTAGCTCTGACTTTCTTGAAGAATAATTTAAGGGGCTGGAGCAATAGTACAGTGGGTAGGACATTTACAGTGGGTAGGGTTGGATTCCTGGCATCCAATATGGTACCTCAAGCACCACCAGGAGTAATTCCTGAGTGCAGAGCCAGAGGTAACCCCTGAGCATTGCTGGTGCCCTGCCACCAAAAAATAAAAAAAAAAAAGAAAGAAACCCAAAACAAAACATAAGCTAATGCTTAATTTTTTTCCTTTATTCTCTTTTATTCAAATAAAGTATTGATATTCTAGGCAAATTAAAAGTTATAAGCAAATTTAAAGACCATATTTAATTTTAAAACATTTCAAATTATTGAAAGTTACAGATATGTGGAAAGAATCATTCATGCATTGTATCTAGAGTTTGCTACCAAAAACCAGAAACTAAAGATGCTAAACTAAAAATTGACCTATGCTCATAGCACTGAATCAAATGGCCTGTTTTCATATCTTCTGCAACTTAGTTTAAGGTTATATTTTTAAAAACATATACACTATTATAGAATAAAACATGTAGTTTCATTTGAGGCCATTCCTGGTCATGCACATAGGCCACTTCCAGTTCACTAGGGGCTGCTCCTGACAGGCTCTGGATAATATAAGATTCAAAGGATTGAACCCAGTCTTCCAAAATTTGCACAGCAAGTACAATTGAGTACATTGAGCTATCTTCCTAGGCTTCTGTAGTGAATGTTTTATTTATTCATTTTTAATTTGTGATTATTCGGTTATTAATGCATTAAGAATTTAAGGGAAACATCTAAAACTACTTTCAAAGATATAGTTAGTAACTGAAAATTGTTCATTTAAATGTAGGCAGTGGTTAAAGTATTCTCAGAATTAAGGAGCATTTTAAAAAATGATTGCCTTTTAGGACATTATCAAATACAAAACTGATTAAGCAATCAAACTTCACTTTAGTTTCAGAGCAAAATGTTAGCCATTCTGCCTCTCATTCTTTTTTTTATTGCACCTCATTATTGTCTTTTTGGATTCTTTCTTTCTGTTCCGAATGATTCCCTGCATTATGGCCATCTAAGGAACATAGTAGAAGGGTAAAGAATTAATTAAAGTTCTAATGGTGCAATTAGTAGTAAGTGTGAACTGTTAAAGCATTTCCTCAGATGTTTTATAGCTTGTGAGACATCATCTTCACCTCAGCTGAGGAATACTGACCACCTGTTATCTATTACCATCACATTATGCAAGCAGACTGACAGAAAGCAATCTGGCCTCCAGTGATTGAACTACTGAAGCAATTGACAGGCAGTTTTCACAAAGGTAAACTGTGAAAACTAAATGAGATGGTAAATAAAAATTCAGGCAGGTGTTTAATGGAGAAATACTATTAAAACAATCCAGAAGTTGTTAAATGAATGTATTGTTTATGCATATTTTTATGGTATTCAGTTTGTTTCTGTGTTTGAAGTGGTAGCTTTAAAACCAATATTATGTGTCATACATTTGTAATTAGCCGTGTGGAGTCATAACATGGGTCAAGAAACACATTGCACTGAGTAACAGAAAGTTTGTTAAAACAGAATTTCCCGGCTGCTGTTCCTATCCTCATTTAAAATGTAAATGTAAGTGGCTATATCGTTCACTCAACTGATATTTTCTGTAAAACATGATAAAGTAAATAAGCTTAAAAGAAAAGAATTTTACTTAAAAGGGGAAAGATGGATTTGTCGTTTTCACAAAATTGAGGTTCTGTATTGCTCTCGTGTCCTACAGTAATTCTTTTTTGGTGCTGAATAACGCTGAATTTCTAACATGACTTCTTCAATTATTGATTTGTTGCTTGTCTGTTCTCTAGGAAAGTCAGATGAAGATCAGCATGACAGTATTTATAGGCTGCATCTCATATGTGGAAAGTAATCCATCTTCGTTAAGTTCAGTAAAAGTGATAGATGGCGTTTGGCAGTGTAATGATGTGATCATTCTACCAGTGCCTCTTTAAATCATAAGCTGTTGCTTTCTGTTGTGTAGATATTTAATCAGTTATACACCCCATTACTGATTTAATTCAGAATGTCCATGGCAGGTGAATAATGCATTTGTATATTAATATCATATTCTATTAATGCTCCCTTCATTTAAGTGTGCTATTCATTTGAAAATCATAGACTGTTGCTTCATGGGTATAACACATTTAATCAAAATGCTGAATATCTGACACCTCTGGTGTTTTAATTGTTTGTGTCAGTAGCAAAATAAGCCTTTAAATCTCTGTTTGTACTTTCTTGACTCAACAAATTATTAGACAGTACACATATTTCCTAAAACAGGTAAAAAGTCTATTGATTCATAGCTTACATAAAGCCTTTAAATTTAAAAGGAACATAACTTTGAGAAAATAATACCATGAAAATAAATTTTAATATAGAAAGTAGAAAATCCAGCAGTTGTTTAATGAGCATGTCACTATTGAAGCAATGGAAATTGTTATAATCTAGTGCTTGACCTATTAACATCATGCATTTCTTTTAGACAAGTAAAGCAGGTACTATTTGCTTTAAAAGAGATCTCTAAAAGAGATTTCCAGCTCATGGGAGTTTCCTTGAGAAATCATGTAGCATAATTAAGAGGTTGTGGAAAAAGCAACAGAAACTAACTGATAAATCACCACTTATGCTCATTTTTCTGCATTACCGTCTCTTAATCAATTCTGTAACTTATTTCTGATGTCACCACGCTCAGTTTGGGAGATATGAATGGACATGCACTATTAATGTAACAAGCTTTTCATGGAGGAGTCTTGAGTTCCACTCCTGTACTACCTGGTACTAAGTACCTCCTAATAGTAGCCCCTACAGACCTCTGTGTGACTCATCGCCAAAATATATAAGTGAAAGAAAGAAAAGATGAAGCATCCATAGAGGAAAGAAACATTCTTTTGAGTACATAAACCGATAGGTTTGCAATGTATTGGAGACCTTTATTAGAATGCTTATATTGAATTAAAAATGATTTATTTAATAATCAGCTCTATTTGTTAATTTGACAGGACTTTGATTTATGCACCTTTTTATTTGTATTTATTTTAAAGACTTTAATATCTTCTTTATTGTCTCTGTGAGGAAGTTCTATAATCTTTAAGGTAAAGGAAGATAGAATGCTATTTGGCTTTATGTGTGAGGTATTAAACGTATTCACATTACCCTATAATTCCAACATTTATTTCTGTAATACTTCTTTCTGACAAATCATAAACTTTACATCTAAATAATCTTATTCATCTTCATAACATCCCTAGAGCAGTTAAGGACTTGCTATTATTAACTCCGTTTTGTAAACGAAATACTTGATGATATAGGCACTCTCTTCTGCTCACTTAATCACCCAACAACACTGATTTTATTTGGAACTAAGAGTTACAACTGTCAAATTTCTCCCAAAAAGGAGAATGCTCAAGATTTAAAAATGTACATTTTTATTAGATTTATTTCTTTTCATACACTTTACATTCCAGTTAAGTAATTATCACAGAATAGAACATAATAAATATGTTTCTAACTGACTAATAAAGCTAGCATATACTTTCAGAATAAAAATCAAGTTAAACAAAAAATAGTTGCCCTAATGTTGAGAATATTTTTTATTTATTTAGCTTTTGGGGTATGGGGCACACCAGCTGTACTCAGGGCTTACTCCTGGCAGTTTTGGGGACCATATAAGGTGTCAGGGATGGAACCTAGGTCAAACACATGCAAGACAGGCGCCTTGCCTTCTGTGCTCTCTCTCCTGGGAGAAAAAAAAAAGAGTTAAAAGGCAATAGTAGAATTTAGCTCAATGATTTTGTAAACCTATTATCTCAGCTTTTGTTTTACTCTACAAAGCTGTGCATATTTGGCTTTTCTCATACTCCCAAATTTAAAGGGTACATCAACAATTTTAAATATCTTTATACTTAATTAGAGAGCCAGATAGTTCAAAGAAGCAAAGATACAAAACAAGACTACTATTTTTTTGTTGTTTTTTTCAAGAGAAATCATACTTTGAAGTTTTTATTGAAAAATAGTGTCTTACAATCTGAGTATTATTAATTTATTTAAGCATAAGACCCCTTTATAACTATAATAAGACAGGATGCTACCAGTAGCTGAGAATTTTACCTTACGTAAAATTGTGCTCTTACCTGAATCACTAAAATATCAAAGAAAACTTGATGTCAATGGAAAAAGAATAAAAACACATGTTGCTGTCTATACTCTTAAAAATAGTGTTTTAAAAGATATTTAACTGTCAGTCAGAGTCATGCTAAAACATTGATTTTGTTTTCACAAATAGTTGTCTCAATTTGTCATTTATTGTCATGTTTACAAATTAGGAAAACTCTTTTAGAAGTGAAATTGCGGAAACATTGGGGAATAGGAGTGGGTGGTGGGGGGCAGGGCAGACCTGGTGGTGCTCAGGGCTTATTCCTGGTGGGCTAAGGGATAGCATAGGATGTGCAGGATGAAACCTAGATAGCTGCTTGCAAGGTGCCCTTCCCGATATACTATCACTCAACCCATAAGGAAAACTATTTTGTCATTATCATACTTCATGTGAAATACAGGTATCTATATAATAGTCTTCGGAGTTTTGTGAAACTTTTAGTGTTTATAATCTGATTGTATGTTCTGGGAGAGATAAGAAAAAATATTTGTGGGGATGCAAACTTAGTAACTTATCAATAAATGCTGGCTTTTGATTAAATACTTTTATAAACCTGTGAACTTAAGAACCCAAAATCATTAAACTGTGAAATAGGTTTATGATAGCAGATCCATAACCCCACACACTTTATAAATTTTATCTATTATTACTATTTGAATGAAGTAGATGAAAAATAGTGTTGCTTCTCCTTTCAGTATTCAGAGTAATTTAAAAGGACAAATGACACTAAAGATTTGCAATCACTAATCAATAACAAAAAGAAAAATGTATATTGGGGTACAGAGCGATGCTACAGCTGTTGGGGCACTTGTCTTGCTCATGACTTACCAGATTGGATCCCTCGCACCCTATGTGGTCCCACAAGAAAAAACAGGAGTGATTGATGTGTGTAAAGTCAGGTGTAATCCCTGAGCACTGATTTGTGAGGTTGGGGGCTGGCGGCGGAGACACAGGTGGTGGGAAAACATATTATATATTAACTGACCATATTAACAGATATAGAATTGAGAGTAAATTGTTTAGAGATGGATATAAAACTGCCGGTGAGAAATAAAAATTTTGAAAACAGGTTTCTTTGACTTTGGTGATAAGCATTGAAAGAGGTAGTAGTTTGAACATATTCTAAGTACAATGTCTGTGACTAAAGTAAATTGCTCTGTAAAGTCTATTCTAAAGGCAACATTAGGTACTTAATAGATTTTTCATGAGAATTTTTTTCTATATGTTACATGTTCCTATTTTTAACTCTTATTCAAGACTATACTGTTAATACTCTTTCTCCTTCTTATATTTATGATTTGGATAATTGTAAGTGATTTAATATTACTTTTAGTTTCTTTAAGCACTGCTAAGTATGTTTACACTTAAACATTTTTCATTCAATCTAAATATTTGAAAACAAATTTTTTAAATCTATATTTTAATAGAGATGTTTTATAAAATAAACATTTGTCTTCCTTATTACTATTTTTAGTTGGCTGGTGAAATTACTATGCCTTGCATTGTGATAATTTGAATATTGTATGCATATGTAATATATAGTACTTTAATGTAATTAGTCTGAGATATGTAGACAGAAAACAAATTTAGTTTAAGAGATGAAAGGATGATCCTTATACACTTAAATAAAGTTACTAAACCTTTTATAATAGGTTAAATGCAAAACACTATTATTATCTTGAGAGCAAGTGTTTTGTCCATGGTTTTTCTGAATAATAGTAGTAATTATATTTTTTTCTTTCTAAAGCTTATACTTAGAGAATCAGGTCATCTTCTTATGATTCTTATTATCTGAAATAATTATTCTCAAGTTTCTTGCTTCATAGCTATCTTTTTAAATCAAAAATCAGTTTCATTCATGTCTTTAATTCACTGTATGTTTATCCTTATCTCTCTTCACTTCTCCTTGATATATTTATATTATAATTTTCCAATAGAGATAGCATATTCTAAAAGTCATTAAATATTTATATTTGTATCCAAGTTATATTGATCATAAGAAGATGACCTGATTCTCTAAGTATAAGCTTAAGAAAGAAAAAAATGTAATTACTACTAACTATTATTCAGAGAAACCATGGACAGAAACACTTGCCCTCAAAATAATAATGGCGTTTTGGTATTTAAACTATTATAATAGAAAATTAACGATGCTTATTGTTTGTCTAAGTTTTTTATAAAGTAATGAGAAATAAATTAATTGATTTCAGTTTATTAAAAACAGAGAATCATGTTTACAAATGTATACTTTGGCCTCTTGGAGTTCAAAGTATCAGTCTTATAATCACTATTATCACTAATATTCTACTTATAGAAAGTTGGGGATTAAAATACATTTAACAAAAAATCAATATTGTTAAGCATTATTAACAATAGTCTTATATAGAGTATTATAATTACCATAATGCTAATAATAATAAACCCTCTGTACTAAGTACTGATTTAAATAACTTACATAAGTTAGTTTACATAATAATACAATGATTTATAAAGTTGGTATAACTATTTGCTATTTTACAAACAAAAAATGAAAATACATAAAGCGTATTTTCTGTGGTCATATAGATAAGTAAATGCCTCTGAACTCCAACTTTGGATTCTAAAATTTTTGTCCTCTACACTGTTCTAGTGTTTCAGTCTTGGAATATATGAGAATTAAAGCATGAGCATGGACAGATAGCACAAAGCGCTGAGCACATGATTTTCACAGGGTACCTGGGTTTAATCTCTGTTACTATTGGGTTCTCTGCATGATTACTACTAGGTTAACCTCTGAAGATATAGCAAAGAACAGTCTCCCAAACCATAGTAACCCAAATTCTGGCCCCAGAAAAAAAAATTAAAACACCAGTACACATTTTCTTTTCAATAAATTGACTAATTTCTGTGTAGTAGAAAGTCATACTATTTTATTTCACAAGCGATTTCATTTTCATTATATGTGTGTACAGAATATACTTTATTCAGTTTGGGGGATGCATCTGAGTTCTCTGCACTCTAATTCTAATTGTATAATGGGTTACAAAAAACATGTTCCTCAAACATGATTCCAGTAAATTGTGAGAATTACAGGAACAAAGAAAAATGATTAGGTAAGCAAGCAAGATAGACACAGTTGGTGTCAGAGAATGTCAGACCTGAGAAATAGATACTACATACCCCAAAAATAAGATCATGTACCTGTAGATTTTGGTACTCAAAAGAATACCCATATGGCCAGAGTGAAATGAATCAAATAGGGATACTATTCTGTAATGAAATTTGAGAGGAAGGCAATAACTTGATCAAATTTTATTCTAAAATATCATGTGAATCATTTAGGGATTTTAAGCAGAGAACAGCATATGAGATGTGCTTTACAATCACCAGAAATTATTGGATAGAAAGTAGACTGGCCCCACGAGAATGGCATTTATGAAGAAAAAGGGGATGATAATAATAAAAGTGGAAATGGGGAAAAGATGAACATTTTCAAGAAATATTTCTGTAGTAAAATTGAAAGTGCTTACTGGTGAATTATAGGTAAAAAGCAATAAAATAGAATTCAAATAAATTGCTATTTCTACCTTAAGTAACTGGGTTAGTTATAATACTATTCATATACAAAGAAGGTTGGTGATAAAAAATGATAAAAATGCTTCATAGAATGTACCAAGAATTTCATATTTTCATGCCATTGGTATTCCTAAGGATATATTTATTAGTGATTATATATAAGTTTAGAATTTAATTAGAAATATGAAGGGCTGGAGCAATAGCACAGCAGATAGGAGATTTGTCTTGCCCGTGGCTGAGCTGGGTTCTATTCCCAGCATCTCACATGGTCCCCCCAGCACTTCCAGGAGTAACTCCTGAATGTATGAGCCAGGAGTAACCCCTGTGCATCACCAGGTGTGGCCCAAAAAGCAAAAATGAAAAAAAAAAAAAAGAAAAGAAATATGGTCTAGATTTTTAAGCATTTGTACCTATGACTATTTTTTTTTTATAGATCACATCACTTAGAGGAGAAAAACGGAAGGAAGAGAAGGGGACCATATATAAAACCTTAAATAACAATTATGTTTACAGCTAGTGGAGGAATTGCTAGCTAAGGATAATGGGAAGGAAGTACCATTAGAATAGAATTAAAACAGGAGAAAACTTGTCTGAAAAAAACAAACTTTTGAAAGATTTTTAGCAGTAAACAAGACGATCAGAAAATTCAAATTAGTACTAGGAATGTAGCACAGAAATAGAGTAGGGGCCATGTCTGTGTAAGGTCCAAATTGTGTGTTTTCAGAAGGTCCGGCGGTGCTCTATCTCTCCCGCCTCCCGCGTTCGGAAGTCTTGAGCCATTTCCCCCACCCCAGGGAGGTCAATGGCGATGGGCAGGTGAAGGAACAAATGAGGGCCAGGCTGGTCGGTATCAATTGTAGTTTATTCCAATCTTCACTCTCACCTCTGATTCTGCCCTCTGGAGCCCAAGCGCCTCAGCTTGAACCTCTGCGCAGGCCTCAGCCTGAGCCTCAGTCTCTGCTCTCTTGAGCCCAAGCCCCCTTCGAGCTTACAGTCTTAGTTTATATAGTAGTCACGTAGGGTGGTGACACAAAGGTGGGTTGAATATTAACAAATCAGCAAAGAGAGGTAAGACCACTCCTTACCTTATAATATATATATATATATATATATATATATATATATATATATAACAGTCCTCAGGCCAGGTCAGTCTTCCTAGTCCCAGTAGGGTCCTAGTCTCGTTGTTATTTACTTTTGGATCATGACAGCATTTGTCCATGATCATACCCTCAACTTATAGTTGAATCTCGTGACGCTTTGATCTAGCCCATTTTGATACCAGGGTAGCTCACAGCTTGCCCTGGGTCCATTCAGTCCCTCGTCGGGATCTTGCTTTTGGGGTGCTAGTAACTAAGGGTAACTGAGTCAAGGAAGCAGATGCCCAGGAGTAAATATTATTTGGAGTCAATCAACTCCCAAGTTACAAAGCATAATATTAACTGTCTTTCTGTGTTCATACAGAAAGGACATTGCTTTAAGGTAAACTATGCAAATGACATAACTTACAATACAAGTACAGTGTTCTTAGAAGGATCTGATCTTACAAGCTAACAGAATCTGATTAGGGAGAAAAGGTGATTAACTGGCTGGGGAGGAGAGCACAGAGAGGAGTTTACAGATAAACAGAGGAATGGGAGTGACTCGGGAGCACTGTGATGGGTGTAACCCGATAAACCTAAGCTCTCTGTGACAGTGTTATTCTACACCAGACTGTATTCCTCTACATCATGTTCTCCTCCTTGCAAACTTTGAGGAACTTTATAAATTAAAGCATCAGCAGAGAAGTTTCTGGTCCTCTGACAGGATAATTTTAGTGATCACGATCACAATCATCCTGTTGTTCGTCGATTGCCTCGAGCAGGCACCAGTAATGTCTCCTTCATCCTAGCCCTAAGATTTTAAAAAGTGCCATATTCAAGGCTCTTTCAGGGTTAGGAGACTGAGACCCATCACTGTTACTGGTATTTGGCATTTTGGGTACGTACGAGAGAGTTTGCCAGACTCTGCCATGTGGGCAGGTTACATTCTGTAGCCTGCCAGGTTGTCCAAAGTAAGAATGAGATAATAAGATGTCGCAGAGCCGAAAATGCAACTGCACGCTTCTGGAAGCTGGGTTCTATAGACTCTGGGTCTTGGCCATTGATGGGTTTACAAGGCGCTGGGAGGGCAGTTGGTGGGTGTAACCCCTGCCTACTGGAAGATGGAGGACCTGGCTGGAGATGCTCAGCCCTGATCTAAGCAGGCTTGGAGATCTCAGCCCCGGGACCCGCATACCTTTGTCCCTCTGCCGGTACCTCCATGCGTGTGGAGAGTGGTCTCAGCATGGTGGTGGCTGGTTCTGGAGGTCTTCGGCTGCCAGGGCTCTGCTCGGGGCAGGGAGGGAAACTCAACCTGCCCCCCTCCAAGGGGCTCCGGTGAGGACGGCCAGGCAGCCAGGCACGGGGGCAGGAGGCTTCACGAAGTTTACTAAAAAAGAAATCAAATGGTTCTGTAAAATGAGAAGACAGTGTTACAAGAAAATTCAGGAATAAACAAATAAATGAACAAAAGCCACACCAGAAGGAGAGAGAGCAGCATGGAAGTTCAAGTCAAGAGCATCAGATTTCCATTCTAGCTGATATTTTCCTGCCTTTTGTCCAGGTACAGATAAAGGGTCAATAGGATAAGAAGCTGCCTGCCATGTGTTACCTTTTAAAGTGTTACTATGTCCTTTAGCCATTTACATTATCTTTCTGACTCCCCCTCATGTTGGAGAGATTTAAAATATCCAATTGTCTCTATTAGATAACCCGGTGCACTTTCACTCCTCTCCACTCAACCCTCAACACTTTTTACACAAATATATTATTTTTTTTTTACATTGACCTAAATATCTATACCACGTTCTTACAAAGAAAATAGCAGAGGGTTCTAAGTCACTCACTAGCTATATTTTTGCAAACAAAGTCTATATTGTGTTCTCATGGGCTGGAGCGATAGCACAGCAGGTAGGGTGTTTGCCTTGCAGGAGGCGAACCTGGCAGAGCCAGGTTTGATTCCTCCGCCCCTCTCAGAGAGACCGGTAAACTACCAAAAGTATCTCGCCTGCACAACAAAGCCTGGCAATCTACCCGTGATGTATTCGATATACCAAACACAGTAACAAGTCTCACACTGGAGACGTTACTGGACCCACTTTAGCAAATCGATGAACAATGGGAGGACAGTGACAGTGACCTATATAATCCTTTCCTTGTAAAAATTAAATACAGAAATCCGAGAGTTTTGGAAAATTTAGAAGTTCTGTCCTGAGTGCCAGTATAGCAGATGAGGCACTCGCCATGCATACAGCCCACCTTTCTGTTGTTGTTATTGTTATTTTGTTTTTGAATTTTGAGCCACATCAAGTGATTCTCCCGACTTACACCAGGCTCTGCACACAGGAATTACTCCTAGGATCAAACCTTGCCTGTGGGTTGGTTACATACAAGGTAAGCAATCTACCTACCCACTGTACTATCTCTCAGGCCCCATCCCTGTTTCATCCCCAGTATCACATTAGGTCCCCTGAGGCTGCCAGGACTGATTCCTGAGGGCAGAGCCAGGTGTTAGCCCTGAACACCAAACGGTGTGCCGCTAAACTGAAAAATAAAGAAAGAAACCCTGGAGTTTATAGATTCTCACATTGACCAATGTTGACTTGCATTGCAATTTGTGATAATTAAAATTTATTAAGACCAGAGCAATAATCCAGTGTGGAGTGCAATTGCCTTACATGTGGCCCCGGTTCTATTCCCCGGTATCCCATATGGTCCCTGGAGCACCAACAGGAGTAATTTCTGAGTGCGGAGCCAGGAGTAACCCCTGAGTATCTCTGGGTGTGACCCAAAAAGCAAAAAATAAAATAAAATAGAATAAAATTCATTTAAGTGTGAGCCGTCAGTGGTACACGCCAGTGTCAACCTGATAAATCAGCATTTACTTCTATTTCCCTCTGAAGGAAAGAGACTGCTGTAATTTTGTCCATAATCTTTATTTCTTCATCACTGCCATTTCTTTGTTTCCATTACTGGTGACCCAAAACTAAGGCATTTGTATAGACATAGCTAATTCCTTAATAGTTTTCAGCTGAATCCTGATTTCAGGAGCAAGACACATCTTTACTGTTTTAAAATGGGGCAGAGGGATTGAGGTGGTGCGTAAGATTTACACACACACACACACACACACACACACACACACACACACACAGTCTTTTAAAAACTTCAAGCTGTTTAGCTTTTTCAATCTGCTTCAATACTCCCTTAGGGTAAATTCCTCCTTTGTTCTGGGGAAAACCTAGTAAATAGATCTCTTTTGTTATGCAAAGTAAGGCAAAGACTCTTCTAACATAGAAATATCGAATTTACACAAGTTTCAGGGAATTAAAACTGCTTTGGGGATGATAGTAAAAGCTTGTCTTTGTTAAAGATAGAGTTTCCAGTTTGCAAACATGTTTCCTTTGAGAGAGAGAGAGAGAGAGAGAGAAGCAGAATTTAGAAAATGAAAATAAAAAAGAAAATAGTACAAAATTGTATATTTAAATTCTTTGACTGAGTTGCACCCTTTGGTATCCATAGTAGACTGGTCCCTTGAGGTGACCGCATGTTGTCACAAACCCAAGTTCAGTTGCTTGCCACTTGCTGGCCTCTATTCTAGAGACAAGAGTTGGTATTAGAGAAACACATATTTCCATTTGGAAAGAGTGTGCAGCAGACCAGTGGGTACCAAAAGATCTTCACCCGAATTCTTTTGGTACTTTTGTGTGTCTTACCAAAATTACTTTCAGGGACTGGAGAGATAATGCAGGGATTCAGGAATTTGACTTACATGCAGTTTTCTCTAGTTGAATCTCGAGCACTGCACTGTTCCCTTAGCACTTTCAGGCATGATCTCAGAGCACAGACATAGGCGTCACCCCTGAGCACTACCAGTTTTGGTAGCACCCGAAACCATCAAGCGCCACTATAATATATTTTAACAAATTATGAGTGAAAGGAAGGAATAAAGAGTTCTATGAACTAGGGTTTGAACCATCTCTCCATGAACTGATGTCAGTCCACTGATATAGAATGGCTAAAAGTCACTTCTTTAACATCTTGGTAACAATTGCCAGATTGGTATGCAGGATAGGTGTGAAAAGGTTGAAGAATGCTCACATAAATGATACTGGGATGTGGGCTATTTCTGAATGTTGTACCATTAGCCTGGAAGATGATTACATAGACCTTTTACAAGTTGCTTTTTGATCAGGGCTGTGAGTATAGACAAGACTCCATTGTTAGGTCACAGTCAAGGACTTTGAATTCTTGGTTATTTTCTTTTTTTGTTTGTTTTGTTTTTGAGCCACACCCTCCCGTTGATCGTCGATTTGCTCGAGCAGGCCCAGTAACGTCTCCATTGGAGACTTCGTTATTACTGTGTCTGGCATATCGAATACTCTCGGTAGCTTGCCGGGCTCTCCAAGAGGGGCGGAGGAATCGAACTCGGGTCGGCTCGAGGCAATCGACGATTAACAGGATGATGAAATGAAATGAAATGAAATTGAGCCACACCCAGCTGCCCTCAGGTACTACTCCTGGCTTTGCCCTCAGGCATCATTCATGGTGGCGCTAAGGGGGCCTTACCGCTAGCCGAAGTAGAACCCAGGCTGACCACAAACAAGACAAGTGCCTTGCTCATTGTACCATCTACCTAGCACATGCTATTCTTTATTTTGAGTCATTTTAGTTCTTATGTTCTTGCTAAAATAGCGACTGAAGGGTTATATATTTTGGCTTGTGTTGTCTTAAATCCAATCAGGCTTGGAGATCTCTAAGCAGGCTTGGAGATCTCCAAGCCTGCTCAGATTCAGATTGGGACTGGGGCCTCCTCCACCCAGACAACCCATCTTCCAGTATATAGGTGTTACACCCACCAACTACCATTTCCCCCCCTCCCCTGCCGTGTAATCCCATCAACAGCCAAGATCCAGAGACTGTAAAACCCCACTCCCGGAAGTGCGCAGCTGCAGCCGCATTTGCAGCCTGGGGACATCTTATTATCTAGTTCTTACTCTGGAGAACCTGGAAGGCTACCAAAAGTATCCTGCCTACAAGGTAGAGTCTGGTAAAACGCCCCGTGGTGTATTCAGTATGCCACCAGTAACAATGATGGGTCTCTTTCTCCTGACCCTGAAAGAGCCTCGGATGTGGCACTTTTTAAAATCTCAGAGCTAGGCCAAAGGAGACTTTACTGGGGCCTGCTCGAGGCAATCAATGAACAACAGAATGACACTGATACCGTGTCTTAAATCAGGAACCTCTGACTATCTTCAAAATAGTTTCTTCTCAGATTATATCTTTATTTTATGGTGTCTTGAAATCCATTGCCAAGCAATCTTCCTTACCAAACACCTACTTGTTGTTGTTGTTGTTGTTGTTGTTGTTGTTGTTTTGGCTTTTTGGCTCACACCTGGCAATGCACAGGGGTTACTCCTGGCTCTGCACTCAGGAATTACCCCTGTTGGTGCTCAGGGGATCATATGGGATGCTGGGAATCGAACCTGGGTTGGCCACATGCAACCCAGGTTGGCCTACTCGTTGTGCCATTACTTCAGCCCCCCCCCACTTTTGTTTTATTTATTAAATGTATAAAAAAGGCCAGAAAGTTCAAACCAGAGTACTAGTAGTGTATATTGTCTATAGTATTGAATTTATTATAATGAGATAACTAGTTGAATAAAAGAAAATAATTAATCTAATCAATTGATAATAATTTTGGTAAGATAAATTAAAGAAAATAAACAGGAATTATATATGACAGATTTGAGAGCCCTCTTTGGTGCAGAGAGAGGGGCAGAGGTGAAAAAGAGTGAAGAAATAAGAGAATTTTACTACAGAATGAAGAAATAGAGAGGTGTGCTCCTGGGCAGAATCATGCCACCCCCCCCCCCCCACACACACACACACACCACACATACAAAATCCCAGGTGAGGCTAGGGTAGAATCACAACGTGGGAAAGACCTAGGGGCCTTTTGGTGGGAAATAAGTATACAAAGACTAGTGGAATTAGTGTGCTTGGTCTGACCTTCTGTTATCTGGGGGGTGGGGATCAATGCGAGCACATATGGAATGCAGGGTAGTGGCATCCTGTCACCATATGCCATCAGTCCTGTCTTTCATATTGGGGACAGGGTGATCTGTCCCCAATCACATCACTATTTCATCAGCCGGCTGCCATTCAGTCCCCAGCAAACCTTACAATATGATTTCCTAAAACATTTCCACTGACAGTTTGAACATATTCAGATATTTAAAATTCATTAGATTATATGGAGGGGATGGGGAAAGAGAGAGAGACTGAAAGACACAGGGAGAGGGAGAGAGAGAGAGAAAGAGAGAGAGAGCAAGGGAGAGAAAGAGGGTGGGAGGAAAAGAAATAATATTAAGGCACTTTTATTTTTATTTATCTATTCATAGTGCTTGAGAACAAACCCATGCTTGATCTCATACAACAAGGCAAGAGCTCTCCCACTGACACAAATTCTCATCCTATGAGAATATCTTATTAATTATTGTATAATCCTATGAGTAGACTCATCATGAAGTTATCGTATTTATCATATGAAAACAAATATTTCCCAATTATAATTACTTGGCATTCTTAAATTGTTTTATATGTTTTCTTTG
Source organism: Sorex fumeus (assembly GCF_029834395.1). Lineage (NCBI taxonomy): Eukaryota > Metazoa > Chordata > Mammalia > Eulipotyphla > Soricidae > Sorex > Sorex fumeus. The sequence continues at coordinate 25,449,916 of NW_026606092.1, forward strand.
AAAGTGGACTGGATAAATATTAGATATAGACCCCAAAACATAAAGATAAGAAAAGGATATTCTTCCTCATGTTTGTCTTTTTCTAAAAGCCCAACTCACATTAGAGAGTGTATCTCAGGCAACCAGCCCAGGAGGGAATTTTATTGTTTATTCTGGCACACAATGGTATGAAACCCAGGCTTCTTTAAAAAATGGTACCTGTTCTCTTTGTCTACTAAAATCCAATCTAGTGACTAAAACAGACAAATGTCTGCTTTGAAGACAGAACTGGCCTATTCCAAACTGAACAGTTCGTTGACAATAAGCTTTCTTTAATCATTGCCTTTACCATATCTCACTTTTGCTTGTCCTTTGAGAAACAAAGCATCAAAACTTTAATGTTACAGATTCACCCATTTTAAGTGCACAGTTCAATATTTAACTCACAGAAGTGTATTACCATCACCACCATAAATCCGTGATAAATTTTTTATCATCTTCCCCCAAAAAAACCCATACAATTGATAATCACTTTTGATTCTTCTCATGCTTCGTAACTATAGGAAACCACTAATTTCCTGTTTTTAGAAATTAGTACTTTCGAAACATTTCATGGAAGAGTACTATAGAATAAGTGGTGTTCTGTAAATATCTGCTAGTGGCATTATGTGACGTATGCTTTATCAGTCTTAAGAGAAGCCTGCTGTTATTCTGAAATATAGAATTCAACATCAGGTTTGTGCTGTGAATTGTAATAAGAATTCTATTTCTCCGGAAACTGCAGTAAAGATAAATGTAGGATGCCTCAACTAAAAATGCCTTTTTAGATTTTATTTATTTATTTATTTGGTGTTTGGTCACTGGTTCTCAGGGGTCTAGGGTTGATTCATTTTTCTTTTTTTTACCAATGTAGGAGTACTGCTATTTATTTAGCCATTGATTAAGCTGATTGAATTGGGTATGAGCTCCAAATTACTTTTTTTTTAATTGAATCACCGTGAGATACAGTTACAAAGCTTTTATGTTCAAGATTCAGCCATACAATGATCGAACACCCATCCCTCCACTAGTGCACACTCTCGACCACCAGTGTCCCCAGTACATCCCCCTCCTCCCCCTCCCCCAACACACATGCCAGTGTTCACCCTTCCTGCCAGGGGCAGATGCTAGATCATTTCTTGTTCATTGCTCATTTTGAATATCATGGGTGCCATGGCCATGTGCTTCTGGAATCCTAGATTGTAAATGGTTGGGTTCCAGAGACATTTCTGTAGGGCAATAAACCATTTTGGGGATTCAACTGGGTATCTGTGGACCATGGCTGTTGGTCCACTAAGATGGTGCCTGGAGGCACATTGTGGGTGTGACAGCCAGGCTGATGAACATGTGGGGAACCAGGGAGCAACAGCCTGGTGCCTTTGCCACCATGTGGTATGGAGATTTAGTACTGAAACCTGTGTACCCGGGCCTTGCTTATGGAAGCTCTTGATCGCTGGGATTCCATCTGTGGTAGGTGGGGAGACTTCACCTACTCCATCTGGGGTGCCCTGATAAAATTGGCTCAGTACGGGGCCCAGAGAGATCTCCGCCTCTGTGGTGTCTTCCAGAATTCCCTGCTGTGTCTCTGGCTTCTGATCTCTTTCGAGGTTTATTTATGGGTCGCTGAAGCAAGGCCAGTAAAATAGTTTACAGGGTGGCACTGGAGTTGGTTCATGGGGTGACTGCCAGTGCTTCCACGTGTTTTGGGAAGTGGTGAGAAATAACTGACCTCAAATCCATGAAAATCTGGAGATTTCTGTCAAAAAACCTGCATACCCAAATTTTCAGATTATGTCTTGGTGAGGTTTGTCCTGAGACGGTGGAGTCAGGACAAGGGTATGGCGGTTATTTTGGATTGTGGAAGGAAGCGGCTGCTGGGATCTCTGCTTGGGCAGGCACAGGCCAACCTGCTCCCCTCCAATTTACCCCAGTCATATTCAGCCATGTGAAGATCAGAGATTAACTGTGGCTTTGATCTCTTTTGAGATTTATCTATGGGCGTCTGAAATATGGCCAATGAATGAGCTTGTATAGCTGAGCTGGAGGTGGTTTGTGGGCATGGCTCCCACATACCTAAATTTTGACCGTTTAATTTCTTGGTAAACTTGGTCCAAAGTTGTTGGGGTCCGGCCAAAAGCACAGCAACAATTTTGGGGTGTCAGGAAGCCTGAGGGCACCATCAGGCTTGTCCTGCAGGTACAGGTTGACCTGTTGGTGGCACCGTACCCCCTCAGGGTTTATTATTGACTGTGTTAAGACAGGATGTGTATGCATTTGTGTGTGTGTGTGTGTGTGTGTGTGTGTGTGTGTGTGTGTGTGTTCTGTGTGTGTAGTAGAGTGAGGGGAAGGGAGCATGTACATGGTATCTAAGATTGAACCCAAGTTAACCAGATGCCAGTGCAAGGTAAAGCCCCTACCCGCTGGGTCAGAGAGATAGTACAGCAGTTAGCGTGCTAGTCTTTATGCAGCCAACCAGACTTAGATCCCTAGCATGCAATGTGGCCCCCCGGACACTTCCAGGAGTGTTTCCTAAGTACAGAGCCAGGAGCCAACCCTAAACATCACCAGGTGTGGCCAAAACAAAACAAACAAGCAAAAAAATGCAAAAATGAGCTTACCTGCTATATTGTTACTCCATACTTAAAAGTTTCTATATTAAATTCAGTACCAATATGTGAGCCTTCTTATCTGTGTCTTTACATTCTCCAGACCAAACAGAGTATTTCATACCATTGACGTTATTATAAACAACAAATTTTCTAATAGCTTATAGCTATATAGATAACTGAAACCAGAGGTCTTTAGCTGCCAAGACTCTGCTTGGGGCAGGGAGGGAAAGTCAACCTACCCTCCTCCAAAGGGCCCCAGTGAGGACAGCCAGGTGTGGAGGCAGGAGACTCTGCGCTATTCTCTCCTGGGAGCTGGGTTTTATAGTCTCTGGGTCTTGGTCGTTGATGGGATTACACAGCAATGTGGGGCGGGCGGGGGGGGGACTTGGTGGGTGTAACGCCTACATACTGGAAGATGGGGGATCTGGGTGGAGGAGGTTCCACCCAGATCCCCCAACTTCCCCCTGCGCCATGTAATCCCATCAACGGCCAAGACCCAGAGACTATAAAACCCAGCTCCAGAAGCGTGCGGCCACATTTTCAGCCTCGCAACATCTTATTATCTAGTTCTTACTCTGGAGAACCTGGCAGGCTACCAAAAGTATCCTGCCTACAAGGCAGAGTCTGGCAAACGCCCCGTGGCATATTCAATATGCCAAAAACCAGTAACAATGATGGGTCTCATTCTCCAGACCCCGAAAGAGCCTCGAATGTGGCACTTTTTAAAATCTCAGGGCTTGGACGAAGGAGACGTTATTGGTGCCTGCTCGAGGAAATCGAGGAACCACAGGATGACAGTGATACAGTGATATAGATGACAAGTCAATGAATACAATAATAAGACTCTCAACAAGTCATTGTGGTGCTTTATCTTTGTAACATATCTTCTAGATAAATATTATTTCTTGTTCACTTGCAGCAGGATTTATTTGTGAGTGTAATTTCAATCAGACGTATGACAATATTTTCTATGTATGGCTTACTCCCAAGAATATCCTTCAGTTCCTTTTTTCATTTTGTGAGATTTTGTTCTGCCAGAATACTCTATACATAGGAAATGCGTGTTGTTCCTTCTTCGATGGTGATGGCATGAGGAGTTTCTCTATAAAATCATCTGGGTAGCTCTTATGATGGTGGCTTATGCCACTGTGAAAGGTTAGAAAGGCTAGTAAAATCAATTTCTGCTTCTATTGAATTGCAATGGAAATAGGAATTTAAAATATAAGGAATAACCATAGTTCTGAATTATTTGCCCACATCATTGTTTGAATGACTTATAATTTCTACAAAAATATATGAGAACCTTTTTCAGTTGAGTAGAATTAAATCCCCCATTCAAAGGTGGGTGGGAAGAAAAGAAACTTTAAGAAAAGTGTTTTTATTGAAGTAACAGTGACTATAAGACATTGATTTATGTGACTTTCAGGTATGAATCACTATAAATAAACATCTGTATATAACAAATTAATTTTACCATTTAAAGTCCAATTCTATTTTTCAAATGCATAGAAAGAAGAAGCAGTATTTTTTCTGGCTATGCATCACTCGTCCAATATAATTCTTATTTTTAGGCTACAGAGCTGCTGAAATAGCAGTTATAGTAACTTTCTTAATTATAACTATTGTACAACTCTGTATTCCAGAAATTAGTTTAACTCTGCATTGATTTAATCTCTGCAATATTTCAAGATTGGTTAACTAAAGAGACAGATATTTTATTTGCATTTTGAAAGTACATAATTATCTGCCAGGAGTAGTAAGTAAAAGTCATTTTTCTACCTGTTAATTTCAACTGATTTATTGTGTACACACACACATAAGCACAAACACACACACCCCACCACCACCACCACCATCACCAACAACAACAACATTTTATAAACATAAAATACGTCTTTATGTTTTATGCCCCCCTCTTCATTTTTCAAAACTTTACAATTTAACTCGTCTTATTTTAAAATGTGTTAATAACACATACCATTTTCATAATAAATTGAATACTCTTTCTAAGAAATGAACAATCATTTCTATCTATAATTACTATCATATTTTTAAAATATAGAACCAGGTTATAAATAAGTGTACTGTTATACTGTTACCTGTTAAAAAAAATAAAATATAAAAAAATGTAATTGAGTAATGGGCTGGAGCGATAGCATAGCAGGTACGGCATTTGCCTTGCACGTGGCCGACCTGGCGGACCCAAATTCAATTCCTCCTTCCCTCTTGAGAGCCTGGTAAGCTACCGAGAGTATCTTGCCCGCACAGCAAAGCCTGGCAAGCTCCCTGTGACATATTTGATATGCCAAACACAGTAACAAGTCTCACAATGTTACTGGGCCTGCTCGAGCAAATCGATGAACAACAGGAGGACAGTGACAGTAATTGAGTAGTAAAATATATCCTTTTTTTTTTTTTGTGGACTAAATTTAGTGGTGCTTGTAAGATATTTCCAGCCAGTACTAATGCTTATGTGGTAATCAAGGGATGATACTTCTCCAGGGATAAAAATCCTGGGTCAGGTCTCAGACCCTGTGAAATACGTTCTATACTTTTCTTTGCAGCAATATAAAAATAAAACATCAAATCAAATAATGAAGAATATTGATACAAACTTGTTTCTTCTTGATTCATGGAAGTTAATAGTAAGGACAGATACAGATGATGAAGGAATAATGATTTTGATGGGCATGATTTTTTCAGATCTATGTAATATTTCATTCTTTGTTAATGCTGTAGGGATTGTAGTACTGCATATACTGCTAAATCAGAGTTGAGCTAACAAGTAGACCAATTCTGAAATGAGTTAAGTATTAAAAGTTTCAGTTAAATAGATGATGTATTGAATAATAAGGAAAACATCTTTGATCACCATCAGTCTCCATCTAACTTCAACTAGGAATGACATATAATTTAATATATATAATTCATTAATATCATTTTTTTTTGTTTTTTATTTTGAGCCACAACCAAAGGTGCCCAAGGCTTACTCCTGGTTCTGTGTTCAGGGATCATTCCTGGTGGGAGTTTTGGGGACCGTAGGTCGAGCTGGGGATCAAACTCTAGTTGGGAGTGCAAGTCAAACATTTTACCCATCTTACCCACTATTCTATGTTTCCAACCATAAATATATTTTAATAAATTCTAAAGTGATCATGTTTTATCACTTTCCCCACCATCAGTTGTCTATATTTTCAAACTAGTCGGTCCCATTAATTTCTCATAAATTGTTTCGTTGACCACATGAGCAAAGGCTACTCATGGTAAATTGTTGACTACATAATTCACATAGGGTCACGCATAATCATTTGTTTAGTCATGGCTAAATGCAGGTGATGAAAAAAAAAGGGACTAGAAAACCACTGACTTGTTTCTTATATAGGAAGAAGAAAATAAACTCCAGAGAGATAATTGATACATAAGCTGATGCTCTCAAAGAAATTTGAGTTATTCCTAGTTGAAAATAATTTTTGCCTTTACTGAATTTTCTGCTCTGAAGAATATTTTTAAAAGAAATGAGAAAAAATTAAATGTGTGAAAGAAATTCAGTCAAAATACTTTTGCATTATTTTGTACTGAAGTCTACCAATGTGACTTAAAAATTAGAAGATACTCATCATAAACATAAATATAACAATTTTATATACTAAATTATAGAGCTAAGTAGTAACTTTCTGAGAGAAAAATAGGAAAGGACCTACTTCTTATAAAGCTGTTACTGCCCTAATATAGCTGTAAGAAATATATTTGTATGTTTTTCTCCCAAATTAGTCATTCATAATAAGAATTCTTTAAAAACATGATTAAAATTAGAGTAATATGGTATCCTTAAATGTATATCAAAAGCACTGATTCAGAAACTAAAGTAGCTGTCTTCTGCAATCCTAGTGATCGGGAACATAGTTTTAACAAATAATAGTTGTTATTCTTCACATTGACACTTTTATGCACTGGAATCTGTGTACAATCATTTATCACTCTCTGACAACAGTCAAAGCATGTTTTAGCTGGCAATTAATTTTATTTTCTTTGGTTTTTATTTCACATTATTAGAATAGAATCCAATAAATGTACATTAGTTAATTAGCATTAGTTATTCAAACTTGTTTAGTCATTTTAATAGGAAACACATCTGGTGGTGCTATGAGCATTACCAGATCTCAGCAGTGATCAGGGGCCAGGGGGTTCTGGGAATTCAACTCAAGGTCTTGTATATGCAAGGCATGTACTATACCATGTGAGCTATTTCCTAGATTCTTATTATTTATTTTCAGCCAAGCCCGACAGTGATAACGGCTTACCCCTGCCTCTCTAGTCAGGGATCACTCTGTCAAGGCTTGAAGGACCATATAGGGTGGGGGGGAGTGAAGCCAAGTCACCCACAGTCAATGCCATTCCCTTACCCATGTAATATCATTCTTGCCTCTGAATATCCTCTTAGCATTTTGAAGATAACATGCTTTTCTGCCCTGTAATTCGACTGAGATATTTTAAGTTAAACTGACAGCAACTTCCTTATGTAGAGAGCTTGAATCATTCTCTCCTAATCTTTAGGCTTTACCATTTTACTTTTGATATCCATTGATTTGTATATGTTTTGGTCTTATTTTGTTTGGAGGTCTAATACTCTTGGATGAGCATGACCTGGAAATCCTGGGCTATATCACTTGTAAAAGTTTCTACCTCGGTCTCCTTTTTTTTCTGGGACCCCTGTGTTAAGAAGATTAATTCCCTTGATGTTATTTTGCCAAATTATGTTCCAGTTCTGGTCTGAATATTCTGCAGCCTTAAGTTTTATTTTTTTCTGGTTCAGACAGGAACAGATCCTGATTTTAGGGAAAGAGAACTGTGAATTTGGACTGAAGATTAGCCAGACTTCCAGCACAGTATGCAGTGGAGGAGGACTGAGTCTAAGGGAAACATCAGTGGAAGACTGTGGCCCCACAAGGAAGGCTACCCTCATAAAAAACTATGATGGAGATATGTTCCAGCAGTTTTCCTGAGTAGGAAACTTTAAGTGTAGTTTCCTGCTTCCAGAGCCAGGGGTTGTATAGTCAGTATGGGCAGAGAGTGCTATTGATGAAGGTAAATCCAGTGACAGCCCCAGGTGCAGATGGAGAGTGTTTTGCAGAAACATAGAGTCAGTTAATCTCGAAGAAGTCTCACCTGCAGAGGTGAATCTTGCTCAACTTCAAACAAGGTTCACAGATGTCATCACCAACACCTGAAACTCTAGTATCTGCTGCTGGGAATTACAGACTCTAGCTGTCACTTACTACTTTGGACAAGTACTGCAGATGTCCATATATGCTGAAGAGTAGATCACTGGGAGTTTTACCTTCTTAGTCTGGTTCCTTGTTTATTTCTAGCTGAAGGGTATCAGGCCTTGGTGGGTCTTGGGAGCCTTTTCAAATTTTTCTTTCGAGGAACACCTCTCTATTTTTCACAGCTGGTACTGTGTGATCCAACACACTAATGCAACCCTCAAGTATGGTGACTCTCAATCTGGACCTAACCAGTATCATCCTGCGGAATCCTGTGGTTACATTGCCAAGTGTAGGACCCAGGCTGGGCTACTGGAAGCAGAAAGAGGTGGACATCAGCTGTGGAGAAGAAACCTAACATTTCTATTTTGAACTAGGCACACACCTGCTGTTTTTGATTTTTCGCTTTTGGGGGTCACACCCAGAGATGTTCAGGGGTTACTCCTGGCTCTGCACTCAGGAATTATTCCTGGCAGTGCTTGAGGGACCTTATGGGATGCTGGAGATCGAACCCAGGTCAGCCACATGCAATGCAAATGCCCTACCAACTATACTATCGCTCCGGCCCCATATCTGCTATTTTATAGTCACCCTTTTGTTCTAAAACACTCAAGCCCCTTCCAACTCCACTCTCCCCCTCCCGACACAGACTGTGCATTAACACTGTTCTAACACTGTTCCTAACCTTTCCAAGACCAGCAGCCATACCTGCACCATCCCCAGGGCAGTGGCTTTCCCATCAACAGTGAGGTGTCCAGCTAGCTTCAAGCTGCACCTATACTGATGCTGTGATAAGGCATTTCTCTTTGGGTCCTTCTACATCCCTGGGAACTAGAGGCAGAAGCTCCTAGCGGGAACCCTCTATCCCTACCCTCTACCTCCCCCTTGCCCAGTCAGATTTCTCATGATCCATTCAAGTCTCAGTGTCTCCTGGGGTTTCTCCCCAGCCTTGAAGAACTTTCTTATAAGGAACAAGAGAGTGCATAAAGCGACAATCTTGCAAGCCTGTTGTGGGCAGGCATGTAACAAACAAGTATCCACATTCTCATCTCCAGTATCCCCTGGTTTTCCTGGGTCCCATTCCTGAGCTTCCCACTGTCTTTACACAAAACAAGGAAGCATTGTTCCTCTGGATCTGTTGAACCACATTTGAAGCATCACTTATACTATGGGCTCATTTTAGCTCGGGGCCCCCAAATGATGCAGTCAGCCATGTAACCACCCTTCAGGCTCAAGGGCAATTGTATCAGTATAGAAAGAAACCTAAAAATACCTTCATTTTCTCCAAATGGCCCTTTAATCATCCCTTCCTCTTGTGAAGAATTCTATTCTTAATACAATTATGAGAAAACTTTTCCTACACAAGTTGATGTTCTCTTACCACCTCTCCCTGTAATGATGTTGATTCTCAAGATTAGTCTTTCAAGTATTACGACGATCACGACCATCCTATTGTTCGTTGATTGCCTCGAGCAGGCCCCAGTAACGTCTCCTTCGTCCTAGCCCTGAGATTTTTTAAAAAGTGCCATATTCAAGGCTCTTTCAGGGTTAGGAGAATGCGATCCATCATTGTTACTGATATTTGGCATATTGGGTACACAACAGGGAGTTTTCCAGACTCTGCTGTGTGGGCAGGTTACATTCGGTAGCCTGCCAGTTTGTCCAAAGTAGGAATGAGATAATAAGATGTCGCACGGCTGCAAATGCGGCCACGTGGTTCCGGGAGCTGGGTTTTATAGTCTCTGAGTCTTGGCCTTGATGGGATTACATGGCACCAGGGGGCCAGTTGGTGGGTGTGACTCCTGCCTACTGGAATTTGGAGGATTTGGGTGGAGGATGCTCAGCCCCGATCCAAGCAGGCTTGGAGATCTCAGCCCCCGGACCCGCATGCCTTTGTTCCTCTGCCGGTACCTTCATACGTGTGGAGAGTGGTCTCAGCATCGTGGTGGCTGCTTCTGGAGGTCTTCGGCTGCCGGAGCCCTGGTCAGGGCAGGGAGGGAAACTCAACCTGCTCCCCTCCAAAGGAGCCCCAGCGAGGTCAGCCAGGCGCGGGGGCAGGAGACTCTATGCTGTTCTCTTCCGGGAGCTGGGTTTTACAGTCTCTGAGTCTTGGCTGTTGATGGGATTACACGGCACCAATTTCAAGTATTGTTGCTGTATATTTCTGTTTTGTTTTTGTTATTGTTATTGTTGTTATATATGTGAGGAAGAATATAACCCAGGAGTTTTATCATTCCACCATCTAGCTAGAACTCTCACCATATTAAAACTAAACACTATAATTAGTTTACAATTATGAGTGTGGAGTCGATATTGTATGATTTGAGATATGTTGTAATTTCTGATGTATTTACTCTCCCTCAAAGCCTTCTATATAAAGGTAGCACTGTCCTCCCATTGTTCATCTATTTGCTCCAGCGGGCACCAGTGATGTCTCCATTGTGAGACTTGTTACTGTTTTTGGCATACTGAATACGTCATGGGTAGCTTGCCAGGCTTTGTCGTGTGGGCAGGATACTCTAGGTAGCTTGCTGGGCTCTCCAAGACAGGTGGAGGAATCAAACTCGGGTTCATCGCTTGAAAGGCAAATGCCCTACCCGCTGTGCTAGCTATATGAAGGTACAAAAGAAAAGTCAAGATTGGACTTAAAAGATATTTTAAAAATCTTTAATTTAAAAATTAAAATTAAATATTTGAAAAATCTTTATATTGTGCACTGGATGATTTTTACCTTGAGGTGATGAGAAAAGAGAAGTCAATATTTCCATAAACAAAACACAATTGCTTAGTGTTTTATTTTTTCTTGGCAGGTGAAGTTTCTGTCTATTATAATACATTTTTTTCAAATTCCACTACAAAGAGGTCACAGCTGAGGTTCACTGTGGGCTGCCAGATATAGCTAGATATAATGATAATGTAGTTTTATTTTGGAGTTAGTGATAATTGCCAAAATATTACATAGACATACATAATGTTTTATTCAGGAGTCATATCTTTTGTGGAAAACACACAGACTTCTTCTTCTTTCCCCTCTCAGATGTGGGCTCTGTTGAAGGACTTGCCTATCACAGAGCCTGGGATACTTTGTACTGGACCAGCTCTACTACGTCTTCCATCACCAGACACACAGTGAATCAGAACCGGCCTGGAGCTTTTGATAGAGAAGCTGTCATTACTATGTCAGAGGATGACCACCCCCATGTGCTAGCCCTGGATGAATGTCAAAAGTAAGAAATGACAGTTTTTGTCTTTATAAATTTAGGACAGCAGTTTTCGAAAGGATTATTTTGAAAAAAAGATTTCATTTAAAGTTCTCTTTTCACAGTTAATAAATTTAATAGTAGCATTATACATATGAATAAATTCTTGGTTTTTTTTTGAGAACAAATATTAACTCCACTGAAAATCCTGTAAAGACAAATTTAAATGATTAAAAGTAAAATAGACATGATGCTCTTTTGGTAAAAAATATGAAGAATTCATTAATGCATAATAGAAATAAATTAAAATTTGGGGAAAGCCAATTAACCTAAACACTGTTTTTATATTTTGTCGAGTAATTTTAGTAGCTGAGGATATATATAATTTGAATACAAAGAAAACTAAAATGGTAAAAACAAATCTTTGAGTACGGCTATATTTTCAATAAATAATTGAAAATAGTCTAAACATTCTATATCTATTTGATAAGATATTTTGAAAGCATATATAAAAACAGCTTATAAGGAATTCACAACAAGAAAAATATTCAGATTAATACAAGACAGCAAATTTGAAAGAGGTCATATTTTGAAAATGCTGAAAAGGAAACAATTAGATAAAAAAAAATAAGCAAAGTGTGTGTGTTTGTGTATGTGTAGTTCTACTTACACATAAGATTAGTTATATAAATCCTCTTATTCTTTAATTATGCAAGCAAAAAATAATGAGAACAACCTGGTTTTTACTGACAACTTTTTTCAGGTATGCTGAGAAAAGCACTGAAGATTTATAAAAACAAAACAAAACACTGATTAGTAAACACTGACACTGATGATCATTTACTTCAGTGAGAAGAAAGGACTTAATAAACTGCTTAGAGTGAGAATAACAATAAATTTAGATCATCTTACACAGTGAAAATAAAATTGCCCTTAATTCATTTACCTGAACACCTTCAACTTATATGTGAAGATGCAGGAGTTTTAAATGAAACGTTACTTCACACAACATTAGTGACCAAATAAATCCCTTTGATCAGAGCTATTCTATTCACTTTTGCTTAAGACCCTTCAGGCACTGAATTGTTAATATCAAATCAATATTGCTGATCAAATGATAAGTAGCCTAGAGGTGGACAGCATAGCAAGGACATTATGGTTTGCTCCTTCTTTTGGGCATGATGGTTTGCAACACAGGTAGTACTGAAAGGTTGTCATGTATAACTACTTTCAACACTCAGTTTTTGTCCAGAGTGATCATTTGCAACTATCATTGCCAAAGTGTTACCCTTGCTATGCTAACTACCCTCTCCCCTCAACTTGTTTCAAACTTGTAACCATGGGCCAAACCTAGCCTTCATTTCTACTCTTTGGGTGATAGTCTCATACTTTGTTTTTTTTTTCTTTTTTTTAATATCCCACAAATGAGTGTAACCAGTCTATGTCTATCTCTCTATCTCATTCCACGTAGCATGATACTCTCCATGCCCATACACTTATAAGCAAATTTCATGGCTTCATTTTTCCTAACAGCTGCATAGTATTCCATTGTATGGATGAAACATAGTTTCTTTATCCAGTCATCTGTTTTCAGACACTCAGGTTGTTTCCATATTCTGGCTATTGTTAATAGAGTTGCAATGAACATAGAAGTACAAATGGAATTTATGCCTGTGCTTTGGGGCCGCCATGGAATGATTCCAGAAGTGTTGATCCTAGGTCATATGGAAGCTCAATTTCTATTTTTTGAGGAGTGCCCAGAGTGTTTTTACTTAAAAAGGCTTGACCAGTCAGCATTCCCTCCAACAATGAAAGAAAGCTCCTTTCTCCCCACATTGGTTGTTATTGTTCTTTTGGATGTGTGCCAGTCTCTGTGATGTGAGATGATATCTCTTTATCATTTTGATTCTTTAATGATTAGTGATGTAAAGCATTTTTTCATGTGACTTTTGGCCATTTGTATTTCTTCTTTGCAGAAATTTTTGTTTGTTTCTTCTTCCCATTTTTTGATGGAGTTGAATATTTTTCTCTTGTAAAGTTCTTTTGTGACACTTAGCAAGGCAAACACTCTACCCACTGTACTAGCTCTTCAGACCAATAATAAACTTTTGTAATATAAAAATTTCCATTTTGTATTTTTTCATAATCCTACACTGCCTTTAAGTGATTATTCATAGATTGGCATAGTAATCTTGCTGTAAATAGTAAATATTATCTTATAATTTTCTTTGCAAGGTTCAAATAAACACTTAATCCTATAAATAAAAATGGAAAATAAACTAGTTAGGTAAAAATAGAGGTTACGGGGGGCCAGAGAGATAGTATAGTGATTAAGATGCTTGCCTTGCACTCAACCAACCTGGGTTCAATCCCCAGTGTTCCATATGGTCTCCTAAGCACTACCAGGAGTGATTCCTGAGTACAGACTCAGCAGTAACTACTGAGTACTGCTGGGTTTGACCCAAAACACAAAACTTGATAATTAAATATATATTTTTAAATAGAGGTTAAGGATTATATCATAAGTCACAAATCTCAACATGCTAGCTTGATTCTGAGTGGAGAGATTTTTATTTAATATTCAAGCTTGTAACATATGAGTCCATCTAATTTATTGGTGAAAGTCCACCTTATAAGAATGTGGGCAGTCACAGTCAGTCACAGTCCTCCCGTTGTTCATCGATTTGCTCTAGCGGGCCCAGTAACGTCTCCATCATGAGACTTCTTGTTACTGTGTTTGGCATATCGAGTATGTCACGGGTAGGCATGCATTTAAATTGATGGTACAAAGAAGGGAAGATTAAACCTCTAAGGCTCTGTTAAGGAAAGAATTGACATATGGGACTGGAGTTTCCTTTGTTATATCAGGTCCTTAAAGCAGTAGATGTGTAGGTAGAGGGAGGGTGCTATTTCTCAAGGCATAGTATCAAATAGCCATTACTAAAACCTGGAGAAATTTTCAGATAACCACATACTTAGCATTTGAAAGTGTCTCAGATTGGGTTAATTCAGCTTACACACACACACACACACACACACACACACACACACCTTTGCACATATGTATTTACATGTTTCAGAGAGAAGGCTGAAAGTTTTCTCGGAATTTGGCCTCTTAGCATTGCTAAGTTTTGAATCTATGATTATCCCTCTTGATTTCTGATTACAAATATCCACGCACACAAAGTGGCTACTCTTATTGATAACATAAATCAGTTTATTTCAATAATAGACATTTTTTCAATCCTTCAGGATTATAACATCAATACATGTAACAGAGAATAAAAATCTATATTTCTTCGCTCTTTCAATGACTTCTAAAAGTTGTCATAGTATCCTACAGATTCCTTCTAGAATGGTTCAACAAACATTGCTTTACAACTTTCTTTAAAATCAATATGTTCTTCAACATATGTTTAAGGAATATAATGTTGTATATAGAATTTTATAACAACATTGTTATTTACAAAAGAAACAAACTGACAAAGAGAAGAGAAAATAAAAAAGTAAAGAAGTTAGCAATTATATTCTCTAAAATTTACAAAGCAGACTACAGAATTAAAAAAAAATATAAAGGAGGAAGGAGTAGGTAGATGCTGATTTATACAAATTGAAAATGAGGAATTAAATTAGGTTAAAAATAATATCTAAAAGAATCATGCTGCAACTTCTGAAACATATTAATAGGTTACATTGTTAGTTGACAAAAAATTCAAAATAACTTTTTCCTCTAATTAAAATAAATCTTCACTATGCATCAAATTGATTCATTTTAATTACATATCATTTTAGAGATTGTACAATATAACTTTTCATAAATGGTCTAGGTTTCCTTAAATTGGAAAAAAGGCATATGAAAACATAATATACTTAATCACTTTATCACTTAACTTCCCATTAGTCGTCGATTTGCTCGAGCGGGCGCCAGTAACGTCTCCATTTGTCCCTGTCGCATGCTAGTGTAGCCCAATGGCATCTGTTCGTTCTGGGAGCATGAAGACCCTCAAACCGATCATTCATGATCTTGATGAAGAAGTCTGACCATCTGGTAGGTGGGCGGCCACGAGGTCTTTTGACATCCCGTGGAATCCACTCGGTAACAGCTCTAGTCCAGCGGTCGTCTTTAAATCTCATTATGTGACCAGCCCATCTGATTTTTGAAACCTTGGCAAATGACACAGCGTCCCTGATTCTTGATCGTCGATGGAGGTCGGAACTCCGGATTCTTTCTCTCATTTGAGTGAAACTTGATATTCCAAGCAAAGCTCTTTCAATTCCTCTTTGGGAGACCTGAATAGCGTTCTCATCCTGTTTGCATAGAGCCCAGGTCTCTGAGGCATATGTTAATGCAGGAAGAACAGTGGAATCAAAGAGATGTGCCCGGAGCCAGAAGTTCTTCATCCTCTTAGCTATTTCTTCGACGTTCTTGAAGGCTTTCCAAGCCGCTCTTTTCCTCCTGCGCAGCTCGGGTGCCAGGTCATTTGTCATGTTGACTTCTCGACCTAGGTACACATAGCTGTTGCATTCGGAGATGGTCGTTCCGTTGAGAGCAAATGGGGCATCAGGAATGAGGCTGTTTCTCATAAACATTGTCTTCGTAAGATTCAGCTGTAGTCCTACCTTTCCGCACTCATGGTCAAAGTCGGCCAGCATTTGTGCCGTTTGAGAGACCAGTAGCTACAACTGGTCTCATTCATAATATACATATCTTAAATTATTACCTGGGCTGGAGTGATAGCACAGCAAGTATTGCGTTTGCCATGCACACATCAGACTCAAGCAATTCTTCCGCACCTCTCGGAGAGCGTGGCAAGCTACTGAGAGTATCTCGCCTGCACAGCAAAGCCTGGCAAGCTACCCATGATGTATTCGATATGCCACACACAGTAACAACAAGTCTCACAATGGAGACATTACTGGGATGCTCTAGTAAATTGATGAACAATAGCAGGACAGTGACAGTGACAGTGACATTATTACCTATACTTCTATAAAGTCAGAAAACCCTAGACAAATAATTTTGTTTCTTTTTAAAATAGCTCAACATTAGCATTTTATTAGTATTTTACTATCAATTTAAAAATTTGTTATTTTCACTTTAGTTTGATGTTTTGGACCAACTGGAATGAACAGCATCCAAGTATCATGAGGTCTACTCTCACTGGAAAAAATGCTCAAGTGGTGATCAGTACAGAAATACTCACCCCAAATGGACTCACCATTGACCATCGTGCAGAGAAGCTATATTTTTCTGATGGCAGCTTGGGAAAAATTGAAAGGTGTGAATATGATGGAACCCAGAGACATGTAAGTTCACTAAGAATTTCTTCATTATAAATTTGAGCACTGATACATTTGAAAAATGTATGCTTTATAATTGTCTGAAATAGATATTCCATAGACTTTCTCAAATAGCTAACAACTTGAAACAACCCGGTTGGATAGTATATTCAGTGAAAAGAATTTCTGTGGATATTTTAAAATCCTTGAAGGATATTTTTGCCAGAAACACCCCGATTATTATAAACTATTCTAATGAAGGAAAAACTGTGTCTCTTCTACTTTTCATGTTAATTGTATATGGATTGGTAAAATGACTTGGTAACATGGCCACACTATCATTTGTACTTTTTGTAAGTGAAGATGAAATTAGTTTGTTGCCCAAGTGTAAGATAACATTGGTTTGTGCTTTCTCCTCTGCCACAAGGAGCTTGGGTTTACTGAGTAGTACCAATCACAGTGATCCGAAAGCACTCCCATTTCCTCGGTATTCATCTTTAACTTCTCTGTCTGATTTCCCTACCTGTTAATCACTAATTTCTCCTAAGAAGTGACTTGTAAAGTGACTTGTAAAGTCAAACTCTTCAGAGATCCCCAGATTTGTATTTGTAATGAAATATTGCTTCTCTGTTTTTCTTATGTCCTTTGCATAGTTACTCTAGAGCAATGTCCTTTTAGTGTAGACATAGGAAGACCATTATGCTATGCCTTTGTAACTTGGGAGTTAACAGATTCTGAATAATATTCACTCCTGGGCATCTCTCATATTTTCTCAACTTAAGCCTCAGTTGCCCTTAGTTCCTAGCACCCGAAAAGCAGGATCCTGATCAAAGAACTGAATGGACCCAGGGCAAGCTGTGAGCTACCCTGGCATCAAAATGGGACAGACCAAGTGCCATAATACTTAACTATAAGTTAAGAGCACAATCATGGACAAATTCTGTCATGATCCAAAGAGAAAATCCTGGACAAAGACTCTGCTTAGGGTTAGGAAGGGCTCATTTAGCCTGAGCACTGTAGACTGGGATCTATAGTGAGATGTTCCCAGGAGAGCCACCCTACAAGCTTAATGCATCTCTTACTCTGTCCATATAACATGACTAATATCATTAAGAAGTAGAATTAAGATGAATGTTTAAATGGTTGTTGGACTAAGGAAAGGAGAAATGCACCCCTAGATGAAATTCTGCTCTTGAGAGGATCTCCTAGCAGTGATTTGTCTTAGAAGAACTTTCCTGGAAGGAAAGAAAGCTTTACAAATGTTGATTGTGCTATCCAGACATAAAGGTGTAGTTACTAACCAGAATGCTTGAAGGTTGGGTGCTAGATTAAGGCGCCAAGATAGAGTGGGAGGGAAAGGAGAGTGCAGCATGGGAGATAGGAGGAATACGGGGGAGGGTGAGACTGGAAGGAGGCAGAGGGAGACAAGATTGGAATGAATTGTGACGTCACCAATCATCCTGGTGGCCCTCTTCCCTCCTTCGTACATCTGTCGGTGGCTGAGATAGGCTGGGATGGGGAAGCAGCTCGTGGCCACTGAACGCACATGGCAGAAGAGAGAGACCAAGCTGCCCTCGCTCACTTATTTTGTGAATCACACCGTAGGATAAAAGGAGATTTGAAAAGAATGAACTAATCCATGTTCTGTGTTTTGAGCTTACAAAATGCTTTGAAGTGAGGAAAAAGGGGTTTCTTTCTGTCAAGTCCCTTCTCTGTCTTTTTTCTCTTGATTTCCAGATGAAATATGAGTAAAAACATCTTTTGGCTGCTTGGGAGAATGCTTAACAGCAGTAATTTAGAGCTTGATAAAATTCCAGTGCCTCACATGCCCTATGAAGGCAGATGCTCTTGGCAGCTGGGAAAACTCCAGAGGCAGAGGATTAAGATTCGGATTCTTGGTGCCTGAACAATGGTACAGTTGGGCACAATAGTTCCCAACACTGACCTTAGATGGATCATAGACATTGCATATGGTCTCTGGAGCCCAGCCAGGTGTGATCCCCAAGCACACAGTCAGGAGTAAGTCCTGAGTACAGCTGGCTATAACCCCAGAACCAAAGAACAAAATGGAAAAAAAAAAAACAAGTTTGAGTTGTTTAACTGCAATAGAAACATAACCTCTTAAAGTACATGGTCACAAAACAGAATGCTTGTGAAACTCTTCAATCCTCCAATGCATTGAGGAGAATCTGGGGTGTGAGGCAATAATAAGGACCAGACAGTAAATGTCTAAATTTTAATGGAGCATATTATACCTGCCCCAACTATCGTATCTTATAGTACTATAAGACAGTAGAAACTGGGCATATCAGTGGATATCTATAGCACTGTAGCACTGTCTTCCCATTTTTCATTGATTTGCTCAAGCGGGCACCAGTAATGTCTGCATTGTGAGACTTGTTGTTACTGTTTTTGGCATATCAAATACGTCACGGGTAGCTTGCCAAGCTTTGCCATGCAGGCGGGATACTTTCGGTAGCTTGCCGTGCTCTCCAAGAGGGATGGAGGAATCGAACCTGGATTGGCTGCATGCAAGGCAAATGCCCTACCTGCTGTGCTATAAATCCAGCCTAGTGGATACCTATACCAACATTAAATTGTAACATTATAAAAATGGACAACCAATCTGTTGTTAGGTCATAAATTATTAATCTATAACAATTGATACACATCTTAATTTAAGCAGTGCATATATATATATATATAGATTTGTTACATAAATGTCAAACATATTGTGCATATGTGATATATAACATGTTATTCTATATTTATATACACAAATATTTATCCAAGAATGTCCAACATATATATATATATACACATATGCATATATGTTCCCATTTATTTGTGCAAATGTATCTGTGTGCTTGTTTGTGTGTGTTAGAGAGAAAGAAAAGAAAAGGAGAGAGAAAGAGAAAGAAGGAAAGAAGGAGAAGGAGAAAGAAAGAGAAAGAGAAAGAACACTTCTTGAAGAAAGAAACAGTAGATTATATTACTTTCTAGTATAAGCACCTCATCTATTTAAGAAGTGGTTACTTTGAATAATACTGATTTTTATTTGTGCATGTGTGTGTGTGTATGACAACTGACATTTTTGGTTTTGGTTTTGCGGTCACACCTGGTGGTGTCAGGACTATTTCTGGCTGTGCTCGGGGATTACTCCTCGTGGGGCTCCTTGGAGCCACATATGGTGCCAGGGATTGAGCCTGCTTTTGGCTTGGACAAGGCTAGTGAGTGCCCCACCCAGTGTACTTTCTCCATCCCAATATGTAGGAATATTAAGCACTTAATAATATTGAAGTAATGAAATCAGAAATGGTAAGTTTATTTGTGCTTAAGGCAATAACACTGTTCTGAGAGTTCTGTGCCTGTTTTTGTCTCATTTTCAATTAACTGTTTTTTGATCTCAGGCAAATTATTTGTCCATAAGTTCTAGATTTCATTAAGTAGATTTGATAGCTGACTTTTAGAATTCAAATGAGGAAATAGTATAAAAAGTATATCTCAGACTACATTACATAAAATCTAGATGAATTTAATAGGAAATGGTTATTGTAGCTACTCATGGTAGTTCTGTAACGATAGTTTTTTAAATGCGTTTGCTTTATTTTTTATTTATTTTGCTTTTATTCGTCACACCCAGAGATGCTCATCTCTGCACTCAGGAATTACTCCAGGTAGTGCTCAGGGGACCATATAGGATGTGGGGGATTAAACCTGGGTCAGATGCATGCAAGGCAAACTCCCTACTTACTGTACTATCACTCTGTCCCATGATATTTTTTTGATGTCTGTTTGTTCTAGTGCTGTAACTGTCACTGTCACTGTCCTCCAGTTGTTCATCGCTTTGTTTGAGTGGGTCCAGTAACATCGTGAGACTTGTTGTTACTGTGTTTGGCATATCGAATACATCACGGGGAGTTTGCTAGGCTTTGCCTTGTGGGCGAGATACTCTCCGTAGCTTGCTGGGTTCTCCGAGAGGGTGGAAGAATCGAACTCGGGTTGGCCAGGTCGGCCACGTGCAAGGCAAACACCCTACCCCCTGTGCTATTGCTCCAAACAACTATTAATAATTAATAAATATTTCATTTAATCTTCTATTTTGTGAGTATTTTCTTTAGGTAATGGTTTCTTGGACTTGTTAGTAAATAGCACTGTAGCACTGTCCTCCTGTTGTTCATCAATTTGCTCGAGCAGGCACCAGTAACGTCGCCATTGTGAGACTTCTTGTTACTGTTTTTGGCATACCGAATATGCCACATGGAGCTTGCCAGGCTTTGCTGTGCAGGTGGGATACCCCCAGTAGCTTGCCGGACTCTCTGAGAAAGGCAGAAGAATCAAACCTGGGTTGACCGCAGGCAAGGCAAATGCCCTATCTGCTGTGCTATTGCTCCAGCCTATTAGTAAATAAAGTGCCCCAAAAATTATGCACTAATTTCCTAGTTTCAGCCATGATATTACAATTAGAGCATAGTTATCTGTTCACTAATCCCATTTTCCAAGAGACTCAGATTTCTGGATCTTTCTACTTTTAGTTCTATTTTTGTAATCAAACTATTGATAGGTAATCTGAGTGACTGCTTAACTAAATAAAATTAAGTTAGAGAACCATAAAACTTAGGGACTAAGAAGGTACCATAGGAGTGTGATCAATTCCGTTTATTACTAGGAAAGTTTGAAGATGCACTCTGACTTATGTTTTAAAGATTTAATAAAAGCTATTTTCTAAAAAAAAAAAGCTATATTCTTTGTAAAACAATAGAAATATTCTTGAAGTGTATCTAGAATGATATCATTTATTTAAATGCTCAGAAATTCTAAATTTTCTTTTGTTTTATGGCAGTTTTTTTAAAAAGTGGATCAAATATCTGGTTTAGCTATTTGAGTGTGTTCTAATATTAGTGTTCAAAATCTATAAATGTATGTCCCAGTTATCTCTATTTCACATTTATTTCGTGTCTCATGGGCAAGTACACTAAGTTAGTGAATATATAAATTTTCATTCTTTGTACGTTAAAGTATGCCAGAAACAATGAAATTTATTTTTACATTTTGGAATTTGCTGTATAAATAGTGCAGAAATGTGGGGCACAGTAAAACCACAGGTTAATAGCAACACTATTTTGGAAGTACAAGGCATATTATTGAACATTTAAGATTCTCTAAAACAAGCCACTGATCACAAAATAAAAATTGTTCAAAATTACAAACTTATATGAAAAAAAGTAGGCAGTAGTTATTCGTTGTGAAGGAATATTTTCTGAAGGGAACATTTACTTTATCAATTTTAGCTTTCTGCTAATATTTAACTTTACAAATGAATTCATAAATTTAGATCCTATTAAACTGAGACTTGCCTGTTATTGTTTTTCCTAATATTCAAAATAGTTCATAATAAAATATGCATTTGCGTAAATTAAACTTTTCTTGCCTTGATAAAATCACTATAAGTGATTTTTTTCTATTTTAAACATCATTAATTGTGCTATATCCATATTTACATGAGGAAATTGTGCTCTTTTTAGCAAAGCACAATTAAATTCCTTTGTGTGACTTAGTTATTAGAAGAAAATTATTTAATTCTGCTCTATTTTTATTTCTGTTCTATTCTGTCGTGTCTGTGTTCTGGTAGCTGAAAGAGAAACTAATGCTGACAGGGCTTGAGACAGCATGATTATAGCTCTTTTCCTGAAGTAACTCTCTACATATTAATCATTTCTTGGAAGGCACTAGTTACCTGAGAGTGACACAAATCCTTCCAAAAAAGATAGTTTCTCTTCCTAGAAATATCACTTACAATATTTTCAATTTCAGACATTCTTTAAGAAACTTTGTCCAGAGGTATTTTCAGGTTATATTCTCAGACAGATATACTAAGTTCTAAGACTTAAGTTTAGAATAAAATGAATGCACCAAAATTGGACTCTGATATAAACATATTCTGATGGTAAGGATTGGAGAGATCAGACAGTGGGTAAGGAGATTACTTGGCAAGCAGCTTACCAAGGTTCAATTCCTCACACCCCAGAAGATCTCTGTGATTCTTAACAAGTGATCCCTGAGAACAGAGCATAAATTATGCCCTCAGAACAGAAGGGTGGGGTAAAAAAAAAAACAAAAATACATTTCTGATAACATGATTTTCTTTGTAATATAAGAAAACAATTTTAAAGCAATAACCAATTATAAATAAGACAAATTTCAAAAATAGTATGCTCTAATTTATGGCATTAAATACTCCATTCATCTTATAGAATCAATTATTTTACTGAATAAATAATCAAGAAAGTATTGGATTAATATATTATCTCTTCTCTGTCTCTGTCTCTCTCTCTTTCTATATATATGCATATATATAGGTATAAATATATATGTATATTTAAAAATAGATCATATTTGTAATGTGAACTAAAACTCACTTATTTACAGCATGCTATGTTTAATGTAGCATCCAGATGCTGGTTCCTGACCTTCTAAATTCTTAGATAATGCTTTTTTCTTTCCTGTATACCACAAACACATTCTCTATAATCAAAAAATCACCACAAACATTTTCAAAAATACTCTTAAAAGACTAGACTGTCTTCATTGAGAACAACTAAGAGTGGTAAATGACTTATTTTATTTTCTTATAGTTTCAATAAGATTTAAACATTTTTTTGGATCACACTGAGTGGTGCTTTAGAAATGCTCAGGGATCACTTCTTACAGTGCTCAGGATATAATATGTGATGCTGGGGATCAAATCTAGGTCAGTCATTTGCAAGACAAGCACCCTACCTGCTGTACTATATCTCTAGGCCTTAATGACTTTTTGATAAAAGTATGCATTATAATATATAACCATACAAATGAATATTAGTGGGGTGTAGTGGGAGTGGTACAAATCCCAAAGAGATCTAGGAGACTTCCATGCAGACAGACAAAATAGATTGACAGACATTCAAGAAGCATTTGCTATATGCCAGAAATTAGCAAAATTATTTAATAGAAATGGGCACGGATTGAACTTTTAATCTTTGATATGTACTTTTAGTAAACTTGAGTCATATAGTTTTTCCTGTAAAACATGATCAATATTTTCTGCCTCACACGAGATATTTTGAAGAGTAAAGTTAACTCCTATATTCAATCTGTGACTTGATAATAATAAATAAACAACAAATCTTATAATATTCCCATTTAGTAAAGCAGATTTAAAAAATTAAGTAAGTAAAATGTATTTATATTTACTGCACACATCTACATTTATAAAAATTATATCAATTACAATAAATCATAAATTCCCTTATTCCTTATTGCCTTTTCTATATGACTACTAGCATCTGTAAAGAAAATATTTATTTTCCATTTATAAATTTTAGAAAGAAGTATGCCAAATACTGAGGCACTATTATATTCAGCAAATATTTGCTGAAGCACTGAGAAAATGAGTAAAAATATATACATAAAAATGCATCCCTGTGTAAAATAAAAAAAAAGCAAAAAGCTTTTAGGAATCGAAAAGAAAAGAAAATAAAAGAAAAAATCATCAGAGCTCAGCTATTCCAAAGACCTCAGTTACTCAGGGCCATTTTCTGAAGCCTGTGTAACTGATATTCCTATTTGGTAAGATAAGAATGTTATTGCAGTAGAGTTAATGGTGTTTATTTCTAATACAGTCCCTCTGATTTATATCCACATACATTTCAGTGATGGTTCAGCTTGGTTAGTCGTGCAAATTAAAGTGTTACAAAAACTGGGCTCTCTGGAAACAGAGATGTGTTTTCGAAGAAGAATAATGGTCAGTATCCTGAGAAACCAGTGTACTCACCCAGAAAATAACCGGTGTCCCTTCGGAATGTAAGACTGATAGTGATTGATTGAGTTAATATTTCTTGAAAACTTTCCATTTGGGGGACATCAGACAGAATTTTAAAGAATCCAGAAACCACCCATTCCAGCTACCTCACTGTTGAGGCTTGTAATAAAGTTTAAAAGAAATGATAACTAGGGGAAATCATTTTGCACAGCCACAATTCTTCAGAATTTACACAGAAATATGATTATTTTTCTTCAGAATTAATTTTTCTTGCAAGAACAGAGAAATGAGTGTACAAAAAATGAGTTATAAACATGCTTTTTATTGGATGGACTGGGGAGTATCATGCTAAGTGAAATAGGTCAGAGGTATTGGGACATACCCAAAATGATTTCACTCATATGCTGGTTGTAAAGAAAGGGGATGAATTAATGACCAAAGGCAATAGAAACAAAGTGCAGGGGAATTGGTCATTAATGGGAATCTTGATCATTGTATTGGGTATAGGTGAATGAAGGGACCACTATAATAATGGAAGAAGGAAGTGGTCTGGCCAAGACTTGGTTTGGGAAGAAGTAAAGTGATGTGCATGATACCCTCTTAGTAGTAGCATTGATTATTGTAAACTACAATGACTAGTAGAAAAAAAAAAAGAAAGAGGAAAAAGTGCCTGCCATTTACTCAGGCTTGGTGCCTTGAAGAAAACTGGGAAAATTATAAGAGGGAAATGGACACTGGTGAAGGAATTCATGTAGGAATATTGTCCACCTGAAACTCAATCATGAAAAACTTTGTAATTCATAGTGATTCAGGAAAGAAGGAAAGAAAGAAAGGAGAGAGAGGGAGGGAGGAAGGAAGGAGGAAAGGAAGGAAGGAAGGAAGGAAGGAAGGAAGAAAGGAAGGAAGGAAGGAAGGAAGGGAGGGAAGGAAGGAAGAGAGTAAGGAAGGAGGGAAGGAGGGAGAGAGGGAAGGAGAGATGGAAGAAAGTAGGGAAGGAAGGAATGAGGGAAGGAATGAGGGAAGGAGGAAAGGAGGAAGGAAGGAGGAAAGGAGGGAAGAAAGGAGAGATGGGGAGGAAGGAGGGAGAGAGGGAAGGAGAGAAAGAAGAAAGGAGGGAACGAAGGAAGGAAGGAAGGAAGGAAGGAAGGAAGGAAGGAAGGAAGGAAGGAAGGAAGAAAGGAAGGAAGGAAGGAAGAAGGAAGGGAAGGAGGAAGGAAGGAAGGAAGGAAGGAAGGAAGGAAGGAAGGAAGGAAGGAAGGAAGGAAGGAAGGAAGGAAGGAAGGAAGAATGTTTTCTTAGTATCAAAGAAATCTTTGACACTAAAAGGTGCCTCAAATGTACAAGGACTCACGTTTGATTGTAAACTGCCATGCCTAATAGAAAAAACAGAGGAAAATATGCTTGCCATTGACTCAGACTAGAAAACTGGAAAAACGTGACACCACATACCTGCAATTCAAGTCTTGTTGGGATTCAGCCCTGGTGTATCTAGGAACACCAGGTATGTCATTGTGGCCTCTGAGAACCACTGTGGTGAAGTCATTGGCCATCAAATCTGTTTGATCTAAGCAGCACTACATTATAGGGTCCTAGAATAAAGCAGCCAAATATCACTGAGTGAATCCAGAGTCCCTTATCACTTGCTAGGACAGTTCAAAAATATATTTTCATTAAATAAGTCAGTCAATGAAAAGTAGAAGCTTGAAAGTTTCTTATTTTCGTTCAAGACAATCTGTATTAACTTACATAAATCTTTTTTAAAATTTCTAATTAATTGTATCTTGTTTCTAAAAGCAATAAATTTCTTAATTGTTTTTCTTGTACACAAACAAAAATAAATCTATTTGTTCATGAGACATCTTAAGTTTCCTTTCAGAGTGTGTGTGGAGCGGGAGTGAAAGTTTAGCAGGTAGGGCATTTGCCTTGCATGTACTAGACCCAGGTTAAAATCCTGACAACACATATGGTCTCCCAAGCCTACCTGTAGTGATCACTGAGAACAGAGTCAGGAGTAAGCCCTGAGCACTGCTGGGTGTGATGCCTAAACAAATAAAAATATTCAGAGATTCAGAGTGCTGGCAATCTGATAACATTAATGTTTTATTACGTCTATTATGTCAGAGATTTAAAATGATTTAGGACTGTAGCACTGTCCTCCTATTTTTCATTGATTTGATCAAGTGGGCCCAGTAACATCTCCATTGTGACACCTGTTACTGTTTTTGGCATATCAAATACATCAAAGCTTGCCAGGCTTTACCATGTAGGCGAAATGTTCTCAGTAGCTTGCCGGGTTCTCTGAGAGGGGTGGAGGAATCGAACCCGGCTTGGCCGGGCGGGCGGCTTGCAAGGCAAACGCCCTACCACTGTGCTATGGCTCCAGCCCATTAAAATGATTTAAGCCATTTAAATCTAGTTTAAAATACAAATAGGTTTAGTATGACTGTCAGTAAATAAGTAATCGTAAAATATACCTCCAAGCTTCCCAGAACCCAAGATATTAAGGCTATCTTATTAAGGTGTGAAAAGTTGGATCATTGGTAAAATGCACTGGAAGCCATAGAGTGGAAGGAAGGAGGCACAATGGGCAACATGCTGTCACTATCCTGCTACCACAGATGGTCCTGCCACTGCCCTGCCTGGCTGCCCAATATGCAGTCTCATGAAGTGAGGGTCAGGGAGATCAGGTCTAAAAAAACCTATAAAAACTACTATGTGGTATTGACACTAAAGTTTTGCAAGCATCATTAAGGCAGCGTCAAGTTGTACATAAGACCTGCTTGATCTACATGGCATGAAAGTTGGTCCCTACCATGAGGATATTAGGTGGAGTCATGAATCTTATATTGTGGCGAGGTGATGCTCTTAAATATAACCTCTTCCTTACTCAGGAAATAAAGGTCAATTCCATCTCCATTGGTTTGTCTAGATTCATTTATCTCTCTCAGAAATTAATATCACAAAAGGACAAATAGTGAAATGAGTTTTATTTAAATGGTATATGAGAAGAAAGAGAGAAAAATAAGTCTGTAGACTAGAGGAAACAAATTTGCACATGAAGAGTAAGATTGAGTTAGTTGAATGTATCTCCAGAATGGAATGTGCCAATTTACTTCAGGGACCTGATTATACAGGCTTTTCCAAACTGTTTAACTGCAAGTTCTGTGTATCAGTCCATTATAGGACTATGTCAAGAAAAAGAGTTATGAGCTCTAGTGAAATGGATTTAGAGTTTATGAAGACCTTTGTTCCCACTGATTTGTTCCTAATGGAGTTCTCCTTTGGATTTGGGTTGGTGTCTTGTCCTGGCCAGATGTCAGAATAACTCCTTTTCATATCATTCCTTTTCTAATGGCTTCCTGAAATTAATTGCCAAATCATCTCCTATCTAAGCGATTGCCTATTTATCTCTAATTTAGCAGAAAGGAATAAAATTGTCTAGGGAGAAAATTAGATGTGGATATTGCTGTTTAACTTAAAAACCTTTTTCTACCATATTTTTTTATTAACATGAATTATTTAAAAGTAAAAAATGTTAAATAATTTTTGTTAGCACATACTAATCATTAAAATAAATAAAAATTGGCAAACAACATAGAAATATATTTAACACATTTAAACTGGGATACTAATCTACTAAAAGTGCAAGCTAATATTTAAAACTGCATAAATTCAATGTGATTCTTGAGCTGAGTGATTACAGAATCATGATCAAGACGTACTAAGTGAAAATTAAGAAACTTTACATTTAATTAAGAATGTATTTTAGAGGGAATGAAAAAGATGAAAGTGGTGATACATGTTGGAGTTAGTGTACGAGTGCAGGGATTAATTGAAAAAAATAACTAAGACAATTATAGGTATAAGAAAGTTTTGTTAAGGAAATGGGGCACTTAATGCAAAGGAACAAGTAGGTCTTTACTTCTGAACAGAATGTTCCTGAGTCAGGACCAAACTTTGTGTTTATCTTGATATGTATGTAATCCTCTCCACCTCCCCCCCTTTTTTTAAATGTGAGTAGATATCTACAAATCTTAGTTCTGGGAGTCAGACATAATGTCAAAGGATAATAGGCAGCCATTGTTAGAAATATTATTAATGCACATACATCTTTTATTTCAAGTCTATATTCTATGGGGTCTACTCACCACTTGGGCTCTGTCAACAAAAATGGAAACCTGTTGAGGGACTTGGAGGGACTTTGGTACAAATTGTGGCTGCTTGTTTTTCCTAGCTCCTGTATTTTGACTTGTGTCTTGGAACAAGGAATTTATTTAACTATGCATTTTATAACTGTCATCTATTAGTCTTAAATGGAAATGTTCATGATTTGGTACACATTGATACACTTAAAATGAGGACTATAAACAAGTAATATTGAATATTCTTCAGTTAATAGTTCCATGAAAATTGACACAGGGTTGTATACTACTACTATAGCAGCTGTGCATTTCTACAATCACAAGTATATCCTGCTGCAAAGAATTCCAGACATAGAGAATTCATATATTTATTGTTTATTTCAAAGATTAGGACTTAAACTAAGCTTAAATATGAAAAAAGTGATACAAATCCACTAATGCAATTCTGTTGGGTGTCTCAAAGAATTAAGGGCAGGGTCTGAGTCATAACACAATGGGTAAGGCACTTGCTTTACTTACATTGGTCCCAGATTTGATTGCTGATTCTCTCTCTATATATATTATTTATATTCTATATAAATATACTATATATATATATATTTATATATATTTCCCCAAGCCTGCTACGAGTGATCCCTGATCACAGAGTCAAGGAGTAAGTCCAAAGCACCACTGGGTATGGCCCCAGAAAGAAAGAAATAAAAGCTGAAGGAAAATGGAAATTGCTTAAAGAGTCAGAGTGCATTCAAGGCATATGTGAGTTGCTTGGTTCAGTCCCAAGCATGACATGGTTTCCTAAAGATGGGTGTAACTTGAGTTACTCTCAACTGGGTATGCCCTTGGTGGCCATGAGCACCTCTAAAATCAAGCTGCCCCCAATCTCTGTAGCTAAGGATAAAACTTACCAACATAGCTAGGTGAAATGTCAATGAGTGGGACGTCTAAACTTTCTGACCACTTTGGATGGCCAACCCCCATCACCCAGTTAATTAAGGAAAAACAAAAACAAAAACCTGGATATAATCAAATGGACAGAAAGTCTATTTATCTATGACTGGAGCTGTAGAATGATATTAAGTTGCTTATAAATGGATTTAATATGTTATAATATATATATAGATATAGATATAGGTATGTACACACAAAGATATATATATATGTATATACACACAAAGACATCTCTCTCTCTTTATATACATATATATGTATATCTCAAAATAATGTCACCTCAGGCAGGATAAAAACAGCATTTAGTATCCATTATACTCTGTCAGTGTTACATTAGGAGAGACCAAGGAATTTCTTAATAAAAAAATGCTCATTAGGATCCCTAGGGGAGCCTTTATATAATACTCAATACAAAAGCTCCCTAGAATAACAAAAATCCAAGTTCCTAGAATGACAAATGTCAAGATAGCTTGATTGACTGAGCTATTTTTTTACATGCAGGCATGCAGGGATTCTGGCTTGAATCTTAGAACTGCATGGTTCCCTAAGTACTGTGACTTCTGAGCACTACTAGTATGACCTCAATATAAAATTTAAAACAACAACACAAAACAGAATTTCTAGATGAGTCAAGAGTCAAAAAATGTAAAATCACCAGTCAATTTTTGCACAGTCAAAACTGGGATTTTCCATTGTAAGTTACTAGGGACATAAAAGGGCTTCCCAAGGTATAATTATGTGCATGGATGATTATTTTCCCAGAATAAATACCTTTATCTACTTACCACATTTACATCAGTTTCTGTTTGTTTATTCAGTTGCTGTTTGGGGAGTCACACCTTGTTTCCAGGGCTTATTCTTGACTCTGAGCTAAAGATATCACCTCTGACAATACTCTGAGGACCACATAGGGTACCAGTGATGTAACCCATGTCAGACACATGCAAGAGAAACTTTACTGTTTCTCTAACCCTTGGCCCAATTTTATCACTAGAATATGACAAAATTTTTGTCTGCATTAATGTGTCAACCTTGCTCTTAGATAAAATTATTTTGAGCTAAGAGTAACTATTATTTGACAAACCAGTGTTTCATAAATTTTAATTGCTGGAGCGATAGCACAGTGGTAGGGCGTTTGCCTTGCACGCAGCCACCATGGCCGACCAGAGTTCTATTCCTCTGCCCCTCTTGGAGAGCAAGGCAAGCTACCGAGAGTATCTCGCCCGCACGGCAGAGCCTGGCAAACACCCCGTGACGTATTCGATATGCCAAACACAGTAACAACAAAGTCTCCAATGGAGACGTTACTGGGCCCGCTCGAGCAAATCGACGAACAACGGGAGGGCCTTTAGCTTTACCTTTACCTAATTGCACAAAAAAATTATTGAAATGCATATTCTGATTTAATTATTCTTCTTTGGAGCCAGAAATGTTATAGTCCTTAGAAATTCCATGTAGCCAGGATTTAAATAACTACAAATTATTTTACAAAATTACAGGTAATTATAATTTATAATTTATAATATTAAGTACATATAGAGAGGCAGTCCTCAGATATTATAATTCAGAGATAATGTGAAATATTATATTTTTAACTATTTAAATTCTTGAAGAAGAAATAGTGATGTTGGTAAGAGTTAATGTAGGAAAGGAGAACAGGGTTTGATGCCAACTTCATCCTGATTTGTCAATAACACTGAACTTTATGATGAGACACATTTAGTAAGTGAAGTAACATTTCTGTATTCAAATAAATATATATGGAACGGAAAGTAACTAAGTCTTAAGAAAGAATTTACCTATTAAACTGGTGATGAAAAATTCTTGATGTATGAAGATGAAATATCAAAATGTAGTTTACTTTAGGAAGATCTATGAAACAAAAGAGGTAACTCAACAAACTGAAGCCATGTACTTTACATAGGTGGTCTGGGTGTCACCCTTGGTTTTCTTGATGCCCTGAGTACCACCAGCAGTGACCCTCCCAGGCACTGAGTGGAAGTAACACCTAAGTACCACTAGAAATGTCTCGACACTTAAAAACAAATAAGAAAGGTCTATAAACTACCAAATCTATTGCAATATGAATGTAGGAAAAGCACAATATTATGAAATGCATGTTATGAATAATGCTTTCATTTTGTCCCATTCAATTACATTTTTACTTTATGAGGAAATATAAGGGAAATGCTAAAAGAATCAAACATCATGATTTTAGAGGAATAATATTTAGGGCTTTTTACTTTTCCATGTGTTTGAATGAAAACAGTAAGTTAAGATAAGAATTTTTAATAATATCCCCTTAGACAAATGTCTAAAGTAATATAGAAAATTATGCAAAAAAAAACGCTTTCAATTTCAGCTTCAGATCCTCCCACTCTTTCTTCTGATGTCAAAGTTAAATAGATGAAGTAAATAAAAACAACAATGCCTGCCTCATGTCTGTAACTCCATGCTTGAGGCCTTACCCTGCTGATATACTGCTGAAATAAATTACAGAACTAGTGCAGTTCTTTTGATTTATTACTATAATAGATCACAAGCGTGATGACTGACATAAACATGTGTCCCATAGACAGCTGGACTTCACAATATTGTATTTCTCTTTCCTCATTTTCAAGTGCCTAGTTCAGAATGTAAGATAGGAAACAAATTAATGCAGGAGCATATTTCTGAAGTATTCCTCCCTATAGACTTCAGCTGTAATAGCTTTTAAATTGAGAAATCCCGGTGCTCTCTTGCTTCCAGTCTTTCCCAAAGGACAGTTTTAAAAAGATTTTTTAAATGTTGTTATAGGAGTAAGGATTTTGTGAATTCAAGCTTCAGATTTAAAACTGTCTTTGACTGTGTCAATGCATAATGACAGACTTCTTTTGCATTCACTCATTCTTTCTCTATGCTATTATGAGCTATTATGAAAATTGGAATTACATTACTTTGATTTAAAATCAAAGTGATTATCTAAAAGTCTGTTTTACCCCTGCTTTCAAAATGAAAATACTACTTCTGTTTGAGTCCAATTTTTTTTAATTTAGAATTTATGGTGAGTCGTAAATTATCTTTTTCATTTTATGTATGATACAGGGCTTTATCATGACTCCTGGGAACATTTCTACAGCTGGACACATAATGATTTATAACATGCATATAGAAATATATTCTATCTGTTCTTTGGATCTGAAGAACTGTGTGAAATGCACAAAATTATTTGATCACAGAGGTTTTCTGTTCCACATCAATATTAATTTTATGTGTTTTTGTATCTATTTCATTAAGAAATATGAAGGTTCAGAGATAGTTTTCCACTTGTGGAGTTTCATTAGATATATGTGTGTTTGCATATACATATAAATGTATACATATATAGAATTATTTCAGAAACTTAAAACATTGAGTCAACAGAAGTAGTTTTTTATGAATATAACCATATGAACTCTCAGGACAAAACTAAATTTCTATAACAATATCTGCAGTAAAAAATAAAATTTGATCAAATCTTTTAAAGGAGGCATAATTTAAGATTTAAGAAAGAAGAACAGCAATCAATGGATATCTTAATTTTTCTTTAGTACTGAGTCCATGCTGTCTCATCCAAAAATAAAGAAGAAAAAAATCACTTGTTTATTCTTCTTTATGACTGGACATAATTTCTGGGTAATCAGCACACATTTTTAAGTGTAAATATATCTTGGATGAGTCAAATAAAGTTTTAATGTTTTTAGCATTTTAAGTTCAGAAATGTGTTCAAATTTGGGATTCCTGCCTTTATGACTTTGAGATGCTATTCAAATAGTACACATATTTTAGGGATTACTATTAAAGTTAATCAGGCTGCCAATTGATCCTCTTGTAGGTGTCTTGTAGGTATATATTTAGATCTGAAAAAGCAGTTGAAAATGTCTACTAAGGTAGTTTTCATACTATGTGAAGTTAACAGTGTTTCTCAAAAATGGGAAAACACATATGCTCTACATTTATACAATTTGCATTCATGTGGCTCAAAAAGCTAGGGTTGGTGTTTTTTTGGTGTTATTTTTGGTTGTTGTTATTATTATTTTTTTGCCTGAGTGTTAAGAAAACTCAAAAAGTTTTATTTTTTTCACAATGACATATATTGGAGAGTTTTTGAAGAGTTTATATTTTGAAGAGTTTCAGCTTTTCTTTTCTCTTCCCTTCCTTCTGTTGTTGTTTCTTTAAACCTGTCAAACTTTTGTTCTTTTATCTTCCTTCTCTTCCCAAAGTGGAGCTGTGACAAAACAGACAAAAATCTCTTTGCCTTTATGAGAGATTACATCTAATGTTAAGGTAAATATTAAGAAACAAAATTAAATAAAAATAGGTTAGGTGGAAACGCATACTTAGGACAAGATTTGTTCTTGACAAAAAGACATAATTATTTTGGGGAGAGTAATTAGGGAAGACAGCACTGGAGTGTTGACTAATCACCTGAAGTAAGTGAGAGAGTTATTTGATCCAATAGGTAGGCCAATTCAAGTAGGGAGAACTGCAAATATAACGACCTGGAAGATGGACAATAGCTATGGAATAAAGGGAGCACAGGTGACTGGACGAATAAAATAAATCAACAAAGTACTTTTTTATTTTATATTCATGTCCCTTTTTTGTTTTCCCTATATCTTGAAAAATCCAAATTTAATATCTTGAATGGTACCATGGTGACTGACCAGCACCAACATACAGTTACATTGATAATGTGAACTGGTTCAAATCATCTGCCATCAGCTAAGGCATTGTGTCTTTATTGATGAGAAAAGATGAAGTGAAGAAAAACTAGAAAACTCTGTAGCAAGAAAAAATAGCAATTAAACTATATATTAATAATAAATCAACTTCAAGCCATTGAATTGAAGTGAGCTTATTGCAATAAAGAAAATTATTGACATCCATTTCGTGGGAGTTAATGTGTATTTGCGAACATTTTCTTATCTTATTTAAACAAGCTCCTTTAATTATTTTTTTTTGCAAAACTAGTTTCAAGGCTATGAAATTCCTAAGCTACTTTTTGTCTATGAAACTTTGTCACAAAACATGTCTCCATAA
This sequence comes from Sorex fumeus, assembly GCF_029834395.1. NCBI lineage: Eukaryota > Metazoa > Chordata > Mammalia > Eulipotyphla > Soricidae > Sorex > Sorex fumeus. Next base: position 25,484,239 of record NW_026606092.1, read on the forward strand.
AATCAATAAGATGCAAATTATTGAGGTCTCAGACTGCAGTGCTTTCTAAAGTGGAAATTAATCACAAACAGAAAGTGATAATTAAACAAAAATAAAGGAACTAAGAGAAAAATAGACCAGCCACTTGTGTTTTTCATTTTAGAAATTTATTACCTAACTGTAGCACTGTAGCACTGTTCTCCCGTTGTTCATCGATTTGCTCGAGCGGGGCCAGTAACGACTCCATTGTGAGACTTGTTGTTACTGTGTTTGGCATATCCAATACGTCACAGGGAGCTTGCCACGCTTTGCTGTGTGGGCGAGATACTCTTGGTAGCTTGCCAGGCTCTCCGAGAGGGGCAGAGGAATTGAAACTGGGTTGGCCGGGTAGGTCGCATGCAAGGTAAACGCCCTACCACTGTGCTATCACTCCAGCCCTAACAGAGAACTTTTTTATAAAATTGACCAAATTATGCCTTTTGATTATTTTTGGAGATCAAATAAGAAACTAAAGTATTCAACGTGAGCATTTGAACCGATATGGCTATTTTAATTACTGTTGAAGCTCAGGGGAGTTATTAGAAGTTCAATACCTGCTAATTCATTTCATTTGATTCAGATTTATAAGAGAAAATTTCAAATTTAATAATATGCATTTGGGTGATTTACATGGATTTAAATTTTAAAGTTGAATGGGGTGATTCAGGGATTTTGAGATTGTGCTGAAGACTAGAAATTTCAAGGACAAAGTGGGGAGAGTCACATATATTGAAGACTTTATGTTTATTCTGAGAATATAGCTAAGATTCTTAGATGGAGTTATCTATAGATAAAATTGAGTGGATGATTCTGTCACATTCTTATCATCTCAAGTATATTTTCTTTGGTCATTAAAAAGTGAGCAGAGAACACTTCATAGGATAGGTCTAAGGCCTATAGATGTCCATCTCTAATTTGATTAGGGAAAAAAATGAAAAAAGAATAAAAAATAAGTACAAGAGCTTCTTCTTAGCTTCCATAGTCTTCATTGCTCTCAACTCAATATGACCAGTGCAACAACTCAAAAATTTCCTGATGTCTACATAGTATCAGATAGTTTGAGTTTCAAAGTAAGTATATACTTCTTAGAATGATCTAATTTATACATGTTAGAAAAATCTACATTTTTTAGGTTGCTGATCCTCCATCCTAAAGTTTAAAGTGAATTTTTTTCTTATTTATAAGAATGCTGTTTCCCTTGTTATTTTTATAATTTTATTTGATATTACATATAAAGTTCATCCTAGTTTACAAATAATTACATCATTGTTATATAAAGATTTTTTAAATGATTTATTTAATTATAATATTATTTTCCATTATAAGACTAAAAATTTGAAATTTGGAAAGTGATTTATATCAAAATCTTAAAAGTTAGCATATATTTGTCAATACACGAATCACGAATCACGACCTTCCTGTTATTCGTCAATTGCCTCGAGCAGGCCCCAGTAACGTCTTCTTCATCCTAACCCTGAGATTTTTTAAGAAAGTGCTATATTCAAGGCTCTTTAGGAGAATGAGACCCATCTTTGTTACGGGTATTTGGCATATTGGGTACACCACGGGGAGTTTGCCAGACTCTGCCATGTAGGCAGGTTACATTCGGTAGCCTGGAGTTTGTCCAAAGTAGGAATGAGATAATAAGATGTTATAATAATAAGTTGTCATGCAGCCGTGAATGCGGCCGCGCGCTTCTCGGGAAATGGGTTTTATAGTCTCTGAGTCTTGACCATTGATGGGATTACACAGCGCCAGGGGGCTAGTTGTTGGGTGTGACCCCTGCCTACTGGAATTTGGAGGATCTGGGTGGAGGATGCTCAGCCCCGATCCGAGTAAGCTTGGAGATCTCAGCCCCGGGACCCGCATGCCTTTGTTCCTCTGCAGGTACCTTCACGTGTGCGGAGAGTGATCTCAGCATGGTGGTGGCTGGTTCTGGAGGTCTTCGGCTGCTGGGGCCCTGGTCAGGGAGGGTAGGAAAACTCAATCCGCTCCCCTCCAAGGGGCCCCGGCGAGGTCAGCCAGGCGCGGGGGCAGAAGACTCTGTGCTGTTCTCTTCCGGGAGCTGGGTTTTATAGTCTCTGAGTCTTGGCCGTTGATGGGATTACACGGCACCAGGGGGACAGTTGGTGGGTGTGACCCCCGCCTACTGGAATTTGGACAAATTCCAAATTGTCAATACACTGGGCAGAAATATAGATGAATTAATATATTCTTCTGGAGTTCTCCCTATTGTCTTCTTACTGTGGCAAATTTACTCTGATTCCTTTAAGTCTTTGCCTTGAACTTAAATGTGTTCTCCTTTCTTGTTACTCCTTCTTTCTTCTTAAAATCCACACAGAATACTGAAAGTAATCAGCTTTGTAGTATTTTGCACTTAGAATAATGTAACTGAGCTTGAAAATTTATGGCATGATTAGCTTAATTATAGTAATTTGATTGGAAATGTATTCTTTATGTCAGTTAAAAACGTGACAATATACAGACATGATTACAAGTTTACTTAAGGCAATTATTTCTCTAAGATATTCTCATGAGGATTGCTCATATCTGCAAGAGTACAGTACACACTTCTCAATTTACCCACAAGGGCTTGGAAATTAATGTAGGTGATACTGCTATTAGCTAGGTGGTCTTTTAAAGATTATCTTCAGAAATACAATCGTTTCAGTGTTTCATAATTTGCTCACTGCTGCAGTGCTAGCTCCTTTTCTTGTTCCTAGAATTTTTGTACTAAGCTTAGGACTTTGTTGACCTCACAAATTATTCGTTATGAAGACACTCCAGGGACAAATACATGGCTTGCCCTTCCATAGCAAAGCATTGAGGCTAAGGAGGATAACTGAAGACTAATATTGAAAATGTAGAAATATGGTAACTTTCCAGACGTATTTAGAAAAAAATTCTACACCAAGATATTTTCTTTAAGTTCTGAATATGCTTTTTAAACTTAAAGAAAATTATATATCTAAAAAATTATATATCTATTTTTTAGACATATATTATATCCCAAGAGGGCACCAGTAACGTCTCCATTGTAAGTCTCATTGTAATTGTTTTTGGCATATCAGATGCACCACGAGGAGCTTGCCAGGCTCTGCTTGTGTGGGCAGGATACTCTCGGTAGCTTGCCGGGCTCTCCTAGAGGGACTAAGGAATTGAACCCTGGTTGGCCGCATGCAAATTGATGAACATTGGGAGGACAGTGTTATAGTGCAGTGCTATATTATATCTAATCTATATTTATATATAGATTAAATTATTATATTTTTATCTAATATTTAGATTTGTATTATATCTATTATATATTATATATCTGAAAAAATAAAAATGTAATTATGGAAAAATATTTCTTATTTAATTATTTTTTCATGACCTAAAATTTGTATAAAGACTTAGCATGAACATTTTGAGTTGTGTTTAATGGCCTAAATTTGATGTGAACATTGGATAAACTAAAGCTATCAGATAGTTATTCAATCTATTTAAGGAATATACGTTTTATAAGCCAAAACTAATGCCTAGAGGTAATTTACACACTGAGTAATACAAGGCATGAACTTGAACTGTTGTGACAACGTATGTTTGTAATTTTTCTGGAAGGTACAAATTACAGTGCTTAATAACTTAAATTAACTAAAATAATTCTTGATGGAAAAATATAATACCTGTCTACTACAAGTAAATGAAATATATCATCTTCATTTTCACGGACGTTTTAATGCACTGACACCCATTACTGTTGTAGGAATATGTTTTCCTAAGTAAATAGAAAAATACATAATATTTTCATATATTCATGTCATTTATGCCATATTACCTGGATAGACCAAAATGTTCATTCGTGAAGAAAACCAAGTTTTAATAAAAAAATGCATTGCAAAAACATTTAAAATATATATATGAAGCACAAAATTGTGTAAGTCTACAACTGTACCTCATGGTGCCTCACTATTAAAAAATAAATAAATAAATAAATTAATTAATTAAAAATAAATAAAATATATATATGTTCCTTTTCTAGTGTGTCTCCAAATATTTGTTTTTTTATATGAATTGTACAAAACAGCTTCACAGGCATAAAGATAAATTACATGAAAGTAAAGAAATAATGACTTCTGGAAATGCTCACTTAGAGCTGAGTGTGGCATTGTGTAAACTATTTGAATGTTATATGTGTTTTTTGATCCTTAATTGAATCAATTACAGAAATGTAGATGCATACTGTCAGAGATTGAAATGTAGATAAATGCATATTAGCATGTTAAAAGACTAACACATTGAATTTTAAATTAAATACTAAAATGGAAATCATTTCCTTTATCTCCACATTTTTCTTCCCTTTCTATTAAAAAAGATCTAATTAATAGGCCACAAGAAGCATTAGTAGAAAAGCTACTTAAAATGTGCAGCTTAATTAATTATTTTTGCTTTAATCTGTCCTTGGGCAAATACTTCCAAGTGTGAGAATGTGTTAGCCTAAAGCCTCTGGGCTGGAATAGCTGCTTGAAAAATCTCATGAGTGGGAACAGTCAATTGGTTAATCATTTTTAATCTCAGAAACTGGTTATTAAGACTGCCTTTTAACAACACATTGACTTTGATGTAGTTGATTTAGTGGTTTCTGGAAAATTCTTTTCCCTTTTGTTTTCTACAGACAGTTTTGTGAGAATTGTGTGAGTGGTCTCTCATTTTCTGCCCTTTCTTCCTCTTCACCAATGCAAAGATTTCTAACTTGGAACAGAATCCAGTTTATCAGTTGATCTAGATAATATGGAGTACTCAGAATATACTTAGAATAGAGCACAAAATACGCCGAGGATACAATCTATTCTATAAGTTCGATTTACATACTTCAACAAAACTAACAAGAGTATATTTTCTTCTGTTCAGGTGTTCACATATTCATGCCATATTGGATAGAATGACCAAAATATCACTGCTCATTCATCAAATGTTCAGTGTTTTGGTTTGTTTATTTCTTTAGCTTTGCAAATATTTAAATTGATTTAATTTTTTAAATTTTATTTATTTTATTTTAATGTAGTCAAAAGCTAGAGCCACTGATACAGTTCAATAGTTAAAATTATATAATAAAGGGCTGGAGCGATAGCACAGCGGTAGGGCGTTCGCCTTACAAGCGGCCAACATGGCCGACCCGAGTTCGATTCCTCCGCCCCTCTCGGAGAGCCCGGCAAGCTACTGAGAGTATTCGATATGCCAGACACAGTAACAACAAAGTCTCCAATGGAGACGTTACTGGGCTCGCTCGAGCAAATCGACGATCAACGGGAGGGCCTTTACCTTTATTAACATTAATTAAGTATAAAAAATCCATTTTTATGTGAAAATTATATCTGATCACAGGTTTAGTTCTTATCTAAGAATTTACTAAGCTGTTTGTTGCTAGTGGAGCTTTCTGTGTTATTGTTTTTGTCTGTTTAGTGCAGTTGGCTTCTATGTTATTCTCCCACCTAATTAGATATACTTATACTAAAATTTCAGTATTGAAGAATTAGGAGGTGTGCAGTGGGGTGGTCTAGAAACTTCAGGATCTAGCCTGGGTCAACATCATGGTGTGTATGCAAGGTAAACATGTCTGTCTGGGTTTTCTGGAAGTATGGGGCCTAGGAGGATACTGTCCTTCCTGACTCTGAGAAGATACCAGACTTTTCAGACTGAACACCAAGGTACTCGGAAGTATTCAGTACGGCATCTCTGTAGAGAATATCCATGAAACAGTGGAGTTGACCCCTTGGCATGGTTGCAGCAGTGTAGTCTGTGTGTGGCTTCCAGAGCTTCATCTGGGCGGGTATTTAGCCTTCCCACCTTATAAACGTGCCCTAGACGTTCAGGCCGATGGATGAATTTGTGATTCCATGCATTTTAGCTGTTTGGTTTGCATCTCCTTGAGACTAAGTCCAGAAACAGAAGAGCAGGGACAGTGGGTGACTCAACATAAACTGATTAAAAAATCTTAAATAATCTGTTTTATTGCACAATAATCCATAGTTTGTCTGATTAAAAACACTTAAAAATTACTATCTCAGTGAAAACTCTAGACTGGAAGGTTGTTTTTTTTTACAGCATTATTTTTTTAAGTATGCAGATTTTCATATGGAAATTCAATTTCCTAGAAGTGAATGCGCTGAAATAAACAAACACAAAACCATTTAATATTTCCTATACAATGAAACATCTGGTAAATTAGCACCATCTCATCACTTTTGAAGATTATTTATAGGACATATATATCACTGTATCACTGTCATCCTCTTGTCCATCAATTTACTCGAGCGGGCACCAGTAACGTCTCTATTTGTCCCAGTCCTGAGATTTTAGCAGCCTGTCCTTACTCTTTCTCAATGCTATTGTATTGGAGGCTCTTTCAGTGTCAGGGGAATAAGATCCATTATTGTTACTGTTTTTGGCTTATCAAATATGCGACAGGTAGCTTGCCAGACATATATATATATATATTTCTAATATGTAATATATATGTATATATATTTCTAATTGTAAAAGGAATTATTACTGCTTTTTTTAAGATTATAAAAAATTAAGTTGTTGTTGTTGTTTTGTTCTTTGTTTTTGCTTTTTGGGTCACACCCAGTGATACTCAGGGGTTACTCCTGGCTCTGCACTCAGGAATTACTCCTGGCCGTGCTCCGGGAGTCATGTGGGATACTGGTAATTGAACCTGGGTGGGCCGTATGCAAGGCAAATGCCCTACCCGCTGTGCTATCACTCCAGTCCCCCCAAATTGAAGATTCTTAATTGTTTGTATTCAAGTACTCATGGCTTTCTCAGGACACAAAGGAAACCTTTTCATACTACTCTAGATATTTCAAAATTAAACAACTATTGGAAAAATAAGAAAATTTTAAAAGTTAAGAAATTCATTAATAACATTATGTTTCCTATAAACTTGGGAGACTTCCAGAAAAATTGAGTCAGTTATCCACAAGTATTCAGAGACCATTTTAAGTAGATAGCTAAATCAGAGTATGTTGAAAAGAAAGGAGAGGTCAGTTAGGGAATTTATAAGTCAAAGAAGCCCAAGCAAGATATGCACTTTTAAGTTCCATTCCAGTGAAACTATTAGTCCAAGCTGGAGCGATAGCACAGCGGTAGGGCGTTTGCCTTGCACGCAGCCAACATGGCCGACCCGAGTTCGATTCCTCTGCCCCTCTCGGAGAGCCCAGCAAGCTACCGAGAGTATCTCGCCCACAAGGCAGAGCCTGGCAAGCTCCCCGTGACGTATTTGATATGCCAAACACAGTAACAACAAAGTCTCCAATGGAGACGTTACTGGGCCCGCTCGAGCAAATCGATGATCAACGGGAGGGCCTTTACTTTACTTTACTTTATAGTGGAGGGAAAACTCTTGGAAAGTTCTTTTTTGTTTTTGTTTTGTTTTGTTTTGTTTGGGGGCCACAGCTTGCAGTGTTCATGGCTTATTTCTGACTCTGTGCTAAAGGGTCACTTCTGCAGGGATCAAGGGACCATATAGGTGCAAGGAATCAAACCTTGATTGGCTACATACAGAGCAGGAACTCTACCCTCTGGACTGCGGTTTCAGGCCTTCTTGGACGAAAGCTTACAATAAGTTGTTTCTAAAGCTAACTTCCATCTTCTTCTCAGGCCTCTTCCCATGAAACTTTTTTCTAGACTATTTTGGAGTGTTAGAATTTTGCTTCTTAACAGCTTTAATTTGTACTGTGGCTTAATTATTCTATAAAAAATAAAATAGCCCTTAAGTTTTTATTTAAAAAAATAAAAAATAATTTCTTTATTAGAGACATTTAATTGCATATAAACAATAAATGATTACATCAGCATGCATTTTATATAAAATATAACATACACACTATAAAGAATCAGGAATAGATGGAATATGTTTGCTTTTTCTTCTGATTATTTTTATTTCACTTAAAATCCAGAAGAGAAAAATATCTGTTTTCTTCTGCCTCAGAATTCCCTTATAAAATAAAATACAAAAATACTAAAGCAATACTCTATTTTCTTAGTGCAGATGAGTTTTATTAAAGTAAAGGTAAAGGCCCTCCTGTTCATTGATTTGCTCGAGCAGGCTCAGTAACGTCTCCACTGGAGACTTTGTTGTTACTGTGTTTGGCATATCAAATACGTCACGGGGAGCTTGCCAGGCTCTGCCGGGCAGGCGAGATACTCTCGGTAGCTTGCCGGACTCTCCGAGAAGGGCGGAGGAATCGAACTCGGTTCAGCCATGTTGGCTGCGTGACTTAAAATGTTAAGAATAGGTTTTTTAATAGCATGTTTTGCAAAAATTTACTGTTACTAGCTCTAGGATTAAGTTCAAACTTCATTATCTCCTATATTATAGTTAAGCTTCAAATATTGAACAGCAAAAAATGCTGTCAATTTGTTAGAATGTTGTCTTCTTATTTTTTTAAAAAAATATTTATTATAATGCAGAAGGGCTGGGGTGATAGCACAGAGGTAGGGTGTTTGCCTTGCAATCAGCCAACATGGTCGACCTGAGTTTGATTCCTCGGCCCCTCTCGGAGAGCCGGCAAGCTACTAAGAGTATCTCGTACGCATGTCAAAGCCTGGCAAGTTACCCGTGATGTATTGGATATGCCAAACACAGTAACAAGTCTCACAATGTTACCGGGACAGTGACAGTGATAATGCAGAAAATGTTACAATTGTTATAATTTTAGAATTAAAATTGATTAGATAACAAAGCTCCAATATTAAAATCATATGTATGAAAAATCAATTTATGTTAAAATTTTTGTATCTGATTGTTGAGTTGTTAAAGGTCTTATCTAAGAATTTATTAGGGTGTTTGTGGCTAGTTGAACTCTATGTGTCATTTGTTTGTTGAGTTAGTTGGCTTCGATGATACTTTCTCATCTAATTCAGTGCGCTCCTACCGGGATTTCAGTATTGAGGAATTAGCAGATGTCCTGAAGACAAGAGATGTCAGGATCTATGGTCTGGACCAGTATTACTGAAATTATTCTCAGAAAATATCTGTGAGACAGAGGAGTTGAGCCCTTAGCATGGCTGTAGTGGAGGGGTGTGTTTGTGTCTGTCTGCTGGAGTTTAAACTTGGCAGGTATTTGGCCCCACCCGCCCTCAAAGGTTCACTAGAGCCTTTAGCTGCAGGACAGATAATTCCATACATTTCAGCTGTTTGGTGTTAATCTCCTGGAAGATTTTGTTGACAATCTATAAGGCAGCGCTGGTCTATGAGTGATCAGGGAGGTGACTGGTTCTTTATTCTTCTTACTTTTAATTAAAGTATATAGGTGGCAAGAAATAAATATGATTCTTTCTATATTTAGGTTTTGAAATTTTATTAAAACCGTTGATGACTAGAACTAAAAGATTTTTCTTTAATTTTAGAATTTTGTTATAAATTAAACATTACATGTGTTCATTGAAAATCAACACATATGCACCACTAAAATTCTTTTTTATATACTTCATCATAGAGTAGTCTATTTTATCATAAATATTCATCTAATTTCCCTATTTTCTTCTTATAAACAGAAATTTTAAAATATCTCAATTTTATATTGGAGTTATTAATTATTTTAGAGGTTAGTAAATTATATATTATGTTTTGGGGTTCACAACTTATTCTCAGGGGCTACTCTTGGCACAGTGCTCTCAAGATTGCCTTTGTCGAGGTATAGGGATTGTGTGGTAGTTTCAAGGATTGAACCCAGGCCTACTCGTGCAAATCGTGCACTTTATCTTTCTGAGCTATGCACCCTGGTCCTAGAAAGATCTTTTAATACAAGAGCAAATGGTCTTTTCCTGACTTTACAATCCTAGCATGGGGTATGTATCATTAGATTGGCTTCATGAGAATTCATGTTTTTACTGATTACTTTTAGATCTACTGCAGAGTAGTATTGAAGAGGACTTGATCAGTATCTGCAGAACATTCTGTTCCTCTTATAACATTTGTAAATGGTATTTATTTGCTCTATTTGACCAAAATGTTATTAGATTCTAATAAAAAGTAAAACCTCTTTGAGCAGTCAAGGAGGCTGTCGGCATACAAGAGTAAATATTGGTGATGTAAATAAATAAAGGATTCTTAATTTGCTCCTAGACTGCAAAAAACAATTGTATTAAGTTCTGAGTTGCTCTTTGTGGATAAGTAAAATAGAAAAATATTAATTGAGAAGAACTAGCATCCAGAGAGATAGTATAGTGGCAAGTGGACTTGCCTTGCCTGCGGTCAACTAGTGTTTGATCCCCAGAACTCCAACTATACCCAAACCCTGCCAGAAGTAAACCTTGAGAATCTCTGGGTATATGGGTCAAACAAAACAAAAGGAAAAAAAAGAAAGACAAAATGGAGTGATTTTATTGAAAGATAAACCACCAAATACTCAGATTTTTTTTTTTATTGGCATGGGATTATCTTGAGCTAAATTTGATTGTGGTTGTGAAGGCTCAAGAAAAAAATTTGCTACCATAACTGCAAAGATGAAAATTGGGGACATTACTAGAATGAGGACTTTTACCAATAATAAATTTCCTATCAGAGAACCCTATCTACCCATTCAGGTATCTGAAACTGTAGAACATCAAGTCTTTCTCATATAAATTACCCTCTCCTCATCTGTTAGCTTACTCCTTTTCCTTGCAATTTGTAGGCTCCTATCCCATCTGGTAATACCAAATCTCTATCATTGTTTTGATATATTTACCTAGATTAATAACCATGTAGAACTACCAAAGATAGGTAGTAAAATCATCCTTTTTCTTACTTTTCTGCCTTATGTTAATTTGATTGCTCTACAGCTCAAGAATACAGAAGAGGATTTATTTTTTTTACATCCACCTCTACATTATAACATAATACTATGTTCATCTTGATCACAAGTTAAATCATGCTTCAAAAATATTTATTTTTAGAGAGAGTCCCCCTTTGACAAAGATAAATGATTTATCTAAGTATCAGTGATAACTTGGTAAAAATCAATGAGACATACAAATAGGTTTCTTTGTAATGGTTATTCTAAACTTTTTTTTTTATTTTTGGTCACACCCAGCAATGCACAGGGGTTACTCGTGGCTCATGCACTCAGGAATTACTCCTGACGGTGCTCAGGGGACCATATGGGATGCTGGGAATCGTACCTGGTTGGGCCACGTTCAAGGAAAATGCCCTACCCTCTGTACTATGCCTCCAGCCCCCAGTGTAATGGTTATTCTACTCACTTCTTTAAATTTTTTCTAACAGTTATTCATAATCACATAACAACCGAGTATTGTTTTTTTAAAAAATACAACCATAGGCTTTTAGCTTTCAGTTCAAACTATTTATCTTCCTCACTCATTCTACATATTTTAAATAATTATACAAGGAATATGTGCTTTATAACTTAAAATATCAAGTGGCAACAATGTCTTCAAAACTTCATTATTTTGGATATGATTCATAAATAGTCAATAAAGAAGACAGAACTCTTAAGAGTGCAATATGATTAAAAACAAGTAAAATTCACTTTAGTGAGTCAATTTCTCATATTATGTTTTAATAAAAACATGTATTTTTGTGAGTGTTATGCTGTTCTTATGTCTAAATCAAGAAACATAAGTACACAGGGAAGATGTTGCAACATTCAGACACCAACCTGCTTCCTCAAGACGAACTACATAATTGTGAACTGTCAGAACAACAGTATTTTTAAGATTAGATTTTGCTTTTAAAACTATTTCAGTAAATTTTAAAATATCACAACAGGTAAAAAGACAAGTGCTTACATAGCTTGAACTCTAAGCAATAGCTGAACAGAATAAAAGATATCCTTGTGATTCATGGACTTCATCTTTATTGTTATACTCTCAAATCCATTCACTCCATCTATTGTACTAGATAATTATCTTTGTCATCTTTATTATTGTGAACTTTAGTGTGTGTGTTTGACAACAGCTTATTTAGAGATCATGGCCTAAAATTGTTTCTGCAACATACTTTGCATTTAACCTTTAAGAAATTACTTTAATTATTCTAACCTTATTGTCTGATGCTATTTTTTAAAAAATTATAAACCACGGGGTAGTTACAATAAGGAGAATACTACAGTCAATTACCTTTTATTCTACTGAATATTTTTAATTTTTAAATTTAATATTATTTTTATAAAGTTGTTCATGATGATTTATTGCATTCAATATTCTAATACCAATTCCACCACCATTACACCATCCCACCACTATTATTTCAAATTTTCCCAATCACCACCTGTGAATTTTCAATAGAGAAAGGTGCCATGCATGGGCTAGGGAAAGGAAAGGCGATGAAGAAACAGGAACCGGGCTCCAAGATGGTCCATAGACCTCAATGTCCTCTTTTTCATTGTATCCTCTTCCTCGTCTTGACTTAGTCCACAGTCCTCTACTTCCAGTCATCGTCAGCATCTGGTTCTCCTTCTAATCCCAATGTCTTCAATGTCTCAGTTCTCCTCCTCATCTTCAATGTCTAGTCGTTGACCTTATCATCCCCAATGTCTAGTCTTCAGCATCTAGTCCTCAGCATCTAGTCTTCAACATCTTGTCCTGATTTTCATGCCTCAATGTCTTTAAGATCTTGGTTTCAGCGTTTAGTCTTCAGCATCTTCAACATCTCTTCCCCCATCATCTAGTCCCCCACTTAGCCCTTAAAGCATAGTTATATAGAAATCATGAAGGTGGGGATACAAAGGTGGTATTGGACATTATCATAACAACAAAAAGATGTAAAACCACTCCTAGAGGAATTGACTCAAGGAAAAAAATCTCATCTGAGCATTCAGCACTCCAGTTTACTAGGCTATCTGCTCAAGGGTTGAGTTCCATCCAGGGTGTATTGCTTTCTCCTTTCCTCAGCTAGTAATTCATTTAAACAGTTATTGTAAGTTTACTTCCTATAATATTTCTTGTCATTTTGTATGAACACAGTAAGAGATATATTAAGCTTAAAGGTTGGCTCTTCCTGGGGACATCTCACTATATATTCCAGACCATAGTACTCAGGCCAGGTTAGTCTTTCCTAACCCAGCAGGGTCCTTACTCCGTTAAGTTTTTTTGTGGGGGGGTCATGACAGAGTTTGTCCATGACTGTTCTCTTAATTTATAGTTAAGTATTATGGCGCATGACCTGGCCCATTTTGATGCCAGGGTAGCTCACATCTTGCCCTGGGCCTATCCAGTCCTTTGATCAAAACCCTGCTTTTGGGGTGCTACGAACTAAGGGCAACTGAGGCTTAAATCAAGTAAATATGAATGTCCAGGAGTAAATATTATTTTGATGTCGATTAACTCCCATAGTAAACCAACTTATTACATCTCTTTGTTGTTATGATAATATTCAATTCCATCTTTGTATCCCTATCTTTTGTGATTTCTATATAACTATGCCTTAAGGGCTCAGTGGGGCTAACTAGATGTTTGGGGAAGAGATGGTCAAGATGTTAATCGACTATGCTATTAACTTACAGAGCATAGCATTATCTGTCTTCCTGTGTCTATACAAAAAGGATATTGACAAATAAACCATGCAAATGACATAAAGGAAAGAGAAAAGCAATATAGGATTATGAGTGCCTGATAAAATTGGATGTACCTTAGTTGCACTGTCGTGAGAGTGGCTCAATAGACCTTAAGCTCCCTGCAGAAGGGGAAAGGACAACCCAATGTTATCCAACCACAACCCAAGCCTGACTCAAGAGCAGGCCCAAATAATTTATTTTATATTGCATATTATGAATAATTCACTAAGATAAGATAATCAAAAATGATTTTCCTAGAAGAAAATGTGTGAAGATTATTGTAGCTCAACCTGGAGCCATTAAACTTTTAAATAAGAGATTACTAACATGTTGTTCATGGGGAATAATTGCAATCCCCGATCACCATCACGAATGGGGTTCAACGGGTTACCGGCGCCTGCCGGAAAAATAATGATCCTTCCGCAGGATTACTAACATGTTGTCGCTGGAGCGATAGCACAGCGGGTAGGGCGTTCGCCTTACAAGCAGCCAACATGGCCCGACCCGAGTTCGATTCCTCCACCCCTCTCGGAGAGCCCGGCAAGCTACCAAGAGTATTCGATATGCCAGACACAGTAACAACAAAAGTCTCCAATGGAGACGTTACTGGGTCCGCTCGAGCAAATCGACGATCAACAGGAGGGCCTAACATGTTGTTACAGGTTAAGCCTTATGAGTTAATATTTTCTTAATTGAGATTGGTTGCCTTCTGCTTTATAGCCCATCTAATGTGATGTTGTACTCCTGGTGTATCAGTTGTACAGAGTTTGAGATGTTGCTTCAATTCTAAAATTTTAAATGAGATGATATAGCTGAAGTTAAATATTTAACTGGATGATGACTTTGGGATCTGGAAGCATCTCTGCAGCTTGTTGATAAATTTGGAGATTTATTTATGAGTCCCTGAATCATGACCAGTTAAAGAGCTTACACGGGGCCAGAGGCAATTCATAGGAATAACTGCCAGGTTCTCAGAAAAACCTGGAGATGTGGGGAGGTCCCTGATCCCCAACTCCTTGACAGTCTAGAGATTTCTATCACAAAAACTGCATTCCTGAGTTTTCCAAAGATTCATTCCTGAATGAGACTTGTCCTAAGTCTGTGAATTCTGGCCATGGTCCTGGTGGCTACAGGAGAGTAGAGTTTTTGGCTGGCAGGGCTCTGTTTGGGCAGGTGGTGAGCTCACCTGCCCCATTCCACGGTTCCCCGGACATAAGACTCAGCCTGTTACAGGGTCTGGAGGCATCTCTGCAATTTGTTGATCTCTTTTGTGATTTATTTATGAGTCTCTGGATCAGGGCCTTATATATTGGACTTATCTATTGAGCTTATCATTGAACATTTTAATTTAATTTTATTTGTTAAGCAAAAATTTCCCAAGGAATGAGGTAAGTATAATGTATTCCATATGCTATTCACCAAGTATAAGCAACAGTTCTCTGTATGGCCAATTTTGTTCTTTCAAAACAACATTTCCAGTCTGTGAGTTATTTTGAAGAAAATATTAAGCATTAAAATATTTTAAAAGACTTTTTATATTAGAATTGTCTTTTCACTGCAGCATACACACGTGACCCCCCTAGTGTTAAAACTAGAGCATTTTTATACCTGATAGTGACTCTGTGTTTCCAAAAACAGAATTTAAGAAAATTTATAGCAAGGGGTCATTTTAGAAGATAAAGGAAAAAAATATACAGCTGAAGTTTAAGTGAAGTGTTAACTTCAGGAAAATAGAAAATAACAGAGATATTGCCACAAGCGAGGAGTTCAAAGGGAAAATGCCACTTTTATCAATGTGGAGTATAGTTTTCAGGTGGTTACTTGCTAAATCTCAACCTCCTCTGTAAAATATTAGTGAATATCTCTTAGTGACTTTTATTTATATTTCTTATTTGTTTATTTTCTTGTGATTATATTATGAAGTTTAATAAATTTATTTTAGATTGAAGTATTTTGTTCAACATGACGTGCTTCACATTTGTTTTTGCCTTGCTTAGCCTTGTTGTGTTTTTTAATAAGTTGTATTTTTAATAAGTATTTTTAATAAGTTTAATAAGCTTGTTGTATTTGAAGAAAAAAACGGATTTTGATAAATTGATGAATTTTTATGTCTCAGTTATTTTATGGTTTTGATTTTTGGGTTTATCTACAAATATTTGTTTATCTCGATGTCAGAAAGTGTTTTATTCTGCTCTCCTCCAGAAGTTTTCTGATTATAGGAGGAAAAATTGTGAATCTACCACTAAAAATAGTGCAGCTTCAGGTTCTTGGCTGGCACCATTTATCAAACTGAGAAAATTGCCTTCTATTTCAATATTGCTGATTATTTTGTCATAAATAAGTATTTCTGTCAGACACTTTTTATGCATTTACTAAAATGATATCTTCTGCTTAATTTTGTTAATACAGTGTATTGCATGTTAATTGTTCTTTAAAACACAAGCCACCTAGTATTATGAAGAATGATCAGCCTTGATAAATATGCATTGTTTTCATATAAAGCTATCTTTGAATGACTGACATTTCTTATTTGCATTTAATTAGTTGTCCATTTGAATATTCTAAGGGAAAACTTCAAATCCAGAGAACATCTTTGTAAAGACTTATGTGCATTTTGCATATTTGGGACAGAATCAGGTCAGAATAGAGACAATTGTGAACAGAAGCAGGTTAAAATTCCACAGAGGTTACAGGATGTCCTATCACATAAGGCACTTTAGATTTGTCTTGTTTGATTTGATTTAGGGTCACAGCCAGCAGATCTCAGGTCTTACCTCTGGTTCTGTATTTATGGGCCATCCATGGTCGTGCTCAGGGGACAATATATGGAAACAGGGATCAAAGCAGGCTTGAAACAGATACCTTAATTCCTGTACTATCTTTCTTTCTCCAAATTAATAGGTCTTAAGGTGATTATGTAAAGGAAATTAAGAAATAAAGGACAGCTACTGGACAGTTTCACTCATGTGTAGAAAGCATTGCACTCTCCTCCCGTTGTTCATCCATTTGCTCAAGTACCATCTCCATTGTGAGACTTCTTGTTACTGTTTTTGGCATATCTTATACGCAACAGGGAGCTTGCCAGGCTCTGCTGTGTGGGCGGGATACTCTCAGTAGCTTGCTGGGCTCTCTGAGAGGGACTGAGAAATCGAACCCAGGTCGGCCGTGTGCAAGGCAAACGCCCTATCCGCTGTACTATTGCCCCGGCCCCATGTGTAAAATATAGAATATAAATAAGAAACAAACAGACATCAAACAACAAAACTACCTCTCAGACAGGAAAATGACAGTGGTTTCCAGAGGGAAAAGGCACAGTTGAAGTATGAATGGGCAAGACACCTTTTTTTGGATAGGTGGTGTGGAGGCCTCTGGGGATTCACTGAACAATAGCTTTGCAGTTCTCTGTGCACTGGGAGAGGGGGGGACAGATGTGCTTCAGTCCTTTGAGTTACTCCTCCAGCCCTAGAGGTTTCTTTTTAAGGTGGGACCAGAAGTGCTGCTTTCCCATTTAATTTTCTATGTTCCCACTAGACTCTCAGTATTCTGAAATTTGGAGCTGTTGTTCTCCAGGGGCGCCATTATCTGTAGAACTGAAACTATTCCCAGCCTGCCCACCTCTTGAGAGGTCACCAGACTTTTCAGCCCGAAGACTTCTATTTGTATTTCTGTTTCAATACCAGTTTTGATACTGAGAAGTTGGGTCTTTTGTTTACAAGAGTGTGGGTTATGGGTTTGGCTTTTTTATGGATAATGTTTGGATAGTTTTGTTGTCTCATGCCTGCTTGTTTCTTATTTATATTCTATATACTGGGCTGGAGCCATAGCACAGCGGTAGGGCATTTGCCTTGCACGCAGCCAATATGGCCGACCCGAGTTCGATTCCTCCGCCCCTCTCGGAGAGCCTGGCAAGCTACCAAGAGTATCTCACCCGCACGACAGAGCCTGGCAGGCTACCCGTGACGTATTCAATATGCCAAACACAGTAACAACAAGTCTCACGATGGAGATGTTACTGGGCCCACTTGAGCAAAACCATGAACAATGGGAGGACGGTGATTCTATATTTTACCAGTGAGACTTCTGGCAGTACAGGGAGGTATGGGAATGCTACCCATGCACACTACAAAAAGACCCCTGAGTTCTCAGCCTAAGTATTGATGTGATTGGGAGTTTCATCTGCTTGGTGTCTCTGTAAACAGACATTAGTCCTGAAGCTGTCAAGGTGGGTGGGTGTTTGAATGGCAGAGGCTGTGGAGTCTGGGAGTGGGCGTAAGGGCTTCCTCAGGGTGAAGACTCCACCTCCTCCCTCCTAACACGCACAGCCCCCTCTTCCTCCCCCTGCAGAGTTTTTGAACCCAAGACTGGTGTAACTTTGAGAAACTGTGAAGCTGGTTGGCTGTTTACAGGGGACTGTTGGATCTCTTTTTTTATTTCTAAGACAAAGAGAAAGAGACCTGTAGAAGTTACAAAGTCATATATTCATATGTGGTTTGTAAAGATATCTCATAAGGCAGTGCATGTGCCTAATATGACTGAGTTCCCTAAATCCAGTCTTCAGTGCTTTGTGGCCATGAGAATATCTGTGTGACTTCAGGTTCCTGAGTACAGTTGGGTATAGTACCTGAAAGAAAAAAAAAATCTGATTGCATATGAGATGGTGTTGAATATAATCCCCCATTCTGACTTGAGAGTCCAAGAGAGTCCAAACTTATAGTCTTAGGCTAGACTTTCTTTAAAAAATGTAATATGTTTATTGCATAAGTTTTTAGGTTAGTATTAATATTTTATCTCTTATCTGCTTCTATTCATGTATTTGTTAATTACAGAACAATGTGTTAACTTGTGAAAATTAATATGTCAGTGTTTCATTATGAAAAAATGGAACTTGCAAAAAGGTCTAAACATGTTTTCAGACAAAAATATTGTAAACTCTTTTTGAGAAAGCTTGTCTAAAGTTCATTTACTGAAAATAATCCTCAAATTGTTAATAAGATTTAGTGTTAAGAAATAGATTTAGGGGGACCAAAGTATACAGGAGATAAGTTATTTGCCTTGCATATAGTCAACCCTGGTTCAATTCCTGCACTTCATATGGAACTTAAGGACTGCTAGCAGTGATGCCCGGGCACAGAGCCAGGACTAAACCCTGAGTGAGCACTATCATATATGGACCAAAAATAGAAAGAAAAAAAAAACAAGAAGAAAAATATAAAAAGTAGTAAATAGGATTCAGTGTGATTTGTTTTGCTTAGAATCATACTAATTCATTTTTCAAATCTTCACTAGGTAAAATCTAATTGTTAAATTTGTTAGGTTATTAGATTTGGTTGTTTTTTAAATACAGTTATGTGTTAATAATTAAATTATACAGAACATATAGTTAAAATAGTCTTTCAAAATAAATGAAACCTTTCCAGAAAACTGAATTAAATTTAGAAAATGTAATGAGTGATAAAATCTTTTGTTTCTGGGCTCTTCTTTGATCACGATCATGATCATCCTGTTGTTCGTCGATTGCCTTGAGCAAGCACCAGTAATGTCTCCTTCTTCCTAGCCCTGAGATTTTAAAAGAGCCATATTCAATGCTCTTTTAGTGTTAGGAGAATGATACTCATCATTGTTACTGGTATTTGGAATATTGAGTACAACACGGGAAGTTTGCCAGACTGGGCCGTGCAGGCAGGATACTTTCGGTAGCCTGCCAGGTTCTCCAAAGTAAGAACAAGATAGTAAGATGTTGCACGGCCGCAAATGTGGCCACAAGCTTTCAGGAGCTGGGTTTTAAAGTCTCTGAGTCTTGGCCATTGATGCGACCAACCTGGTGCCAGTGGCAGCTGGTGGGTGTGACACCTACCTACTGGAAGATGTGGGATCTGAGTGGAGAAGGCCCAGTCCCAATCCGAGCAGGCTTGGAGATCTCAGCCCCAGGACCCTTATGCCTGTGTTCCTCTGCTGGTTCCTTCATGCATGAGGCTTGTCTGGACGTGTGTAAAGTGGTCTCAGTATGGTTGTGGCTTGTTCTGGAGGTCTTCGGCTGCTGGGGCTCTGCTGGGGGGAGGAAGGAAAACTCAACCGACCCCCCTCCAAAGGGCCCTGGTGAGGACAGCCAGGTGCGGGGACAGGAGACTCTGCCCTTCTTTGATAGTTATTCTAATATGAACATACACAGAAAAACACATAGCCTTGTATATAATTAGTAATCCTTTTATACAGAACTGTTTCTAAATTATTACTATTGTGACTCTAAGATGATATTTGATTTTATTTGATATATAATGGATGTTGATTTGAAAATTTAAAATATGAACAGATATTGGAGGTTTTGATTTAATATATTTTCTTTTAAGTAGGTCCTCTTACTTTCTACTAAAATTTTAAAAAGCCCAGAGATGAATTCAGATAATGATATGGAAAGTAACAGCAGTGTAAAGTTTATCAAAGTCATAAATGTGCTGCAAAGATTATGTTAGCAGTTCTTTAGTAAAATGTAACTGTTGGTACTACTATTTGCAAAGAAAATGTTTTATCTTGTGTATGTTTTTAACAGAGTACAAGGATGCTTTCTAATTTAATGTAAATATGCCTCTTAAAAGGAAGTAAAATACAAACATAAATTTTGTTTGTTTTGTTTGACTTTCTTTTTTTTTTTATACCTGGCAGTGTTCATAGCTAACTCCTGACTCTGCAATCAGAGATCACACAAGGCGATGCTTTCTGCTCAGGGACCATTTGGAAATCTTAGAATTGAATCTGGATGAACCAAGAGCAAGGCAAATGCCTTACACATCTGTCTCTCCAGCCCCCTACACATTTTTATTCAAACCTTTATTCATCAATTTTGTCAATAATAATCATAAAAATGTAAATAGGTTCTTAGATATATATTAAAAATTTTAAACTACAATGCTAGTTTTGCTTCAGATATTTTAGTTTTACTTGGAAAATGGATAAAACGCAGGCATTCTTATCCTTTTATGAATATTATAATGAAAATGTATAGTAACTAATTTTCAAAGGAAGAAACTTTGGACAGCTGGGGAAGGATTTCTAAAAGGAGGTCAGTCTTGAATTGGGTTTCTTGGGAGATTGTTTTTGGAAAGCATTCAAGGCAGAAGGAAATTGCCAAAAAATGTTCTGTCTTGAGAACAAAATGCTATTGATAATAATTAACTTATGAATCACAAATGATCCACATATTTTAAATTAGAATGCTGGGTGAATTCTAACTGTAATAACTAACAATGGATGAAAGAAAAATCAAATTATTTGGTATCTGCTTAAATCTCATTTAAAACTGACTCTACACCTCAGGAATGTCAGAGTTCATATTTTTCTTCATTAATTTTGCATCCTAAGCAGATAGGTTACCATTCTTCTTTCACTGGAATGGGCACAAAGCTGAGTCACCTACCTTTTAGGTCCCATTTTACATACTAGTTGATTGTAGTTAGATAACATAGTGTTGTCCTTCCTGCATAGCCTCAGGTAGTTTAGGTTTATTAGGTTGCTCCCATCACAGTGCTTCCTTTCCTTTGTGTTTATTTGTAACTTCTTTCTTTGTGCTCCGCTGACTTGTAAATATTTTTTTCTTCTCCTTAAGTCCTTTATATAGTTTATTCAGAGCAATGAACTTTTTGTATGGTCACAGGAAGACAATAGTAAATTCTGTGCTTTTTTTATGTGGGAGTCATTTGACCCTAAATGATATTTTCCTCCCAGGCATCTGTTCTCTCAACCTAAGCCTCAGCTGCCCTTAATTTTCTAGCGCCCCTGAAAGCAGGGTTCCATCCCGACCAGGGACTGGATGGAACCAGGGCAAGCAGTGAGCTATGTGCTACCTTGGCATCAAGATGGGCCTGGCCAAAGAGCCTAATGCTTAACTGTAAGTTAATAACTTGGCATGGAAAGATGCTGTCATGATCCAAAAAGTAACAACTAGATTTAGACCCTGCTAGGGTTAGGAATGATTAATCTGGCCTGATTGCTGTAGTCTGAGGTCTGAGTCTGTGGCAAGATGTTCCCAGGAGAGCTGTCCTACAAGCTTCAATGTATCTCTTACTGTGTCCATACAAAAATAACAAAAGGAGGAAAACACCTTAAGAGGTATTTTGCCCAAGAGCCCTCAAGAAGGGCTTCCTTATGTTGTTTTTGCTTCCAGATTGGGTGGAGCATGGGCCTGGAGAGCAAGATGGAGAGAGATAAATAGGGATGGAGAGAGACTCAACGGGAGGTCAGAATCGAGAGCTGAGAGGGAGAGTCTAGGCTGCAAGTCCCAGTGTGGAGAGATGAGTGGGGATCGAGGAATGAGGGGCAAGGAAGGAAGAATGTGTGAGATTGGAGAGACAAGAGATTGCAGAGCCCCAGCAGCCGAAGACCCCTGGAACCCAACCACAGCCATGCCCAAGGCCACTTTCCACACACTTTGACGAGCCTCATGCATGTAGGAACCGGCAGAGGAACCCAGGCATGTGGGTCTCAGGGCTGAGATCCCCAAGCCTGCTCAGATCAGGACTGGGCCTCCTCCACCCAGATCCCCATTTTCCAGTAACTAGGCAGTTACACCCACAAACTGCTCCTGGCTCAATGAGATCCCATCAACGGCCAAGACTCAGACTATAAAACAAAGTTCCCAGTAGCGCACGGCCGTATATGCCACGTCTTATAATCTAATTTTCCTTCTCGCAGAACCCAGCAAGCTACCTAGAATATCCTGCCTGCACGGCAGAGCCTGGCAAGCTCCTGTGGTGTATTCCATATGCCAAAAACAGTAATAATGATGTGTCTCATTCCCTAACCCTGAAAGAGCCTCCAATGTGGCACTGTTGGGAAGGATGAGTAAGGAGAGGGTGTTAAAATCTTAGGGCTTGGACGAATGCAGACATTACTGGTGCCCACTTGAGCAAATCAATGAATAATGGGATGAGAGTGAATCAGAAACTAGCCTGGTCCTCATTCTTCCTTAGAATGCCCATTGACTACAGCCATCCTGATCCTGTCCATACACAGTGGCTCAAGAACACCGAACAAAGGGGGTGAGAGAGAGCCTCCCGGAGAGCCTGCAAACATCCTTCCATGGGCATGTTTTTTACAATTAATGGACTCTCCGAAGCCAAAAACATGTAGCCAAGGAGGTTAATGAATCTTAGATTACAATTCTTTCTGTTTCTGACAAAAGTCTCCAGATTCTTTCTTTCTTTCTTTCTTTCTTTCTTTCTTTCTTTCTTTCTTTCTTTCTTTCTTTCTTTCTTTCCTTCTTCCTTTCTTTCTTCTTTCTTCCTTTCTTCCTTTCTTTCTGTTTCTTCCTTTGTTCCTTTCTTTTTTTTCTTTTTCTTTCCTTTTCTTCTTTCTTTCTGTTTTTCCTTTCCTTTTTTCTTTCCTTCTTTTGTTGTCCCTCCCTCCCTCCCTTCCTCCCTCCCTCCCTCCCTCCCTCCCTTCCTTCCTTCCCTCGTTCCTTCCTTCCTTCTTTCCTTGCTTGCTTCCTTTCTTCTCTTACTTTCTCCTACATCCCACTTGTTGCTATTGTTTTTAGAAGTTGCAGACTTAGTTATGGAATTTGTACATGCTGACAGCAATGAAGATCACAATGTCAGTGTCAGGTATCACAGTCAACAATTTTGCAAAGTGCCAGTGAAGTATCTTATGGCTTCTGCATGAAAGGGCATTGTTCTATTCAGGGGGCCATATTCCTAACTATGTCCAGTCTTCTGTCTGTCCTCCTTTCCTTTGTTCTTCTCTAGAGGCTTACTAGTGAGGTAAGTGTGCTCTGTTCTTCTCTAATTTTTTTGTTGAATTGGGTAAAATTATGACTTTGGAAACCTGTAAAATCTAAGAAATTCATTCACTAACCTCCATCTCTTGAATGGATTTATCTAACAAAGAAAAGCTGTTAATACTTTTCACAGAACAAGCAGTCTTTTAGATAATTGCTGTGGATGGTATTCTTTTCAAATTTAGTTGAGCAATACTAGCATTTCAATATTTTATATCTGTTCTATAAACTTATTCAGGTAAGCTATATATAACCTATATTAAAATTAAATATTTCTCTAAGTTGCTAATTTTGCACATCGCCATTTTCTGCAAAGTCATAGGACATACTATTAGATCTTCATTAATTGTAGTGCTTTGTCATGCCCAACTATGGCAGGGGCCAAGTTGTCATTTCTCATAACATCACGTATTATCTTGTCAATGAGGCAACAAATTGGGGCCCAGGGAAGCTTCCTGTTTTCTTGGCTTTAAATTGTTTTGTGTTGCGGGGCTGGAGCAATAATACAGTTGTTAGGTCATTTGCCTTGCATGTGGCTGAGCTGGGTTCAATTCCCAGCATCCCATATGGTCCCCAAGCATCGCCAGGAGTAATCCCTGAGTGCAGAGACAAGAGTAACCCCTTTAAATTGCCTGATGTGTCCAAAAAAATGAAAAAAAATGAAATTGTTTGGTTTAATATTTAACATCTGTGTTTTGGAAATATGTTGCTTATTTATAAAATTGATATAAAATCCATACGGCAGAGTCTGGCAAACTCCCCATGGTGTACCCAATATGCCAAATACCAGTAAAAATGATGGGTCTCATTCTCCTAACCCTGAAAGAACCTTGAATATGGCACTTTTTAAAAAAATCTCAGGGCTAGGACGAAGGAGACGTTACTGGGGCCTGCTCGAGGCAATCGACGATATAAAATTATTTGGTTCTGTTGCTTCCACCATTTCTGCATTAGTGGTTTTATGATATAAATAGCATATGGTCAGTGGCTAAATTTCTGACACATACAAGTCTATTTTCTAAAAAAACCCAATTTTTCTATATGCATCAACATATACCAGATTAAGTGACTGTGTCAAAAATACATTTTCTGAATTAACATGAATTATTACCTTGACACATGATGGTTCAAGGTGAAAGTTCCTCAGAATTATGCCATAATTGTGTATTACTATATGACATGGGAAAGTACAATTTATGATCACTAAGCTTCTGTACTATAAATAAAGATGCTGGTGAAATTGGCAAGATACAAAGATTATGAACTTTTAAGTAAAATGTTATAATACAGATATAATTTAGTGAATAATTGCACTTCTTTCTTTCTTTTTGTTTGCTTTATCCATT
The DNA here is from genome assembly GCF_029834395.1 of Sorex fumeus. Classification (NCBI taxonomy): domain Eukaryota; kingdom Metazoa; phylum Chordata; class Mammalia; order Eulipotyphla; family Soricidae; genus Sorex; species Sorex fumeus. The sequence goes on from NW_026606092.1 coordinate 25,508,916, forward strand.
GAAATTAGATGCCTGGAGTTAGCTTGAGTTTTCTTCTTTTTTTTTTCTTTAGGGAAACCTATTGAATGCCATAAAAACGAAGTTCATAATTATGCACTGAACTTAAATTTTCCTATCTTTCCCTTTTCTTCCTTTCAGCAGAAGTAGAAAAATCAACTACTGTATTGCATTTCATATAAGTTGTTGAATATAAATAGAACTTTCAGTAACAACATAGGACAACTTTTATTGTCATAAGAATATGATTTCATACAAAACCAACCATTTTTATGTTTAAGGATTAATTTCTTTTCTCTTTTTTTTTTTTTGAGAGAATGAGTGAGCAAGAGAGAGAAGGAAAGTGCTTGCCACAGAGTCTTAGAGGCAGACTGGAGGAGGGGATATGGCAGGAGGAAAACTGGGGTCATTAAAGCTAGAAAATGGACATTGGTAGAGGGAGGGGTGTTGGATCATTTTCGACTAAAACTCTGAATTTCGACTGAATTAATCATGAACAACTTTGTGACTGTGTCTCAATTAAAAATTAAATAAAAAGTATATTTTCATTTTAGTAGTTCAGTTAGATGTCAATTTTATGGTAGGAAATATAATACTGGTAAGAAAATGAGGTCAAGGAAATTATAACTATTTCTTACATGAAGGAGAAAACAACACCCACACCCATACCCACACATATAAAACACACACACTAATATGGAAAAAGACTCTCTCCAGTCCCTGTCATGAAAGAAAGTTCTATGTGTGCAATTTACTTTGGGTAGTAGTTGCTTTGAATTAAGAAAAACAAAGTTTACTTTTGTAACTCCTTGACAGAGGATTAATGTCATTACTTTACCTTGAGTCTCATCAATAAAGTATTAACTGAATAGTATCTACCACATGATTAATAGTATGAGGATTATATTAGGATCTAAAACATGTGATATGCACAGTACCATATACAAGTTCATGGAGTGATTAAATACTAGCTTTATTTTTTTTATTGTTTACTAAAATTGTAGTGACACTGGGGCTAGAGGTTTATTACAGCAGATAGGGTGCGATCAACCTGGGTTTGATCCCTAGGAACACAGATGGTCCTTGAACTTGCCAGGAATGATCCCTGAGGGCAGAACCAGGCCACCAGATGAGGTCTAAACAATATATATATATATATATATATGTGTGTGTGTGTGTTTATATATTCATACATATATAAATATGAAGAGAGAGAACAAATGGAGAACAAATGACTTACCTTATAAAAACTCTTTGAAGTCTATTAAAAAGTTTATTAGTAAATTCTTTCATTTGTAAATACTGAACTATTTTTGTATTTTTCTTCACTATATTCCTCTTGCTCCAAATACCAAGAGGATCATCCTTAATCTGGACAAGTGTATTTGATCTCAACTCGTTTCCCTAAAGCTCTTTTTTTTATTATTATTATCTAATCTAGTCTCTAGACTGGAGGCAGAAAAATCTTTAAACTACAAACCAGTAATGTCTTTAATGGGTTTTTAAAGTTAATGATTTACAATTACTTTGAGACAAAAACTCAAGACTCCAACTCTGGTTTACAAGTAAGAAGATATCACATGTCTGGCCTCTCTCCTCAGATGCATTGTTTTTAGAATTCTCTCCCTGGATATCTGAGCAATAGTCATGTACGCTTTCTATGTTTTTCAGCACATCAACCTCTCTCCTTCTCTCTCAAAGTGTGTGTGTGTGAGTGTGTGTATGTGTGTGTGTTTATTTCTGCCAAATATTGTCTTTCTCTTCTCTCCTCCTTCTGTTTATTCTTTCCTTTCCCAGGAAAATCTTTCTAGGTGGCACATTAGTACATTTTGACTTGCCGTTTCTTTTACCATCATACCAAGCAATCTTTCCTTCATCATATTAATCAAAATTTGTTTATTGAGAGTAAGGCAGATAAAAGTTTTATAGTATGTGTCTTCTGAAAGGAAGGAGTTAAGCATATAAATCAGCTTGAATTATTATAAAATAATAGATGGAGAAAAGTGTTTCAGGATGGTGGTGTAATAAAATCAGTCTTCCCTCTTCTTTATAGGCATAATATTAATCAAAATATGTTTATTGAAAGTTGAACAGATAAAAGTTTTAAAGTATGTCTCTTCTGAAAGGAAAAATTTAAGCAAGTAAATCAATTAAAATTATTATAGCATAATAGATGGAGAGAGGTGTTTTAGGATGGTGGTATAATAAAATCAGTTTTCCCTCTTCATGGCATCATATTAATCAAAATATGTTTCTTGAAAGTTGAACAGATAAACATTTTAAAGTATATCTCTTCTGAAAGGAAAGAGTTAAGCAAGTAAACCAACTTGAATTATAACAATAGATGGAGAGAGATGTTTCAGGATGGTGGTGTAATAAAATCAGTCCTCCCTCTTCTTCATAGGCAAAAAGAAACAGGTAACTACATACATGGCATATACCTTTGAACATGACTAAGGACCCCACAATAGCAATTCCATAATAAAAAGTGAAAAATATCTGCCAACATGGCCGACCCGAGTTCGATTCCTCCACCCCTCTCTGAAAGCCCGGCAAGCTACCGAGAGTATTCAATATGCCAGACACAGTAACAACAAAGTCTCCAATGGAGACGTTACTGGGCCCGGTCGAGCAATCTGTCAGAAAATACAGGAAAGTTAGAGACATTATCTTACTAAGAATGCTGCCCTGATTTAGTGACCCACAATGAGTAGAGACATTTTAAGTCAGAAACATCCATAAGGAATGGAAGGATTTCCCATTGAATCTCCCAAACCCTGGAACTGCATCATACAAACCTGCACAAAGTTGTCAAAAATAAGAGAACTTGTGTCAGGGGAATGTTAAGACTGCTGGTAGCAAAGATTCTGATCATAAATGCCTAAACACAGTAAGTAAAACTGCACAGTGTTAAAATAATAGATGAAACCCAGATAACTGACTATGCAGAAATAAGTCCATGAAAACGTTTACATAAACCTATAACGTAAGGTAAAAGGTAAAGGCCCTCCCGTTGATCGTCAATTTGCTCGAGCGGGCCCAGTAACGTCTCCATTGGAGACTTTGTTGTTACTGTGTCTGGCATATCGAATACTCTCGGTAGCTTGCCGGGCTCTCCGAGAGGGGCGGAGGAATCGAACTCGGGTCGGCCATGTTGGCCGCTTGTAAGGTGAACGCCCTACCACTGTGCTATCACTCGAACCTATAACGTAAGAGCCAAAATATATAAGAGGAAAAGGGAAGTCTCATTTTTTCCAATAAATGGTATTGGAAAAATAACTGCTACAACAGTGAGAATAATCATTATAAAATGCCCAAGCCCGAGCAGAGCCCCAGCAGCTGAAGACCTCTGGAACCCAGCCACAGCCATACTTAAGATCACTCTCCACGTTTAGATGAGCCTAATGCATGAAGGAACCAGCGGAGGAACCCAGGTGTGCAGAGCCTGGGGCTGAGATTTCCAAGCCTGCTCGGATTGGGACTGGGTCTCCTTCACCCAGATACCCCAGTAGCTTCCAGTAGCTATGCAGTTACACTGACCATTTGCGCCCCCCCCCCAGGAGCCCCGTAATCCCATCAACGGCCAAGATCCAGAGACTATAAAATCAAGCTCCTAGAAGTGCGTGGCCACAACCTCTTACTGTCAGTTCTCGCTCTGGGAGAACCCAGCACGCTACTGAAAGTATCCTACCCACACAGCAGAGTCTGGCAAGCTCCTCGAGGCATATTCGATATTCCAAAACCCAGTAACAATGATGGGTCTCGTTCTGCTGACCCTGAAAGAGCCTCCAATGTGGCACTTGCTAAAATCTCAGGTCTAAGGCAAATGGAGACGTTGGGATGACAGTGACAGTGACTAAATAGAATAATATATTTATAATTGATATATATGAGAAGGGATTAATAGCCAATATATATATATAAGAGACATATACAGCAAATATGCGAAATAAAAGGATTTCTCATGTACTATTGGTGGAAATGTAAACTGGTACTGTCACTATAAAGACTACATAAACATTCCTCTTCAAATTAAGACAAGTAAAGTCATATTATTCACTTATTTCAGTTTTGATTGTAGTTTCAAATATTGTGAAAACTTTGTCTCAGCTAAGTATAAGTACACACCTATGTTCATTTCAGTACTGTTTTTCAGAAGAAAAACAGGCAGAACTGTACTGTTCATTGATGTAAGGAAGATGTAGCATGTATATGCAGTAGGATACTAATTTTTTAAACGACTATCACAATAATAAATAAAATTGTTTTAAATCAAATGGACCTCTTGAAAATTCCATAGATGAGTGACTTAAGTCACAAGCTTTAATAATATCTAAACCAAGTTATCTCCCAAAGACTATCCTCACAAGGGGGTTAGAGTTATAGTACAATGGGTAGGGTGTTTGTCTTGCACTTGTCCAACCCAGGTTTGATCCCCAGCATCCCATATGGTCCCCTGAACACCTCCAGGAGTAACTCTTGAGTGCAGAGCCAAGAGTAAAACTTGAGCATTGCTGAGTGTGATCCAAAAAGCCAAAAAATATTATATATATATATATATATATATATATATGCTATCCTCACAAATAATATCCCAAGGTAGAGACAGTGCTCCTATACATTTGGGGAAGGGAGAAGAGACACAGACACAAACACTGCATTTAAAACAGTTATTGATCATTTATTATACTAATCAACTGCTAATTAAAATATATTATTTCTAAAGAAATACAAATGAGGAATATAAAATTAAAACTTCATCTTAACTGTTTGAGTTTTCAAGTTCCCATTAGGATAAAATATTGCATTTTAAGATTTTTTTCCCTATGTTCCTCTGATGTATGTGTGTGTTTGTGTGTTTGTGTGTGTGTACACACATGCACATGCATGTGTCCATCCACTTGTGTGTAAAGGAGTTGAAGAGAGATGAAAATCATTATCATGGGGCCACAAGTCTTTTTGTATTTTTTTTCTTTACCAAACTGACATTTATATATTTATTTATTGCTTTTTGGGTCACACCCAGTGGTGCACAGGGGTTACTCCTGGCTCATGCACTCAGGAATTACTCCTGGCTCATGCACTCAGGAATTACTCCTTGCAGTGCTCGAGGGACCATATGAGATGCTAGGAATCAAACCCCGGTTTGCCGCATGCAAGGCAACGCGCTACCCGCTGTTCTATTGCCCCAGTCCCCAAGTGCCAGCAGTCTTGAATTTGAATCAGTAAATATTTCTAAGCACTGGAGACTGTAGCATACTCAGTATTTTGTGAAATAAGTTATTACATCTTACTACATTTCAGTGTTAGCTTTTTTCTCTTCTGTGAGGCTGATGTTTGGGGGTCGATGCTTTGTATAAGTTAAAGTTCTTTATTTTACACAATACTCAAATAATAATCTTTTCAGTACTCATGAGCCGATCAAAAGAAACTTTTCATCATCTCTGCTTAGGGTAAAAGAATGAAGCTAGCCATCATCTGTACAAAAGTTGGTAGAAGAAAAAAACAAGCATATGGAAATAAAATAGAGTAAACTTCCTTCTCCCTACTATTAGGTTGTAATAGTAGTTTTACATTAGAAGTCTTAAGTGCAGTTAGACCAGAGAACGGATTTACTTACCTGCTTTGCAAAAATCCTCGTAACTCAGGTCACTTAACTGTGGTTGCTGTTTTGTTCCTTCTGATTTGGAGCTGATGCAGGACTGCCACCAGCAAATAGTAATCTTTGTATCTTTTTGGGAAATGATTAGGAAAAATAAAAATCACTTAATTTAAACATTTAAAGAGTAAGCAGATACACATGTGGTGGTTTATTTTTATTTAAACTATGGCAGATGCAACACAGGGGACTGAAATCAGATCAATAAAAACATTTTATTTGTCTATTCAATTTCCTTTTATCAAATGTTTCCTGTGATTCAAAACAATGTTGCAACCATGAAGTTCTTTAATCAGAAGAAAAGGTAAGTTACAGTAGGCTTACCTTTCCTTGCTGGAACCAGCATTTTGTTTCAGCTTGTTATGTTGCTTTATTTTTGAGAAAATTTGAGCAATTAAGTCCACTTCTAGTGGTTCTTGGAGGCCATGTGGTACCAGGGAGTAAACTCAAACCTCATACATGTCAGGCATACATTTCTACCACCAATTATACTACCGGGCATAAAATCTACACCTAATTTGCAAACACTTTACTTTTATTGAATATAAAATTTGTAAATTAAAGATAGGCTGTCTTTGGGAGTGGCAGGGGGACAGGATTCTTAGAAAGTCTGAGAAGCCATTAGTGATTCTTTTCCAACTGGATCAGCAGTTCAATGGAAAGGTTCAAGTATTCTCAGGCTCTTCAAAGTTTGGGATTACCCAGGCCAGCCCGATAGTGCTAAGGGACTCTAAGCTCCGATACTTGCCAGGCCAGACATCTGACCAAGTTGGACACATGCTATAATGCACTAAATGTTGCATTATCTCCCAATATCATATTACATATATATGCATGCACATACATATTTATGTATGTATAGCCTTTATAAAATGATAATCTAGATAAAATTATTTTGATCTAAAATAATACCTAAAAAAGTTATTAATCATAACTGTATGTAAACATATTGTTTATCTTATGTTTATACAGTTTTATAAAATAAGTCTAGTTCCTGCTTTTGAAAGCAGACCCCCAAATTATCAGCATGGCAATACCTAGATCTTGTTATAAATGCAGAATTGCATCTATCCCTGATCTCCTCTTTGATTTTGAGTAAAATCTCATTGTGTGGGCATATTAAAGTTTGAGAAAAACTACTCTATAAAACAGAAATACTTTGAACTGAAAAAAAAAATAGAATTTTTTTAATAGCAGGCCAATTAGTAGCTAATTTATCATGAGTGAAGGAAGGTTTTGGGAATCAAGAAGATAATGTGGCTGATTGTTTTACAAAAATTCAGGGTTTGATTTGAATTGGTGAAAGATATGGGATTCATTTTTTATATTATCATTCTCCCAAGATGAACTGTTTAATCCAAATTATATCCATTTTAATATTCAGTAGCTGTTTTAATTATAGAATTAATAATTTCTAAGATAACAATTTGGGTAAAAGAGGTTGTAAAACTTGTTCAATTTTATTTAATTCTGCAACTATTTTCCTTCATGTCTATTCTTTTTTTTTATTGTTATATTTATTTATTGAATCACTGTGGGAAAAGTTACAAAGTTTTCAGATTTAAGTCTTGGTCATACAATGATCAAACACCTTTCCCTTTGCCAGTGCTTATTTTTCCACCACCAAGAACCCCAATATACCCCCTTCCCACCACTCTGTGCGGCAGATTATTTCTACATAACTCTCTCTCTACTTTCATTACATTCATTATTTTGACAAAAGATGCAACATTATTGTTGAGAGTTTCCACCCCACAATCAGAACTGCTGAAAAGGCATTGTGGAATAATTTGTTTCCTATAGCTGGTTATGAGAACCAAATGATGTTGCATGGCTGCTATTGTGGCCACACGTTTTTGGATTTATCATATTTTACTAACTAAGTCTGGAGGGATTTCTGCCAAGAGCCAGATAATTACAAGATTGGTTTCTGTGCCTCTGGATCCATGGCCATGCAGGAGAGCCACTCTTGGGGGGCAACTCATGACCTCGGTAGGGCGTGAAGGATGAGCTAGTACCACCCTCCTTCCCATGAGGCTGCAGTTGCCCCATCACCGCTGGCTCATGCCTGGCTTTCCAGTAAGCTCTGAGGTGGCAGCCACCTTGCTGCCAGGGGGACCGGTAGGCGGAAGGGAGAGACACCATTTCCCTCCCCGGGAGGGATGGCACTGTAGTTTAACACATAGTCCATTTACTTTTCTGCCACAAGCTGCCAGGCTCTGAATTAAGTCTTCTTGCCTCTGAAGCCATGGCCGTGCCTTTTGAAGTCTTTGCTTGAAAGTATAAATGTTGAGACCAAAGAATCAAATTGACATACTTATATTTATAAAAATATTCCTAGTTTTGAAAAAATCTGTATGCAAAAAACCCTGCAAGTCAATATCATTAACTTTGACGGGTCACTAAATTTAAACATATAAATTTACTTAAATTAAATTAAAAAATTCTGCATATACCGTTATAACAACCCAACTTGTAAAGTTATTGAAGATGTTCCTTAGCCACCTCTTGGATGTGAACAAACTAGAATTCAGAAGTGACACATCTCCCCAAATCTCTCTGCAGAAGAATAACCAAGCTTCCATTAAAACACAGATGTTAAGATCCTTTTTACCAGACCACAATTTCTGAAATTGTGAAAGCAAATTCTTTAGTTTTATTATTTAGACATTTACGAATGTCTCCCTGATGAGAAATTAGCTAAAGCAAAAAACCCATTCTTCATTCTCAGCATGATAAATTTACACTCATCTAATTTGTTCACACAATAGAGGCATAGGTTCTTCTAAACGAAGCTTCCAAAATAAAGGCAAGAAAAGTATTGATGCCTTTCATTTAGACTATTTAATGATTATTCTGAAAAGTAGAGAAGGACCTTGTGGGATGTCTACCTATGATTTAAGTTTTGATATAAAAGATAAACTGACTAAACACACAATATTATTGGTGATGACAACAAAGATGATCAGGCTTCAATTGGGAAGTAGTTGAAGTAGGGGAATTAAACCATATATTGAGATTGGGTGATTCTAGCTAAACTAAGCTCGCAGTTTTATCATGTTCCAAAGGACAACCATATCCCAGAATAAAATTGTAGATCATATGCCACATATTCTATTTATTCCTTTAACTTAAGAAAACTAGGGAAAATCATTATTTTTCTGAATTTATTGAACTGTTTTCATTAATTTATCTTTACTTCCTTCAAAAACTTGGAATGTTTAATATTTTAGTTTTAAACAACTTTCTGTTTAAAGGTTGTGCTGTGATGTTAAATTGCATTTCCTGAAGTTTATTCAGGCAAATGGCTACTTGAAAATATTTTGTCTTTTTAACAGAAGCTCATTTCTTTTAGGGTTTGTTCAGAAGGATTAAAGCAGATTTTTGTTTAGATTGTATATGTTTTATTGCTGATGCTCAATTTTTCCAAATACTCAATTTAGAGTCATTCTCAAGTCCTTTAGGAAGTAAGTACATGGGCAAATGTGAATTCCGGAAACATTTACCTCTAATGTTTTGTTATGGCTCTTTTCTTCTGTCCAGTTTTGTGGATTTTTTTTCTCTAACAAGAAGTTTCAAAGCATATTCACATCTAGTGAATAGTCTGAGAGGAGCTGCACACATATTCACACTTTTCTCTACTGTGTTTTCTTCTCTGAGCATTCTGCCCTCTTAGACTGAAAAACATGTTCCATCCATAAACTCTGAGATCTTTCTAAGGAAAATTCTCAAGTTTAGTTGCTTTTCTTTGTGCTGGTTGTACCTGTACTCTTTCTTACTTAGAAAATTCTATTTATCATGGAACTTACTTGGTTTATTTCCTATTGGTCAGAAATCGCTATCCTTCCTTAGCCAATATCTATTGTGTCAAAAAGTTTTGACCCTTGATTTGTTCAAAATTTTTATGGTTTTATTGGGAGACTAAGATTTGTCACTTTTACTTCTTGTATTAAGTATAAGGTTTGTTTTTCACTTTTGAATTTTATTGCTATTCCATGTATATATGGTTGATTTATGTTGTATGCTTTCTAAAGGGGATTACCTGGATCTTATGGCTTTTCATATTTTATAATTTATAGTTCAGAGAGCTGATTAGTAAATATATATATGTGTGCGTGTATGTGTGTATAAAGTATAGAGCATATACATAGTTCTTAAAATTAAGTGCTTAGTGCGAATAAAGGTGAAATTTGTATTTTTGATATTGTGACTTATGTTATATAAAATGAAAACATATTTGTTTATAAAAGTAACCGTGTGTGTGTGTGTGTGTGTGTGTGTGTGTGTGTACATTTCAAATGTTAAGTACATGCAAAGGCTTATTGGCAATGCTCAGGGGTTACTCCAGACTCTGTACTCAGGGATTTCACCTGGTACAGGGGATCATCTGTGATATGGAGGATAGAACCCAGGTTGGTGTTACAAGGCAAATGCCCTGCTAGCTTTATTATCTCTGTCCCTGATTTTTATGCTTAAAAATTTATATGTGTTAATATATTTCAGGTGATTGTCAAATCTGGACCTGGAACTTTCCTTAGTTTGGCTGTATATGATAATTATATCTTCTGGTCAGATTGGGGAAGAAGAGCTATCTTGCGTTCCAACAAGTACACAGGAGGAGATACAAAAGTCCTTCGTTCCGATATTCCACATCAACCAATGGGAATCATAGCTGTTGCCAATGATACAAATAGCTGTAAGTCACAATAGAAACAAATTTTATGTAATATATATGTTTTCTACTAATACTGTTTTCTAATAATACTTAATTGGATTTTGTTATAGTTACAGGAGGTAGTATTTAGAATTTGTGTATTCAACATGTTGAAATTAATGAGAGTACTGTAGGAAACGTCTGTTACTAGAGGAATGTTTCAATATTTGTTTTCTAGAATTTCATTCCACTCTTTCACTTCTAACTTTAAACATTCAAAGCAATTTTTTCCCAGAAAATAACATTTTCTGGGAAAAAATTGCATATGAAAAAATGTAAAATACTTTAATCATGGAAATGCCCTCAAAGTTGCACTTGGAGGTGTCAGTATAGCCTCTAGTAGTAGTGCCAGGCAGTAGTCATATTAGTAGTATTAGTAATATTGTTATGTAATATAATTGTGTGATATTCAGAAAAATATAATTAAATCTGTGATATTCAGAAAATGTATTTTTTGATAAAATGTATCTTTTTAAATTCAGAAAAATATATTGGAATTTGTAATGATCTGTGTTATAAATTCTCTGATGTTCTTTGGTAATGTTTGAATTTTCAAAAGTTTGAATATATTTTATTGTGCGTTATGTACAAGAGATCGGTTCTGTGTTCTGTTAACCTATATCAATATAGAGTGAAAATTAAACATGCAGTTTTGCCAATGTAGCTTTTTAATTGCAGGTGAACTTTCTCCGTGTGCATTATTGAATGGAGGTTGCCATGACCTGTGTCTTTTAACACCCGATGGGAGAGTAAATTGTTCCTGCAGAGGAGATAGAATATTGCTAGATGACAACAGATGTGTGAGTAAGTAGAAAAATGGGTATGCCATAATTGCTGAAAATGTTATATATGAATATTAGGATTGGTTCATTGTATTATTCATAAGCTTGTATTACCATTCAATTTTAGAGATGTAGTTCCCTGATCTCTCTCTCCTAAATGTAAATTTCAGTTCACCATGATATTTAGTATAGAACCATATATAAGATAAGGAAAACTAAAAACAATAACGACATTTCTCTCCCCAAATTGTGGTATGGCTAGTACTGGATTTACTAAAGAAATGTCTGCTTACAATTATCATCTGCAATCTTATAGTTCGGACTGTGAGAATTCAAATGACAAAATTAATTAAGGAAATTAAACAGTGTACAGGTAGTAGATCTGTGGCCTTGTAGTAAAACCACTCACAGTCAGTCACAGTGTGTTAATGAGAGAATGACTCATGCAGCTTATTTGTAATCATTTCCAAACTGTTAATTAAGAATGTAACATTTCAGCCTTGCATAATGTTTATACCTCCCAAAGGCACTGCAATCTTTAATTAGTACCATTACAGTATACACTTTTAACAGCTAAGTTTTCAAAACTGTTTCTAAAATAAATAAGGGTTCAAGTGCTACAATATTGCCATAAAAATTAGTCAGCAACATAAAAAAATGGCTATTAGTTCTTAACGTTAAGACTGCATAAAAATATAAGGAAAAAACTTTTGTTGAAAATGGATAAACTCATTCTTGGAATGTGACAATTTGGAGAAAAATTTTCCCTCCTCTATTTCCTCTCCTCTAACACTATTTCTCATCTCTATTTCTTCATCTTGTACTTACACATCTTAGAAAATCAAATGATTTGAAAATGACTACATTAAAAACATACAGCATAAAAAGCGTAAGTATCAGAATTTATAGGTATTTTTTAAAATCTTCGTCTGCAGATCTTCCACTTTTGTCAGATCTTCCTCTTTTACCTGCTCTTCACTATGACCACTTTTGATAGGTTTTTCTTTATTTTGAAAATAAAGGTTATTTTGAATATAAAAATTAAGTGCAGTAGCACTTAATATAAGAACATAGAAATATTTTCTCACCTTGCAAATTGGTACCGGGGCCATAAAGGACACCCTTTTAACAAAACAGCTGAATCTATTTAAGACTGTGTCAAAGCAAACAAGGGCGTAATGCTGCTGAGTAGTGAAAGTAGCCAATTGCAATAATTTGGGCCACAAATCCCCATATCTCTTCTTATCCTAATAATTCCCTGAATTTCTCAGGCAATTGCTCAGACTCTCACTTTTGGTTTGCCTTTGTGGTTTTAGCTGTAATGGTCTGGATCTGATGCCATCTGTAAACCTGGAGTGTTAGCCATGCATTAGAATCACTCATGTTCCTGTCACAGGTCAAAACAGCAAAGCTTATCTGTACACAGTGGATGACTGCCATTGCCACAAAATAGATTAGTTACATCTGTCCCTATTAAGCCACTTGTTTCTATTGATGAGTGAGAATGTATCAGGCAGAAAACTATCCTTTTAAGCAAACACAGTTGTTTCCACAGGAAGTTGTAGAGTGATATTTGATTCCTCAAAGCTGACAAACCTCTACAGCGGCATGCTGCATCCTGTGTGCATTTATATTGAAATCCTGTGATCCAGCAGAGAGAGGGATGGGAAAGCATATGTATCTGGGACTTTTCTTGTCAAATCCATCATTGGAAAATGAGAATGTTCCTGGCGCATCTATATCCACATCTGAATTAGTTCACCTACTGCAGTTCATGAATGTTAATGGTAATGTTAACGGGGTAAAAGGTGATTCAATAGCACCTAGCTGAGGGGAAACAATTTGCTGTCATAACTCTTGACAAAAAGATTAGACAATTTCATTTACACAACACTGCTAACCTTATCAACATCCATAATAGAAAAAGAATAGCAAATAGATTTAGAGATATAGATTTAAATTGTCTTGTAAGTAAATGAGAGGACAGTTACCCTTACACATGCACTCCCCAGACCTCTCCAGCAGTTCCCAGGAGACAGGGGAGATCAGGGTAGCTGGGGGCCATTGGTGATTCCTGGCCAATGATACAGGTGGTTGCAATGCAACATGGGTGCCCAAGGATTTCTTAAAATAAACTGATTTAGAGAATCATGCTCAGATATTGCTTTTGATTAATGACAACATAATTATGGAGCAATTTTTAAATGTTTTTCTTTTAAAGGCAGAGTGATTATAAAGACAAAATTTATAGCATTTTTCCATAATACCAAGTGTTTTCATTGGCTATTGGAAATTTAAGTGGAATATGTTGAAAATAGACTCAAAGCTGGGAATGTAACTCAGCCGTTAGGGTTGCATGCTTTTGCGAGACTGAGGGACTTTGAATACTGAAGCTTCATGGATCAAGTACTGGTCAGTGCACTACTGGAATGGCCCTTTCTGTCCAGTTGTGTATCCTCTGACCCTGGCATTGAATTTTATGGACCAGTCAGTTGAGTACTGCTGGAAGTGGTTCTTGGGATCCTTGAACATTGAAAGTCCACTGGGTAAAAAAGACAATCTAGGCAGTGAATACAATTAGACTATTAGACTCTCAGTTAAGTGACTGGTGTTTGTTTAGTCCCTGACGCAAGATGATTATAAGTAATAATCTCAAACATTTTTATAATGAATTCTCTTAAATATAGTACTACTTTTAGATTTTACTTCCCTGTAACTTTCTTTAAAATGACATTCCACTTTAGATACTGACCAGTGAACTTTGGATGACAGCAAGGAAAAAAATTTTGGGGAGTAATGCTTCTAATGGGAGAATTAATTGAGTTCGTCTATCTATTAGTTCATCTATTCTTACATGAATAGATGATGTATACTTATTAAAATAGGTTAAGGTCTATAAATAAATAATAAAGAAGTAAAACAAAGGAAACTTCAAATAATATCAGTGACTGTTTAATTGCACATTCTTGAAAATAAACTTTAATAGTTGATAACAAATTATAAAATTAAACTGTATTTCCTGCTTTAGTCAAGATTAATGAATTCTAATTACCTCCTGAATACTAGCATAATTAATATCGTTGGATTTTACTGTGCAATTATTCAACAAACAGTGAAGTGAATAGGCAAACAAACAACACAAGGCATACCCAAATGTTTGTTAGTTAATCTATTATTTAAGAATAAAAACAAGTCCATTTTCTCTCACATCATTTTTAAGATAGGGCTCTCATAAAAAAAATCTAGTTTAAAGCCCAGCTGTAGAAAGAGATTTTTGTAATTTGTGCTTTCATAACCTATGCTTACAAACTAGGCAAATGACATGAAGCTAGTGTTTTCAATTTAAATGAAAATCCTGAGATTTAGAAATGGGACAGTATGATAGTGGTCACCCATATGCATTAAGTGCTATTGCTTTCTAGATTATCATTGTCCCCAGCATCTTATGCCACAGTCTCCTGTAAAAAAAAGCTATTTATATGGGTCAGGAAGACACATTCTGATCCCTCATACACCTCACCATGGTAAGAATGAGAGGCTAATAATAATTTTAGTATTCTGGTATTCTGAATGATAGAAAGGCCCTCTGAGGGTAGCTGCAAAGACAAGCTGATTACAGATGGGGCAACATTGAAATCATTTATTTAACTGAGCTGATTCAAGTCACTCGAGTCATCCTGAATAGGATTGGCAGAACACTAGATGAAGGACAACCATGCGAAAAAGCCGGGTTCCGAAAAGGATTCAGCACCATCGACCATATCCACATGATAACCAAGCTCATTGAGGTTTCTCAGGAGTTCAAGATGCCGCTCTGTCTAACATTCATTGATTTAAAGAAGGCCTTTGATTCTGTTGAGACGGAAGCGGTCATTGAAGCCCTAGCCAATCAGGGCATTCAAGCTCAATACATCAAGATTCTCCGTGAGCTGTATTGCGGATTCACTACCAGGATCTCACCATTCTACAAAGAAGTAATCAATGATGTCGAGAGGGGTTCAGGAGGGTGATACCATTTCACCAAAACTCTTCAGTGCCACCCTCGAGAACATCATGTGATGACTGGAATGGGAAGGAATGGGAGTGAAGATAGATGGTCGGCAACTTCACCACCACCGCTTTGCTGATGACATCGTTCTAATAACACCAAATATCAGCCAAGCGGCACAAATGCTAACTGACTTTGACCATGAGTGTGAAAAGGTCAGATTACAACTGAATCTCACAACAACAATGTTCATGAGAAACAGTCTTGTTCCTGATGTTCCATTAACTCTCAACGGAATGACCATCTCCAAATGCGACAGTTATATATACCTAGGTCGAGAAATCAACATGATGAATGACCTGGCACCTGAGTTATGCAGGAGGAAGAGAGCGGCTTGGAATGCCTTCAAGAGCGCTGAAGAAATAATTAAGAGGACAAAGAACATCCAGCTACGAGCACATCTTTTCGATTCCACTGTTCTTTCTGCATTAACATATGCCTCAGAGACCTGGGCCCTACGAAAACAGGATGAGAACGCTATTCAGGTCTCTAAAAGAGAATCAAAAGAGCTATGCTTGGAGTATCACGCTTCACTCAAATGAGAGATAGAATCCAGAGTTCTGATCTCCGTCAATGCTCAAGAATCAGGGACGCTGTCTCATTTGCCAAGACATCAAAAATCAGATGGGCTGGATACGTAATGAGGTTTAGAGATGACCGCTGGACTAGAACCATTACTGACTGGATGCCACGGGACATCAAAAGATCGCGTGGATGCCCACCTACAAGATGGTCAGACTTCTTTGTCAAGACCCTGAATGATCGGTTTGAGGCTCTGCATGCTCCTAAAATGAGCAGATGGGATTGGGCTATGCTAGAACGCAACAGGGATGAATGGAGATGTTACTGGCACCCACTCTAGTAAATCAATGAGTAACAGGGTCTCAAGTGATCAAGTGATCAAGTGATTCAAGTCACAACTTCACATAACAGCTGGTGGGGAATTTGCCTTGCACACGGCTGACCCGGGTTCAATACCTCCACCCCTCTCAGAGAGCCTGGCAAATACCGAGAGTATCCCGCCAGCATGGCAGAGACTGGCAAGCTACCTGTGATGTGTTCGATATGCCAAAAAACAGTGACAAAAAGTCTCACAATGGAGTTGTTACTGGTACTGGCTCAAGCAAATCGATCAACAGTGGGAGGACAGTGGACAGTGGACAGTGGAAATTTTGTGTGTGTGTTGGGCCATACCCAGTGGTACTAATTGCTTACTACAGCCTCTGCACTCAGAAATCACTTCTGCAGTGCACAGGGGTTTAGATATAATGCTGGAATCCAAATTCGGATTGGCCAGCTGTAAGGCAGCACCTTATCATCCTTATTATAGCTCCAACCCCAAGATTTTTTAAAGATAAATAGTTAAGATGAATTTGAAAAATAGAGTTATAAAATGTAAGATATATAGTGCCATATACGCAGTCACTAAGTAGACATAAAAATCATATGTGGCAGTTTCCTCAAACTTTTTAAATTAGTTCAGACAAAAAATTGTATCTCTCTCAAAATTTACTATATGATTCCAAAAGCTGTTGACTCTCATTTTACCTTATAATTAGAAAAAATTCTATTTTTTGAGTATTAAGGACAATAGTTGTTATGGCAGAAAAAGTATTTGCTATAGCATAAAAATATTGACATTTTGATTTTCAGCTAAAAACTCCTCCTGCAATGTATATTCAGAGTTTGAGTGTGGAAATGGTGAGTGCATTGACTACCAGCTTACCTGTGATGGCATTCTTCACTGTAAGGATAAATCAGATGAAAAACTGCTCTACTGTGGTATGTATCTGATATGCTCACTTCCGAGAGGTTTTTACCCCTTTGCTAGACTTCTTTATATAACTAACTGAATTTGAAATGTATATTTATTTCCCATATATATGTGTGTATATATATGGAATATATATTGTATATATGTGTATATACATGTATATGTATATATGCATACATATATTATATATGTAAGTATGTTATACACATATTTTATATGTGTATATGTATGTGTATATATACATATACATATATCACACACAACACACACATATATATAATATCTAAAACCAAAAAACTAACAGTTGTGGTCTTATTCCAATGTGGTAAATTATTCTCTGACACACAGCCATGTTACTAATTAAAGTAATTCACCCTGATTATTAAATAAAATACAAGTTAAAATATTAGGAGAACCAAGGCAATACTATGGGGTTTAAGTGCATACTTCACAAGAGGCTGACTTCAGTTTGCTTCTCAGTGCCACATGTGGCTGAGTCAAGCCAGAATTGACCCTGAGCACTGCCAGGTCTGGTACATAGGAATCACGGAATCACGGTCCTCCCATTGTTCATCGATTTGCTCGAGCGGGCCCAGTAACGTCTCCATTGGAGACTTCGTTGTTACTGTGTCTGGCATGTCGAATACATCACGGGGAGATTGCCAGGCTCTGCCGTGTGGGCGAGATACTTTCGGTAGCTTGCCGGGCTCTCTGAGAGGGGCAGAGGAATCGAACTTGGGTTGGCCATATTGGCTGCGTGCAAGGCAAATGCCCTACCGCTGTGCTATCGCTCCAACCCCTGGTACACAGGCTTCTCAAAATTTAAATCAAAAATTAAAAATATAGTATTAGCTTGTTATTTGAGCTACTTCATCTTTAGTACTAATTTTTTAGCATATACTCTATACACGTTGTTCTTAAATATCAATTATACTTTTACATTGCAAGTTCTTTTACTCTGCAGCAGATCCATTGTCAGTAGTATGTCAATAAGTTGCTCTCTAAGTCTTGCCCAATCTGATTTTGCCTCTAGAATCAGACCAGTAACACTGTCCTTATATACAGGTCAGTTACTTTAATCACAATTCCCTCAAATCTGGCGTCCTCCTAACTGAGCATGTGTAGGAGACACCAAATGATAGTCATCTTCTATCTTTCTCGTGGGAGTAATGATTAACACAATTTGACTTTTATAAGCTCCTAATATGTATCTTCACTTAAATAATAACATTTTCCCTGGAACTATATCTCCATGAAATTAGTAATATTTATTCTAGAATATATACAATTTATTTCTAAATAAATTTCTAAATTTCCAAATTGGACCAATTTCTAAATTGGTCCAATTTTACCCTGAAAAACAATCTTATTAGCATTCTATGGTCATGGTCACGGTCCTCCCATTGTTCATCGATTTGTTCGAGTGTGCCCAGTATCATCTCCATCGTGAGACTTGTTACTGTGTTTGGCATATCGAGTACATCACGGGTAGCTTGCCAGGCTCTGCTGTGTGGGTGAGATACTCTTGGTAGCTTTCCGGGCTCTCCGAGAGGGGCAGAGGAATCGAACACAGGTCGGCCATGTTGGCTGCTTGTAAGGCAAATGCCCTACCACTGTGCTATCACTCCAGCCCAGCATTCTATGATATTCAAAATTTAGGAATCTATATTTAAATTGCTATAATTTCTCTCCATTTTTATTGGCTTTATTATCTGGGTAAAATATATTTTTATTGGATATTCAAAGTTAAAACAAGGAAAAGATGGATTTGAGATATATCACAGGAAATATTTTATGTATCAGACCTTAAAGTCAAGCAATAGCCAAATGTAATTTATTTATAAGTTGTCCTTAGTTTTGAAATTTATGTCAATATTCTATGTAGTCTGAAAATATTAGAATATTTAAAACAAAAATAATCAATTTAAGATTTTGTATTCACTATAGACAAGAAACTTTTTTTTTCATTAGTTTTAGAAGCCAAATATTTGAACCATGATTTGCAGTTTTTTTAAAAACACATTACTAGCCTTTGCTGGCACACTCTATTTGACACAAATTCACCATTTTC
Organism: Sorex fumeus; assembly: GCF_029834395.1. NCBI lineage: Eukaryota > Metazoa > Chordata > Mammalia > Eulipotyphla > Soricidae > Sorex > Sorex fumeus. The sequence goes on from NW_026606092.1 coordinate 25,527,961, forward strand.
TTTTCTTTCTCTTTCTTTTCTTTTCTTTCTTTTTTTTTTTTTTTTTGCAATCCTTTGAGAATGTGAATTGAATATTTAGCTCCAGATCCATACAAAAACAGTATCATTGGCTGCATTTGGCCTTTGGGTGATCGTTTTCTGTCCCAGATAAATCCAAGTTTAATATGAGGGTGAACTTTAGCTTTCAATTCTGCCCCATATGAATAGTTTGAGTTATCTCAATGCTTTAATTTTTCACTTCAATCAAAGTAGTCCAATAGTGATGGTGGACATTACCATTTTGTTTTAGTTTTTGCTCCACATCTTATAGTGATTGGGGTAACTCTTGGCTCTGTTTACCATGCTCACTCCCAGTGGAGTTTAAGGGACCACAAAGTGCTTGGGATCCAGCCTGAGCATTCTTCACACAAAACATGATGTCAGGGGGGCATTGAACTAACATGTGCATATGTAAATTAATTCAACATAGACCTGACACAAAATTATTGTTCAATAAATGGAGATATTGCAAGGACTCAATGCTGATACAAATGGTAAAATTGGAAACCCTCATTACGGCACTGCACTGTAGCACTGTCCTCCCGTTGTTCATCAATTTGCTTGAACGGACACCAGTGATGTCTCCATTGTGAGACTTGTTACTGTTAGTGGCATATTGAATACGTCATGGGTAGCTTGCCAGGCTTTGTCCTGTGGACGGAATACTCTTGGTAGCTTGTCAGGCTCTCTGAGAGGGGCAGAGGAATCAAACCTGGATCAGCCAAATTTAAAAATAAAACATTTTGGGGCTGGAGAGATAGCACAGCGGGTAGGGCCTTTGCCTTGCACACTGCCATCCCGGGTTCGATTCCCAGCACCCCATATGGTCCCCTGAGCTCCGCCAAGAGTAACTCCTGAGTGCAGAGCCAGGAGTAACCCCTGTGCATCACCAGGTGTGACCCAAAAAGCAAAAAATAAATAAATAAGTAAATAAATAAATAAAAATAAAACATTTTATATTTTTTGAAAAATTCTAAAGATTTGAGAAATATTATGTAATCTATTTATTTATGGCCATTGCCAACAGTACTCAAGGTTTATTTCTGGCTTCGTGTGCTCAGGGATTCTTCCTAGCAGGGCTCAGGAGAATGTGGTACAGAGAATCAAACCCCAGTTGGCTTAATATGAGGCAAGTGCTTAACTCTTGTGCTTTCTCTCAGGTCTATTTTTAGATAACTTTAAGATACATTTCTGGAACAGAGAGAGAGTACAGTAGACAGGCTGCTTGTCCTGCATGTGGCAAACCCAGGTCCAATTCCCAGCATCTCAGGCAGTCCTCCGAGCCCACCAGGAGTGATTCCTGAGCAGAGACTCAGGAGTAAGCCCTGTGCACGGCTGGATGTGCCAAACATAAATAAATAAATAAATAAATAAATAAATAAATAAATAAATAAAATCAAGAAATGGAAAAGTTGGTGGGGGTGTACATGTCTGAATATTCATTGAGGAATATGGTTGCCATTCTTTTTGACAAACATTGCAAGATGCAGAGAGGACTAAAAGTAAGGGTTGGAGAGCTTTTGTTTCCTTTAAGGTAGAGATTTATTTCTTTGAAATTGAAAGTAATATATTTTAATTTTGTTCCACCTGACAGAAATGCTAAAAACAATTGTGTAAGTGTAATTTGAAGATATTTCCACATCTGAATCACTGCAGTCAAGCAGTCAAAAAGACTCTTGACTGCAGGAACCACTTGAGAGAATATGAATATTCTAATAAAGAGGTTTGATATACACTACATAATTTGTTTTAAGGTTCACAATTGAGTTGTGATGAATAAAATCTCACCTGACTTTCTTCTCATGGAAATATTTCTGTAGGACTTTCAGTCATGTGCTTCTTCTTTTTTATTTCTAAGAAAATCGAAACTGCCGAAAAGGTTTCAAACCCTGCTACAATCGTCGTTGTATTCCTCATGGCAAGCTATGTGATGGTAAAAATGACTGTGGAGACAATTCTGATGAATTAGATTGCAAAGGTAAATGCATATTACATGAGCCTATATTATTATCATAAGCATTTCCGGAACATTTACAGAGTATATCTGAGACTGCACTATGATTTGAACCTTTCAATTTATAAAATACACTACCATCTGTAGGCCAGACCTCAGGAAAGCTTGCTGGAATGGAATTATTAGCATTAAATGAAATGCATGACCACATTCTCATTTTTATTTTTTATTCTAACACTCACTACAAAACTCTTATTCTCACCTCTCTAGTTATATCTCATTGTGTACTAGAAATTTCTATTATACACAATTAATTTTACAGCTTCAAAATTGTTCCCCTTCATCTCCAACTCTTAGTTTTACGAATACTCATCATTTTCCTAACCACTGGAGAGGAAACCTTATTATAATCAATCTTCCTTCTATATATTTATCATCTACGTGTAGATTAGCTATAGAGGATGTGTTTTGAATGACCCAGGATTCAATCTCCAGTACCACAAAAATAAATAATTAGATAAAAATAAATGCACCACTATCCATTATGAAACTCATTTATCCTTATACTGAATCCTCAGCTACTTCCTTTTGGGCACTCTCAAATCTACTTTCAACAACTCTTATTTCTTTTACTCTATTCTGTTCATTTCTATAAAGTTGTTCTTCTTCACTTAATTCTGTCAAGTTTCTTCTAATTTGCTGCTAATGGTAAAATTTTATGTTTTCCATGTTGAGTATTAATCCATTGTGTATAACGCAAAATGATCAGCATGTAGTTTGGTTACTTAACTTGTTTCTGCATTATAGACATTGTGAATAATGCTGCAATAAACATTGTAATAGAGTAGCCCTTTAATCTAAGCTGCCATATCTTCATTTTTTAATAAATTTGCATGTTATTTATACCAAGACTAACATTTTTCTGCTATCACTACTCAGACACATCAGCAGGCTAACTCTGACTGTATAAGAAATAGAACCTATATCTCAGTTTCCCAAAATCATGGAGAGAACCAATAATTAAATAAGTATACCAGCATTAAGTATGTTTAGAGCAAACCTTGATATGTAGTAAATGCTATACAAGTATTTGCTTTTTATGTTTGTAACCATAGCCCTAATATAGAATAGCTAATAGAGTCCCCACATTTGCAGAATGAATGACAAAATATTTCAGTGTCACAATTAGGATCTTCTATGACCTGAACCCATCAGATATTTTTTTAAAATGGCAGGCTCATAAGCCTGCTTTCAGAATTCAAATTCATGTGAGTGGGTCATTAAGCAGATAAACATGAACATTGATGAGACCTATTGATTTAGGAGTCATTATGGAGAAAAAACTCAAAGGATTAGTGCTTTGTTTTTCAGGCATGCATAAAAATTACTTGTTGCGATTAAAAATAAAATAAACTGATAAAAAAAGAAAAGAAAAGCAGAAAACTAAGAGACACATCTTAGTAGAAGAAATTAGAGAAGGAATTCAGGAAATCAAAATAGTGGGTGCATTTTCTGTGAGTTATTTGCAAGCGGGAGAGGAGAACATATTTAACATAGCTACAAGACAAGTAAAGGTATCCATTTTAATGCATGAAGGAAATGAGGAGTATGTTCAAAATGTAGAATTTTTTCATAAAAAGGAATAGTGATCAGTTAGTATTTTTATTTTCTTGAAAATGAGATTTTTGTATTTCTTAAAGATGATAAACTAGTTGATGTGTTTGCGATTATAAAACATGCTACTTAGCACATAGTCTATTAAATTGTTTTTTTTCTTGGGGCTGGAGTAATAGCACAGCGGGTAGGGCATTTGCCTTGCACGCGGCCAACCAGGGCTTGAGTCCCAGCATCCCATATGGTCCCCGGAGCACTGCCAAGGGTAATACCTGAGTGCAGAGCCAGGAGTAATCCCTGAGCACCAATGTGTGTGACCCAAAAATAAAAAAAGAAAATTATTTTGTTTCTCATTTAAATGGCAATTTAGAAATTTTGGAATAGACTTAGAATAGGCTTTATTTTTCCTAATGACATCAATAGTTGCTGCTAAATAATTGAAAACATTCCCTTCTTTTTGTCTACATTTTTGATTTTTTATTTAATTTTTTTCTAAGCCATATTCTTCTGTACAGAATTATAGAACTATTGTATTTGTGAAATATTTTCAGAACACTTATTCTGTGGTATTAATAGTAATTGTAGTGATAATGTGTAAGTTCATAACAATTCTATATTTTAAACAATGAAAGGATGCCTTAAAGTTATTTCTACTTACTTTGCCTGTTTGAAACAAGAAAGGCTCATGAAACTTATCTATGCACACAGACTAAAACATAATGGAGGGAAATGAATAGGTGAGGGCTCATAGAATGCTGATAAAGGGTTATTTCTCCAACTTCCTTCTGTCAATAGAGCTGAAGAGTCCTTTTGCATATATCTGTATCAGATGTGTGTACGTGTGTGCACACTTACAAACACACACACACACACACTTACAAAACACCAGTGATTTTTAAATCTAAAGAAAGTAAACCATAAAATATATTTAAAGTGGTACACCAAAAAGAAATCAATATTTGTAGGAATTTTTATATTGCAGGGAATAAGACTATGGTGAATCCATCTGTAAATTATTTGAAGTACAATTTACTTTTGTTTAGTTTAGTTGTTTATAATAATTAATATCACCGTTGTTTTATTCCACTAAACAGATAATCTATTTACACAGTGAAAATTGTTATTTCAAGGAATTATTTTTCTTGTCTTCTCTCTTGAAGAAAAAGAAAAACCCAAAATCCTCATAAATCTTTTATTTACTGCCCCTTTATAGCTGTTTCTTTCATGACTGAGAGCTTTAGACAGCAGGCTAGCTGTGGGGATATGAAGAGTTATTCAGAAAGTTTGTCATTCTATATTCCTCCTTTGGTTGTGAGAGATTGTGTGAATAGATTCTAAGAGAATGCATTATACCCCTTGCACTCTCTCTGTCAAGGTGAATATAAATGCTCTCCTTGGAAGTAACCAAACTTTCTTGGACTACCTGAACACCTTTTGTTGGACTACACATCTCTGTAGTCTGAGGGTACCTGGAGGAGAGGAGGCTGGTGTCTGCTTTTTCCTAGTGTTGTGGCAAAACTTTCAGGCCCCTGTAGAGAAAGCTAAAGGTGAAGAATAAGCTTGTCAAGAGAAGAAATCATCATTCCTTATGGATTTGCTTACCCTTCGAGAAGAACCAAAATTAAATAAAAGATGTAGTTTGAAAGTAAGCAGAAGAGATATGATAGCAAGCTTAATGCCTTTCTCCCCCTGTCCGTTTCCCCTAGCTACAGGCTGGTTAGGGGAGCTGGAAAAAAAAAAAAACATTTGCCAAAGTTATTTATAAGAAGCACCTACAAAAACCACAAGATGACCAATTGATTTTATATCTTTTCTATCCCATTAAGTATTTGAACCTACATGGTAAAAATAAACAGAATAGAAAAGAGGAAAATTAAGAAAGTATAAAAGGAAAAGAATGGATATACTTTCTCTACTACATTTGATGCACAATCCTTGTCAGATCTTTCTTTGTAGGAACTCATTACTATTCTGGTATAGCTGCAGTACGTTTTTCACTCACATTTTGTTGGCTTACTTTTTTCGTTTTTTTTTTTTTTTTGACTATCTGGAGGGGAAAGTTTAGTATTTCTCACTTGGCTTATCTTTATTCGGACTGTATTATTTTCTTTTCTCTATTTCAGGACTTTAGCCTGAGGAAAATTTGTCAGAAAGCTTTTATATTCACTTGACAATTAGAGATTCCAATTTCTTTTTTTTTTTCTGAAAAAAAAATCACCCTAATGGTTAAATACATTTCAATACTTGACTGATCAAAACAAAGTAAGGAAAGAATGTAGTGGAAATAACAGAGAATAGAGGAAACTGTTTTGGCAGAAGAATCATTTGCTCACATTTTTAAAAAAATTTTATTAGTGAGACACCATGAGGTACAGTTGTAGACTTATAAATTTTGTACTTGGGTTTCAATTATACAATGATCAAATACCCATCCCTCCACCAGTGCCCATTTGCCACCACCACGGATCCCAGTATCCCTCCCACTCCCCATCTCCCCCATCCCACCTGGCCTCTGTGACAGGGCATTCCCCTCTGTTCTCTCTCTCCTTTTTAACCAGACTCCTTAAAATCCCCATCTCAGGCAACTTTTCCTTTCTTTTTTTGCTAATGAAGGTGTTAATCTTGCCAGGCAACTTGTTCCTATAGCTTGCAAATTTCTCCATCTACTATGTGTAATGTCATTGTCACCTCTATTTCTCTTCTTGGCATTCCCAAATTTATTTAACTCTGTATGAACCCAGAAGATCTGTGTTGATAGGATTTAAAGTAAAGAAACTATTCATATTTGCACATATTATATGCTCTATTAGATTCATCGTGCCCTCCTCAACACTTGCTGGCCTTTTTATTGATTTAAAACCTTTTTTAATGCCTGCTGTAAATATTTCACCATTTATTCAATTTTTTATTATCTCTTAACCTGTTCTTTTCCCTTTTCCTTTCTCTTAAATATTGTTTGTGACTGCTTTTGTCAAAGCCCAAGTTCCTTGTTTCTTTTCATCTAGTTAGGGCTTAATTCCTTATCACTTTTGTCTGTTCAGAATTTCCATGCATCTCTGGGTTCTACTAGCTTTATATTTCTAATGTTACAGTCATTTTTTGGCTCTCACTAATTTGAAACTCCATAATTATAAATCCCTGAATATCCAATCCTCTCAGTCATCTGAAACACCACCTCCATACTAAGGCAATCATAACCAAAACCTAATCAGATGAGCTCCCTGCCATATCCACAAAGCATTCTCAGTAGAAGCCTGTGTGAAAATCAGGATGTTGTAGTGGGTTGCAATTGTCCCTCCTGAAATCTTCCTAGTGGCCTAGAATATAACCGCACATGTAGAATAACATACCAAGTATATTAAAAAAATCTTGTCTAGGAATATTACAGCTATCCAGAATGTTGTTTCCTAGAGAAATGAATTCTGTCTTATAAATAAAGGGATTACACGGAATCTTTTAGAACACAACAATCTTAAGACTGCTGATCAATAGCAAAGTCAAACGCAAAATGTAAATGTCATGATTATTTACTGTGTTATGTTTTCACTTATCATTTCCACTGAAATATTAAATGCAATATTTAATAGAGAAAAAATAGGGAGATTTTGTATTTCATACATATAAGAAAATATATGTGTGTATTTTTGTTTCTAACAGTTTATTTATCTCAACTTATAATAGCATTATCTGTTTCATATGCTAAGCTGTCATTTTTAATGAACAAAACAATGAGACAATTACAATTGCAAATTGTAAATAAAACATTTATTCTAGTCATCATTTAAACACAAATAAGGATATAATTGCAAGATATAATTAAATATAATAAGAACAGTGCATTATGAAATACAAATGACATATACACTCTTGGGGAAAATTTACATATTTTAAGATAGCATTTTAACCATTTACAATTGATATAATTTGTAGTTTTAATTAAATAGACTCTTTAAAATATCAACAGTAGTAGAAGTGGCATAATCAAAGAGCCCTTCAGTTATACATTAGCATAATCAACCTGTGCAAATTTGAATTCATAAAAAAATTCTCACCTAAGTTAATGTAATGCACATAGCATGCCATGCATCTGTTCACAACATATTGTTAGAAACCATTCTGTGTTAATGAATGTATAAGAAATGTAGAAGGGAATATATGATTAAGAATAAGCTATTCTGTACAAACTGTATGTTATGAAATAGCATATTAAAGCTGATTTTTCTCTACCTTTGCAAGGAATTAGAAAGTCATACTTTCCAACAATAGACAAATCATAACACATTTACATTTTTTTGGTATGAGGCATTCACACATCTTGAATCCAACGTCAGTGATAATTTCACATGATAGAGTATTTCACAGCACATGGGACAGTTATTCATGCTCGAATAACAAAGCAAATGATCAATGGTTTCTCCCTCTCTGTCGCTGGTATTTCTCCCCTTATATTTCTCATAGCAAGGAAAGTTCAACTTTTTGGCAACTATATTGGGAATTCCCTGTATGTGATCAGGTATTTTCTAAAAATCTTAGCTTTTTCCTTTTAAAATTGAAAGGAAATGGATTTTCCAGCACAGTTCTGTTTTCTTAGTATGGCTCGGTGCTAGATAAGTTGTCTCAAGGCACACCAGATACAATCTCTGCTTTTATGGAACTTGAAATTTAGTGGAGGAGCAGATACATAAACAAGCAATTGCTGCATAGTATTTCATATACCAGGAGGGAGGAAAGAACTGTTTTACTGGAGAAGGCATATGAGGTAGGGGCCATGAATTAAGTTTGACTTCTCACAATGATTAAAGTTAAAATCAAATAAAATATGAGATAATAAAAACCTAGAAGCTAACTCAAAACGTTAATGGAACAATTTTTTTTAATTTCATTTATTTACCTGTTTCTTTCTAGTTTCAACCTGTGCCACTGTTGAGTTCCGCTGTGCAGATGGGACATGCATTCCAAGATCAGCACGGTGCAACCAGAATATAGATTGTGCAGATGCTTCAGATGAAAAGAACTGCAGTAAGATATTCCATTACCTTTTGTTTGTTCATGACTGGGAACTTTTGGCATTGCTGAGAATGCTACCCAATATTTTCTAAACCTCGTCCAAAATTGATATGTAATTAACCCCTGTTGTGTAGGATAATTGCATATTTACTTCTTCAAATGAGGTTACCTTGTCTTGTCTCTATGACCTACATAAAAGGCTCATAATCTTTGAAGGTGAAGTGTTTTCATTTTTCTGTTTACCTCCTCCTAGATAATACAGACTGTACACATTTCTATAAACTTGGAGTGAAAACCACAGGGTTCATAAAATGTAATTCTACCTCACTGTGTGTTCTGCCAACCTGGATATGTGATGGATCTAATGACTGTGGAGACTATTCAGATGAATTAAAATGCCCAGGTAATTCTTGAAAGAAAAATGCTCTTTACAATCCAGAGACCAATTATAAATACTAATCTCATTAAATTTCATTCTTGATAATTGAGATTAAACTTTAAATCATAGATTAAAATAAAAGTAAATCACCATATTCTAAACAGACCTGTATTTTATGTAATGAGTTATGAAATGATGTTCAAGAAATCTCTATTTGGATCAGTTTCCTTTCTCATATTCAGCTCTTTATGGATCGTTTAAAAATTCGTTACTAAGTCTTAGAATGGGTAATTTATAAAGATCACTCACAGTTATTACAGATGAAGAAAAAGCTCTTTGTGGATTAAAGGAAAGAGGCTATATCTTTTCTTTTTTCCTTTTTCTTCTCTTCTGTCTGTCTGTCTGTCTTTCTGTCTGTCTGTCTGTCTGTCTGTCTCTCTCTCTCTCTCTCTCTCTCTCTCTCTCTCTCTCTCTCTCTGGGGGGTGGGGTGAGAAGCCCGAATGACATGCACCAGGCATTGCTCAGAGCTTACTCCTAACTGCATTCAATGATGACTTCTGCCAGGCTTGGGGAAATTGCATGGGGTGCTGGAAGTTGAACCTGGGTTAGCTGCATGCAAGGGTATCACCCTTTCTACTGCACTGTCTCTGCAGCCCCAGAGGTTGTGATTCTGTTAAACGTATACACATATAAGCACATGTATGTCCATATTTTTTGTGGTAGGTACATTTTCTACCATTCTGGTCTTCTTCTAATGTTAATAATTTAAAATATGATATTTCAACACCATTTAGAGAATTATGCTTCTTGGGAAATATGGAAAGAGACCCTGAAAATTAATAAAACAACGGAGCAGAGAGACAGGAAGCCAGTACTAGATCAGTTGAAATATCTTAAGTGTAAGCAACAGTCTAAGAAAAACTCAGTTGTAAATTATTTTCAGTTTCATGGTTAACTGCTTAAAATGACTTTTCTCACAGCGGGTAGGGCGTCTGTCTAGCACATGGCAGACCCGGGTTCAACTCCTCCGTCCATTTCGGGGAGCCCGGCAAGCTACCAAGAGTATCCTGCCACTAGGCAGAGCCTAGCAAGCTCCCTGTGGCGTATTTTATATGCCAAAAACAGTAACAACAAGTTTAAGTTGGTGCCTGCTGGAGTAAATCCATGAACAAAGGGAGGACAGTACTACAGTGCTACATTCAAGTAGACTTTAAAAAATTAAAATGAATCGCCGTAAGATTCACAGTTACAAAGTTGTTCATGATTTGGTTTCAGTCACACAACATTCAGTACCAGTCCCTTGGCCAGTGCACATTCCCTGCCACTGATGTCCCCAGTCTCCCTCCAGCTTTGCCTCTAGCGACCTCCAGCCTGCCTTTATGCCGGGGAGTTTTCTTCTTTCTCTCTCCCTCGCTTTTTCTCTTTTCCTTCTGGACATTATGTCTTGTAATAAAAGTACAGAGAGGTTATCATATATAATTATTTGTCATGTGCACCTCATGGTGATTTAATTTTAAAAAGAAAAGAATTAAAATGGCAGTAATTTGTGCTAACTTTTGAAAAATCATAAAATGATAATTAGGGCCCATTATGCGCTGGAGCGATAGCACAGCGGGTAGGGCGTCTGCCTTGCACGCAGCCAACATGGCCAACCTGAGTTCGATTCCTCCGCCCCGCTCGGAGAGCCCGGCAAGCTACCGAGAGTATTCGATATGCCAGACACAGTAACAACAAAGTCTCCAATGGAGACGTTACTGGGCCGCTCGAGCAAATCGATGAACAATGGGAGGGCCTTTACTTTACTTTTTACTATAGAGTGACTGGAATACATATATTATTGGTTATTTTGTGGCTTCCTATAGGTACATTAGTCAAAAACTTAGTAAAGCTTACAGTGCAAAGGCATAGAGGACACAGAATTTCTTTAAAAGAATCTTACCTCTCGCATGCTTGCCTGTAGATTAAAATAATAATATTTTAAAAATTTAAACCTATATAATTTACAAAGTAATTTTTACAAACAGATACATTTTTTCCTCAGGAAGTTTCACAGGTTGTAAAGTTTTTAGAAATTGCATTGCAAATTGTTTTACTCCCTTAAAACAGACTACTTATTTAAAACAAATTGCACAGAATTTCAAGAGCAATAAGTTTATCAAGGTCACATATTTTAGCAAAGATTTCCCAATGCTTTTATAAAATTACATTTTTTGACTATGGAATTAAAATAGTTTTCACTCCATATGGTTATCTTTAGGCCCACTTACTGTAAAAATATCTGTTATTTTATTATTTTTTATTAAATAAATTTAACATCATTTTGGTTTAACCCATTTTTCCTTTACTATACTTTTTGTTTCAGGAATCTGTACTAGATTAAGTGTGATTTTTGTCTAGTCTTTGCCTAAAACTAGTTTCAGAGTTTTAAGATTTTTTCAGTTTTCTTTATTTTGAAATTCTGATGAAAATATTGCATTAATTTTAAGTGCTTTATTACTTACATTTTTTTAAGTCCAAAAGATTTACTGTTTTGTTTTGTTTTATTTTCTACTTACATTGTGGAAATGAAAGACTAATATAAACAACTTAACACTTTACTCTTTATTTTATCACAGTTCACAACAAACACAAATGTGAAGAAAATTATTTTGGTTGTCCTAGTGGAAGGTGTATTTTGAATACCTGGGTATGTGATGGCCAGAAAGATTGTGAGGATGGACTGGATGAATTCCACTGTGGTGAGATACTACATTTTTCTCCATTTTTTTTAAAACCAATTTTACATTTATATACTAGTGTTTTCATACCTATGGACTTTACACAAAAATATTCTTAATTGTTTTTGACATTAATTTAAAATTTAATTAAATATTAAACTATTATTTTTTAAATTACAACAGAAGAATTAATAGCAGTAAGAGAACATTCTACCTTAGGTCTTTTCTAAACATTTTCTTTTTTAATTTCTATCAATTTTTAGAAATGCAATTTTAAAGTTAAAAAACTTTATTAAAACTTAGCTTCTATCAGTTTAGTAAACTTATTAACTTTAGATGCTAAAGTTAACTTTTTAATTTGCTATGAATATTTAGCTCACATTACTTTCTATGACTCTAGCTGTCATGAATATTCCCTATAACAAAGTTTCGCAATAAAATAGTATTCTTAAGTTTGTAATTCCAAAGTCCGATCTTCACCACATAATTTTTTTCTATGGTGTGCATTTCATTATACTTGGCAAGGTCAGAAAGCTTTTGGGAAAAAATAATTATGTAAAATTGTTGGGGTGTTTGTGCTATCCAATACAAATTCATTTCCTGTAGGAAAACAATTTCATATTCACTATTTTTTTAACGCAGATAGTGTGCATAATGGTGAACAGAATATAAAGAAATTAAAAATCAGTCTTCTTTGAAATGTCAATGTTGTCTAAAAATAATTATTACAAAACGTGAACATGTGTTTGGTTTGATTGAGATACTGTGATTCTTTACATTGGAGTCCACATCTAAACAAAATTATCAGAAAAGTAGTTTACCTACATTCATAGCTTCTAGAGAGAGCGATTATATCCTAGTATCTTCTATGATTAATTTTTCCCACACCTCCTTTTTTCTAAAAGTCTCTCTTCATATATCATCTAAGTCAATACTTAAAATAAACATAGAAAATGTTAAACAAGATATATAGGGTTTAAAATAAGATGTGAATTTTTTTACAGTAATTGTATTTTGAGTACTAATTTAGAAGGATTTTTTTGAGATATTTTCTTGTGAATTAATGGATTGGTTAAAGAATTAAAGAATGCCAATATTTGCTATAGAAATCATGGATTTTTTTATATTATACAATTGGGGGCCGTGAGAAAGATACTCTTTGATGCACTCAGGGTTCACTCCTGATTCTATAATCAGGGGTCACTCTTGCCTGGCACAGGAAATCATGTGGGGTGCCCCAGATGAACCCAGGTGAGCTGAATGCAAGGCAAGAATCCTATCTTCCTACTTACTCTCAGGCCCATAATTTTTTGTAATAAAATACCAGCCACAATCTAATGAATTTGCATTTTTAAGTAAACTCAGGAGATCTAATGGTAGAGAAGCAAAAACATTCAAGCTTTAAGTATGCATGGGAGATAGGAGTAACTAGTGACCTATCAAGTGATAACTCCTTTGGTTACTTCATTATTATAGTAAACATTTATGGTGGGCACTCTCCTATTTATGTTATCCATATCATATTATTCTTACTGTAGCACCCATTGTTCATTGATTTGCTCCAAAGGGCACCAGTAACGATCTATTGTGATACTTGTTGTTACTGTTTTTGGCATATCGAATATGCCATGGGGAGCATGCCAGGCTTTGCCCTGTGGGTGGGATACTCTCAGTAGCTTGTGGGGAGAGGGATGGAGAAATCGAACCCTGGTTGGCTGCATGCAAGGCAAACGCCCTACCCACTGTGCTATCTATCGCTCCAGCTACCGAGAGTATCCCGCCTGCTAAGCCAATTATTCTACATTTATTAAAAATTAGATTAAGGGAGCATAATAATAGCACAGCAGGTGGGGTGTTTGCCTTGCAAGAGGCTGACCCAGGGGCCCAACGGTGTTTGATTCCTCTGACACTCTTGGAGAGTCCTGCAAGATACCAAGAATATGTCACCCACACGGGAAAGCCTGGCAAGCTCCCCGTGATGTATTTGATATGCCAAACACAGTAACAACAAGTCTCACAATGGAGACGTTACTGGGCCCACTCTAGCAAATAGATGAACAACAGGAGGACAGTGCTACAGTGCTACATATACTTATTATCAATGTTATGTGTATGTTAACATGTGTGAATCAATCTTCAGTCACTCTTCACAAATACAGTGATTCAAAGTACAAAATCTGTGAGTATCAAACTTAAGAGATAATTGCAGAACCTGGAATTTCAGAAGAAATGACTAAGTTGAAAAATATTATAGAATTGTCACAGAAAAGCAGAGGACTTCATTTAGTATAGAATATTTGATTTCAGCAGAGTAAAACTTTTTCACTGTTGTACCTGTATCATGATGGTCTCCATTTTTTGTTTTTCTGTTGAGCCAATTTTTTTTTTTTTTTTAAGATTCTTCATGCTCCTGGAACCAGTTTGCTTGTTCGGAAGAAAAATGTATTTCTCACCACTGGATTTGTGATGGAGAGGATGACTGTGGAAATGGCTTAGATGAAAGTGATAGCATTTGTGGTAAGTGTTTCTTTTTTGGTTACTTACTCACTTATAGGCATGCAATATATGTGTATATAGACTCTCAGTTAGAGCATACATAAAAGTTTACTTTCAATCCATTAAACTTAACATCCAATTTACAGTATTTTGTACTTATCCTGAATATTGATAAAATTAATGCATTATATATATTTGTCCTACTCTTCAATGACATTTTAAAAATAAATAATTGATATAACCTGAATAAAATAATTGAACTTGTTAATTATTGATGTGTATTTATAGATAGCCCTAAAAAGTATAATGCTTAGATTCACACAAATCATCATAACTAGATGCTATTTGTGTGTATGTGCAATAATTCAATTAAATATTGAATTATTTTAAGTGAGAGGTAAATAAAAGAAAATATTTTAAAATTTTTTGGAAAGCTCAGCAAGCTACCGAGAGTATCTTGCCCACATTGCAAGCTACCCATAGCAAGCTACCCGTGACATATTCAATATGCCAAACACAGTAAGTCTCAAAATGGTGACGTTACTGGGCCTGCTTGTGCAAATCGATGAACAACGGGGGGACAGTGTTTGTTTTGTTTTATTTTATAATTTTAAAATATAATTTAAAATTCACCTTTATAATACTAGAGACACAGTATAAAAAAACAATTGTGTGCACATATATATGGGCATGTATATGTATATATGCATATATACATATGAGTACATATAAGTATACCCAGAGTGTCTTATTGGATAGCAGCCAAAGTGATGATATGTTGCTTTGAATCAACCACAAATATTTAACAATAGTTTAAAAACAATTATCAACTGAACTTTCTAAAAGGGTTAACTGAAGAAAACCTTGTACTTTTAAAAATTAAATTTAGGGTATTTGCCTTGCACGCAGCCAGCCCGGCTGAGCTGGGTTTGATTCCTCTGCCCCTCTCGGAGAGCCCAGGAAGCTACCGAGAGTATCTTGCCCTCACGGCAAAGCCTGGCAAGCTACCGGTGACATATTCAATATGCCAAACACAGTAACGACAAGACTCAAAAAGAAGACATTTCTGGGCTTGCTCGAGCAAGTCGATGAACAACGTGAGGACAGTGCTACGGTGCTACTTAATCAATATTTTACTAGTCTATGCATGTCAATCTTTGTCTATTTACCTGTAATATCTTAAATATCTATATGATACTTATCAATACTTTTAAATCTAAGTAGTGGCCCTAAGATATTTCCAGTGAGAGAATAATATTGTACTGCTGGAGATTTATTTGTAAATATTATAAAATCCATTCCTTTTCTTAACCTACAATAATGACTTATTGATACTGCTGATTTTTCGAAGTGTATACAACATAATAACCTCTAACTTTAAACAAGATTGAATTCTCCCACATTTGAACTTTCTGTTGTATACCTTATCTATAAAGAGATGCAATATATATATATATTTTAGAAATACTTCTGTCTACTAAAATGATAAATGTGTAGTATATAAATAAATTGTTCTCTTTCTATGTTCTGACTCTTCTCTATCCTTTCTTATTTTTCAAAGTGCTATTGTTATATCTACACATATCGATGACCTGATTTATTTTTAGGGAAAATGATAATTGGGCATATCTTTCCTTTGTCAAGGCAGAAGTCTTTTTAACTTAATACAAGCTACATTTTATTTACTACTAAACTGGAAGCACATTTTTAAAAATGGGCCTGAGTGATAGCACAGGGGCTAAGGTACTTACTTTGCACTCGATTGACCCTGGTTTTGTGCCTTGACCAACACCAAAAGTGATACCTGAGCCCAGATCCAGAAACTGGAGTAAACCCTAAGTACATATAGGTGTGACCCCCAAAACCAAAAATAAACCAAAGCTAAAAAATGAAATAAAAATAAGCTTCAGACCATATATTCCTCAATTAGTTAAATCAGATGATTCCTCATTTAAAGGATTTTTTCTCAGTTGTTTTCAGCATTTAGCATACAAAATATTCTATTAAAATGTATAAAAAGGTATAATAGTAGTAGTAGTAACAGCAGCGCCAGTATTTTGATTTGGTTTTAGAGTTACGTCCAAGGGGTTCATGGGGCTGATTCTAGTAGTGCTCAAGGCCTCAAGTAGGAACTTGGATTGAACCTGGGCCTTCTGCATGCGAAGCATGTACTCCAGTCTTTGAGCTATATCAGATGAGCTCTGAAATATAGAATCTTAATATCCTGATGTGACATGAAATACTTAATACCTGATGTGACTCCACATAACTCTAAATATCCTGATGTAACTATAAACACAATCAGGTTTTTGTCTGTTGTTCCTCATGATATTATACTTTTTAATTAACTTGCGATAAGAAAATTCAATATTTTCATGATGTACAGGGATTTTTTTTTCTATTTTTCCATACTATCATAAAAATAGGCTATTTTACTTTACAGTCACATTACATGATTTAGTATAACAGAATACTTCTAGAAGTGGGGATTTTTAATATTGTAGTAACTTTTTCCTAATAACATTTCGGTGTGCATTATTATAAACCAACTTGTCTATATATATCACCACATTAAATTCATCATTAAATTTATCCTATTTGTCAATATGCATTTAATCCTTTTTTTATCTGATTTACTCCTTTAGCTCCTGTTTGCTAATGCCAAGTTTCATCTTGGAGTCATAGATAAAAGTAGCTTTACTTGTTCATACATTTTTTTCTATTTACCATATATAAATGAAATTCACTCTCCTTTTGGTTTTCTTCACTAAGAATACTTGTTTTTATTATAAAGGAAATTTTTAATTCATTAAGTAATAATCCATGTCTAAGTACACAGTGGTTCTGAGTTACTTGGTCTCTGGGGATTTTATTTTGTAAACCAAAGTTTAGAGCAGCTTCATCATTTGCTAGGTGAAATAGGAGACATTCATAAACATTCATGCATTTACTAGAGGTTACTCAATGATGATTGAGACAGGACCATAGGATTCTGAAATATTTGATCAGTAGAATGGTAATTCTTTTTTTTTTTTTTTTTTTTTTTTTGCTTTTTGGGTCACACCCGACAGAGGTTACTCCTGGATCTGCACTCAGGAGTTACTCCTGGCGGTGCTCAGGGGACCATATGGGATGCTGGGAATCGAACCCGGGTCAGAAGCATGTAAGGCAAACTCCCTACCTGCTGTGCTATCACTCCAGCCCCTAGAATAGTAATTCTTAGCAAATAACTTTGTTGAGTGTGTTCACAAGATGAATCTGGTAGAATTCCTTTAGTTTGTCGTCCTCTCTCTTGGGATTTATTTCATGAAGAAAGCAATGTGTCTCCAGATGGCACTGGTAACTATGGAGTGAAGTCATGAGGTTTTTCTTTGACCCATTTTCTTTCGAATTGACTATTATGTTTTGGCATGCTCTTAACACAGAATCTGTTGAACGCTATCAAGGGAGCCAGAAAATTAGCTGCAAAGAGCCTTATGCCATTTTATAGCACAAAGTATCTTAGTGATTATCTAACCCTGTCCCTCGTTTCACAGATAGTGGAACTCAGATGGTAGGCTTCTCAAGGTCATAAATAATTAAATTTCTCAACAGCCAAATCGATGTGATATCTATTATGTCTACCTTGAGATTAAATTGGAATGTTAATAAAGTACACAAGGAGTTTTAAGTATATAAATATTCTTTAGAGGAAAAGATTGTTGCTTTTTTAAAAAAATCTCAAGCTAAATACAAAAATATTATGGAAATTAAAGTACTAATTGAGAGTATAATAGTGAAAGAATATTTTATGTTCTTATGCTAAGTATGAAAATGTAAATAAGAAAGAATAAGATGAAATAATTTTCACAGGAAGATAATTTCATTAGAGAGGCACTAAAGGCATAATAGGAGCAGGTAAATTCATATCTAAATGAGAGCAACATTTATTTAATAGATTTTTTATGATGTCTTCCACTAATAGATATATTAAACCCTATTCTATTCAAGCACTGATCTTCAATTAAAAGAGCAAATCTGAATAACCTGGGGGACTTTTCAATAATCACTTTCCATCCTGTGTTCCAAGTTAAAGTATTATGTCATGGCAAGCATGTTTCAGTTGGGAAACATCCTCAGAGGATTTTGTTTGGTTACGTTTCCAACTCCCTTGCCCCCAGTCCATTAACCATCTTGCAAGGGAGTTCTTTTTCCCTCATGACTCTATGCCTGAAAAGTAAAATTATACTGAGAATCCAGCTAAAGATATTTGATAATTATATTAAATGTTTGAAAAAGCACATCTTAAATTATTTTTGTTAGTCATATTTTTCTTTCTAGAGATATTAGCATTATTTGACTGATTCTAACATATTAAAGCATCTGTTCTATGAATATCTTTTGTTCACATGAAAGTGAGAAAAATAAAACAAATAGTGTTTTATTTGTAGATCATGCGTTTTACTAACTCAAAATTTTACATAAACAACAGACAACTAATTTAAAATGTAAATCTGTACACACGTGCATTCTCTATATGTATACATATGAATGCGCATTTATAGCTACTAGAAAATATCATTAAAGAGAGTCATTTTCTAGTTTTGTATGATTTCTCTATGACCACCAGGAAAAATAAAGACAAATACCCTGTGTTCTTTTTGGTAACAGCCATAGTCAATAAGTTTTGTTTTGTACTATACTTTTGAAAAGCACTATCAGTTAATAGAAGAGAGAACAGTAGATTAGATTCTGCTTAGTAAGCATAAAAAAGGCAAAAGATGTGTACATATATTTTTTTTCTTTCAACAACACAAAGTGGAAAGTAACCATAATGACATTTGAGATGAAAAGGAGGTGTTTGGTACATATATGGAATGTGAATTGCTAAAAATGACTGTGCAGCCCCCTATTCGCCCCCACCACCCCGCACACACCTAAAACACCTATACTGTTGAATTATTGTAGTGGTTACCTGAGGGAAGTCGCTGGGAGAGGGATTACAAAGAGGTATCTCTTTAGGTATGGGGATGTGCTAGAACTTCAGGGTTGGATGTAACTAGTATTATAAATACAGAGGTGCGAGATATATTCTTGACATCCCATGGTTCTGTAAATGGCTGACAAGTTTTAAGAAATGTGAAGTAAAAGAGAGACTTGCTTCTAATCAGTTTTAAGGTTCTAAGCTCTGTATTTGGTACCCTGGCCATCTTGAAACTTTCTGCAAACTTTTCAACTGGCCTGATCTTCAACTTTTTTTTTTCTTCTGTGAAATGAAACTAATAACAGTTCTGCTGATTGAGATTATTATGAAAATTAAGTGAGTTAATATGCTGAGTATATAACTGAGCTTTTAGATATAGCAATCACAAAATACTAAATGTAATATTTTGAATGGTTTTCAAAATAGTGTCAGACATTTCTATTGTGTTCTATGTTTTGCTACAGTACAGGGTAAGAGGAGTCGGTGAGTGTTTGAGGCACACCATGCCATACTCTGTATTTATTCCTTACTTTGATGGTCCTAACGAAACCATATACAGTTCTAGCATCAAACTAGTGACATTAGCCTGCAAGACCAGTGCCTTGACCCTTATACTATCTCTGGCCCAGTTTTGCTGTTTTAGAAGAAAGCAAACCCCTTATTATTTTCTACACGATGTTAAAACTACAACGCTTGCATTCAGGAAGAAAGTACAATTGGAGTGTAAGAAGTGAACATATCTTTAGGAAAAGAGTAATATTCTACTATAATCTCTGCTTGCCAGCAGCTGTCTTCTGCTTCCCTTCCTTTCTATAGGAAACCTAAATGACAGGCCTTTCCCTTAGGACACACAGTGATCTCAATGACAATTTTTCTTTGGGTCTCAGGTTCCATCACCTGTGCTGCTGATATGTTCAGCTGCCACGGCTCCCACGCCTGTGTACCGCGACACTGGCTTTGTGACGGTGAAAGGGACTGTCCAAATGGAAGTGATGAACTCTCCACAGCAGGCTGCGGTATGAATCTATGCCGGGGTTAAACTCAAATAAAAGCTGTGATGATGTCCTCAACTGTATTTTTGTTTTTGTTTTTGTTTGTTTCTTAAACAGTAATTACCACATCCCTTTTTTCTTTTTTTCTTACTGACCCAAGTACTGGGTTCTTAAGTTGTGTCAGGGAAATCGGAGGTTGGAGTAAGGGAGTGTTGTCAGGATAGAAATTCAGCAACCTCCCTAACTGCTGTTCAGAGTGTTATAAAGGGATTTATCAATTTACTTCTAAGATAGTGCACTTACCTAATGTATGTGAGTGTAAAGGGCTTGTTATTATTTTTAGTATCCCCTACTCCTTCCCCATAATAAGGACTTTTGGGTTCTCCATCAGAGATGCTCTGTACATGATCACCATGTTCCAAAATATCTACTGATCAGAAGGTCAGTAAACACCTATTAGTCCTATGGATAGGTATTAACCTTTGGGTCAGGTAAAAATAGTATAGATAGAGATGAAATGAAGCAAGAGGATTAAAGGAATACTTCTGTAGGTCAGATAATTTGCTAAGTTTCTGACTTGGTCACCTCAGGAAATTTTCAGAGAATTCACTCATAGCAAAAATTTATATAAATATCTTTGCATGATCAGAAGTATAAAAAGATTGGATATTTGAATGCAGGTCCCAAGGTCACATAGATGAGCTATTGAGCCGTGCAATTTATCAGAAACTGTGCTATGAACTCGGCTCATTAAAATAAATTCTGCCAATCATCCTTCCAATGACCTGTCTTCAGGTCTTTAAAACTGTATTTGGAACCCTAATGCAAGTGTGTGTATACATGAATGAATGTAAATGAAGCACAGTTAAAACAGAGAAGGGAAAGGCAAACTTTGACTCAAGCTAGTATGCACAAGTCTCGTGTTATTATAGGATAATTCGTTTTGATCTTGAAACTGATATGTGTGTCTGTAAAGGTCAATGGGGCCACTGAGGGCTACATAATATAGGATTATGCATCAATTCAAAGATCCAGATGGTCCCAGTATATTGTTGCTATTGTAGCAACTTAACACTCTGGGAGGCATATTAACACTCTTGGACCACATGGGTGCTATTAAGTAAATTATGCTAAAATACAACAAATTGCACTCAAGTGACCTGAAAGTGTTAATGCCAAATAAGCCTCTATTGCTTAATGTTTTAAAGAATAATTCACTTATTAGGATTGGCATAATTCACTAGAGCTATATAAACTGTTACACAGTTCAAAGTTAGAGGAGTTATTAGTAACTTAGTTTTAATTTGACTATAATGGGCATTTCTAATGTGACTCCTATGCAGCAGCTATAATGTTTTTGAAATAATAGTATTAAAAATAAATTGCACTTGATTAAATCCAAAGATTCTTTTAGTGTTAGCCTATTCATGTCTCTATTTCAATTATTAATGCATTGAAAGCAGACAGACATCCCCTTTCTTCTTACAGTCTAGAACTCTGTATGAATAACTATAATAATACTTCTTTTCCATCAGAATGCTATATAGGAATAAATAATTGGTCAACACAAGAAATATAATGTAAAAAATCATGGGAATCACATAATACATTTTAGAAAAGTTAGTAAAGTAAGTAAAGTAAAGGCCCTCCCGTTGATCATCGATTTGCTCGAGCGGGCCCAGTAACGTCTCCATTGGAGACTTCGTTGTTACTGTGTCTGGCATATCGAATACATCACGGGGAGCTTGCCAGGCTCTGCCATGCGGGCGAGATACTCTCGGTAGCTTGCCGGGCAAGAAAAGTTAATTGAATCAGAAAGAACGTAGAGATAACTTCAATAGAAGAAAATGCCTGCTAAAGAGCACGTAGGATTCTACTGAGTACCAGGAATAGGATGATCAGCTTCATATTCCTTATATAGTTCTCTTAAAAAAATTTATCGGATCTGCTGATGTCATGGAACATTTCATCCATGTTTTATCCCATGTATTTTATGGTTTTAGGTCTCACATCCAGGAACTTTAATCAATATGAAATTTTTTTGTGTGTCTGGAGTTAGAGTCCTGCAGTCTCATTCCTTTGCAAGTGGTAGTCCAGTTTTCTCAATACCACTGGTGAAAGAGATTTTTCCTTTCTCCATACTATGTTCAGACTCTTTTATCACAGATTAAATACTTAGATGTGTGGTTTAATATATATGCATATATGCATATATGTATTTCTGAGCTCTTGATTCTATTCCATTGATCGTGTTTCTATCATTATTTAAAAACCCATACAAGTTAATATGGTTTTCATTACTATCACTCTGTTTGTATATAATATAGATAGAACACTTTCTTTAGTTATCTGAGGTCGTTTATATTTTATCTCTTCTTGAGGAAAGTGTCACATTTGGTGGTGCTTGGGGACTGTTTGCTCAGGAGAAGAAACTTTCAGCAGTGCTGGGTGGTGGGGAAGGGATGTGAGGGAAGGGTATATGGTGCCAGGGATCAAACCCAGAGCTTGATCCAAATCAAATCATATGGCACAACCCTTTTAGCAATATGTAACCCATAATATATCTTTTTTTGATCATTAAAAGTTTTACAGAGATTTTATTAAATATATATATTGCTTTGGTAATCTGACTGGAGCGATAGCACAGCGGGTAGGGCGTTCGCCTTACAAGCGGCCAACATGGCCGACCCGAGTTCGATTCCTCCGCCCCTCTCGGAGAGCCCGGCAAGCTACCGAGAGTATTGGATATGCCAGACACAGTAACAACAAAGTCTCCAATGGAGACGTTACTGGGCCCGCTCGAGCAAATCGACGATCAACGGGAGGGCCTTTACCTTACCTTACCTTAATCTGAACATATTAACTATAAAATTTTTTCACCCATAAACTAGGAATATCTTTCCATTTCTTCTTGTCCTTTTTCTAGTTTTCATTACATAAGTCTTCCACCTCTTTTCTGTTAAATTTATCCTATACTTAATTCTTATAAATGCAGTTTTTCCTAATTGCTTATTTTTCTTATTTTTTGTTTCATATAAATATGCAACCAATGTTTGTGTATTATTTTTGCAGTCTGCCATTTTACTGTAATAATTTATTACTCCTAGAAGATTTTTAGAAGACAACTGCAAATAAAAAAATTTAACCTTTTTTTTTTCCAATTTGAATTCCTTTTGTTTCTTCTTGTTGTCTAATATCACTGGGTAAAATGTTTAACATTAACAAAGTGATGACAACTTTATCTTGTTCTTGATTTCAAAGAGTTTTTAACATTAGTGGATGCTGAAATTTATCAATGCAGCCTATACATCTATAAATCTATTTATATTTATTATTTACTTTTATATCTTTCTTTTATTTTATATCTTCCTTTTAACTTATGCAATACATTAATTGATTTGTGAAAGAATGCTGAACCATCCTTGCGTCCCTGGACCAAACCCCAGATGGTCATGGTGTATGATCTCCCTTTAACATATTGTTGAACTTGATTTGCTTATGTTTTGTTAAGAATTTTAGCCCATATCTTTATCAGAAACATTCATCTGTAGTTGTCAATTTGTGTGTGAGAGAAATAAAGAAAAGGAGACGAGAACGAGAAAAACAAATTATCAGATCAATTTTATTATTCCTTTTAAATATATAATGAAAAAATGCACCAAGAAAGTAAAGAGTGTTAAGGAGACAGATAAAAATGACCTAGGAACTTTATTGAAAAAATTTATTTTTACCTGTAATTTACAATTATGTATATCAGATGATTGTTGCTTTTACTTCCTCTTTAGGTGATCTACATTGAATTTTCACATTGTATTAGCTTTTAGTGCAAAACATAGTGATTTGCTATATGTGCATAATAGAAATTGATTATAATAAGTCTAGTTAATATATGTCATATAGCTGATACTTGACAGTAGAAATATATTAAGTCTTTGATCCTCATTTATTTATCACATATCAGAAAGGATTTTTTAATTTAAGTGGTCCCCTTAGCTCTCTGATTCTATACATATTATATTATTTACATTTGCTCTTTCTATATACTTTCTTTGCAATGTTTGCTATTTGTGAGGTATAGTGGGACTTGGGCCACACCTAGCAACGTTAGGGCATACTTCTGGCTCTGTACTCAGAGATCAATCACTCCCCATGGGACTCAGAGAACCATCAGTGATACTGAGGATCATTCTGAAGTTGGCCGCGTGCAAGGCAAATGTCTTACCTGCTGAACTTTTGCTCTGGCCCTAACTCTTGCCATTTTTTATTACATATTTCATCAATTAACCTCAGCATTGCTCTGCACATACTGCCGTATAAGTACTGCGGGCTAACCAATTGTGCTGGAGCGATAACACAGTGGTAGGTCCTTTGCCTTGCACGCAGCCAGTCCAGCTGAGCCGGGTTTGATTCCTCGCCTCTCTCGGAGAGCCCAGCAAGCTACTGAGAGTATCTCACCTGCACAGCAAAGCCTGGCAAGCTCCCTGTGACGTATTCAATATGCCAAACACTACAGCAAGTCTCACAATGGAGACATTACTGGGACCCCTCGAGCAAATCGATAGGACAGTGATTTGATCAATCACTTTTTCCTATGAATCAGGATGTTCACTAGAACACTACTTAAACTGATGACTATTTCGAAAGATTGCATTGCTGTTTCATAAATGTATGTTCCTAATTTGTTAATTTTGATGGGGCTTTATCTTCATTTAGCATACTTTCTTAATTTACTTGAAACCCCTTAAAAGTCTTATAATTGTCTCCAAAACTGTAACTTCCTCAGTACTTTTTTTTCATTTTTTATAACCTCAGTACTTTCTATTCCCATATTTCTTTCATCATATGCATTAACACTTGCTATTACCTGGACTATTTTTCTCAAAGAAACAATATTTTATTTTGATTACTTTGCTAGTGTTATAAACATGATGAGGGGAAACTCTGCAAAAGTAAAGCAATTGCTTTCTTCAAAAAAAATACATAAAAATAATTTAATTCATTTTTAACAACTGACAAATTGCTGAACGGTCTAAAATTCCAGGGTCACCCTAGAATTGTTTACTATGTTAATGCTAAAGACATTTATTACATATTTACATAATTTTTATATTCAGATATTTACTAATAGGCATATGATACATATTATGCACTTACATGTTTTATTGAATATTTATCAATATTATTAATTGTATAGTTAAGTTAGTAACTAGAACAGCATATATTCCCAAAATGTCTATATTTAAGGAAATAAAACAGATGCTCCACTAACCTTATTCTCCGTGATATCTGTCTTAGCTCCCAACAATACCTGTGATGAAAATGCCTTCATGTGTCATAATAAAGTATGTGTTCCCAAGCAATTTGTGTGTGATCATGACAATGACTGTGGCGATGGCTCAGATGAGTCACAGCAATGTGGTGAGTATACTGAAACTTTTTATGAAGTACTCACCCAGAGTAACAGTTTTTAAACATCATTTAAGTATAATGAATATGTCTCTTTAATGTCTTTATATTCTTTGGTTAAGTACCAAAAATTATGTAAACTGCATCATATTGAGGTTTTATTTTTTTTCATTTTTCAGAAATAACCATACTACTTTCCATTACAATTATAGCAATTTACATTCCCACCAACAGTACGGGAATTCTCTTATTTTCATGTGTTTTTTGGGTGGGAAGACGGAGAACCCAAGAGTGAAGGAGAAGGCTGAACATGTCATTTGCTACTTTATCAATGAGCCTTAAAGATATGCTTAATGAAATAAATCAGATTGATAAAGAGATATGAAACACAATTTCATGCTATGTGGTAAATAGGAAACTTAAAGAAACAAATAAAGTGAAACAAAAGTAAACATGTAGATTTTACAGTCAAATGAGTAGTTACTTGAATGGAACGATGTAGAAGATTAGTAGCACTGTAGCACTGTCCTCCCATTGTTCATAGCTTTGCTTGAGTGGTCCCAGTAAGGTCTCCATTGTGAGACTTGTTGTTACTATGTTTGGCTTATCAATACCTCATGGGTAGCTTGCCAGGCTTTGCCATGCTGGTGAAATACTCTCGGTAGCTTGCCAGGATCTCTGAGAGGGGCTGAGAAATTGAAACTGGCTCAGCCAGGCCGGCAGCTTGCAAGGCAAACACCCTACCGCTGTGCTATCGCTCCAGTCCCAGAAGATTAGTAAATTGAGTAAAAAATATCAATGACATAGTGATACATGGAATTGTACTTAGAAATGTACTTGAACTGAATGAAGTATATAAGCATGATGATTTATATCATAGCGTTAAAAAATAGTGTTAATATTATATAACAAATATGCTGCTATAAAACTTTAAATAATAAAAGAAATATACTTTAAAATATACCTTTTCGTGTTATTAAGGTAGGTATATTGAGTAATACTCAGCACACTGTACATAATCTTTTTAAGCTCTAAAATCAATGGAATTTATGCCTAGTAGCACTACATTTTTATCAGTAAGCACACCAGAGACATTAATAAAAATATATTTGGCCTTAAGTATTCTATGCTACTTTGCAAATTTGAATCTATTACATGATAGGTTATTGCAATATTTCAACAAAAATAAATATAAATATTTGAGAATAAATACAATTAACAACGATCAGAAAAACAGGATGCTTAAACATTTTTCTTTGCATTATCTTTAATCACATTCACTGACTTATTAAACTTTAAAATCATTTTCATAAAATGTATTTTATTATGCTAAAGATTTATATGCATTACATAAAACACAAATTTATAATAAATATACATTGAAAGCCTCACCTGAACTAGAAATATTATATGAAACTACTATTTCTGTAAAACATTTAAATGTATACAGATTAAATAAAAATAAGTCATAAATTTTAAACAGGTATATAAAAAATACTACATTGTATTATTTCCATTGTCCTACATGCTATTGAACAAGTCAATTGCCTATATGATTGCCTGAATCAGTAAATATTAGTTTTATGATCATTTGACTATTAGTTAAGGATTCATTGTAATGTTTTTAAAGCTGCATAATAACTCTTTTCAACTGTAAAATATATTTATATCTGATTAAATATCTTCCTACTGCTAGACAATGTATTTAGCTGGTGTGCAGATAAATGAGACATAGTTTGCACTGAGAACAAATTGCAAATAGTAAAATCAGAACTATAATATAGAATAATAACATAAATTATCAGATCAGATTAAGAATCACAGTATGGACTCAAAGCTGAGAAAACAGTTATGAGGCACTAGAGAATTAAAGCATAGAATGTTAGAAGAAATTATATGTCATTCTAGACAGTGTGGCAATGCAGCTGAGATAATCCACCCTGGACTCATATGACCATGTGACACATACTAACACATTGACTTTGAAAAAGTTACCTCAACTCACACTTCACTCAATATTTTTCTGGGTACAAAATAATGTTTGTAACAGTGGTTAATGCTAAGGATTCTAAAGAAAATGTAACAAGTTAATACCTATAATGTGCTTAGAACAGTACCAAACATATAGCAAATTATGCATATATATATGTACATGTATGGACTGGAACGATAGCACAGTGGGTAGGGCATTTGCCTTGCACACAGCAGACCCAGGTTCGAATCCTCTGTCCCTCTCTGAGAGCCCGGCAAGCTGTGGAGAAGACCCTGCCCACCTGGCACAGCCTAGCAAGCTACTGTTGCATATTCAGTATGCCAAAAACAGTAACAAGTCTCACAATGAAGACATTACTGGTGTGCACTCAAGCAAATCAATGAACAATGGGAGGACAGTTCTACAGTGCTATGTATACACACACACACACACACACACACACACACACCTATATATGTGTGTATTTACAAAATCCTGAAAGATTACATGATTAAAGAATGCAATTAATCTGTGAGGTAAATTGAAGTCACAAAAGTAAGTTAATGCTACATTGTATGAAAATATGATGTTAAAGAATTTTTAATTATTTTGATGCTGTTACCAGTACTCATTTTGAAATATAGAAGTGTCCAGAGAAATGTGTGTTTTAAAAATGCCTTTTCACAGTGTATTCAAGATATTGTCACAGAGCTGGGGAACCAAAAAAGGAGGAAAATGGACTAGAAGTTATAGCTATAGTTCCAGTGACTAATGTGATCAAAACTAGAGAAGAAATTTCAGAACGACAGATATAGTTGCAATTACATATCACGGTCACGGTCCTCCCATTTTTCATCGATTTGCTTGAGCGGGTCCAGTAACGTCTCCATCATGAGACTTGTTGTTACTGTGTTTGGCATATAGAGTACGTCACGGGTAGCTTGCCAGGCTCTGCCTTGCAGGCGAGATACTCTCGGTAGCTTGCCAGGCTCTCCGAGAGGAGCGGAGGAATCAAACTCGAGTCAGCCATGTTGGCTGTGTGCAAGGCAAACACCCTACCGCTTTCCTATCACTCCAGCCCTTCAATAAAGAGAATAAAAGAAAATTTTTGTATTAGGTGACATTAGATGGATGATGGTGTTTGTGAATTTGGGAACTCAAGAAATATAGAGGCCTGTTTTGCTGATGCAAAAGAGATATATAGTAGAGATCTTATTATTGCACATTTTAAATATAACACTTTAGTAATTAACATGAAGCTACATAGTATTTGCAATTTTGGTTTTAGAAACCACAAGTATCATCATAAAATATTAATTTAATACAGTAATATAAAGGTGACATTCAAAATATAACAAAGAATGAGAAGTTAACAATGCAGAAACAATAAAAAACTCAAGTTAGATTTTCACCTGTAAAATTTGTGGGTAGAACAGCCCTTCTTTTTCTTATCATTAATAAGAAGCCAAAGGTAGTGATAAAAACAAAGAAAGCTGGGAGAATTGACTATGAACTTTTAAACCAGAAAACAATTTCCAACTTTGTATAGTCTACATTAACTACTGCAAGAAAGTGATTAAGAATCTGAGACATTTGATTTTTGTTATTTGTTATGCCTATGAAGAATTTTGTTCATCAATTTGTTCGAGCAGGTCCAGTAACGTCTCCATTGTGAGACTTGCTTTTACTGTGTTTGGCATATTCAATACATCACAGGTATCTTGCCAGGCTTTGCTGTGCGGGCAAGATACTCTCAGTAGCTTGCCGGGCTCTCCGAGAGGGGCAGAAGAATTGAACCCGGCTCAGCCGGGTAGGCTGCATGCAAGGCAAACAGCGGTAGGGCATTTGCCTAGCACGCAGCCAACATAGCCGACTAGAGTTCAATTCCTCCGCTCCTCTCGGAGAACCCGGCAAGCCTGGCAAGCTACCCGTGTCGTATTTGATGTGCCAAACACAGTAACAACAAAGTCTCACAATGGAGACGTTACTGGGCCCACTCGAGAAAATCAATGAGCAACGGGAGAACAGGACAGTGCCAATGAAGAAATTGAGAATGTAGATGTGGAGAAATGAGATATTAATGCATCCGAGACCATCTGAAACAAGTAAGGTGAGAAAGAATTGGGCTGTCTGAGGGAGAAAATATATTGTTAGAAACAATACAAATAAAGTTTTACTGTTTGACTACAAGACATGAAGGTGTTGACTAAGGATGAGAAGATAGTAAAA
This sequence comes from Sorex fumeus, assembly GCF_029834395.1. Taxonomy (NCBI): domain Eukaryota; kingdom Metazoa; phylum Chordata; class Mammalia; order Eulipotyphla; family Soricidae; genus Sorex; species Sorex fumeus. Next base: position 25,557,730 of record NW_026606092.1, read on the forward strand.
GGGGGAAAAGAAATGCTATGGGAATAGGATGTTTTTGACTATTTAGTTTTATCTATTATTTAAATAGTTTTCTATTAAAAGTTTATCAATTGTAACCCATAACAATGGATTCTCTCTTCAAAAATAAAGCACTTATTCAGGTTTACAAAAAAGGTTCCAATGGAAATAATATTTTTATTGGAAACAAATTTAGGAGAAAATCTAAAAAAAGTATAATAATAAAAATGAAAATGTTTCTTACAGTCAGGCATAGATATGCATATTAACAATTTATGAGTTAATTCTGTAGTATCAACAAAACCTTTTCATACCTCCAAAATCAATATATAGGATAATTACAACAATTTTTTTTTTGCTTATTGCTCAATAAATTGACAATTTCTTTACATTTTAACTGCTTTTCTGAGACATAACACGGCACTAGACCTTATGAGAATCAGCCTGAGAACTTTCAATCAGTTCATCCATATGTTCTAATGGTACAGCTAACAAAATTTAGGCTTAAAAAATGTTGACTTGATTTAATTTTTTCTCTAATGGAAAATTTTAGATTATAAATACTAGATGAACAGAGATGGTATGCTCAAATATTGCATTGTTTCATACTTAGATTAATGTGTACCTTGTTTCTAAATTTATTTTCTGAACCCTGACTCTTTTTTCCAATCATATTACTCTTGATAGTATGATCTCTGTCTGAAGAGGAATGAGAGAAGCATTTTGTATAGTAGACACTGGTGGCCCATATAGTTAATTAGGTGTAGTGTTGGGTAGAGGATTTAATGACTATTTATTATTAATGAATACTCAGTAAATGAATTAGGTCAATTAGAATTTCTTTATTTCTAGAATATCGGCGCTGTAATGCAGAAGAATTTAGTTGTGCTGATGGACGGTGCCTTTTAAATAATCAATGGCAGTGTGATGGAGACTTTGACTGCCCTGACCATTCTGATGAAGCACCTTTAAATCCGAAGTGCAAAAGTGCAGGTAAAGAAAATATAGACATTTTATGCATTCTAAGTTTCTGTTAACTGCACATATATGACTCTAATTTTCAGTATGCAGAAAGAAAGGTGGGTTATTAACGATATTATGTTTTACTGCTACCATGTAGGATCTTAGTAAACTATATTTTAGACCAACTTTAAGAAATTTATCTCTGTGACAAAAACATGAAGATCCGAGGCAATGAACCTCATATTCATCGCCCTATCAGAAATATATTTCTCTGTGTATTATATTATGGGATGTCACCCATCTGTATTTTTGAAACTTCAAATACAAAAATTATGGTTTACTCGGTATTATTTTTACTTATATGAAATAAAGTAAATATCATCATATATGTATAGCCAAATGGTATATAATTTTTATTTTGCTATTCTGAAGACTGAATGAGACATTGTCATATTTCAAAACAAATTTCTTATTTCATTTGCATGTTAATAGGCTATATTTTATCATGTATGATAATGAATAATGTTCAAGTCATCAGGTTATGAGTAGTTGCAAAATCTGAACTACTTTCTAAAGCTATATTTGAGCTGTATATGTCCTTTTTATGTCCTGACTTAAAAATGTCAATGTTGTATTTTCAGGAATAAAAAGAAATTAGGAATATCTGTCTACTCCAGATTCTTATTTTTAGTGACACATAATTTTTCAGACTCCTATAACAGTGAAAATGTCAATTGTGTACACCTCTGAAATCACTTTTTGCAATATCCATGAAGATAAAAACATTTCATTAACTTTATATTAAATGCTTATTTTGATTGTTAAATTTTCATGCTCAATCTAGGTTTGTAAAAAATATTGAGCATGAAAGTGCAGTTTGTCGTTGGTGTTCTATATTTTGTGGATGAATAAAATATTTCTATAAAACATTATAAATATATCATATTTACTATACATTTGGTACATAAGTTCAAAATTTGTGAATGCTTTCAACAATCAGTAGTAAATAATAACATGTCCTTTATGTTCCATTTGTTTTATTTTCTTTCTTCCAGAACAGTCATGCAACAGTTCATTTTTTATGTGCAAAAATGGCAGGTGCGTTCCCAATGGAGGGCTTTGTGACAATAAAGATGACTGTGGTGATGGCTCAGATGAGAGAAACTGCCATATAAATGAATGTCTTAGTAAAAAAGTCAGCGGATGTACCCAAGATTGTCAGGACCTTCCAGTAAGTTATAAGGTATGTACTTAGAAATAGCAAATCGTATTCTGCCTTAGCATCCGAGATAATAAAATATATTTAATTTAACACAAGTGTAATGCTGAAAAAGTATCGATTCTCAGGGGTAGACAATTAGTAGAGTAACAAAGCATTTGCCTTACAAACCTGGGTTCCGCCCTTGGCATCTTGTATGAATCCCCAAACCCACCAGAAGTGTTCCCGGAACTCAGACCCAGGGGTAAACCTAGAGTACAGTGTGGTGTGACATAAAAAAAAACAAACTAAAGACAAACAAACAAAAGTATCAATATTATTAGGTAAACTTGTAAAAAAGTAAGATATAATAGTAACACAGCATAAAATTGTGAAAATAATCCAACTAAACAAAATAAATATGTTTAATATACTATAGTAGAACATAAGGGAATATACAAGCATTTTAAGAAAAGTGTTTAGGGGTTAGACTGCTATGTTAATAGTGGCATAAATATGCATGCAACTCTTTACTTCCCATTTCATCTTTCATTCTCATGCATCCTTGAGGTGGAATAGCCTAATCACTTATTTATCACACATTGGAGATTGAAATATTTTTCACATAAACCAGAAGAAAAGAGCAAAACACATGAATTATTAGGAACAGTTGGAGGTATACCAAAATAAATCATGCCCAGCATTATAATTGGTTTTCATTAGTCCTGCTTCCTGGAAAAGGGTGGTTCACTAATGAAATTGACAAAGAACTTTTGAAAACATATTTTAGTATGTGGAATGGAGGGAAAATAAGGAAAGTACTTAAAATTTAAGTAATGTTCAGTCTAATACGAATTATATAAGTGATTCATTTGAAAATCAGTATGGTTAAGTAGATCCCAACTCATATAAAACATTTAGGCATCTTTATACCAGTTTGAGTTATACAAACTTTGATTTTATTCTGAGTTCTGTAATGATCAGAACTCACAGTAGACATCTTGCGTATCTATGGACACTGCGTATTTGTCAAGATTCTTAACCAAATTCTGATATATTCTTTCACTTGGCACCTTATGGCAAACTAGTTGTATTTAATTGTAAATTCAATCAGCCAAATAATTTTCAATTTTTAATAAGAATTTCCATAAATAAAATCTTTGCATGCAGGTGATCAATTTGATCCCCAGCATTGCATAGGGTCCCCTGAGTAAAGGCTGGAGTCATCTCTGAGCTAAGGGCCAGGAGTAAGCCCGAAACACCACCAATTATGACCCTAAAATAAAATAAAATGTCATTTTATTTTTAATTTAAATGTTATTATGCTAGTTCAGGTAATATCACTGCAAAAACTGTTAGTGTAAGTTTCTTAATTTGAATATGGTATTAAGAATTGGGTAAAATGAAGGATTAAGACACACAGGCACTCATTCAAAAATACTATTATAGGTGAAAGAAAAGAATTAAAATTATCTAGGACAGTCTTAATAAGTATGAATCAAGAAATTAATTTTGGCAATAAACATGTTAAAACTAATTGAAGCAGATAATATATTATTGGAGACTTGCATATAATCAATATAGAAATATTTCCAGAAAAATCAAGGAATGTATCATAGAATTATTATTGATACGTAGTTGAAATTTTAATTAATAGATTTTAAGTAATTATTTTGTTGTTAATAGAAAATTTTGTATTCCTTGCATGTGAAATTGTGTATATTAAAAAAGTATATAATATCAAATTCATATTTCACATAGGATCTGTATCTATATATCGATATAAAATATAAATTTAATATTATATATATTTGTATATCCCCTGTATATTTTTGAAATGCCATTGCCTTTGTGGTAAAAGGTATTAATTATCAAATATTAAATTATAACCTTTTTACACAATATCAAAGATGAATTTGAATACATTTTAAATCCCTGTAAGAAGTATTTGTTCCATAAACATATTTGGCAAACTTTTTTTTCAGAACTATATATTACCAATAAAGCCATACGAAACATATTATTTGTTGTTTTCTAAGATTTATTATTTTTTATATTATTTGTTTTGTTTGGACCACATCCAGCAGTGTTCAGGGTTTACTCCTGGTTCTATGCTCAGAGATCATTCCTGACAGTCTCAAAAGACCATATGGATTTTGCGGATGGAACTTGGGGCCAGTTGCATGTCAGACAAGTGTTCTACCTGCTGTACTATTGTTCCCATCCCCAACTTTCTAAGATTTCTTATACAAAATAATAGTTGATTTAGACACTTTAAATATTAACATTTTCCCTTCACTCTTCTGAAGAAGAGTTACACTTTAATGAAGTGTAACTCTTGTTTCAATGAGACAAAAGTGTTTAATCAATCATAAGTATGTCTGGATGCATATATATGTAATTTGAGAGAATTTCACATAATGATGTCCCTTAATTCTGTATACATAGCACTGGGAAGAACATAGGAGCTAAATCTCTTGCCTTTTCTCTTGCCTGCCCCAATTAGAATTCCTGACATGTGGTTCTCTGAGCATTGCCAGGAATCATTCTTGAGCACTGAACAACAATAGCTTCTGAGCACCTCTGATGTCACTCAAAATCCCTGCCCATAAACCAATCAATCAATAAATAAGGACACATGACAAATTAATGAACATTACATGTATTAGGGGAAATAAGACAAATACAAATACTTAGAGTATAATAATAAAAACAAATTTTATATACAGGTCCCAAGTGCATATTTTACAAATTATGTTGAGATACCTACATCCAAATATGTTATTTCTAGGGGTCTGAGCAATAGTACAGTGGATAGGGAGTTTGGCTTACAAACAGAGCAAAGCCAAGTTCAATCCCCACCACCACATATGGTTCCCAGAGCCCCACCAGCATTGATCCTTAACCACAGAGCCAGGTGTATATCCCAAGCACCATTGGGTGTGGCCCAGATAACAGAACAAAGTTATATTTATGCATATGTTATGAAAATTTGTTGTTAGGAAATGGAGAAAAAAAGGCTGTGTACAACAAAATGCATATTTATTTTAGGAGAACATTATTTAAATGAGGGGTATATTTATCTAAGAAATGGGAAAAATGATACAGAAACATACTATTATAATATCAAAATATGACAAGTATTTTAACTTCAAATTTTCAAATATAAATTGGTTACAAAACCAAAATTTGGATCTTATGGTCTGTGAACTATTTGCACATTTGCTATAAAATAAAGCAATACATTTAACTGTCCAAAAGGGAGTAGTAATATTAAGCTAAAGTGAGAATCTTATTCTGATAGAAATATTGATTTGCCATGCACAAATGAATGTACTTCTGGGAGAGAAAATTATATTTTACAAATAAAATAATTTTTATCAAATATCACTATAATATTTATCAAATATCACTTCAGAGAATTTTTCCTTTTGAAAGTAATAATGTAAGATTAGGCAACTGTGTATCTTTCTGGTAGCTGTATACTTCTATATAGAATTAATGTAAGGGCTGGGGAAATAGGTCAAGGATTCAGATCATATGCCTTGAATACCTTTGCTCTAAGTTGTACCAAGCATTGCAAGGCCTTTATTTTTTTCTTTTTCTTTTTTTTACCTGAACTATAAGTACGTTAGCATTGCAAGGCTTTAACAAAACTCTTGCAGTTGGATGAGGTGCCCATCAGCATTCCAAAGCATTCCAAAGCATGAGCAGCACCATGTCATCAGACATGAGCACCCAATCATTGCATCTTATTTCCAGGACTAATCATCTGACTAATCATCAAAATTTGAAATAGTTCTTAATAGAAGTATTAAAATCACATTGAATATACATAATTTTGTGTAAAATCTTAATTATTGAAAATAGTCTTTCTTTTAAATAAATTATATTCTTTTATCTTTAAAGATGAAAATATTTATTTTTTCTCTTTCAAGTTTTGAAAGTTATGCTTGTAGAAATTTTCACATATTTTTATTATTTGGTACAAAATATTTTTTGAAAAGAGTTAATAATTAGAGATAAAATTATTTTATTTTTTATTAAGAACATTTTTAAAACTTACCATAAATGTTCTAATTTAATGTTATGCATATGAATATTTGATAACATTTGCCAAATTTGCATTAAATAAATTAATTCCTTCTCAAATGTGTTTTCATCAATTGAATATGGTAATTTCATAGATCTAAACCTTGCTATTCAAAGCATTTTTCAGCAACTTCATTAAAATGCGGACATTTTATTACTTTTATAATTCTTTCAGAGGAATTAAAAATTTTCCACAATTTTATTTTTATCTTAAAATATGCCTTGAATTCAACTTTTTATCTTGTATCTACAAATGGATCTTTGACTTAACTAACAGCATGATCACAAGTTCTAATTTTTAGTCATTTGCAGTATTACTTCTTGCATTCTCAGTTCTAATTTTTTGAGATGATTTATCTTCAAACTATGTCAAAATAAATATGACTAAACTTATTATTGTGTGCACTTTTAGGTTAACATTTTCATGTTTTACATTTCCTTCAGGGCAATGGAGCAATTGCCAACTCCCTTAACTTTCTAACTGAATTATAGGCTGAATCTTCAAGGAAAGTAATTCATCACAGGCTAATATATGATGAGGGACATTTGGGACATGATCTAAGCTGTGACTTTTGCTTTTATATTCTGGCTTGCTAGAGATTCTGGAAGTTTAAAACAGTAAAACTTGTAAGGACTGTTAGAAAAATTCTGGTGCAAATTGCATGGCCTTAAGAGAAGATACACAAGTATTTTCTAAATACTTTCCAGTGAAGTTGATAAGGCAAATCCAAGTAATGAACATTTTTTCTGAAACTGAAAAAAAATCTGCTACTTCATTATTTTTGCACATATATAATTTATATGTACATTTTCTATATAATTTAATGCAATTATATTAAATTATATATATTTTTTCACCCAGTATAAATAAAATTTGACATGTTTATTATTAATAACCTTTGGAAAATTTTCTTGACAATTTAAAGTTTCTTTTTTTTTCTTTGATTTTGTTTCGTGTTTGTTTATTGGGACCACACCAGGCTGTGTTCAGGATTTATTCTCTGACTCTGAGGTCAGGTATCACTTCTAATAGGGCTAAAGGAATTATATGGGATGTTGGGGATTGAACCTGGGTCTGTTGCTGAGCAAGGCAACTGCCATGGTGCAGGTACCGGCTATACTACTCTCCCACCTCCCTATAGTTCCTTCTTAATAGCCTACTCAATTCTTACAGATTGTTTTATTCAAAGGCCCCTTACTCGTTTCAATAACGATTTTTACTATAATGGTCTGGCCAATTATAGATTCATTTTTACAATTATAATTTGAATACTCTACTTTGAAATTGACCATAAACCCAAAGGTCTATAGCCAACACAACACTTCATCATATAGGAATGCAAATAAAAGAAGGATTGAATTATATTCAGAATAGATATATGGGTAACTATCACATATCCTTATTTGAGTGGCATAGAGAACAAAGGGAATAATGCTGAAGAAAATATTTGATGATATGAATCAGATTACTCATGTGAAATTATGTTGATTATTTTTACAGAAAACATGATAATATCTGGCTATATAAATTGATCATACCTACAAATATCAATGACTTTTGATATGATAAAATTTAGACTCTCAGCTCTCCTACTGTTTTTATCTGGACATCATCCTCTTTATAACTTTGTGTTTCTCAGAAGTTAACAAGAGATGTTTTACTGATATCATATCCTTATGAAATGCTTTAATGAAATAATATGTGAGGTTAATGCTAGTAGTCCTTAAAAATACACATCCGGATTACGTGTCATAATGAAGTTTCCTGGGAGAGTATAATGTGATAGAAGGAATTTTAAAAAAATCAATTTACCTATTTTGTTTGCAATTTTTAAACACGTGTCTTTAGTGATAGCAGTTAACTTTTACAATCTTGCAAACCTAAGTTCAATGAAGATGTTTTGAAGTTAAACCTTTAACTTTACATAATATATGCAATTCTAATCAAATCACTAGGACACCGAAAGACCTATCATTATCTAGTCTAAATGATTTTCTTGCTTGAATCATACAAAAGAGATTTACAATACAAAAACATGGTGATGATGACATGAATTGATTATGCTCATTTTTCATTCTCCAGTGTAAATGCTGGCCTGGATTCCAACTGAAGGATGACGGTAAAACATGTGTAGACATTGATGAATGCTCTTTGGGCTTTCCATGTAGCCAGCAATGCATCAATACATATGGGACCTACAAGTGCCTCTGTTCTGATGGGTATGAAATACACCCTGATAATCCAAATGGCTGCAAATCACTCTCAGGTATTGAATTGAACTTTTCCACAGATCTAAACTCAGTCACACATATGGATCCTCTATTTTATAGTTATTCCTAGTGAACTTTCTCCTCCCTGCTGCTTCCTAGAAATCAAAATTCTTCCCTACATTCATAATATGGAGATCTGTCATCCCAATCTTTTGCGTGCTGCCTACAAACTGCTGTATTTGAAATATCACCGCATCCCATTCACTTGAATTATTAAGTGCTTTCTAGAGTTTAAAAGTCCTCAGAAGTAAACAGAGCTATTTCTAGTACTGCTTTTTGTTGAATCATAGCTTCTTAGAAGCAGGTGGGTCTACGACTGTTAAAGAGATTATTGTCACAGTGCTGAAATACTTTAATCTTTCTCTTCATATCACACACACTTACTTACTAAAAAGAAAAAAGGGCAATGATAATAAAATTATAATGATAACAACACTAGTAATCAGAAATATTAGACAATTTGAATTTATACAGTGATTTGTATGAATCAAATATTTTAAATTTCTGTTCCAAGTTGCATGGGTTAATTTTTTTGCATGTGTTATTTTTAAGTTTTGTTCATTCAAAATAGTGTTTTGACTTTCCAAATCAGTCAATTCAATAAAATATAAGAAGAGACTTAAGAAAATTATTTTATTATAAGAGAAAATGGGACACATCAAATAACCCAAAGGAGTATAAAATAGTGATTTTTAAATGGTCAGAATATTATGTTACTCTTCTATTTTACAGGATTATGAGTTAAATAGCATTACTGTTTTTTCATAGATGAATGTAAGCAAAAACTTCTGAAAACATGTTTTGTGGGGCTTAGAGATGGCACAATCAGTAAGGTGCTTAACCCATGGGTGGCTAACCAAGAATTAATTCCTGCCCCCCCTATATGATTCTTCCAGTACTATCAGGAGTGATCCCTGAGCCAGAGAGCCTGAAGTATCACCTAATCACCATTGGTTATGGCCCACCTCCCAAAAACCTTTTATTCTCTCATCTAATTTAATTAATGAATACCAAAAATATTCCTTTGTATATGAATTTTAAGTTGTTTTAAATAATACATATATGAGGAAGAAAATTACTAATTTAATTCTTGTTCTATGTTTACTTATCCTTGGAATATATTTTCAAAACCAATTTGCACATTTTTGATATATATTCTTTTCTTTCCTAACCTTTGCTCAGTGCACTGCCCACTTAGTCCCATGTTTAGCAACATGGGAAAAGAAATTAAGGAAAAAAATATCAAAACCTTGGGCTGAAGAGATAGTAGAACAAGTATGGGCTTGCCTTACACGTGGCTGGCTTGGGTCAATTTCCAGCACCATATATAGTTCTGGAGCCAGCCAGGAGAGATCCTTTAATGTAGAACCAGGTCACCCCTGATCACTGTAGGATGTGATTACAAACATACAAACAAACACAATTCAAACCCAGTCAATGTTTTATTTATTTTTTTCATAAAGGATCATATAGTGAAGATGTATGCTAATTATTTATTTTTGGTCGTGTACTATATACTATAGTTTTTTTCCCATTGGTACTAATTGGAAACTAATGTTAAGTTTGAAACAAAACAGAAGTATTCCTGAGGCACATATTTTTTAATTACTATTTTTTTGTTTTTGTTGCAGAAAGGCCAGGCATGTTTCCATGGCACTATATGATATTTAAAGCATAATTCATTTATTTGCTCGAGCGGGCCCAGTAACATCTCCATTGTGAGACTTGTTGTTACTGTGTTTGGCATATCGAATACATCATGGGTAGCTTGCCGGGCTCTCCGAGAGGGGCGGAGGAATCGAACTCGGGTCGGCCATGTTGGCCGCTTGTAAGGCGAACGCCCTACCCGCTGTGCTATCATTTATTTGATATATTTTGCATTGCAATATAATTGCCACCATAGTGTTAACTGTCTCATGCGTCAGAAAATTATCAGAAGTATTTTTTATTGTGACAACTTTTAAGATATGTTCCTATTGTAACTTTTAAGTATACAGCATAGTATTTACATATACATCATATGGAGCACATTAAGTTCTCAGAAGTATTTGTCTTCTATCTAAAAGTTTATACTTTTAAATAGCATATCTCCATTTTGTCCATTCTCTAGAACTTGCTAAACATCATTTTACTACTTTACAAGTTCCTTGATTTTAGGTTTTATGTGTAAGTGATATCATTAAGTGTTCATTTTTTATCACTTGCATGATTTAGTATAATGTCATAAAATGACTGCTTGTAATTAGTCACAAATGGCAGCATTTCCATTTTTGTGGCTGTATAGTGTTCCATTATATAGATGACATATGCACATCTCATTCCATGTCAACATATAAATGCATATTTATATATTAAATGATAATTTACCAATTTTGACTACTGTTAATGCAAGCAATATACTTTTAAAGTGCAGACATCTTGTTTTTATTTTCTCTGTGTTTACACACACAGATAGATAGATAGATTCGTAAGTGAGATTGCAGAATAATATGGCAGTTCTATTTTTTTTGTTTTTGAGGAAACTCAAACTGTTTTATAGTGACTGAACCAATTTATATCCCTTTCAACAACAATACACAACTGTTCCCTTTTCTCCACATCTGAGCAAACTTGCTATCTCTTGTATTTTGATGATAACTTCTATGTGTGAAATGATAGCTCAGTGTGGTTTTGATTCGTTTTCCCCTTGGTGATAATGATGTTCAAAAATTTTGTCATGTGTTTGCTCGGCATTTGGGCATCTTCACCGGAAAAATGCTCAATTGGTTCTTTTGACCATTTAAAATCAGACTATTATTTATTATTTTTAAATTGCATGAGAACTTGATGCATGTGAGTATTTATGACTTTAATTTTTTGATCAGATAAATGGCTTGCAATGTTTTTCCAATTCCATAGCTTGTCATTTTTTTTTTCACTATGCAGAATAATCTCAGTTTCACTTAGTTCCACTTATCTATTTTTGCCTGCTTTATTTATGCTTTTTCTATCACAGGTAACATTTCCTAGCAGCTATATATATGAGATTTTTTTCCTGTGTTCTCTTATGTAAGGTTTATGGCTTTAGTTTTTAAATTGCAAAGAGCAGGACTCCCTAAGTACTTAGTGGAACATAATTAGTTATATTTTAATTCCTATACTTAAAACTATGTTGACAAGAATAGCAGCCTTTTAGCTCAGAATTCAGCTGTTTTTAGTCTCAACAGGAAGACTGAAATTGTATATTATGGGTATTGCGTCCACTTATCAAAAGGGGTATTCAACATGCAAAGGCACTTATTACTAATTGTTTACGTAGAGTATTCTGAAACATAAAGTCATACCCTGAGTACTCTTGTTTTGCCATTAAAAATAAAGGAAGAAAGTAATATATCAACTGAAAATATAAACATATATGACAATAGTTATATAAAATAGATTTGTAGGTCAGAGTGATAATAAAGAGGATAGGACACCTTACTTTTATGTGGTGACACTGTTTCAAACCTCAGCTTTCCATATGGTCCCATGAGCCCTGACAGGAGTTATCCCTGAGCTCAGAGCCAGGAATAAGCCTAGAATACCAACTGGTGTGGCCTCCCACACCTGTGGGAGATGGAAATAAAAGATGAAATAAAAGAAAATAAAAACCATATTGTTGTAATAGACAGTTTCTAATAATTCCAAATAAACCAGACAATTTTAATGTTAAAAAAATGAAAAAGAGCAAGGGATGTGTATACAGTTAGGAAGATTTTTCAATACTACCCAATTATTTTGCTTCTTTTCTTTTTTATACCAACTGAGGTGATTGGCATATTTGTGGTTTTTAATATATTAATCAATCAGTAGGGTCCATATTGAGATTACATTGCAACAGGAACTGAACTGCAACTAAGCAGAATTGAAAACCATTAATATTAAAAATCTAACATATGTTTGTCTTGGTATTTAGATGAAGAACCTTTTCTAATTCTTGCTGATCATCATGAAATCAGAAAAATCAGCACTGATGGCTCAAACTACACTCTTTTAAAACAGGTATGACATTTTCTGTCACTGTTTCCTAGTATTTATTTAATCTGGCTACTTTAATTATGTGGAACAGCTAATAAAATATTTCACAATTAGATTTTATAAAGTACTGTTCATGTATACATACATGTATGTATATGAAATTAGAATAACTAGGTTTTGTTTCTGTATATTAAGGTGGTAGTCCAGTCTTGTCACATGACAATATTTCAAAAAAGTAAATTATATAGAATATAATTATTGCAAGAGATACGCTATTTTAATGATTATGATGAAACAAAAGCATAAATTTATCTTTTATGTTATTTTTACCCAAGGGGTAGAACAATAGAACAGCTGGTAGGGCTTTTGCCTTGAATCCAGTGGGCTCAAGTTTGATTCCTCACACTCCAGATATCACTCCTGAGCCCTGCCAAGAGAGATCCCTATGCACAGATCCAGGAGTAATCCCTGAGAACCATCAGTGTAGCCTAAAAACAAATGAAAGAAAGAAAAAGAAAGAAAGAAAGAAGGAAGGAAGGAAGGAAGGAAGGAAGGAAGGAAGGAAGGAAGGAAGGAAGAAATAGAAAAATATATTTTTACTCATTACCTAAATTGCTTTCATTACACTTGATATTTTTGAAAATACAAATACTTTCTGTTCACATAACGAGAAAAATAAATTTGTGACACATACCATTTTAACCATTTAAATTTTAGAAAAAGAAATGGAAAAGAGTTTAGTTGTAATCTTGTGATAATCATAAGTTTTTAGGCCTTTTATTTATTCATTTTTTATCACCCATTTTCTTCTAGTCCAAGAGAATATTGTTTAACCTGTTTTGATATTTGATTTCCATTCTCAGATCATACATAGACATAAAATCTGAGATTAAAATATATGTTTTCCATCTTATGATAGGATATAAAGCTGTGAATAACTCATCAATATTTTCCTTTTCCAGTTTGCAGTGGAAATTGCATAAAATGAAATTAAAAGCAGGATGAGTACCAAATGCACTAGAGAAATCATATATAGTTGGTTGTCAGGAAATTATTTCTTTGGAAGTATTCAATTTGTATCTATTTTCCCACAGAATTTGTTCTGCCCCAGACAATGCATTAACGACATGTATGTGAAAAAGCACACCTACAAAAAAATGTGCCAAGAAATCATTTTATTTCTTGCTCTTCCTATCATCCTTGGCTTAGATGAAGAAATCCTTGTAGTGATTTTCAGCACTATAAAGAATATTTATTTCACTAATTTTACTCCCACATCTATTTATGAATGTTGTCACTTCAACTACTAGACTTTCATTCAGTGTGTTTATAAATTTAATCTTATTTTAAATATAAATATGAATTAGAATGTGTTACATTGACTCTTCATAATAGGATTGTTGTTTTCAATATTCCTTTTGGTCTCCAATTGAAAATAAATATTTCTCATGAAAAGTCAAGTTTCTGGCTACCTAAAAAAATACTTTGTAATGATTCTGGGTTAATATCCTTGGAAGGCCACAATCTCAAACTGTGTAGTAGATGCACTCCAACATAAAGTCACAGTGCTTCCATTCTCAATAGTCCTCCAGCTTTCCTTGTGCTTTCATGACAACTATCATATCCATGAATGTTTTAAAGGTTTAGATATTTTCATTTAAGTTACTAGCGTACCACCACTATCAACTGAATCTTACTGTTGCTCTACTTCTGGATCCTTAGATTATAGAGTAAAATACAAAATATTTTTGTATTGTTTATAAAAACTACTAACTTAAATGAGGGACCTCTTTAAGAGATGAAAAAGCATTAAATGTCCTTAGGGATTAAATTTAAGTAGTTACAATGCTTTAAATGGAAAACACATTCTTCCCAGTTTTGTGCAAACTCAATTTAATTATTTATTTTCTGTACAGTCTAATTTTAAATTTATATCAAACATAAACTTTTGAAAACTTTATATTTGTTTTAGAGTTTGACACCACAAGCTTCTTATTCCTTAAAAGTTAGATATGCCAGCCATTGATTTTATTTCATGCCTTTGTAAAAATGATATATTTATTTTCTCCTTAAAGATTTTGTTTTTGTTTTTGTTTTGTTCTTAGAATTCCTTTATTTAAGATTGTTCTATCGAAAGAGAGAAAGCCTTCTTTTGAAAATACTCTATTTAAAGCTCAACTGAACCACAAATTTAACTAAGATAGCAACAAGATTTATTGTGTTCTTAAAAGAACTATAGCAGAGTTTCAATGACAGTTTCTTGCTTCATTTTCCAACCCTGTGACTCAGGACATTTTTGCTGGCATCACTTTTGTTTTCTTTCATGCCTAATATGTTATCAGAGATTGTTCTTAATGGACCAAAATGATCTTTTCCTCTATGCATCATTTAAGTCTATTTCATATAATCAAACCACTTTAATGCATACTTTCAGATAACACATTTGCCTAGTGATATCATTTTCAACTACTGCCAATCACTAATATCTAAATGCATTTTCTATACTTTTTATTGTATTTTTCTTAGGAATTAAGAAGGGATGTGAATGATGAGAAAAATATGAAGATAAATCTGAATTCCTGTGTCTTTAGTGTGTATTTGCTAATGATAACAGATAAATAACAATAGAGATGTAAAACAAATAAACAGAATTATAGAAAAGCCCTAAATTTAGCTGTATATGTAGCTTTCTTGGAATATATTGTTTCAGTCAGAAAACATGTTTTAAATATTTTGTTTTTTTTTGCATTGCTGCAAATCCAATTCTTCACACATTCATGAAAGGGTTTTCCTCTGCTGAATTTGATCTCATTCCTGATAATGTTTTTAGATATCACTTTATCATAAAATTAAAAATTTTGAGAAGTTCTAGGTAATAGAAATAACCTTTCCTTCCTGAGATTTGTCTATCTATGATGAATGAAATATAATACAAACTTTTAATAACTCTCCACATTTTCTCAAAGTTTAAATAAGTAAAAGAACAGCTTCTTTCCCTGACTTATTGGGAAACTTTTTGTGTATCAGATTCTATTGAATGAGTTACCTTAAATATTTCTTGTAATCAGTAACAATCTTTGTAACTATGTAACATAAAATTATAACTGATAAGTTATATACTCTACATATTCTAAAACATAGCTGTAATTAGCACAGCTATAACTAATTCACAGATTTTATTTTAAATGTATACTCGAATAGCCTGGACATTAGAATTAAAAATTAATCATTTTCCTTTTCAGATTGCTCTCGAGTTCAATTTAAACAGTGCCTTTTATTGCAGTAAAATTGTAGAGAGTAACAAAATACAACTTCCTAAATTAATCATCTTGAACCAAAGAATGCAACATCTTCAACTACAGAAATGAAAGAAGCAAATAGGATTTTAACGAAATCAATTTTTAGCTCTGAAGCCACTAGAATGATTTGAGTTTTTAGTCATTATTTTGGCCATGCCTTAGGCTCTTTTAATGTTCCTCGCACATGACTCTATAAAGAGACATTTACATTGTTTGCCTGTGGGGATTAAGGGTAAATCTGTAGAAAAATGAGCAGCTTGGCAATATAGGTACATCAGAATTTAGCTCCAGTGTCTCTGCTTTTAGAACTTTATCCTATTATAGTTGACTTCTTAAACTTGAAATTGGACTTTCGTTATCTAAATTGATTATTTTATGTAGAAATAGTAATTCTACATTGCTGAGACTTGTGGGTGAATTTTCACTAAAGTTAAAGATAACTTTCCCTCTAACTGTTCCCTATTAAGTTTTAATTTCTACATCTGAATTGCCAGACTATCAGAGAGCTATAACCCATTTACTTTATTTCTCTTGAGGAAAAAAAATAAGCACTCAAATAAAAAAAATTTATAGACTTACACTGAGATGAATGTATTACTTTCAATAGAATTTGGAGTATTCAGTTTATGTATTTGGACATTACACATTTTGTACAGACAGGTTTTTAGATTATATATTATTAAGTAACAAAGCAAGTCCTCCAATTTTTAGATGAGAATCAATATTATGTCAATTTTTTTTCTATTTTATTGAATCACCATGAGATAGAGTTACAAAGCTTTCATGTTTGAGATTCAGCCATACAATGATGGAACACCCATCCATCCACCAGTGCACATTTTCCACCATCAATGTCCCCAGTATTCTTCCCCTGTCCCCCATTCCAGTCCTCACACTGCCTCTATGGCAGAGAATTTCCCCAATACTCTCTACTTTTTTGGAATTATGTTTCGCTCAATTTTTCCCACCACCATTCAAGCCTAAATACCCGAGGCAGTCATTAGATAATTTAATTTTCATTGCTCATTTTTAATATCATGAGAGCTTGCATGGCCCCAAAAGTAGCTGTGTGGTTCCGGAATTCTAGATTACAAATTGTTGGGTACCGGAGACCTCTCTGTAGGACACTAATCCATTTTGGGATTAAGTTAGGGATCTCTGGACCCAGGGCTTTTGGTGCACTAAAATGGCACCAGGAGGCAGATTGTGAGCCAGGCTGCTGAGCAATTGGGGAACCGGTGAGGGACATTCCAGCTCCTCTGCCACTAGTTGCCTGAAGATTTAGTCCTGGAGCCTGCATAACTGGGCCTTGCTTGCAGAAGCTCTTGGTTGCCAGGATTCTATCTGGTGCAGGTGGAGAGAGTGCACCTGCTCCATCTGGGGTGCCCCAGTGAAAATGGCTCAGTATGGGGTCAGGAAAGATCTCCGGCACTATGATGTCTTCCGGGACTCACTGCCCTACTTCTCTATCAATCTTCAGAAGCCTTAAGTGAATGCAAATTTTCATTTTTACTTTTGATTAGTAGTGTTGTTAGTAAGAAATATACTTCCATTTATTCATCTGGTATACTGAGGAATTTTCACTAAGTCAGGTATTGTGGTGAGTGGGGAGGTGGGAGCATCTTGCTTATAACCAGTAACATAATATTTTGGGGTTGGTCTAGTCAAGATAACTTTGTAACCTTGTGGTGACAGAAAATTCTTTGTTCATGTTTAACAATCACTGTCACTGTCCTCCCATTGTTCATCTATTTGCTCAAGTGGACACCAGTAATGTCTCCATTGTGAAACTTGTTGTTAGTGTTTTTGGCATATCGAATATGTCATGGGTAGCTTTCCAGGCTTTGCTGTGTGGGTGGACTACTCTCAGTAGCTTGCTGGACTCTCCAAGAGGGCAGAGGAATCAAACCCAGATGGGCCGCATGCAAGGCAAACGCCCTACCTGCTATGCTATCACTCCAGCCTATGTTAAACAATAATAAACATAATTTTAACTGATGAATTTAATACTATCACAACTAGAACTTAGATCCTCTAAGACATTTAAAAAACATTGTTGAGTCTATCAGAAGTGTGGAGGGAGCATATGTTCTGCATATATGGCATCTCTATTTTCCACAGTCATTTGTTTCCAAGAAGTAGTCCCCTAGATATAGCCTGGTGTCCTCCAGCATAACTAAAGCTCATGTCAGTTCCATATTGCTGGACTAAGCATCATGCCAAACTCCATAGCACAGCTCAAAGGAAAGAATAAAAGTGATGCAAGTCTAAGTCAGCATTTGTCTTATCAAATTCTGAATTTTGAGAATCAATGTGAAAAAAAATATGTTCTGGATATTGTCATCAATTCTTTACTTTCTCTTTCAAATCAAAAGATAATGAACAGCAATGAAAAAAACACAAAACAACACTATTTGGAGTCACAGTAATCTTTACCTTTAGAATAACTCATGAATGATGCCAATGAGAATTTGAGATAACTACAACTGTAGGACAAATAATGAAGTTAGCAAGCAATATGAAATACAAAGATTCTTTATGGTTTTGCCTAATATCTATCTGTCTATCTATCTATCTATCTATCTATCTATCTATCTATCTATCTACATATATTGCTTTTCCGCTCACACCTGGTGATGCGCAGGGGTTGCTCCTGGCTCATTTACTCAGGAATTACTCCTGGTGGTGCTCGGGGGGACCATATGAGATGCTGGGAATTGAACCCGGGTTGACCGTGTGCAAGGCAAATGCCCTACCTGCTGTGCCATTGCTCCAGCTCTATACGTATTTTTTAATTGAATCACTAAGATACATAATTACAAAGTTGTTGATGATTGGATTTCGGTCATACAAAGTTCAGTCATACAAAGTTGTTGATGATTGGATTTCTCTCTCTCTCTCTCTTTCTCACTCTCTATGACTTTCTCCTCCATAGCTATATTGTGTCACTTTTCTTTAGTATCTGTGAATTGGTGTGTAAATAATCTATATGAGCCTTAAGTTAGTGAATACAGTTAAAACTCTGATCCAGTTTTCTGTTTTATATTTTTGAAGTAGAAATCTTAAAACCCAACAAGAGGTTAGGATTAAATTAAATTTAAGTAATTATACAATCAAACAATCTGGAACATGGGATAAAAAAACAAAGAAGCGCCTTCACCTCTACTGAGGTCAAGAGTTGCCCCCCCCCCCCCCCCCATGAGCGGCTCTCCTGCACGGCCATGGCTCCAGAGGCACAAGGATTTAATGCAGAGTCCGGCAGCTTGTGGCAGAAAAGTGAATGGACCATGCATTAATCCACAGTACCATGCCTCCCTGGGAGGGAAGGGGTGTCGCTCCCTTCTGCCTTTTTCCCCCCAGGCAGCAAGATGGCAGACGCCTCAGAGCTTATTAGAAATCCAATTAAGAGCCAGCGCTGACGAAGCAACTGAAACCTCATGGGAAGGGGGCTTTCCCAGTTCGTCCTTCAAGCCCTACCGAGGTCACGAGTTTCCCCCCAAGGGCGGCTCCCCGGCAAGCCATGGCTTCAGAGCCACAGAAACCAATCTTGTAATTATCTGGCTCTTGGCAGAAATCCATTCAGACTTAATAAGTAAAATATTAGAAATCCAAAATTGTGTGACTGCTATTGCGGCTGCGTGACATCATATGGTTCTCATAACTAGCTGCAGAAAACAAATTATTTTACAATGCCTATTCAGCAGTTCTGATTGTTGGGTGTAAACTCTAAGCAATAATGGTGCATCTTTTGTCAAAATAATGAATGTAATCAAAGTAGATAGAGAGTTAAGTAGAATTCATCTGCCTCACAGGCATTGGACGGAATGGGAGGGGGAGTAATTGGGGTTCTTGGTGGTGAAAAATAAGTACTGGTGAAGGGAAAGGTGTTTGATCTTGCATGAACGAGACTTAGACCTGAAAGCTTTCTAACTTTTCTCACAGTGATTCAATAAAAATAAAAATAAAAATAAAATAAAAACGAAGCTTATTTGTGTTGTTGAGACAGAAATTTTTGTGGGAACACAAATTTTATTATTTTATTTTTATTAGAGCTCTTTGGGGTTTAATCTTTTTAAGTTAAGGGACCTTCGACATTTTTCAATTCATATGTGTGCTCTTCTCTGATTCCTTTATAGACTTAATTATATTTATTACATAGAAGTGAGTCTCTCTATTATAAGCAGCACCACCACACTCCCTAATCCATGATGTTGGTTATTTGCTTAAACTATCACTTAAAACTATTTAAATAATTTTTAACTAGCTTAAAAATGTTCTATAATATAATTATACAAAAATGTAAGTACATGGTGTAGGGAAAATGCAATTTGGTATATATAGTTTTGAAAAAGACTTGCTCACACATACTTTTTGTTATAAAAGATGTAACTACTAGGTTAAGTTTAATTATTGATATCTATGAACTAATAAAGTGTTCAAAAATTTTTCTAAGAAGTATTATTATTTTACTTTATTTTTAGGGATTAAATAATGTTATTGCTATAGACTTTGATTACAGAGAAGAATTTATCTATTGGATTGATTCTAGCCGGCCCAATGGCAGTCGTATTAATAGAATGTGCTTAAACGGCAGTGATATTAAGGTAACAAGATATTATAATTATGTAATTAGTAATATTTCATTAGTATGGTCAATTTGAATAGAGTATATTGTTGTATAGTAATTATGATACTCATAGGATATATTAGACTGATTTGAATTTCACAGATTTAATGTACATTGACACATGAAATATGAGACTTTTATCGTTGTTTCTTTACAAAACTATTTAGAACAAGATAAAATTCAAAATATTAAATAAAATTTGGAATTTTATTCTTAGTTCATGTAAATATGATATACTCTTAAATTGAATAATTGTCTGAGATTCAATTGTTGACATATATAAAAGGAAAAGCTTTGCCTAAGAATTTGTATTTGAAATGTGGGTTATTAAAATTATAGCACTAAGGATACTGACCTGCTGAAAGTAAAATAATAGTGAATTTGTATAATTTTATACATTCTGGTTGTATATTATCATAATTATTATCTATTGCCTTTAAAGATATGTCTACTTGAAATAATTTAAAATTAAATGTAGTGTTAAAATTTTCATGCTGTCCCTTTTTATATTTTATTATTGATAGCATCTATTATTGTATTAAAGATAACTATAAATTCCATTAGTATAGATTTATATATCTTGTAAATAAATATTTAATTATTATTAAATAATTGACATAATTATTATTTTTATAAACAAGTAATTATATTTGAACAAATAGTCCTATGGTTTAAGATTATATGAATTACATATTTGATGTTTAAATAGAACTCTATATATGTAGAAATCATGGAGCAATTGCTCTGTTTTATACTAGACATTCACATTGCCACTTTTAATTTTTTCTCTTTTGTTAGGTAGTACATAACACAGCTGTTCCCAATGCACTTGCTGTTGATTGGATTGGAAAAAATCTCTATTGGTCTGACACAGAGAAAAGGGTTATTGAAGTATCCAAACTCAATGGTTTGTACCCTACTATACTCGTCAGCAAAAGATTGAAGTTTCCCAGGGACCTGTGTTTGGATCCTCAAGCAGGGTTTGTAGCAAACATTTGATCATCTTAAGTTAAAATTTAATACCTTGAATGAATTTAATGTGTGAATCATGTCTGTTGGTTATTAACATAGAAATCCATTGGAATTATAACACTGGAAATCCAGTGTAACTGTAAATAATTTTTTATTTCAAAATTATAAACATAAACATGGCTATCACATTAAAAATATAAGTGATTTTTATAGGACGTGTATTTTTAAACTTTAGGATCAACTCATACATTGTATATTGTGAAAATAAGTAAAACATGCACACTTCATTGATTTTATTGCCTTTAACAGTTGGATAAAATCAGGCTAAGAGCAAGCTCTTGGTTTGTTTTTACAGTTTTTGTGATATGTATAATGCAGTTCTTGCATTTATACCACCTTAGAGCAGGAGACACAGTATTTTTTGATGATGAATAACAAGATGCACTATCTTTCTTTCTTAAAAAATTATAAAAGAAATATGTGGGAATATTTGTTTAGAAACCATATTTATTTTTTATCCAATTTTGAGATTACAAAACAAGTCATGTTAAAAATCATGGTCAGTAGGGGATTTCAGTTATTGGTTGAGTAAATATTAAAATTTCAAAGCTGGGGTTTGCTTTCTATAGTTCCATAGACGAGGACTGTTATGGTTCACTGTCATTCCTGACTGGTTTTGGTAGGTATTTCAGGCTGCCTTTTAATTTATTGCAATTCCTACACTTTGTTGCTGTTGTTGCAATGACAGTGTTGGATATATTCAGTGTACACTTTGTTGTGTTATTTACATGCAGTTGGATGATAAACTCTCAGAAGATCTTACATTTATTCATGACACCAGGGATAGCAAAAGGCAGTGCTGTCTGCACCTCAGTTGTTTTGTCGGGTGGTAGTGAGGTTTAAAATTATGGACCCAGCCCTACAAGATAGACTCTTTTCTACTGAGCCTGGACCTGTGAGTGTGTGTGAGCGGGGGCCGGGGGGAGGGGGGAGGATTATGTTCCAAAATGAACTACAGGAATTCAATCTATCCAACATGGTTCTTAAAATGACAAGTTTAGAAACAATTTGATTTAAATAACACATATATTCACAGTAGCAATTATTACAGTATAATAACTGTAGCTCTAAATTTTCTGCTCACCAAAATAATTTCACATTATACATAGCTCAAACCACTACTTTCTCTTACTATATACAACAACAATTTTATTTTATTCTTCCTAATACATTATGTTGCTGTTTTCTGGTCACTCATATTTGTAATGGGTAAAGTGTTAATGTCATGGTGTGTGCTATATTTTAGTCTCCAATACTAATTTGAGAAAATTAATATCTAATAGACAACATGCACTTTAATACTTTTTCCAAGGTAATGTTCAAGTTTTAACTTTTTATTCTATAATTATGTTCTATAATTATTGTTGTATATAGTTGTATATAGTTGTTATTCTTTTAAATATTTTTATTCCCATAGAAATCAATGGCTTGAAAGAATGACTTTTCTATTTTGACCAGCCAAAAGAGAATCAGTTTTCATAGATATTTCAAAAAATAAATGATATAAATGTGGCTCCCATTTTCATTCATTCATAAATATGTTAATATTTTAATTCACTTGATTATGGTCAGGTTTTCAAACCTCTGTCCTCTTCTTCAGATTTAGTATAACTGAATTAGGTATGCTTTTCAAACTATGCAGGAAGCTGTATTTTCTAAATGGAAGAAAAATTGCCCATTTGCTTTAAGATTCATGGAATTCCCCAGTGATAAAGCAAAACTGTAACTTAAACTGATAAACATGATGAATGTAGCTTTAAGTTTTATTTTTTCCACATTACCATTCTTTACCCATAATCTGAAAACAGTCACAATTTAAAATCAACATAAACCTGTTAGAAATTTCAACAAAAATAATGAAATACTAAATTGTTTTAGGTACTTTGACATTATTTGGGTTATGATATGGATGCTTGTGGTATGTATGTTTTCATACATTCGTACATAGTCACAGAATGAAAAGTGTAGCTTATAACCTAAAAGTTAAAATTAAGTGACATCTTTTTATAATAATATTTTCCTAGTTTCTCAGAGTGACACAATAGAATAAACTAGATTTTAACTTTTATGTGTTGACCTTTCATGTGAAAATATAACTCCAAGAAGTAATGCACACCCCTATTTTGAAGAAAACTCAATCTGTAAAGCCACTTAAAAAAAGTAGTGATCAATGTACAGCAGATTTGTGGTTTGTATATGTTTTAAATATGTCAGTTCTGTTGACCGCTGTTTTCTTGAGAAGTCTCATTTCTGTTCTAATATTTAATGAAACTGCACTGCACTGTACTGTTCATTGATTTGCTCGAGTGTGCCCAGTAACGTCTCAATTGTGAGACTTGTTGTTACTGTTATTTTCATATCTAATACATCACGGATAGCTTGCCAGGCTTTGCCATGCGGGTGAGATACTCTTGGTAGCTTGCTGGGCTCTCCGAGAGGGGCAGAGAAATTGAAACTGGGTCAGCCACATGCAAGGCAAACGTCCTACCCACTGTGCTATTGCTCCAGCTCATTTAATGAAACATAGGACAAAAACTTAAAGGATAGTAGATATCAGTAGGCTGTCTTATATAATGAGACTACATAATCAAAATTAAGAGTCCTCTCTGTATTTTCATATACTATTCAATTGTTGGGCTGGAGCAATAGTACAGCGGTAGGGCATTTGCCTTGCACGCAGCCAACATGGCCGACTCGAGTTCGATTCCTCTGCCCCTCTCGGAGAGCCTGGCAAGCTACTGAGGGTATCTCGCCAGCTCAGCAGAGCCTGGCAAGCTACCCGTGATGTACTCGATATGCCAAACGCAGTAACAACAATTCTCATGATGGGGATGTTACTGGGCCTGCTCGAGCAAATTGATGAACAATGGGAGGACCGTGACTGTGATTCAATTGTTATAGCTATAATTTGGATAAAAATATTAAAAATATTGGTAGAGATATAAGACAAATTGATTATTTCTTCTTGTTACTTTTCATTCAATAGACATATAAGTAGTCTAATTATTCTATAATCTGAGTATCTCGCCCGCACGGCAGAGCCTGGCAAGCTCCCCGTATTCGATATGCCAGACACAGTAACAACAAAGTCTCCAATGGAGACGTTACTGGGCCCGCTCGAGCAAATCGACGATCAACGGGAGGGCCTTTACCTTTACCTGATTTAGTTTTAAAATCAATGCTTTTTTATTATGTTTGTGATAATATCATTGAAATTCAATATTTAAATGAGTTTCTATTTACATAGAAAATGAGTATACATATATCCTAAACTAGAAAGAAAATTTAAATAGAAAATATCATTAAAATTAAAATGATGCTCCATAATTTAATATTTAGATTATTAAAACATCCACCTCATTTTATCACAGTAGAAAAGACATTTATTATAGACATTAAAACAAATGTTTGAAATGACAGTTTAACCAAACAAATACCATCTACTTATTTATTCAGTTTATATTTCTTTAGTAGTTAATGAGCATCTACTGTGGTTCTAAAAGCACAATAATAATAGGCATATTATATCCAAATATAAAATAGTCTAGAAGACAGGTGAGTAAGTAATCTCACTATAATGTAAAATAACTGATAAAATAGATGAAACATAATGTTTCTGTCTCAGTTAGATCCATAGAAAGTTTCTTGAACAAGACAAAATAAGATTAAGTAGAGTAAGGTGTTGCAATTCAAAGCAGAGTGATTTCAGGCAAAAATAACAAATTATCTGTGAAAGCAAAGACAATGGAGGAAGTGATACATTCAAGAAATTGCAAATAACACCTGTAATTGGAATATATTAAATATATTGCATAATGTTTGAATTTTAATATCACTGGAATGTGCAGAATAAAGAAGTGCTAGAAATAAATCAAAGCATATTACATAGCAACAATACAGCAAAACACATTTTTTGTTTAGAAAAAACACTGGCTTAGGTTATTCGCTAATAAGAGAATAATTTTTCCAGCATACAGGGAGTACAGGAAAGAAGTTAGATAGCTTGTAGATATTTTATTATTCTGAATTATTATTCTGATAATGGTGACAGCTTCCATTTATATAGAATTTTATAAAATATAAAATAATCACTGAGTTTGATCACATTAGATGCTTTTACAACTTACTGTCTCTAAGAAAGATAGTATTATTTTGATAATTTTCTTCATAGTAAAGAAAACAGTTTACCTCTCAATATTATTTATATAATGCTATACTAAAGTTGATCATTAACACAGTTTTTGAATTTTTAGTCCAGTATTTTCCCTATTGAACTTCAAAAGTATGTATCATCAAAGCAATTCGTAGAGGATAGATAGTACATGGATTAAGACGTAGCCTTTTCTGGTGCTGACCAACTGGTCTCCTACACTGGAAGTTTCCTTGAGAACTTTCAGGAGATATCTCTAACATGATTCAGGAATTCAACCAGGTGTGTTCTCCCACTCAAAAAATTTAGATCGCTCATTCAACCAGGTACAGCCTGCCCTCAGGGCTTGGGACTCTCTCTGGGTATGCGCAGCTAGCTCGATCCCCTAGAACAGCTGGTTTTCTCCCTTGATCTGCGCGGGATGGGAACTGAGGCCCATCTCTCAGCATCAAAGCTGAACGTCTCCGGGTACTCTCTCCTCATTCAACCAGGTACAGCCCGGTGCCCAGTACCAGGGACCCTTATTGGAGCCGCGGCCACTAACGTGGCCACGAAATATTCTCCCACTACATATGACGTAGGAACCATAAGCTACCCTCTTAGATGCAACCTTCTCTAGGTTAGCTCAGCCACTAGAAACACAGTAGTCAATAACTCATAAGCCTATCTCAACTCACACTGCATATCAAGCAGAATAGTAACAGTGAACGTGAAGAACTAAACCACACTGGTCACAATGGTAAAGCAACGCAAAAGCTCACCAAACTTTGTTATTGAAGAGTCTAGCCCAGAAGACACCAACAGTACTGTAGTGTTAGACAACCTCTCTGACAAGAATTAAGAAGGGAGCTACTTAGGATGCTTAGGGAACTAAAAGAAACAATGGAAAACAATGCCAATAAAAGACAAGAGGATTTGAAGGCAGAAATGAGGAAAATGCAATCAGAAATGTCAGACCTGAAAAACCTGTAGGCGAATTGAAAAACTCAGTGGAAGGCCTCCACAACAGAGTAACAGCTGCTGAGAACAGAGTAAGTGAGCTCAAAGATATAGTTCAGAGACTCTCCAGAAAAGAGCAGAAAATGGAAAAGAGACTCACAATTCGGGAACAGATGGCAAGTGAAGATCTTGATGAAGACAAGAGGGGTAACATAAGAATTACTGGAGTCCCAGAGGGACAGGAAGAAAATCCAGATGAAGAAGAAACTGTCAAAGACATCATTGCTACAATGTTTCCAGAGCTGAAGAAAACTTGTGACCGCATTCAGGAGGCCCGAAGGGTACCAGCTAGAAGAAATCCGAATACCCCAAGACACATCCTGATCAAAATGACCAAAACCTTAGACAGAGACAAAATTCTGAAAGCAGCAAGATCGAAGAAAGAAATCTCTTATAAAGGAGCATCCTTAAAATTCACAGCTGGTTTTTCTGATGAAACCCTCTTAGCCCGAAAACAGTGGTGGGATATAGTGAAAAAACTCAATGAAATAAATGCCTCTCCAAAAATACTTTACCCAGTGAGACTCTCATTCATAATAGAAGGAACAACACACAGTTTCACGGACAAACAACAGCTCAGGAATTTCATAGACTCAAAACCATGGTTACAAGAACAACTAAATGGGCTACTTTAAGGCAAGACGGGCCCCTCAAATACACCAAATTTCAACAGAACAATGGGACAAAATCCCATAACAATAATCTCTCTCAATGTCAATGGGTTAAACGCACCAATTAAAAGACATAGAGTGGCAGGATGGATTAGAAAATTGAACCCAAAATTCTGCTGCCTGCAAGAAACACATATCAATGGTCAAAGCAAATATAGACTCAGAGTCAAAGGATGGAAAACAATCCTACAGGCAAACAGCTCCCATAAAATAGCTGGGGTAGCCATCCTAATATCAGACCACATTGATTTCAGAGTCAAGAAGGTCATAAGAGACAGTGAAGGCCATTTCTTATTGATCAAAGGATCTGTACAACAGGAAGAACTTACAATAATAAATGTATATGCACCTAATGAGAGACCAGCAAAGTACTTAAAACAACTACTCACGGATTTGGAAAAGGACATCAATAGCAACACAATACTGGTGGGAGACTTCAACACCGCATTGTCACCTCTTGATACATCAACCAGACTCAAGCTTAGCAAGGAGATACTTCATCTGAGGGAAACAATGGAAGAAAGGGACTTAGTGTATATATACAGGACACTTCATCCGCAAAAAGCTGAATACACATTCTTCTCAAGCATACATGGAATATTCTCCAAGATAGACCACATGCTGAGCAACAAAACATACCTCCATAAAATTAAGAATATAGAGATTGTATCAACAATCTTCTCAGACCATAATGTGCTGAAATTAGAAGTAAATCACACACAAAAACAGAAAAATAAATCAAACACCTGGAAATTAAACAGTGCGCTATTGAACAACAAGTGGCTTAGAAAGGAAATCAAAGAGGAAATCAAAAGATTCCTAAAAACGAATGAAAATGAGGACACGAGTTACCCAAACTTATGGGACACAGCAAAAGCTGTGTTAAGAGGAAATTTTATACCTCTACAAGCATTCCTCAGGAAGGAGGAGTGAGCACACATAAATAACCTAACCTAACCTCACAGCTTAAGAGCTTGGAGAAGGACCAACAAAAGGAGCACAACCGAACAGGAGAAAGAAAATAATAAAACTCAGAGCAGAGATTAACGAGATGGAAACCCAAAAAACAATCCGAAAGATCAATGAAACCAAGAGCTGGTTCTTTGAGAAAATTAACAAGATCGATAAGCCTCTAGCAAAATTCACAAAGAAAGGGAGAGAGAAAACCTTAATAAACCAAATCAGAAATGAAAAGGGGGTCATCACAACAAAAACTACAGAAATTCAAAGGATCCTCAGGGAATACTTTGAGAAGCTTTATGCCACGGAACACCAAAACCTCGAGGAAATGGATAAATTCCTAGACTCCTACAGACTCCCAAGGCTGAACCAAGAAGACCTGGAATACCTGAACAGACCTATCAACATCAAGGATATTGAAATGGTAATAAAATGTCTCCCCAAGCACAAAAGTCCTGGCCTGGATGGATTCACTATTGAATTCTTCCAAATCTATAAAGAGGGCATACTCCCAATCCTCTTTAAGCTTTTCCATGAAATTGAAATATCAAAAACATTTCTGAACAGTTCGTACGAAGCAAATATCTCACTGATCCCAAAAGCAGACAGAGATACCACAAAGAAAGAGAATTACAGGCCGATATCCCTGATGAACACAGATGCAAAGATCCTCAACGAACTACTAGCAAATAGAATCCAACTACTCATCAAAAAGATCATACACCATGACCAAGTAGGATTCATCCCAGGGATGCAAGGATGGTTTAACATTCGGAAATCAATCAACATAATCCATTATATTAAAAAAGAAAAGATAAAAAGCATATGATCATATCAATAGATGCAGAGAAAGCATTTGACAAGATACAGCATCCCTTTATGATGAAAATCCTAGCCAAAATGGGTATATAGGGGACTTTCCTCAACATAGTCAAAGCCATCTACCACAAGCCTACAGCAAGCATCATCCTCAATGGGGAAAAACTGAGAGCCTTCCCTCTAAGATCAGGGACGAGACAAGATGTCCACTCTCTCCACTGCTGTTCAATATCATACTGGAAGTATTTGCAATAGCAATTAGGCAAGAAAAATATATTAAGGGCATTCAGGTAGGAAAGGAAGAAATCAAGCTCTCACTATTTGCAGATATGATACTATACTTAGAAAAACCCAATAATCTCCACTAGAAAACTCCTAGAAACAATAGACTTGTATAGTAAAGTTGCAGGCTATAAAATCAATACCCAAAAGTCCATGGCTCTCCTATACGCGAACAGTGAGAGAGAAGAAAGCTTTATGAAAAAAAAATAATCCCGTTAACAATTGTGCCCCAGAAAATCAAGTACCTAGGAATCAGCTTAACTAAGGAAGTAAAAGACCTGTACAAAGAAAACTACAAAACGCTACTTCAGGAAATAAAAGAGGACATGAGGAAATGGAAAGATATCCCCTGCTCATGGGTCGGGAGAGTTAACATTGTCAAAATGACAATACTACCGAAAGCATTGTATAAATTCAATGCAATCCCTATAAGGATACCCATGCCATTTTTCAAAGAAATGGAGCAAACACTCCTGAAATTTATATGGAACAAAAGCCCCCACTAATAGCTAAAGCAATTCTTGGGAAAAAGAAAATGGGAGGAATCAACCTCCCTAACTTCAACTCTACTACAAAGCAGTAATAATTAAAACAGCATGGTACTGGAACAAAGGCAGAACTGCAGACCAATGAAACAGGGTTGAATATACTGACATCTCCCCTCAATCATATGATCACCTAATCTTTGATAAAGGTGCAAGAAATGTGAAATGGAGTAAGGAAAGCCTCTTTAAGAAATTGTGCTGCCATCACTGGACAGTTACTTGCAAAAAATGGGCTCAGAACTCTGCCTAACACCATGTACAAAAGTAAGATCAAAATGGATTAAAGACCTCAACATCAGACCAGAAACCATAAGGTACATTGAAGACAAAGTTGGCAATACCCTCCATGACATTGAAGCTAATGGCATTTCAAAGATGCCATGCCCCTGGCCAAGCAAGTGAAAACAGAGATAGATAAATGGACTATCTTAAACTAAGAAGCTTCTGCACCTCCAAAGAAACAGTGACCAAAATTCAAAGACAGTCTACAGGATGGAAAAGGGTATTCACCGAATACACATCTGACAAGGAGTTGATATCAAGGATATACAAAGTACTGGTTGAACTCCACAAGAAGAAAACATCCAACCCCATCAAAAAATGGGGCAATGAAATGAACAGAAACTTTCTCAAAGAAGAAATCCGAATGGCAAAAAAGCACATGAGAAAATGTTCTACATCATTAATCATCAGGAAGATGCAGATCAAAACCACAATAAATACTATCTCACACCTCAGAGACTGGCCCACATTCAAAAGAACAAAAGCAACCAATGCTGGCGCGGATGTGGCGAGAAAGGGACACTCCTTCACTGTTGGTGGGAATGCCGACTGGTTCAGCCCTTTTGGAAAACAGTATGGACAATTCTCAAAAAGTTAGAAATTGAGCTCCCATTTGGCCCAGCAATACCACTCCTGGGAATATATCCCAGAGAGGCAAAAATGTATAGTCGAAGTGATATCTGCACTTTTTTGTTCATTGCAACACTCTTTACAATAGCCAGAAAATGGAAGAAACCTGAGTGTCCAAGAACAGATGACTGGTTTTAGAAACTTTGGTACACTTACACAATGGAGTACTATGTAGCTGTTAGAAAAGATGAAGTCATGAAATTTACATACAAGTGGTACAACATGGAAAGTATCATGCTAAGCAAAATGAGTTAGAAAGAGAGAGATAGACATAGAAAGATTGCATTCATCTGGGGGATATAAAGTAACAAAATATGAGATTAATACCCAAGAATAGCTGAGATCAGCACCAGGAGGATTACTCCATAGCTTAGAGGCCAGCTGGACATTCAAGGAGAAACGGCAGCTCAGATAGAGAAGGGAGCACCAGATAAAGGGTGTTTGGAGGATACTCCAGGATGGGAGATGCATGTTGAAAGTATATTATGGACTGAACATGTTTGACACTCAATGCCTCTTTTGTGGACCACAACACCCAAAAGGAGAGAGAGAACAAAAGGGAATGCCCTGCCACAGAGGCAGGGTGGGATGTCGGGGATGGGTAGGAGGGATATCATCCATGGTGTTAGAAAATGGGCACTGGTGGAGGGATGGGTATTTGATCATTGTATAATTGAAACCCAAGCACAAAAAAATTGTAAATCTACAACTGTACCTCATGGTGTTTCACTAATAAAAATTTTTTAAAAATTTAGATCATGTGTATGCTTTTAATATAACGTCTTAACATTAACTTTCAGTGAATAATAAGGAGTGTAAGTAAGTGTGTTTTATTTATTTATTTTTATTGTCTATTAATGGCTGGAGCAATAGCACAGAGGATAGGATATTTGCCTTGCACACGGCTGACCTGGGTTCGATTCCTGCATCCCTCTTGGTTAGCCCAGAAAGCTACCGAGAGTATCCCACCCACACAGCAGAGCCTGGCAAGCTCCTCATGGCATATTCGATATGCCAAAAACAGTAACAGTAACAACAAGTCTCACAATGGAGACGTCACTTGTGCCCATTTGAGCAAATCGATGGACAACAGGAGGACAGTGACAGTGATTGTCTATTAGTAATGCCATAGGTATTATTTTGGATTTGAAGTATATCTAATGTGAATTTTTTTTCTTCATTTTGGGAAAACATCTGTTAGAGTTCAGGGATCACTCTGGCAGTTCTTGGGTGACCATATGTTGTACTGAGGAATTAAACTGGGGCTTGCAGAGTGTAAGGAAATCATCACATTGAAGACTGGCTACATTTAATTTAAATCCTAATTAAATACTTAAGAACATCTTATAAACTCAGCACCATCATTTGTTATTTGTAAAGACAATTATAAAACAACGAATATTATGAAAGATGGTTTTCAATTTTATGTTATATATACATGGATTAAGACGATAGCCTTGTCTGGTACTGACCAACTGGTCTCTTGCTCTGGGAGTTTCCTTGAGAATTTTCAGGAGGTATCTCTAACATGACTCAGTAATTCAACCAGGTGTGTTCTCCCCACTCAAAAAATTTAGATTATGTGTATGCTTTTAATATAACATCTTTGTTAACATTAAGTTTCAGTGCACAATAAGTATACATATAATAATACTTATATATATAAGTATACATATATATATTTCGATTTAGGTTCATCTTAAGTGCCTTTTAATTTTTACTTCAGTTGAAGTTCAAATCCACCCACATGACAACAATAAAAAATATTTAATCCTTATTTATGATTAACATAAAGAATATTAAATTTCAAGTTAAATTATACAATAAATAGGTCTAACTAAATTTATACTCTGCATAGGATTATAGCTATAGCAATAGCCTACACATGTCTTTACAAAAGATAATACATAGATATGTAAATAACTTAATATGTTTTACTGAAAAGGGATTTAAGGACTTTTTTGTTGTTGTTGTGAGTGAATGAAAGGTATGCCAGGAAAATTTATATTTATTTTATTTTATAGCACAGCAGGTAGGGCGTTCGCCTTACAAGCAGCCAACATGGCCGACCCGAGTTCGGTTCCTCCGCCCCTCTCGGAGAGCCCGGCAAGCTACCGAGAGTATTCGATATGCCAGACACAGTAACAACAAAGTCTCCAATGGAGACGTTACTGGGCCCGCTCGAGCAAATCGACGATCAACGGGAGGGCCTTTACCTTTACCTTTACCTTTATTTTGTTATTTATCATTTATTTTTATTAGTGAAACACCATGAGGAACAGTTGTAGACTTACAAACTATCGTGCTTGGGTTTTGGTTATACAATGATCCAGTATCCATCCCTCCATCAGTGCCCATTCTACACCACCAATGAACCCAGTAGCCCTCCCAAACTCCCCATCTACCCACCTTGCTCCACCTCTATGGCAGGACATTCCCTTTTGCTCTCTCTTTCCTTTTGGGTGTTGTGGTTTGCACTACGGAAAATCTGATTTTAGAGGAAGAAATATTATGAAGTTTTATTAAATAGTCAATAAAAATAATCCTTAGTACAGTTCGCATTTATTTTTCTATAGTTAAATAAATATGCACCAGAGAATTATTATAAAGATTAAATTTTACAATTCAAACTTACAAGTTATTTTAGTAGGATGAAACCTTTCTAAATTTATTACTGAATTTAAAGGAAAGAAAAATTGAAGGAAGAAATGAATTTTCTTTTAAAGAAATATATTCTAATCAACCATAAAGGCAACCTCAAGAATTATATATAGCGGTTGTTATCATTAGAAGTAGATTTTCTTTTGTATATCTAGCCTTGCTTATAAAGTCCAGAACAGATATTATTTGAAGGTAACACTTTTTTCATGTGGGGTTTTCAGTAAACATTACAAGTTACATAGATGAAATCTAAAATGCTAATTTTGACATTTTCACTGAATTTTTCATTTTTTTTCAGCCTTATTTACAACTATTTTGTGTTGCTCATAGGCAGTTTGTGTGGACGTATCCCTCAAATGTTACAATTATTATGAGTGAGGGCTGGTTAGATGGTACAGTGGGTAAGATGTTTATATTGCATCAGTTGACCCGAATTCAATCATATGATTCACTTAGGCAGCAGGAGTGATTCCTAAGCTCAGAACCAGGAGCAAATCCTGAGCTCTAACCAAGAGTGATCCTAAAACAAAATATTAAATGGATTTAAATTACAGGTTTCTAATAGAGTTTTAATGAAAATATGAAAACTATTAACAAGCCTTAAAGGTAAAAATATAAATATAAAATATAAATATAAATGAAATTTAGCTACCAGAAACTAACTACATTTATCAAAACACAATAAATTATATGCTTATAGAGACTCATTTTTATCTCTCTTCGTTGTAGTATATTTCTTAAAATCAGTAGAATATGTTCATAGTATTATTCTGCATGAAGTAATAAAACAGTAATGCGCAACAAATCCAGGAATTATTTAATCATTTCATGCAATCTAAATACAACAGGAAACTTCTTAGGTTGGCATTGCAAAACTAAAGAAAAAATATATATGTAGTTACATATATACATAAATACATAAGTAATATATATCTATTTCTGGTGAAGATAATTTAAAGATAACTAATATTCAATGATAACTAATGTCCAGATTTACTTAGTAATTGGATAATTGAAATTTGAACCAAAATAATATTTCTAGGGCTTTTTTGCTTTACACTACAATTTTCTAATTAGAAATAAAAATAGTCAACTTATAAATTCAGCAGCCCAGAATCCTATTTCAAATCCCTCAACAGCATAAGGTAGAACAAGTCATAACTTCTTATGATTTTATCAGTGAAATAAAGTCATTAGACTACATGATATGAAAGACCTGTTACAGCATAAAAGCCTTCAAGTAAGTTCTTTTTTTTAAATCTGAGATAGAATAACATTATCTGGCCCTGAGACAACTCAGATGGTTGGAGTGCATGCTGTATGTACAAATTATGAGTTCAAGCTCTGGTACCACATGATTCCCGCCAGTATTGCCAGATGTAGCAAGAGCACTGCTTAGGTGCCTTGCCCTAAGAAGAAAATTGTTCAAGAAATCTATCTGATACTTAAGATAAGACTTATGTTCAAAGATTTGTCAGCACAAAATTTTCTGTTTATGTCTTCCTTTAATCTAGATAAACCTGTCATTCCTTTCGTATCCCAGTAGTGAATTGTTTTTAACACATGCTTCATTTTTATAATATATTTTACATTCAGTGGCATTGCATTTAATATATAATCTTTGAAGGCAAAATTGTACCTGATTATATGTCCCCAAATGCTGATTGACATCTATTAGATATTATGGCCTTAATGAATCATTGTCTCTAAATATAATTTTGAACTTACTTAAGAATGACCTTGAGTTTTTTCATAAATGTTTCACCAACTGACTTTTGAGTTTTGTTCTGATTACAAGACCTACATTATTGCTGATTTGTGGATTCCTATGTATATAACATATGTGATGTCAGTTGCACTGCAAAAAAGATATGGCATTTGAAACTCAATCTCCAAAATATTTCTTGCGAACTGTTCTATAATTATAAATGCTATCACCCGAACCCATGTAATCATAAATTTGGGTGCATAACTCACATGGAAGTGTTGACTTATAACTTATGAAAAACTGTAAAAATAATATATGATAAAATGTGTTATTTTTCTCAGCAAATAATGTACCAAAATATTTTATAAGCTTCTTTTAAAAATGTAAACTTGGAACTTATGAACTTGTGAATCAGAGAATTTATTCACATCGCAATCAGAAAATTTGATTAACATTTGAATCAGCGAAATGTGAACTTGTGAATCAGAGAATTTTTGAAGAGAAGGGACTATACTAATTTTGTTTGAATGAAAATTTCCATATAATTGAAGAGTCAGGAGCAAAGCAAATTATATGATGAAAACACAAAGTGAGAAGGTAACTCTAATATGCATCTAGATCTATATTTACACATTTCAATATTAGAACATGTTGAACGTTGTATGCTTATTCTCAATAATAGTTGAATAGCAGGAAGAAAACTTCAGACTTAGAATTACTTTTGGGGGGAACTGCTCAGCGCTCAAGGTGACTACTTCACACAATACTTTGGTCACAGGAAGATAGTCCAATGCTTAGGAGCCATGTAGATTGAGCTGCCATGGTCCTCATGTGTTGGGAGTTCACAGGGTTAGTTGTGGAGTACATGTGCTGCCAGGGTAAGATGTTGGGTTTGGTGCTAAGATGTCTCTCCAGGACCCATGTCTGGAATTCTTACATAATTTGTTGAGAGGAACATGGCATATGGACTCCATAAACAAAGAGATTTGATTTCATTATGATATTTATTCAAAGTGCTTTTAAAACAGGTCAGATAAAAACTTTACAATGAAATTAATATTTGCCAATTTTATGTTGTATTCTGGAGGAGCTATGTTTCTCAAATATTTCTCATAAAATATTGCTTTCATTTTACTACTTTAGACAAATGTTTGAAATAACCTATTTTAGAATTTCCTCTGACATAATTTATATGGTAGACATACAATAGGTTGTTCTGGGATAATGGCAGTGTACTTAAGCTGCATTGTTGCTAAATAATTTTATTGCTTAATTATGCAATAAAAGTGTATAATTTTATTGATAGTCACCAGAAACATTGAACACTTTAAATATTAGTAGTATTTAAAGTGTGACCAAGGAACAATACAGTTCACTTATATTTTAAAAAATCGATTCAATTAAATTTAAAGATTCATACTTAAATATTGTTCCAAAACACTGAACATTGTTCATTATCACGCAAATGAAATTTACTTTTTGATCATTTTTATTTTGGATTTTTATATGTAATAAGTCACAAGGAAAAAAGATATACATGTATTGATTATTTTATTCTTCCAACAAAGTAGGTATTTTGATTATATAAATGTGCTAGCTTGGATATCTGTTATTTGCTAGCATTTATAGTGCTATTAGGTATAATGTATTTGCTTACATACTAAAGGTAATATGTTAAAATTTTATGGAAATCTTAAAATAATCCTATTTTAAAATTGTATGAGAAGAGTTTGCACTGAAGTGTGCTAATTAGAAGCTACAATCAGAAAAGTGTCAAGAGTTAATTTTAGAATCACTGATAAAATAAACAAAATATTGTTTAATGGTTTGTTAATCTATTAACAAGATGGCTATTGACTTTTTTCTCTAGGTATTTGTATTGGATTGACTGCTGTGAATATCCTCACATTGGCCGTGTTGGAATGGATGGAACAAATCAGAGTGTTGTGATAGAAACGAAGGTTTCTAGACCCATGGCTCTAACAATAGATTATGTCAACCACAGACTATATTGGGCTGATGAAAATCATATAGAATTTAGCAATATGGATGGATCTCAAAGACATAAAGGTTAGTCCAATAGCCAAAACTTTTCAGTATTTTATCTATGCATGCAATAGCTATTTAGAGACGCAGACTTAAATTATATATATATATATCTTTACTCAGAATATATTTTATTATACACATATACCAACAAAGTTTGTAAATAATCAGATAGACATTATATACATATTTTTATTTCAGATTGTCTATTAACCCACAAAACTTTACTTTCCCTAATTACACTTTTTGGCTAGTTTTTATAATAAATAGATGATTTTTTATTAGTGAATAAACATGGTTTGATGGCACATAAGTTGAAAAAGGTCTTTGCTTACATTGATAAAGCTAGTGTTACAAATTTTATGGTTTAAATTTTCTTAAATTGAAATAACATTAAGTATATATTATTTTAAAGCTGTAAATTAAAATTATTTTAAAGTCATCAATTATAAAATCACCAAAAATCAATGTGAAATCAGCTTTTAAATTATATCAAGAAATTATTTCAAAATAAATTATATTAAATTAAATTATATTAAATTGTGTTGATAGTTAATTACCTAATTTTTATAACTGGCTAGATTAAACATAAAAATGAAAAATAAATGAATGCGAATTGCAGTTTAATGAGTTTATGATAAAATTAGAGGAGCAGAAATTTTAGAGAAATTGAATATGAGGAGAAATCAAGAAGCATATAATAAATATAAATGAAGTATAAGTGAAAATGTTATGGATATAATATTAACTGCAAATTGAAATAACAATGACAATATTTTAGTTATAGTGACTTTTTAATGACTAAATTTTATACAAACTAAAAAAAAGAAATGATTTTTAATTAATTTTAGTCATATATCCTTTGCTATTAGATGTGTTCATATTCAAATAACTCATAAAACAAAAGTTTCATGGAATATCAAATAAAGTATCCAAATTGTTATAGTATAGCTTCTCTGATTGCTTTCTTCTTGAAAGCTACTTAACTTAGTCCTTCAGACAAGGGAAAAAGGTAAGATTGTGAGGATTGCTGTTCATCTGATCTTCTCATCGAACGTGCAAATTTTGAAGGTATGAAATCTTGAGAAAAATGTGGATAATGAGATTATGAACAAAGAAAGATGGTAAAAATCACTGGTCACAACACTTAATTTTACACAATTTTCTCTGAGTTTGTGTTTAAATAAAGTTTTAAGAGTAAAAATGGTTAAGAGTAAAAACACTGAGGTATGACAATTATAATTGGATGACTCATTTAGGTGTTGGAATTCTAATTATAGAGATAAAGAAGCTCATCAGGATTCTATTTGAGTGAAGTATTATTTAAAGATCATTTTAGGATTTTAATTATAGCACAAGTAATTTGTTGACAAATCAAAATCACACAGCATTCAGCAGTTATATTTCCTTTAAGCAATCAATAATGCAATGTTCTGCAACACTCTTAAATCATATAATTGAAAGTGTTATGATAGCAATAGCTAGTTTTTCCAAATAACCAAGGACCCCAACTTTTTTAGTATCTATTCAAAGTATTTTGGTGAATGTATTACTTTCTGCTAAATTTTTACTATACCTACATTTTACTATATCTGCATTTTAAGCAATGCAGATAATTAACAAGTATATCACATTGATTTTTGCCAATTTTCATACACATCATGTTTTTAACTTAAGTTTAAAAAAAATCACTTAAAATGACTACCAGAAGCATTGATTTTTTTCTCCTTCTTTAAAATTTTTTCAGATATGTGAATAGCTAATGCTTTGGAAAACATAATGTAAAATCAAATGGATATAAATATTGGGTCTTTTAATAATGATACTTATGCTGTTAGGTAGATAAATAGATGTATCAGAAATAAATGATAGTCACTTTAACAAAATATTTGACTTAAAAAAACAAAAACCAAAATTCATCTTAATAACATTTCAAAATTTGATTTTGAAAATTCAAATTCCCACTCAGAGTGGGAAAAAGGAAAGTGAAAAAGTTACTGCCTTCAGAAATATTTTCTCCTATGACTTTCTCCGAAAGACTAATGAAAATTTCATTAATATCTTAACAAGTGTTCGCTAATATCTGAAAACAAGCCTATAACTACCTGTTATTTGCTAATGAGCTACTAATTGCAGATAGTATGGATTATGTCAACTGCTCTGCCAATGATGAGTCATATTTCATGTTTGTAAAGTGGAATAGAATGTTTCATCTACTTGTATTTGTCTTTGAGAAGTGTATAGAAAGCGGGCTGGAGAGATAGTATAGTGGATAAGGCACTAGGCTTGCCTTCAGCCTACTGGGGTTTGATCATCAGCACCCCATATGGTTCCCTGAGCCCACTATGAGTGTTCCTGAGTGGAGAACCAGGGCTTTCCCCTGGGGACCACTGGATGTGGCCTCCAAACCAAACCAAACCAAACCAACAAAAAGGCCTGAGCAGCAGTAGAGGTGTAGGATGTTTGCCTGCACAGAGCTGAGTGGGGTTCTGTCCCCCAGATAAGGTATGGGGTACTCCGAACCAACCAGGAGTAAACTGAGCACAGCAACAAGAGAAAGCCCGGAATACTGTAGAGTGCCATCTTGTGCCATATCCTTAACAACAACAAGAAAAAAAAAAAGGAAAAGAGAAAAAGAGAAAATTCTGTGTTTTGGGTTTGTGCTTTGAGGGAGAAAATGAGTCCTTGATATCAGTATTAGTATTATTTTGGTAGTTGACCTCTAATTCTTTTTAAATTATTTTTGTTTATCCTGGACTGGAGCGATAGCACAGGCCTTGCATGTGAGCAACCCAGGTTCGATTCCTCCATCCCTCTCGGAGTGCCCGGCAAGCTACTAGAAGCATTCCACCTGCATGGCAGAGCCTGGAAAGCTCCCTGTGGTGTGTTCAATATGCCCAAAACAGTAACAAGTCTCACAATGGAGATGCTACTGGCGCTTGCTTGAGCAAATCGATGAACAACAGGAGGACATAGTGATACAGTGCTATTTATCCTATTCAATATAACAAAAGCTCAATCTTACTAAAATAACAGAATATGCCAGTGATATTTAGTAATTTGTGGATATTAAGGATTATTAAAATATTTCAAAATTATATCTTTTTATGAGCTAAATTTCAATAGTAGAGAAACTCTGTAAATAGGACTTTACAGTTTAGAAATTTATTTCCCCGGATGAATTTTGACTTAAACCATACATATTGCAAAAGTGGATGTATTAGTCTATTATTATTTGCCATACGAAGACCTTTTAAGCTTTAGAATTCTATATCCCAATGTATCAGATTACCTTCAGAACACATGTTCTTATAGTGTACTTGAGAAATTTCATTCTTCTTTCTCAACTATTCTCTCTTCCCCAAAATACCTCCTAAGTCCAAACATCATAATGGGTAATTTAAAAAAACTTTCCTTAGCTTAGAAGTCTTTAGGTGTATTTTAGCCATACAATATCTCCCCAAATGCCTATATATATATATATAAAATTATATTAGATTTTGCTATAAAAGATATAATAAAAAACATTAATCTTTGTAATCATGAAAATAATATTACAGAATATCCTACATATTACTAGATAACTGCATCAGATCATTTGAAATTGTTTTGATTACTTCACTTTTTAAAATTTCTTTCACTTAGACTGTTCATTCATTCTTTCATACATTCACTCTTTTGACAAACAAACACTGATTATTTTTCCTGTGTCATTCTTTATGCTTCAACCTGAGCTAGAATGATAAATAAGCCCATATTTTTAAAGCACTTTCATATTTTATTTTATAGTAAATATATTTTATTTGGAGAGTTTTTGAATGTATGGATGAGAGAGCAAGCGAGAGAGAGAGAGAGAATGAGAGAAAGAGAGAGAGAGTAATGCACACAAGAGAGAACACAGGTTTCTCCAAGGGCAGAGAGAGGCCCTACACACATCCTAGCTTTAACCTTGAAAGCATAAAAGTACACATCTCAAGACGGGAGATGCGGGCCACACATTTGCTTCGCCATGTGGGCACAAGCAGAACGTTGGCTCGGGCAGCATACGTGCTCCACTTTCATATTTTAAATGGGGAATGAAAACCAATGTTTTTTAATTAAAATATAACTAAGACTGATATGCAAAATATCTATGCAAAATATCTATGCAAATAAAACTATGCAAAATATAAGTGCAGGCAGGAAGTGGGGATACCTTAGCTTAAATAAGAGAATCTTTGAGAAATCTTTGGAATATTAGTACCTACTCTCCATGTGGTGAGACACAGAAATGACTCTTCACACAAAGGAAGCAGAATTTGCAAAAAATAAGTAGTAGAATCTGGAAATAGTATGAGATTTAAGCAATCTGGCTATGACAGGAAGGCTTTTAAGAGGGAAATAATGATTCATGATGAAGATGGCATGCTGACGCGATAGCACAGTGGTAGGGCGTTTGCCTTGTGCTCAGCCAGCCCGGTTGAGCCGGGTTCGATTCCTCCGCCCTTCTTGGAGAGCCCGGCAAGCTACGAGATTATCTTGCCCACACGGCAAAGCCTGGGAAGCTACCCTGGCAAGATACTGTGTTTGGGATATTGATGTATTCAATATGCCAAACACAGTAACAACAAGTCTCACAATGGAGACATTACTGGGCCCTCTTGAGCAAATCAAAAAACAACGCGAGGACAGTGACAGTGACAGTGACAGATGAAGAAGGATCTAATGATACCAAATTGTGACAGAACTTACATATAATAATTTGGAATTTATCCTTTGGGTAATAGAGAGCCATTGATGGTGTATAGTTAATAGAGTGTGATTATTTGATTTGACATCAGCATGGAAATTAAAAGACCCAGGAAGAGTAAACAATTTAAAGGCTGTTAAAATATTTTAGGAAAAACACTTAATGTGATTATACCTTTATGAAAGTTATATAACTGAATAAATGAGAATAATTTTTTAGGATTAACATAGAAATATTGGCCACCAAATGCAGATATTAAGTAATTCATTTATATCATTTCCAATCATGTAGAAAAAATAGTTTATTTGTACATTTTTAATGAATTTGAAAGCTCCAAAAAGAGTGTAATTTAGAGATTATTCTTGGAAAATTCTCTTTTAATGAAAGATCCATTCATCTGAACAAAATTTTCTGTATTAAAGGAATATGAAAATGTGGTTAAATGCCATCTTACTGAATCTTTTCTTAAGAATCATTTCAGGACAACTCAGTATTTATATAAAAGAAAACTTGCCAAGAATCTCTGTTATTTATCTTGAGATATAAAATATGGCAAATTAACTTAAGTGTTTTAATTAAAGTTATAATCAAAATAAAACTATCAAATAGGGGTCAGATATATAATTTTGGGTTAAGATGTTTTCCTGAACTTAGTCTATACAAATTCTCTCCCCAAACTTTTGGGGACTTTTCTTCCCTTTTCCCCACGCTCCCTCCAAAACCTGCCCCCCCCACACTCACAAAAAAAAGAGGCTTTTTTTGCATGTAGCTGATCCTGGTTCAATCCCCAACACTATATAGTCCCCTGAG
Source organism: Sorex fumeus (assembly GCF_029834395.1). Taxonomy (NCBI): domain Eukaryota; kingdom Metazoa; phylum Chordata; class Mammalia; order Eulipotyphla; family Soricidae; genus Sorex; species Sorex fumeus. Next base: position 25,600,497 of record NW_026606092.1, read on the forward strand.
TAATTCTAGAAATGATCCCTGAGCACAGGGCCAGGAGTAAACCCGAAAACAGGAAAACAAAAGTATTTTTATTAATAATATATTTGTTATAGATATGTGTATTTGGATATGTCATTTCCAATCCCAAGCCACATCACACCTCAGAAAAATTTAGTTTTTCATTTTAGATAAGAAGTAATAAGTCCTCACCGGAATACTAAGTTATCAATTATTTAGTATTAGTAAATCTTTAAGTGATAGCATCGCATCAGAATGGAGGTAAAAAAAAGAATCCATAGGATGGAAACAGGTAGACAGGGAACCAAAAATATAAAACAGGATCAATTAAGACCTTTATTTAATTTGTTTTTACGCTAAATTTATAGCTATTTTACAATCTAGGTTGTTCTATACTATAAAAATACTATAAAAAATAGGGCACAGCGGGTAGGGCATTTGTCTTGCATGCGGCTGACCCGGATTCTATTCCCAGCATCCCATTTGGTCCCCTGAGCACCGCCAGGAGTAATTTCTGAGTACAGAGCCAGGAATAACCTCTGTGCATCGCTGGATGTGACCCAAAAAAGAAAAAAAAACTATAAAAATAATATTGGGAAAGCAATATCAAATGGAATTTTAGAAGCAAATTTTTAAGTTTCTGGTGGTTAATGAAACCAAATCGAATGTTTACCCATTTAAAAAAATTAATAACCTTTGTATGCTTCCCAAACTGAGCTTAAGGGGTTAAAGTCTAAATCTCAGTCAGGTTTGGTGAACCATGTGGTGCCACAGGTAGAACCAGAGTCAGGCACACAGAAGACATGTTCCTTAATATTTATACTTTATTTCTATTTATACTTTACATCTATATTCCAAATGAAAACCATTTAATTTTAGGATAATTTTCAGTCGAAGTCTGAGAGTGGGTTGGAAAACTGTAATGATAAAATGCTTTCTACTTATCCTTGATGAAATGATGGAAGATAAATCATACAACACTATGAACTGATGAAATACATGGGTGGAAAATCTATAATCTTGATTATTGCTTTCTATTTTAGATATATTACGCGTGGTATTTTATTTATTTTCTAATTTCAATGAAGTTTTCTCAGTCCAAGAATGGAACCATTGCCTGAGAAATTTATAATTTTATTAGAATCCTTCTATGTTCAATAAATTGTGCCTGATGTACTACATGAGATTTTATTCTGTCAAGAAATGCTACGAGAAAACTGATATTGAAGCCACAGGGATATGTCCAATGTTGCAGAATTGATAAGCGGGGTATCAGAAATAAGTATTTGTAAAAACTTCTTTCTCCCCAATTCTTTCTTATGAAATGATAATTTATTAAAGATTTCTTGTCAGCTTTTCTAATAGCAACAGTTACTGCAAAAATACATACTTGAACATATAAAGGCATATACACACAGAGTTCATGAAATCCATTAAAGAGCTTAGATAAATTGCAAAACACACAAACAATAAACACCTATAATAGCTTAAGTTATCTGTACATAACTATGGTAAAAGAAAACAATTATCTCTTAATATTCATATTTTAGGTTATTTGTATGGAAAAGATAAGAGAATAATAATATTTAAAAAGACTATATATCCTAATATAGAGTACATTTTTGGTGCAATTTGGTGTTACAATTTACTGTTGTCAGTTAACTACACCTATTTATAAAAAACTTTTAAAATTCCTGTTTAAAAACCTATATCACAGCATTTCTAAAATATAACCAGTGACCTGCTTTTGTTATTGATTTTATTTACTCCAATTTTCTCTGAATCAACTAGTTATAATTACATTATATATTTTTCTGGGAAATATTTCAAGAATAACTTTGTGTTTCTGTCTTAAAATTCGAGGCTCTGTTTTCATGTTTTTTAAATAAAATTCCAGCAAATATTTACTTAGATCAAACTTTTGTTCTGATTATTTCTTACAAAGTAAATACACTATGATTTAGTATTTTTTGTTTCCTATTAATTGTGCCATTATAATTGTGAAAACATGGAGAGATGGTTTCCTGCAAAAAGCTGAAAATATTCTTGACACAAGGTTGAAAATATAATGTAAGAATTAACATCTGGCACCTTAGACCACTCGGCCATCCTGACACACACACAAAAAGATATCTTGACCTGGGTTGTAAAATATGTATCTGTTCCCATAAGTTTTTCAGACATTTTTTGTATTGCTGAATATTTTTTAAAAATTATTTCTTTGTTTAAGAAAAGTTCATCATGTATGTAAAAGGTAAAGGCAAAGGCCCTCCCGTTGATCGTCGATTTGCTCGAGCGGGCCCAGTAACGTCTCCATTGGAGACTTTGTTGTTACTGTGTCTGGCATATCGAATACTCTCGGTAGCTTGCCGGGCTCTCCGAGAGGGGTGGAGGAATCGAACTCGGGTCGACCATGTTGGCCGCGTGCAAGGCAGACGCCCTACCCGCTGTGCTATCGCTCCAGCCCAAGCTATTTTATATAATACACTAAAAAACGTGAACTCATAACTGCTAATTTCCCTGAAAAATGATTGTTGAGTATGTACGTAAAGTATAACTTATCATTGAACTTCCTTGTATTTCTTGGACAAAATGTTTGACAATTCATTCATTTATGTTGACTATAGATATTAATTTATTTTTATACTTCCAGACCAGGATAGTCTCATATTGAATTGTCAGTATCGTAGCTCCTCTATATTGCTTGTTTATAACCATGAGAATATAGTGGAATTGTAAAGGGTTATGTTGTGTTTGGATTTGGATTTGAAAATCCAAATTTTAACTCAGTCAGTCATAGTCTAACTAATGATGGACAAGATATTCAGATCTCAGCTTTCTTTTAATGAAACAACTTAAAATATATTTAAAATGTCTTGTTCACAGAGTATGTACTAAAATTCAATGGCCGTTGATTTTGTCTCTGTGGAAATTTAACTATCCATTGAAGGCCACCAAAAAATTGATGGGGATAATAAATGCAACAGCACCCTCCAATTTTATAGAATTCTAGAATGTTTCTGTCCTAGTAAGATACAGAATTTTAGTACTTTTGAAAAAAGAAGTCCCTATCATTCACAGTTCATTACAAACAGTAGATTTCACAGGCTATTTTATGCCAATTGTATTGATGCACTGCTGTTTACAATACAATAAAAGTTAATGGAAGGGAGAGAAACATAATTCAGTTACTATAGAAATGTTCCCAAACCAGTAAAATAAATTGAAATTAACTGCCATTTCTAAAAAGTCTTAGAATTTCAGTGTCAATCTTTTTTTTTTCAATTTTGTCCTTCTGGAGGCACACATTGAATTGAATTGTATATGTTTAATATTTGGATTCCTTCTTTAAAATCTTACGTATTTTTATGTATTTTCTAAATAAAAAAATATGTAAAATAGTACCTAGTGGAACATTCAGCAGTTTTCAGCAACTTTACAATCCAGTTATGAGGTGATAGCTTGAAATTTGATTTATTCTTTAAATAAGCACTACATTTTACCTTGTTTCAATGTTTTTATTTTTATCTATATATTGTATAGGAAATAAACAATTTACTAACATTTATTAAATAAATATGCTTGAGTTACTGATTGGAATTGTCAGAGGAGGGCAATACTATTAATTCCTTAAGTTGATTTACTTATTCCTAGGACTACCTAAAAATCTTTGAGGATTCTTATAATGAGTGATACTATTTTGTATTTTGTTAATTTTTTTTATGTTTGGTTGGCACCTGGGGATGCTTAAGGTTTACTCCAATCTTTGTGCTTGGCAGCCGCTCCTAGTGGTGCTCTGAGAACCATATGCACACGCAGGAATTGACCAGTCCTAAGTCAGCTAGCTGGAAGGGAAACAACTCATCCTCTGTATTTCTGGCCCTTTGTTTTTATTGCAGAACCATTCTTTCTGTTTTTGTTGTTATTTGGGTCACACCCAGTGTTTATCAGGGGTTACTTCTGATTCTGCACTCAGAAATTACTCTAGATGGTGGGTGTCTAGAGGGGATATTGGGATGTTAGGGATCGAACCCAGGTCTGATATGTGCAAGGCAAATAAATGATCTACCCTTTGTATAATTGCTCCATGGTCCCACCCACCCCCAAAGCACTTTTAAATTGTATGAATGTCTGTCCCTCTCCTTCTGACTTATTTCACTTTGCATGATATTTTCCATGTAGTACCATTTGTATGTAAATTTCATGACTTCATCTTTTCTAACAGCTACATAGTACTCCATTGTGTAGATGTACCAAAGTTTTTTAATCAGTCATCTGTTCTCGGGCACTCAGGTTTTTTCCAGATTTTGGCTATTGTGAACATTACAGCAATGGACATATAAGTACAGATATAATTCCGACTATACTTTTTTGCCTCTCTGGGGTATATTCCCAGGAGACTAACACCCAAGAATAGCCAAGATAAGTACTAGGAGGTTCACTCCATGGCTTGGAGGCCAGCCGCACATTCTAGGGGAAAAGGCAGCTCAGATAGAGAAGGGAGCACCATGTAAAGGGTGTTGGGAGGATCCTCCCAGGATGAGAGATGCATGCTGAAAGTAGACAATAGATCAAACGTGATTGCCACTCAATGCCTCTTTTGCAAACCACAGCACCCAAAAGGAGAGAGAGAACAAAAGGGAATGCCCTGCCACAGTGGTGATGGAGAATGGGCACTGGTGGAGGGATGGGTACTCGATCATTGTATAACTGAAACCCAAGCGCAAAAATTTGCAAATCTACAACTGTACCTCATGGTGTTTCACTAATAAAAATTAATAAAAAGAAAGTATTCTTGATGCCCCAAATAAATATTCAAAAGTTTTCTAACAAAAAATAATTGTATAATTGTGTAAAGGCCAGACATTTTAAATAATACTTGAAATATATTTCAAAGGCAAAATGTTTTGCTTTCCCTAGTATCTTCTAATAAATATATCCCTAAGCTTTATGTGTGTAGACAATCCTAACTCCTATATTTAGTACTGAAAACAACATTTCTAAGAATTGCATTTCAAAGAAACAGTTATATATCTTTATCAAGTGCATGAAGCCAAGCTGCTTGTTTCCTTCAAATATTGTAGAGTAGAGTAGTGTCATGAACGAGAATATATTTATAGGCACAGTCAAAGTTTCATAATAAATGTACCACATAAACTGGGTATATAGCTCAGTGGTAATATGTGTGCTTTCCAAGTATGAGGCGCTGATTTGGTGCTGAGTATTACAAAATAAACAACAGGAAAAGAAAGTACTATAATTTTGTCAATTTTGTAAAACAACTCCACACCCATTAATAAGAAAATATTTTTTAAAATGTTTAAAATCAGAATGTTCTCATTTGACATTATTTTGTGAAAGATTTAAAAATACACAGGTGAATCACTTATTTTTATATAATGTAGAGAATAATATATTGGAGGTGATTAGGTGGCAAAAAGCATAAAGAGATAACTAAATGATGGGAAATAATTCTTTAACTCCTTAGTATTGGCTTTAATCTAACCAGAAGACTCAAATACAAGTTTTATTTTTATATTCCACATGCACTGTATATTTATTTCCTTTTCGCTATTTTTCTAAATGTTCATGTTATTGGGGCTGGAGTGATAGCACAGCGGGTAGAGTGTTTGCCTAGCATGCGGCCGACCCGAGTTCGATTCCCAGCATCCCATATGGTCCCCTGAGCACTGCCAGGAGTGATTCCTGAGTGCATGAGCCAGGAGGAACCCTCGTGCATCGCCAGGTGTGACCCAAAAAGCAAAAATAAATAAATAAATAAATAAATAAATGTTCATGTTATCTGATTTTAGTATCATCATTTTTTTTTTTTTGGTTTTCCATTTTCTTGAAGTATCAGTCTCATCTCTTTTATATTAAGATTATATCTGTACTTTTAGTTAAGGATCTTTAGAAGTCTCCATGATGATTGTTTTTGTTTTGTTTCTGGACACACCCTTCTGTTCTCAAGGCATATTCCTGTCTCTGTGCTCAGGGCTCATCATAAATGCGTTTGTACTTTAATCTGTCTGGTAATTCTGTACTTCTTATTTGGAGAATTCAGTACTTTCACATTAAGCTGGTCATTGTCATATGCCTCTAGTAGTAGGTTTCAGTTTATATATTTTCTTGTTCAATTTTTTTGTAGGTTTGTTGTTGCTGTTGTTGTTGTTCTTAGAACTCCTTTGAACATTGCTTAATTTTTTTGGCTTGTTTGTTTGTTTTAGATGGCTTTTAATCTCTCATGAATGTATATATAAAAAATCTTAAAGTATTATTCTTGCCTGCAACTTAAATCTTTAAGTATTTTTAATATTTCTTTACATTTTCTCCTGGCTTATAGAATTTTTGCTTAGAAACCTGATGAAAGACTCCTGAGAATATCTTTCTCATTTACATGTTTTTTTTTTATCCCAGATACCATAAGATTAATTGCTTTGTATTTTCTCCTGTATTATAATATCTTCATTACTGTCACTCATAGCATAGGTATCTTTGCTTTTAAATAACTAAATATTCTGGATCTTCGTAAATTTATGTATTCAATTCCTTCACACATCATGTTTTTGAAAGCTTATTTTGAACAAACTTTCTGTCCACTACACTATTTTTTCTAGAATACCCATTATTCTTACAATGTTTTTTTTTTTATGGAGCTGAATAGTTCTTATGATTTCTTCATTTATTTTAGTCATCTCTCTTCTTTCACCTGAATGATTTCTACAATACTATATTTAAGATCACTGACTGTCATTCATTTGATCTATTTGATTCGCATAGTTTCCTCAAGTATTCTCATTTTCCTCATTGAGATCTTTATAGTAAAAGTAAGTAAAGGCCCTCCCGTTGATCGTCGATTTGCTCGAGCGGGCCCAGTAACGTCTCCATTGGAGACTTTGTTGTTACTGTGTTTGGCATATTGAATACTCTCGGATAGCACAGCGGGTAGGGCGTTCGCCTTACACGCGGCCAACATGGCCGACCCGACCCGAGATCTTTATATTTTAAATATTTTATTTTCTGGCTAAAGATTCTGTTTTAACTTCTCATAATTAAATTTACTTCTAAAATTATTGATTTGTTTCTGAGTTATGTTGTATATCTGATTTACTTTTCAAATTTCTCAAGTAGTACTTCATCTTCTATCCCTTTGAAGACTCATATCAATGCATGAACTATCTGAAATTTATTTTACCTCTTTGAGTCTCATAGTAATTCTAACTTTCATATTAGCACTGTAGCACTGTTTTCCCGTAGCTGATCGATTTGCTCGAGCAGACGTTAGGAGTTGTAATTTCCTATTTTTTTTTTAATTTTGATTCTAAATAGTTATTCTTTTTTTCCTAGTCATATTATTTTTCTTTGAGTTCTCAAGTAGCCATATTTTAGATATGATTTTGTCTAATCAATAGGTAATCTTAAATTCCCTCACTTTTAAATCACATATTACATTTGTTTAGAAACTTATTTATAAGTCTTCTAGTATAAACTACTGCTCATTATTATAAGTCTAACTTTTGCTCAGTACCAATGTAGGAAACTCGAGTAATATCAACTCAGATCGGATATATACTATAATTTTCACAGAATGGAAGAATTTTATTTATTAATTTGAAGTCAACCATTGATGTATGTATTTTTAATTATAATATACTATTCCAAAATTCACTTTGACCATATGAGAAAATGTTGAATATCTTTAATTTTCTTGTAATTTCTCATGCCTTTGTTCATTTTGAATAATAGTTTTGATCTATGATCCTAAAATATTATTTGTAATAGAATTAGCATTAAACAGGACTGTATTATACAGCAGGAAAGAATAATGTTTAGGAATTAAGTGAAATAAAGCATAGTGTATTCTATTATAGATGGTTCTGAAATATAATCATACCCCATTTTTTTAAGTTTACTTTAGGGTGATGGAGCAATACACAGTTATGATGTTTGCCTTGCACACAGCTGCTCCAAATTTGTTATTCAGCACCATATCGTCTCTAGAGATCACCAGGAGAGCACTCTGTGTCAGAGCCAGGACCAAGTCCTGAGCACTGCTAGGTGCGGCTCAAAAGCTCCACCCTCCTACCCCATAAAATGTTAGTTTTTGGCACAGCGGGTAGGGCGTCTGCCTTGCACGCAGCCAACATGGCCAACCTGAGTTCGATTCCTCCGCCCCTCTCGGAGAGCCCGGCAAGCTACCGAGAGTATTCGATATGCCAGACACAGTAACAACAAAGTCTCCAATGGAGACGTTACTGGGCCCGCTCGAGCAAATCGATGATCAACGGGAGGGCCTTTACTTTTTTTTTTAATTTACTCTCATGAAAAAAATACATATTCAGTACATTTTGTTAACTGAAGTTAATTCAAAGTGAGTCCACTTTATTTGGGAGGTGATTGAGAAATTGGCTTCACCTAAATATGCTCAGTAATTACTCCTGATTCTGTTCTCAGAGATCACTCTGCTGGTGCTCAGGGGAACATACATAGTGCTAGATAGTGAAGTGGAATTGACCACATGCATAAACACCTGAAACCCTGTTCTATCTCTCTGACCAGAGAATTTTCACTATTTGGTGGCAAAGAGTGGATAGGAGCCTGGAGAGTTAGTTGAAAAGTATTTTAGTTAGATAATTCAGGGTAACTTAAAGCCTGAAATCCTCGGGCCAGATTTGACATCTCCAGTTTAATAGCCACAGAAATCTGAGATTTGTTTTCACTATCAAGACAGTAGCTTGTATATATCCACATATACATTTTGTATGCATATAAATGCATATGTAATATAAATATATGAATTCATTATATTTTGATATTGTTATATATGTAAATATGCAGGTATGTGTATATATGTGTATATATGTGTGTGCACATGAATTCATTTTGCAGCAACCTATTCCAGAGGTAGCTTGCGCCCAAACCAGTCAGTATGCCTACAGCTGTATGAAGTATAGTCTGTTTTGATAGGGCATTTGTAACCAAGGCTACTGTCTCAGCAATCATTCTGTGGAAATTAATACACTGGACATTTTTCCACACACCCACCCGCCCACGCTATCTTCTGTTTTCTTCATAAACTAGAAACCATTATCCACCCACCCACTGACCACTATAGGGAATCTTAACACCTTGGCCTGTTACAACACTTTTCTCTATTATCTGGTTTTATTATCTGTTAACCAGTTTTTTTTTTAGAAGCAGTTGTTTAATCTTCCCTTTTTATCAACATCATTTGGGTTCTCATTCTTTAATGCTTTAAATTATGCCCTAGCTTATCTATTTATCTCATTGTTTGCTTTTATTCAAAAAGATACCAGAGAAAATTGTTAGAGTTTAGATCTCTTAAGAGTATAGGATTAGTAAGCATTCTTATCTCTCCTGAAAATAGATGGTGTTTTAGAAGGTTAAGTAGCTTGCAGTACTCTATCTAGGCATAGTGGTGTACCGAAGTATATTGAATGCCACTAATTATTTCTGATCAGGGAACAGAAATAAACCAAGATGTATTGTCGGGATCCTGGCCAGTAGACCCCGACAAACTGGAGTACGAACCCCCTGAAGTCGCAGACTTACTCCCTAAAGGGGAGAGAGTGGGTAGTGGAGAAGCCTCTGCCTTGGCTCTCTGCACACCGCAGGATTCCTGAGTTCCTGCGCGGGGGGGGAGAGGGGGGTGGCTACCGTGGAGTCTGGTGGTCAAATAGTTCTCCGTTTATTGGCCCCTACCCAGGGATTCTTATAGTACACAGGGTGGAGGTGGGGAGCGATTCCACAGTCAGCATGGTTCCCTAGTACAGCATGTTTCTCAGGCTCCTCAGGTAGGGCTCACAGATGTCAGCTAACGATCTACATATCCTGCTCTTAGGGCCAGGTTAACAATATGGGTAGGTGGGCACAGTCATATTCCTCATTCTTAACTAGAGTGAACGCCTGCGGGGAGTGCTGGAGTGGATCCCCTGGATCTTTGTAAACAGGGCTGGTTTTTGCTTCCAGGAGCAGGGGATTTGGTCAAAGTCTCAGGCTAGCTGCTGAGACCCCAACAATGTATACATACTGTAAATATTAAGTGGAGGAAATGATGCTAATTCTTCTTCTTTTGGGGGGCGGGGTCACAGCCAGCAATGCTCAAGGGTTACTCCCGGCTCTACCCTCAGGAATTACTCCTGGTGGTGCTTGAGGGACGATATGGCATGCCAGCGATTGAACCCAGTTTGGCCCTGTGCAAGGCAAATGCCCTACCATCTGTACTATCACTCCCGCCCTGCTAATTCTATTTTCACCTCATTGCATGCTCTATTTGATAGAAGTCTAACTTGTGTAGATTGCTTCATACAGTTTTTTTTTTCACCTTCTGGGGAAGTTCTGCTGAAATATTATGTAGTCAGTAGAGGAAAAAGTGAGAATAGTTTTTTTAAATTGTTTATCTACATACCTGGCAATAGAGGATTAAATAGTGACTGAGTTCTTCCTCTACATTCTCTTTCTTCTTGTTTTTCTTTTTTGGTTTTGGAGCCACACCTGGTGATGCTCAGGGCTTACTTCTGGCTCTGCACTGAGGAATCATTCCTGGCAGTGCAGAGGGGACCATATGGAATGCTGGGGATGGAACCCAGATTGGCTGTGTGCAAGGCAAGGACCTTACCTGCTAGACTATCTCTCTGGTCCCTAAAATCTCCTCATTGGGTAGATCTTACTTCAGTTAAAATTTGAGTTAGGTTTTAGTAACAAATGTAAGAGCAAAAAAATTCATCATTAATCTTTGCAGTGTCCAAACGTTTATTAATCATTTCTTTACTAAACTCTTAACAGTCAAAAAAATGTATTTTTGGTACATCACCAAAATCCTAAGTAGTGCACGGATTTAAAAACAACATGAATGGTTAAAATTATTTCCGATATGAGGGGAATGTTATATTTTTTGCCTTAAGGCAGTCAAGCTGGTATGAGCAGACAGGGCACTTGTCTTGTATTGGGCTATCCTGGGTTCAATCGCTAGCACCCCTTAGCCCTGCAAGCAGTGATTCCTGAGTGCAGAGCCAAGAGTAAGCCCTGAGCATAGCTGGGCATAGATAGAAAATAAAATAATCATAATGGTGCTCAAAACAATGTTTTTAAAGAAAGTTTTTGAATTTATTTACAAAGAGAGGCTTAGTAGATAAAGCACAGTTAAAGCATTTACTTGCATATTGTCAACCACATTTTGATCCAAAGCACCACATCTCGTCCCCTGAATACCAAGATCAGGTGTGATCTTGAGTACAGTCAGATATGAATACTGTGCACTACTAGGTGTGGCTTCCCCAAATCTTCCCAAAATATCTTACATATTAAAAATGAGAAAAGAGATAGTTCTGAATGTCACTTAATTAACTGTTTTCTTTGAAACAGTTAATTTCTTTTCTTTAGGACATTGCATTTCCAAATTTAATCTAGGTTGAGGTACAGATTGATCTAACAAAATAGCATTAAATTTCCTTTCAACCAATGCATAAATTTGCCATAATTTAAAAAAATCATCACTAAGGTTATTCATTAGCTTGATATGTTTATAAGTATGATAAATGATGATTATAGTTTAGAACAAATGAATGTTTGAAAATATAGGTAGAGTGTTTTTAGTATTTTAATGAATTCTGGATAGTTACATATAAAATGCCTTAAAATAGTATAAATAAAGCAAGTTGATAAATAGAAAATGTATTAGAGAATAAAAAAGAACATAGTAAATAAATTTTTGTTAAGTACTGGCCTATTATTGTGTAGTTCAATTTCAAATATACTCTTCTTTCAATGCTACACATTTATTTAGTCCTTTGAGTTTTCAACTTATGATGAATTGTGTTAATATTGCATTTTATTTTCAAATATTTCAAGTAGTTACTTGAAATGTAAGAGTGATGTGATCAAGAAATATACTTGTCGATCATGATAAATGCTGTATAAATTTTAAAAAATCGATGGTATTACACTTGAACATCTTATAGAGGTGCCTGAACCAAAACCCAATTCTGAATCACTACCTTTTGCCCACTACTTCTTAGACAAAAGGCTAGAGAGAGAGAATGGTAACTTGACTGAAACTTTAACAAAAAAGCATCCAATTTGACTAAAACAAAATTTCTACAAAGGAATACTTATTTTACTGGTTTATTGACAGATTGAAAAACTTTCTCTTCTAACATCTGGAAAATAAAACTTTGGAACGTGGTGTCTGAATAGAATGCTGGGAAAAATGCAATAAATAATGTTGTTCAACAAAGTAGAGGCTTAACTGCTGAAAGTGATTTTAAAATAGGCTTTAAATACGTAATAAGTACCTTTAAAATCAGCCCACACAGTTCTATTTTTGTCTTTTTTTTGTAGTTACTAATGTCTATAAATGACAGTCTTTACAGTTATTTTTACGTTTCTCTTTTAATTAAACAAAGCTGCCTCTCGTATCACAGTTGGCATTATTATTTTTCAAAAAGAATAACTGTGGCTATTTTGAAAATATACTTATTTTTCCATAATTCATGCATGCCTCAGATTTAGTGAAATTGTTCATTCCTCTTAATTTTGGGGCTTTCCATGTTTATATTTGTCAACTTCTGTATAATCTCTGGTCTTCTAAGGAGGGCCGCGGTGGCTCTCCCTCAAGGTGCCTGGGTTGGGTGGTGTCTCGGGCTGCTCACCAGCTTGGGGTGGTTGATGCCAAAAGGCAGATGAAGGAGGAAACAAGGGCCAAGCTGATCGAGGACCTGTTGCCGTTTATTCTGTTCTCCCCATGTGTCTGTTCCAGACTCTCTAGGATCCCTATTCTAGTCTCACACTGCCTCTCATTCCCATCTCCTCATTGTTTCTCTGGCTCATATCTCCGTGCTCCATCTCGAAGCTGTGTCTCTCTCTCCACGCATCTGCTCCACGTTCTTCCCCTACATTCTTCTCCCTCTGTTCCCCTTGCTAGTCTCTCTGTGCCCCATCTTGCTGCTCTTCTCTCTCTCATATCTCCAACTCCCGTCTCTCTCTAACTCCCCAGCACTGGGGGTAGAAGCAACCCAGTTCAGTAGCAAAATCAACATAAGAAAGCCCCTCCTTTGCTCATGGGAAAAATCCCACTTATGGTGTTTTTCTCCTTTCCTTAGTCCAGTAACTTAACATCTCAATTCTACTTTTTCAAAAATATTATTTTGTATGGACACAGCAAGAGATACATTGAGCTTGTAGATTGGATCTCCAGAGGACATCTCACCATAGACTCAGACTACAGTGTTCATGCCAGATTAATCATTCCTAACCCTAGCAGGATCTGAATCTAGTTATTACTTTTTGGATCATGACAGAATTTGTCTATGGCCATGCTCTTATCTTATAGTTAAGCATTAAGGCACTTTGCTCAGGTCCATATTCATGCCAGGGTAGCACATAGCTCCCAGCTTTCCCTGGGTCCATCCAGTCCCTCCTCGGGACCCTGCTTTTGGGGTGCTAGGAAGTAATGGCAACTGCGGCTTACAGATGTCCAGGAGTTAAATATCATTCAGAGTCAATTAACTCCCGAATTACGAAAGCAGAGCATTAACTGTCTTCTTATGTCCATACAAAAAGGACATTGCTCTGAATCAGCTATGCAGAGGACTTAAGGAGAAGAAAAACAAAAACAATATTTACAAGTCAACAGACCACAAAGAAAGAAGTTACAAATAAACACGGAGAAATGGGAGCACTGTGATAGGAGTAACCCAATAAACCTAAGCTCTCTGTGGCAAGGTTGAAAGGACAAACCAAAGTTATCCTACAAACTTCATTAATTCATATTATATTAAAATATTGTAAATAATTGCTCTAAATTCATACTGGTTTCTCTATTTACTAGTTTCACCTCCCCTCTTTAAAAATCATTACTTCTTTAAAGATCTTAGTTTTTTCACTTATAAAATAACAGCTACTACTTCAGTGAAAGACTTTGTTTCTGAAAATTGCCCCTTAGGGGGAATCCAAAGTTACATAGGCAAATCACTTCAATAGCTCTTGCCTGGAAATTCCAGATGGATTGGTTTAAGATTTTATTAATAGGAATAGCTGAACAGTATTCAGTTTTGTTATCAGATTTGTGTGATATGGGGCACAAGAGTCTTCGATTTAGGTCGGTTATTTCTTTTGATCTGTCTATCCATCCCTATCTGTCTGTCTATGGGTCTCTCTCTCACTCTCTTCCTCTCTCTATCTCTCTCCCTCACCCCCAACTCCTCTTTCTCCCCTTTTTAAAAGTCTATTGTTGCAGGAAACACTGTGGGGGCAGTAATGTATATTTGGGAAAAACTTTCAGAAACTTAAATCAGCACACAAATGACCCACCTCAGGATCCTTGAAAACTTTGAGATACAGAACTTCAGGCCAGGTACTAAGATGCTTCCAAGGAGTAAAGGGGGCTGGAACCCCTGGAACAAAGGCCATGCATAGAATATCAAAGGAAGGCCTTCAACTGCTCACTCTGTTTCCCCAGGCAACCCTAGCTTTCCAATGGGGCTGGGAGTGGGGAGGCGCTCTCTGGGGGAACCTAGAGATTAATTTGTCAGTGGAAGAAACCCTCACTTCTCCATCTCTCTTGAGATGCAGACTTCTTTTAACCTTGCCTTCCTTTTGACTCACATTTGCCTGAGAGGTTTATTTTTCACTTTAGGGTGCATTTACCCTCTGGGGAAAACTCTTCTGTGAGGGAAAGGTGATAGCTTTGGTAAAATTAGGACTGGTTTTCCTTTCCTGCAAGAACAGTTCCTTGCTGCAGCCTAGGTTACTGTGACTTCCCCTGAGAAATCAGGACATTAAGCTCATTTCCAACCGCAGACAGAACAAGTTTAACCCAGGTGTGATTTGATGACCACCTTCACTGCTGGTGAAAGGTAAGGTCTATCCTGTGCTGGTGCTCATCTCAGACTCCCACAGTTCAGGAGTTCCCGGCATTTCCCAGATACCCTGAGATGAGTAGAGAGGAAAATGGGAGGTGGCCACCTCTCTCCACAGTCATCAAGCAGCCAGAAGAGTTGCTCAAACCCTTTGCTGGTGGGAGCCATACTGATGTCAACAGACCCTACTGGTGGCTTCTGTGAAGCGAAAGACCGTCACTGTCTCCCCATCTGCCTCTGCGACCAGGGACCCTAGTTACTGGGTTTTGTCTAGCGCTGCAGAAAATAATTTCAGGAGTAGATGAGCAGTGAAATGGAACAGATTTTATTTGGAGGGTTTTTTGAAGGAAAGGAGAGAGAGAGAGAGAGAGAGAGAGAGAGAGAGAGAGAGAGAGAGAGAGAGAGAGAGATAAGACACATGGGCTTCTCCAAGGGAGAGTCCTTACACACATTGCAGCATTAGGCATGAAAGCATGAGAATATACATCTCAAGAGGGGAGATGTGGGTAATACATGTAGTCGGGCACCACAGGTGCTTGGACACATGGGTGCAAGCAACACATGGGCTCGGGCAGCATATGCGCACCCTTCCTTTAATCAAGATGGCTTTTCTAGAGCATCTTCTCCAGATGTCTTGGTCTGGAATGTTCTGAAGTCTACTCCGGGCTGAATCACTAAAGTTAATTGGCTTAAGGGAGAGATCAGAGGGTATTCAAAGAATTTTCTTCAATGGGAGAGGTCCAATCTTCTCAGGGTCCTCTTGCTGGTGCCAGGTGAGGATCTTATCAGGCCTTAGTTCCTGTTTTCTGGGAGGTTGTCCTATGCAAGAGCTATTACTTTCCAGGAAATTTACTGCCATCATCTGGGGGTGGGGTGGGGCGGGGCTTCCCTATCTGCCTTCCTACCTACATCAATAACTCACTGGTGGGAATCATACTGAAACACCACCAGCACTATTAAGCATCCCCTAATATTTCATTGGTTATCCTGTAGGATTTTTGCAATCTCAGATTATGTATGAATTTAATGTGGATTCTCAATCTCAGTTTAATTCAGATGATATGTGGATTCTCAATTTGGGGGAGATTATTCTGGCCCCCACAAAATACCTAGTAAGAGCTGATTCTCAGGGACTCTACCTGATCATTGGTCTTATTTGTGCTACCTAAAGGCAAAAATAGTAAAGTATCATTACTAAATAGCTTAAAGAAAAACAGAAAAATAACAAAAAATAAAATAAAAAAACACACAAAAAACAAAACAACAATAACAACTATCCTTTATTTTAATTGATAATAAGGAAATTAATTCTAATAAAAATTGTTTTGTATAATATTATCAAATCTCCTATGGACTGAAGGTTTTATTTTTTAATAAAAATTTTATTAACTGATTTTATTTATTTCACATTCAAGGAAATATGAATTAATTTTTGCTGATAATTTCAGTGCTTTTACAAGTTTTCATTTATTATATTTCAGATATATACATATGCAGAAATGTGTTTATAATATTCATTCATCAATAGTATCACCCAGTTTTGTCATGTTTGTTTTATCTTGCTGGAATAAATTTATACATCGAAAGAGAAAGTGGCAATAATTTTTATTCATTGTTTTATTCAAGTTTTTTTTTTCTTCACCTTTTAATTCAATTCAGTTTTAGCACTGGTTTCATGTTTTAGGAGAACATCTGTAATTCTATACTGTGACTACTTACATGAAAATTGTCCATCTCTGGATTTTTCTTGAGTTTCCCATTCATATGCATATTTTTGTTCTGAGACAGTCTTCTGGAAAGACCCCACATTATTAAAAGTTAGTAGCTTAAAGGGTCACTTCTTGAGGGGTCTTTTTTTCATGTTTTCTTAGAGTCTTGGTGAATGCTCTGATCATGTTTGACACGCATAAAAAATAACAACTCAGTAGAATTTGAAATATGTAATCCTTTAATTTATCCAACTTTCTAACAATCAATGTAAATGTAAATGTCCCTAGAAAGAATGCTATACTTCAAAGTTTTATCATATTGCAATCACGACCTAATGAGCAATGTGTCAAATATTGCTCCTCAGTCATTGAATTTGAATAATAATTGAGTAAATATTTTTGGATTGATGGTACTTTTTCAACAATGAACATTTCTCAGAAATTCTGAAGGTAAGCCTGAAAATGAATTTTAATATGTATTGGAATATTTATGCAAGATAGGGTATTACTAATTTATATTTATTACCTTAAGTTTTGATATTCTCAAAAATAGTTATTCATTTTTGTAGTTTAAAATGATTTAGTTCCATATCATTAAACAACATTATTATGCTTATTTTCCTGACCGGACATGCAATGTCTTAAATAAAACTTCACATTTGTAGGGCTAGAGATATCATATTGTGGGTAAAGTTCTTGCCTTGCAAGTGGCTGACCTGGATCCCATGCCAGTCACTGCATTGTGGTTCCCTGAGACTTCCAGAAGTGGTCCTTGAACACAGAGCCAGGAGTAAACACTAAACACCACCCTGTGTGCCCTCCCCAATCCCTGACAAAGTTCACTTTTCTGATATCTAAAAGACTTATTATAACGTTATGTAATTTGAAACTAAGGAGATTTAAGACTGATAAATCTATAAAATTTTAGTCACACTTATTTTCCTTCATTCTTATACCAGCTCATCTTGCAAGTAAAAATAATCATAAAATCTCAGTGAGTAAAATGGTTTTTAATAGTTTTCTACTCTCTCTGTCTCCAATTAGATAGTAATTTCATCTAGATTTAGAGTTGCTGAGTAAAGATTAGTGAATTAAGTAAAGAAAAATGAATAAATACATGCAGTATTTTTGTTTGGGAGCCACACTCAGAAACACTCAGGAGATATCTCTGGCTCTGTAGCACTGTAGCACTGTCCTCCCGTTGTGGACCCATAATATCTTCATTGTGAGACTTGTTGTTACTGTGTTTGGCATATCGAATACATCATGCATAGCTTGCCAGGCTTTGGGCGAGATACTCTAGGTAGCTTGCTGGGCTCTCCGAGAGGGGCGGAGGAATTGAACTCAGGTTGGCCAAGTTGGCTGTGTGCAAGGCAAACGCCCTACCCACTGTGCTATCGCTCCAGCCTGGCAAGCTCCCTGTGGCAGATTCAATGTGCCAAAAACAGTAACAAGTCTCACAATGGAGACGTTACTGGTGCCTGCTTGAGCAAATCTATGAACAACACGAGGACAGTGCTACATTACCACATCATCCTGGCTCTGTAATTAGGAATTATTCCTGGTTATGCTGGGAGACCATATGAAATACTGGGTAATTAAACCCAGCTCCTGCACGTGCATGACATGTACTATCTCCTGATGCCCTATATGCAGTTTTAAAAAAATGTCTATATTTTTTTCTGATAACAGTCAATACTTTTGAGCAGGATTGCATTAATTTTCTTCCCTGTGGTGGAATCAAGTTAAATCTGAGTAAAGCGAACTCTTCCTATCCTGCATTCTTTTAACAAGCAATAAAAAACTTTGCCAGCCAGCCAGGTTGTCACAGCAATTATTCACATGAAGTTCTCTAGCAGTTGTATCTTTCAGCCCATCAAGTATTGAATATTTTAACTGGCAGTCTTCCAAGACTGAACATTAATCTTACCATCTCCTATTACAGTCCCTAATCAAGATATTCCAGGGGTGATTGCACTAACATTGTTTGAAGACTACATCTACTGGACTGATGGGAAAACCAAGTCACTCAACCGTGCCCATAAAACCTCTGGAGCAGACAGACTCTCACTGATTAACTCATGGCATGCCATCACAGATATCCAGGTGTATCATTCTTATAGACAACCTGATGGTAATTATTCTTTCCATAATTTCCATAAATGCATCAACATTTTTCAATAGCATTCCATTTTTATTTCCTCAAATGTTAAATGTGAATTTTTTTTAAAAAAGATGATCAGGTTTGATTATTTAGCATAATTATAGTTTTAGCTCAGTTAATATTAAGTGTTGTGATTATGCAATGTAGCTAAAAGTTCAATAGAAGTAAAATGTGTTAACATGCCTATTAAAAATTTTAGGTTTAGATAATAAAGCATCTCATTGGAGAAGTGGAGACTGTATTCTTGAATGATTTATATTAAAAATAAAGGATACTTTGCTTCTGAAATCATGGTTGAAAGAAACATTATTTAAGTAATCTAGAAGTCTAAAAATGAGAAATATTTTGATTGTAATTAATTCTAAATTAAATGATAAATATATCTAGCCCTAGGGAATTAAGATTTGGTTATTTTGATCGTAACAAAAGTTTGGCTTAGAGAAAAAAGCCAGTACACTATAATTGACAGGTCTTTATTTTGCCATTTTACCTTATATTTCTAAACATATATTTACCTTCATCCAGAATGATTCTAATCTAATTTTCCAATGAACAGTTATTTCTAAGAAGATTATTATTTTTGTGAACACTTATACTTAAAATTAGTTTAAAAGGGAAAGAATTTTTATTGGACAGTGAGTCAATTTTGTAGCTACTCAAAAGGGTAGTTGCAAATTATAATCAATGAAATTCTGATTAGAATGTTCTGTAGAAATATAAGTTATGAAACTTTACTGCCTCTTACTAATCCCATATTGCATTATTGACCTTGATTATCCTACCTTTTGTTGTTATTTTTTCTAATTTATAGTCTCCAAGCATCTCTGTATGATCAATAATGGAGGATGTAGTCACCTATGTCTTTTAGCTCCTGAAAAAACTCATACTTGTGCTTGTCCCACAAATTTCTATCTTGCAACTGACAACAGGACTTGCTTGTCCAACTGCACAGCCAGTCAGGTAAGTAGCATTCTAGGAATCATTTTCTGAAGTGCCTGGGCAAGCTTTTATAAATTATCATTATTCCTGCATTTCATTGTTCCAGTATATTATGAAAAAGCAACTGTTTACCTTAATATAATATTCGATGACTAATTCATCTAAGGAGGGTCAAGTACAGAAGGGAAAACAATTAGATACTTATCATTAAAGTGCGACCTTCAGAATTAGAAGTGCGCTAAAAACAGAAACCAAAAAGTCAGTTATTCTTGTGCTAGAGAGATGGTACAGCAGCTACGACACCTACATTGTATGTATCCAATCTAGTTTTCATTGCGTGCACCCTATATGTTTCCCCGATCCCCTCCAAGAGTGATCCTTGAGAGCATAACCAGGAGTAAGTCCTGGGCCCTATTGGGTGTTGACAGGAAGGAAGGAGAGAAGAAAGGAAGGAAGACGGAAGGAGAGAGGGAAGGAAAGAGAAGGAAGAAAACTATTCTTTTGCAGATCTGAAAAGAATAGTGAGTCAATTTATTAATTTAATAGTTTTTCATAAATAGTTATTGTGATTTACAGTAATATTTTAATGAATAATTTTTATTTTTCACTGGCAAGTAAAAAGGGACAAAACAATGAATTCTACAGATATGATTTTCTTCTGTGTCTTGTGTTCATCTCTGATGTGGTTTTCATAAACAGAAGGAAATAACACCTTTATAGATAGTAACTCTCAGCCCCAGAGAAACAGGACACCAAGGAGGGCACTTGTCTTGCACACAAATGACCTCGGTTCCATTACTAGCACTGCATATGGTCTCCCCATCCCTGCCAAGTGTAATCACTGAGTGCAGAGCCAGGGGTGGGTACTGAGCACTCCCTGCATGGCCAGTTGGCTCGCTAATCTCCCCCAAATCCAAAAGAATAACAATGACTATCTATGGATATAAAGCAAAATGAAAGCAACCATCCTTTATATTGAACATATCCAGTTATTAGACTATTTCAGAATACATTAATGAGAGGTATTAAGAAGGTCTGCTGAGTATATACAAAGTCTTCTAAATCAAAATTTGTAAAAACATTTAAAAGTCATAATTTCAAAATCATTAAAATGCCTGTCTTAAATAAATGTCAATAGTCAAAATTATATTTGACATGGCGATGTTCCTTATTATTTCGTTTCACAAGAATACAAAAGATTTTATGTTGAGAGGCCAGAGTAAAATATATTTGTTACATTTTATGCTAATGAGCATTTTATTCATTGCCCTCAAAGGAAGATCTCTTCTATTTTTTCTGTTCCACAGTCTTACTTGCTAAATACAGCAACATTAAAAAGATTAATGCTAAATATAACTGTAAAGCATTCTTTATGGTAAATGTTCTCTAAGACTAATATCTTCATAAAATAAGCTGCAAATTGCAATTATTATCCACATGAGGAGCTATAAAGAAACAACTAAATACATTGTCAACTAAAATGGATACAAGATTGAATGATAAACTTCACATAGTGTGAAATTTATTTTAAATGAGGGAAATTTTACTTAAAATATAAGAAAAGCTATTTATTAATATACTCTTTATTTCCTTATAAGATGATTTGAAATTACTGATATATGTATTATATTTAATTTTGATTTTTACCAAATCTCTGTATATTCATTTTAATCTAATAGAATTCATATTGGTGTAACATTCTATTTTATTTTACCAGATATTAATAGTGTTTGATATGCATATCAATGGTTCTCATCATCATATGATATCAAAATTTTCTGGCAAATGAATTTTAAAATGTATCATATATATCAGAATGCTTAATAATACAGTTCTGAAATATATAATTTCAGTACAATGTGTTTTGTATAATGTTATCATACTGTTTCTGACTGCTCAGAAAACCAGTGTCATTGAAATGAGCAACCTAAAATTCTAAAATGAAAATATTATTTATCAGGATATTGATATGTAGACTCACTAGGTATGTACAGATTAAAACTTAACACTATTGGAAAAAACAAGTCCCCTAAATTAACAGATGGATCAGATGCTATATTTCTGAAGTTGTGTGAATATAGGAGCTCAAATAAAGTGGACACTTTGTACTCTGCACATAAGGGTCTCCATTTCTCCAGATTTTGGCAGCTACAATGAGCAGTTTTCCTAACACCACATGAGGGCATTATATTGGACCTTCTAGATTCAAACTTCACAACTTCTACATCAATCTCCCAGTTTCTTAGCAATTTGGATGTTCGTATTACTATAATGTGAATTTCTGCTGTGTTACATTGTCATTATATGTGTTTGGCTTCAGTTTGAAGTGAAGCCTCTCCATTCAGACAGATGTCAGCACTTTGAATAAGTTTATCAAAACTAAAAATGATCTTGGTAAACTTATTTTTCTCCAAGAAATACACAAAAGTGTTTTTCTCCCACCAAATAATAAGAACAAATCAGAGGTAATACAGATGTACAAGACTTCACAGACACATTCACAAATATTACTGTTTTTCATTAATATTTATACAGAGTACAAAAACAAAGAGTCAACAATATTTTAGTAAGTTTTGTTGAAAATAAATATATGAAACCCACAGACTATTATTGGGATTTTTCTTTTTTTGCTTTACTTGAGGTTTTTTTCCTAAACTCATATTAAACACTGTTGTGCATGTTTAAAAATTAAAATCAGTCATCAGATCATAGTTAACAAACTGAAAAATGATTTATCTATTTATAGTATACTTTCTAAAATGATTAAGTGACATATAATTGATTACACTTACTGACATTTGATAAAATAAAATATTTATAGATTATTATATATAATAATGTTAAGAATCTATTCTACTTACAACTATTACAAACTAAAACAAAAAAAAATCCCAAAGTAACAAACCAAAAAAACTCAGTCAATTTAAACTTAGATTAAGATCATTTCAATGTCATTCAGTCTACTACACACTATGCATATGTATTCATAGAAAATGTTCACATTTTACATTTATATAGTTCCATAATGAATGTACTAATAGTATTATGAGTAAATGGTAGATTGAACAAACGTAAAAATAAATACGTATAAGAGAGACATAATCTCTTGCCATATAGTCACTTTTGGAATTTTTAAAAGTAGCAAAGTCAAAATGAAATTCTAAAATGAAATGTATTCAATCTTAAAAATGTTTTTGTTAATGTCATTTTGAATAATACAATGGAGCAATTAAATATAACAAAGTCAAAAATTAAGTCACATGACTAATGTCTAAAATTTTAAAGTTATTAAATCAATCTAGACAGCTTCTATTAAGTAGAAAAAAATCACTTCTGGACAACTTTACTGCCAATAATTGTTTTCAAAGTAAAACTGTACTTTCAATTAGCCAAATATTTCATAGTTGTTTGTTAGTATATTTTTGGGCCATAAATGGTTACAGGGCTTACTCCTGGCTCTACACTGGAGCATCAATCTTGACAGTGCTCAGGAGACTATGTATGTGTGGTACTGAAGATCGAACCCTGGTTCGAAACACCTTATCTGCTGTGCTATCTCTCATGGACTCTTTTATGATTTCCTCTAAATTTAAGCTATCCAGAATTTTGTAAAATACAAATTTCTGAACTCCATATGAAAGTACCCTTCCCCCCACCTAATCTATCCTGAATTAAGGAGCAAAAAATGCTTTTAATTGATATTTCCGTAGGTATACAGTTGACAACATATGCTCAGTAAAAGTTTGGTTGTTTCCTTATAAGATCTATAGTTGGAAATAAGGACCTATTGCCAAGGCATTTTTTTTTTTTAGTGAAATGTCATGGCCTCAGACATTGATTAGACATTGATTTGATATTTACCTGACAACCTTAAGAAACTAAGGTTGAGTTCATGAAACCAATCAGTCTTTAAAACAAAAGCAACAAAAAGTAGCCTAAGAACTATTATAAAGTGAATATTTTAATGCTATCCATTTCAGATAAATGTGTTTTTATTTAAAAATTGATTTTCTTTGGCTTAGCTTTTTTTTTTAATCTTGTGAGGGTAAGTTTGATGTTATAGCAAAATTAGTTTGTGGCCAGAGATGAACTAGGTTTATGTGGTTTCTGACTAAGTTTATGTGGTTTCTCTGTAGCTGTCCAATACTCAAATTAGTAGGAACAATAAATCTGTGCTCAGTTTCAAGGAATTAATGTGAATTCTTATATAAAACTAATAGGCAAAGGAATCTATGAATTTCACCGTGCGAACAACACACCCATGTGCCAAATTGCAATTCACTTAACATTGCCATTTAATATTTATAATGAATATCGGTCTTCATCTTCCATATGATTGTTATTGTAAAAGGCAGGATCTTTTTAAAAGTTCAGTATTTAATGGGCCAGGGAGATAGCACAGCAGGCAAGGTTCTTGCTTTGCACATTGCCAGTCCTTGTCCCCCCATATTGTTCTGCATGTTCATCCAGGAGAGCAGAGTCAGGAGTAATCCCTGTACATCACTGGGTATGGTCCCAAACCAAAACAAATGAAAATAAAGAAAAACAATAATTTCATTCCTTTAAGCAATTGATTTGAGATCTACTTATTACTCTTCAACAATTTAAAAGTAAAGGTTGAGATGGTAAAGAAAACATGTATCAGTGGAAAAATTTTATTAGATAATTTAAAAATATTATTACCATTGCCATCTTGTTTTTATTTTAAATATATATCTAAAAACAAGCAAGTCTAGCCTACTTTTTCTCCAGTTTAATTATAGGAACTTCTAATATGTCTTCAAAGATCATGTGCACCTATTAAGCATTATAAAAATAGGGAATAACTATATTGATCTAAGCTGTTTTAAAACTTTTCATAAAATATTCATTTTGACTATGGGCAGTATATTTTGTGTTCATATAATTCCATGTAATCATAGCATGCCAGAGCTAGAGAGGATGCTCCAAATTATCATCAGGTCCACTTTAGTGGCTAAGGAACAGAAACTCAGGGATCTTAATTGAATTGTTTAGGATTCTTAAGAAATGCAATTAAAACCAAATTAAATTGTCTCACTTGATAGTACACACCGTATTGATATTCTGATTTGTTAGCCCTATTCAGAGTTTAGTAAGCTTTTTCTTTAGACTAGCATATAATAAAATATTTTAGACTTTGTGGGCCACATTGTCTCTGTATTTTTGGATTAACTCAGTTGTGTTGCTTAAAGGAGCTTTAGACTGTATGTAAATGGATGAACGTGATTGTAGCTTTAGACTGTATGTAAATGGATGAACTGAAGAGCACTCAGAAATCTCAGGAGGGTTATCTGAACAATGTGCTTCCCAACTGGATCATTTTGCTTTGTGTTTTGCATTTATTTCCTACTATAATATGCTCTGAGACCACCATAGTTTACATTTCTGCCAAGGGAATAAACTAGACTGCAACACTCTGGAGACTTTTTAAATATGAGTAAGTTTGAGACTGCCTTTCAAACTTTCCCCCCTTGTTCTTTTTTTAAGTTCCGTTGCAAAACTGATAAATGTATTCCATTCTGGTGGAAATGTGACACTGTTGATGACTGTGGTGATGGATCTGATGAGCCAGATGACTGTCGTGAGTATACGGGGACTTGATTGAGTATACAGAGCTTCTTCCATCTCAGATGTGGGCAATTGACACTGGTCTAAAATACTGCCTTCTGATACATCTCTTCATAGAAAACTTTTATATATTATTTTTTAAAAAACAAATTAATAAGTGCCCTGGGTTTGTGCCTAATAATTATTACATTCAACATTGCATCATCACTTTTTCTTTCTAATGTTTGCTTTATTAGAATAACTCATTGCTTCATGTAGAAATATAGAAGCACTATCATGATTTATATTTAATATGCAAAGATTCTAAGCAAAAATGGGGAAATGTTTTAAATGCTATAAACTGATTAATAAGAAAAATATTTCCATTCCTTTTTTCCCATTTTTGAGTCTCCTCCTAAGCATTGCTCAGGGAGCCTAGGGCCACTCCCAGCCTTTGTCACTCTGCCCATTAGTTCAATATGCACACCAAGGCACCTTCAGGCCCACAATCTACCATACAGTATTTGTTAGGGATTGAGCCTGTGTCTGTCCATATAAGACATGCACCTTAACTCTATGTCCACCCCCTAAAATTTTACCTTCTTTAAAAAATTATTTTATTTTTGTTTTTTTGGGCCATACACAGTGATGCTCAGGGATTATTCCTGACTCTACACTCAGGAATTGCTTCTGGTGGTTCTTGGGGAACCATCTGGGATGTCATGGATCAAACCTGGGTCACTGTACTATCTCTCCAACTACTGAAATCTTACTTTTAAGAGGTAGAGTAGTTTAGCTTTTTCTTCAGTCAGTATAAAGATACCAGATGCTCCTCAAATCAGCTATTCTAACTTAAGCCCTGAAATTTGTGTTTCAGTGGTTGCTTTAAAGTAACTACCTAGACTGTTCTTCTAGGACACTCACTCTCTGTGCTTGCTGAAACGTCTTTGCTTATACTCTTTTCCTTAAATACTTTTACTTCAGCCTCACTAAGGTGCTCATTTCCTTTATTTTTTAATGTATATGCTTGACAGATTGGAGAGTTAGTATTGCAGATTGGGAACTTGACTTGCAGCTGGCTGACCTGGTTTCGAACTTAGGCATCCCATACGGTCCTCAAGCCCTGTCAGTAGTGATCCCTGAGTGCAGTATTAGGAGGAAGTTCTGAGCACTGCTGGGTGGATTTAAAAACAAACAAATCTATGCTTTCTTTGAAAAAAGAAACAAAAAATTTTTAAGACAGTAACTACCATTTATGTCTTTATATCTCACTGAAATTAGTAGGGATTAGATCTACATTTTGATCATTTTTTATCTTTACAGGACAATGAGTAGTCCTTTTCTTGTTGTCTTTTATAGTTTATACCATGGACCACCTGAATACTATTCTATCAAATTGAATATGTTTGTAATCAGTCATGACACATTCCTTCATGTACCAGTCAATGTATAGTAATTGTGTTTTGACCTTATTTGAGTACAGGATCCTCTGATTTAACACTGAAGAAAAAGTATACCACCTTAGTCTCAGCTAGATGTTTTCTACTAAATAATTTTCTACCATACAAAAAGCAATTTCAAATTGATGTCTCTACATAGTCATTGTAAGCAGTACAGGAATACATTCAGTTGAAGGAAAAGTGATTCTATAAAAAAATTGTAAATCTGATCATGTTCCTAAAATTCTTTTTAAAAAATTTTATTAGGGCTATAGGGATTACTCCTATAGGGATTACTCCTTGCTCTTTTATCAGAAATCACTCATCGTGTGCCAGGGAACCATATGGAATGCTAGGGATCAAATCTTGGTTGACCACATGCAAAGTGAAACCCTACCTGCTACACTATCACTTCAGATCATCAGATTCTTCTGTTTTTTCATTTTTTAAATGTTTTTCAAAGTTCCATTGCACCTTATTTTTTAAAAATCGTTTTTTTTTAATGACGTACAGTATATAGAAAACATTAGCTAGGAGGCCAGAGAAATAGTACAGGGGTAAGGGTACATACCTTACAGGTGTCTAACCCTGATTCAATCCCAGGAACACTACACTCACTGCCCCATATTACCAAAAATAGCCCTAAAGCCCCTGAACATCAAATGAATAAACATCAAATAGATATTTATGGAATACTAATAATGCCTAGTCTTTCTCTGAAAAGGCCAGACATCTTTATTTTAGGCTTACCTACTAAAAAAATTTGTATATTATTTAAAACTTGCATTTTAAAGTAGTTATGAGAAATTCTCTTTCATCATACCCAAATTACATTTTTGTAATAAAATGGTGCAACAAAGATCATTCTAGAGATATATTTGAAGGTCAATGGGCTTACCAATTATATATACCTGGAGTTAAATATTTTTTAGTAATAATATCCCATATTGGAGAGTTATTTTGACTGTAAAGGAATAGTTAAGGAATTAATATGTAAATCTACAGGAAAGAAAGGAAATAAGTGCATTTAGAGTATGGTAAAATTAAAGATCACACAGTTTAAATATTTAATGTGATTAATCAGTATTCTAAATTTGACACAAAGAACATATATATCATTTTAGAATGCATTTCTGAAGCCAAGCACTAATATTGTTAATGTAATTTTACATTATAATTATAACAAATCATTTTATAAACAAATTGTGGATATTGGTTAATATTTGATTAGCTGGTTTGAAATAATAAAACACATAATATTAATCTCAGTGTCAGTGATAAATAACAAGCTGGAAGAGTAGAACAGTCTATCAGTCAAAAAGAAGTTTCTTTTTTTTTACTTTTTTTTAAAGGATTGTTTCTCAGGAAACTTCAGAATCTGATCAGAAAATTTCCCATATAAATTTTAACTACGAAAGGACTTTCAGTACCTTGAAAGTAATTGGGAAGGTCATTTGACCTTCAAATATTTTTTCTAGAGTGATCTTTGTTATACAGAGTATCATAGAAAATGTAATTACGAACTTATGATGAATTCTAAATCTGGCACTTGAAACTTGCACATCTTTCTGTGAATTATTAATATCCACAAGACTTAGTGTGCTGATTGAAAAAGTGATCATGGAGATGCTGAGGTGAAAAAAAGGTCATGATGCAACTTAATTAGAAACTGTGAGAAAACACCTGGTCTGTGCCTGAGACAGAGTTAATGCCAAATAAGCTATGCTTTATAATTATCATTGCTCTATTATTCATATATAGGCTCAAAATAAATAGTAAAAGAAAACATGCAATTCTCTGAAAATTGATTACAAAAATAACTTGTAACATAAAATATTTACCAGTTAAAAGATAAACATATTAATAGGATTATTGACATAACTATCAATAAACCTAATTTAAACTGTGATAGTTAAAAGCCACAGTTGTGATGTTTTCTTGTACATCACTGATGGCAAACTGATGATAGAAAAATGTTTTTCTAAACAATTTTGGGATACTATTTTAAACATGATTAATGTTTTCAGCCATTTAATCTATGAAGATGCATTCTATAAAATGAGAAGACATTTTATGCCTTTAAAATATATACATAATGTTTTTATTTTTTTTTATTTCTTCCTTACTGATTTATGAAATATAATCAAGGGACATTTGGGTAGCTTATGGTTTAGTTGCATATCTGAATCTAATAGCAACCGGATTTAAAACATGAATGTTGTGCTCCAGGACATATCAAATAATAAATATTTTGAATATCAGAAAGTTCTGTTTAGGAAGTCATGAGACAAGAATGTTAATCCTTGATTACTATATGTTTCTCCTCTAGCTGAATTTAAATGTCAGCCAGGACGGTTTCAGTGTGGAACTGGCCTCTGTGCTCTCCCAGCATTCATCTGTGATGGAGAGAATGACTGTGGAGACAATTCTGATGAACTCAATTGTGGTAGGTGATTAAATTCTTAACATGTTGCTATAACTATAAACATACTTTTAATTCTTATCTGATTATGCCTGTGCTGATTTAAAGACATAGTTTTCATTTGAGGCTTTTTGTCCTTTTTATTTTATAGATACCCACATCTGCCTCTCAGGTCAATTTAAGTGTACCAAGAACCAGAAATGTATCCCAATAAACCTCAGGTGCAATGGACAAAATGATTGTGGAGATGAGGAAGATGAAAGGGATTGTCGTAAGTTACTTCAAATAATGAAATTGATTTACCGGACTGTATTTGACTCGTCAGATTTATATTGAATGAATGACTAGTAGAAATATGGGGCAAAACCCATAAAATAAAATTATTTGTAAAACTATAACAGGGACCTGGAAGGTATCTCAGTTCTTAAAGTTCCTAAAGTTTGTCCTGCAATCATGAAGTTGCAGATTCAAACGCTGTAGCTTTCATGTATACCAAGGTGATTTAGGCAGTGCACTGTTCGGGATCCCCCAGAAAGAGGTGTGAAGGTCGCTCTCTCGGTAGTTTAAAAATTACTTCGGGTAAGCATGGGACTATGAGTTTAATCGCAGATGTAGCAAACGTGGAGACTAATCTGACAACTCTACATACAAATCTATACACATTTAAAAAATAGAAAATAAATTGAAAAGCAACAAAACCATATTTGATATAATGTATGTTATCGATACAATTTTTAAAGAAAGAATCATATATAGGAATATCTTTAGTTATGTCCAGTTCTTCTTTCCACCTCCTATTTTAAATAGAATGCAAAACTATTTACTCCCCACATACGCATACATACATCTAGGCAGGCACATGCACCCACACACGTACACAGACATTAACACACTACACACCACATTCTGAATGATTGAGCACCCGTCAAGTTGCAGAATTTCAACAAATCTGCTATCAACATTTCTGTCTTGCTGAAGTTTTATTTTATTCCCTTAAAAATTTTATCAGTAAATAATGTGCAGCCATCCAGCAATTTGATTAAGATGGTGCATTCAGAATAAAGTCTGTACCAGTTGTTTATGGTGAGACATTCTGGAAACTGATCCATTAAACTGACTAGGATTTGTGATGCAGTTTATAGTTTGAGTTTGATATTTGCCTCTTCCTTCAAAAGCTCAACAAAAACTACAGATTTTTTTTATAACTATTGTTTTTCCTTCTTTCACTAATACTTTTTGAGTTTATCCATTTATCAGTTTATAAAAAATACATTTCTAAAAATCCTAAATTTCTTTTTCAGCAAAATAATTTGAAAGACTCTGAAATCTTTGATTTTAAAATTAGTTTTAAATCATATAATTAACATTGGATTGTTTTGTGAATTTGGAAATTTATCAAATATCATCGCAATTTTTTTTTGGTATTTTACAATGAATGTAAAAGGCATGAGTACTATAATAGAGGTATGTGAAAGTTAGAAACTTTTCCCATTCAGGGCCTTATTAATGGAACGAAATACATGTTCAATTGATTTTTATTAATATTTGTTTAGTTATTTTTAAGAAAAATTTTATTCTTATCCCAGGCTACATTTTAATAGATAAATTTTCTTTTAAGCTGAAAACAGCTGTTCTCCAGACTATTTCCAATGTAAGACTACCAAACATTGCATTTCCAAGCTGTGGGTTTGTGATGAGGATCCGGACTGTGCAGATGGATCAGATGAGGCCAACTGTGGTAAGTTACTTCTTACCGTGCATCTTGCCACCTGCATTTGTGACATCATGAGAAATGGCCACAGTGAAATGGGTTTGATCTCTGCTAGAATGAAACTGAAGTCTTAAAGTTTTGTCTCGGTGTTCACATTGTCATAACAAACTTTGATTAGTTATTTTGTAAGAAACATGGAGGTAAGATGAAAAAACAAGAATTGCTTATACAAGTCAAAATGATCTTGAAAAGACATAAATAGGTAAGACAGAATCATCATCTCTGACAATTGAAATTAGTGTTTAATGAAAAAGTTATTGCAGTTATTTTCATATTGCTCTTTACCTCACTTTTCTGTCTAAAGACTTAGTTTTTCTATTCATCCAGTGAATATTGTTCAGTTAAAAATATGATAAAAATGGCAGAGATAATAAAAGCTTCAGTACTGTTTCAGTAGATGACAGCATCACTCAAGTCAGCATTGTTTCTGAGACAATATTTTCTTTTAAAATAAATTTAATTAGGGGTCTGAGAGCAGTGTAGGTTGTGAGGACACTTGTTTTGCATGTAGCCCAACAGGGTTTAATCCCTGCAACCATATAAGATCTCTGAGTTCCACTAGTAAAAATCACTGAGCTCAGAGCAAGGAGTAGACCCAGAGCACTGCCAAGTGTGACCCAAAACAACAACGACAAAAAATAATTTTGTTTATGATAATTAGCCCTTAACTATTTTAATAAGTGGAGAACATATGGATTTTGTTTAATGTATTTGATTCTTTCTTGAAAATAATGCCAGTGAGATTTTAATGAAGCTTAGTTGTTTCATTAGCATCGATCTATCACGATCACCATCATGATCATCCTGTTGTTCGTCGATTGCCTTGAGCAGACACCAGTAATGTCTCCTTCTTCCTAGCCCTGAAATTTTAAAAGAGTCATATTCAATGCTCTTTCAGGGTTAGGAGAATGAGACCCATCATTGTTACTGGTATTTGGCATATTGAGTATGACATGGGAAGTTTGCCAGACTCTGCCGTGTGGGCAGGATACTTTTGGTAACCAACTGGGTTCTCCAAAGGAAAAAATGAGATAATAAAATGACCCTCGGCCATGAATGTGGCTGCGCTCTTCCGGGAGCTGGATTTTATAGTCCCTGCGTCTTGACCATTGATGGGACCAACCTGGCCCTGGTGGCAGCTGGTGGGTTTGACGCCTACCTACTGGAATATGGGGGATCTGGGTGGAGAAGGCCCAGTTCCAATCCGAGCAGGCTTGGCAATCTCAGCCCCAGTACCGGCAGCCTGTGTTCCTCTGCCAGTTCCTTTATGCATAAGGCTTACCCAGGCATGTGGAGAGTGGTCTCAGCATGGCTGTGGCTGGTTCTGCAGGTCTTCGACGGCTCTGCTGGGGGGGGGGGGCAGGGAGAAACTAAACCTCCCTCCCTCCAAGGGACCCCAGTGAGGACAGCCATGCGCAGGGGCAGAAGACTCTGCCATCAATCTATCAGTACTTATTAAACATTAGCTGTGGTGACATTCTAGGTGAATACAAAAGATCATGACATTGGAGAAGAAATAGAATATTTAGGCTGTTTTTTGATTAGCAAAGGCAAAATTTATTCTAACTAAAAAATCAACCTTGTAGCCTCACATAAAATTGTGTTAAATACATTTAGTAGATTTCATAAATTCTTAATAACATATATTGGAGTTGTGAAGACAATAAAAGTTTTTCAGTTTTTTAAATTAAGTGTAATAAACATCCATGAATGAGATGTATAATAATCACCAACAATCGTTTTTCCTTTAGTGGCTTTCAAAATATCGTCTATATTTTGAGTATGCAACTAACGTAGCTTATCACAGTACTATATCATCTCCAAATCCTAGGAACAGCTGAATAGAAAAGAAGAGTTCTATCAACAAGGACAGATGAACAAATTCTGCTACTAAATGACCAAGACTATAAGTTATGAAAATGTCCCCTAAGCGGAAAAATAGGGAAATGGTACTATATACAAATTTTTAGGGTTTTTGAGGGAAACTTCTGCTTATTTTGATGTATAAACTCTTAGTATGTGCAGTTTGAATCATACAGTGATCATATTGAGTCATACATTTTGTGTATAGACAGTGACAAAGAAATGACATTAGGGTGTGTTTTTTAATATATTAATGGAGAAATTGGTAACTGTCAGTCACAAAGGTTTTTAGGCTATTTCCATTTGCCTATCTGGCCAGGAGTGCAGGTTCTTATAATAATACTGTTTAATGATCCTTGTTTACCATATAATACAATAAATGTTTTAAATAATTTAGTAACTCATTTAATATCTTTATTTTTTTCTACATTATTATTGTTGTTACTGCCCTCACAATGGAGACGTTACTGGACCCACTCAAGCAAATCAATGAACAATGAAAGAACAGTGCTACAGTGCTACATTATTATCAAGAAAACTGTGCCTCAAGAAGGGTTAGCATAGCACCACTGCAAAAGGCAGAACTGAAACGTGAATTCAGGGTCATTTAAAAGCAAAGAATTGCTTAAAAGTTCTGTAGACACAGTATAGATTAATAAACATTCTTTCTATATAAGAGACAAATTGTTGACTGATTTCCATTATTGGGTTATATAGCATGTCTTCTGCCACAAGTATTGCTTGCTTTAAGTTTGAGACTTAAATATATACAACTATACATACATATAAAAAAGGAAGAAAGATAAAGTAGTACCATTTGATTTCCCTTTAACCCACTCTAGTGTTATGCATTATATTCTGGTTCACTTGATCTACAAAATGTACTGGTTTCATTCAGTTTTATTGCTGAACCATGGTTTACAATATGTCAGTGATAGATATCTGCTTAGCTTCCCTCCACCAATATGCTAGTGACCCATTACACACAAACACACACACGCATACACACACACAAAGACACTCACAAACACACACACACAGACACCAGACAATCACTTGATTACTTGATCACTTGACATCCCATTATCATCGATTTTCTCGAGTGAGTGTCAGTAATGTACCCATTTGTCTTTGTCGCATGCTAGTGTAACCCAATGGCATCTGCTCACTCCAGGAACAAAAAGAGCCTCAAACCGCTCATTCAGGGTCTTGACGAAGAAGTATGACCATCTCATAGGGGGGTGGTCATGCGATATTTGATGTCCTGTAGAATTCAGTAGGTAATGGCTCTTGTCTAGAGGTCATCTCCAAATTGTATTATGTGTCCAGCCCATCTGATTTTCAATGCCTTGGCAAATGAGACAGCATCCCTGATTCTCGATCGTGGACAGGTGTGAGGTCATTCATCATGTTGACTTCTCGACCTAGGTACACATAACTGCTGCATTCAGAGATGTTTGTTCCATTGAGAGAGAATGGAACGTCAGGAACGAGTTCACTTCTCATAAACATTGCCCTTATGAGATTCAGCAGTAGTTCAAACTTTCCACACTCATTGTCGAAGTCGGCCAGCATTTGTGTCACTTGGCTAATATTTGGTGTTATTAGAATAATGTCATCAGTGAAGCAGAGGTGGTGTAGTTGCCGACCATCTATCTTCACTCCCATTTCTTCCCATTTCAGTTATCACATGACATTCTCAAGGGTGACACTGAAAATTTTTGGTGAAATGGTATCACCCTATTAAACCCTTATCTTGATTTCGATGATCACTTTCTTTTAGAATGGTGAGATCCTGGTAGTGAATCCATAATACAGCTCACAGAGAATCCCGATGTACTGAGTATGAAGTATTGAAGAGATCCTAGTAGAAGTCATGAACAATCTTCTCCATTGCCCTTCTGGAAGATGTGATAGATCCATCAGGACATCGGAGGGTAGTTATCTTGTTCTTGTAGTTGGCGAAGAACAGGCAGGCGTTGCAAATGCTTTTCCTGGCTTCTGCCACATCGGCCTGCACTGCTGCTCTTTTCTCTAAAGAGATAAAGGTCTTCCTTTATCGCTTCTCTGCACTGCTTTGTGAGCTCGGACGTTAGCTTGTGGTTGCTCAAGGCTCGCACCAAGCCACATTGGTGGATAAGCTCGAGAATTTTTGAAGACAGGCGTCTTTGGTTTTCTCTACCTCGGTGTTCCTCGCACAATCATGAAGTTGCTGTACCAGTCCATTGTATTCTTCATCGTGTCATCAACAATGGCATCTTCCCATGTTTCTGCAATAGTTCCAAAGAGCTCCCAGTTGGTGGTCATTCTGGGAGTTCTCTTCTTAAACGTCTTAAACAGTTTTTCCTGACTGATGTCCTTGTTGTCCCAAAATTCCAAACGAGATCTGACCACCATCTTCTTCATACAAAAGTCTTCTTCATGGAGCAGTGAGAAAGGGCTGCATATATATATATATATATATATATATATATATATCACAAATGAGTGCAATCATTCTAGATCTCTCCTTCTCCTCCTGACTTATTTCTCTTCCCATGATAATCTCCATTTCCATTCATTCATAAGCAAATTTCATGACTTCAGTTGTTCTAACAGCTGTAAAGTATTCCATTATGTAGATGTACCATAGTTTCTTTCACCAGTCATCTGTTCTGGGTACTCTGGTTGTTTCTAGATTCTGGCTATTGTGAACAGTGCTGTAATGAACCTAAAATGCATATGTCATTTCTGCTGTGTGTTTTTTTTTGAGCTCCCCCCCCCCGCGCCTGCCCCAAATATAGTCCCAGAAGTGGTATTGTTGGGTCATATGGAAACTCAATTTCGAGTTGTTTTGAGAACAAAACAGTCCTTCAGGGAATAAAAGAAGATTGCCTTAGTAAATGAAGATCCATCCTCTGTTCATGGATTGGAAGGATCAATGTCGTCGAAATGGTAATACTCTCCATTATGCAGATTCAATGCAGTCCCTATAAAGATAGCATAACTTTTCCAAAGAAATAGACAAACATTAACAAAATTCATAAAACTCCACAAATATCTAAAGCAATCCTTGGGTCAAAGACGATGCGAGGCATTATCTTCCCCAACTTCAAACTGTACTGTGAAGAGATCACAATTAGAAAAGCATGTATTGGAATAGAGATAGACCTGCGGACCAATGGAATAGATTAGAATATCCTGACACAGACCTTCAAATATATGATCACTTAATTTTTGACAAATAAGTAAAGATGTGAAGTGGAGCAAAGAAAGTCTGTTCAACATGTGATAATGGGAAATTGGATAGCTACAAGCAAAAAAATGAACTCAGACGTCTTTCTAATGCCAGGTACAAAAGCCAGATTGAAATGGATTAAAGTCTTCAATATCAGACCTGAATTCATTAGGTACATGTAGGAAAACATAGGCAGAACCCTCTATGACATTGAAGCTAAAGGCATCTTTAAAGATGAAACACCACTGACCAAGCAAGTGGAAACAAATATTGTGACTACATTAAACTAAGGAGCTTCTGCACCTCAAAAGAAACAGTGATCAAGATACAGAGATAGCACATAGAATAAGAACACATAATTTATGCAATACCATCTGATAAGGGGTTAATATCTGAGATATTTAAGGCACTGGTAGAACTTTATAGGAATAAAACCTCCAACTCCATCAAAAAATGTAGAGGAGTGAATAGACACTTTCTCAAAGAAGAAATCCAATTGGCCACAGTCATATGAAAAAACACTCTACATCACTAATCATCAGGGAGATTCAAATCAACAATGAGATACCACCATGCACCACTGAGTTTGGCACACATCAAAAAGAATAAGAACAACCAGTGCTGGCGCAGATGCAGGGAGAAAGGGAGTCTCATTCACGGTTGTTGGGAATACCGACTGTAGTAGCCTTTTTGAAAATCAGTTGGTTCTTTTTGTCTGAAGATAAAATGCTCAGAGCCAGAACTCCAGTACTGTGGTGCCTTAGGGTAGCAGTGCTGGAAACACAGAGTCCATAACCAGTTGTGCTGTTAAGGAAGTGGGACTGTTGTGCCTATGTTTAAAATTGTGACATTGTAGATGCCAGACATGTGTTCCCCAATTTACAGCCACACACAGCCATACCCTTCTTGTTTTTGAAAGGGCCATAAGGTCACCACTTTTCTATTTCTTCAGTTTTCAATGAATACAGAAACCCATGGAATTATGTTAATTAGACGAACACCTTATTTCATTTTTTGTTTTTTCATTAATTGGGGAAAAGTTACAAGACTACTTTAAAAATTACCTGAAATTACAACGTCTTATTATTTTTGTTTCTTTGTGAGTGAGATTAGATTCTGCTGAGAATACGAGATGTGTTTCACTATTTCAAATCTTCTAATGTCCTCACAACTAACAGAGTATAGAATAGATTTACAGGAGGTGCTTTTGAGACATTACCTTTTCTCTGTTACAATATTTTGATATGTAACCCATTTGTATAAGTTACCTTCTATTCTTTCTTTGACCAATGCTAAATCTCGGAGTAAATAGTGTTTTCAAGATTTTACCAAACCTTATCTTTTTACAACACCAATATGTGCATTATGGTTTTATATTTAATTGATTTCTGTCTATTATATAGTTCTAGAATTGTAACTTCTTGTGCCTTGACCCATCTCAAATGGATTCATTTCTTTTTTTGCTTTCAATTGTCTAAATAAAAATAACAGTAGAAGAAGAGATAAAGGGACAATAAACTAAAGTTTTTTGAGACCCAAAAGAGTAACTTCTCAGAAACCCAAAAGTCACATATTAAAGATAATAATTACAGCGCCATCTTTACAGCATACAGCCAAAGAGAAGGGCCACAAGGAGGACGGGAACCACAGATCCCGGAGGAAAAAAACCAGGTTCCAAAAAGAGCCGAGATCACTGGGAAGTCCCAGATGGGGTAGGTACCGCATCCCGCCTCCCCCAGATGGAACCCCGGTGACCAGAAGCCTCTACAAGCACAGCTCGAGTATGTGGGAACTAGGACTTTTCCTCCAAACCATAGAGAGATGTATATAGACATCTCTCTATATACAAAGTGATCAATGGGAAGTAAACCACCCAACCTTTCTCCCTGAAAATCAGAGTTAAGTTTGGAGCACGGCCACAGCCCCAGAAACACAAGGACTTAATGCAGAACCCAGCAGCTTGGAGCAGAAAAGTGAAGGGACTCTGCGTTAATCCAGGCCATCAAGTCTGCCCGAGGGGAAAGGGTGTTGCTCTCTTCCGCCCTCCTCCCTCTGGAAAGAAAGATGGCGGCCACATGGGAGCCTTGTGGACAGCAGGTATGAGCCGGGGATGTGGGGGCGACTAAAACCTCATGGGAAGGGGGGCGTTCCGGTCCGTCCTTCACGCCCTACCGAGGTCACTAGTTGCCCCCTGCGAGCGGCTCTCCAGCACAGCCACGGCCCAAGAAGCACAAGGACTTAATGCAGAACCCGGTAGCTTGGAGCAGAAAAGTGAAAGGACTATGCGTTAATCCAGGCCATCATTTCTGTCCGGAGGGGAAAGGGTGTTGCCTCATTTGCCCTCTCCTCTCTGGAAAGAAAGATGGCGGCTGCATGGGAGCCTTGTGGACAGCAAGTATGAGCTGGGGGTGTGGGGGCGACTAAAACCTCATGGGAAGGGGGGTGTTCCGGTCCGTCCTTCACGCCCTACCGAAGCCACCAGTTGTCCCCCACTAGCGGCTCTCCAGCATGGCCACAGACCCAGAAGCACAAGGACTTAATGCAGAACCCAGCAGCTTGGAGCAGAAAAGTGAACGGACTATGCATTAATCCAGGCCATCAAGTCTGCCGGAGGGGAAAGGGTGTTGCCCCATTCGCCCTCTCTTCTCTGGAAAGAAAGATGGCGGCCGCATGGGAGCCTTGTGGACAGCAGGTATGAGCCGGGGGTGTGGGGGCGACTAAAACCTCATGGGAAGGGGGGTGTTCCGGTCCGTCCTTCACGCCCTACCGAAGCCACCAGTTGCCCCCCACGAGCGGCTCTCCAGCACGGCCACGACTCCAGAACACAGAAACCAATTTCTTAACTATCTGACTTTCAGTAGAAATACTTCCAGGGTCAATAGGTAAAATAGCAGAAATCCAAAACCAACATTTAATTCTTGAACCCAGCTGTAGAAAGCAAATCACTTCACAATGCTTTTTCAGCATGTCTGATTTGGGGGGGGGGGGTAAACTCTAAATAATAATGGTGAATCTTTTATTGAAACAATGAATCTAATCAAAGCAGACAGAGTGTTAACTAGAATTCATCTGCCTCACAGGGACTGGGAGGGGTGGGAGGTGGGGTTTTATTGGGTTTCTTCATGGTAAAAAATAAGTATTGGTAAAGGGAAATGTGTTTGATATTTGCATGACTGAGACCTAAACCTGAAAGCTTTGTAACCTTTCCCACAGTGATTCAATAAATAAATAAATAAATAAATAAATTAAAAAATAAAGATAATAATTACATCATTAACATGTACATTTTAAAATATATTTGCACAGCAGTAGGGCGTTTGCCTTGCACGCAGCCAACATGGCCGACCCAAATTCAATTCCTCCGCCCCTCTCAGAGAGCCCGGCAAGCTACCGAGAGTATCTTGCCCACATGGCAGAGCCTGGCAAGCTACCCATGATGTATTCAATATGCCAAATACAGTAACAACAAAAGTCTCCAATGGAGACTTTACTGGGCCCGCTCGAGCAAATCGATGAACAACGAGAGGACAGTGACAATGTGGACAGTGACAATGACCAAATACCTTTCAGTAGTCAGAATTGCTGCCTTCCAGAATACTTTCATATTTATCAAAATACCACATTTATTTAATTTAACCCAGTATTTATTGAAATCTTATTGGCAATTGTCAGTTTAATAACTAATATTTAATACAGATAAAGATTTAATGCTAATCTAGAATTTAAAATGCCCATAAAACCCACCTTCAATAGATGTAAAACGAATATGATTTAGAAATTCATGTTCAATAATCTAGCCTTTTGAGATTTAGATTCATGAATTAACTACATCATTTCTTACATAATTATATCTAGCATTAGAGAGAGCTAAATTTATGCATCTATAAAAATTACATTCAACGCATTTGAACTTAAAATCATAAATAAATTTTAAGATGTCTCTTAGCTGTATTTCTGTGTAAATAAAAATTTAAAGACTACCTTTCCCAGAGGGATGTTTTGATAGTTGTGACTTTGGAGTTTTTTGTGTGTATTGTTAAGTTATTATTATAAAGTTATTTATATCTGCTTGAAGATATTCACTCTTTATTTGATCTGTGCTAAGACATTTAAGATGCATAAATACACACTTTTATTAGCCAGTGCACTACTCTTAGAAGGTCTTTGTAAACTATGCATGGTTGTATTGGCCAGATGCCAGATTTAAATGCCTGCCCGAAATCAGTAGGCAAACCCAGCTAAAACAATTTTAGAAAATGTACTCAAAATTTCCTCTCAAATTTTCTTTAACTATATATATAAATATATATATATTTAAAAAATGGGATAACCTTTATAAAAGAAGGCGCTTCCACAGTATGATTCTTACCAGATTATGTCAGAATCTATCTTTCTATTACATATTTGTGGCCAGGTTTATAGGTTAAATGCTCAGTTCTATAGATCCCTTTGAAGCATTTCTGATCTCTTTTATTACCTGGAACTCCAAACCATCTCTGAACTCACCCTCCAGTTTCCTATTTACTTCTGCCATAATCATTTTCTTGAGAATTCTATCATCAAAGAGAAACTTTCTTGCAAGATTCAGTGACATGCATAGCTTTAGAACGGTCTCGGTTTTATGCTTGTTCTTCAGCACATTATGCTGCTTGACAATTAATATTTAATTCATATTTAATGAATGTGCTAGTGATAATCTTGCTAAGGTTTTGAGAGGAACTTGAGTTGCCTTCCTGAATTCCACAATCTAACATTTTCCCCCTGAAATAACAATGAACATATTTAGGCCAAAACTATAGAACTCTTATTCTTTTATGTTAAATGTAGAAAATCTGAATCTAGCTTCTCAATCAATGGAGTCAGAGTCGGTCCTCCTGTTGTCCATTGATTTGCTCAAGGGGGCCCAGTAACGTCTCCATCATAAGACTTGTTGTTACTGTGTCTGGCATATCGAATACGTCACGGGGAGCTTGCCGGGCTCTGCTGTGTGGACGAGATAATCTCGGTAGCTTGCCGGCTTTCCGAGAGGGGCGGAGGAATCGAACTCAGGTCGGCCATGTTGGCCACGTGTAAGGCAAACGCCCTACCGCTGTGCTATTGTTCCAGCCCTCTCATGCAATGAAAAAGTAAATTTTTTATGTTAAAGAAATGTCATATTAGATGCAATTACAAATATAACAACTTGTATAGAAAGTATAGAAAAAAATTATATTATACAAAAATCTTATATAAAAGTATAAATGTGCCTTAATAAATTTTGATCTCAGTCCCAGGACCCGCACGCCTTTGTTCTTCTGCCGGTACCTACATGCATGTGGAGAGTGGTCTCGGCATGGTTGTGGCTGGTTCTGGAGGTCTTCGACTGTTGGAGCTGTGCTCGGGGCAGGGAAAGAAACTCAACCTGCCCCCTCCAAAGGGCCCTGGAGAGGACAGCCAGGCATGGGGGCAGGAGATTCTGTGCTGTTCTCTTCTGAGAGCTGGTTTTTATAGTCTCTGGGTCTTGGCCATTGATGGGATTACACGGTGCTGGGGGCAGTTGGTGGGTGTGACCCCTGCCTACTGGAAGATGGAGGATCTGGGTGGAGGATGCTTAGCCCCTATCCGAGCAGGCTTGGAGAACTCAGACCCGGGACCCGCATGCCTTTGTTCTTCTGCTGGCACCTTCATGCGTGTGGAGAGTGGTTTTAGCATTCACGGCCGTGAGACATCTTATTATCTCATTCTTACTTTGGACAACCTGGCAGGCTACTAAGTGTAACCTACCCACATGGCAGAGTCTGGCAAACTCCCCGTGGTGTACCCAATATGCCAAATAACAGTAACAATGATGGGTTTCATTCTCCTAACCCTGAAAGAACCTTGAATATGGCACTTTTTAAAGTCTCAGGGCTAGGGTAAAGAAGATGTTACTGGTGCCTGCTTGAGGCAATTGACAAACAACAGGATGATCGTGATCATGAATAAATTTTGATATATGACCTAAATATAAATAACATCCACAGCTCTATGAGAACAACTTAAAGCCTGCTTCTATCTATCCTCTTTGCTTCCTTCCTTTGTGCTAAAGAGATTACATATCATTTACATTTTCTTTTTAACTTTACATTATAAGTATGCTTTATTTAATAAATTCTCATTGTCTACAGTTCTTTAAAAGTTTATATAAACAGTATTATATTTTCATGATAATTTGAAGCTCGACAATTCCAATATTCCAGTATATCAATAAGATTCACTTTTCCTTACTGGAGGTAATTTGTAGCTGTTATAAAATTAATACACATTCATTTCCAAATAACCACAAACATTGTAAACAACCTACTCCAATTCAACACAAAGTCTCAGTCCTTTACTTACGTTCTTTGATTATCACTTTGCACACAAGTCCTTTCCAAGCGTAGCTGACAACATTTAGAGACAGAATTCTGTTAAGCCAACAGTCAAGATCAGGTTAAATTATAGAAAACCTGACTTTATCTTGAAGAAGGAATTAGCTTTAATATGAATGACTGTAATTATAGGAAAATAACTCACAGCACTCAAATTTATTTCTGAAAATTGTATTAACTTATGTTTAGAGTAGCAGTTAGCAAATGTTAGTGCTATGATTTTTAAGATAATATTTAGGATAAAGTTCTGAGTTTTCATTTTCAGAAAAAGGTGATGTACAAAGTTCTGTGTTAAGGAATAATGTGCACATACATGTAATTGATTACTATTTCTATTTAATGTTTTTGATCATTGTCTTCTATATAAGATATAGATTTATGTAATACATTTTGATTAGCAAGAAAATAATTACCATCATCAAGTGTTTCCCTCCTGCTGAGTGGTACTGTTAGAGAGTGTTGTGTGGTTGTTTATTTATGGGTACATGTATAGAGGTGACACATGATTTAAGGGAAGCTTTTGAACACTTTGCATCATATTATCTTTCTAAGATATTCATACAGTGGGTTTATAAACCTACATGTGAGTAGATGAGAAAAGGAAAATTATTTCTCCCCACTTATTGTCTTGGGGAAAATGTGAGGTTTTATTTTTTTTTTGGGGGGGGGGGGGTTGTGGGAGAACATCTGCACCCATAGAGCTGACTCCAGAATCTGTCCTCAGGGATCACTCCTGGTAATGCCCATATGGCTGCTAGTTATCACATCAGCATTAGCTGTGTGCAAGGCAAATGCCTCATCCCTGTATTATTTACCTGGTCATCTGTGGGATTTCTTTGGTCTACATTGAGTGATTAGTTTGATCTACACTTGTGCTAAAACTTGTACTACTCAGTGATGGCATCTTCCCTCATACTTCCTAGTTTAGGTTTGGCTATTTGTCTCTGATCTTCTTATTTCTGGTGAGCTGCATCCTGATTTTAAGTTTCTGATGATCCTGAAACCCCCTACTGTCCAGATCCTCAACGTGGCAGTTATTTTCTAAACTGGCAGTTCTCCTGCAGAGCCAGACATATGACCACATTTTTATTCATTGTTTTTGTCTTGCTTTGCTATTCAGCAATAGCCAGCTGTACTTAGATGCTCAGGAATGACCCCTGGTACTGCTTAGGAAACCAAGCAGTGTCAGGAATCAAACCTGACCATCCTGTATGCGAAGCATGCGCTCCAGTCCTTTGAGTCATCTCCCTAGACAAGTGCTTATTTGATGAGCTGCCACACATGTTTGCAGTCACAGAACAGCATCTGATGTTTATTGATTATGGCAAGTGCTTGATGCTAGATGTTTCTCTGAAATGATGGGCATCTCCCCACACAAATTCAGGGTACTGATATTCTCTTCTAGGTGTGTTGGCCTTTCCCATATCAATCTGGATATGGTTTCCATGTCTTGAGGATGTGTTTAACTGAATCCTCCCCTTAAGATGCTTTATTCTCACAATCTTTCTGGATGCAGAGATCCCATTTTTGTTTTACCTGCTTTGCAAAAACTTCTGCATCTTATTCTACTCATGATTACAATGGCACTGACTGCTTCAATACTTACCATACAAAAACAGCTGTATAATAACTATAAGCATATAACACTATATGCATATAACACTATATGCATATGTTATAATCACTATCACTATCCTGTCCTCCCACTGTTCATCGATTTGTTCGAGTGGGCACCAGTCACGTCTCACAAAAATTGTGAGACTTGTTACTGTTTTTGGCATATCGAATACATTACGGCCAGCTTGCCAGGCTCTGCTGTATGGGCGAGATACTCTTGGTAGCTTGCCGAACACTCCGAGAGGGGCGGAGGAATCAAATCCGGGTTAGCCGCATGCAAGGCAAATGCCATACCTGCTGTGGTATCGCTCCAACACATATTATAATATTGAAAATAATTTAGTTTCTGGTATTTAATGATCTTCAAATACAAATAAGTTATGGATATAAAACTTTTTTTTTATTATTCAAGGGTTCTTTATGTGGCTACTCTTATTTCTGCTTAGGGTTTTCTTCTAGCTATTTTCTCAGTCTACCATATGTAGTACAGGGGAATGAACACAAATCTGCCACATGCATAATCTCTTTGGTAATGAAAATTATTTTTAAAACCTGGTAATTGGGAAGTTTATTTTCTATGAGAATGGATATTTCTAATAATTCAGCAACGTTTATTTTTTTGTTTTGGGTAACCTGGCAGTGTTTGGGGACATGTGGTGCCAAGGATAAAACCTAGAGATCCCACATGCAAAGCATTTGATGCAGACCCTTGAACAATACACCCGACCAATATGTATTTCTATATTTATATCTAGTATTGTGTAATTTTATATAATATTTGGATAAACAATATTTTACTTTGTCTTACAATTTTTTCTTTCATTTTTCACATGTTGTCTGTCAATGACAGTGCTGTTGCAGTGTATCTAGGTGTTTGCTTGTCTGTGTATGAGAGTGAGAGAGAAAACCTTCCTTTAGACTAAAATATTTTGACTCCATTAGAGCTCTTC
Organism: Sorex fumeus; assembly: GCF_029834395.1. Taxonomy (NCBI): domain Eukaryota; kingdom Metazoa; phylum Chordata; class Mammalia; order Eulipotyphla; family Soricidae; genus Sorex; species Sorex fumeus. Next base: position 25,645,421 of record NW_026606092.1, read on the forward strand.
AAGGAGAGCCCATCCATATGAATAGGATCAGGAAATTGTCTACTAGTTTTTATGTAAAATGACAAATGACCTACATGTGAATCATTAGATGGCCTAAGTGGAACACATTAGCTTTTTCATTCTTTGCTTTCGGTAACTTTCATGCATTGTCTGCTGTCTCTCTACTGAAATGATAAGCGATTATTTGGCAATGCTATTTTTTCTCTCTTAAGAATAAAAAACTGATAGTTAATTTGCTTCTTTTTCACAAAGCTATAAAGAAGCACATACAATGAGCCAGGATTCATGCCAAATATTATAAACTCTGGATTGATTTCTTTTAAAAGCTATGAAAGTAAATGCTTTATTCTTAGTAAGTTTGCAATTGACTCTGGAAAAGAGGAAAACTACATGTTTATTTTAATAAGAGCTGTATTGGTGCTGTTGATTTTTTCTAGGAAAAAAAGGAACTTGAGTCATAAATAAACCATTGTCATGTATGGAAAAAGTCATTGTCTTACTGTTACACTCAATTTTCATCAAATATATTTGGTTACCTCAAAATACAGTATATAATAGTGTGCACAAATGCATGCAAACATAAAATCTATTTCAAAATATACAGTACTATGTGGAAAGAATTAGTAGTAGACATTGACAAAAATATAAAATAATATATATAAGCCTAAAATAATAGGATTGTAAATCGTGCCTACTTTTGACTACCTTTTAATTTCAATTATTCAAAATGTACTTGTGTTTTACTTCATAAGATTCTATTCAGGTATATTTTATCACAATGATATATTTAAAGAATATCCTATTTCTGGACTAGAAGAGAGATAGTTCAGGGCTAAAGTATTTGCCTTACATGTAAGTAACCCCAGTTCTATACTTGACACCTTTGGCATTGTCAGGAATGATTCCTGAACTCATTCCCAGGAGTAAGCCCTGAATATATTTCAGTGTGGCCCACTACCTCTGTATCCACGCCCCTAGAGAGAGATAGAGAGAATATTCTACTTCTTATATTTTCAGATGTTATTTAATTTTATCTAATACCATACATACCGTGCTTATAAGATTATAATTTATGTTAATGAATTACATATAAAATAAATATCATAATTCTTTTCCTTAGTACTAACACATAATAAAATACCCATATGTAGAAAATATTATTACTTTTATTACTTATACCTTAAGACTTAAACTTATGGCTATATGTTAAATCATTTTTGTGACTATAAGATATAAAAAAAATTGGTTACAAAATGTCTATTCATTTTCAGATATTTACATTCCTGTTCATGAAACAGTAATTAAAAAAAAGATCCATTGTAGATTTTTAAATGTACATTTGTCAGTTTGCGATCTGTGTATAGTGAACATATGTTGTATAGATGATCACGGAATAGCCATACTTATGTCCAAATCAGTCTAAAATGTAAGGGCTCTCTGTTCAAATATGGTTTCTTGTTCAGATATATTTGAAATTATTGGAGTAAACTGAGAAGATACATTTAATTTATAGCAAAAAGCTTTGTGACCTCATTTAGGGCTACAAGTGTCAGAAAAAATGAAACCTATTTTATTATCTCCTTTCAAATGTTAATCTTCTAATTAATAGTTTACTTCTCTAATCCCAAATTATTAATAGAGATTTTAAAAAGTGCACCAACATTAATTTATTCCCAACTATGTATTTTGATCTCAAGCAGAAGTGGCTTGGAAAATATTACCTAAGACCTATATAAATAAAATAAAAGAAGGTATTGCTTTTAAATTTATGTTTCTCACACCTTTGTGTCATGCTAGCCATATAATTACATATTTTTTCTTCGTAATTTTATTTTCTAAGAGGTAAGGCACATTATAAGACTGTTTTTATGTTAGTGCATATATACATATATAGACATATACAAACCTTGGTGCACACACACACACATATTTATAAATTTTTGGCCACAATTCACTGGTGCTCAAGTCTTATTCCAGTCTCTATATTCAGGCAATCACTTCTTGCAGGCTTGGTGCAACATATAAGGTTCCAGAGATAGAATCTGGGTCAGTTGCATGCAAAAAAAGAATCCTGCCCACTGCACTTTATCTCCAGCTCCATATATGACTATTTTTATATAGCTACTATATTTTAGATGGTCTATTAATAAAGATATATGAACTGATATCAGTTATTGAAATTCAGTGAATTCTGATATTTTCAGTATTATAGTCTAATTAACAGAATATATAGTATGTGAATTGTATATATCTCTCAAAAATCAGATATTATTATAACCTAATAAAGTTACAGAATATGTAAACATTTTGTTTTGTTTTGGGGCCACACCTGGCTATGTGTTCAGGGTGTACTCTAACTCTGTACTCTCAGAAACATTCCTGGTCAGGCTTCACAGGGCATATTGGGTACCAGGTATTAAAGTCAGATCAGCTATGTGAGCAAAACAAACACCCTATCAATTGTATTCTCTTTCCAGCACCAGAATATGTGTAAATTTTTGTTATACATGAGAATATATGTTTATACAGTTGTACATGCAAAAATAAATTTAAATCAATATAAAATTAATTTTTGGTAACTTGTTTGTTTAAATTTTTAAAGAATTCAGTATATTAACAATTATTATTAGTACAGAGCAACATGGGCTGGAGTGATATCACAGTGAGTAGGGCATTTGCCTTGCATGCAGCCAACATGGCTGACCAGAGTTCGATTCCTCTACCCTCTTGGAGAGCCCAGCAAGCTACTGAGAGTATCTACCACATAGCAAAGACTGGCAAGATACCCATGACATATTCGATATGCCAAACACAATAATAAGTGTCACAATGGAGACATTACTTGGCCCGCTCCAGCAAATCAATGAACAACAGGAGGACAGTGACAGTGACAGTGACTGAGCAGCATAATGTAGGAAAATTCCATATTAATGAATAGTATGATTAAATTATAATATGATATAATTTTAGTTTAAATATTGATACTAGTCTATCAATATGTATCTCTCTTTGTTAAACAGAAAGATTACTGAGAGGGGTAAAAACATACCTCTGTAAATGTTTTTTTTTTTTTACAATGATGCAGTTGTGAAGAATGGAAGAAAACGGAATAGGGCGTGACTCCTTTGTTAGTCACTCAATATTATTTAACACCATATTCATACAGTCAAGTTACTTGCATGTCAACTATAGTTTACATTTATGTCATCATGTAGGTTAAATTGAAAGAGCACACTCTTGAAAAAAAAGAACACGCAAATACATATAGCATATATGACATTTTCAGGGAATGGAGACATTCCTCAGTTTCTGTCACTGTCACTGTCCTCTGTGTAAACTCAAAAAGGGGGCACAGCACAGCAGCAGTGGCTCTATCTCTTCCGCCACCCGCTAGTCAATAGTCTCACCCTTCTTCCCCCACCCCGGGGAGGTCAATGGCAATGGTCAGGCAAGGGAAGGAACGAGGGCCAGGCTGGTTGGTCTTAGCCGCAGTTTATTCCAATCCTCTCTCCATCCACTCCAGTCTCTCTTCTCTGCCTCTGCCTCCTTCTTCCGCCCCCATGCTATTTCATTCTCCTTCTCCATCCCCCCTCATCCTCTTTCTCTGGGATCTGGATTCTGATCCCTATTTCTCTTCCTTCTGATCCCCCAGCCCACTCTTACAGTCTAGTTAAATCCCAAAGCATGAGGGGTTTGGGTAATAATTACACATAGGTGTGGTACAATCAATAGGGGTAGAATTCTTTCCCTCGGGGAAAGCTGCTCCTAGGACAGATCCTCTCTCAGCAGGATGATCCACCCTAGAGCAGAATCCCGTGGGTGTGTTTCTCCTCTCCTTGTACAACAAACATATAAGCATATATAATATAAATCATTTTGTATAGATACAGTAAGACATATCTTAAACTTATGGAATTGCTCTCCGAGGGCCATTTCGATCTCAGACTACAGTGCTCAGGCCAGATAGTCTTTCCCACTCCTAGCAGGATCCTAGTCTCATCATTACTTTTGGATCAGGACAGCATTTGTCTATGATCAAACTCTTAACTTATAGTTAAGAATTGTGGCACTTTGGCCTGGCCCATTTTGATGCCAGGGTAGCTCACCACTTGCCCTGGGTCCATTCAGTCCCTCATTGGGACCCTACTTTTGGGGTGTTAGGAACTAAGGGCTACTGAGGCTTTGGTCGAAAAAGCAGATTCCCAGGAGTGAATAATATTCAAAGCCAATCAAATCCTAAGTTACAAAGCATAATGTTAACGGTCTTCATGTGTCTATACAAAAAGGGCATTGCTTTAAAGTAAACTGTTCATAAGGCATAAGGAGAGGAGAAAGGCAATATTTCACTCATGCATATAAAATCATAGATTTCTGAGGAATCTAACCTTACAAGTTAACAGAGTCTGATTAGGGGGAAAGCTGATTAACTGGTTGGGGAGGAAAGCATAGGGAAGAATTTACAGATAAACAAAATGGAATGGAAATGCCTCAGGAGCACTCTGATGGGTGTAACCAGGTAAATCTAATCTCCTTGTGGAGGAAGGACAAAGCAATGTCATCCTACAGTCCTCCTGTTGTTCACTGATTTCCTCGAGCAGGCCCAGTAATGTCTCCACTGTGACACTTATTACTGTGTTTGGCATATCAAATACATCATGGGTAGCTTGCCAGGCTTTGCCGTGTGGGCGAGATACTCTTGGTAGCTTTCCGGGCTCTCCAAGAGGGGTGGAGGAATCACACCTGGGTAAGTCATGTCGGCTGCGTGCAAGGCAAATGCCTTACCCACTGTACTATTGCTCCTCAGTTTCTAACTCTAATTATTTACAAGCAATTTACAGAACAAAAAATCCATGCTTTTAGTAAAGTTATTTGAATAGTTCCAATACCCATCTCTATATTGGAACATTATAGGACTTAAACCCAATCATAAAGAACCTTGTAACTGTGTATCTCCTGGTGATTTTTTTTTTCTGCTTTTTTGGTCACACCAGGTTATGCAAAGGGGTTACTCCTGGCTCAATCACTCAGGAATTACTTCTGACGGTGCTCAGGGGCCCTCCCGTTGATCGTCGATTTGCTCGAGCGGGCCCAGTAACGTCTCCATTGGAGACTTTGTTGTTACTGTGTCTGGCATATCGAATACTCTCGGTAGCTTGCCGGGCTCTCCGGTGCTCAGGGGACCATATGGGATGCTGTGAATCAGCTGCATTCAAGGCTAACGCCCTATCTGCTGTGCTACCGCTCCAGCTCCACAGGGGTTACTCTTGGCTCAAGCACTCAGGAATTGCTCCTGGCAGTGCTGGGAGGGGGGACCATATAGTATGCTGGGTATTGAACCCAGGGTCGGGTGTGTGCAAAGCAAATGCCCTACGTGCTGTGTTATCTCTCCAACCCCTCAGTTTTTTTTGGTTTTTTGCTTTTTTTAATATATATAAATTTATATATTGAACCATTGTAAGAGTAGTTACAAAGCTTTTAGGTTTAAGTCTCGGTCATACAATGATGAAACACTCATCTCTTCACCAGTGTGCATTTCCCACCACTAAAAACCCCAGTATACCCTCCATCCCACCCCCTCCCTACCAGTGTTGCAGACAATTTCGGGATTTTGCCTCAACACTCACATCTGCTGAAAAGGCGACATTAGACAATTTGTTGTCTGTTGCTGATAATGAATAGTATACAATGTCTCCCACGGCCACACAGTTTTGAAATTCTGAAATCCTAATAATTAAATCTGGAGAGATTTCTGCCAAAAGCCTCTGGGTTCGGAATTTTATTTCTGAGTCTCTGGGATCATGGTTTAAGCCACTTGTTGAATAGCCCGAGGGCTCCTTCGTGGGTGTGGGTGGCGACTAGTGGTCTCCTTGGGGCAGAATAGGAAAAGGCTGGCCCCACCCCAGACCCATGAAGCCCCTCATGTGTCCTCACTGCAGGCCCCCAGTTGGCTGTCTGTTTGACTCCAGTCCGTCAGTTTTTAAAAATAGCCATTTGTAGCGTGTTTTTTTACTGATAAATCTATAATTTTAACAAAGATTACATAATGCTATTATTAGAAAAAAATTCTAGAATGTTTAACCAATGTATATTAGATATGCCAAACACAGTAAAAACAAAGTCTCACAATGAAGACGTTACTGGGCCCACTCAAGCAAATCAATGAACAACGGGAGCACAGTGCTACAGTGTTGCAGTATATTTTTAATATTGAATAATAAATGTTTATTAGTAGTCGAAATGCACATTATTATTGAGAAAATAATGTTTTTATTCTGATATTATTTGCTATTGCTGTGCTTTGAAAAATGTTTACCATAAATATTATTGAAACTGTGTTTTGATCTCTCTTTCTGTCTCTTTGTCTCTCTCTTTCTCTTACTCTCTCTCTTCTAGAAATATTTAAAAAGAGGGAACATGTTTTTTTTTCTTATTTTATGAAATACAGTAATTGACCACTAGGCATGAATTATACAGATGGGAAGATACAGTTAGAGCTTGGCAGTACATGCCTTATTTGTTGGCACAAAAACAAGTGCAAAAAAAGAACATGCTAAAATCTCTTCTCTAGAATAATTAAAAAAAATTAATTACATGTGACTCTATTAGTTAAAGGTGTGCCTGTTTTCCAAGACTTGCAGGTATGGGGTAACATGTTGGTAATATCAAACTTAAAAAATTCCACAACTTTCTGCTGCTTCTGTTGTTGTTCTTTTTTAGTTTTCACAGCTAGAATTTAGTATTTCTTCTTTTTCTTTTTTTTCTTTTTGGGTTACACCCGGCGATGCACAGGGGTTACTCCTGGCTCTGCACTCAGGAGTTACTCCTGGCAGTGCTCAGGGAACCATATGGATGCTCGGAATCTAACCTGGATTGGCCGCGTGCAAGGCAAACGCCCTATCCGCTGTGCTGTCTCTCCAGCCCCTAGAATTTAGTATTTCTTAATAAGCAAATTCATCTCTCCATGCAGTTTCACCTTTTAGCACATTCCTATGACTCAATAATTTTCAGTGTTTTATTGACAGACGGAAAATGTTCATTCACCATGTCATTAAATTAACATGCTACTCACACTAAATCACTAAAAAGACTTTACTAAATGAGCAGTTTTATTTTCATCTAGAATGAATACATTGTATAATATATTTAGTCTTGCTTGGAAAGGATCACTTAACATGTAATCACCTGGTTAAAGTAGGCTATATTTATTACTCCCAACAAGAACCATGAACACAACACTCATTTATGCCTTGGCAAAATCCTCTTGTTCTACATAAATAAAGCCTGTATCCTAGCTGAAAATTTGTATAACCTAACATGAAATTATCCATTGTGTAAAAGTCTTTTATTTAAAACTCTTGTCTAAAAGATTTATATATTTTCAGAAGACAAACCATTGCATTTTCTTTAGTCTCTACTTCAATTCTGTTTTGTTCTGTTCTGTTCTGCTTCTCTCTCTCTCTCTCTCTCTCTCTCTCTCTCTCTCTCTCTCTCTCTCTCTCTCTCTCTCTCTCTCTCTCCTCATACCATCCCAAGTTCTATGCTTTGCTAGAACTGAACATATCGTTTTTACTCAGTTATGGACAAAGCACCACCTGTTCTCCATTGCTGTGTATTCCCCTTTATGTTCTAATCACAATCAATCACAACAATCACAACCATCCTGTTATTTGTCGATTGCCTCGAGCAGGCCCCAGTAATGTCTCCTTCGTCCTAGCCCTGATACTTTTTTTAAAAAGTGCCATATTCAAGGCTCTTTCAGAGTTAGGAGAATGAGACCCTTTATTGTTACTGGTATTTGGCATATTGGGTACGCCATGGGGAGTTTGCCAGACTCTGCCGTGTGGGCAGGTTACAATCGGTAGCCTGCCAGTTTGTCCAAAGTAGGAATGAGATAATAAGATGTCGCATGGCCACAAATGTAGCCGTGCGGTTCCGGGAGCTGGGTTTTATAGTTTCTGAGTCTTGGCCGTTGATGGAATTACACGGTTCCAGGGGGTCAGTTGGTGGGTGTGACCCCCGCCTACTGGAATTTGGAGAATCTGGGTGGAGGATGCTCAGCCCCGATCTGAGCAGGCTTGGAGATCTCAGCCTCGGGACCCGCGTGCCTTTGTTCCTCTGCCGGTACCTTCATGTGTGCAGAGAGTGGTCTCAGCACGGTGGTGACTGGTTCTGGAGGTCTTTGGCTGCTGGAGCCCTGGTCGGGGCGGGGAGGAAAACTCAACCCGCTCCCCTCCAAGGGGCCCTGGTGAGGACAGTCAGGCGCGGGGAGAGCAGACTCTGTATGTTCTAATACTGTGTTTAAATAAAAGCAAACCAAATTACCTCTTTCACAATGTTTATCTGAGGTTAATTTCTATTAATATTCCTATTTAAGGGATTTTACATCTTTCAACAAATTTTCTGGGTCATATATTTCTAAACTTTTTTTTATGTTGTTGCTTCTTTTATGAACCTAGTGGAGTCTATGGGTCTCCTTGCCAAATTATAAGTGAGAGATGTCTTCCTATAGTTTCTATTTCCAAATATATTTTCTAACTTGTATAGTATCAGGAAATCTAGAATTGCATGACTTGAGCAGTAATTTTAGGAAAGAAATAAACATTTATTTATTTGGTTCAGTCATATATGACAGCTAGAGTGGAGACTCATTTCTTCACTAAATATTATATTTGAGGATATGCTTTCCATGAGGTTTTATTTATTTTACTTTTATTTGCACATAGTTTCTCTCCTGAATTCAGTTGTTTAGTCTATTGAATTGGAATAAAAAATTTGAGTGGAGGTGGAGTGATAATCCAGTAGGTATAGTGCTGACTTGCATACAGCTATCCCTGTCTGATCCCTAGAAACCTCTGTGGTCTTCCACACCTACTAGGAGGGATCCTTGACTAGAGATCCAGAAATAAGCCCTGAGCACGGCCAGGTATGGTCCCCAAACCAAACTAAACAAACAAAAAGCTTGGCTAACTTCTTTAAAAAAATCTTATAAATTTGAAATTCCTAGTTCAATGCTCAATTATTGATCTCAAAACCTACTTACTTAACAAATATTTTCAGTTTTATGTCTTTTCCTTAGTTGTAAATAAGTAAAATAATTTCTTTTTTGAAAGTTGCTGATAGGTCATAATACAAAGACATACAATTACCTTGTATATATGGTATAACAGATACTGAAAGTATTTTTATCACAGTACAGTCTCAGAAATACTTTGACTATTTTTCAGCACTTTTAGATAAACATTCAGCCTTGACATGGCTAAAATACTTAAATAACCTGTCTTTAAATAACAATCCCATTGTTCATCAATTTGCTCGAGCAAGCACCAGTGACGACTCCATAGTGAGACTTGTTATTACTGCTTTTGGCATATCAAATATGCCACAAGGAGCTTTCCTGGCTCTGCCATGCGGGTGGGATACTCTTCGTAGCTTGCTGGCTCTCCGAGAGGGATGGAGGAATCGAACCCAGGCCAGCTGCATGCGAGGCAAATGCCCTACCTGCTGTGCTATTGTGTTATGTGAGGTAAGAATACAAAATTTAACAGACTTGAATTGTTCTTTGCATTATTTGAATTCCTTAAAAATGTCAAAATGATTGAGACATTTATTGTCAAACATTTAGTCTATTATAAAAATGCCATGAGCCATTGAAAAGAAAGCATATTATGCTGTCATTGAACAATGTGCTCTACCCCTCCTTTCCTTTCATTTTGTTTTTCCAGAATATTTATTGAGGCATCATGATTTCACAAAGTTGTTCATAATAGACTTGTTTCAGTCATACAACATTCCAACAATAATTTCACCTCCAGTGTTCCCTTTCCTCCACCAATATCCCCAGGTTTCCTCCAATCTCCCAGCCTAATCCCTTGAAACATTTATTTTACATTACTTGGTCTAATAAAACTTAAATGAATGCAAATAACATTATCAGTATATAAATCAATAAAACTTAATTTGTGGTGATGAATTCCAATGTATTTTTAAACTTTCTTAATCTAGTTTCTCCTGTCCTTTAAAAAGAAAAGAGTTTCTCATAAGATCTTTTAATGCTTCTTGCAAAACTGGTTTCAAGGCTCCAAATTCACTAAGATGCTGTTGCCTCTCTAAGAAATACTCCATAGTTCCTGCAAATCTGAATGATATCTAGTTAGATACTGTATTCTTAGTGAGGTTTTTATTTTGTTGTGTTTATGTACTATATCCTTCCATATTCTTCTTGTTCATAGAGTCTCATTTGATAAATTTTCTGTACATCTAATGGACAGATGTATTTTAGTATACAAGTTTGCGTATAAATTCCTTTTCTTGATCTTGCTGTATTCTACATTTTTATCTCTAGATTTTGTCATTTTGTGTATAATGTGTCTTGGAGTTTTCCTAATTGTATCTATTTTCACTGAAACCCTGGCCTGTCAGATCTCAGTGCTGTAATCCTCAACTCTGGGAAGTTATTTTCAGTGATTTTGTTATTTTTCTATATCACATTTCCCTTCCTGTCCTTCAGGGACCCCATAGTTTTTTATATTGTTTCTCTTGAACTCATCACATAGTTGCTGCTCATTTCTTTTCAGGCTATTTTCCACTCTGTGCTGTTTCCTAGTGGATTCCTTCTTTTCATTGGATCTCCTTAGTCTTTTGTGCTCATATTCTGTTGTTCTGCTGTTCAGAGCTTCTATTGACTTTTTTCTACCTTCCATAGTTTTTTAAAAAAATTTTTTAATGTCGACTCTAATACTTTCTTGTTCTTTGCTAGATTCTTGTGCAATTGTTTTTTCGAACTAATGAACATCCTTATAGTGAATGCATGTCTGAGGATTTGCTGGTGGTATTTATGTGTTCGGTGATATTGTTTTCAGTCATTGAGCTTGTTTAGCTTTTATGTGTCTCCCTTCCCCTGTTTTCTAGTATTCTTGCTATGCTGGGGGGGTAGTCTTTGTAGTCACCCTTCCTGGAATATACTTAGGGATTAGGTAGAAGATATTGATCTATGTCTTCTCTGCTCATCTTCATAGGATGACAGGAAGTATTGTGAGCAGTATCTAATTCATTGAGCTGCACAACAGCTCTACACAACAAATTATGATGTTGTGAGACCAAGTGCTTCAGGAGCTATGGATCCTTAATATGGCACAGATTAGTGTGGAGGCTGCTGCTACTCACCCGGTATAGAAGGGCTCTGCCTCCAATTCCAGGAAAGGATCAGTGACATCAGCCAGAGATGGTGAAACCACAAGTAGAAGGTCAGGCAGCAGCTGTGGTGGGGGCCCTTAATATAGTGCAGGCTTCATGTAGAGGCTATTGGTAGAACCCAGTAAGCAGAGGCTCTGCCTCCCATTCAGGAATAAATCTAGTGATATCAGCTGGAGACAGCCGCGCCAGTGATGGTGGAGTAGCAAGCAGAAAGTCAGACAGGAGCTGTGATGTGAGCCCTTAACATATGATACAGGTAATGTGTGGAGGCCTGTGGGATCCTCCTAGTTAGGAGGGACTCTGCCTCCAGTTCCAGAATAAGCACAGTAATATCAGGTGGAGGCAAGTGTCACCTGGGATAGGGAACAGAGAGCAGAAGGTTATGATGTTTATGATGTCATGGTTATGCAGGAGGTATGACATAGTTCTTTCTTTATATCAAATTGAGTGACACTGCTACTTCAGATCCATCCTGTATTTTGTATAGCTATCAATTCTATCAATTGTTGTGATAAGATTATTACATTCATAATTTTTATTTTTAATCTAGTTCTCCTACAATGTTTATCACCCATTTTGTATATTTTGAAATATTTTTTGGCATGTAAACTATTTCTTTTCTTTTGGGGTCACACCAGGCAATGCACTAGGGTTACTTCTGGCTCTGCACTCAGGAATTACTCCTGTCAATGCTCAGGGAACCATATGAGATGCTAGCAATTGAATCCTGGTCGGCCGCATGTAAGCCATCCCTGCTGTGCTGTCACTCCAGCCCTAGCACATAACCTTTTTTTGAATGTGTTTTTTTTTTTTGATGAACTCACTGGTCAGTAGGAAATAACCTTCCCTAAATTCCTTAGCATTTTTTTATATGGAATCTACTTTGTAATCTGTTTCGGATTTTATGTTTTATTTTAAATATGGTCCATTTTATGTAAATCTATGTGCATCTCAGTGAAAGAATTTCTAAAGGGTTGCTGCTGAATTCTTAACAAATACCCTCTTCAAACCTTTAAGTTTTACATGGTATTAAACATTATCTTTGCCAATGCTTTCCCAAGGATGTTTGGACTTATTTGTCTTTCTGTTCAACTGTGTCAATTTACAGAGTAAACTGATTTATTTTAATTTTTTTTTCTAATGTTCAACCAGGAAATTTGCTCAAGGTATTATGTGCTAATACTTACCATGTTCATTTACTGTCACTCACAGATCAGTGTCCATTGTTGTTTGGTGTTTATTATCTTGATAAGCATATTTATATTTTTGGTTGTTTTAAGTGAGAAGGTAAACTTGATACTTCTAAATTCAACTAACAGTATTTTGGTTTTCCAGAATATTAAACTTATTTTGTAAACTGTCAATGCTTCGTTTGATTCATTTTCCTCTGACACTTTTTCTGTATCATTCCAGTCATTGAGTCATAATATATTCTTTCAATCATATTGATTTTTTCTAGTTTCTAACCACCTTAATGACAACTTTAAAAACTACTAGATATATGGAGACATTGAATCTGTAATACATTTGGAATAACAAAGTAATAGAAGAGAATAATAAATGAGGACAGAATTACTTGCTTTTATTCTAATACAAAATAAACATAATTTAATTTTTATGGTTTACTAGTAAAGCACATTTTATAACCAGGCACTTAGAGAACAAGTATTGAATTTTTTTTGTGAAAAATTTCCTGGAGTAATGTGGGCAGATAGTCTTCAAAAGATATTTTGGAAATATTTATAAGGAATAGTGTGATGAAATATTGAAAACTATAGTTACTATAGTTTCTTTAGGGTGATAATTTGTCTAGGGACATGTCAATCATGACTCAAGCTAAATAAAAATGCTTATATGAGGTCATATCATGAATACAGTCTGTGTATCCCATTTTTGTTTTTGTTGCTTGGAATGTTGTGTTTTTTTATTGTGTGCACATGTGTGTGTCCACATGCATTTGTGGTGTGTGTATGTGTGTGTGTGTGTGTGTGTGTGTGTGTGTGTGTGTGTGTGTGCTGGATTGAAGGTTCTGCCAAACAGTGCTTGGGAAAGAGGCCCAGTATACTTTTTTTTTTAAATAATTCTAAGCCAACTAGTACAGTTGTTCAATGCCAGGTCCCAAGTATATAGTAATGTTTGGATCCCAGAAATTACACAGACAAACATAATGATTCCTGGGAGCCTCTAGAGCTGCACCCAATGATGCACCCAGGACCATGTGCTGATGGAAATATAAATGGAACCAGCTGCATGCAAAGCATTTGTACTAAAATGTTTTCCTGAGTTGTAGTGGTGTCAAATAACATTAAATGTATTGCTTATTGGGGCTGGAGCAATAGCACAGCGGGTAGGGTGTTTGCCTTGCACACAGCTGACCTAGGTTCGATTCCCAGCATCCCTGAGCACCGCCAGGAGTTAATCCTGAGTGCATGAACCAGGAGTAACTTCTGTGCATCACTGGGTGTGACTCAAAAAGCAATAAATAAATAGATAAATAAATAAATAAATAAATATCTTTCTTATTAAGTTTCCAGTATAGGTCAGGTTTGGATGAAATCTAGATACAGATCTATGTGAGGAAGATACTAAACTTGGTAGTTCTACATACATAAGAAGGAGACAAATTCAACAATGGTGCAAATGCATTGCATGTAAGTCCATGGGCAAGTCAGAGTCAGTGAATTAGCATGGCTCAGAGTAGTAACTTGCCGTAACTCATTCACCAGTAAAAACATACAAAATTTAAACTAAATCTAACTCCACTGCAGAATGTGTCCTTTTAATGCTGCTGCTGTTTCAACCTCTTTAAACTACAGGAGAGTGGGGAAAGACAGAAGAATTATGAAAGCATGGAAACCAAAGTTTAAGGAATGTGAACATAGGCGGGATCTTAACTTCTGGCCATGACCCAGGTCAGCTTCAAGAAATAAGACCCAGGTCAATCTTCAAGAAATAAGTCATAGAGTTATGGTGAGAAATAGACGCCTGACTCTTCTGAACATGACCCTGACCAGACAGGTAACTGTAGAAATTTAATAGAAAGTTGAGGGTCAGAGCAATAATACAGTGGATGGAATACTTTCCATTCATGTCGCAAAACTGGGTTTGATCCCTGACACTGGGCTAAAGTCCAGCTTGAGTAGAAAGTCAGAAGTAAGCCGTGAACAGAAGCATGTATCACTTAATCACTTAAGTGATTAAGTGATACATGCTTCACTTAGTCACTTAACTTCCCGTTAATCGTCGGTTTGCGCGAGCGGGCGCCAGTAACGTCTCCATTTGTCCCTGTCGCGTGCTAGCGTAGCCCAATGGCATCTGTTCGCTCTGGGAACATGAAGGGCCTCAAGAAGCACGTATGTCTTGATCAGGAGCCAGAAAGGCCCTTCGTGGCCAGCAATAGAAAACAAATTGTCTACTGTTGCCTTTTTGGCAGATCCAAGTGTTGGGGTAAAATGCCAAATAATAATGGTGGGCCAGGTGTCAAAATATTGAATGTAATCAAAGTAGAGAGAGAGTAATGTGGAAATCATCTGCCCCACAGGTAGGGGGAGGTTGTGGGAGGGGGGTATACTGGGGTTTTTGGTGGTGGAGAATGGGCACTGGTGAGGTACGGGTGTTTCATTGTATGACCGAGACTTAAACCTGAAAGCTTTGTAACTGCTCTCACAGTGATTCAATAAATAAAATTATAAAAAATTTTAAAAAGTAAGGTGGAGTTCATGCCCAATTCAATCAGCCTAATCAGTGGCTGAATAAATAGCAGCAGTCCTACATTTAAAAAAAAAAGAAGCATGTATGGAAAATAAAAATAATAATAAAAATTTTTAAAAAGTAGGAAGAAGAAAGAAAGAAAATTAGAAAGACGGAAAGAAAGTAGAAAGAAGGAAGGAAAGAAAGAAACAAAGAAAAAGAAAGAAAGAAGGAAGGAAGGAAGGAAGGAAGGAAGGAAGGAAGGAAGATGTTAAATTTGAATCCATGTTTTTTAATTTTTCTTTAGGAATAAAAATAAAACATTGTATTGAATGAAGAATTAATGAGCTTCCACAGTTAATAATAATAAGAGATGGACAGTTGGAGCATTATTCAGGAAAAATATGAGCTTTCAATGGATTAAATAAAAACTCACCAAATTTTAAATACCATGACAAATAGGGTTCTCTTTTTTATTATTATTAATAAACATGACAGCATTGCAAACTTTCTGAAAAGAATCAGTTTAATTATGTGCCAGATCTCCTGTTGAGATGAAGATGATATCTTACTTAAGGTAGAACAAATAGTTCTGGAAATGACATCATAAAGAGTCTGCTTTTTTGTCTGTGAATATCTTTCGAACAAATATAAGCGGCTTTACACATTCTATTTTCTACAGAAACATCCTTAATGTTGTATGTAATTTTATTTTAAAATGGCGAAACATTTCTTTTTAGATGATTTCCACTTACAATAAAATGTAGTACTTTTGAATTTTTAGCTATATGTAAGTCAAGGAGAGGTAAAATTTTTCACCAACATGCTTTACTGAAAGTTATGTTGTAGCAGAAAACTGAGGTTAACACTGATTGATTTCCTATTGGTAATCTCAGTTTAGATTGATTTTTGAGCATTTATTTTCTCTAAAGCAAGTATTCTAAAAAAATTGACAATGAAGGAAATAAATGTTTATGTGAAATATATAAGAAATATAACAATAAAAACAAAGTATTGGGCTGGAGAGATTGCTCAAGGAACTGAGCACATGCTTTACATTTGCAGGAGACCTCGGTTCATTTTCTGGCACCATGGTCTCATGAGAACTACTGAGAGGAAACTCTAAGCACAGAGCAAGAAACAGCTCTGAAGAATCACCAGAGATAGACCCCACCTCCAATAATATAAAACTAATCTTTCTCAGCATGTTAAAAATACTTCCTAACAATTTAACGTGATAGAATTTTTGTGTACGTGTGTAAGTGCACATGCATTATATTTAGTTATTTTTTTTTAGCTAAAATGGTGCATATAATTTACTATCATTCAATTTCTGTTGGGATTATTTTAAAACCCATGTTTACTACAATATTTACCTGTTTATAACTTATATGTAAAAATATCCTAGCGTTCTATTTAATGCTTGAAGTCTATTAGATGTAAAAATAACATACTTTAAGAGTTTAGTCTATCATAATTCTATATTATAAACATGTTTTAGGGATTCTTATGCAAAGCATCTATTTAATTAAAGTAATATAATCTAAACTGATAATAAGTCATCATATATGAATTAACATACATATAACATTTGGGATATGACAAAAACAAATAATTTGTCATATCATTAACTGTCCATATAATAATAAAAGTGTAAATTTCTTTAAATTTCACTTTGTCTAGATGTAACAATGAACAACACTTATCATAAAAACAGAGATCGTTTTATTCGCAACATGATTTGCATTTATTCCATGGACAGTCTTTAAGTGAAATCTTGTCACCTTCTGGAAACAAATGAGTCTCTGGCACTAAATCTATTGAATACTCAAGTTCACTTGGAAACAGATTCTATTTACTTAAAACTTCTAAAAACTAATGTATATCTTAGTTATATTTTTGCATTCTTATACACATTTGAATGAATATTTTTCAAAACATACTATATCTTTATTTACACATATTTTTCTAATTTAATTTTTCAGATAAGCAGAAATAAATGCTCATTTCGTAGTATACATAATGAGTTCTATATAGGTCAGTGGCTTTAGTCTATATCAGTGGTTTTCAATCACTGTGTGTGAACCCGTGCTGGTTCACAAATCTAGAAAGGTTGAACCGAATGTTTTACTGAATATTTTTATAGGTTCTGGAGAGCAATTTTCTCTCTTACTTCAACAACATAAATGTGTCATCTTTTGTAGGTAATCGGAAATGATGTTCGATCTCCTGTGTATTATTTGCCTTGTTTTTTATTTTATTAATTTAATTTTTGTTGAATCAGTGATATACACATTTACAAAGTTGTTCATGGTTGGATTTCAGTCATTTAATGTTTCAACACCCATTCCTTTACTCGTGTAATTTTCTCACCACCAGTGTTTCCCGTTTTCCTCCTGCTCCATCCTTGTTTTTGTGTATTATATTTATAAAACTCATATTCTCTCAAGTCCTCAGTGAGTCCACTTATATAATATTATGACTTATCTCATATTTACGTCATTCCATCTCTTTTTATTGAAGAACATTTGTTTAAGCAGCAAATTTAGCAATACAATTTACACTAGTCGTTTTTACAGTAAATTTTGTATAATGTTTTATCAAAACATATATTAGAAAATATTCAAATTAATCTCTCAGGGCAACAATTGGGTATCAGTCTGTGGATATATTTTTCAGAAATTCATAATTAATCTTTAACCTATTGTGAAAACAACTTGATTGATAATTTCTTTAATTATAAAATTAACTTTTTGTTTCAAGGTACGGAATGCACAACATGAAATATTGGTATGCCATAGTGAGGATAATTAACTTTTTTCTCACACATTAAAATCTGTAGTTTTTTCTATTTTTCTCCTGAGCATTTTTCTTACAGTTTATTTTTAAAATTAGAACCCTTTACTTAGACCTCCGAAGAACTTTTCGCAGATGGGTTACAGTACCAGGGAGCCACCAGAGCTTCACACATGCAAGGCATGCCCCAATATTTGGACTGCCACCTAACCTTTAAAATTTTTGCATTTTAATTGTTTTTATTGAGACAGGTAACTTAAGGTTGCTGTTATTTTTTGGTTTTGATTTTATGATTTTTCAGCATGTATGTTCTGAACTGTGTAATACACAAATTTATCTTTAATTATCATTATTTGAACTGGAGCGATAGATAGCACAGTGGGTAGGGTGTCTGCCTTGCAAGTGGCTGGCCCGGGTTCAATTCCTCCACCCCTCTCAAAGAGTCTGGCAAACTACCAAGAGAATCCTGCCCGCATGGCAAAGCCTGGCAAGCTCCTAGTGACGTATTCAATATGCCAAAACCAGTAACAACAAATCTCACAATGGAGATGTTACTGGTGCACGCTTGAGCAAATCAGTGAACAATGGGAGGACAGCGCTACAGTGCTATCATTATTTGACCTTTTGTATCTTTTAATTTAAGAGAGATGTAAATTGATAGAAAAATCGAATTTCAGTTTCTGGATCTCTAACATCTGACTATTCTTATTAGAATGCTATGTGAGTAGGACACTTATCTTACAAGCAGCTGTCCTGGGTTCAACTCCCATAACCACATATGCTCCCCTAGATTCCATCAAGAGTTATCTCTGAGCACAGAGCCAGAGGTAAGCCTTTAATAGAGCCAGATATGACCGAAAACCAAAACAAAGCAAAAAACAACAGCAGCAGCATTGAAATGCTGTGTAAAATAAGTGCCTTAAATATTTTTATAGTATAGTTAGATAAAACTGGTGCTACCAATGAGATTATAATTAATATTTTTATAAGTTTTTTGACCATTGGTATATCAATAAAGTTTTTTATTAAAGAAAAAAATTACACACAGAATAATATATTGCTATGAGTATATGTCCGCTGTAGAAATTTTTCACACAGGAAAAAAATAATTCATTTTTGATTCTACTATTGGCAAAATTTAATGTGCTTCTTAATAATCACTTTTCATATAGTTAAAAAACTGGAGGTCCCATAAAAAACTAAACAAAAATATATAAACTAGGCATAACATTATATTTTAATCTTATTCTCATGGTAAAGCTACATTAAAATATTTAAACGATTTAATAATTACATAATTGAAGTTGAGATAGCACTTGAAAGTCACATTTTCTTATGAAGGAAATATATAGATGCCTAAATTGGAAATGGTTCCGGTAGATTAGATGTCCCTTATGAAGATTTGCTCACTTTTCTTTGTGCTGAGTTTATATTCTCATTCATTATATTCACATGGTCCTATAGCTACAGTCAACTTCAATGTATTTGCAATCAACTTCCACTGTAAAATTTAATAATTTGATGATATGTTTTGTATACAATGGGATCATGCTTTAGTGTAATATATTTTTTCTTCGACATGAAGACAATATAATATGAGGAGCAATTGTGTATCTTTATTATGTATACTGACATACCTTAAATTTGAGGGCATATTTGAATGAGCTAATTTAATGCAGATTTAATGATGACATATATTACTTGTTAAGACACTTTGCTTACTGAGTGCTTCTAATGGTCATATTAAAATGTGAATTTTATTGGCACCTTTATGATAATTCTTATATTAAATTTAGTTCAAATATTGTTTTTTTCATAGCCTGCTGTGTCTCTGATAAATATATTTCTTTAGTATATGCAATATTATTATTGGAGCCATACAGGCTTATTAAAAGGTGAATAAAGACATCTTACAGGGAAGTGCACTGTTAAGGTTTTTAAAGACATTTGGAAGTAAAGCCAAGCAAACAATCATGTACTGTAAGCAGAATCTTTAAAAAAAAAAAATCAATACCTTGCTGACTAGGCAGCCAATGAGGAAATGGTAAGATAAAGGCTAAGGTGATTATTTATTGATAAGTATTACCTAGTTGAACTGTAAGTCAAGTAAGGGTCAAATTCTTTGCTAAAGAGAGAGAAAGAAAGATGTAGAAAGAGGAGGAGACAAATAATAGAGAAAACTATAGTATTTCATTTACTTTTAAAATTAATTTATTTTTCAGAATATAACATATGTGAAATGATAAAAAAAAACCTGACAAACAAAAATCAGTTTGTGAATATTAAATGTTTCTGTTTTTGTGCTTTTTTGTTTGATTGGGTGCTACACTTGGAGGTCCTCAGGGCTGACTCTCACTTGTGTTCAGAAATCATTCCTTTGGGAGACAATATAGAGAGAAAGGAATAGCTGTTGTCATTTAGATGTAGTACCAAGCAACTTAATCTAGGTACTACCTCTCTGATGCAGAAATAACTAAATTTAATGATGCAAATGTTGTGGTTTTGCTCATATTTATCTCTAAGTTTATTCCTTTTTTTAAATGCACAGATAGCACATATTTTATTCTTACATAAACCTGTTACAGTATCTGGGTTTCATGCTGAATGCAACTGGGCTTTTCTTAAATTGTTTTTGGCACTGCTTTTGGCAAGTATTGAGATATGATCAGTTCTTGGAGTACATAGAACTAAAATGTTACTGTAACATGATAAAAAAAGGAAGTAATAGAGAAAATTATTTTTAGGGAGTCATTTCTGCTCCATCGATGAAATAGTTTTTAGTTATTGGAATTATATGATGTAAATTCAAATTGTGGCTTCACAATTTAAAACCTGTGGATCTTAGGACAATGCCATTAATAATCTGAGCTTTAATATTCTTAAGTATTCAGTATTGGCTTGTTGATTTGCTAGGAAAAATGCATGTCTCAGGTCTAGTGTTGAACCTAGCACAGAAAAAACATTCATTCAATATTAGCTGACACCATTATATATAAACTAAAATATGAAATTAAAGCTAGAATATTAAAACATAAATACCAATTAAAATAATACCCTTTAACAGTATTCATTAATAAATCTCTTCATAATCCCAAATCTTACTATATGTATCTCAATTTCAATACAATTAAAACATGCATTTATATTTAAGAAGTAAACAATTTTAGTTGAAATAGAGGGCTCTCAGCTACCTCTAGTATATCAAATTATTGATCCCTAGTCAACAAATATATATATATATATATATATATATATATATATATATATATAATGTAGCACTGTAGCACTGTCCTCCCGTTGTTCATTGATTTCCTCGAGCGGGCACCAGTAGCGCCTCACAACAAATTGTGAGACTTGTTGTTACTGTTTTTTTTTTTTTTGGCATATTGAATACGTCATGGGCAGCTTGCTCAAGTTTCTGATCTCTGGGCTGGAGCAATAGCACAGCGGGTAGGGCGTTTGCCTTGCACGTGGCCAACCCGGCTAACCCGGGTTTGATTCCTCCCCCCTCTCAGAGAGCCCGGCAGGCTATGGAAAGTATCTCACCCACACAGGAAAGCCTGGCAATCTACCCATGATGTGTTTGATCTGCCAAACACAGTAACAAGTCTCACAATGGAGAGATGTTACTGGGCCCACTTGAGCAAATCAATGAACAAGGGGAGAACAGTGACAGTAACAGTCAACGAATCTTGTCACTATATGCTGTTTATATAATATAGCATTCTAACTGTTCTTTCAAAGGTGAATTTTACTTATTCTTTTTTATTAATTTGTTTATCACTGTGTGTATGGCACTCTGCTGATTTTTTTTGTATAAATACCAAAGTTGAGAAAAAAGGTAATTATCCAGAATGTACAGGCCAAAGAATTTGATGAAACAGTTCCAATATCTGTATTTCTATATCGCTGTAATTGTTTAATGAGTCTCTAGATACCCATGTTTATTTAGCATAACCATAACTTAGTGCAGTAAATGCATGAATAATGTCATTTTTTCTATGTCTATTTCTTCTAATTCTGACAAGTGAAAAATTATTTTTGTGACAGATGTCACAAGTTGTATTGGTTTTCTCCAGAGACTCTGGTCTCTGATGTGTATGTGAGATTCACTGGAGTATCTAATTTTTCTAATTCTCTGGAGTATCTAATTTTTCAATAGAGTGAGTGCAGGTGGGATTGTGTGTATGTCTGCCCTGTGGTGTAAATTCTCCCCTTCGGATTTTGTTGGTACTCCTTCTTTTTCATAACTGATGGAATAGATTCCCATCATCAAGACTCTGAATTGGAAAAAGAGACTTAGAAAATGAGTAGCTGTATCCAGATATCCAGATAATTTCTTGTTATATGAAGTATTTGTGTCTTTAATTAGAAATGTAGAAATATTTTTGTGACTGGAATTATGCTATAGGAAATTCACTAAAGTTTGTATCTATTGGCTGAGGATAAAATCAATTTCACTAAACGTTGTTCTGCTTAAAGACTGTTGTTTCTAAGTACCAATAACAATAAAAAAATAAGAATTAACTGAACCTGAAATTCATTTGTCTGAAATAGGTGGCACCAAAAGTATATGCTTTCTCCCAAGAGGAGAAATAGTGAAGGGGGTCTAGCCAGATGTGTGCGCCCCTCCTCACTATCGGCTGATGTAACTCATTTGAAATGAGTCTTTTGCTCTAGCTATTCTATCTCCTTGCTTTTGTTGGACATTCCAAGTCTGTTTATTCTAGAGTCTTGGTTATTTGCAGAATGTCTTTTAGGAGCTGAAGAAATAGTTAAGCAGGTATGGGGCATACCTTGCAGGCAACCTGCACAGGTTTGATCCACAAAACTCTTTATGGTCTCTTAATCCCTGCCAGGAATGATTCCCCAAATGCAGAGCCAGATTGAGCCATAAGCACTAGTAGGTGTGGCTCAAAATCAAACAAAAAATAGAGTACCTTTTATCCCAGATATGTTGTGAATAATTTTTTTCTCTATCTGTAAACCTTCAAAGTTACTTTCCCAATAGACAGCATTTTCACATTCTCCCCTTGAAATTTACCTAACACACATTCCAATTGTCCTCTTATTTATTTCTCTTGATAGTGTTTCTTATACAACAATAAACTTCTTTTAATCTTATTAATCTTACCACTAACCATTCAGTGAGAGCAGGGATATATATACCTTTTTTTTTCTGTTTGTGGTATAAATCCAGCTGCTCAAAACACTGCCTAGTACATGGTAGAAATTGATACATGTTTGTTGAATAAATTATTTCATAAATCCTTTATAATTTACATTTATTCAGATTAGAGGCAGTATTCAAGGGGATATGTGTTCAATTTATTAACTAAAGAGATGATTCTACAAGACACTATGACAGAGGTGGGAAAATTAAACAAAGGGAAGAAAACAACAGAACATACATTTTTAAGCAGGGTTACCATGAAAAAACTCTACAAGATAGTTTTGGACATAAATTATCCCCAACAAGGGACAGTGGTGGATATTTATTAATTAACCCCTGTCAGTAATTGGCTCATATTATTTATTACTGATTAATTTTTTCTGAATTTTTTATGGTAAAAGGAGGCCATCAAAGCCTTTAAAAGACAACAGAATCCAACAAAAAGCCATGTGTACTTACATTAGAATCCCTTGACTTTTCATGAACTGAGTTAGAGGCACCAAATAATGTATACAGGGCTCTAATAAAATCCATATTTTTTCCATACACTAGAACATATGGTGATTCAAGAATCTTTTATTACTACTATATTTGAATGACCCTCAAATAGTCAATTGTTGTTCCTCTTCTATTCCCACTATAAATTTTCAACCAGACTTTTTTGTATTCATTCGGGGGCCAGAGATAAACTGTAGAGGATAGGGCAATCATCTGTCCTATGGTCAACTGGGGTTCAATCTCCAGCACTCTATATGGTCTCCCAAGCTTTGCCAGAAGTGATTCCTGAATGTAGAGTCAGAAGTAATCTCTGAGCATCAAGGGTGAGATCAAAAAAACAAACAATTTTGTTATTCAACTATCAGATATAAAGAATATTAAATTTATTTTGGAAATAAAAGTTTTGACCAAAGGGCATAATGATGACTAAGTAAGCAAAGGGGAAAACTCCATTTTATATGGGATCTTCAAAATTAAATAATACTCTAAGATTGATAAATGTTGGTTACTATCATCTAACACAGCTATTTCTCCTTCTTGTTATCATTTTTCAATGTTTTCTTATTTTTATTTTATTGTATTTGGACTATAGCAGTCAGAGTGGTAGGGCATTTGCCTTGCATGCGGCCGACCCGGGTTCGATTCCCAGCATCCATATGGTTCCCCCACCTCCCACCCCCAGCACCACCCAGAGTAATTCTTGAGTGCATGATGAGCCAGGAGTGACCCCAGTGCATCGTTGGGTGCAACCCAAAAAGGAAAAAAAATTGGCCTCTAGATAGTTTTATTGCTAAATTAACCTTTTTCTTCTTATATTAAAGTCTTTTGGACAGGAAGAATTAATTTTCAAAGTATTATGCGCTGTATATCTATTCGAGAAAATAATACTGTATTTTAGGTGCTTGCATATTATTATCTATAAGAGAAAGGAAAAGAAAGGTATAATGAAATCTTTTACATGTTCTGAATTAAACCTAAAACTACATAGAGTTAAAGAGGTTACTGAGGAAAAATAAAATGTGTCATTCAGTTTTAGCAATACTAATAATCGCAGCATTAGACAGTTAAAACAATTATTGTATACATTTCCATAAATTATATACATGAACTATTATAGTATTTTTCTGAGAAAAATTGACAAATATCCATGAATTTATATACAAAATAGGGTATTTGCTGAGAGAAATTGACAGCTTACAAGTACTGAGAAGCGGTGGTTAATGCGCTTGCCCTGCATCTTGCCCTCTATGCTTCAAATCCCTGACATATATGGTCCCCCAAATACCACAAAGGATTATTCCAAAGCACGGTCAGGGATAGTTGACTTTTCTACAGGTTGTTGAAAAGCACTTCTTGTAATGCCCACACTCAAAATAAAAAACATTACTAAAAAAAGGATATAGAGAATGTTATGCTTGTATAAGTTTAAAAAATTAATATTTATGAACTCATGTGGGAGTAAAAGGGTTAAGACATTTTCTTTCATGATCCCTGAGCCCAGTTTGTTTTTTGGTACTGCATATGCTCCCTCCAGTTCCCCACCTCCCAACACACACACTTCTAGGAGTGATCTCTTAGCACAGTGATAAGTAAGCCCTACATAGTAATAATTCACCACAGATAATTCACTACTTCTAAGTATTTAATTTTACATAGTAAACTTATTTTTTATTCTTACTATTCTTACTAAGTTGCTGTTCATTTAATTATTACTTTAATTATTGTCAATCACTATATATTCAAGCCACTTTATTATTATTATATTTATATATAAAAATTATATATAATTATATTTATACACACACACACACACACATATATATATATATATTTGCTAGAGCGGGCCCAGTAACATTGTAAGACTTGTTACTGTGTTTGGCATATCGAATACGTCACGGGTAGCTTGCCAGGTTTTGTCATGAGGGCAAAATACTCTCAGTAGCTTGCAGGATCTCCGAGATGGGCGGAGGAATTAAACTCAGCTCAACCAGGTTGGCCATGTGCAAGGCAAATGCCCTACCTGTTGTGCTATCGCTCCAGCCTATGAAATGAGACATAAAATGAATGATAGTAAGTGGTATTCTAGAAGTAACTATAAGTATCTTTCAGAAAATATCTGATTTTATTTATGAGATATTTTCACTATGACATATTTACTTTGATTTTTAAGAATCTAAGGTGTCCTTTACATGAATGAAAAGTGAGTTGAATATAGCCTAATGCCTCTGACCACAGGTCAGATAAACTAGACTAACGGAATCAACTGTATATTCAAAAACTATTTTAGAAGATAATCTGCAAATAACTCAAATTCATTTTTCTTTGCACCTAAAATGAAACGTAGTGTAAATATTTTAAAAACACTGCTAGAGAGATATTAAGGTTAAGGTGCTTGCTTGGGACACAACTGACCTTGGTTTAATTGCTGGCACCACATGTGGTCCCCCAAGTACTTCCAGGAGTGATCCCTGAGCACAGAGCCAGGAACAAACCCTGAACACAAAAAGGTGTTACATTCTTAGTAAAGAAATAAATAATAAAAAATAAAATGAAATGAAAGGAAAGAGACTTATTATGTTTTTTTATTTTTTTCTCTAAGGCAGGTTGTGGAACAAAAGTAGAACTGCTGGAATGTAGATACCAGAAAATCTGTAACTAGTGATCAAGGGTGACTTTGAAGAGAGATTCCTATGTCTCTGTAATATGGAAATTTGAGTTTCTCTTCATTTGTGGTCTACCGATGTAAATTGGTTTGTGCAATATTTCTATACAGTCTGTCAAGTCTACAGGCTGTTGAAAAATGATGAATGGAATTGCAGTGGCTTGGCAGATGATGTACAACATGTGCTGGTGAACTTGAGAAAGGGAGATAATAACTGCTTCTCCCACTTCATAACCATAAAGTTACAGTACAAATTTCTAAATAAGAAAAAAATAAGAAAAATATCATTGTCAAGTGCAATCGATGGCATTGCAGTATGTAATATGACACTTTCTAAAACTGCATAATGCAAATTCAAAAAAAATTCCACTGAAAATTACATTGCATCGACATGCAATTTTTAAAATGTCATTATTGGAGCTTCTAGAAAACGAGTGTACTATAGATTCACTTCTTTATAAAGAAAACATGTCATTGGTGATTTGTTTTACTTTATAAGTCATTCCCTTCTCTACCTGGGAGAATAATGTAAAAGTTAAAAAAACAGTATCCAAAAGCAAAACAGAAGTAGAAGTATCCCACTGGGATAAGCTGCAGCTGGCATTGTTATTCTCATGCCTATGCATTCACTATTCTTTCCACTTTAGCTAGAATAACAGGTTGTGTGTGTTAAGTGCTTATTGAGTAATACTGCCCTGATTGATGAGAAGTAACATGAAATTAATTTTCAGATTCACCAAACACATTACATTACAATGAAACTAGAGCTTTCTGGAAAATCAATATTGCTAGTGGCTATAATGGCATGTGCCCCAGGTTGAAAATATGTAACAAAAGGGCATATTTGTGTCATCTTTCTTTCTCACAGATCTGCATCTACAAATCACTTTTAAATGGAGACTGATTTTTTTTATTTTTGTGGAAGGAGATTATATTTTCCGAGTAATTATAAATCAATAAAATACCTTGAAAATTATGCAAATAAGCCTATACAGTTAAGAACATTAATCTTGTTTAAAAATAGCATGGGCTCCTGATATTAGTGTTCTTAACACTAGGCTGATTTACATAATTCTCTGACTGCTTCATTTTTATGCAACGGTATTGCTTAAAAGTAGTCTGGTGTTCATATTACTCACGGCTTTTATTGATGAAGGACAAAAATTCAGAACAAACTAGTGTTAAAGTAAACTGTCCATCTTGATTCCACAGAGTAAATGCAATTGACTTTAATATAAATTTCAACCCTTGCATTTATGGAGTCTTAAGTGGTTTTCCACTTTCTCACATCTAAACCCTTGGCTAATTTACTTGTGTGTTTTCTGAGATGGGCGCTTTCTGCATGGTTTAAGAAATGCCCCTGGGAGAACTGTGATCATAATATTCGCAATTTCCCAAAGGAAAGTTTAGTTTCTTATTTAGGAGCCACAGAAATCACCACAAATTGGACCAGAATGATAGCACAGTGGATCAGGCACCTGCTTTGCACAAAGCTGACCTAGATTCGACATGCCATATTGTCCCCTGAGCATTGAGAAGAGTGATTCTTGTATGCAAAAACTGAAAAAAAAATGAGCACTGACAAGGGCAACCCCAAAACAAAAACAAACAAACAAACAAAATGAAAGTAAAGAAATCATCACTGATGGCTTTAATTTGCCTTCAGATTATTGGCAGAGACTCCTATCTGGTCTTTCTCCATAACATTTTCACTTCCTCTTTAAAAACAAAACCCTAGACCCCAGACTGGAATTTTTCAATCTAGAATACATCATCCTATTTCCCAGTTCTCCTTGATACATTTATCATGTGACCATAGAAATGGTAGCAAAAGTGTTAGGTGGAATTTCACCTGTTTTAAGAGTTTTTCCAGTGTAGATGGACTTGTTTCTCTACCTATCTGCATTTTCTTCTTCGGACTGCCAGATGATGTTTCAACTGCTGCAGGTCTTCTTAGTTCATCAGGTGACCAAGAACAATAGAAGTCATTAACTAGGATGGTGGAGCAGAATGACAAAATGGGAGTGCGTAAAAACATTGCCTATGCACCACACAATTCCAGTACTGGCTTCTGCATATTTAAGAATAAAGAAAAATAATCATCTATCCAAGTGAACTCTTCGGGCCAAATCTAACTGTGCTTAGTAAGTTTTCCTGGGTCTGTGCACAGAAATCAAACACCTAGTGGTGCGTAAGGGAGCATCTAGAGCCAGGGATCGGACCCTACTTGATGCAATGTAAGGCCAATGCTTTAACCACTGTGCTCACTCTGCAGCCCCTAAAATACGTTTAAGAAGTGGAATAACATGGCTATGATGGACAGTAATGTTCTAGATAGCATGTATTATTTGGTCCTCCCTAGACAGACAGTGGAAATCTGTGAATAACTTCTTTAGGAGGGGGAATTTTAGTTACACACACACACACACACACACACACACACACACACAGAAACCAATAACAGCCATTTAAAGATAATAATATTATATACTTTTTCTGATCATTTCAGTCAAATAGTATGTGCCAGTAAATTCTACCTGCCCAAGAAAATAATGATGAAAATGTACTCACTTTCGCAATATATGTATTATATATACAGATATTTGTATATACATATATATGCAATCCAAACCAATATAAATATATTTGTTTTCATAAAATGATAATCAAAACATTAAAGGAAATTTTCAGTATGTTCTCAGATTTTTTAAAGTTGGTTAAAAAATTAATACGTTTAAGCAGTATTTTTGATAGTTAACAGATGGTTGTACTGCCCCCAAAGGAAGACAAAATCTTTTACAAAGGATAGCATACCGGTTCTAATTTCTGTTCTACCCACATGTTTTTGAGCCCATGATATTACAGTCTAGATCTCATTACAAGAAGGACTTGCTATAATGTGAAGTCAATTTAACTGTGAAACTTGTTGATTTTGTGTCAGAGTTTTAATACATAGTAGCCATTTCTTTTAGTTAAAAAAATGTTGTTTTGTGGTATCAGAACTATCTTCATCATCGTGCATTCTGAATTGAAAAGGGAATGTTTTTATTAAAAAAACATTGATAGAAAAACTCTAATAGCCTCAGATATTTCTTAAACCCATTCTAACATCTTATTCCTAACTTACCTTTAAAATGATTGTATGTAACAGTACTTTTGAATTAATCCCTATATGTAAGTTCAAGATGTAAATTTTTGCCATTTTCTTGTAATTGGCAACTGACAACATGACAAATTTTCAAATGATATTTCATTTTCTAAAACAACTGAAACAATGTTAATCAGTGGGTAAATTTAATTTGCTTATATAAGTGTATTAAAATACTACTTTTGTGGGATATCTAATATACAAAATAACATCTCAAAATATATACATAAGCATTGTTCTACAGATTTATTGATGAACTGAGCATTTCCTCAACTCACATAATGTTTTTATTTTGTCCTATGCTATAGACTTATTAAGAAAAGAAAAATATATGAATATGACATTTTGATTGTTAAATATTACTGGAAGCATTTTAGTTGCATACTTTTATTAAGGATGTTAAGAATAATCGTAAGGAAAGCCTAAAAGCAAAATTTAAATTGCATATTTTTAAAAACTGCCTTTGGCACCTTTTAAGCAATCAAATTTTAGGAAACACTCTTGTTTACATTCTATTTTATGAGTCACATGTATAATTGTAGTTAGAGTCTACAGGGGGATGCTAGTTTATTTATATGTTTTAATGCTAAATTAAGCTTTCAAGGTGTTCTCTTTTGGGAGGGAGGGCAACACTAATTTTACCTTTTTTTCTGAGATACATGTTCATAGTAGACAAGATAAATACATTTTATTTTGTGTCTTAGGTAATATGAATATTGTTATTACACTTAAATAATTATCTCTGAAAAACCAATTAGTGTACATGGTCAAACAGAATAAAAATGGTTAGGGCAGAATGAATATATACTAACTTTAAATGAAAAATAAAGAATCGTCTATATTGTATACAGATAAAATCATATAGCATACAGATACAAACACATAAAATAGGATAATTTGTGTATTATGCATCTTGCGTATATTACTAGCTTTTAAGAAGTAGAACACAATACATATGTGTGTGTGTGTGTGTTTGTGTGTGTGTGTGTCTTCTGTGCGCAATCTGATTCCTGGGTCTCTGGTGGTTGGTGGAAACAGACAGGGCAGGGGAGGGTGGGGCTCCTGATTATAATCCCTTTGTCACCTGTGGTTGGTGGGAGCAAGCAGAGAATCTCTGTCCCTGAGTTCGTTGAGCCTAGCGTCCAAAGTCTCAGAGAGTTCCGCTTATCTTGTTCTGTGGGTCTTCAGTCGTGCGTGAGTCTTGGCCGGAGCTGCCACACGGGTCCAGAAAGCGTCCTGGAGTGTGGCGGCATCTGGGTAGTGGAGGTAGCGTCAGTAGTGGAGGTCTGCCAGTGGGGTATTTTCTGGGTGGGGTGGCACTGAAGAGTTTTGGTGAAATGGTGTCACCCTGCCGAACCCCTCTCTTGACATCAATGATTACTTCTGCCTATTTCTGTCATCTACAAGTTGTTCTCTCGAGTCATCCTGAATAGGATTGGCAGAACACTAGATGAAGGACAACCATGCGAGCAAGCCGGGTTCCGCAAAGGATTCAGCACCATCGACCATATCCACATGATAACCATTGAGGTTTCTAGGTTTCAACGTTCATTGATTTAAAGAAAGTCTTTGATTCTGTTGAGACAGAAGAGGTCATTGAAGCCCTAGCCAATCATGGCATTCAAACTCAATACATCAGGATCCTCCGTGAGCTTTATTATGTATTCTCTACCTGACATATCAATACATTCTGATAAACATTCAATCAATCTCTCTCAACAATGTTTTGTAATTTTAATATGAAGATCCTACAGAATAGACTGGTTCCATTTCTAGGTTGTTGGCTTTTTGTTTGTTTGTTTGTTTGTTTAAGAGGGGAAACCAACCACAATGCTCAAGATTTACTCTTGACCCTGCCTTCATGGGAATACTCCTGGTAGGGCTTGCGGGTTATTTTGGCTACTGGGGATTAAACCTGAGTCAACCACATAAAAGGCAAGAGCTCTACCTGCTGTATTATCTTACCAGGTCCACCTAGAAATTTTTTATTGATACTGATATTAAAATTTTATTTTATTGTTATATAGATATAGAGATAAAGAAGATATAATTTTATCTTACGATTTTTATAAATTTAATTATTACTTCCATTAATTTGTATACTCTTGTATTAATTTTATTTATTATTTTATTTTATTATTTTTTTATTAGTGAGACACCATGAGATACAGTTGTAGACTTACAGATTTTTGTCCTTGAGCTTCATTTATACAATGATCGAGTACCCATCCCTCCACCAGTGCCCATTCTTGACCATCAATGATCCCAGTATTCCTCCCACCCCCCAACCCCCCATCTCACCTTGCCTCTGTGGCAGGGCATTCCCTTTTGTTCTCTCTCTCCTTTTGGGTGCTGTGGTTTGCAAAAGAGGCATCGAGTGGCAATCATGTTCAGTCTATAGTCTACTTTCAGCATGCATCTCTCATCCTGGGAGGATCCTTCCAACACCCTTTACTTGGTGCTCCCTTCTCTATTCTGAGCTGCCTTTTCCCCTAGCATGTGCAGCTGGCCTCCAAGCCATGGAATGAACCTCCTGGTACTTATATCGACTACTCTTGGGTATTAGTCTCCTATTTTGCTACTTTATATTCCACAGATAAATGCAATCTTTCTATGTCTGTCCCTCTCTTTCTGACTTATTTCACTTAGCATGATACTTTCCATGCAGTACCACTTGTATTTTTGTATTAGAAAAAAAAATCTTCTCTTCTGCCATATTTCCCACTCACTAATGTCTCATTGTCACCAGATTTTTAAATAATTTCTTTAAATGTGTTATCATGAAATTATAAAGGCCTTCATAATTGGGCTTTAGGCATACATTCTTTCAACACTGATCCTTTCAGCAGCGTCCACTTTCCTCTACCAAAGCCCTGTTCACCTCCTCATGCCATTTTCTTGTAATTGGCAACTGGCAACATTAACAGTATACTTTTACAAGAAGTTTTTTGTTTTTTAAATAAGTTTTTGCACTACGGTTTACAATACTATTGCTTATAGGGTTTTATACATAACACTTTATCCCTTTTAGCCCCACATGCCTATCTCCGATAAACTCTTCTCTCACGCACAGGTGTTACCCCTCCCTGTCCAAAATGTCAGCCCACTCAAGTGACCTATTTTCTACTGAGTTCTCATGCTTTTTGTTTACATTGTCTTTGGATGTTTGTTACTACACACAAAAAATATTTTTTTACGTCATATATATTAGAGGGATTATTCTTTTTTTGCCTCTCTTTTCTGACTTAATTTACCATGATACTCTCCAAGTCCTTTCATGACTTTATTTTGAAATGTCCTGGAATGAAATGAAATATCTTAAAATGTTTGCATTTAACCATAGTTAATTGTGTACATGTAACCATAGTTTCTTTATCCAGTCACATATTCTTGGAAAGTTAAAATTCCACTTATTTAATAATTTTAATTGTTTTACTAATTGTGGATAGTTGCTTGTAGGCTGTGTTCTCATAACAGATTACATGGTCTCATCTTTTGTTGCAATGTGACTTTTTTAAAATGCTTATTTTGTAAAATATATAAACAGTATTTTAAAAATAGTATACAAACATGGCAAAAAGGTATATAAGTATCATTAACATAGGATAATAGTTTTATAAATTATTCTGAGTGCCCAAATATAGTGACTATTTGTAAGTTCAGTACCAAATCCATCAAAAGGCATTGTTTGAATTCCAATTATCAGAAAATATTTCATGATTTACTAATATATATATAAATGTTGTATTAATAATTTGGCAGACTTTAAGCCATTTTTGAAAACTAAAGTAATTAGACCTTGTGGTATTTTGGGGGATTAAGTTTCTTGTCTTGCATGCAGCCTTTCTGGTTTGGTTCCTGGTTTCATTTTGCTTGGGGCATATGGAATTGTGTTCAAGCCTTATTCTGGACTCTGCTTTGAATACTCAGATCCCTGGCATGACCCAGGGATCTATATGGGGTGTCAGGAATAAAGCCTAGGTTAACTGCTTGCAAGGCAATTGTCCTACCTGCTGTACTATATCTCCAGACCCTATAATAAGTATTTTAAAGTGCCCTAACTTGAAACATACCTATATATTATAATTTTTATTAACTTTATGCAATCTTGATTCATTAAGCTCTTATTGCTTAGCTTGATTCACAGAGCAAGGTTAATATTATTATTTAGAAGGTTAGAACTTTAAATCTATTCAATTACAATCTTAACAAAATTCCAAAGCTATTTGTATGGATATTTATTGAGTTTAAGAAGCAGTTTAAAAAGATACAAATGGAAATTTCTCACGAAAATTTAAAATTATCTCACCTAATTTTAAAATAACTTTGTGAATCATGATTTCAGATTCTCACTCATTAAATACAACTTAGAATTGTTGTATTTATTCAGGACTAAAAACACGTTTTGGATATTGCCTTTACTATTTTCTGAGAGTGAGAATTTATTCTATGTTCCCAAACTTCCTAAGAAACTGTTTTATCGTCTCTAAAGTAAAAGACTAGATAGACCTCTCCTTATTACTTATGGGAATTATTTAGAGGTACAGTGAGAAGACACTGCTAAGTTTTGAGCTAGGCACAATGAAAATGTGTCAATTAGAGCAGTTGCTATAGGAAGAGTATAGATAAGAACTTAGGAAGAAAAACTGACAACCTTTGAAAATAAGTGTTGATCATTTCTCTTGCCTTTTCTTTTTTAGAAGAAAAGAAGACTTAGGAAGGGTGTATTTCAAAGAAAAGGACAGGTTTCATCCTTTGGAGTGTATGATTTATGTTGACATTGACTGAATAGCTGCATTAATTGTGTTAGAATCAGTCTATGATGAAAACATGACTGATAACAACATAAAATCAAAAGCTTAATTTTATTCCGGACTTGGAATTTACCTAAAGCAAACTTTCAATGTATCCTAAACATGCATTTCAGTTAGTAATTGAATGACAGTGAAGAAATGTCATATTCTTTGCAATTTGGTAGTCAGGGTTTTGTGAGAGATGTCTTCATGGAAGTCAACCATGTAAAATCTTGTTCTATTACAGATAAAAAGACATGTGGGCCTCATGAATTCCAGTGTAAAAACAACAACTGTATTCCAGATCACTGGAGGTGTGATAGCCAAAATGACTGCAGTGATAATTCAGATGAAGAAAACTGTAGTAAGTAACTCTTTCCTGAGAACACTGCAAACTTGACAACCTGTTCAATAAGCAGAGTGACATTTTTTAGTTCAGTTAAGGTACGAATTTTAACTCATATGTCTTGCAGCTCACATTTTTAATGCATATATTCACATTTGGACAAGAGATATTCAGACTAACTTGACCTGAATCTCAAATGGTAGAATTATTGAAATGTTCATCCTGGGAGTTAGTTTCTTACAGTTACCAAAATTGCTATGAAAGTATCTTGAGCTTTAATGCAAACCATTAGTATGCAATGAAGGGAGTCCTTGATGCAAGTTCATACAAAGAGCTGAATGATGTGGAGACAGTACAAAACATATAATTCTCTAACGGATGGTATTCAATTCATTTCATTCTCAAATCCTTTTATACTATGGATTCACTCAGGAGCATACTTTACTGCAATATCATTTATTCTCTCTGGAGTAGAAAGTGGAATGCATATTCAGAATTTTTTTTCCTGGAAATGGAATAACACTATTATCATTATACGCCTCTTACATTTTATATAATAAATTAAAAACAATATTTATACAGTAAAATCTTTTACTAAAGTATGCAAAATTTATGTAAGTTTCTCAATATTGTAACAATAATTTCTGGGTATATACTTTCTTGGGAATTTTACATTGCTGTTTATATAAAAAACATATAACCATATTTAAAATAAGATAATAATTATATTCCATTTATTAAATATTTATATTCTGTTACTTCCAAAAAAGATTTGATGATAACAATAATGTTTTCCCTTATCCTCTTATATATTGGAATAATATCATTCATTTCCCAGAAGACAGGGGACAAAAATGAAATGTTATAATGGTTATATAAAGGCATGGAATTAATAAAGTCATAGACTTAATATACCACTTGGAATTCAGTTTGTACATTATTAACTAATTTTTGAATAATTTTCAAACTTTGTCTAGAGTTTGATAATTAAGCATAAAAACTCTGCATCATTACAATTATGAACAGTTCAAAAATAGAAACCTTTATTATTCCCTCTTCACAGAGCTATCTCCCCACTTATCATATTCTTTAAGAAAGGTAAAATACACTGCAGTTATTAGAATAGTCAGATTTCCTTTAATTAGCATTTTCAGTAACTGAAAACAGAGCAATTATGTGTTTGGTTCTCAGATCTTATAACATTATTTAAAATAAAAATCTAATGGGAACATGAACGGTAGGAATTCAAACAGTAGTTGAAAAAAAGGAAACGGTTATGTACATGGGTACTACTTAGTTTATTTGTATTTTAGATTTAAATACAGAAAGACACTTAGTTTAGATTTTAATGTATAATAGTGTTAATTTTCAACAAGGCTCCTGAAAAAAACCTCCATTGGATATTGAGAGCAAAGGAGGGTAGACTAAAGACAATTGTGTATACTGATTTCCTGCCTCATCCTTTGTTTAAGTGGTTATTCCAAATGTATGAGATGTTAAGTTACTGCTCTAGTACACTAAGGAGAAGAAAGAAAGGTTGATAAAGCCTGTGTATGTGTCTGTTGGGGTTTTCTAAGTGTAAGAATATAATTTTGCTGACATAGTCTAAAAAAAAAAAATAGCCCTTGTTCTTAGAAAGCAGAGAGAAGCACTGACTCTCAGGTGTCACTGTTGAACTTAACTGATCATTCACTGTAGCCACAGAGCCCTTGAGAGAAGGCAAGTCAAGTGGTGGAAGTATAGTGTAAAATATCCAGTTACGTATGATTCTCTTTTAGTTCCTATTCATCTACAGCTTGTGACCTGTAGGTGAATAAACAATATTGTTGAATTTGCAGGAAAAAGATAACAGTGACCAAGATGAAAGTGTTTTATATAAGTGGACATATAGATGGCACAGTGGTATCAGAGTTTTATAATGACAACTAAGTAAATGGAAGAGAAATAATCTTGATCTTGAAAATTAAAAGGTGTTAGAGTTTGGAATTGTCTTTAATAAAACAGATGAAAGCTCAAGAGTTAAATAATAAAATGCTTGCAGTTCTACGTAGACAGAGGCTGAGTCATTAAAGATCAATAAGGGAAATGTATATCTACAGGGAGCACCAAAAATAAGTCATCTGGAAGTCAGCATGACAATAATATTTTTGTTTTGCTATAATGTTATTAAGGCATTTTCAATTTATTATATCTATATATAGAATTATTATAGTCACATATATTCACACACATAGAGAATAGATCTGCATAGCTGTTTAGATGTCATCAATATATGCAAAATGCCAAGGGTGTATTTTTATGTATTTTCGTTTGATTTTGTGGTCACATACAATCTCATCATCTCATCATATCATCTCATTCCTACTTTAGACAAACTGGCAGGCTACCGAATGTAACCTGCCCACACGGCAGATCTGGCAAACTCCCCGTGGCGTACCCAAAATGCCAAATACCAGTAACAAAGAAGGGTCTCATTCTCCTAACTCTGAAAGAGCCTTGAATATGGCACTTAAAAAAAAAATCTCAGGGTTAGGACGAAGAGACGTTACTGGGGCCTGCTCGAGGCAATCGACGAATAACAGGATGGTTGTGATTGTGATTGTGATACAATCTATGGTGCTCAGGGCTTGCTTCTGTCTCTGCACGGGGATCAACCCTGTCAATTATTTGGAGACCATATGAAATGCTGGGAATTGAACAGGTTGGCTGCTTGTGTTCAAGGCAAGCTCTTTACCTGCTTTACAATCGGTCCTACTTCAGTTAACATATTTTCTGAATCACAATGTCAGTGGTATGCATTTTGGTTGATACCTGGTAATTTCCTGTTAAGTATTCAGAAGGAACATAATCTCAGCAATGCCTTCTCCATAAAATAAGAAATTTCACTATTTCAGTTTCATAATTTGCATCAAAAAAGTTTAAAAATACTTGAAAAATCTTACCTATGCAGTTTCTAAAGATACAAATAAGTGCATATGGTAAGTACTCCAACTAGTTGATATAAAAATAAATTATGTCATATCTATCACATGCGTTCCATATACCCTAACCCCTGTACTGTCTCCCTGAACCTGACATTTGCATTTTTATTATTCTTTCTAAATATGTGATTGAGATATATGTGAAATATATTTCATTATTTAAATAAAAATCTTTTTTTGAGATGTTCTTTCTGTTAATCAGTTGCCATGATTCACTATAATTTCTGTTCCCTGTGAATATAACCATGTCCCTGAAAATAGGAATGTGAAAGAACTTTGTTATTAAGGGTCAATAAGAGACAAGGAGTTGATTGTATTGCTTATCTGAAAAAAAAAAGGTCCAACAATAATGGAGTTATGAGGACTCATTGAATTGTTCAAGTTATTATCATTATCTCCAAATGTTGTCTAATATCAAAATAAATGCTTTGTATTTGGTAGTTATTAGTAGTGTTATACTTGGCAATGTAGTGGTAATTTGTTCAATTACATATTAAGAAATGCTTTGAAGGATATTTTCTCATTAAAGCATATCTAAAGACATTGTAAAGGCCAGAAAAAAAAACCCTAAACCTTGCTATTATCATGGTTTTAAAGTGTTGAGAAATGAGGTGCAAGTTCAAACTCGTGTCTTTTTTCTCTAGTATTCATAAGGGTACTGTATCTTATTCATAGGCTGATCTATTTTATTTTTTTTATTTGATTGCATAATCACTTAACAAATTTTTTTTGAGGGGAGGGGTTGGAGGGCACACTTGGCAATGCTAAAGCATCACTTCTGGTCTGGCTCCAGGAACCATAATGGGGCTGTGGCCTTTGAATCAAGTTGAACTGCATGTACAAGTGTCTTACCCACTATAGAATCTCTTCGGTCTCCTGGACATTCACATTTGAAAATGAAGAAAATCTCTGAGTAGAACAAAGCAATGCATGCTCTGTTTCGCATAACCCTTCTAATGTTCTCATAGCTATCTTTATATATAAACATGTGCCTTTTTAATAAGAACAATCAAGATGTTCTGCTAGAGCTAAAAATTGAATGGCTGTATAGTGTCCTTGTGCAGTCTGACCTATTAGTCAGTTTTTTTGTTCATAAAATCAGGCTATAAACAGATGTTCTTTAAATTTAGTTTCTTCTACTTGTTCCTTTTATTATTCAAATAAGAGTAATATTGTATATGAGACATTATATTCACCATTATGGGAAGAAAAAAGAAGGAATTTCTTATCATCTCAAATAACATTTCTAGTCAAAGTTTTAAATTAAGTAAGGACAGGGATTGGAGATAGAGTGCAGCTACTAAGGCAATGCCTTGTATGCAGCCAAACTGGGTTTGATCCCTTATCGTACCCTGTTACTGCCAGATGTAATTCCTGAGTGCAAAGACAGGAGTAACCCCTGATCATTACCAGGTGTGGACCAACGGCCTCCCTCCAATAAAAAATAAGGGATATTTTCAGGAGACATAGTGATTACTTGTAGTTAGAATTTTCTGAAGGCCTACTTCATTATATATATAAATTATTCTCCATAAAGGAATTAAGTACAATATCAAGTCATACTATTTTAATGTCTTATGTTACATATTTGTAATATGTTTATGCATTATGGTGAATTAAATTTAAAATGTTAAATCATTTGTAATTGAAGATAGAATATAGAATAAACAATTGCATCTTCTTTAAACCTTGTTTTACTTCTTCAGCCATTACTCATCACTATATGTTATCATTCCTTTCTATGAATTTGGGATTATCTGAAAATAGGATTGAAGATATGTCATTAGAATATGTCATAAAAAATGCCAGAATCAAAGTCTACACTTAATGAACAAACCCATGGTAACAGTTAAAAAATGTTTTACCTAAAATAAATACACAAACTAGATTAGAATCCCAACAACTGGTGACAATTGCTATTGTATAATAATTTCATTATATGCTTTTTGTTTCACTTTGTCACTGAATTCTATTAAGTAGTAGCTACAGAACTTATTTTCATGGGACAAATGGTAGTATTGCAGCTAAGGTGCTTGTCTTATTGACCTAAGTTTATTCTCTCACAATCCCATATCGTCCCCTGAGCACTTCCAGGAGTGATCCCTGAGCACAGAGGTAGGAATCAGGTCTGCTTGACTTGCCCTCCCCCCCACCCACAGAAAGCAAAAACTTTTCACTTTTTGGTTGTCATTCCACTTATACCTTTAAAAATAAATTGAAGAATAGTTCACTATATGCCATAACTGCCCTGTAGCACTGTCTTCCCATTGTTCATCGATTTGCTCGAGCAGGCCCAGTAACATCTCCAATGTGAGACTTGTTACTGTGTTTGGCATATTGAATACATCACAGGTAGTTTGCCAGGCTTTGCCATGCGGGCAAGATACTCTCGGTAGCTTGCCGGGCTCTCAGAGAGCAGAGGAGGAATTGAAAACAAATGGGCCGTGCCGGCCACGTGCAAGGCAAATGCACTACTGCTGTGATATAACTATTTTACTTAATTTTTTTCTAAACAATTTATTGCTATATCAATAGATAACACAGTGGTTAAGATGTTAGTCTCATGTGTGGCTAATTGTGCTCTGATCCCCAGCACCCCATAGGACCAAACTGTGATTCCTGGCACTGCCAGGAGTGATCCATCAGTGTAGAACCAGAATTAATCCCTAAGCATTGCTGGGTATGACCCACAACACAAAATCACAAAAAATCACAAATCATTCTGTTAATCGTCGATTGCCTCGAGCAGGTCCCAGTAATGTCTCCTTCATCCTAGCCCTGAGATTATATTCAAGGCTCTTTAGGAGAATGAGACCCAACATTGTTACTGGTATTTGGCATATTGGGTACGCCACGGGGAGTTTGCCAGACTCTGCCGTGGGGGCAGGCTACATTCGGTTTGTCCAAAGTAGGAATGAGATAATAAGATGTCATAATAGGATGTAACTGTGGCCGTGCGATTCCGGGAGCTGGTTTTTATAGTCTCTGAGTCTTGGCCGTTGATGGGATTACATGGCGCCAGGGGGCCAGTTGGTGGGTGTGACCCCCGCCTACTGGACCCACAACAACAACAACAAAAT
Source organism: Sorex fumeus (assembly GCF_029834395.1). Classification (NCBI taxonomy): domain Eukaryota; kingdom Metazoa; phylum Chordata; class Mammalia; order Eulipotyphla; family Soricidae; genus Sorex; species Sorex fumeus. The sequence continues at coordinate 25,685,781 of NW_026606092.1, forward strand.
GTTTGGTTCACTTGATTAACCTCTTCTGGATTCTCTCATTGTATCTCATCACTGATTTTAGAATGCAGTTTAATCTATTAGATTAACTTAACATTATTTTTTTTTCTGTCCTCAGAACCACAAACATGTACGTTGAAAGATTTTCTTTGTGCCAATGGTGATTGTGTTTCATCGAGGTTTTGGTGTGATGGAGATTTTGACTGTGCAGATGGCTCTGATGAGGTAGGCATCTTGGCAAAACAGGACAAAAATCAGACTCTATTTTTTTTAGAATCAAATTAAATGTTATTATTATTAATCCAATGTATATGATAGGAAGAGTTCTGAAATGCACTTTGTTCTAGACACACTGGATAAAGTTTTATATGTAAGTACTGTGCAGCAGACTTACAGCATAGGGAATAGCTCTTGTGCTATTTCTGACAGTTAATTTTATAGTCTGTTTTACCTCAAGTAGTGAATAACTGGGCTGGGAATACTATGTATGAAAACCCTATTCCCTTCAGTTGATGCCCTTGCCATTTGTGAATTTATTCATAAATTTACTGCAGTATTTATAGTCAAGACTAATATTTTTATGCATTTTAAATAGTTTCTTCTCCCTAGTCACTTTCTTCAGCAGATATCATCATATAAATTTTGTTGTGGATCATCAATTTTCATGAAACCACAGGTTTAGTTTTACTTAGATGATGAATCACAACACATTTATAAGTCTATGTACACACAGCCTAAGAGGAAAAATTTAGAATATCTCTGGATAATTCTGTGAACTTATATTGTGCCAACATTCATAATATTTCACACAATCCATTATTTATTGCATCCATGTGTTTGCATTTCAAATATTAATTATTTTAAGATGTCTTAAAAATAACACATGGCATGTTTATCTGCCACCAAGGTCTCCCTTGCCAATGTCAGGGAGAAGTTCAGAAAGAGTAGTTTGCAAGATTTTTTCTATTAAAATTCTTTATATTAATATAAAGTATATGGTACAATCCTTTGAAGGAAAAGCAAAGTATTTGACAGTGGTTTCATAATTCCTTCTGTGATATGAAGACTCCCATAGAAACCTGCTATTCAGATTAACATATATACTCCTCTCATAAGGCAGCCGTTCACATACTGACTGTAAGTTTGGCTGGAAATAATTATTTTTTGCTGCTCTACAGATCTTTGTGTCTTAGGACCATCTTTCTTTTTTAGGAAGTCACTATTTCCTGATTCTTTGAAAGTCCCGGAGGTCTTAACTAATTATAAAACACACAGAATCTAGTTTTTTTTTATAGTCTTTAGTTATTCTTATCAGAGTTGGACAAGTCTTCAAAAGCATAAAATTATCAGGGAAAAGTAATACTAATCACATTCATGAGCCAAGATTTTAATGAGCCAAGATTTTCAAAACAAATACGGGTTCTTAGATTTAGTAACAAACGCATGTTACAGTTAGAAACTGAAAGCCTTGAGGTTGCAAAGGTTTCTTAGGTTATGTTTTAAAATGCCACTTCTATTTATGGGACCATTGGGGAAAATAAGCCAGCTCATCTTAACTCCAAAAGGAATTTTATTGATATTTCCCAGTCACATGTATTCTTGAAATACATTTTCCTAAAAAAAAAGTTCAAAATAGACAAAATGTTTCTAGTCAAGAAAAAATTTTATATAAATTTTATATAAATTCAACAAGATAATTTTTTCTTTAAAAATTATGTTCTACTAATAAAATATCTGTGTAACATAAGGTGACAAGGACATAAGATAAAAACTATGATTTCTTCTTGCATATTTCTCTTCAAAAGAAACATAAATGGAAATAAATATTTGCTTTTCAAATTTCTTATTGCAATATAAATAATATATTATGATGAAATCACTTTTATCATTATATTAATTTTTCAGATACAAACATAAGTAGATTTTTGGTTGGATATATCTCCATTACAAAAAAATTTCTATATTTCCTTAGGAAATTCGATATGCCAGACACAGTAACAACAAAGTCTCCAATGGAGATGTTACTGGGCGCGCTCGAGCAAGTCTCTTAAAAGTCATCTTTTTAATTTTTGTACACATTCAGTGTAGTCTTTATGTAAAAAAAATTAATATCACAGGAAGTTGATTTCTATTTTCTTATAAATTCTAGATGACAGTGTGCATTAACAAAAAGTAAACAAAGATGTAAATAAACAAAAATAAATAGAACTGAGCCAATGGTTAGGAAACCTAATTACGCACAATGTATTCTCAAAATAGGAGCAAAAGAAAGATTGTGAGGATAATTTTTTTATAAATATGTGCTGAGTATAAAATTAAAATATTCAGTTTGTCTACATTCAGCCAAAATGATTAAAAAGAAATTAAGAAATAACTTGGATAAGCATAACTTCCTATAAAATTAGTGCCATTCACAGAGGCAGTATTTAAAATGATTTTAAAATTTAATGTTGGACTTCTGTATGCAGTATAACTAAAGGACAAAAAGAACTGCAAAGTCATCTCAGACTGATTTATAGGCATTTTCGTTATAACTAATAATAGTTTTACTAATTTGATATCGATAGGTATGGAAATTAGGATGGTTCAGATACTTACAATAATATGATTAGTACTCAAAACCTGAAGATTACAGTGGAGATACAAATAAAGTGTATTCCCAGTTGCAGAAAGATCATATCATGATGACTTATTCCCTTAATAATGATACAATATCTATTTAGGACTTTGTTGTCTGCTTTATTTTGAAGTTTACCTTATATAATCTAAGAACAGCTGCCTTGTCTTTGTAGCCTATTTTAGGACTCTGTGTCTGATTTATTTGAACCTATACTACCATAGATAGCTAAATTGGTTAAGCTCTAATTTTATCATAGATCTTTAAATTGGTTGAGCTCTAACGTAAATAAAGAATCTTTGTTTTCTGATCTATTCTGCCACTGCCTTTTAATTGGTGTGTTTAGATCACTATTATTTAGTGAAATTGTCAAATAAAATAACACATTTCCATTGTTCATGTGAATTCTATACACTTTTGCAGTTATTCGCTGTTATTCTGTGCTTCTCATGTTCTCTTCCCTAAACTTTTCATCTGCTCTGTGTGTGTGTGTGTGTGTGTGTGTGTGTGTGTGTGTGTGTGGTGATTAGTTTCTGTCTTTGCTTTGTTTCTTTGGAGTACTTTTGTTTTAAGTCTGATATCTAAGATTATAATCTTACTATTTTTTTCTTTTTTAAAATTTTTATTAGTGAAACAACATGAGGTACAGTTGTAGACTTACAAATTTTTGTGCTTGGGTTTCAGTTATACAATGATAGAGTACCCATCCCTCCACCAGTGCCCATTTTCCACCACCACTAATCCCAGTATCCCTCCCACCCCCCCATCCCCCCATCCCACCCTGCCTCTATGGCAGGGCACTCCCTTTTGTTCTCTCTCTCTCTCTCTCTCTCTCTCTCTCTCTCTCTCTCTCTCTCTCTCTCTCTCTCTCTCTCTCTCTCTCTCTCTCTCTCCTTTTGGATGCTGTGGTTTACAAAAGAGGAATTGAGTGGCAATCATATTCGGTCTATAGCCTACTATCTATTTTTAATGGAAAGAAATGTTTTTTCAAAGAATCCTCAGTATGACTCTCTTCTCCCAAATTCTATGTCTTTTACATATCTCACTGCTTCCAAGAGTAATTACTTTTCATTTTATAGAAGTACCTTTAATATTTCTTTCAGGGACAATTTAATGTGATGAATTGCTTTAAGTCCTTTTTGTTCCCCAAAAAACTCTTTGTCACTTATTGAAATCTGAATAATAAACTTACTTATTGGAGTAATCTTTATTCCCTATATATTCATTTAATTAGTACTTGTTTATGTCATGCCAATTTCTTCTGTCCTATAGTTTCCTCTTTAGCAAGCTTCTGATTATCTAATGCGGGCAGGGTTCCCCTAAATGGGAGTTAGTCTTTTCCTGATTTTAGCATTTTCTCTTTATATGTATTTCTTGCCACTTTAATTATAACAGATCTTGTTTTGTATTTATTTAGTTTTGGCTTGCTTGTTTTGAGAATCTGATGTTTAGAGAAGGTATCACTTATTTCTTCAAATAAGTCTGCCTCTTTCTGCTTCTCTTCTTTTCATGCACTCCCTTTGTTATGAATTTTGTTTGTCTTGGCACTTACCCATAAATCCTTATGGTTTATTTTTTAATTTTTTGGTTTTGTTTTCATTTTTTCCAATGTTTTTGAAAGATTTCCACTACTAGGGAATCTTCAAGCTCACTGATTAAATCTTTAGGTTCTGCTTTTCTGCTGTTGAGTCTCTTTATATTACTTTTTACTGCATCTACTATATCATTCAGCTTTATGGATTTTAAATTTTTTTCTTATACTCTCTCATACTTTCTCTGCCTTGTTGAAGATTTTTTCCATGATATCCTCACTTCACTGAGCATCCTTAAAACCTTCGCATTGCAGAAGTCTGTGATAGCTTGCCTTGCTCTGTATAGGCATTTGTTTTCATCATCTAATGAAATTGATTTCCTCTACCTCTTCATTATTATGATGATCCACCTGGGTAGAGTTTCGGGTATCAGCCCTAACTTCAGCTGGATCACGCAGAGTGTCCCTTGTTCAGCCGTTATGAGTCCTTATTAGTTTGCTGTCTTTGTGTGCACATTTGGCAGCCAGGGGTTGGCAGTTGCAAGGGCCTAGAAGCAACTAATGTACTCTGGTATGCAGACATATAGTACAGGTCACAACTCCCTGGTAATGCCACTAAAACCAAGTTGTGGTCACAACTCCCTGGCAATGCCACTGAAACCAAGATTCAATGGACTCGGATGGCAATTAAAATCTTATAATTGCAAATCTAACACAAGCACCAAGTTCCAGTGAGCTTGGGAGACTTCCATGCCTTTTGGGTTATGTTTTTGGTATCCTGGCTGTAGTGCAAAGGTGAAACAGACTTGCATAGGACCCAGTAGGTTTGTATGTGTGCATTTCTGACAGTGTCTAAATTTCCATGTTTAGACAGATCTGAGCAGCTACTAGGGAATCAGTGTGGAAGTAGTTCTGAATGGAGGCTAGAGTCTCGTTGAAACTGGGGCATACTCTGAGGGACTCATGTGGAACAGGAACTCTGTGGTCTTAGGCTGGCAAGGCAGCACAGCAGTTCTTAAGAACATCTACTAACTGGCTGTGCTTTGGAAGAAATGGGGAGTCCTTACTGTCTGTAAGACTGAGACCGCTTTGCTATGAGTTGAATAGGAACAGGCAGAGCCTGGACAATTTGACAGAAATAAGCACCCTTAATAGCTGCCTCTTAGACTCTAGCTAGTTCAGGTACTTTCCAGGGATGAATAAAGGTACTGTAAGGAAACCGACCTCAGAGTCTGTTGGTAAAGGGAAGGGGTTACAATATGGCATTTGCCAATGGTGCTGTGAAGAAGGATGTGATAGTTCAACATGACAGTGTCTGCTAGGGACTCTGACCCTTATTCATCTCATATTTTTTCCAATGTTCCAGCACCATAAACATTATATCACATAATAATTGGGGTGCCGGTGTTTGGCAGAGTTCCCATACTGCTCCACAGGGTAAAGTTCCTTAGAAATTTCTTTGTAATTGTAGCTCCTTGCCCTGCAGTGCCGTTTCTTTCTTAATAAGGGAATCTCTGTATCCTAGATTCTAGATGCTGTCTTTTTGTCCCTTATTGGGGAAATGCTGTTCTGTGAGTTTCAGATATGTTTTGTGCAGATTAAGTCAAATCATGTTGTTTATTTGCTGGAATCATAAGAGTATGTTTGATTACCATGTCCCTTTTACCTTAGTGAACAATTTACTTAAAGAATTTTTTGCTGGTTTGCAATTATTTAAAAATTCTGGTACTGTTATTGTTATAGTAATATAGTATGGGATTTTTTGTAAATGAGGAATATTTGAAACAATTATAGTGAAGTTTTGGTAGTCATTAGACATTAAAAATGGATAGAGTGAGTTTATTTCCCCATCCTATTTTTGGTTAGTAAATCTGCATTAAAAGTAAATACTCACAAGGCCAGAGAAGTGGTTACTGTACTTGCTTTGCATGTGTCTGATCCGGGTTCAATTCTAGCCATCATCTGTGGTCCCCTGACCATCACCAGGAGTAATTCCTGAGTGCAAATCCTGAAGTAATACCTGAACATCCCCTGGTTGGTCAAAGAATAAAAATTTTAAAAATAAAAATAAATACCCCATAAATATATTAATATGCACACAGATACACAGTCCCAACACCTCATATATCTACTTCTCACCTACACTGAAGTTTATTATAGATCAAAATATTTTGATAGAAAAACATACCTAGAAATATCAACTCTCTTTTCTATGCCTTTGGTGATTGTACTGTTTTGTTAGAGTTATCCTCATTGGCATTATATAGCCAATATTTATTTCCTCATGCAGACATATCCGTTATGCTTATGGAACATTTTTAGATACTTTCTTCATAAATAGACATGAATTATATTAAATACACATATATTATCTCATCACAGTGGTTTTTAATTATGAAATTTAATTTATATTTGCTATATTCTATAAATACCATTTTATTCAGTCAGCAATTTTCACTGATGTTTATGACTTCCCAAGAACAAAAATAGCACAGAAAGTATTATGGTTAATGAAACTCATTAAATACCTTTATCATGACCAATTTTCTCCCAATACCTTTTATTTAATTTTTTAAAATTTTGTTTTATTTGTATAAAGTTGTTCACAGTGAGTTATTAAATTTGATGTTCCACTACCAATTTCACCACCATTACACTTTCCCACCACCATTATTTCCAAATTTCCCAACCACAGCTAAAGCCTACTCTAGCAGCAGACCCCAAATAATTTATTTTGTATTTCTTGTTATGAATTGTTTGCTAACAATGATCTACCAAAAATAATTCTGAAAATTGTTTTTTCTCACCTTAGAGTTAAGGGCTTATGTAGTCCCTTATACAAGAGATTACTAACACGTTGTTACCTGTTAAGCCTTATGTGTTAATGTTTTCTTAATTGAGATTGGTTGCCTTCCTATCCACCATGATGTGCTACACTTTATATATCAGTGGTGTAGAGTATGAGATGTCATTCCTGGAATTCTAAAATTTTGAATGAGAGGATACAGATGGAGTGAAATTTTTAACTGGATGGTGATTTTGGCTTACTGGTATCTTTCTGGGTCAATTTATGGGTCTCTGGATCATAGTGAGTTAAAACTTATGGCACCAGAGGTATTTGTGGGCATGTTCGTCAGGGTCCTGGAAGAATGGGGAAGGGGAGAGTGTCAACAGTTCCCAATTCCATGAGATCCTGAAGGTTTCATCACGAAACCTTCATACCAACAAATTCATTTCTGTAGCAATGTAGCACTGTCCTTCCTTTGTTCATCTATTTGCTCGAGTGGGCACCAGCAACATCTCCACTGTGAGGCTTATTAATGTTTTTGGCATATCGAATATGTCATGGGGAGCTTGCCAGGCTCTGCCATGCACGTGGGATACTCTTGGTAGTTTGCTGGGCTTTCCTAAAGGGATAAAGGAGTCAAACCCTGGTCGGCCACATGCAAGGCAAATAGTCTACCTGCTGTGCTATCGCTCCAGCCCTCATTTCTGTATGATTCTAAAAATATATCCATTTTGCTTTCTTTTTGTGCCAAATAACTGGCGCTCAGGGCTTAGTACAGTTCTGTGCTCAGGGATCAATCTTGATAGGACAAGGGGGACCATATGGGGTGCCAGGGATTGAATCTCAATTAGTCATGTGCAAGGTAAACACTGTACCCACTGTATTATCTCTTTAACAATTGGATTCATTGGTCTCTTTTATATTTAGAGCTTAATGGTATATAATTATTCATACAAACTTCTTTTTGTAATGTTTTTTAAAAAAATGTAATTGAATCACTGAGTTACAATTACAATGCTTCCATGGTTAAGCATCAGTCATACAATGATCAAATGCCCATCCCTCCACCAGTGCTCATTTTCCACCACTAATGTCCCCAGTGTACCACCCTCCATCCCCACCCCATCCCACCTCCTGTCTTTGTGTAGGTATATTCCCTCTTACTCTTTAGGCACAATTCTTTGCAATACAGATACTAAGAGGCCATTATGTTTGGTCCTTAGTTTACTTTTAGCACACATCTCCCATCCTGAGAGATCCCTCCAATTATCATTGACTTAGTGGCTCCTTATTCATCCCAACTGCCTTCTCCCCCATCACATGAGACAGGCTTCCAAACTGTAGAGTGATCCTCCTGGCTCTAGTCTCTACTGTCCTTGGGTGTTAGTCTCATAATATGTTATTTTATATTCCACAGATGAGTGCAGCCAATCTAAATCTGTCTGTCTCTATCTCTTTATGACTCATTTCTCTTAGCATGATACTTTCCATGTCATCCACTTATAAGCAAATTTCATGACTTCATCTTTTCTAATAGCTGCATACATACTAAGTTCTTATGATTATTATTATTTAATTTCTGAGGCATCTGTTACAGTTTCTAACATTTAATTTCTTATCTCATTTATATGAGAATCTATCACTATTTCTTTGCAAGTCTAACTTTTCAACAACATTGTTTATTTTTTTAAAAAAACAGCTTCTGATTTTATTGAACTACTAAAATTTATATGGAATCATAAAATATCTTGAATACCAAGCAATCCAAGGCAAAAGTTGAGAGATTTCTTGACTTTGAATTCACTGTAAAGTCATTAATTTTTAAAAATATGTGGTACTGTAAAAAGATATGATTTAGATAAATGGAAAGGAGTCAAGAGTCTTGAGATTAGCTTTCAGATGTATGGAAAGTTAATCTATGGTAACAGAACAGTACTAGAAATGGAGTAATGAAAGTCTCTTCAACAAAGGATGGTAGGAAATCTGGACGTTCACATGTAAAAGAACTTAAATTGGTACCATATTTCACACCATTGAAAAGTTAGCTCAAAATAGACTAAAGAATTTGAGATTAGATTAGAATTCATAAAATGCATTAAAAAATAGGAGAGCTTTTCTGGAAACAGAACTCAAATCTTCTTAATGATTTGATTCCAGAAGCAAAAAAAAAAGCCAATTTAAAAAAATATATGAAAAAGGAAAGTGGATAAAGTTAAGACACCCTATTTATGGTAAAAAATATATTCCTAAAATACACCAGATGAAAGACTAATATGCAATACTGATAAGGCACTTTAACAAATCTCAAAAACAAAAAGTCCAATAGTGCCATTCAATAGGAAGAAGAGATATTTTTCCAAAGAATACATACAAGTGGCTAGTAGGTATATGAAAAAGGTTTCATTATAACTTAATATTAGGGAAAATAAAACCAATCAGATAACATCTTATGAAAGAAAGACTGCCATATATCAAAAATATTAGGAATAGCAATTGTTGGTAGGGAAATAGTAAGAGAAGAAAAGTCATTGACATTTGGAGGGAATATCTAATTCAATCTCTATAATACATTATAGAGATTTCCCAAAGAATTCAGATTAGAACTGACCAAACAACACTTCTTCAAATATAGCCCTCTTCAATAAAAAAATGCAAAACATTAATATAAAAGAATATTGCATACCCTTGGTCATTGCAGAACTTAGTATAATAGTCAGGCTATGTAAACATTCCAGGTCTCTTAAGTACCAAGGAATGAATTAAGAAGTTGTGTAGATGCATAATGGACTACTACACAGAAGTAAAGAAGATGAAATTCTGACCTTTGCACAATGTGTATTAGAGAGTATTATGTTCTCATTCATCATATTTGTATGGAGTATCAACAGAAGAAATGACTACTGAACAATGACAAACCCTTGATATTGGAATATGGAATCAATTACCAAACAGTAGCAAATTGTTTGGATAACATATCTAGTGAGTTTTTTAATTTACAGATATTATCTAAAGTTTTTGCATGGCAAAGCCTGGCAAGCTCCCCGTGACGTATTCAATATGCCAAACACAGTAACAACAAGTCTCATGATGGAGACATTACTGGGCCCGCTGTAGCAAATTGATGAACAATGGGAGGACAGTGACAGTGACAGTGATCTAAAGTTTTATTTTAATTATTATGCATGGGATTAGGGAAATAGCTGAAAAGGATGGAATATAAGGTTTATATATAAAGGACCTTAAGCCCTGTTCCCAGAACTTCATATTCCCCTCACCGCCCCATGGCACAGGTATTGTTCTGGTCACCCACAGCATTTCTGGTCCAGCCAATACCTCGGTGCTAAACCTAGAATCAAACTATCATGCTTGTACCACAAGCATTATAGTAATATAATTAGGTAGTATTAAGGTAATATTGCATTAGGTAATATTGGAAACTGCCCTCTGGGTTCAGAAACTGCTGGAGGACTCTACCCCTATTTATTATTAACTGTGTATTGATTTGACAGAGATATTGTGAAGCAAGTTGTTCCAGAGATCAATTCCAGTGTTCCAATGGTCAGTGCATATCAAAAAAATGGAAATGTGATGGTCATGAAGACTGTAAATATGGAGAAGATGAGAAGAACTGTGAGCCAGGTAAAATTACTGAGGTGATATTTATATTACTGATGTTTTAATTCGATAGAATTTAAATGTAACCAATGATAGACTAAAAACAAATACTTGAGAGGAGGTTAAAAACAAAAAAAAATCTTAATTATACTTTCAATTACTGGGAATATCTATAGATAATACAGTATTTTTCATGTGATTTGGAAGTATTTGTCAAGCAGGGTCATTAATGAGTTTAGGGTTTGAGCATTACTGTCCCAAAATTGATATTCTAAGTTTTCTACTTCCAAACCATTTGCAATTGTTTTTCCAGAAAAATAAGATACAATGGAAATCATGTTTTTAGTTATGGAAATTAATGATATAACTAGAATGTAGTAATTTCACTATGATATAAACTTTGAACAAGAGTATATCATTCCCACTTACCTTGGTCAAAATAAAAATAAATTTAGCACTGCAGCACTGTCCTCCCATTGTTCATTGATTTGCTCAAGCGGGCACCAGAAACTTGTTACTGTTTTTGGCATATCAAATACACCACAGGGAGCTTGCCAGGCTCTGCCATGTGGGAGTGATACTCTTGGTAGCTTGCCGGGCTCTCTGAGAGGAACAGAGAACTCGAACCCGGGTTGGCCATGTGCAAGGCAAATGCCCTACCTCTTTTGCTATCACTCCAGCCTCACCCCCCAATTTTTTTTGCCTCATAAAATAAAATTAAAAAGCAAAAATTATCATTGAATTTCCTTGGGAATTGGTGATAGGCAAGGTTTGAAATTATGTTCATGATAGCCATTATTGACAGTATTATGTATCACAGAACATCAATCAATTTAAAAAGTTTGAAAAAAGGGGGGAGGAGTTTAAAAATAGACCACCTTCTGAAATTATACTAGATCAACAGTACAGGTACATTATACACACATTACCATATGAATGTGTACCATACCATGGTCTAGATAACTAATTTATCGCTTATGATTTACTGGATCAAGTCATATACCCAGATTCATCAAAAATAAAGATTACTAGACAAACACTGTAATTTCAGAGATATTAAAACTTTAAAAAAATTAGTATTCCTAAGTGCAAAAGTCCTTGCCACATACATTTTGGTGTCTATTTGTATAATTAAAAGGCAGGAGCCCTGAATTTTCAGTGCAATCCTAGCAAATTCAAAGACCAAGACAACAGTCAAAATTCATTTTCTATTAATTAAGTTGAGAATTGGTAATAATCCATTTATTTATTTGTTACTTTTATTGTCTGCTTTATGAAGGGATATATGTTAGACCCCAAAATTTATGTTTTTCATCTTGTTTAAAACCTTCAAACAAGAAGTCATTAAAGCATATTCACAAATGACATTCATTATAGTTATAATAGGTATCATCAAATCTATGTGATCAATTCAAGATTTTAGTTAATATCTTTACAGTGCATATTGTAAACACTTACATTTTCAAGAATCTTTATTTTATTATAATTTTTTAAATAATTGAGAGTTGATATATTAAAATTTGAATTTAGGTTGTGAAACATTATTTTATGACTAAAAATAAAATTGGTGCATCAAATAGAAATTTTAGCAATTTGTTTAGCAGAATTCACTACTTGTTGAATAGGATATTGTCAATCAAGTATTTTTAATATAATGCAAGAATATTAGAGAATCATTTAAAATGAATTTTTATATCAGATAATATAAATTAAATTATGAAACTATCCTCATTACTCTGTACTTTTTATATGTTGACATGTGTTTTACCTGTAAAATATTACTTTTACTAAATATAATTCTCAATCTCATAATCACGTTTAGCTTCACCTACCTGCTCATCAAGTGAATATATTTGTGCTACTGGAGGATGTATTTCTGCATCTTTGAAATGTAATGGAGAATATGATTGTGCTGATGATTCAGATGAGGTAAAAATATATATGTGTCATTAATTTAAAAATCTCTCAGTTACATAATTAGTTTGGGAAAACAAATGTAGCCAACAAAAGAGAATCTTGGTTCTCAAAAGCTGTGTAAAATGTTTGGATACATATGTCGAGTACAATGATTCCATGATGACAAAAACAGTATGTTACCCACATACTAAATTTGCATTTGAAGAGTCTTTAAATAAAAAAGGAAAGAAAATGCAGTGACAAAAAATGCATTATTGGTCTAACCTGCTTATTTTTCCTGTGACTGTATCATTGTCATTAATGAAAGCTTGTAACACCCATTTGTGTTTGAACAGATGGACTGTGTGACAGAATGCAAGGAAGATCAGTTTCGATGCAGAAATAAAGCCCACTGTATTCCAATTAGATGGCTGTGTGATGGAGTTCATGACTGTGTGGATGGCAGTGATGAAGAGAACTGTGACAGAGGTAAAGTATTTCGTGTGTGTCTGTGTGTGTGTGTACCTGTGTGTGTGCTCATTAGTACACATGCCTGTAACTAAACAAATAGAAGTAAAGTTGCTTCACAGAATTTAGTGTTTGAAATGAGTGTAAGACCACGGATGAATCTCTTTACTCTTCTCACTTCTATTTTTCATCTTTTCTAAAAGCCCGAAAAATGGGGATTACTTTCAAGCAGGTTATGTTGATCCTTACCTGACAAAGGAAACCAAAATTCAATTGTTGACTTAATAGCCACAATGAATATGCCACCAGCATGCTTGGCCAGGGGTAAGGATATGAAGAGAATGCAGAGACAGCCACAATAATTATGCAGCAAACTTCTGTGTATAGAATTTATTTTCTACTTGGTAAAAATATATTTCTAAAAAGAGAACATTTCAGTCACAACATTTATTTATTTTTTAAATTGTTTAAATTTTTTAATGAATCACCAATGAGATACAGTTACAGAATTACACACTTTTGTGTTACGTTTCAGTCATACAATGATCGAGTACTCATCCCTCCACTAGTGCCCATTCTCTACCACTAATGTTCCCAGTATCCCTTTCCCCCTCAACCCCCTCACCCCGCCTCTGTGGCAGGTCAATTCTCTTTTACTCTCTCTCTCATTTAGGATGTTGTGGTCTGCAATGCACGTGTTAACTGGCCATAATATTCGGTCTGTAGTCTACTTTCAGCACACATCTTTCATCCCTAGTAGGTCCTCCAAGCATCCTTTACTTGGTGGTCTCTTCGCTATCTGAGCTGCCTTTTCCCCCCAGCATGTAAGGCAGGCTTCCAAGCCATGTAGCAATCCTCTTGGTCCTTATCTCTACTATCCTTGGGTGTTGTCTCACATTTTTTTACTTTATATTTCACACAAATGAGTGAAGTTGTCTTATGTCTGCCCCTCTCTTTCTGACTCATTTAACTTAGCATGCTACTCTCCATGTTAATTCACTTATATGCAAATTTAATGACTTCATCTTTTCTAACAGCTACATAGTATTCCATTGTGTAGATGCACCAAAGATTCTTTGGCCAGTCATCTGTTCTCGGGCACTCGGGTTTTTTTATTTTTTTTCAGATTCTGGCTATTGTAAACAGTGCTGTAATGAACATAAAAGTGCAGATGTCATTTCTATTATACTTTTTGCATCTCCGTGGTATATTGCTGGGTCAAACAGGAGCTCAATTTTTAATTTTTTTTGTTTGTTTGTTTTTTGCTTTTTGGGTCACACCCAGCAATGCACTGGGGTTACTTCTGACTCTGCACTCAGGAATCACTCCTGGCGGTGCTCAGGGGACCACAAGGGATGCTGGGAATCAAACCTGGGTAGGTCTTGTGCAAGGTAAATGCCTTACCAACTGTGCTATTGCTCCAGCCACCTCAATTTCTAATTTTTTAAAAAACATGCATACTGTTTTCCAAAAAGGCTAAACCAGTCTGCATTCCCACCAGCAGTGAAGGAGGATCCCTTTCTCCCCACATCCACACCAGTGCTGGTTGCTTTTGTTCTTCTGGATGTGGGCTAGTCTCTGTGGTATGAGATGATATCTCATTGTTATTTTGATCTGCACCTTCCTGATGATTAGTTATGAAGAGCATTTTCTCATGTGCCTTTTAGCCATTCAGATTTCTTCTTTGAGAAAGTTTCTGTTCACTTCATTGCCCCATTTTCTGATGGGGTTGCATGTTTTCTTCTTTTGGAGTTCAACCAATGTAGTTACAACATTTCACTTCACTTAATCACTTAACTTCCCGTTAGTCGTCGATTTGCTCGAGCGGGCGCCAGTAACGTCTCCATTTGTCCCTGTCGCGTGCTAGTGTAGCCCAATGGCATCTCTTCGCTCCGGGAACATGGAGGGCCTCAAACCGATCGTTCATGATCTTGACAAAGAAGTCTGACCATCTGGTAGGTGGGCGGCCACGCGGTCTCTTGACATCCCGTGGAATCCAATCAGTAACAGCTCTAGTCCAACGGTCGTCTTTAAATCTCATTACGTGACCAGCCCATCTGATTTTCGACACCTTGGCATATGAGACAGCGTCCCTGATCCTTGATCGTCGACGGATGTCAGAACTCTGGATTCGTTCTCTCATTTGAGTGAAACGTGTTATTCCAAGCATAGCTCTTTCTATTCTTCTTTGGGAGACCTGAATGGCGTTCTCATCTTGTTTGCGTAGGGCCCAGGTCTCTGAGGCATATGTTAATGCAGGAAGAACAGTGGAATCAAAGAGATGTGCCCGGAGCCGGAGGTTCTTCGTCCTCTTAGCTATTTCTTCGACGTTCTTGAAGGCGTTCCAAGCCGCTCTCTTCCTCCTGCGCAGCTCGGGTGCCAGGTCATTTCTCATGTTGACCTCTCGACCTAGGTACACATAGCTGTTGCATTCGGAGATGGTCGTTCCATTGAGAGCGAATGGGGCGTCAGGAACAAGGCTGTTTCTCATAAACATTGTCTTCGTAAGATTCAGCTGTAGTCCTACCTTTCCACACTCACGGTCAAAGTCGGCCAGCATTTGTGCCGCTTGGCTGATGTTTGGTGTTATTAAAACAACGTCATCAGCAAAGCGGAGGTGGTGTAGTTGCCGACCATCTATCTTCACTCCCATTCCTTCCCATTCCAGTCGTCGCATGATGTTCTCGAGGGTGGCACTGAAGAGTTTCGGTGAAATGGTATCACCCTGCCGCACCCCTCTCTTGACATCAACGATCACTTCTTTGTAGAATGGTGAGATCCTGGTAGTGAATCCGCAATACAGCTCACGGAGGATCCTGATGTATTGGGCTTGAATGCCCTGATTGGCTAGGGCTTCAATGACCGCTTCCGTCTCAACAGAATCAAAGGCCTTCTTTAAATCAATGAACGTTAAGCAGAGCGGCATCTTGAACTCCCGAGAAACCTCAATGAGCTTGGTTACCGTGTGGATATGGTCGATGGTGCTGAATCCTTTGCGGAACCCTGCTTGCTCGCATGGTTGTCCTTCATCTAGTGTTCTGCCAATCCTATTCAGGATGACTCGAGTGAACAGCTTGTAGATGACAGACAATAGGCAGATCGGGCGATAGTTGCCAATGTCATGGATGTCTCCCTTCTTGAACAGTAGTACGGTCCTGCTGGTTTTCCATTGGGACGGAACCTTGCATTCAGACAGGTAGCGAGTGAAGAGCCGAGCCAGTGTATTGATGAGTACTGACGGCAGGTTCTTCAGGTGTTCAGGTCTGACCTTGTCTGGGCCGGGTGCTGTTTGCTTCTTTACCAACGAAATGGCGTGTCGGATTTCGGAAGGGAGAACGTTAGGAACGACATACCCATCCTGTGGAATTTGGTCACAACATTTAAAGAGACAATTATTAATATTTAAGATTTAATGAGATGAAAGTAAAAAATGTATGTGAAATGTAAAGTCACATATTACATGGATTTTATATGCTTTTAATAGGCTTAAAAATCTCAATGTACATCACACTTCAGAATCTCTATTTTGGAATATCATCAATAGAGATGATGCTAGCTGCTGACATATGGTGTAAGATATTTGAAAAGGCACTCAGAATTTATCAAGTCTAATTATATCTAATATATTTAATATCTAATTTCTCAAGAAAAATAAAACAGTCACTACTTTAAATATGTTAGAATTTGGCTGAAGAGTAGTACAGGGTTTAAGGCACTTACCTTGCAGGTGTTTGACCCAGGTTTATCCTGGAACCTGACATGGTACCTGAGCATTAACAGATGTGATCTCTGAGCACACATCCAGAAGTAATTGCTGAGCACAGCCTTGTTTGACCAACTCCAGTACCGTCCTCCCCATGGGATATATATATATATATATATATATATATATATATATATATATAAGTTTTAATTTCATAAAGTTGTTCACAATAATAGATTGCATTCAATATTTCTTTTTTTAATTAATTTATTTATTTATTGAATCACTGTGGGAAAAGTTACAAAACTTTCAGGTTTAAGTCTCGGTCATGCAATCATCAAACACATTTCCCTTCACCAGTACTTATTTTTCAGCACCAAGAACCTCAATATACCCCCCTCCAAACTCTCCCAATGCCTGTGAATTCTAGTTAACACTCTATCTACTTTGATTAGATTCATTGTTTTGACAAAAGATGCACCACTATTACTTAGAGTTTACACCCCAAAATCAGACCTGCTGCAAAGGCATTGTGAAATAATTTGTTTTCTACAGCTGGTTACAAGAAGCAAATGATGTCACGTGGCCGCTATTGCAGCCACACGATTTTGGATTTCTGATATTTTACTTATTAAGCCTGGAAGTATTTCTGGTGAGAGTCAGATAATTATGAGATTGGTCTCTGTGGCTCTAGAGCCATGGTCAAGCTGGAGAGCCGCTCGTGGGGGGCAACTCGTGACCTCAGTAGGGACTGAAGGACGAGCCGGAAATGCCCCCCTTCCCATGAGGTTTCAGTTGCCCCATCACGACTGATTCATACCTGGCTTTCCAAAACGCTCCGATGCGGCTGCCATGCAGTCACTATTTCAACACCAGTCCCACCACCGTTTCACCTTCCCACCACCATTGTTTCAAATTTTCCTACCACCACCCAGCCTACCCCAACAGCCATATTCTAAATAATTAATATTGCTTGATATGAATAGTATGGGATGAGTAAAATTGCTCTTCTGAGTCAGAGTCAGGGAGTCAGGATTGTGTCTTATTTTGTTTTTCTGGTTACATTTCTGTTACCACAGATCATCTTCTAATATAGTACTATCTACATTACTTTTGTTTGGTTATGTAAAAATTAGTTATGAGTACAAAAAATTAAATAAATTGGGGCAGTGGGAATAATATTTAAAGTAAGTGTGATTCTCATTCTGATTAGAAACCGTAATTGAGGACTTATGTCATAGAACTTGGTTTTACTCCAAAGCTGATTCAGATTTCCAAGAAATTTGAAAACTCTCAAAAAATAAAAGCAAGAGGGTGATAAGATTTGAGCTGTAGAATTTACAGAAATGAGAATCAAGGATATAGATTTTTATATCATCTCCATAAACCGTTCTTTGCTCATTTTTATACCATAGAACGCAACACTAAAGTATTTCTACTATATGTAGAAGTAGATTAAAAATACATATGCAAATGTGTATGATGGTTAGTGTTTGTAAATGTGTAACTTTTTGTGTTTCTATGTGTTATGTGTATGTTGTGCATAAGAAAGAAGCATGATTCTGTCAGTATTTGTCTTTACTTTAAATATCAGCTTTTATATTTTAAAACAAAGAATTCTAGCTTAAGCATTCAAACATAAAAATTTTTAAATTCTGAGATTATTTTTGGATCTTACAATGATCCTGCCAAATATCTAAACTTACTGATTGAAAAAATTAAATGTACTTAATTCAGTCTTTTTGAAATATGCCAAAGTTTCTCTTTTTGCTACTTTATAGGAGCTTCTTTGCTACTAGGTTATCAGGTTTAAATGAAAAGTCATGATGAGTTAAATATTGGAGCCTATATGGATATACTTTGGGGAAAAAACAAGTTCAGATAGCCAGTATTTAATGTATTTCCAGGAAATGGCTTGTATTGGGTAAATGTTCTTTACAGCATTGAGGAAATAGAATGCCAGAATAAGCATCACTTCTATTGAATATTCTTCCCATTCATCTAAAATCTGAACACATGCGCTAACAGATGCTAAGTGGAGGGGCTGAAAGGTTAGAGAGCTATAGGATGAGAATGGAACATTTTTTGGAGAGAGACATTTTACTGACTTATAAAGAATAAAACCAAACTGCCGTGGGAATTAAAAGCAGCATTCACATTGTTGAAGATAAAACAAGGTATAGCAAGAAAATTGATGCCTGTTTTAACCAAACTTCAGACTTTTCTTTTCACAGAAATTTGGGTTGAAAAGATTGAACATTATGTTTTTTAAAATACAAAGCTCAAAAAAATATGAGCAACTTCAAAAATGATAAAATATCCCATATTGAAGCTTCTATCAATTTTATTTTTTTTTCTTTGGGTGCCCTACCCGAGCAATTTCCAGGTGTTACTCCTGACTCTGCACTCAGGAATCACCCCTGACATTGCTCAGGGGACCATATGGGATGTCGGGGATTGAACCTGGATCAGTTGTGTGCAAGTGAGACAAGGCATTTGTGTGCAAGGGTTGTCTGCCATACTATTGCTCTGACCACAGAAGCTTTTATCAACTTTAATAAAGATGCCTTTACATGTTTATTTTCTGTGATGATGTACTTGTTTTACATACCTGCTAAGAGTTCAGATCTAAATTAGACATAGAGAATCACTGATTACTATGTGCATTTGATTTTTCTAATAGCTTACTCTTGAGATTATCAAGAACATGACTAAAATGGACACATGACGGTGATGGGTGCAGTGTATTTATATAATAAATGTTAACACTGTTATTGGAATCTATAATATAATGATAAAACACTAAAATAGACCAAAAATCCAGGATTGTAAGCTAATTTTAAAATTATACAATTAAAAATATGATTACCTCATATGATTTCAAAGTTAGAATATTAAATTATACTTACAATATTGTGGTAGACTCAAACTACATGCAAGTTCTTCATAGTTCATTTTCTTTAGGAATTTATCAAGAAATCTGTCTTTTGAGTATGATTTCCTTTCAATTGTATTTATCTTTCTGTTTAAAAATAGTGACAAGTCCAAATTTCTCACGCATTTCAGATAATCAAAAGTCTCATTTCTGTCAATTGCCTTTCTTCATACCTTTGCCACGTACCTCATACTTGTATCTCCTGAGTAATTCTAAGTTTTTTTTTAACATGTTCTGTTATCCTATTTTCCACAAAAACAGTCCCCTTTACTAGTATATTTACTCCTTCTTTCTACACTTTAAAGTCAAACTTCTTGAAAGAGATAGTTGCACTGTTTTTAATTCAACTCATAACTGCCAATTCAAATCATTTTACTTAAACCTACCACAACTTTAATACTCTCTCATTTAAATGTGCTATTGCTAAAAAAAAAAAAATAAGATAACATTACACTATAGTTTGCTGGGTGAGAGAGATAGAAGAGTGGGTGGGGCACTTGCTTTACACCCAGCCAGGTCTGACACCCGGCACCACTCATAGTTTTCAGGTGTGTTACTGAAAATCAGTATTTTTTTTTCATTTTTCCTGATTAACCACACCATTTTTCCTAATACCTTCTGGTAACGAACACTTTATTTTATAATTTCAACATTTATTATTGTTTGATTTACCTCACCTATATGTTTTCTCTGCATTACACATATAAGTGTATATATATATAGGGGATGGATCAATAGTACAGCGGGTGGGGAGTTTGCCTTGGCCAACCTGGGTTCGATTCCCAGCATCCCATATGACCCCCCGAGCACTATCAGGAGTGATTCCTGAGTGCAGAACCAAGAGTATCCCCTGAGTATCGCAGGGTTTGACCCAAAAAGCAAAAAAAAAAAAATAATAAATATATATATAGTGCTTTTTTATATATGGTGCTTTTATATATAATATATAAAATATATACTTATATATATTTTATATATGCTTTATATATGTCTCTTTTCTTTCCTCTGTGTGTTATTTCACTAACTACAATATATTTTCAGTCAACCAATGTTATTTCCAGTGTCAGAAATCTACCTTCTTTTATATGTGACCAGTGCATATATACATACATATTCACATATCTCATATCTTTATATACATATATGTAGCACATCTTTATATAAGTGTGTATTATATACCATATGTCTGTATGTATATACACACATGTACATATACACAAACACGCACCTTATAGTTATCCTTTCATCAGTTGATGGGTACTTAGGTTGTTACAGTTCTTCGCTATTGTCAATAATGCAAAAGAAAACATACATGTGCATATTTCTCTTTAAATTTTTATTCTGATATTTCAAGTAAGTACCTGGAATTGTGATATTTGATCGTATAAGAATTCGAATTCTTTGAGAAATATTAACATTGGTTATCAATATGGTGCACCACTTTTAATTTCCACCAGCATTGTATAAGAATTTTCTTTTGTCTACATCTTCTCTAATGCTTGTTTCTCGTTGTTTGGATAATGACTGTTCTCATAGGTATTAAGTGATAGCTCATTATTGTTTTAGTTACATTTTTCTGAAAATGATAGTGACCATCTTTTATATGCATATTGGTCGCCTATACATGAGCGCCCTCCCGTTGATTGTCGATTTGCTCGAGCGGGCCCAGTAACGTCTCCATTGGAGACTTTGTTGTTACTGTGTTTGGCATATCAAATACTCTCGGTAGCTTGCCGGGCTCTCCGAGATACATATCTTTATTAAAAAAACATAATTCAAATTTGCCCTATTTTAATCAGATAATTTATTATTTTATTATTTAGGGTATCTATTTATGTTTATATATCTATATATATCTTAAAAGATGTTCAGTATATAAGATGTTCAGTATGTTCAGTACCCCATAATCTTTTCATTTGGCTGACAGTATTTTTTTCTTAAGCTAAGAAGATTTAAGTTGATGCAGTGCCTTTTTTTAATTGTTGCTTTCTTTCCCATTGAAATGAAGTACCTAAGCACATCTCTAAACTAATGTTATAGTCTGTCATTATGATTTAAGGTCATATATAAGACTTTAACCCATTTGGAAGTTTTGATCATTAAATATTAGGTTAAAAGCCTGCTCGTCCTGTGTTAATCTTTTATTTAATGAACAACATCAACATTCTACAGATCATACAAAAAAATTACAGTTTGAGTCAATTATGTTTGAGTACTCATTCTACTTTGTTGATGTCAGATGAGAATTGTTAAAGTTAGCATCAGTGCCCCTGCAGTTCCTAGATATAGAACTATTTACATCATTCTGTTCCCATGACTATTGACTTTATTATTGCTATTTTTTCAAGTTTCCCAGACCTTAGTGTTCTATCTCTTTTTTGTTGTTGTTGTTGGTGTGTCTGTTTTAGGGCCACACCTGGTGGTGCTCAAATTCAATCCTGGATCTTTGCTCAGGAATCATTCCTGGTGGGATCTGGGGAATATATGGTTTGCTGAGGATTGAACACATTTCAGCTGTGTAAAGGAAAATGGCCTATATGCTATACTATTGTTCCAGTCTCTGTGCTACTATTCTAAAATCAAATATGATTATATCATTTTCTAAGTTAAATATTTTGCTGGGCTGGAGCAATACCACAGTGGTAGGGTGTTTGCCTTGGACACAGCCAACATGGCTGACTGGAGGTCGATTCCTCCGCCCCTCTCCGAGAGCTTGGCAAGCTACCGAGAGTATCTTGCCTGCATGGCAAAGCCTGGCAAGCTACCCGTGACGTATTCGATATGCCAAACACAGTAACAACAAGTCTCACGATGGAGACATTACTGGGCCTGCTCGAGCAAATCGATGAACAATGGGAGGACCGTGACCGTGAACAATTATTTTGATATTGGTAATAAAAAATTAGAAATTGTTTACAAGTCAAAACTCAGGCTAGAAAAAAAATGATTTGACACTCACAAACCTGGTATTTTTTACTCCAAAATGCATTCATAAAATAAACAACGCTCTAATCTAAGTATTTTCTAGACTTGTAAGGATGAATACTATGTTTTATGTTTTGAACATCCCTGATGGTGCTCAGAGACCACATGTGGTGCAGAGACCACATGTGGTATCAGTTGTGTGTAAGTCAAACACCTTATCTACTGTTATATCTTTCTGGAACCCCTAGCTTCATGTGTTATGAACTTACCCAGTTTTTACAATACTTAATCAAATATAGCCAATGTAGAAATCATATATTCTATACATGATGTTTAAATAGCTTTATTTATTTATCTTTTAATCTCATTTTTGTGTTGTTTCCCCAGATATTACTTCCATTTTGGCCTTTTTATAAATATCTTCATTACTCTCTTGTAGTATGTGAAAATACAGTGCCACTGATATTGATGTTCTAATAAAAACCAATACAAAACAAATTTTTATTCCAAAACAATTGCAGTTTCCAATGCTAAACATATAGACATAGTTTGTTAGTTCATTGGGTTTTGATGTAATAGTTGTAACTAATTTTAACTTAGAATATCCTTAAATTCTTAAAAATTTTTGTTTAATTATGAAAACCTTTAATTATGAAAAAACAGTTTTTAATTTATACATTTAAAAATTAGAAAAATGTGACATTCTATTGCATATTATCTTTATAAATATTGCATTACATATAAGGATCATTATAATACATCATTGTATGGCAAATTTCTTAATTCTGTTATAAAGGCATTTCCCCATTACTGCATAATTATTCTTTGCTTTTTTTCACTCCTAATTTTTTATTTTTGGGGTCTTTTTTGATTTAATTTTTCACTTTTTATATAGAGATGAATTATCTAATTATTTTAAGTGTCCTTTCTCTCCAGAAAAACAAAAATTTTACACTGAAAATTAATATTTAAAATTAAGTTTCTTTACAATAAATACCATTAAAATTATATAAAAGGAAGATAATTAAATTTGAGAAAAACTTTCTTCTAACATCTGTTAGCACTCTCTAAAGAAAATGTGAGATACAAAAAGATAATAGCATTGTTTTGAAAATTTAACCATGAACATTTATGTTTTAAAATGTTTGCTTACTACCAACTTTAGTATAATGAAGATGTGTGTGAGTGTGTGTGTGTATGTGTATATACACCTATGTAAGAAACTAAATATTGTACTACAAATAAAAATGTGTGTCATAATTACTGGCCTTAACTATGTTTCTCTTCATGTTTTAAAATAAAGGAGGAAATATATGCAGAGTGGATGAGTTCCTTTGCAATAATTCCCTTTGCAAACTACATTTCTGGGTGTGTGATGGTGAAGATGACTGTGGAGACAACTCTGATGAAGCCCCCGATATGTGTGGTATGGCTTTTCTTGTGACTTTACATTATAGCCTCATCTACTAATCAAATATGCCAGCATGAACCAATGCAGTGCTGAGGTATAACACACATTCTACCATCTTAGGTTTAGGTATATGAAGTAAAATCACAGTTACATCTATTGTTCATGTAATAAGAGGTTTTCAAAGTTTTCAACTTTATAGAGAGAACTCCTAAATGTAAACTTGCACATGTCAACACTAATAAAAAGATAGATTACTGTCTGTCTGGGAGGTTTTAGAGTAGTTGACCTTTTGAATTGAGTAAGGTTTATAAAAGTACTTTGGCTTCGCACCAAATTGATACTTTAGACTGAAAAAAAATTGTTGACAAATAAGTACATAGGAAATAATGTGAATAATAAATCCACATGGTTCCACACATCACCTGCCACTGACACAGAGGCATTTTAGAGAGAGTGCATGTATAACATAAATATTTATTCTCAGAAGTTTATCCAGATACAGATATATAGAAAGCATAATTATTAAACAGAATATAGAAAATAAGTGTTATTTAATAGTGAATTCTGACAAACTTCTTTGGAGAAAATGGGGTGTTTCAAGAAATCCTCAGACTCCAGGATCCATTTATGATGATTCTTGGCCAATTGGGCCCTATAAAGCACCATGTGAAGGCCTAAGCATATGACAAAGCTCAGTCTCTGCAACGGGAAACCACCAAGGCCATTCTGGCAGTGCTTGGGGTCCATCAGCCTACACCCAGCAGTACTTGGGAACTTCCAAAACTATACCCAGGAGTCCCAAGTGACTCAGAGAATTGAATCAGGATTAGGCATAAGTAAGGTATGCTCCAATTCCAGTCCAAAATCTGAGAATCTTGACAAAGTGTATTTTTTATTGAAATTATTTTTGATACCTCTGATTTTATCAGAGGTGTGCTTCTGCAGCTGCAAGCCATAATGTGGAAATTTTAGATAAGCAAGGTAAAGGATTTATTACCTTTACTTAACATTTTTACATTCTGTTCTCATTCTTCATATCCAATATCAGCAAGATCAATAGTTTTACTTGTAATTTAAAGGAAGTTGTTATTTTGATATAGCTAAAAAGTATCAGGTACATTTTTAAAAAAATGATATTCAGTGTACATATTTTAAAATGTGTTCTATTTGTTGTACCAAAGTAAACCAATATTTTTGATAATTTATATTTACTACTGTTGTTGCAGTTGAATTAAAATGGTAAATATGAATCAGACTTATATTTTAAAGTATTTAGAAACAGAAGTCAACATTTTATGAGTATTGTCTGTAGTAATAACTGATAATTTTCTACTTTAGATGACTTGACAAACTAGACTCTAAAACTGAGATATAATCTTATTTCTGGTATATAAAGCACAGAAAACTATGCTTTCTATAAATCTAGAGTCCATCACTCTTACAGTCTTTTTTATTCCATAGTCCGCTCAGTATAAAACTACTGAAAGAAACATAAAATGTCTGACAACTAATTCTGAGAAAATCCAGAGTTATACCTTCAAGTACTAGGGAATGAGTCTCAACCACATACAGCAAAAGCTTCATAACCTTAAGTTTTTCATCTCCCTCAGTCATCATGATCAACATTGAATGAAGAAGTTGTATGAAGGATTATGTGAAAGAATTAGGATAAAAAAGCAAATAGCGCATGGTTTTCTTTGTCAAGGAGATCTTTTTTTTTTAAATTTGGAACATGTCTGGTGGTGTTCAGGGAAAACTCTTGCAGGGCTCAGGGACCACATGGGATGTCAGAGATAAAGACAAGGACAAGCCATGTACAAACATCTAACCCATATACTATCTCTCTGAGAACTTATGCTTGCTTATATGATAAATTTCATACACTGGGCCTTAAAAAATAATAGTGCATATTCTAGTAAGAGGGAAATTTATAAAGCTGAAGATTTTTTGTTTGTTTGTTTCCTTGCTTTTTGGGTCACACCCTCCGATACTCAGGGGTTACTCCTGGCTCTACTCTGCACCCAGGAATTACTCCTGGCATTGCTCAGGGTTCCATATGGGATGCCAGACATTGAACTTGGATCAGCTGTGTGCAAGGCAAATGCCCTACCTGCTGTACTATCGCTCCAGCTCACAAAGCTGAAGTTTTGAAAGGTCTAGATTAAAAGGCATTATAAGCATGAAGAATGTTGTGGGGAAACTTTCTTTAATTTACATAATAAGTACTTATTAAATTAGAAATTATAATTATTTTTGATGATACTATTATGAAGAAACAGACATAGACATGAATTCATATATACATGAATCTGTTCAAAAAAAAGGTATTAATAATACCAGCAATATAGTTACAAATTATGACATTTGTATTGAACCCAAAGCATAATGAATCATACAAAATTAGAATATTTTAATCAATGTTGTAAATAAATAAACAAACTATTCAATCCCTGAATACATGGTGGGGTGTTGAAAAGTTCATAAATCCCATGTAGGGTCATAATACAGTGGGCGTCAAATGAAACACATGGGAAAGGCAGAACAAACCACACTTTACTGAAGGAACTCAAAGTTCAACTGCCTGAGAATTTAAAACAAGGAGGATATTGGTTTTAAAAGATACTGAAGAGATGAGATTCTTGAAAATTGTGAGTTGAATTTTGGTCAGGAATTTAGATTTAGATTTAGACTAAAAAAATAAAAAAATACAAATGTCGTTTTCCTGTTAATGTTGTTTTTGTGGGTGCCACGTGGAGGTGCTGCAGAGGTAGGGAGCAAGACAGTGCAGGGACGTGATGAGGCAGTGATGAAGATTGAACTAAGAGCCTCACAAACTTAATGCATATGTTCACAGCTTGAGATAAAAGAGCTCAATACACTAGAAACTATTTGAGAAAAGGAACAAAAGGATAGGGAAGTTGGGGTGTGTGTATCCTTAAGTAGAAAGCCTTGGGAATATGCACAATCCTAGCATTCTACATTGAGCTTAAGACATGGAAAATATGAGAAAACAAATATGGGTGGGGAAAAAGAAAGATTATTCAAAGGGTGATTTTGTGGACATCCTGGCTACAAATGATTGGCCCATTCTTCAAGAATTTTCCTCTGACACTATTCTTCTAATCCCATCCTGCCTATATTCCTCCCATCCCTATATGATAATATCAACTGAAAAGAACCAGGCTAAGATCATTGCAATTCTCTAAACCAGCTAAATTGGTAGCTTAGAGTAAGTTGGCAAACCAAGGTTGCATATTATATACAGAGTAGAGTGATTTAAAAGGCAAAATAAATTATTTTAAATGCATCATATATGGACAAAGAAGACCTTTTTGCTATGTATAATTTATATGGTGTTTTAAAAGCACATTTGTATAGGTTGGTAACATGAAAAGAGCAATCATTTCAGAAGAAAAAGAGTGTCTAGAGACAAGTATTTGAGAATCAACAAAAATTGTGTAAATAAATGCTATAGAATTGGTTAAATTTAAGATGAGTGCTAATTAAGCAGAGTAAAAGATCAGATTTGGAATACATTTATAAATTTTAGGTTTTTTAGATATGTACAATCAGAAAAAACACTCAGGTAAGTGACTACAAATGTTGGAGGGGAATACAGTAAAATATATATATATATACACATATATATACATATATACACATATATATACATATATATACATATATATGTAAAGGGAAATAAATGTTTCAGGAAAGATAGAACTTTTTGTGTGTGTTAAGCAAGATTTGTACTGAAACTTATTTAGAAAGATATAAAGGGAAAGAAAATAAATGTATTCAAGAAAGGCAAGCAAAGAAACATCTAGACAAGCAAGTGTGCTGTGTGTTTGAGGGAGGAAGCATCAATTTTAGACAAGGTTAAAGGAAATTTTAAATAGGAGTGATCTTTCTTCTTTGTTATTAGATACACTGAAGCAAGGTGCTAAACTATGTATATACACAGGCAACAGTGCAATTATTTAGTAATATCCGTGTTTTAACCATGCAGTTCCCTTCTAATTCTGTTTTTCTATTTCCAGTAGCACACATATATAATGCAGGTTGTTGTTCTAGCAAAGTCTGAAAGGAATGCAGAGTTGAATCATTTTTGTAGTGTTTAGTACCCATCTGGCACTGAAAAACACTCATATTTGTGGTATCAATTGCTTATGCAGTAATAATCATCTTCAATTTCCCAGGGTTTCCCAGATACAAACATTTGAATAAAAAACCATTTTTTGATCTAAGTTTGAGGTATTTTGTATAACTAAAAGTAAAAAGATGAATGTATAGAGAATGCACATTATTTTGCTGAAAGTATTTTTCTAAAATATTGCTTGATACAATGTTAATATACAGTGTCCTATTTACTTATAAATATGTAATATATGAAATGATGGATTATGAAATCTAATGGCAATAGAAGGGGATTAAAGGCCAAAAGGCAATGATAAATAAGGAAATGAAAGACACATTAAAGGGCCAAAGTTTAGCTAAAGCTGAAGAAAGGGTTTACTGAAACATGTCGAATTATCACGGTCATGGTCACGGTCCTCCAGTTGTTCATCAATTTGCTCAAGCAGGCCCAGTAACGTCTCCATTGGAGACTTTTTTGTTACTGTGTTTGGCATGCGAATACATCACGGGTAACTTGCCAGGCTCTGCCGTGCAGGCGAGATCCTCTCCGTAGCTTGCCAGGCTCTCCGAGAGGGGCGAAGGAATCAAACTCGGTTCAGCCATGTTGGCTGCATGCAAGGCAAACGCCCTACCCCTGTGCTATCGCTCCAGCCCCAAGTCGAATTATAAAGTTGTATAAATTATATAGTGCAATATCAAAATATAAAATGTCAAATTATTAGTTTTGTGAATGAAACAATTGCAGGAAATTATAAAGACAACAATTTCCATGAATATTGATTAGAATTATTAGACAGGCAGGATAAAATTTCATAGATTAAATTGACAGGACCTTTGTGTAAGTTTGCTGCAGTCTACTATCTTCTAGGGAGTGATTGTTCTTGGTTAATTATAGAAAAATTGAGATTTTCAAGTACTCAAAAGAATAAGTATTTAAATATTTTAAGCTGGCAAAAAAAAAAACTGAAAACAAATTGTTGAGTCCAGAGAAATAGAGCAGTGGGCAAAGTACTGACCTGAATTTTGATCTTTGACACCCCATATAGTCTCCCAAGCACCCTCGGGATGATCTGTGAATTTGGAGTCAGGAGTAAGCCCCGGACACAGACAGGTGTTGCCTAGCCCCCATCCCCAGTCCTATTCTGCACATATATATATACACACATATATATACACATATATATACATATATACACATATATATGTGTGTATGCATATGTATAGTGATACTATACATATATACATATATAGTGATAAATAATTACACACAGGACAGTTGTTTCATAATATATACACATTTTGAATCAATTTTAAACCTGAAAGTAACATTTCCATTATATTTAAATTTTAAATATAAGGGACAGTAGGAGAAATTTGAGAAGCTATGGGGCCAATTACTGCTTATTCTACTGTTCTGCATATGTGGATTTTTATATCATCTAGGGTATTGGAATAAATTTATATAGAAAAGGGAAAATAAAAAACAATATGATGGAAGATTCTACAATTTTCAGAGAATTGGACTAGCAGTGTTACAAGGTTGGTGAGGAAATATCAATAGGACAAATGTAAATAAAATGACTGACTCCAAAATTATTAGTTTTGAATGTAGACTTTTTTAATCAAACTATGAAGTTATAACAACAAGCTTCTATCTGCCATAATAAGAAGCTATCATGACTGCAAACTTAAGATAGCACAAGATTGAGAGCATTTAGAGCAATTGTTATAAAAAGAAAGAATTATACTTGAAATAGGAACCAGATAAATTAAGGCAAGTAGGTATAATAAAGTGATATTGCCAGAATATTGCGAGTAAGAAGGGATGAAGCTGTAGCAGTGGTATTGACAGAAACATAAAAATGGTCCTCAGGCCAGAGATATCTTATCCTAGTCAAAACTAACAAACAAAATCATCAGAAGGCATTGGGAGGTCCTAGCTCTCTCTTATCTTTAACAGAAATATCAACCCACAAGACTACTGACAAAATGTCCCCGACTTCTCCATTGTTCTGCAAACTGATTGTGCTAACTTGCGTATCCACAATAGAATTGATAATGCACAATGATGATGGCAGCAAAACTTCCCTTATCTTTAGGCATTGAACTCTCTAATAACTTGAACCAACTTAAAAGTCCCACAATAATACCAAGTTGGCTTTTGAAGTTTAGAAAAAGGGTGGAAGTCTTATTCCATATAAAGAGGTTGAGTTGTCCAGGGAGTTATCACCTGTAACTCCTTCAATCAAATATTCTAAACCCATTCTTTATTGATATGATGAAGAACTAGAACCCTTGATCCCTTCTAAGTGATTTGAATTCTGGTCAATTGCTTATTTCTTGTTCTGTAGAGTCTTTTATACTCAATTCTTTCAATAAAATAACTTGGCACAGAAATTTTGGAAATAATTTTTAATTCTTTGTTTTATCCAATGCACAGACAAAATATTGGTTGATGCTTCTTACACTACATAACATATCTTAAATTCTATTCTGGAATTTATGAATATAGAAGAGATAAAAAGGTTTACATATTAGGTAGATTGTTGTAGTAACTTTGGAAGTATCTTAATTTAAACAATCAGTTTAATCAGGGATTTAGGATTCTATTCCCGTCATTTCTGTAATAGGTAATGGTTCAATTGATTTAATTAAATCATTTAATTGAACTTTTCTGGGCATTACTGATTTTTATGGATAGAAGAGTGTGACTAAGAAATAATAGCAACTAAGATTTGTTGAATAATCAGACTTTAAGCTCAGAGAGGAAGTTTCCTTTAATATAAACTCAGATATGCAATCAGATATCCAATTAATTGAATTATGAGAATACATAAAGGCTTATATTTTTATATTTTGGAACAAAAGGACAAGGAAAGATGATAAGGAACTGAGTTTCAAACTTGTTGAATTTAAAAAATAAATTTTATTTTATTTTTTTAATTTTTATTAGTGAAGCACCATGAGGTACAGTTGTAGACTTACAAATGTTTGTGCTTGGGTTTCAATTATACAATGATCAAATACCCATCCCTCCACCAGTGCCCATTTCCCATCACCACGGATCCCAGTATCCCTCCCACCCCCAACCTCCCCATCCCACCCTGCCTCTGTGGCAGAGTATTCCCTTTGGTTCCCTCTCTCCTTTTGGGTGTTGTGGGCTGCAAAAGAGGCATTGAATGGCAATCATGTTCAGTCTATAGTCTACTTTCAACATGTATCTTCCATCCTGGGAGGATCCTCCCAACACCCTTTATTTGGTGCTCCCTTCTTTATCTGAGCCACCTTTCCCCCTAGCATGCCCGGCTGGCCTCTAAGCCATGGAGTAATCCTCCTAGTACTTATCTCAGCTATTCTTGGGTATTAATCTCCTATTTTGTTACTTTCTGTCCCCCAGATAAATGCAATCTTTTTATGTCTGTCCCTCTCTTTCTGACTCATTTCACTTAGCATGATACTTCCTGTGTAGTACCACTTGTATGTAAATTGAATCACTATGAGATGAACAATTACAAATCTGTTCATGATTGGGTTTCAGCCATACAGTGTTCCAACACCCATTCTCTCCACCAGTGTACATTTTCCTCTGCCAATGTCCCCAGATTCCCTCCCACCATCCCCCACAACAAGGCTATCTCTATGGCAGGTACTTTCGTGTTCTCTGTCTGTCTGTCTGTCTATCTGTCTGTCTGTCTGTCTGTCTTTTTCTCTTGCTCTCTCCTTTTGGACATTATGGTTTGCAATACAGATACTGAGAGGTTATCCTATTTGTTTCTTTACCTACTTTTAGCATGCAGTTCTTATCCAGAGTATTTCCAACTACCTTTGTCATAGTGGTCCCTTCTCTATCCCTAAACTCATTGAATTTAAATTCTTCAACAGATGTTCATAATTACTATTGAAATGCAAAGATTAAATAGCACATCAAATCTTCCATATGTAACCTGGATCCACAGGAAAGAATGAGAACAAACAGGAAATCCATAGTGGAATCATGGAAACTTTTCTATGCTAGGATCAAGTTATAAGAATTATAATATGTAACATCAGTGGGTTTAATTCTCAGATGAAATCGTTATACTAAAGAAAAGTTTCAAATTCCCTAGCTTTCTTTTATTATATCCTCTCCACTGATCCCTAACTTGCCTCCTACCACCACCAAACACAAGCATACACACATGAGGGTGAAACAACACACACAAACTGAAACTTAGTCATAAATGTTACCTTAGGTGCCACTGATGCCCACAAAATATATAGTTGTTTTCAGAGGAACTTCAAAAATCACAGTTATTTGTTTGAAACTTTTCCTTTTATTCTATGAATTAATTTCAATTTAGAGCTTGTAACACATGCTTGCTTAAACTCTACTTTATGCAAAATTGCTGTTTGAAATATCTAAGTGTCTGCCATGTTGTACAAAAATTATAAGCATAAATTTTGGTTCACAAGTATAAGTAAGTTATCTAGAAATGAGAACATGAAGTTTCTCTCTTTTTCTTACTTTATAGAACATTTCAGCTGTGTACTTTGTCCTGTCCTGTAGTTAATATAAATAACTAGACTCATGACCTTTAATTATTATATTTTTTTAGCATCTTCATGTAGGTAATTTATACAACAAAAATACTGGGAAAAGCAGGAATGTGGACCTGTAAAAGAAAGAAATAAAGAATGGTTCTTCAAATTATTTATATTTTTATGCTTTGTTTTTTTTTCTCTTCTTTAGTCAAATATCACTGCCCACCAACACGACCCCATAGATGCAGGAACAACAGAATTTGCCTACAAAATGAAAAAATATGCAATGGAATTGATGATTGTGGTGATAATTCAGATGAGGATCATTGTGATGGTATGACCACTTAAAGTAAAATTGCTCATCTAGTGACAATTATGTATAGTATAAGAACTAATAGATACATTTTTATGTTTAAAGTATTCTATTCAAATATTTTATACTTATGGTCTGCTGATGTTCTATTTGCTTAGTAAAGCTATACAACCATATCCAAACACTCAGCTAAACTCCCTATCTCTACTGATTATAGAGACTTTATCTAGAAAATTCTTCATGATAAAAAAAAGGATAATAGTGGTTTTAAAAATGTTCTGTAAAATAAGGCTTTGAAAGGAGAACGTTTATATAGATCATTCTAATATAAACCCCATTGTCAATTCTGAAAAATAAATGTATGCAGCAAATTCATACATGGAAAACTCTGTCTCAGAGTGGTCTGTGACAGTTTGTATTATCAAAAAATCCAACTTATGGTGAATACTCAAATATTTTCTTATTAAAAATGTGGCATTTTCTATCACTGATGAAAATACATGGTTAGTTTTTGAAAATTTTAAGAATCCCAGAATATTTTCATTTGGACTTGAGAGCTTCGAAGTATTGACTCTTTAATGCTCACAGTTTGGGGTGAAAAAAGATAGTACAAAGAATAAGTGACCTGTAATGAATTCCCGGTGCCCCGTGTGGTCCCCCAAGCCCTGCTAGGAATGTTTTATGAGCAGAGACAGGAATAAGCCCCGAACACTAGCATGTGTAGTCCATAAAATAAAAAAAGTCAAGCAAATAAAACATTTTGGTCAAATGTTGAATACATTATGTGCTAAATAATTTTCATTTGTGAAAAACTAATCATTTGCAATGACTCCATAGGTAAGCTTACAGCTAAAGCATGGCCTTGTAAAAAAGATGAGTTTGCTTGTAGTAATAAAAAATGTATCCCTATGGACCTTCAATGTGATCGACTTGATGACTGTGGAGATGGTTCAGATGAACAAGACTGCAGAATAAGTGAGTTTATTTTCTGTTGAACAAAGAGCACCCGAGTACAATGTTGACTTTATTGTGACTAATTTGTTTTTCCTATAACTGTAAGAAAAGATTGCTCTTCAAGTTACCCTCAAGAATATTGTAAGCCTTTTGACAAAGTAATTTTAGAATATCACTTAGAAACTATTGGCTGAGAAAGACAGAGTATTCTTATTAAAGCAGAGACTAGGACCTCTGCATTCAGGTGCAAAAAATTATGTCAGCTAATAGATTATGTAACAAAGACCAAAAGCATTTGACCCTACATGCAGATTGCTTATAAAATCTATGTCATACTTCCTACTTTGAAATGTTATTGTTACTTTTCCACTTTCGTTTAAGTTGTTTCTTACTAAGTTATGAAGCAGTAGTCACCAGGATAATGGCACAAATATGTCAGCTGGGATAACATTATGCTAGTGTCTTTCAATAAATTTAAATGTTAATGGGTTTGTAATTAGAATTCTGATTATTAAATTTATCATATTTCTCATATTTTTGGTTTAACTAAAATTCAGTGTTTCTATTACAATTATGTTGAGACACTGTAATTTCGATTTGTCTTTGGACAAAGCAAAGAGATTTATAAATTTTGTAGTATTATTTTGTAGTCTCAGTGTTCCCTGAAACTAATGGAGGAAAAGGAGATAATGCATGGAGAAATTGTAGGTAGCTGAAGGACAGACTGCCTTGGATGGACTAAGGATGCTGGTTTTTTCTTCTCTAAAGAAGGGATAGAACATTGGATTTAAGGAGTCTTTTTGGTGGGCCTTTTCTGGAAAACTCAGGTTGAGTTTTAAATTTTTTTGTTTGTTTTTTAATGTAGAATTGTGATTTTACCTTTCTCTATTTCTTTATAATCAATTTGGAATTATTGTGCTTCGGGGTGGTACATGTCAGAGGAGAGTCAAAATCTGAAGTTAAGGGTTTTTTCTCAGTTTCATAGAGGATAGAAGCTCTTGAGGCACTTCAGCTAATAATTTTGTTAAGTTCACATTTTTGCTGGAGATAGGAGAAGTTAGAACTTCCTCCAACTGAATGTTTACTGCCTATTAAGTTGAATAAGCTATCTTTGCCAAGAGGGTTGTTTTTTCTGTCTTTATCAGCAATGTTCCTCTCATATATTTGAATACTTAAATGAATGTCCTCCTTCAGAGAAGACAAAGGAATGAATTTACAACCACAGTATGCTGGCAATTACAAATGGCACTTAAGGTTTACCCCACTTGTGTTTTAGCACATAACCCATTGGAGTATCATACTCTAGAGTGTTGCTTATATGTATGTCTGGACTAAAATAAAAAAGTCTAAGTAGATATACCAGTTTGCTTAAATAAGATGTACTACCATGAAAGAGTTTGCGAATACTGTTACAATAAATTAGTCTAGTAATAAATGCCTATATCTCTAGGTAGCACTAGGATATATTATATATTACATCATTACTAAAGTAGCTTCTTAACAGAATCATTGATTCTTGACTTTTTTTTAGAAAGTAGTACAGCTTGATTATCGCATGTAAATATCAGTTGCTGCCTGCTTTGACTATACGGTAGGGCGTTTGCCTTGCATGCAGCCAGCCCTGGCTAAGCCAGGTTCGATTTCTTCGCCCCTCTCGGAGAGCCCAGCAAGCTACCGAGAGTATCTTGCCTGCATGGCAGAGCCTGGCAAGCTACCCATGATGTATTCAATATGCCAAACACATTAACAACAAGTCTCAAAACAATGGAGACGTTACTGGGTCCTCTCGAGCAAATTGTTGAACAACAGGAGGACAGTGTTTGTTTTTTTGGACAGTAATATAAGTTCAGCTTTTAATCTGTTTCTATGTATTTACAAGAATTCAGCGCTTTCATGGACAGAGGACCATAATGTTACATAATATTATATAAGTTCAAATTAAGAAAATTCAGTATATTTCTACTTGTGGTTTTGATGATATTTTTTTAAACCCTAGCTCCTACTGAATATACCTGTGAAGATAATGTGAACCCATGTGGAGATGATGCATATTGTAATCAAATAAAAACATCTGTTTTCTGTCGCTGTAAGCCTGGATTTCAGAGAAACATGAAAAACAGACAGTGTGAAGGTATTGTACATTTTCTCAACAGCTTGCTCTTAAATCTTTCGATTATAAAAGACTCCCAAGGCAGCTAAATTGCAACATGACAGGAGATTGATTTTCATCAAAATGGTGTATATCTAAGGGATCCTCTTGCTTATGAGAGTGAAGTCCCTGGGGTCAAGCAAGAGCCTGTTTGTGTGACTCAATGATAACTGTCACTGAGGCTTCAAAGCCTTTCTCTAGCAAGTAACTCCAGGAGATTCAATTGTATTATTATGGTACTGTTTTGAAATGCAAATGATGCAATTGCTGGTTTGGGAACTATTGGAAAATTAGAGACACTTTATAAGAAAATCTGTTCTTGATGACCCATTTTTCTAGAGTGGTGGCATGCACAATACTGCAATATGTAATTTACTTTAGATTGATAGAGGGCTTTTTTAATAACACCATGTCTTAAACTTTGCTTTTTATTTTAAGATATGTCTTTTAAAATTCAGACAGGATCTATATCAATAACTCACTTGATATGCAAATAATTGAGCGTGCATGATAGCCAAATCTCATTGTAAGTAATTTGCAATTTGAATTTATAGGACCTAAGTAAAAAAGGCACAAAACGCAGATTTTTGTCTGGTTTCTCCAGTTTCTCCACTAAAATTAATTGATACATCTATGTTTAGCACCTAATATTAACTTTTCTAAATCTAGCTTCCTTCTGTTATCTCTTTATGCTATTCTTGGGGAATTAATAGTGCTGCACTGTAAGCACTGTCCTCCCGTTGTTCATCGATTTGCTCGAGCGGGCCCAGTAACATCTCCATCCTGAGACTTGTTGTTACTGTGTTTGGCATATTGAATACTGCAGGGTCAGCTTGCCAGGCTTAGCCGTGTGGGCGAGACACTCTTTGTAGCTTGCCGGACTCTCCAAAAGGGGCGGAAGAATCCAACCTGGCTCAGCCAGGCCAGCTGCGCGCAAGGCAAAAGTCCTACCGCTGTGCCAACCCAGAGGAATTAATAACATTTTATAATATGCAAAAGCAAACAGAATTTATTGAAATAGATTAGTTACATAATCCAATGTGGAAAAATATATGTCCATGGCATATCAATGTATATTTTAGCTATTTGTTTGTTTAGATTATTCAAGAGATTTCTATTCACATTAACATGGAATACTGAAAGTTCAAGATCTAAATGTTTGATATTTTATTTAAAAAGCAAAGTACGTTTCAAGACAAAATATTTCTATAGACTAAAATCTGTCTTCTTTCCTTGATAAACACTATCGTTGGTAGTAATATGTAACTTATTTAACATTTTAATTTCAGATAGTAACGTTTTATTGTGAATAGAGGTCATTTTCTATATACTAATTAAATTTGAAAGCTGACCTTCTAGCTAGACTTTATTTTAACTTGTTAGTTTTTTATCCTTTTTTTTTTAAATATTGGTGGAAACTTCCATGATGCTTGTGCTTTCTTTGGGGTTATTTTCAACAATTTTCAGTCCACCAGTATTTCAATACTAGTACAAGAGAATGTGATGCAGCTTGTGCCTGTGGTGCTTGGACCATCAAATGTACCCCATTGCTATCCAGGGACTGTAGCACTGTAGCACTGTCCTCCCATTGTTCATTGATTTGCTGGAGCAGGCACCAGTAATGTCTCCATTGTGAGACTTGTAAATGATTTTGGCATATCGAATATGACACGGGGAGCTTGCCAGGCTCTGTTGTGCAGGCGGGATACTCTAGGTAGCTTACCACACTCTCCGAGAGGGATGGATCAATTAAATCTGGGTCAACTGCATGCAAGGCAAATGCCCTACCAGCTGTGCTATCGCTCCAGCCCTACTCAGGGATTATAAGGGCAAAATTTAGTGGTGCTCAATGACCTACAGTACTATATATATCCAGTAATTCTGGAGTGCCATGTGGTATCAGGGATTCGAACTGGGCATACACCCTAATCTCTGTACCATTCTTTCAACCACATATTAAATATTTTTAATTTCATATTAAAGAAAAGCCACTATTACAAGTAACTTTGCGTTCAAAGTTTTAAGTACAAACATTATCTCTTTAGAGCATTTCACTGGTTAAAAACTGCTGGATAATATATATATTTATACATATATATATCTATATATATATGTCACTGTCCTCCCGTTGTTCATCAATTATCTCAAGCAGACCCAGTAACGTCCCATTTTTTTTTGTTTGAGACTTATTGTTACTGTGTTTTGGCATATCAAATACAGCACAGGGAACTTGCCAGGCTTTGCTGTGCAGGAAAGATACTCTCAGTAGCTCGCCAGGCAATCTGAGAGGGGTAGAGGAATCAAACTCAGGTCAGTCATGTTGGCCACTTGCAAGGCAAACGCCCTACCCACTGTGCTATCGCTCCAGCCCATATATATATATATATATATATATATATGTATATATATAATTGTACAGTATGCAATGTAAACAAATAAGGTTTCCTTATCACTTTACCTTTTACATTTTAATCAAACACAGAAATGTATTGTCATGGGACTGCTTAAAAGTTCATTTTGCAACATCTTGTGGTAGAGAAAACTGAATCACAGAACCTAAGTTTAAATCTTGACACTTTAACTTACAGTGGTCTCTGAGAAAAGTATTATCTTTATCATTGGTCCCTTAAAACCAAGCTGAGTACTAAATAAGACAGCATTTTTTATTATTGTATTTTATTCTCTTTTAATTTTTTAATTAAAGGAAAGTATTGCACTCATAAATTCATCACATACAATTAGGCTGAAGTAGTTGAAGAATTGGGCTGACTGAAAAGCAAAGGTAAAACAGGTAAGAAGAGAGAATGGTAATAGTCACCAGAACCTTCTGACGTCTTTCTTGGCCCTGATTAAAATTTTTAAAAAAGTAGGCTATTGTCCACAGGGTATTGTCCAGGCTCGTGTTCATCCTCTCCCACTCTCCCACTCTTCCATTTTTCTTTTTTGTTCTTTTACTTTATCTTTCCCTTTTTGTTCTTTCTCCCTTTTTCTTTCTCTTTCTCATTCTTTCTTGCTTGCTTGCTTACTCTCTCTTTCTCTTTCTCTTTTTTTCATTCTTGCTGGCTGTGTTTTTATATCTTTCATTCTGTCTTTCCTTTTTTTATGTCCTTTGTATCTCCTTATCCTTCCTTCTCTTCTTCCCACCTTCTTTTCTTCTTTGCTCCTTCATATTATTATGACCAAAATAGTATTACTAGTTACAGACTTCAGAATTCTATAGGATAATTAAAGAAATAGAAATAGGAAGTTGAAGAAAAAAATTATGTTTGTCTTTTTCAAATGTGCAAGAATTGAAGTGCTAATTGGGGGTCTGCTGATGCTATTTTAAATTTGTTTTTTGTAGACCTTAATGAATGTTTGGTTTTTGGCACCTGTCCCCATCAATGTATAAATATAGAAGGCTCATATAAATGTGTATGTGACGAGAATTTTCAAGAAAGAAATAATACCTGCATAGCGAAAGGTAAGATTGTAATTACTATCTCAAATGTTACCAAAATTTTGCTATTTTTATATGCCTTATGGCAAAAAAACATTGCAAGCTGTATTATTGCATAATGTATGTACTACAATATAATATATAATTTATGCATTATTATATAAAGCATGTATTTTAAATGCTTATGAATTTGGTGAGTTGGCTTGGTATAATGATTAATTCTAATTTGGGTTGGTTTACAGACACATCTAAAAATTCATAGAAAAACAAAACAAGGAAATAAAAATATTTAACTTGAACTATTGCAAAGTCTTTGTCTTGGATTATAAAACTGATATTAACAGGTAGTGGGGCTATGGGAGTGAGCAGACAAATGAAGATATGGAGGAGAAGTAACAAGCACATTGTGAAAAGAATTGGGCACTTTTACTATAGTGGGTGCAGTAACTTTGTACATAAGTATCATAAATGTTAACTGTTGAAGCCATCTCATGTAAATCGTGAAAAAATTTTAAATTAAAACAAATATGATAAAATAGAAAGCATTACTCTCTATGGTATGCTTATAGTGTATTTAAAATAATTTTACTTCTAGAATAAATTGTCAAGTTAAAAGAAACAATTATCAGAGAAATGTAATTTTGAGTAAAGATTTTTAGTATTAAGAAAAATTTTATTTTAAGATTTAGACTTCTAGAAGTGTTAAAAATACTTTTTAAAAATAAAATACATGAATTTGGGTTATCTAGATAAAGAATTTAATGTTCATAATTTTGCTAAAGAATATGTACATTAAATATTGTTAGTTACATGACTTTGTTGGGCAATATTATTAACAAAATTTGTATAAGTAGAAAAATAACAGAATCCAATGTAATTTAGAATGTCAGCATTTTATATTTCTAAATTATGTGGTCTTAGTATATTTAATAAGTCATTTGAACTACTGTTACTTATATGTTAATATGGAGTGCTAAATAACAGCATTCTGTGTTATTTTGGGGGAAGTGCAGTGGGTAGCACACAACTATGTGTCAGAGAGCTATGTGATGTCAAGTATCAAACTCAAGGCTCTCAAATATACAGCGCATGATCCAGCCTTTTAAGACTTCTCCCTGGAACTCCATGCCTTTTAAGACTTCTCCCTGGAACTCCATGATTGCTTTAAAGAATATGAATTATGAAATGATGCTTATAGAACATTTAAAAAGTTCAAAGATTGAAATCTATTAAACATATAGAGCTAAACTGCATTTCGTTGCATTTTTAGATTTTTTGGGGGGGAGCGAGGGAAGGAGCACACCTAGGAATGATCAAGAGTTACTCCTGGTGGTGCTCAGGGGACCATATGGGATGCTGGGGATTGGACTTGCGTTGGCCACATGCTCTACCCACTGTACTGTCTCCAGTCCCAATCATTGCAATATTTTTTTAAAAAATCACAAATACTATAATGCAATACAATATTTCTTTGTTATATTAATATTTTACTTAATAATTTTAGGGTTTACTTCATTTGCAAATATGCAAATGTTGTGATGTGTACTGTAGTTATAAACACTTTAATATGAGTGAGTTTTATTAACACATTCTAAACAACATTGAGGTTATGGGGTCTTTTGTATAATCAACACATATATTTATATAATAAAAATAAAAAGAGGGCCCTGGGAAATAATTCAAATAGTTTAGCTTGTATTTGACAGTGCAGGGCCCTACATGATATACCCACACCAAGCATGTGTGGTGTAGTTTTGATGACCACCTCTGAGGTTACTGTGGTAGCTCCAAGCTTTAGTAGTACAGAGAACTATATTACCAGTTATGCCACCGAATTTAGCATTGAAATAATCATCCACATAAATTCTCCATAGAAGTGCACTTAAGATATTTGTTATAAGTAGATTTTTCATATCTTTATTTTTATTTCTTAGACTAAGTTGATGGTCACACATATCCACGTACAAAATGATCAGAATTGTTTGAGGCTTAATGTGTGCACCAATAGAATTTCAATATTGAGAGCCAGTCATCAAAACATTATATTCTGATTTACCAAATAGAAATCCCACTTTATTTAGAAAAAAAAGAGAGTTGGTTTCTACAAATACTTTTTGCCTTTCTGATGGCAAACATTGCTTCACAATGTTTTTAAAGTGGTGTTTATTAAAACACTGTTATTTACAAAGTCATTTATAATATAGTTGTTTCAGGCATACAAAAAGTTCCAACATCAATCCCAACAAGACTGTGACCTTCCCTCTATCAATGTCCCCAGGATCCATATGTCCCCAAGAATACTCTCAGAATAGCAGGTCAAAGACAAATTATTTAATTTTGCTTGCTCCAAGAAAACTAAAAGAAATAGAATATCAGAAAACAAATCAATAAAAGGCTATTTGTTATGCTTCTGTTATATGATTTTAATCTATATAAATAATTTTAATCATTTGATATAATTAAATTTACATTTACATAAATATATTTTAAATTCTGGTATCTCTATAGCATTAATTTTATACTATAATTTGGTCTTATGATAATTATTATGTATTCCATGTCATTAATAAAACTTTTTAAATATTTGCTAATATATTTTGATATCTACATAGTCAGGTAAAGCCTATGGCAATAAAATTTATTATAAGTAAAGAGAAATAAGAACATTTAAAGGTAAAAATCTGAATAAGCCTATACATGTACAGTGTTTTATCCTAAGTAAGGGAAAATTGATTTTATATTAAAAAATACTATATTATAGATACTGTTAAAGTGTGTGCTAATGCAGCCGAGGGATTACAATAAAAATCACTGTGGATGTAAAAAAAGACTAATTATATATAGAACATTAAACATATGTGAGTTGTTAATCCATTATTGGAAAGGTAAAAAATTCCTTAGTAAGCTAATAGTAAGTATAATCTTCCTAAATGCCATGACAGGCAATCATAAAAACCAAGTGAGGTGCTAATCTTAAGTATTTGTTCAAATACTAGCTATCTTTTGAAGAATTAAATATGGTATAAAGTTGAGTATTAATGATCAAGAAACTTTTTAACATAAAAATTCAAAATAATTTTAAAGTACAATTGATGTATTTACATTAGTTGAAATTTACTCTATTTTTGTATTTTATTATAATAATCTCCAGGCTCTGAAGATCAAGTTCTCTACATTGCTAATGACACTGATATCATGGGTTTTATATATCCATTCAACTACAGTGGCGATCATCAACAGATTTCTCATATTGAACATAATTCAAGGATAACAGGGATGGATGTATATTATCAAAGAGATATGATTATTTGGAGTACTCAGTTTAATCCAGGCGGGATTTTCTACAAACGAATTCATGGAAGAGAAAAAAGGCAAGCAAACAGTGGCCTGATTGTAAGTGAATAACTTGAATTATTTGAAAGTTCTGTCCCATCACATTTTTATTCACATCTTAACCTATCAATAAAAATTTCTGATTACAGGAGATTATTAGTATATTCAGCAATTACTTCGAATAGTATCCTCATGCAATTAGAACATTTTCTATTCTTATTCCAGTAACTGCAAATAATTTATTTTAATTATATTATATTTTTAATGTGTATATTTATTTATTTGTATATAGTAATAAATAAAATAATTCTAAAATGTATATTTTATAGTGTTTAATAATACTATAATTATAGTTTCACTCAGATTATATTAGACATCATCCCTATTTTTAATTTAGAAAATAAACTGTCAGTAGTGTGCATGGAAAATTGCTTCACTTTTACCAATATCAAAATATACTTCTTTTCTAGGGCAAGAGATCACACAATAGTGTACCAATTTCTTCTGAGTCCTAATAACTATATTTAGGAAGCATCCCAAACAGAGTAATATTGTTTTCTGGTATATGATGGACATGTTGATTATCATTGTTATTCCTTTTGAGAAAAATAAACTGGAACATTTATTTTGATTTGTGGT
The DNA here is from genome assembly GCF_029834395.1 of Sorex fumeus. Lineage (NCBI taxonomy): Eukaryota > Metazoa > Chordata > Mammalia > Eulipotyphla > Soricidae > Sorex > Sorex fumeus. The sequence continues at coordinate 25,729,152 of NW_026606092.1, forward strand.
TGTAAGCCATCTTTTTCGTTTGGGGACATGTCAAATTATTGTGCATTCTATATTTTGATGTCACCTTGGAGAAAAAATACAGTTAAATATTTATTTTTATAGATCTGCCCCCTTCCCAAACAACAAAAATGTCAAGTGCCTATCACAGTAGTCTATAATCAAAGTTTTGTATTTGAAAATAATTAGAGGAAACTATCTGCAATTCCCGACTTCATTTTGCTATCTGCCAAAAGATTTAAACTACGATAGCACAGTGGGTAGGGCGTTTGCTTTGCACACGGCCAACCCAGTAGACTCAAGTTCAATTCCTCTGCCCCTATTGGAGAGCCCGGCAAGCTACTGAGAGTATCTTGCCTGCACAGCAAAGCCTGGCAAGTTACCCATGACATATTTGACACGCCAAACATAGTAACAAGTCTCACAATGTTACTCGTCCTGCTGGAGCAAACTGATGAACAACAACAGGAGTATAGTGACTGACAGAATGCATATTATAGAAATCTGTAAATATGAATATTTTATTATCAGCAGTAGGAAGTGACAATACATTGGACTAAAATGAACTAAATTAACTTTTATATTTAAAGATTAGTTTATGTTGTAACTGAAAATTTGTATGCATATTAGAACTAGTATGTCAAATCTTTCTGCCCCAAACAAAGCGCTAGTTATATAGTAGCTTTAATTCTATCAGGGGCAGTTATAAAAACAGAGTCAATAAATCTTGTAGATAATTCTACCATCATTTATATGTAATCTCCTTTCTTTCTATAATATCAAAAGACTGAACCTAAGTCTTAGCTATCATTACCTTTATATCTAAAACAGAGCTCTGCTTTGCAAAAATATTGCTGCTTTGGCAATATGCTTTGAAGTTACAATGGCTGGATTTCAATCTTCTGTCTGTTGCCTATAAATCTCAGCTTCTCTTTACTATATTTCTCACTGAAACATACGATAATTTTACTTGTATATTATACACATATATAAATCAATATGCATCCATTTAAAATGTATGCATGTAGAATACACAGCACATATTTAACATATATATGCATGCATGTTTATATATAAACATTAACAGTTCATGGTATGTAGCAAGTACTATATAGATATATTGCTATAGATATATAGAAAGTTCTTTGTGGATGCTCAGTATCAATAAGATGGTGATGATGTTGGTAACAATGATGTCATTAGTGATGATAGTTAAAATGTTTTTCTCTAAGATATAATCATATTAAAATTATATGCACTTTGAATTTTATCATTACTATAATGAAACTTTGATTTGGCTGTAATTTTCAGTGAAAATAATTTGATAATTATTTTAATTTAATTGGATAGATTGATAATATAAGAGTGGCTTCTAGTGAACAGTTTATCATAATTCAGAAGAAAAAATCTATGTGGTGGTTGATAAGTAAGTTTTTATTCATACTTTCAGGGTCAATTTTCTAATAATTCATCATAGCTAATTGTGATAATAAGGTTGAAATCTCTGAACTCTGAGTATTGCTCCTGTGTTCTAAGCCATTATGAATTTCATAGAAATTTCAATAATATGTTATTAAAAATAAGACTCATGGAACAGAGAATTAGTACAATGGACAGGGTGCATACCTTGCAAATGACCAACCTGGGTTCAATCTCTGAAACTATAAATGGTCCCCAAAGCCCTTCCAGAAATGGTCCAGAGACACAGAGTCATAAGTCTCTCTCTCTCTCTCTCTCTCTCTCTATATATATATATATATATATACATACATATATATGATCATTTAACATTACACTATAGAGAGTAATTATTTAACTTTTCTTCCTGAATCCATTTGTAATTCTGGTACCTCAATGAATACATACAAAATAGACCCGTTAGGGGCCAGAGCAATCATACAGAGTGTAGGGTGTTTACCTTGAACACATTTGGCTGTGGTTCAATCACTGGTATTCCATATGGTCCCCTAAACACCAATAGGAATAATTTTTTAGTGCACATCCAGGAATAACCGCTGAGCATCTCTGGGTGTAATTTCTCCCAAAACAAACTATCAAACAAAACAACACAAAATACACCCAATATCAAAACTCCAATTTAACAAAAAATGTTTGTTCTATAGTAATCAAATGAATTATTTATGATCATGTAGTTATCCTATGAGACAAAATTTCGATTTAAGAAATGTTATATCTGAGTCAAAGCTTAATCATTGAAAAGCAACCCCAGTATTAAAGTAGGTAATATCTAAAGTTTCTTTTTGATAGCAAATATGTGATTTCAAAAAAAAGTTACAGAGTTATATTTATCTAGTTGTTAGCTGGAACAATCTTATTTATATTTCTAAAATGAACCTTGTTTATAAGCAATTAGTTTTCTGCCCTTACGAATTACACAATCATGTATAGACACAAGTTAGTCATCTCTTAGCTTAAGAAGTTCACAGATATTTCATTTTATCAGTTTTTACACAAATTTTAATGATGCTGAGCTGAGAGTTTCCTCGGCTTTGACACATGATCACTTGACATCCCATCACTCATCAATTTACTCTAGCGGGAGCCAGTAATGTCTCTATTCGTCCCTGCCACATACTATTGTAGCCCAATGACGTCTGCTCGCTCAAGGAACACAAAGAGTCTCAAACTGTTCATTCAGGGTCTTGTCAAAGATGTCTGACCATCTTGTAGGTTGGCAGCCACATGATCTTTTGACATTCCATGAAATCCAGTCGGTAAAAGCTCTAGTCCAATGGTCATCTCTAAATTGTATTACATGTCCAGCTCATCTGATTTTCAACTCCTTGACAAACAAGACAGATTCCTTCTTTCACTTGAGTGAAGCGTGATACTCCAAGCATATGTCTTTCAGTTCCTCTTTGGAAGACCCTAATAGCGTTCTCATCCTGTTTTCATAGGGGTCCAGGTGTCTGAGGCATATGTTAATGCAGAAAGAATGGTGGAGTCAAAGAGATATGCCTGGAGCTGGAGATTCTTCGTCCTCTTAGCTGTTTCTTTGATGCTCTTGAATCAGGCATTCCATGCTGCTCTCTTCCTCCTGTGAAACTCAGGTGCCAGGTCGTTTGTCGTGCTGACTTCTTGACCTAAGTACACATAATTGTTGCATTTGGAGATGTTCGTTCTATTGAGAGCAAATGGAACATCAGGAACGAGTCTGTTTCTGATGAACACTGTCTTTGTGAGATTCAGCTGCAATCCAACCATTCCATGCTCACAGTCGAAGTCAGCCAGCATTTGTGCCACTTGGCTAATGTTTGGTGTTATTAGAATGATATCATCAGTGAAGCAGAGGTGGTGTAGTTGCCGACCATCTATCTTCATTCCCATTCCTTCCCATTCTAGTCATCGCATGACGAGCTTGACGGCAGCACTGAAGAGTTTTGGTGAAATGGTATCTCCCTGCCAAACCCCTCTCTTTACGTTGATGATCATTTCCTTGTAGAATGGTGAGATCCTGGTAGTGAATTCACAGTACAGCTCACAGAGGATCCTGATATATTGAGTTTGAATGCCCTGTTTGGCTACGGCTTTGATGACCGCTTCAGTCTCAACAGAATCATTCTTTAAATCAATGAATGTAAGACAGAACAGCATCTTGAACTCCCTAGAAACTTCAATGAGCTTTGTTAGCATGTGGATATGGTCGATCGTGCTGAATCCTTTGCAGAACACAGCTTGCTTGCTCTGTTTTCCTTTATCTAGTGTTCTGCCAATCCTATTCAGGATGACTCGAGTAAACAGCTTGTAGATGACAGAAAACAGGTAGATTGGGCGATAATTGCCAATGTCATGGATGTCTTCCTTCTTGTACAGTAGAATGGTCTGGCTGGTTTTCCGTTGGTATGATACCTTGCATTCAGACAGGTAGCGTGTGAAGAGCCAAGCCAGTGTATTGATGAGTACTGATGGCAGATTCTTCAGGTGTTCGGATTTGACCTTGTCTGAGCTGGATGCTGTTCTCTTCTTTACCGACGAAATCGCGTGTCAGATTTCGGAAGGGAGAATGTTGGGAAGGACATGTCCATTCTGCGGAATTTGGTATATGGACAGGTGGATGTGACTATTAAAGAGATCAAGTAGAAGTCATGGATAATCTTCTCCATTGCCTTTCTGGAAGATGTGATATATCTATCAGGATGTTGGAGTGCAGTCATCTTGGTCTTGTAGTTGGCAAAGGACAGGTGGGTGTTGCAAGTGCTTTTTTCGGCTTCTACTGTATCAGCCAACACTGCTGCTCTTCTCTCGTTGAGGTCTTTCTTTATAACTTCTCTGCACTGCTTTCTGAGCTGGGAAGTTAGCATGCAGTTGCCTGAGGCTCGCACCAAGTCACGTTGGTGAATGAGCTTGAGAGTTTCTGAAGACAGGCATCTCTCTCTCTTTCTCTCTCTCTCTCTCTCTCTCTCTCTGCGTTCCTTGTACAATCATGGAGGTGCTGAATCAGTCAATTGTATTCTTCATCAATGTTGTCAATGAAAGCATATTCCCATGTTGCCACAGTAGTGCCAAAGAGTTCCCAGTTGGTGGTCATTCTGGGATGTCTCTTCTTAAACTTTCAGCCCTTTCTCACATTTAGAATTTTGGAACAACAGCAACATCAGTCAGGCAAAACTGTCAATTGAATATGATGTGTTCAATTTCATTGTGGAACCATCCACTGGGAGGATCCCAAAGTATAGATTCGGCTTTCTGGAACTGTGAGTTACTATGGATGGTCTTGGTCGACATGATGAGCTCAGAGAATCTCTCATCCTGTTCATTCCATTCTAGGCCATGGGTCCAATGTGGAGTTCTTTGGCCTACCTTCTCGGTCCTATCTTGTCATTAAAATCACCAACACTAATCTTATAGAAGGTGTGGTCTTCTTTATAAAACTTCTCCAGCTTCATGTAGATGTTGGTGAGTAGACAACGAAGATAGAAACTGCAGACAGTGAGCCACATCTATTCAAGAGTAATCGTCCAATTCATGTTGTTAGTCATTTGATGAATCAATGCTCATGGCCAGGTCCGTGTTGACAAGGACACTGACTCCACCGACACCTCTTTTGTTGCATGTTTCGAGAAACAGTTCTTCTCCTTGATACATGAAACACAGAATTTTCTTTCTAAAATCAATATGGAACGTGACTCTCTCTTGCTATTAATAGTGTATACCTATTAAAGAGGGGCAGGAGTGATGAAGGAACATAAATATCAAGTATGGATATTTTAGTTTTAATCTTGTATCAGTAAGTCAAATGATAGCAAAACGTCTTGAAGCATAGTCATGGATACATATTATAATATGTTATATCAGAAATCAAAGAATAATATTTCTCAGGAAGCTTGTTGTTAATTAGAGTCCATGCCAAAGGAAGTTAATTCCCATTTTGATCTCTTTGGGAAAGAAGTGAAGCCGTTTATCTTTTTATAACTGAAAATGGTTGGAGTACTAATTATAATTACAAATTTAAATTTTAAATGCAGGCTAACTGACTTATAGATGGAAATAATTATACTTTTCTAGAATTCATTATAGCACAGCATGTAGGGCACTTGCCTTGCACATGGCTGATTGGGGTTTGATCCCTCAGCACACTGTGTGTTCCTGTGAGCCAGCCAAGAGTGGTTAATTTGTACAGAGCCAGGACAAGCCCTGAGAACCACTGGATGTGACCCCCCCAAAAAAATAAAATAATATTATAATTTTTTAACATCTAGGATATACAATTAAACTCTTTTTATTTCAAAAAGTAATATAATTTAGACGTTTAAAATGCTGACATGATTCAATCTATATGTAATGAGTAATAAGATTTCTCTATTTGAATTTAGTAATCTAAGAACAAACTAATAGTATTAGTGGTGATTTTATATGCTTCTAGTAATATAAAATTTTTAGTATAAAACATTATGTTATAAAATAATTGATGGAAGGTAAAATAAACTAAATCAATGCTTTAAAAAATGAAAATTATTTTAAAAATACTTATTTGACTTTTATTATTAAAGAGCTAAGTAAAATTAAAGGATAATCTTCCTTATTTTTAAAAACTATGGATAACTTTTAGGCATATTTTATGTTAAGCAAAATAGTTTGTTCATAATTGATGTATTTGTGATTTTATTCATTCTAATTCTATCTTTGCTTTAAAAAATGAATTTGGACATATTTTTCCTTGAAAAATCTTTAAACATATATTAACCAATTAAATTTTCAGCAATAGTCTTAGCGTTTTGACTAGACTGCTACATATAAACTTTATAACCAAATATTTTGGTTGTGTATTAAATCATAATCACACACATGTATGCATGAGTTCATAGACGTTACATGTTTCCAAACCTGTTTGTATTTGTGTTTGTGTATACAGCATTTTCATACACACAGTAAAATAATAGTCTTCTTTTAGGATATATAAGTATTAGAAACAGTTGATGGTTCATTTATTTTTTATTACATTAACCATATTATAAGCATTATGAAAATGTATATACTTAGAATGACTACTACTTCACTGTATCACAGTCATCCTGTTGATCATCTATTGTCTCGAGCAGTCCCCAGTAATGTCTCCTTTGTCCTAGCCCTCAGATTTTAAAAAAGTGCCACATTCGAGGCTCTTTTGGGTCCAGGAGAATGAGACCTATCATTGTTACTGGTTTTGGCATATTGAACACACCACGGGGAGTTTGCCAGACTCTGCCGTGTGGGCAGGATACTTTCGGTAGCCTGCCAGGCCCTCCAAAGTAAGAACTAGATAATAAGATGTCGCATGGTGGCAAATGTGGCCACGCGCTTCCAGGAGCAAGGTTTTATAGTCTCTGGGTCTTGGCCATTGATGGGATTACACGACACTGGGGGCAGTTGGTGGGTGTAATACCTACATACTGGAAGATGGGGGATCTGGGTGGAGGAAGCCCCAGTCCCAATCCAAGCAGGCTTGGAGATCTACGCCCCAGGTCCCGCACACCTGGAATCCTCTGCTGGTTCCTTCATGCATGAGGCTCGTCCGAATGTGTAGAGAGTGGTCTTAAGCATGGCTGTGGCTGGAACTGGAGGTTTTCAGCTTCCGGGGCTCTGCTCGGGGTGGTTAGGGAAGCTCAACCCACCCTCCTCCAAGGGGCCCTGGTGAGGACAGCCAGGCGCAGAGGCAGGAGACTCTTATCTTTGCTTAGAGATCATTAACATCACAATTTTAGCATCTTCTTGCAACTTAGTTTGTAGAACTTGCTTTCTCCTAGGATGAATTTTTATATTGATTTCACATCAAAAGCCGTGGATCTGCCCACACCCCTCTTTTCCTGCAGCACCGGGCCCCCCGACTACTATTTAAACAATCTAAATCCCATTCAAATCAGTGTACAATGACTTTCGTATATTATGAATATTTTGAAAAGAATCTAAAAAATTGAGATCATCAGGATAGTTCACAGGTTAGAAAGCTTTCCGTGCATGCAGAAAACCTGCATTTGAATATCAGTACTAAATGTGGTTCCCCAAACAATACTTGAAATGACCCCTATGTCCAGAGCCAAGACTTAACCATGAGTACCTCTATGAATGGCACCAAAGCAAACAAAAACAAACAAATTAAAACTAACAGATTATTGCATGATTACCCTTTTCACTGACTAACATTAAGAGGCAATATAACAATTGCTGTTAATATTTAAATTTATAGTGTATATAATACTTGAAGGTGTATAAAATGGTGTTATAATTAATAATTCTTAGGAAATTCTTTATAACTGTTTAACATTTTAAGATAAACTTGTCATTTTATTTTACTATAGTCAAAGATCTAATTACAGTTTTGCTTTTTAGCTTTGATGCCAGCTTGCCAAGATACAATACTGAATAAAGAGTTCTGTTTTCATGAAGTTTATTTAATATAAAATAAAGACAAATATAAATCATAAACAAATGCAAAAATTCCCATTAAAATATGTTGAAGAAAATAATGGGCTTAGAATAAAAAACTAAGATATTATCTCCTTGGACAAGACCATCAGTGATTAAAAATTTGAGATAAGAGATAAAAAGAAGCAATATCTTATTTATATCTCAGATATATTATAATTTTAATGTAATTAATTTAACATGGAGTAGGCTGGAGAGGGAGAACCAACAGTTCTTTTTCACTAGAAAACTATTGATTGTTGCACTATTATAGTCTCAACTGCATGAGATGTAGAGGACATTTCACTAAAAATGTTTACAAAAATATTACCATGGGAAATTTGACAGAGAGAAAGTTTTCAAGATTTTTCGAGATCTTTGGAATATACAACTTAATGAATACTAATCATGGTATATTGAGTTTAACTTTAATTGTGTAAAAGGGCGTCAAAGGCTTAATTTTTGTACTCTAAAGTAGCAATAGATTTTTAAGTAATAATTGAATGAACACAGACTTCTAAAATCAAGTTATACTAACAAGAAAAGAGTAGCAGGAGTTATTAAGAATAGATACTCTACTGTACTGTATATATTACTAAAATACATTCCTTCTTTTATTCACTTCTACCAAATTCCCTTTTTTTCTTTTAACTTTCATAAGTTTGTATTGTTTGTTCTTTTGCTCTGATTCTTTATCTTCTACACGTGAGTAAAATCATATAATGCATGTAATTTTCCATCTGATTTACTTCACTTGGCATAATTTCCTCTCATCCATGTTATCATAAATGACAAGATTTTCTCTTGTCTTATATGTGAGTACTTCATTGAAAACCAAAGTACTCCAATCATCATGTTGTCTACTTCAATTCTTATACTGTATTTCCATTGAAAAAAACTTTGCTTAGATAAGTCTTTTCATGATATTCAGTCTAATTTCCTACTTGTACCCATATCCTTTCACACCTATGAACAAACATCTACCTATCCACAAATGTCTATTTTCTCTAATCTTAAATATATCTTCCTTTATTTCCAATACTGCAACTCCCTTTCTCTTTAGAATCTTAAGCACAATTTTCTTGACCTGCCTGAACAATCTTGACAAACCAAACACTTTTTAAAGAAAATATCCTCATTATTATTACTATCATTAAAAATTGTCTCTGTCTATATAGATATTAAATACATCAACATATAGTCTGGGGTATGGTACTGCAAGCAGGTCAATCTGTACCTGTGAGGCGATGCATCAGTAGCCTGATGGTGCCTTCAGACTTCTAGATAAACCAAAATTGCTGCTGTGCCTTTGGCCAGACCCCAACAACTTGGGGCCAAGTTTACCAACAAAGTAAACGGCCAAAAGTTAGGTATGTGGGAGACATACCCACAAACCACGTCCTTAGCTGTATAATTGGAGGCAAGGCCTCTCTGGTTTCTGATCAAACTGCTTAGCAGCCATGATCCTAGAGACTCAGAAACAAACTCGAAACCCAGCGACTTTGGGAAAAAAAAGTGTCTGGTCCCCACAGTAGGTCACTGGTGCTGGGCAACCTCAGGGGGTAAAGGGTGCTGTCCCTCCACCTGTTCCCCCTTGTAACAGTGGCCACCATCTTCCAGAGGCCATTGGACAGTCAGGTTTGGGCCCACATTGACAAGACACAAGGGGCCTCACGGTACAGGGGTGGAGCCGGCCATTCCCTCCCTGCTCCAACGAGACCACGACTTGCCACCCACAAATAGCGTCTCTGGCTCCTGATCAAGCTGCTTAACTGCCATGATCCAAGAGACTCAGAAACAAATCTCAGGACCCAGCAGTTTTGGGCAGAAATACATCCAGTCCCTGCAGTAAGTTACTAGTGCCGGGCCACCCCAGGTGGGAATACGTTTTGTTCCTTGGCCTGTTCCCCCTGGTGGCTCGACGGCCTCCATCCTCCAGAAACCACTGGACAGTGAGGTTTGGCCCAGAAGTGAGGAGACACATGGTGTCTCATGGGATGGGAGTGGACTTGGCCCTTTCCTCCCCACTCCAATCAGACCCCGACTTACCACCCACAAATAGCCTCTCTGGCTCCTGATCTGACTGCTTAATGGCCATGATCCAAAGAGACTCAGAAACAAATCTCGGAACTCAACAGCTTTTGGCAAAAACATGTCCATTTCCGCAGTAGGTTACTGGTGCTGGGCAACCCCACGTGGGGATAGGTTTTGTGCCTTGGCCTGTTCCCCCTGGAGACTTGGTGGCCGCTATCCTCCAGAGGCCATTGGACAGTCAGGTTTGGACCCGCAGTGACAAGACATGAGGGGCGTCACAGAATGCGGGTGGAGCCATCCCTTTCCTCCCCCCCCTGCCCCCAACAAGACCCCAAGTTGCCGCCCACAAATGATCTCTCTGGCTCCTGATCAGACTGTTTAATGGTCATGATCCCAAAGACTCAGGAACAAATCTCAGAACCCAGCAGGTTTAGGCAGAAATTCATCCAGATTTAGTTGTTGAAATTTTGGAATTCCAAAATCACATGGCCACTACTGTGGCTGCACATCATGTTATATTATTCATAACCAGCAATAGAAAACAAATTGTCTACGGTTGTCTTTTCGGCAGATCTGAGTTAAATTCCCAAATAATAATGGTGGGTCTGGTTCTAAATATTGAATGTAATAAATGTAGAGAGAGAGAGTGCTGTGGAAATCATCTGCCCCACAAGTGGGGGAAGGGTGTGTGATGGGGGGTTTACTGGGTTTTTTGGTGATGGAAAATGGCCACTGGTGAAGGGACAGGTGTTTCATCATTGTGTGACTGAGATTTAAACCCTAAAGCTTTGTAACTGCTCTCACGGTAATTCAGCAAATAAATTTATAAAAGAGAAAAAAAATAAGTAAGGTAGAATTTATACCCATTTCAATCAGCCTAATCAATGGCAGAATAAATAGCAATAATCCTACATTAAAAAAATACATCAACATATAGAACTTATTTTCAGGTCTTCCAAAAGGTTAATTAAACCAGCTCTAACTGCTGGTGGGACAGACTCACAGAGAGCAGTGGTTTGAAGAAGGTAATTTGCTTACCCATTAAGTAGTTTACAAGAACTCATGTTGCAGGATTTTATGTGGACTTGGGAATTGGATGGTTATTTTACCTAGGACATAATAAGTTAGTAGGGAACTAATTTTAATAAATATAGGCCAGAGTGATAGCATAGTGGGTAGGGCATTTGCCCTGAACACGATCAACCTGGGTTTGATTCCTCTGCCCCTCTTGGAAAGCCCGGCAAGCTACCGAGAGTATTTCACCTGCATGGCAAAGCCTAGCAAGCTACCCGTGACATATTTGATATGCAAAAAAACTGTAACAAGTCTCACAGTGGAGATGTTATTGGTGTCTGCTCGAGCAAATCGATGAAGAACGGGAGGACACTGACAGTGACAGTGATATAAGAAATGATATATAAAATAACATTTTATAGCTTTGCACATATTCAAAATCTGAATGAAATTGATGCATGAAGAATATTGTAGTATAAGATTATTTATGCATATTCATGTAAATATACATACATCATCACATATGTTACAAAGACTATATATTCCTACAAATCTATTAGATGCTTATCTAATGATTCTGAAGATATGCTATCTATATTTGTTTCTCTATCTCTTCTTATTCTAGTGTTTTTTATGTCTATTTAAAAATATTCAAGAGCCATGATTACTGATAGTTGAGCTTTAGGCATACAATAATTGAACATCAATCCCTCTACCAGTGTCAACGTCCCTCGACCAGTGTTTCCATATTCCCTCCCCATCTGAACCTCCACAGGTTAACTTGACAGGCACCTTACAAAGTTTCAGTGGTTGCTGCTTAGATCTTTGTTTTCAGTTCTGTCGACTCTGTGTTTGGGTTATGTAGCTCTACCCCAACTCATATCACTGGTATAATTGAAGCCCTGATGTCTGTCAAACCATTACTTATGGTTCTCTTCTTTCCCTCTTGATTTTTTTCTTTCTCTGTCTGTCTTCTCTCTAAACACTAGTGTCAAGGATGATCTGAGCATCCCCCTTCTACTGCAGTACATTTTCTCCTCCAGTATTTTATATTCCACGGATGACTTAGGTCATCCTATGTGTCTTTTTTCTTATCACTTAGTTCACTTGATAATGTTTTTTGATCTTTAAACTATATTTTGTGTTTTTCTTTTTGCAGTATTTCGCAACATATACATTATTTAATCATTAAAGTCAGTTTCCTTGATGCCTTTAGCATATGTTTTGCAAAGAATAATGTGGGTAGGATAAATGAGTGAAATCTGCTGGAAGTAACATGTACATCCAAGTACAGCAAAGAAAAGAAAACTGAACTTTAAATCAGTGAGCAGTAGCTGATTAGTTCTGCTATTCTAAACCACTTAACTTTTTTATGTTACTTTACGCATCCTTAATTTTTAAGAAAAGTTGGATTTTACAGAAATTGTCTCTTAATGTTAGAATCTACATACTCTTCTTTAAAAATTTAATCCTTGAGCCCTAATTTTAAATCTACTTTCAGATAAGTCTTGATTAAATCTCAAGTGTTTTTTAAAAATTATAGGACTGGAGAGATAGAACAGTGGGATATCTCTGTTGGATACATGGTGTAGACCCCGTTTTGCACTTGCACTTGACAGAGAGCACTTGCCCTGCATATAGCTGACCTGAGTTTGATGAGTGGGCACCCTTTGAGCCCACTATTATTCCTGAGGGCAGAGCCCAGATTAAGCCCTGATTACTGGTGGCTATGGCCCCAAATCAAGTCAGAAATGTTTTATATAGCTTAGATAATATGGTTATATTAGTGTTAAAAGTTTATGGTATTGATGTAAAACCTCAGTTCACTTCGCTCCACCACCCACTAAAGTGCCCTTAACCCTCTACCATATATATCCATATCTCTCATGTTGTACTTGTATAAATTGCATATGTGTGGGAAGAGAGAGTGTAAGGTGGTTAGGATGTGTACACTAAATGCCTGTGTCCCCAGATTAAATTACTGGCACAACGTGGTCCACTGAACTTAAGGTACAGTCCTGGAACACTGAGAGCATAGGTGGCGCTCTGAGGGCCCCCAGCATTGTCAGGGCAACCAAATCACCCCATAGCACAGCACCTTCACAATTTAGCATCCTGGTTCCCTTGTACTGAACCACCTAGCCTGGGTGGTGGAGAATTATGGTGGGGCCTTAGGACGCCTGAGCACTACTGGGAGACCCACCACAAATAAATAAATTACGAATAGATTGTAAGTGTCAGTAGGACCCTTAATTGCTTAGTATCAGGTAATTCCAACTGCAAAAACTGTTGCTATTTAAATTTCAGCATATTTTTTTGATAGGTTGCTGACCTCCCCCTGTGCAGAGAGAAGGACAAAAAGAGGAAAGTGAAGAAATAGGAGTAGTCTCTTGGAGTGTGCTTCCTGGTGGATTCTACCAGCCCTTGGTCAGGCTGTGGTAGAGCCACACCTCAGGAGAGGCTAAGCAGGATTTTAAGTTGTCTTGGGTGGGGCGGGACGATACGGGGCAAGGAACAGAGAAGGGTAGGACTGGTGCACTTGGTCTGGTCTTTTGTTATCTGTAGGGGGTGGGTGTTAGGAAGCATAGAATGCAGTCTGGTGGCTTCCAGATGGCCATAAATTATGTCTTCTGCGCTGGGGTAGGGTGATCTTTGATTCTGGGGATTTCACTCTCATCAGCTGGTTGCCATTTGGTACCAAGCAAACCTTACAGTTTTCACATTACGCATATCTGTATCATGGTACAGAATGCATAGCTGTATAGATTGGACTGTACCTTCAATAAAGCTAAAGACTTTTACAAATAATCTAAATTCATTTTATATACTATTATTCGTAAAAAAATAATAGCTGAGTCTTAAATTAAGTTTCTGATTCCAAATGTGTGTGCTTTCTCATTGTCTGGGATATGGAGTTTACTTGATGGTGTGACCAACAGTTTTGAAACTAGTTTTGTTCTTAAGTAAGGGCTAACTAAGCAGAGCTCAGGCAGTTTTCTATGGAGAAAGAATGCTAAACCACAATATTTTTTTTCCTTTGGGAGAAATAAAATCAACTTTGCTGGTTGCTATTTATTAGTCTCAACAAGAATTATTTTAAAGTGCCCTTAAGGTGCTAAAAAAATAGGTGATGAAATATAATGCCACACAATATTGAATTTGTTACACAATGAACTTTTTAATTTGTTTATTTGGTTCATTGAAAACAATTTTCCTCTTGGGGGTAGCAACTGATAGTGCTGAGAAGGTGAAACATTCTCCACAGTACTGGAGGGTCCAGACACTACCCCTTACATCATATACATCGTTTGTATTCCAACTATTTTAGCTCATCTCCAGCCCTATTTAGTTTTTTCCACCAGTAAAATGTGCTAAATTGACATGGTCTTAATGTAGATACATATAGCTTTAAATTACTCAGATTGAAATAGTCTGTTCTTCAAAAGAAATTGTACATAAACAGGTGGTTCATCCCTGATGTGCTTTTGTATTTTTTTGTGCTTTTACATGAAAATAATGTAAATTTTTATTTATTTTAGAGTTATTCTATGTAGGATTGAGTAATTTATTGAAATAATGAATCTATTATTTATGTACTATCTATCGTTCACACTATTATACTGATATATTGATGACTATATTAAATACATATAAATATTATATATTTTACTGCCATATAATTGTTCCCATTAAGATTGTGCATAGTCATTACTTCGTCTCCTGGTTTATGGAAATTAATATGATTTGTAATCTAATTGTATTTGTAATTATAAATAACCATTTTAGTTAGTGTCACATATCATAAGTAGTGACTTTGCTTCAATAATATTATAGTAGATCATTAGGAAATAATTAACTGGAATCTGATTAACTAAATTTTATTTCTTACTTGTAGACAGATTGGAAAATAAATTTAAAATGTGCTACTAACTCTACTGTTTTATTAAAGAAAATTTCTTACAGCGTATTATTGACTGTAGAGATTTGTTAAATGAACCCAGTATTTCCATGGTTCAAATGCTTGAATTCATCTTCCTTAGGTTGTCCTTATTCCTTGGTTTAAAACAAGTGTATCTAGTGACATATCTTTATTGAAACTGGAATTGTGACAGATACTTCACAATCCATAGCTGTAAAGAATTAGCAGTTTAAAGTAGTAACCTCCAATTTTGTTACAATCAAGCTGCCAATTTTTCTGTAAAATTTAAAGTGTTTCATTCATTCAACTAATATATCACTACAAAGAAGAATGCCTCAGGCCTCAAAACTTTGGCTGTGTGTTTAGAGAGCTTATTAGGAAAGAAATCATCTGTCTGGAAAAAGCAGTCAAAATTTGTCTTCTATTTTTTGCAAAGATATGAGCAATGCCTCTTGTTGTCAGAGTAACCACATGCCTCTGCAGTCTCATAAATATGACATATTTCGTTTGTCCCTCTAGTTCATTCATTGGCATATCTATCTAGTGAGCCAGCCAAAGGGACAGATGAGTTTTTTATTTTCTTCTTCCGACCAGTCAGATGTGTTTTGTTTTCAACCTCTTTAAGCAAGAGTTTAGCTTTCCTGATTCCATTTTCTTTTCATCAAATTCCATTTCACTCTGGAAACTCCAGTCAGTGTTACCTGTGTTTTACCACTTTCCCAATTCACCTGATTTTAACTTCTCTATATTCGATTCATTATATCAATATTCAACATGATGTCTTCTTTCTGCTCTATAGCCAACAATCACTCACTTATAAGCCACTTTTGTATGGCTAATATTAGTCACAATCCTTGTCAAACTGTGAGCAACAAAGGGTATTATTTTATTTATATAGAAATCATTATAAAAGGTGATTTTCTAATTTGTCCATTGTTTCTATGGCAATAAAAACTCTTTCTCCCTTTTCTTTACTACTTCTCCTCCTCCTTCACTTGCTCTCCCCACCCCCCTTATTTTTTAGTTAATCTCTAACATTGAAGATAATATAACATTAAGTAAATTATGAGTTATTGTCTGAAATCATATTTCACTGTTAATAGACATGAATTTGAGTAAATTTATTAAATCAGGTTACCCTTTCTTCCTTCCTTCCTTCCTTCTCTATGTGAATTTTTATTTCTTTGAGAGAATAAATCATTCCTTTCTTCACCCCTCCCTCCCTCCTTTCTATCCTCCCTATACTCTAACTTTTTTTGGCTTTTTGGGTCACATCCAAAGATGCATAGGGGTTACTCTTGGCCTGCACTCAGGAATTACTCCTGGTGGTGCTCGGGGAACCATATGGGATGCCTGAAATCAAAACTGGGTCAACCGCATGCAAAGCAGACTCCTTCCCCAGTGGACAATTGTTCTGGAACCTCTAATATTTATTGATGATGGATACTAATGATACATGTGCTCTGAGGAAGGATCCAGCTTTCTAAATCAAAACTAACCAAATATATAGGTTTTAATGACATAACTAATCAGTATCTCTTGTACTAAGCATGGGCAAGTACAATTTTCAACTTGTATAGTCCATATCCTTTATTCTAGAAATGTGACATAGGTTGGATTCATTTAAAAATTCATTAATTACTAATAATTACAAACCATCTTGCGTGAAAAATAAAACATCACTAAATTAAACATGAAGTAATTATCCTATGAACACCCAAAATTTGAACTAATAATATAAGCCTTTTTTGAGCATGAGTGAAGTAAAATATAAATTATCAGTTTAAAAAGTATGAATTTTCATGAAACATATTTATAAAATATAAAAAATATATTCATTTTATATAGGGAAGTGGGTATTCTATGATTATGCTAGTTAATTTATATAATTTTTTGAAAACTAAATATTCATTCCACTGTTGTTAAAAATTATAAACATGTTACTGGAGAGATACTACAATGGGTATGGTGCTTGCCTTGCAGCAGCTAATCCAGGTTTAGTTCTTTCTTGAGATTTATTTTTTATTGAGTCACCGGGAGATACACATTTTGAAAGCTATTGATGATCAGGTTTAGGTTGTACACCCATCACTCCACAGTGTAAATTTCCCACCACCAGTGACTCCAATAACCCTCTTGCCAATGTCCCCACCCCACCCATCACCTGCTTCTATGGCAGGGACATTTCTTCTCTCTTTCTCTCTTCTCTCTCTCTCTCTCTCTCTCTCTCTCTCTCTCTCTCTCTCTCTCTCTCTCTCTCTCCTTAGCAAAACTTTATGGTTCCATGAACCCCACCAAAGTGATCTATCAGTGAAGAGACAATAGTTTTAGTAATTCCTAAGCACAGTTTAATAAGACCCCAAAACCAAAAGAAAATAAGTACATACAATATATGTAAATAAATATAAATTTAAAGTGTGTGTGTATGTATATATATATGCTCAAACTGTGTATAGACAGCATAGAGTGGTGATAATTTCAAAGCTGTCTCATATAAAATTAGAATCTATGTTCTATGATTACATGCTCATGGCATTGTATTGATGTATTTACTATTAAAAGTTGCCAGGCCAGAAAAAATATAGTTAATTGTAATATTACTGGAACATTAGAAAATGCTTGTGTGGTTGACTAGGACACATTTTTATATTCTAACTCTTTATATTATTTATATGACATTTATTTATTATTTCAGATTGACTTACATTGAACTTCTGTTACCTATAAGATATCACTGAGTAGATGGATAGTCTTTATTGTTAGAGTTGAAACATATGGTATAACAACATTACACGACTTCATTATTAAACAAATAGATAAAAAAGTAATATTAAAAGTTATTTGAAGGACATAGAGATAGTGCATCAGGTAAAGTGCTTGCCTTACATGTGACTATTGTGGGTCCAAGTTCCAGCATCACACATTGTCCCTGAACATTGAGCATTGCCATAAAAGATCCCAGAGCGCGAAGGCAAGAAAATGAGCTCAACAATGGTATTTGTGGCCCCAAAAGAATTCCAAATAACTGTTATTTGAAATTTTTCTGAATTTGGTATTTAATTTAAGGGATATTCCCCTTATTTGAGATTCCAGTAGTCACAGAAAAGACAGTTAATTTTTTAAGGATACTAAAAATACTTTTTTTATTTAGTGAAATTATAGTTTAGGTGACATGGTTATAATAGCGTGTTGTATTTTTCATTTCATGTTTTAGAACCATTATTTGACAGTGATAACTTTTGAATAATATGTATCTTTTATTTTTTTCAGTAGAAAATACATTTTCTTTTCTTTTTTTTTTATTAGTGATATATATGAGGTACAGTTGTAGACTTACAAATTTTTGTGCTTGGGTTTCAATTATACAATGATCAAATGCCCATCCCTCCACCAGTGCCCATTTCCTACCACCACGGATCCCAGTATCCCTCCCATCCCCCAACCCCCCTGTCCCACCCTGCCTCTGTGGCAGGGCATTCCCTTTTGTTCTCTCTTATTGGGTGCTGTGGTTGGCAAAAGAGGCAATGGGTGACAATAATGTTTGGTCTATAGTCTACTTTCAGCATGCTTCTCCCATCCTGGGAAGATCCTCCCAACACCTTTATTTGGTGTTCCCTTCTCTATCTGGGCTCCCCTTTCCCCTAGCATGTGCGGTTTGCCTCCAAGCCATGGAGTCAAATTCCTGGTGCTAATCTCAGCCTTCTTGGGTGTTAGTCTCCTATTTTGTTACTTTATGTTCCCCAGATGAATGCAATCTTTCTATGTCTGTCCCTTTCTTTCTGAGTCATTTCACTTAGCATGATACCACTTGTATGTAAATTTCATGATTTCTCCTTTTCTAACAGCTACATAGTACTCCATTGTGTAGATGTACCAAAGTTTCTTTAACCAGTCATCTGTTCTCAGGCACTCGAGTTTTTTCCAGATTCTGGCTATTGTAAATAGTGCTGCGATGAACAGACAATTGCAGATGTCACTTCGACTATACATTTTTTGCCTCTCTGGGATAAATTCTCAGGAGTGGTATTGCTGGGTCAAATGGGAGCTCAATTTCTAATTTTTTGAGGAAAGTCCATACTGTTTTCCAAAAAGGCTGAACCAATCGGCATTCCCACCAACAGTGAAGGAGGGTCCCTTTCTCACCACATCCGCGCCAGCACCGGTTGCTTTTGTTCTTGTGGATATGGGCCAGTCTCTGTGGTGTGAAATGATATCTCATTGTGGTTTTGATCTGCATCTCCCTGATGATTAATGATGTGGAACACTTTCTCATGTGCCTTTTAGCCATTCGGATTTCTTCTTTGTGAAAGTTTCTATTCATTTCATCTCCCCATTTTTTGATGAGTTGGATGTTTTCTTTTTGTGGAGTTCAACCAGTACTTTGTATATCCTTGATATAAACCCTTTGTCGCATGTGTATTTGGCGAATATCCTTTCTCATTCTGTAGACTGTCTTTGTATTTTGGTCACTGTTTCTTTGGAGGTGCAAAAGCTCCTTAGTTTAAGATAGTCCCATTTATCTATCTCTGTTTTTATTTTTTAATAATTTCTTAGCATCTCATTTTTTTTAGTTCAGTCTCTTCTCTTTTATTCTAAGTCTACTATTTAATAAAATACTTTCAATTATAAAGCACATATTATGTTCATTATTTGCCAAGTCCAAATGATTCTTTTACATATTTACAACATGTTTAGTCATAATCTCCTAGAAATAATTGTTTCTATACCTGGTATAAATCACCAGGGAATCTCTTTTCACTTCTTGCTATTCACAATAAAGCAGACCGTGTCAAATTAATTACTACATGAGTTCCTACTCAAAGTGATCAAGTTAATTGAAGGACACAATGTGTGCATTATTCTCCTGGCTATCTATTCCCAGTGAACTCTCATCTTTGTCCCACAATACTTTAGTAATATATTGAGCAGAAAACTCAAGCTAGCAGGTAATATATGAATGATAGAGTTTTCAACTTTCCTTTATTGCTTAAATAAATATTGCCCCAACTGTATCTATTTGCACAGACACACACAATTTAGTTTGCAATGTACATTTACTTTAAAAAGAAAATTTATATGGAAAGGATGCTATGACACTGGGGTTTCCTCTAGTTGTTAAAAATAAAAAAAAAAGAAGATGTGATACAAACTCCTGGGGGGGGGGGTGAAAAAACAAATTCTATAGGTGGGACCAAGATGGCTAAAATGAGCACTTCTGTGAGTGCTCTTGTGGCATCAACAAAAAGAATACATGACAAATGAAAAGAGCATAATTTTCTATAAGAGACCTTTTTGAGAAAATTCACTGGAGAAAATAAGCCATTGCCTCAGGAGACAACTCTGTGGAAGGCAGAGGTTCTGTCATTAAAGTTACATAGTGTTTCCTCTGTGTGAGAATAGAGGAGAAGCAGATACTGAAAGAGTAATCTTCAGTTCTCTCTGAGCAGAGTGACCTTTCCTATGATGAGTCATGCCCAATAGGGTTACAGTCTTGACCCTATTCTAAGACACTTGGCCTCTGAGCTGATGCTGCTCCTTCCCCCATCCAATAAACATGCACCTGCAAATTCTTACTAAGTCATTAGCCTTCCATGTAATTAAATTTTGTGTTGGAAGTTACAACTCTTTACCTGTAGTCTCTTATACCTACTACAGGAATAACCATGCCTGGCCTAGACTGGAAGTTGTAATTCTGGAGGTGAGCATGGCCCAGGAGAATCCTAGTCTCTCTTTTGCCCAGCAGGGACTCACAGCTACAACTCTGCTCAACATCTTCATGCCACACTCTAACCCAGCAGTCCTTACTCTTCAAGTTCCTTGTAACTGACAATGAACTAGACTTGTAGAGGGAGCCAGCCCAGGACCAAAGGAAGTTAGTCGAATTTAGTGTTCTAAAACAAAGTCTGGTCCCCAAGGTTGGAATACCAGTCTTTACAGTAGAAGAACACCTATTTGTAAAGAAGTCAACAATTTTCATTTTTGTGCCTGTACCCACTATGTTAGAAAGGGACTAGGAGTAGTAATTCCACAACACAGACAGGGTGCAGTTTTCCCCATGACACAACTGGGGGAATTCATTATAGAGACAGAACTGGGGGTTTCCTTCCCAGAGACTCAACATTTGGTAGATACCCTATAGGTAGACCTCTCCATGCCCTCTTGTTATCCAGGTCCACACAAGTCAGAGAGAAGTACCACACTGTCTTGCAAACATAAAATCCTACTAAGGCACTGATGTAAGCCAGAAATCAATGAAACATCAGTCACTAATCTAACTATAAGTAGAAGCACGTATAGTTGCTCTGAGTATTTGGAAGTTGGCGCTTCATCATTAATTCCCATGAAGCAACAGTAATGATTTTTAAAATTGAAGAAATATAACAACATGAACAGATGAGAATGAAAGCTCAGAAAAGTCCATAAGTATGTAAGAGCTTTTACTTTTCCTGAGGATGACCTCAGAGCAACAGTCCTTTCAATGTTGACTTAACCTGCAAAATATGTAAGTGTAAGAGAGAGTCAACGAACTTGAATAAATATTGATGGAAAAAAATAAAAGAACTCATTGAAACAGGATTGAAAGACCTAGAATATAGTAGCAGGACTCTTCAGCATAGTATATAAAAAAGCAACTTATTGACCTCAAAAACAAGGCTCAGAGCATGATCAGTATTGAATGAACAAAGCAAAATATTTAAAAATGAATAAAAAATTTAAATTATGAAAGAAAATGTAAATAAACCCCAAATAACAGAAATTCGAGAAGAGAAAAGGAAAGAATGACTTGTCAGAAAAAATAATAGCTGAGAACTTCTAGACTGAGGACCACTTTTGCACTGATCCAGCAGAGCCCCCAAATTAAATAAAACAAAATCAAGACACATTGTCATAAAAGAAAGTGAAAGACACATTAAAGCAGCATGAGAGAAGCAAAACCTCAAAAGCAACAGAAACAGCATGAAAGTTACTCCAAATTTCTCAAACAGAACTGAACCAGCAATAAAAGAAAGTGATATACATTCAAATTACTGAATATAGAGAAGCTGGGTGCTTAAGTAGAGCAAGGAAAGCAACTTCAGTGAAGGATGAAAAGCAAAGCAATATTCATGTGCAACAAATGAAATTGGATCCATATCACAGACCATTTTTTAAAAAAAGCTAGTTCAATGGATAAAAGACCTGTAAATAAAACAGAATCTCCATAATCTATTGAAGAAAATATAGGCAGAACTCTCCAGGACATGACCTCAGAGATGTCTTCAATGATTTGACTAAATTTGCAAAGATTAAATAAATAAATAAATGGTATTACGTCCAATTAACTATGTTTTACATGGCAAAAGAAAACTAGGGTAGAACCTGAGAGTTAATGCAGTACTTTTCCTGTATGCATCCAACATGGGTTTAATCCCTGGCCCCACAAATATTCCTCAAGATTTGTCGCTGAGGATAGTTATAAGTAAACCCTGACCACTATCTGGTGTGGCTGTCCTCCAACTCCAAAAAAAAAAAAGGAGAAGAAGAAAAAAACTTGGTTGTGTATTCATAAAACAAATAAGAAGCTTGTAGCTCTCTCACTGCCTGAGTTCCGTGTTCTTGGGCTGCTTCCCAACCCAGAACAACTGATGCCATGGGCAGACTAAGGAAGAAATGAAGGCCAGGCTGGTTTATGTCAATTGCAGTTTATTCCTATCTCGTCTCCATTCTCCTCTGACTCTCTTTCCTCAAATCTCTTTTCTTTCTCCTGGATTCCCCTTGATCTTCCCTGATCCCTCCATTCTTTTTGATTTCTCTCCCCCGGACTCTGCTCCTACATAATTTACTTCTTCTGCCCTACTTTCTTCTACATTCTTCACTTTATGTCCCCCTTGGTAGTCTCTCTGCACTCCAACTTGCCATCCTGGTCTCTCTAGTCTCTTTCACCCTCCAAACCGTGGGTATAGCAAGGTCTTGTAGCACAATCAAATATCAAAGCCCTTCCTGATCTCCTGCAGCCAGGAGATCCATTCAAGGAAAAACTATCACCTAGGGTCTGTTTCTCCTTTCCTTAGTTCAACAATAATTTGAACATTAATCTTAGTTTTGCTTCTTAATGATATATCATTTTGTATGGACACAGTAAGAGATACATTAAGCTTGTAAAGTGGCTCTCCTGGGGGAATCTCACTATAGATCCCAGACTATAGTGCTCAGGCCATATTAATCTTTCCTAATCCTAGCAGGGTTCTAATCCAGTTGTTAATTTTTTGGATCATGACAGTATTTGTTTATGGCCATGCTCCTGGCTCTTTAACTCATAGCTTGCCCTGGATCCATCCAGTCCCTCATCGGGACCCTACTTTTGGGGTGCTAGGATGTAAGGGCAACTGAGGCTTAAGTCAAGAAAACAGATGCCCAGGAAAGATATTGTTTGGAGTCAATTAACTCCCAAGTTACTAAAGCATAGCATTTAACTGCCTTCCTGTGTTTATACAAAACGGACATTGCTCTGAATTAATTATGCAAAGGTCATAAGGAGAAGAGTATAGCAATATTTACAAGTTAATAGAGTCTGATTAGAAGATAAAAGTGATTGACTGGTTGGGGAAAGCAAGCACAAAGAAAGAAGTTACAGATAAACACAGAGGAATGTGATTGCCTGGGGAGCACTGTGTGATGGGAGTAACCCAATAAACCTAAGCTCCCTGTGGCAAGAAAGAACAAACCAATGTTATCCTAAACTTGGTTAAATAAAAAGATTAGAGTGATGTATTTTCACACCATACAACCATTAATGGCTTGTGTCTAAGATATAAAAGGGACTTATAAAAATAAAAAAGCTCATCAAAAATAGGAGATGAACAGAAATTTCATCAAAGAAGAAATATAAATGAACACGAGCAATAAAATCATTTTTCACTGTGATTTATTATCCGGGACATATAAATCAAATCACTGATGAAATATCAAATCCGTAAGAATAGGATATATATTTTTTAAAAAGTTTGAAATAACCTTTTTTGACAGGGATGTGGTAAGAATGGAGCTTTCATTTACTCTTGGTAATGTCATCTGATTTGGCTGTTTTAGCATTTAAGTGATAAGTGGATGGGAATGGAAGATATGTTAGCTGAAATAAGTCAGAGAAAGAAAGGCAAATACCAGATGATCTCACTCATTGGTTACATACTGAGAAACAAAAGAAAGAAACAAACAGTTTCAAAGCGTCCATTGACAGTGGAGTAAAATCTCAGATTAGCAACAGTAGGAGTCGGGAAATGAAGAGCTGGATGAAAGTAATTTAGGGATAGTGGTAGAGGATCTTGCCACTTTGATGGTGATGAAGTGCAGAATCTTTTTACATTCATTCTATAAATGTTAAGACTATTGTAACCATAATGCATAAACTATAAAAAAAAAGTCTTTTATTTGTTTGGGTTTTGTTTTTGGTCCACACCTGGAGGTGCTCAGGGTTTACCTCTGATTTGGAGCTCAGGGATCATTCAGGGGACCATACAGAGTGTCAGAGATCATATCTGGGTTGGCAGCATGCGAAGAAAACTTCCTACCTGACATATTATCTCTCCAGGACCAATAAAACTAATTATGGAAATGGAAACATTTTTCAGAAGTTTAAGTTGTTTTCATTGCATATAGTTTACCCTGGTTCAATCCTAAACACCACGGATGGACATGAGCAGAAGTGATTGCTGAGTGCAAAGGCAGCAATGAGCCCTGATCATACACCCCCACCACCAATCCACCAAAACCAAAAAGTCTAGCACCTATTCATTATAAAACCAACAATAAAAACAAACACAATATGTCTATTTATTGTTAAGTATGCAGCAGAATTGAGTATTTGTATGCATTTAAAGACACATACAAAAATATTTATATGTTCATTGTAATGGTCTAATTTTTTAAAAAAAGTCAAGAATTTGTAACAAGTTATATTCATAAAATCAAGTACTTTTCAACAACAAAAATATAAATAAAATATTAATAACTGACACATTAATATGGATGAATTCCACAGCAAAAATGCCAGGAATAGAAGAGTATAATTCTATTTATATGGCTTTGTAATTATTTTACACATTAGATGTTCTGAATTAGAATAAATGTTATGTAAGAGGAATACTAGTTTTGAGAGGTTAGCTTTTAAAAATTTCGAAACTATTCTAAGTAATGGCAAAAGTGATGTATACTTAAGCACAGCGGGTAGGGCGTTTGCCTTGCACACAGCCAACATGGCCGACCCGAGTTCAATTCCTCCGCCCCTCTCGGAGAGCCCGGCAAGCTACCGAGAGTATTCGATATGCCAGACACAGTAACAACAAAGTCTCCAATGGAGACGTTACTGGGCCCGCTCGAGCAAATCGATGATCAACGGGAGGGCCTTTACCTTTACCTTTACCTTACTTAAGACCCTGGCCATTATATTGTAAAAAAAAAAAAAAACCACTACAGTATGATGTTTATTTTTAAATCTACAGGATAATTAATAATAATAATACTATTAACAATAATGATTTATTCCTGAATAGGTTGTGACCACCCTTAGTCCAATCTCAATGTATAGATAAGGATAACTCCACTGATTAGCTTTTGAAAATACTATTGTTTGTTTTCTTTTAGTGTCCTGAATTTAAAAGACCGAGGGATATTGCAGTTGACTGGGTTGCTGGAAATATTTATTGGACAGATCACTCTAGAATGCACTGGTTTAGTTACTACACCACACACTGGACCAGTCTGAGGTATTCTATCAATGTAGGGCAGCTGAATGGGCCCAACTGCACCAGACTCTTAACAAATATGGCTGGAGAACCCTATGCAATCGCTGTTAATCCTAAAAGAGGGTAAGTTACCCACCTGATACTTGTTTTTCTCAATATGAGTATTCATTATTGGAAATCCTCCCGTCTGTGCTCTAAAACTATATGTAAAAAATGTTACACATATAAAATTCATAAGGTTTAAAAAAATCTCTATTTTCTTTGTTAGAAGAACATGTCCCATTCATACCAAACAGTGTTGCAAAAACTTCCCCAAACAATGCTACATTACACATTTAATGTATCTATTTGTTTACATTAGTGTGTTTTAAGTGTTTTTTCAGAAAATTAAAATAAAGTGATAAAATAAACTATTATTGATATTATATCTTAATAAATTTGCTAAGGACGTTATATGTAGAATATTAGTGTTCTGGTTTATTGTAATAGAATGAAGATATTTATATTGTAAATATTAAAGTTAATATAAACATTTCCCTTCATTTATATTTGGCTAATTTATCTTTTACTTACTATTCTGATTTTTTTTTCTAAAAGGAAAATAAATGTTAATACTTCTTATAATCAATGAAAAATTAAATAGATATTCGTTTTACTGGGTGAAAAGAGACAACTGGTATTTATTTACTAGAGATATTTAATCCAGTGTTAATCTAAGTGAAAGAATATTTGTCAGAAAAAAATAATTATTTTTTTCCCTGTAAACCAAGCATATTGTGGAGCATTAACAATAAAATAAATATTGCATCACACTAAGAGGATCATTTCAAGATTTGAAATTATACTTCTTACTAAACTTTAATGAAATTTTCAAAATCAAACTTTGGAGATCAAATAATGAAAGATAGTATGTTCCATTAAACTCTGAATCAAATTTGCGTGCAGGTGTAAGACTGTTGACAATTCCTGTAGTCCTCTATTGAAATTTTACATTTTGCTGGTTAAGATTTGAGTCCAGTA
The DNA here is from genome assembly GCF_029834395.1 of Sorex fumeus. Classification (NCBI taxonomy): domain Eukaryota; kingdom Metazoa; phylum Chordata; class Mammalia; order Eulipotyphla; family Soricidae; genus Sorex; species Sorex fumeus. The sequence continues at coordinate 25,755,759 of NW_026606092.1, forward strand.
GTCTGCTTTTTCAAGAATTCCAGGGAGATTATGATGTAACTAGTCTGAAGAAAAAATGATTTGGAAGGGGCTGGAGCAATAGTGCAGCTGGTAGGGCGTTTGCCTTGTGCGCGGCCAACCCAGGTTCAATTCCCAGCATCCCATATTGTCCCCTGAGCATTGTCAGGAGTAATTCCTGAGTGCAGGAATAACCCCTGTGCATCGCTGGGTGTGACCCAGAAAGAAAAAAAAAAGATTTAGAGGTTTGGAAGAAAAGCTGGACTCTACCAGCAGTATCAGAAAGCTAATCAATCACCTGCTTTTTCAGAATGATGTACTGGACTGTTGTTGGAGACCACTCTCACATTGAGGAAGCAGCCATGGATGGTACTCTGAGGAGAATTTTAATACAAAAGAATTTACAGAGACCCACAGGTATTATATATTTTTGACACAATCTAAATTGTGAATCAGTATCCTAAGCATATTTGTATTGTGATTTCTTTCAAGTTTTGGTTGGCACTATAATCATTTTTACAAATGGATAAAATAATTTTTTAGTATGACTTTGTAAAAGCCATTAACATTTCATGTTGTGTTTTCCCAACTTGAAAGTCAGGTTCTTGTCACATTGCCAGTGATATTATCGGGATGATATTTGAAAATTGCCGAAGTTGTGAAGCTATTAGCAAGATTTCACATGCATGAAATTTTGACAATTTATAGCAATGTATTAGGGTATTTTTTACGGCTATATGTTAATGATGTTGAGATAGGTGGTAATATTTCTAGAGGATGAGAGACTTAATGGACGGATAAATGGGGAAGTAGAAATAATTCTTGTGAAAGACAGGTTTGATGATTTTTTTGCCTTTTCTTTGCAGATCTTTCTGATCTGGCTTCAATCTTCTTCCTAACCATGTCACCTAAACTCTTACTGTAAATTTTCTGCATTTCCAGAACTACTCAAGAACTGAAGTCTTTTATTTATCTACTCTTTTCTTTCTCCATGTATTTTCCCTACCAGCTTTCAGGAACTTAAGTTGTGTTTTTAAATGCTATTTCCTTAGTTACAACAGACCCACTTTATGCCTGACATCACCATCCTTAAATCTAACTTCAGTACTCTTCCTCAATGCAACATTTTTATAATCCAAGTGTCTTGGGGATTTTGAAACCCTCACAAAAATAAATACACATTATTATAACATGGCTTTTAAAAGTATGCTTCATAGTACCTTTTATAGTTGAAATATATTTGTATTTGACAAACATATTCACAGTCACTTTAAGTGTATCTTATGTATCTTCCCCCCACTAGATTAGTTTTCTTCCTCAGGGGAAACAGTAATCTTTGCAATACAGTTCTTTTTCATAATTGTATCTTCATTCAGTAATTAAACAAATACTAATTAAATACCCACCTCATGCCTAAAATAATTTTGCATGCTAAAATAATAAGCCCCTTTCCTTGTAAAGAGATTTTTCAGCTCTCATGAAACTTACCTCCCTGTAAAATCAAGAATGTATGTTATTTCAGAGTTATGGGCTTTTTAATTATATAGAAAAATATCAGCATGAGGTGATAATTATTGGGGAATATTATTTGATTCGTGCACAGCACTGCACTGTAGCACTGTCATCCCATCGTTCATTGATTTGCTCAAGCGGACACCAGTAACGTCTTCATTGTGAGACTTGTTGTTACTGTTTTTGGCATATCAAATATGCCACGGGTAGCTTGCCAGGCTTTGTCGCGTGGGTGGGATACTCTCAGTAGCTTGCTGGGCTCTCTGAGAAGAGTGCAGGAATCGAACCCTGGCCAGCCGCGTGCAAGACAAATGCCATACCCACTGTGCTATTGCTTCAGCCCTTTGATTTGTGTTTATCAGATAAATCATCTTTAAATAGATGATGTTTGAGAACATAAAATGATGATGAATAAAAAAAATCATATAAATAAATGTGTGCTTTCTGAGCAGAAATTTAAGCTTTTGGAGCAGAAAAACAGCAAATTTTGAGTTAATAATGACAGGATGTGAAAAAAAAAAAAGAGCAAGACCATTAGCATGCCTAGAAGCCTAGAAGTCATCATCCAAGAGAATTATGAAAAGATGGTAATGTGGACGAACACAGACCATCTGGAACCCGAAGCAGACAGATGAGAACTGGGTTTCATTCTAGCTTTCATGAGAACCGTTAAAGTGTACTTGAGGTGAAGTACCACACTTTGTCCAAACATTGTTTACACTTAAAGTCACAGAGCAGAAATATTACACATAAAAGTACCCACCAGGCATAGAGGCAGACTGGTGGGTAAAAGGCCAACGGGTGGGGTTAGGGGAGCACTGGTGGAGGAAAAGTGACCACTGGTGAAGGGATTGTTGTTGAAACTGTCTATGTCGAAAACCAATCATAAATTATTTCATAATTTCAAGATGACTAAAAAATTGACTTTTTTTAATTTTTGAGAAAATATACTTATTTTACAAACCTGTTTACTTACATTTAGAAACAAGTAAACTATAAAATGTAATTTTTTAGGTCTTTGATGTTAATATTTCATTTGAATTATATAGAGAGTGATTTTCATTTTAGAATGACTTGGCTGTAATTATTCAGTTGCCTCTTAGAGGGCACCTGAGATAAGGCCTAGTGTGAGTATTTCTTCAGGAGAACTATAAAATTAATTGCAGGGAGAAAAGGAAAGAATACAAAGAAGAGTTTCAGGAACATTCTAAAACTGACCTGAGCCAGAGGAGATGTATTTTGGAAAATACCTTATGAAAGGAAAAATGACCACTTTTTTCTCAGTTATTTGTTGACATTTGGGATCTCATTCACCAAACAAAGCATTTGCAATGAACTGAATATATATATATATATATATATACACACACACACACATACACATATATATATATATATATATATATATATATAATCTCACAGCGGTAGGGCGTTTGCCTTGCATGCAGCCAACATGGCCGACCTGAGTTCGATTCCTTCGCCCCTCTCGGAGAGCCCGGCAAGCTACCGAGAGTATTCGATATGCCAGACACAGTAACAACAAAGCCTCCAATGGAGACGTTCTGGGCCCGCTCGAGCAAATCGATGATCAACGGGAGGGCCTTTACTTTACATATATATATATATATAATTAAATTTATACATAAAATACATACATGCATGCATGTATATATATTGAAAATCTATGTTTTTCCATACTGTTAGTAATATTTTCTCATGCACATGATTTCAACACCACACCCACCACAGTATATCCACTTCCCTCTCCCGCTTCCCCCTCCAGTACCCAGTTCATGGTTAACCTACTTCCCTCCTAGAGGACAATAAGGTGAGTGAAGTCAGTTTGAAGGATAGGAATAGAAACAAAATGAATTAGAGGGCACCTGAGCACAGTTATTTGGGAGATGAGTGTCTGTCCATAGCTGCTGAAACTTTATGTGAAATTCTGGCCATCCCTATATACTAAAGGAAAGTCAGGTTGGGCACTGCAGCATCTCCTTACTGTTGAGTTGGTTTAACTCAAATTGTCCATATGCCAATGGCTCTGCTTAACCCTGCAGGTGACTTAGTGGTGGGGATAGCAGTCCTTTTTTTCCTGAGGTTTATATTAGAAAAAAGAGAAAAATGAAAGAAGAAAGTCTATAGAGAAGGAACTTTAGCTCGGGTAAAATGTGAGAATTAGAGTAATTCCTAGTAATACGGGAGTTCAGAAACAAGGATGATTTTCTGAATACAAAAAAACTGTGAAAGGTGTTACCTGATTACCTGAATAAATACCTGAAAGACATAAATATGAATAACAATTCACATTTTGTGAAGATGTTTTCCTGGATCAATTACATCTGATTTTGAATCCAACGGGATCAATTATAAACCGTGAGAGCTCAGAAATGATATATCTTTAAAGTTAGATAATACATAACTAAGTCAATGACAAAGCAAATCATTTTCTTACCTCTTATGGAGAACAGTATTGAATTACCACACACTTGTTTAAATCAGAAGATTGGTCATACTTATTACTTTTGAGTTATAATTCTTTTTCTAAAAAAATTCAAAATCATACTTTTCCCCAAATTAAAAGTTTTTCATTTATTAAAAGAGAGCCTGAAATCAAATTGTACACTGTAATTTCTTCTTTCTTTCAACAAATAAATATTTTTAAACATGTTCTAACCACAGACTCCTATAGGGGATATAACCAAAACTGAAGTGGCAGTGGAATATATTTTGAAAATGAATGTGATTTCTCAGTTTTTTAATCCTTTAGAAAAATATGTAGGAATAGATGTTCTTGATTCATATACTGCATCAAATAATATTAGAAATTTATTTATGTTACTTTTTGTTCTTCTCAAAGTATAGCGTTTTCTGTAAGGATAAAGTATACATGGGTCCAGGACCAGTAATAATTGCTTGACGCAACACTTTTTCATCCTCGGTCAGCAAAATGCATCTAATCAAATAAAATGAATAAAAACTTAATACTATTTTATAATTTTTTATAGATTTATTTTACAAGCACTCGTGAATATGTGTTGGTATGCATATGTGTATGTATTATGCATATAAAAATATAACTTTAATGTAGCTTAGAGTCTTAGGTTTAAAGTACATAGCATATCTCAAAAATACTTTAAACACTTTTAGAAAGTAAATTTGATATAGTGGTAAATATCTTCGGTATTCGGGACACTTCTTAATATCTTTTAAATCGAAAATATGGTAGCACACAATTTCTGGTTATTACTCCCTTACAAATATTGACTTCCTTTTAACACAGACTGTATATAATCTTTTATTCTCTTTCAAAAAGCAGTAATTTTAATTTGTTACTCTCTCCAAGTCTTTCTCCTAAGTGCCATCTTGATATTATGGTCATTACTTATGAGGCTTTGTGGTTCTCATTTTCTATTTTTAGATTATAGTAGATATACTGGGATTTGTAGGAGGAACATGTAAAATGATAGAATTTTAAAAATCCCTGAATTGGTATTGGTATCACCAGAGGCAGCACAAAAAGAAGTAAATAATTATTATGCCATTATTTGCAATCCTAAACTTAGTGGGCCTGTAATCTTGTGTTAAGCCTTCCACATCATGATTCCATTATTCTATATTTTAAAAAATTCATATTATTAGTTTGTTTTTTTAAAAAAATTATATTGACATGGTGCAAGTTTGTATTGTTCTCAGTTAATATAGATATTACTTGTTGGAAATTGATCTTTTCCCCTCTTATTATTGGTACTTTATTAAAGACAAAAGGGAGAGGTAATATTTTAAAGTTAGAAATATGGGCTTGAGAGATAACTTGTTCTTTCATATAAAGTTGAATCATAACAAGAAAAGTTAGTTTATTCCTTTATTAACTTTTTAATTTAAAAGACTTTCTTTTATTAAAAGGCTTAAGGAAAAATCAAACTAATCGATTTGTGGATTTTTGAAATATGAATCTCACTCATCTAAGAGCTCTGCTACAAAATTTGTCTCTAGTTTTAACTCCATGAAGCAGTGCAATGTGTGACTGGAGCTAATAAATATGATTATGTCTGAAACAAATCAAGAATAACAGTGGGGTATATGACACCTCTGATAACTTTTTTATTGCTGCTTAAGAATCTATATTGGCAATTACATTGGATTACAAAAAATAAATAAGACTACATGATTAGCAAAATTAATATGTTTAAATGTAAAACAAAATGTGGGAAAGTCTTTTGTATTGAGTATCTCTTCTTTTTTCATTGTTACTAATTTATCATTGGTTTACACATTACTATGGAACACCAAGATTCTTGTTTTCTGCCGCCCAATGTGCATAAAACTTAGCACACCAGTCACCAAATTTTATTGATATACCACTGCCAAAAAGAACCCTCTCACACCTTTACCATAGCTGTGATTTTTTTTCTCTGACAGCTAACAGATTTTTCATGGAATTTGGGAATTAGTTTTTTGTTTGGTATTGGTCAGTTTATGTTCTTTTGTTATTCATATTCCTCATATTGTAAAAAACCACCCAGTAATCATCTTTATTTTCCTTAGTTATCTCACATAGTATATCACCTTTTAATATCCAAGTAGTTTATCCCCAAAGGCAAAGTTTCCTTTTTAAACATTGCTGAGTAATATTTTTTTGAGTGCATATATGTGTCTCACACTCTCCCACACACAGATATATGATAACTTCTTTATAACTTGATGATAGTATGTTTTAAATATGTGAACAAAGCTACTAGATTTATTGGTCCCATGATTTAGATTTATTGGTTGCCATAATTAAGAGATTTATGAGTATAGAAGGAACAACATTTTCATGGAGCTTTTCCAATATGATGCAAGATTGTGTTTTCTATAGTTATAAAAGGTTAGTACTATGTAGTATATGCTCATGAATTTCAGATCATGTGTGAATTTTTTTTTCCTGACTTCTACAAAACCAAAATGTACACTGGATAAATTCTGTACTGTTTGAAGAGAAATGTCAAACATAATTATAAAAAAGATTAAAACATAATTTTAAAAAGCTCAAATTTCTGTCCATGATGTCTGTGCTTTATTTTGTAGGTCTGGCTGTGGACCTTTTTAGTGAACGCATCTACTGGGCAGACCTTGAGCTATCTGTTATTGGCAGTGTTCTGTATGATGGCTCTGATTCAGTTGTTAGTATCAGCAGCAAACAAGGTTTGCACAATTGTTTTCTTTTTTCTTCATTATTGAGAAAATTAAGTATCAGTATGAAAGCACTGCATTATGGGATTTCCTCAGATTCTGTTGCTGTTTAAGTTGTAGTATTAGCTGCTGACTATATTTTTATTCTTAATAAAATAACAAAGACATCTAAGACAAACTGCTGACCCAGAAATTGTTCATTCTGTTGTTCCCACTCAGGGTAGAACACTTGAAGCAGTCAAATTAGTACTTGAGAATACTAATTTTTAGTTCAAATTGCAGCAACAGTAAGCAGAAAATGAAATAGTGTATCGTAAAACATCATAGCAGCAATTATTATTCTGAGTAATTGATAAGGATTCTTGTTCCCAAGTAAAAAGCAATGTGCAAAATTGTCACCAAAGACTTAAGAATTAATTTGTGATCTTTATTTGTGGGATTGTATTTTTAATCTCCATCTCTGGGAATGCTTCTAATTTTTACTCTCTCATATACTCACTTCTGTCTATACCTCATTTTTACATTATTTGGAAATCTAAGTTCTTTGTGCTAAACTTGATTTTTTCTTCTGTTTTTTTTTCTTTTGATATAATAACTTTTCATTACAAACTTACTTTTTTGTTTACAAAAATATATTTACTTTTTTTTGGTTTTTAAATGAAAGGAGAGTATTTACACTACAAGTAATTAAAGAGAACATTCACTATACCTTTGTCTTCAGTGTTAAATGAACATTAAATGCACATTATTATAATTGATTAGTTAAATGCACATTTTATAATTGACTATAATAACATTTACCTGTTTCACCTTTACTATAGGCTAATATTTTTAATTGATCGAGATTATGTGATTTACAATGCTAAATAAAGAATCATTAATTTGAAAGGACAGGAACGCCAATCTTCAAGACTTAGAAAAATTTTAAAGTAAATAACTTAAAGAAACACTAAAGACATATATATATACACACACACATATATACATATATATGTTTAAAAGATATTTCATGTTTTACAACAACTAGGTTGTAAAATATAAATGTCATCTTACTTGTTATAAATTTAAATTTTGAGAAACAGTAATAGATAAAATCTAAGGAAATTTTGATTTTTAAATTGTGGAAAAGATGTTTATATTGATTTAGTCAAACTTAGTGTTTCACATTATACACACACACACACACACACACACACACACACATAATTTACATACTTTTTTTCTTTCTTTCTTTATTTTTAACATCAACTCATGTGACCAGAGATGGAGGTAGCTCAATAGTAGAGTATATGCCTTACACATGTAAGGCCTTGGGTTGAAATCAATCCCTAGTACCACAAGAAGGAAGAAGAAAGAAAAGAGAAGAAAGGAAAGGGAAGAAAGGGAAGGAAGGAAGGAAGGAAGGAAGGAAGGAAGGAAGGAAGGAAGGAAGGAAGGAAGGAAGGAAGGGAGGGAGGAAGGAAGTGATTTCTAAACAGTAAATTCTTCATTTAAACAATGTGATTTCATCATTAATATGATCTAGAGTACAAAATGATACTTCATAAACTGTTTTTGTACAATGTACACATTTGGTCTTTTTTTAAAATGTGAACTGTGTAGCAGAGAATATGACTGTGTAAAGTAATTCCAAAGCTATTAATTTTGTGGTGGTTGGTAATGAACATGATTAAAGAAATGGTGAAATTATTTTGTTATTAGTGACATTTTTAGAATCTGATGCTTTCTTAGTACAAAAAAGTTAATCAGGCAAATTTACAGTGAATACTGCAAATTAATACTAAAATATTTTGTTTCTAGAAATGATAATAATGTCTCCTATTTTATTTTGAATTAAATTTGAGTATTTAAATTGTAACTTTTTTAACACCACCTTTTTAAAAATTCTAGGCTTGTTACATCCATATAGGATTGATGTCTTTGAAAATTTTATATATGGAGCAGGACCTAAAAATGGTGTATTTCGAGTACAAAAATTTGGCCATGGTTCAGTAGAGTACCTAGCTTTAAATGTTGATAAAACAAAGAGTGTTTTGATATCTCATCGCTATAAACAACTAGATTGTAAGTATATTTATATTGACTAGATTGAATTTTCTTTCTTATAACTTTAAAAAATAATTTTAAATATTTTAACTAAGAGACAATTTTAATTTAACTTAAATTCTTTAATTTTAATTTTTATATCATCAGAATTTTCAAATGCCAAAGTCTTAAAATAAATAACAGAAAAAATAAATTTTTTTCTTTCCAATATGAAAAAACTGAAAGTTTGCTGGTTTGGGGTAGTAGAATTGATTTTGTTATTTTTTTTAAAGTTTTATTTTATTTTATGTTTTCTTATAGGTAAAACTTTATGTGTTCATTCCCAAACAATATAAATGATGCAAGTCTTTGTTAATCATGTTGACTATTGTCACTGATAAATAACTCATGTTTCATACTTAAAATTATCTGAGATAATTTTATAATTTGTTTTCAAGTGTTATTTTTTTCTGATTGTTGTTACAATTTAGTTTCACTCTCCCTGTTTTAAAGTAATAAGAAAATAATTAATTTGTGCTTAAAATACAAAAGTATAGTTTTTCTCTGTACAATATATTTTAAATCTACAGAGGTGTATTTTAAACTCCACCCTAAAATACACTAAACAAGGTGGAGAAAACTGTACCTGAGTTGTTCTTTTTTATGTATAAATTCACCCTTCACAAAATTGTTTACAATTTATTTATAATTATAATTATCCTTTTTGTTGTTGGAGTGTGAGGTTTTGCTCCAATTCACCATTCCGAGGGGAGACTCCCAACTTGGCTGTCTGTCCAGGTGTTGCTCTGGTGGCTGGACCTCATCAGGGTTTGGAGCCTCACCTCCCACATACAAAGCATCCAGTCAGTCATTTGAACTCTTTCTCCATTCCTGTGATCATTCTTTAAAGAAAAAAAATATGGATTTATCCTCAGATATTGCAGAAGTGGTAACAATCAATATTCAGCAAATTTGGTTTGGGAAATGTGCAAAACCAATAGAAAGTCCCCTGAAGTCTTCCTGAAGTTCTTTTGTTGTTTTTAACCAGTGCTCTGACCTAAATGGCATCGAGGTGAATATGAGGACACCTCTTCTTACCTTCTAATTCTGTTTGACTCATAATAATAGTCAAATAGTACTATGATCATAAAATTAATTAATAAAACTCTGCCCTAAATATAATAGTTTTTTAAATTATTTTTAACATAATGAAAGTCACTATCACCCTACCAATTCATTTCTGAGGGACCATTTCAGTTCCATTTTAATGACATATTCTCTGGGAAGAGGCATAAAGCAGCTGTGACAGCAGGAAATCTGATTGGGTACAAATTAGGAAAATAAGAAATACAGTGCACAGTTATTTATACACAAAAACTCTTATCATTGGGAAGGAAAGCTTGTTAATTTAAACTGGGCTGTTAACACAGTAAAGAATAAAAAAACTGTTTTCTGTTTTGAATAGACATCGCCTATGGATTTCAAGTCTTTGTAAAAGACATGGAGAAATTGTATTTGTCAGTTAAGGCAGTCTTAAGAAGATGAAAAGCAGATCTTTGAAGACTTCATTAACTTTCATTTTAGACAGATCTCTAAGATATAATTTAGTATTCTTATGGAGACTCTTTTGCTAAAAAGCCATTAGTCACTGGTCTGGTCTGACAAAATATGTGTTTGAATGATTTCTTCTCGCTTAAAGAAAAGTAAATTAGGGTAAATTTCTGGATAATGGTGAATATTTGGGAGAAATTCTTCTTCCCTAAAAAGAAAAATGGTGGCATGGAAACCAGATAATCTCAGCAGAAAGTTAATATTTCCTTTCTACATTGTTAACTCATCATTTCATCTTATTCTTTTGAAACCTGGTGTACTTATTGTTGTGCATTTCTTTGTTTTCTTTTGTTTTGTTTTAATCAGTACCAAATCCATGCTTGGACTTAGTATGTGAATTCCTCTGTTTGCTGAATCCTTCTGGTGCCACCTGCGTGTGCCCAGAAGGAAAATATTTGATTAATGGCACCTGCAATGATGACAGCCTGTTAGGTAGGTAAACTTCACTGTTCTGTAATTAATTAATTAAATTGTAAGATCATTTTTACAATTATTGAAATTGAACAGAATTAGCAACTAGGCATCCGTTTAGAGGCCTAATAAAATTGATCCTTGAATGATGATGTCAAATTTTCTTCTCTCTGACAATGGCTGCTTATCAATTCATTCTGTATTTACTCCTAAAGCTATACTGAGCACTTGCTATCCAGTTCAGAGCATGTTAAAATCTTGAAATAGAATAGTGTCAAGATATTAGTAAACAACCCCTAGAAATTGCAAAGACTTATATATTTAAAGCTGCCATTCCGCTACCAGTATAAAACCATATATAAAACATATTTTTTCAGTCAATACGTTTATATTGAACAACTCCTGTATACCAAACACTAATTTAGAAAATGAAATGTAAGTTAGACGCTAAACTATTTTATTTTGTATAAAAAATGATTAGCATTAATCATTTCTACTCCTGCTTTTCCTAGTAACTGTAAATATATTTAGGGCTTGAGAGCAAAGTATAAGACTAATGTAGAAAACAAATTTAAATTTAAAAACAAGTTGACATAATTTCCTCACTGTGAAGATTACATTCTAGATGCATGATGTCACAACAAACATTGAATTTGAAGTATTTCAGATGTTGATAAATAATTAATATATAAATAGATGTAAATAATTTTACACAAAGTATAAAATAAAATTATAACAAAAATTGCGTAATGGGAAAAGGAGAGAAGAAATATTTTATGATTTCCAAGTACACTGACTGTTAAATACTTTGTATTTAAAACAGTATTCTAGGAAAAACTAAGTTACTACTTAGAGAAGAAAAAAATCAACAAGAACTAAATTTAATGCCAAAGATAAAAGGAGTGCTCCAAAATCCCTTGAGGCTCACAAAAATATTTTTCAGTGAGATACACACTTTGAGCCTCTACCAGCAGGATTTCCTATACATTTTCCTCTGCTAGAATAAATTCACAACACACCGAGTCTTTTCCTTCACTCAGTGTCTCCACTCCTGTTTTGTCTTTATCTACTGGGGGCTGTATGCAGTCTGAAAATGTTTTAATCTCCCAGATACTTTAATAAAGTATACTTCTTCGGTTTATTTTATATGCTTAAACATTTTGAATGTGCAAAAACTGGAATTATTTGCAAAGCTGAAATAATGACAAAAGCAATCATAAATAGATATTTACATGGTGAGTGAGACAGAATTAAGCGACCACAAATAATTCTGAGGATTATCAAATTAGAGAACCAATTAGAATTTTCTGAGTTTAGAAAGGTCTTCAAAGACCGGATAAGGATTAAATGGAATATAGGAAGAGAACACTGAAACTGACAGAAGTAAAGAAAAATCAGGAAAGAAAATAATAATTTGGTTCATTTAGTACATAGGACTGTGGAGTGTTATTTGAGAGTCGCAAGATTGGAAATTTTTTTACAGAAAGCTGAAAGTGGTATTTTGGGTGGATTCTCTATTGCCAGCTATTGAAAAGGATGCTGTCACTGGTACTTGGGTGCAAATTTTCTCTTATCAACGATCTTTCTAATTTTAGTAACTTTAACTTATTGTGATGGTAGAATATGAATCAAATGATTGACATGTGAAATATCAGTGGATCTGTTTTTCATTTACTACTCTGCCATGGTCATATAGACCTGCTGTTTGTAGACACATGTTCCACTTCATCTCCCATAGAGTGGTCCCTAAAATGTTGGCACATATTATTTTGGAATCATCCATACCCAGTGTTTATGCAGTTCATTTATTTTATTTTAAGGAGTTTCCTTCTATTCACACCTTCTTCTCGCTCTCCTCTTTGTCACACTACCAAAATAAAGCTCTTTTGCTGAAAAAAAATGAAAGATCAACAACTCCTTCCTTCATAAAACAGTCAAATTTTCACACATCTTCATAACCAGTGCTCTTAATAGGTAACAGTTAACATAATGTATCTACATATACCATTAATTTTGTGGGAGTGAACACTGAAAGGGAGAGGGTCTCCTCATTCTCTTCTACTTCCTCCTCCTCCTCCTCCTCCTCCTCCTCCTCCTCCTCCTCCTCCTCATCATCATCATCATCATCATCATCATCATCATCATCATCCTCATCCTCATCCTCCTCTTCCTCCTGCATCCTCCATTTCCTTCACTTTATACTTCTTCCACAGAGAGCAGTAAATTGCTTGGTTCACTCCTGGCTCTGTTTCAAGAATTACTATTAACTGTTCTCAGAGACCACATATATCTCCAAGGATCAAACAGGGTTCAGCAATATACAAAGGAAGTGTCTGATCCCCTGTACTCTCTAGCCCTTGTTTTCTGTTTTCAAATATAAAATGTTCCTTTAACCAAAATCATTAAATATACAAGAACAGCTTAATCTTGGTGGAGCTGAGTTGAGTTTTGTAATAAACTAAGATCTATAACTAAGATAAATTCATTTGGTTTTTGCCTGCCCTCCCTAAGCCTCAATTTCTTCTCTGGTATAAGATTATTTCATCTTCTAAAATTGTATTAACAATAAATATTACTGTTAAGACTTCTGGCAATAGCAGCAAATATTTTGACGGCTTAAGAACAAAGTATATTGTAAGCACAATATATGTATTTTATTTAATCCTCATTATACCTTAATTATACCAAATTGTTACTGCTATTTTACAAACTAGAAAATGAAGCATAGAACAGTGCAAATGATTATTTAATATTGCTTTATGATAGTGAAACTCAAGGTGAACTCAGCCCTACTACATCCTAAAAATTTAAGCAGCATAGACCCACTGGGAATAGAAGAGATATATAATGAATGAAGTGTCTAAAACATGCTTTGCAAAATAACAGACATAAAATATTTTAAAATTAATTTTCATAAAGATGCAAAATTATAGAAGTATTATTGCTATTTTAATTCACTTTTTTATATCTTTACGTTTGAGATTAGGTGATTGCATATTTGTGTAAATGCAAACCTAAAAAGCATCTACAACTTACAAATGATTTATTTTATATTTTACTTAGGGGTTTTTTGGGGGGTGCTTCACAGTCAGTTTTGCTCAGAGTTTATTCCTGGCTCTATGCTAAGGGATCACTCATGACAGACTTCAGGAAACCAAATGTGGTGCCAGGTTGGAACTCAGACCCTGCTCGCTGTACTATTGTTCCTGCCCCTCTGACACATTTTAAAGATTTATTTTACTATTTATACCCTTCTTAAATATGTGATTTAAAAAATATATCAGTTTATTGTAGTATTAAAAATTTTACATTTAAACAGAGCATTAAAATCTACTCATATTAGTCCATATGCATAAAAATCTTCGTAGCAGATAGCTTGCGCCATTTTATGTAGGTACACAAATAACTGGATTTCAGAATTATTAATTCAGAATTATTATTGAATTATTATTGATTGTAGCTACATGCCGATTACTTTTTTTTCCTGCCAGTAACATTTAATATAACTAAGATTTTTCAGCTCTTTATAATTACTTGCCTTTCTCTGGCTGCTGTTGTTAAATTGATGAGCACCCTGAATATTTTTAATCTTCATGTAAGAAATTTGAAATTCAAATGTTATTCATTTTGGTAGAAGTATTCACCTGTTCTTACCTGTAGTTGATTATAATTGTAGTTTGGTTTTTGGGTGATTTAGTTATTGACAAAAGCAATGTTTTTATCATTATAGAACCATTCCTAGTAGGTTTTGAAAGACCATAGCAACATTTCCATTGAATAAACTGTGTTATATTTTCAATTTCTTGTTGCCTAATGAACTGAAGTACACTATAAAAATATCAAAGTACATAAAGTACAGTTTTTAAGCAATATATATACACATATACATATGTGTACATACATATGTATGGTTTATATAGAACTGTATAGATGTAAATGAGCTCTCACCTACGAGTCCTAAATGTGATCATATTAGTTTTAATCACGATTATAATGCGTTTAATATTTATTTTCACTCTCCACATTCACAATTCTGCCATGACATTTCATGTTGCATGGATTAGACATATTTTAGTAACTTTTAAATTAAATAAGCCTATTTCTACTCTAGATATTTATTGAGAACCCAAACCTCTATAATCAATTTTTTTTCAGATCACCACAAACATTTACTGTGTGTTCAAATTAGGGTATCTGAAGAAGCAAAATCCTCTTTTTACTCCTATAATTCTAGTGTATCAATAACTGTACTGGACAGAAAATGAAGTTATCTTTGATTTCCTCTTAACTTTTTTTACAGCACCAATATAACTTTTAACTATAAATTACCTTTAAAAGGTTACAAATGCATCTGTCCTATATAAGCTGTTTATTGGTTTGGATAATTTAAATATAATATTAATAGTCTCCCTTCTTTCAGCATCATACCCGATAATTCAGTTACACTATCAAATGTTTCAGTTTTATGTTGGTAATTTTTAAATTCCCAAGATTCTATAGACTGCTTACTCCTTCTAATTCACTGTTTCCTCCCATTTCCTTGACTAACAACATTTAATCAAGGTTCACTCAGCATAATTTTCATTTGATTTGTCCAGTACTTCCTTCTGGCATTCATAAGATACTATTCAATTTTCCTATAGTATAACTTATGGGCACTGAAAAATGATGTTTAATGTTACTTGGTAATTTACCAACTAGCTTCCTGTTGAAATTGGCCATATTTCAATTATAAACCCAATATCTTATTTATGGTATGCATATATATACATATATTTCTAATTTTCCACACATATATAAATTTTGTAATTTAGTTTTTAAATTTTTTGTTAATGCTCAAAAAATTCTATGTGTCAAGAAGTACATTTGTTGTAACCATTATAAAGTTAAAATAAGTTAACCTTACACAGGTTAACTTGTATGTCCATAAATTGCAAAATGAGGGCATTCAAAATGGAATTCAGTGATAGCACAGCAGTAGGGTGTTCGCCTTACAAGCGGCCAACATGGCCAACCCGAGTTCAATTCCTCCGCCCCTCTCGGAGAGCCCGGCAAGCTACCGAGAGTATTCGATATGCCAAACACAGTAACAACAAAGTCTCCAATGGAGACGTTACTGGGCCCGCTCAAGCAAATCGACGATCAACGGGAGGGCCTTTACCTTTACCTTTTACCAATCATTTTATACTTCTATCATAATCTTATACAGAATCAAGTTGACTTAGTTCTGTGTAATTATAATTAAGGCTATAAATCTAAGAGTATCCTTATCATTACTTTTTCTAAGCTGTGAATTATAGAAGTAATCTAGTACACACTATGTAGATAGAAATATGTCATACTAAAACTATATAACACATATTTCAATTTTTTTTAAATACCAAGCACTACAAGGCCATACTTACCAATATTCTAAAGAAAACTTCTTAAATAAAAAGTATCTAATTTTAGAAAGTTATTCATTGTTAAGTGCTTAAAATATGATAAATGGCAAATAATATTTTAATGTTAAAATAATAAAACAGTATTAGGATTTAGTGGTTGAAATCATTTTTTTCGTATTTACAGATAGTATCCCATTTTCTGTGACTACTACATTAGGATATTTACTTTTACAATGTTATGAAAAAATAGGATCTTTGTATTCAGTTCTTGTTTACTTGAATTTTTCCTATTTTGTCATACACTAAATAGCATGCTAATTTGTACATTTCTTATAATCAGATGATTCATGCAAATTAACATGTGAAAATGGAGGAAGATGCATTTTAAACGAGAAAGGTGATTTGAGGTGTCACTGTTGGCCTAGTTATTCCGGAGAAAGGTGTGAAGTCAACCACTGTAGCAACTACTGTCAAAATGGAGGAACCTGCATACCGTCCATTCTGGGTAAATATTTGCTTGGCATATTATATTTTATGTAAAAATATTTCTATTATAAGAAAGATACTTGGTTACAATGATAATTTCTGGTGTCTTAATAAAGAATATAATAACCTAATAAATTTAGTCACCATTTAAACATAGTCACCATTGACTTTTATTCTACATGCAGTATATCAAAATTTAAGTCACAAAATTTTTCCATAAAATATCCTCATCATACAGTGTATGTGTGCCAGTGACAGGGATAATACCCAATACTTCTAGATATTCCGATGGTTACTCAGAATGTAAAGTTAAATATAATTTAAAAAGCTTTACATGCTTGACTCCAAATTTTATTTTGTGTTTTTTTTAACAATTTTTTATTGGGGTACCATAACTTGCCATACATGATTTAAAAATGACAGGGTTTTCCACACACCACCAGTGATTACTTCTCTCAATCAATGTATTTATTTAATTTTTAAGTTGATACTACACTTTTAGATATAGACAGAACTACAAAAATGATATATTCCATGAACTTCCTAGGTTTTATTGTTTTAATAATTTTTCAGTCCTCTTGGACCTACCTAAGAAGTACCTAAAAATTCTCTTTTGAAAGTCATGTTCAAGCTTATCATGTAATTGTCTGTTTTTCAGATGCTATAGTTGGTTTTTTTTCAAAAATATAAATATGTCATTTAGTCCTTATAGTTTTTTTCTGGAGGTATTGGGGGTCTCTTCAGCACACAATTTATGAGTAGCAATATATCTCTTCCCTGTGGCTTTAGTAGAATAGAGCACGAAATACACCAAATTAAGGCAAGCTACTTTATGAGCTAGCAAGCTCTAGTATTTAGTAGAAATCTCATAATTACTCAAGGCTTATAAGTTATTAACTAGACAGGTATTTTTAGATTATAGGTTCTGTAAGTATAGACAAGTTAAATGAATGGAATGACTGTGCGGATTTACACAGCAGAAATTTAATTGACCTGGGCAGAATCTTTTTAATATTTTAGGGAATACTTTGCCTAATGCTATTTACCATTTTTTATTGAAAAGTGGATATTTCAATGTAAATATATATTTATAAATTTAATAAAAGCCTTCTGATTCCCATCTAAAATTATAACAACTCTTATGAAATTGCATAACATAATATCATATATTTTGGAAATGTCAGGTTACTATATGTCAGGATATTCTAAAGATTCTCATCAAATTATAATAATAATTTCTATAAAGGAGTTGTTTTTTAAAGTACATAAGAGAATATTGAAACATATTTTTACAACTCCTATTATTTCAAACTAGCCCCATGAAAAACAATGTACTCAGATTATTATAAAAGTAAAATTTGTAATATTTAGTGATAAACACATTATGCGAATATTAGAGTGTAATCTATAACATTTTTATATTACTTCAGCAAATGCACTTGGTCATTCAAATGGAAAGTCAATCCATATAAACTTCATATTCCTTATTTGGTTAATTTTTATATCACTCAAAGTTTTTACTCCTATTACTTATACTATTCTTTGAACTACTTCACATAATATTACCTGAGTCACATGAAGAACTATTTTCAATACATTTAAGAACCAAACTATTTCACATTTGCATTCTAAGACTAAAAGCATTACTATACCTGTAAGCTCAAAAGTTTCATGCCTTCAAATATATTTAATTTATGATTAATTGATAATTTCGGTGGGCTGGAGCAATAGCACAGCGGGTAGGGCGTTTGCCTTGCAAGAAGCCAACATGGCTGACCCGAGTTTGATTCCTCCGCCCCTCTCGGAGAGCCCTGAAAGCTACCAAAAGTATCTCGCCCGCATGGCAAAGCCTGGCAAGCTACCAGTACCGTATTCAATATGCCAAACACAGTAACAATTGTCACAATGGAGACGTTACTGGGCCTGCTCAAGCAAATCTATGAACAACAGGAGGTCAGTGACAGTGACAGTGATAATTTCGGTGCTCTAATTACTTAAATAGAATCCTGTATAATTATCCTGCAGGTTGATTGAAAATAAAAGGGCTTGATTTTTCTAACAAATATTTTAATTCATCTAAAAATGCTAGTCTTTCAAGGAGAATATACTGGTAAAACAAAATGATTGTTCTGGTGTCTTCATTGAACATGCAAAAAAGAGACTGCAATGAACGTATGCTAAAAAGATATGACCTGTAATTGTATTTTAGTAGTACAGACATAATTTTCAACAGGGATAAGGTATATGTTATGCAAATGAGTTGTTTATAGATTTTATAATTTAAATAACTTAAATTTCCCATTAAGGTAATAAAAATAATTGATTTATAATCAGATGACTTTCCTACATATATTTTTTGAAGTATTTAAACTGAGTTAAGAGTTTGGCACTCAAAAATACCAACTTTCACTAGATCCACAAGGAGAAATCACTCCAAAATACTTAATTTGCTCCTCTGTTAATGGATCTGAATAGTATAGAGATAAAGACAACTTCAATATTTTGCTTAGACCTTATTGTATTCTTAATTTGTTATGTGTCAATTTCATCTATGTACCTAAATTATTTACTTAAAAAAATTGGCTTTTAAAATAGTTCTCAGAGAACTAAGAGGCCACTCCTAACAATACTCGACCTAATGGCTAGGGCCTGAGCCTGTGGTAATGATCTGATCCAGCAGTGCTGGGAACCCTAAAACCTGTAGGGTCATATTCAGCTTAGCCTTCCCAAGATCAGGGCTCATTATGGTTCCAGGAATCAGACTGTGGCCCCAGGCATGTCATCCATGAGTACTTGACCATTGTGTTACACCCTTGAATCTCAGATAATTTTGTCTTGAGAGCTATATAATGTAATTATTATAATATATTATTATAGATGTATTAATAAATTATAATAATCATAATTATTTTGCATTTATTATTATGATTAATTATAAAATATTCATATGCTGTGAGCGATAGCACAGCGGGTAGGGCGTTCGCCTTACAAGCGGCCAACATGGCCGACCCAAGTTCGATTCCTCCGCCCCTCTCGGAGAGCCCGGCAAGCTACAGAGAGTATTCAATATGCCAGACACAGTAACAACAAAGTCTCCAATGGAGACGTTACTGGGCCCGCTCGAGCAAATCGACGATCAACGGGAGGGCCTTTACCTTTTACCTTATATGCTGTGACTAAATATCATGGTTATATAATTATAATATATGCATATATAATTATATCTGATTATATGATATATAATTATAATATACTATGCATATAATTTTAAATAAGGAGTGATAGCACAGCGGTAGGGTGTTCGCCTTACATGCGGCCAACATGGCCGACCCGAGTTCGATTCCTCCGCCCCTCTCGGAGAGCCCGGCAAGCTACCGAGAGTATTCGATATGCCAGACACAGTAACAACAAAGTCTCCAATGGAGATGTTACTGGGCCCGCTTGAGCAAATCGACGATCAACGGGAGGGCTTTTACCTTGGGCTGGAGCGATAGCACAGCGGGTAGGGTGTTCGCCTTACAAGCGGCCAACATGGCCAACCCGAGTTCGATTCCTCCACCCCTCTCGGAGAGCCTGGCAAGCTACCGAGAGTATTGGATACGCCAGACACAGTAACAACAAAGTCTCCAATGGAGACGTTACTGGGCCCGCTCGAGCAAATCGACGATCAACGGGAGGGCCTTTACCTTTACCTTTACCTTACACAATATATCATTATTATAAAATAATTATCAAAGTTATATATTATGTGTAATTGTATAATATATCATTATAATACATATACTATTATATATATATGTAATTAGGGCTAGGGAGATTGTCAGTGGGAATGTAACTTGTCTTGGACATGTCTGACAGGTTTTACCCTCAATACCCAATGTGATGTTCTAAGCCCCTTCAATAGCAATCCCTAAATACAGATCCAGGGTTAACTGTGAGCACAACGAGGATGACCTAAAAACAAAGAAACAACAAAAATGTATATGTAAATATACATATCTATTGCAAAATAGTAATATAATTGACTCTGTACTAACTATATAATAAGTTTATTATCATAGCATAAAATAACTATTAATAATATGATACCCAATTAAGTCATAAGTAATTCTCACTATTTGAAATGTGGTTTTATAAAAACATTGTTTGATATTTTAGACGACAGAACCTTATTATCTCCACACAAATGTTAATTTGTTAAACAAATCCCAGTGAGCAATTCATGGATTTATTCATTATTGGTTTACTTACAGTTAAATCTTTTTGGTTAATTCCTTTGTGGACACTCTATAACTAGGGTTTGGGACAGTCTTAATTAAAATTTATAAGTTTATGGCAGTTTTAAAGACTGTAAAAGTTGAGCAAAGAAAATGTCATTAGTTAATTGAATACACATTATCTGAGGGGAATAACTAAAGTTTTTTTAGATAAAAACAATTTTTCTTCATTCTTCAATTATAACTAAATTATATGACCCATATTTATAGAAATACAATTTTGCCAATTGATCTTATTAGTGTTTCATGTAGTTTATTTCTATGACCATACAGAATTTAAAATAAAGTTTGTGTTCTGCTAAATAGTGAAAATGAGAGTAATATATAGTGTCATTAATTTTACTAGAGAAAATATAGAATGATTTATGAAAATGTTTCATATTTATCATTAAGCATTTAGATGTTTTAATAATTAGCTATATTTATAATTATTTTTTATGAGAATACATTCTTTTTTTTATAATTTGATTTATTGAATTACCATGAGAGCAGTTACAAAGCTTTTGGGTCTAAGTCTCAGTCATACAATGAAACGCCCATACCTTCACCAGTGCCCATTCTCCACCACCAAAAACCCCAATATACCCTCATCCCACACCCTCCCCCTACCTGTGGAGCAGATGATTTCCACATTACTCTCTCTCTACTTTGATCACATTCAATATTTTGACAGCAGACCCACCATTATTATTTGGTATTTTACCCCAACACTCAGATCTGCTGAAAAGGCAAAACAGTAGACAATTTGTTTTCTATTGCTGGTTATAAATAACATAAGATGTCGTCGCATGGTTGCAGTAGTGACCACGCAATTTTGAAATTCCAAAATTTTAACACTTAAATCTGGAGGGATTTCTACCAAAATCTCCTGGGTTCCAAGGTTTGCTCCTGAGTCTCTGGGATCATGGCCATTAAGCAGCTTGATCAGGAGCCAGAAAGGCAGTTTGTGAGCGATGACTTGGGGTCTCGTTGGGGTGGGGCGGACAAGACCGGCTCCACTCCCATTCCATGAGGCCCAAAATGTCTCATCACTGTGGGCCCAAACCTGACTGTCCAATGGCCTCTGAAGGATGATGGCCACCGAGCCGCCAGGGGGAAGCAGGCGGAGGGATGACACCCTATCCCCCCTGGGGTGGCCCGGCAACAGTAACCTACTGTGGGGTTCAACACACTTCTGCCAAAAGCTGCTAGGTTCTGAGATTTGTTTCTGAGTCTCTGGGATCATGACCATTAAGCAGTTTGATCAGGAGCCAGAGAGGCTATTCGTGGATGATGACTTGGGGTCTCGTTGGGATGGGGAGGACAGAACCAGCTCCACCCCTATCCCGTGGGACCCAACAAGTTTCGTCACTCCGGCCCAAGCCTGACTGTCCAACGGCCTCTGGAGAATGGCACCCAACAAGCCACCAAGGGGAAGCAGGAGGAGGGACAGCACCCTTTTCCCCCTGTGGTGGCCCGGCGACAGTAACCTACCGTGGGGTCCAGACACATTTCTGCCAAAAGCCACTGGATTTTGAGATTTGTTTCTGAGTCTCTGGGATCATGGCCGTTAAGCAACTTGATCAGGAGCGAGAGAGGCTGTGGGCGATGACTTGGGGTCTCGTTGGGGTGGGGAGGACAGGACCAGCTCCACTTCCATCCAGTGAGGCCCTGCATGTCTCATCACTGTGGGCCCAAACCTGATTGTCCAGTGGCCTCTGAAGGATGACGGCCACCGGGCCGCCAGGGGAACAGGCCAAGGCACGAAACCTATTCCCACCTGGGTTGGCCCAGCACGGGTAACCTACTGCAGGGACCGGATGCATTTCTGCCAAAAGCCGCTGGGTTTCGAGATGTGTTTCTGAGTCTCTGGGATCATGGCCATTAAGCAGTTCAATCAGGAACCAGAGAGACCATGCCTCCAATTATATAGCTGAGCCGGTGGTGGTTTGTGGGTGTGTTTCCCACATACCTAACTTTTGGCCATTTACTTTCTTGGTAAACTTTGACCCAAGTTTTTGGGGTCTGGCCAAAGGCACAGCAGCAATTTTGGGGTATCTGGAAGTCTGAAGGAGCCATCAGGCTGCTGATACACTCACCTCACAGGTACAGATTGACCTGCTGGCGGCACCACACCCCCTGAGAATACTTTCTTGAAGGTATAATCATTCTATTTACTGCTTACCTTTTTAAAATATTTAGAATTTTGGTACTTATAACAATGTCAATCAGAGATTTCTTTACCATTGTTTTGACGGTGTCATCAAGCAGGTTTGTAATCAGTATTTAATATAATTAGCACTCCTAATAAACTTAGAGAAAAGATATATCTTAATTTGTGAAGTTTTGAAAATATATAGGAAAAGAGCTGACTAAGTGAATAAGTAACTATTTTTGGTAGACAATCTACTCATATTTCATTATTTATATGAATGTTATAAAAACAAAGCTTTCATTGTAGCTGTATACTGTCATGTCTGTGGACCTTGATAGTGAGGGATATTTTTATCCATAAATGAAAAATAGGAAAGGAGTCCCTTTCAAGGAAATAAAAAATATTTTACTGCATAGGAAAGGTTAGTACAATGAACTTTAC
This sequence comes from Sorex fumeus, assembly GCF_029834395.1. Taxonomy (NCBI): domain Eukaryota; kingdom Metazoa; phylum Chordata; class Mammalia; order Eulipotyphla; family Soricidae; genus Sorex; species Sorex fumeus. The sequence goes on from NW_026606092.1 coordinate 25,779,212, forward strand.
TTCTCCTTCATCCAAGATATTTCTGTCCAGGTCAGAGTCCCAGAAGTGACAATAGATTTGCTAAAAGGTAAAGGAAGCCAGGAAACTTTGAACACCTAAGCAACTAAGAAACTAGGATATAAATTGCATAAACACTGACTTGCTATTCAAGCCCATGTTCTCCCTTGAACATGTATCTTTCATGTTTGCCTCTATGTCTCTACCTACTTTTCTTACTGTGTTCTCTCTTGAACGTGCATGTAGCATTTCCTCTCTTTCTTGGGTCTTTATAAGTGACACTGTAGCATTGTCTTCCTGTTGTTCATCCATTTGCTCCAGGGGACCCAGTAACATCTCCTTTGTGTGACTTGTTACTGTGTTTGTCATATTGAATATGTCATGGGTGGCTTGCCAGGCTCTACCATGTCGGGGGGATACTCTCTGTAGCTTGCTGGGCTCTCCGAGAGGGGCGGAGGAATCGAACCTGGGTCACCCATGTTAGCCACATGTAAGACAAACGCCCTACCTGATGTGCTATGTCTCCAGCTCCTTAAGTAAATTTCAGTGTAAAAAAAAACAAACAGTGTTTTGCTTCTCTCTGTTTCTCTCTGTCTCTGTCTCTGTCTCTGTCTCTGTCTCTCTCTCTCTCTCTCTTTCTCTCTCTCTCAAACATGTGCGCAGGCGCACGTGCCAGCATACACACAAACACACACACACAAAACATGAACACCAAATTAGCATAATGATAATGTGTGAACCTTTGGTTTGACTGGGCTCCTTTCCCTGAATTTTCAAATGGAGCTACTTTTCTTTTATCTTTTGTTTTTGAACCACACCCTTTACTGCTTGTGAGTTTCTAGGTCACTCCTAGCTATGTTTAGAGGACTATTCAGTACCAGGATTTAAACCAGAGCCTCCTGCAGGCAAAGCATCTACTCAGTCCATTGATTTCTTGCTCCAGTTCTTGAAGGTTGACTTTTAATTTAAAATAAGCTTTATGTTTTAGGTCCTTCGATACATATACTGGTTATATTTTAAAAGTTCTAAAAGCTTGAATTGCCTACTTGCTTGTTAAGAATTTAAGATAAGTGCTAGTGTGATAGTACAGTAAGCAGGGCTCTTCCTTGCCTTGCACACAGCTGGTCTGGGTTCAACTCCAGGTACCCCAAATCCACCAAAAGTGTTCTCCAGTACTGAGCCTAGAGTAGTCCCTGAGCACTGCAAAGTGTGGCCAAAAAAAGTAGATTTGGAGCGATAGCACAGCGGGTAGGGCGTTCGCCTTACAAGCGGCCAACATGGCCGACCCGAGTTCGATTCCTCCACCCCTCTCGGAGAGCCTGGCAAGCTACCGAGAGTATTGGATATGCCAGACACAGTAACAACAAAGTCTCCAATGGAGACGTTACTGGGCCCGCTCGAGCAAATCGACGATCAACGGGAGGGCCTTTACCTTTACCTTTACCTTTTTTTAAAGATGTCAAAAAATTTTAAATTGAAATTTTGAAAATAAAAAGTATTTCGTAGAATTCTAATAAAGGATACAAGATCATACATCTATGCATAAAACAAATTACAAAAACAATTATTACCATATGGCAAAAGACAATTACCATAAAATAAATACAAATATACAAATGAAGAAAAAAGAAAACTAAGGAGAAAATATTTGGATAGAAGGATATGAAAATAGAATCCAGTCAAACAAAAGCAGAAATTTGAAAATCACTACCAAAAGAAAACATGCATAGTATAAACCTCACAGAAAGCAGTATTGAAGTAAACAGAAATACTTTAAATTGTTATATCTGGCCTTAAACTTAATATCCTTTTTGGAAATAAATTCTAAGGATTACATAATAAAAAGCATGACTGTTAAAATGAAAATATTTAGTATAATATTATCTATAATGTAAAAGTATAAATATACATTAATTAATATATCAATAAAATACATAACGAAGAACAGGAAATTTCTCCATGCAATTGACTTTAGTGGTTTTTGACAAGAAAACCAAGAACAAAAATCAAAGGTCTTACCAAATTAAAAAAATTCTGCACTGTGAAAGAAGCTATCATAATAAAAAGATAACTTACTCGATTAGAGAATATATTAGCAAAGTATATATATATGATAAGGGGCTAATATCATATATATATATCACTATCACTATAATCCCATTGTTCATCAGTGAGTGGGCACCAGTAATGTCTCCATTCAACCCTATCATGTGCTAGTGTAGCCCACTGGCACATTGGGGGTTCTTTCATGGTCAGGGAAATGAGCACCATCATTGTTACTGGTTTTGGCATATTGAATACACCACGGGTAGCTTGCCAGGATCTGCCATGTGGGCAAGATACTCTTGGTAGCTTGCTGAGCTCTGTGAGAGGAATGGAGGCTTAATATATATATATATATATATATATATATATATATATATAGAGAGAGAGAGAGAGAGAGAGAGAGAGTCATGGTCATGGTCATGGTCATGGTCCTCCCATTGTTCATCGATTTGTTTGAGCGGGCCCAGTAACATCTCCATCGTGAGACTTGTTGTTACTGTGTTTGGCATATCGAATACATCACGGGTAGCTTGCCAGGCTCTGCCGTGTGGGCGAGAGACTCTCGGTGGCTTGCCGAGCTCTCTGAGAGGGGCGGAGGAATCGAACTCGGGTCGGCCATGTTGGCTGCTTGTAAGGCAAATGCTCTACCGCTGTGCTATGTATATGTATATATATATGTATATAACATGTATGTATGTATATGTATATATATAACTCACAAAACTCATTAAGACAGAAATCATACTATGAGAGTAATGGCTGAACAGATTCTTTTTCAGAGAAGATACAAAGATGATCAACAGACATATGAAAAAATGTCCATCATCACTGATTATCAGGGGAACAAAAATAAAACTGACAATGAGAAAGTATCTCTATCTAGTGAGAATGTGCTCTATTTAAAAGATTATAAGTAAAGAGTAAGTATGACACAGAAATGGAGAAAATGGCACCTGTGCATATTGTTTTGACTGTGGGTGGGAAATGTAAGTTAAGACAGACTCTAATTAAAAAAAAATACAGAAATATCAAAAAAAAATGAACTGTTATATGATGCATTGTTTTTTATTTCCCTTGGGAAAAAATCAGTCACTGACTTGAAAATATATTTGTACACCTTATGGTAATTGTAGCACTATTTATAATAGCCAGTATCTGGAAACAACCCAAATTCCCTATGACAGAAAAGTGGATACCCTTATGTGGCAAATTTACACCAAGAAATACTACTCAACTATAATAAAAGATGAAATTTTGCCTCTTGCCAGAATTTGAGTGGGATTACCCAAGGCAAAATAGCTCATAAGGAGAAAGGGAAATAACGGAAATTCTCACTCATGTATGGTATAAAGGAAATAAAGCAACGGGACAGGTAATGTCCCATGAAACCATGTCCTGCAACTCTGACAATGGATCAGAGTTTATTAATGAAAAAGGTGTGCTTGCATTAGTCTAAAAGGATTATTAGGCTAAGAGGACCCATTAAACTTTTTTGGAGTGATAATTGGAATTTTGATAGTAAGGTGTGGCGTACTGCATCCTTAAAACTTATAAACATTATCCTCACGTAAACCAAAGTTAGATCACCAACTAATACATTTGTAATTCTCAAAAGAAATAGGTAATGTCCAGTATATACCACATCGTAAAGATAATTGTTATCTGATAAATTATGCATATATAAATAAAAAATAAAATAGTTAAGATACTGTATTTTGAAGTTTAAAATATCATAAATACATTTTATTACATTTGTGTGAATTAAATGTGAAAATAATACATAATGTCCTATTTAAGGAAAAACATCCATCTTTATACTTCTTCATTTTTCAAATAAAAATAAAGTTCTAATGCATATTTGTTATAATCATAAATTAAAGCATAGGAGCTGGTGAGATAGTATAGCAGGTAGGGCTTTTGTGATCTCTTAATCCCTCCAGAAGTAAATCTCAGCAACATTGGGATGGTCAAAAGCAAAAAAAAAAAAAAAAAGAAAAGAAATTGCCATACAGTGTTATCATGAAAATTAATACAATAACATTAACATCAAAATAATTTCATAAGAGAGGATGCTTACTAAAATAATGCACGTTTTCTACACTTGAATCTTAAAAACATGCCTGTGAGAAAAAGTAAAATTCTTTCTAATTTTACTTCTAGCTTGCAAATCGCAGTTTCCATTCATATTGACCATATGGTTAGAGTCATACTAAAAGTATTTAGTCTTGTGGCTGTCTGGGTTAATGTCAGAAGACTTGAGTTGGTATATTTGTATTCACAGAAAAGACAAAAATATTCCGGTCTCATTGCCACAGTGTTGGCTGAAAATGAACTTTCCAGAAGTATAAATAGATTGTGACCTATAATTTGAAACTTGTCAGAATATATTAAATGGAACCTGTGAGAGAAAGGGGAGAGCTAGATAAAACACACAGTTCTTCCCTTTTTTGCTACTTTGCTGAGTAGCTCTCTGTGATATTTGTGATACTTAAGACAATCTGACAACCATGGTCAACTTGTAAAATTATGTATAAATGGGCACTCACTTTCAGTCCAGAAAAACACTATATGAAGTGTAAAAATGGAGTGTCAAATCTTTTTATCAATGATACTGAAACATTTTGAAAGCATTAAGATCTCCTTTCATTCCCAGTCAGAAGTGAAGACAAAGGTCACTAAGGAGATCATACTTCCAGGCAAAAGGTCAGGAGATGAACTTTCTTATTGCCATCTACAAACTAACTGTATAGCACTGTAGTAATTTGACTCTCAGTATATTATTCACATAAAGGGAACAAGAGTATGACTTTTGTTCAACAAGTACAGATGTGAGTAAGGCATTTTTTTTATAATTTTCATAGAACTTTAACATTCATAGGACATTAACATTTGTAAATATGCTCAGACAAATGAATGTCACACAAGTGTGTTTCTTAGAAAATAAGAGTGAAAAAGGCAACTTTAAAATACCATTGATGGAAAAAGAGTATCAAATCGTGATGACTTAAGCTACGTACTTTTAAAATAAAGGTTCTGACTTAAAATGACAGAGAACAAAGAGAAGTAATAAATTAAGCACAGCAGGTAGGGCATTTGCCTTGCATGTGGCCGACCAGGGTTCGATTCCTCTGTCCCTCTAGGAAAGCCTAGCAAGCTGCGGAGAGTATCCCACCCACACAGCAGAGCCTGGAGAGCTACACCGGGTGTAATTGATATGCCAGAAACAGTAACAACAAGTCTAATAATGGAGATGTAACTGGTGCCCACTCGAACAAATCCATGAACAACAGAATGTCAGTGCTACAGTGCTACTATTTTTTGGTAGCAAAAACTAAATCTCTAAATTTCATTGAAGAATTAAAATGTGACATTATGACTGAAAATTGTACTTTACTATAATTTGATAGGTTAGATAACTATAAGTATAGATAAAATTGGTAAATATTAATTTGGCTTTTTGTTTTTGTTTTTGGCAAAATGTGTGTTCTTTGTTCCTTTTTAAATGTGTAGAGTTAAGCATGTTTAGAAAGTAAGATGATAGTGCTTATTTTTTTCTTTATTGGAAAATGTGCTACAGATACAGTAAAGTGCATAGAGAATTCTGGCTCTTAACATCAACTTTCATAAAAAAGAAATTCAAATTAAATTTTATCTTACAAAATTGTAAGATAAAATGTGTAATTTGATTTTTTTTCAAAACTAGTTCACAGGCTATGACAGTCTTGTAGATAGATATAGAATACATTTTAACTATAAATGGCATATTTCAATCAGTAGAACGAATAGATAATAATCAAAGATAAAATATAACTGCGCTTTTCATGTGCCTGATTCAGTAATAAATAGTTGGTATTTATTAACTCATTTGTTCTATATTATTCTACAAAAATGGCTAATAATATAGGGAATTATGTTACCCTGTTACCCTGAATTTTCACACAAAGAAATAAGCAGAGATGTTATTTGCCTATGGTACCACACCAGAACCGAAACTGGATAGTGTATGATTCCCAGCATTCTGACAACTTCTAATCTTTCGTAGAGTTTAGCCTAAGAATGCCATAGAAAGTACAATCATTGAAGCCAGCAAGTCTCCTGTCTCTCCTTTCTAAAGTCAATGAAACATTTCTGAGTGTGATAGCTTTGTATCAATACCTAGCTCCCCAGGCATTAGTGCTATAGGTGCTATAAGTCTATTTCTTAGCCATTATAAAAGACATATTTCTTTTTTTCAAATATCACAAGATCACAAGCATCCTGTTGTTCGTCGATTTCCTCGAGCAGGCACCAGTAACGTCTCCTTCGTCCTAGCCCTGAGATTTTAAAAGAGACATTTCAATGCTCTTTCAGGATTAGGAGAATGAGACCCATCATTGTTACTAGTATTTGGCATATTGAGTATGACACGGGAAGTTTGCCAGACTCTGCCGTGTGGGCAGGATACTTTTGGTAACCTGCCAGGTTCTCCAAAGGAAAAAATAAGATAATAAGATGTTGCGCGGCTGCTTTTGTGGCTGCGCATTTCCGGAAGCTGGGTTTTATAGTCTGAGTCTTGGCCGTTGATGGGACCAACCTGGTGCTGGCCGCAGCTGATGGGTATGACGCCTACCTACTGGAAGATGCGGGGTCTGGTTGGAGAAGGACCAGTCCCAATCCGAGTAGGCTTGGAGACCTCAGCCCCGGGACCCACATGCCTGGGTTCCTCTGCCAGTTCTTTCATGCATGAGGCCCGTCCGGACGTATGGAGAGTGGCTCCAGCATGGCCATGGCCAAATATAAAACCCACAATTTGCTAAAGAAATCAAACTCCATAACAAACAAATAGAACCTGACCTTATCAGGAATCCAATGAATTTGGTATGGCACACCCAAGACAGAGTCTTGAAAATATTTGATGAAGCCTATTATAAAATCCTCCAGAGGATTGTTTATTCCCATCAGCTAACAAGTTATCTTCTGTATCATAGCACAGTTTTAAGTTAAATGATACCACCCTAAATATGAATGTTTCTGTTTGTCCCAAAGAAATACTTCAAAAGAAAGAAAAGAACTTTTTTGAAAATGATTCTGCCTGAATCTAAATGAGGTGAGGCATATGATAGCTAGGGGATAGCTTGGTCAACTATGTGATAGATCTAGTTTCCAAATATCTGTAGATGGGATGAAAGCAAGCTATCACTTCTTTCAGCTGCAATAAGGAATTTTCAAATGTCATATCACATTATGTCTCTTTCTTTTCATTGGTTACCATTTTTCTTCCCTTCCCACTTTTAAGTTTTTAATATAAAATAAATAAAAATGATGCATAAAATATCTATAGTGTTTATTTTATAGTGTTTAGATCCTCAATAAGAAAGTTTTTTTAAAAATTTTAGTGCATTCATTTTCTCCTGTACCTTCTGTACTATTTCACATTTATAACATGGCCGACCCGAGTTCGATTCCTCCGCCCCTCTCAGAGAGCCCGGCAAGCTACCGAGAGTATTGGATATGCCAGACACAGTAACAACAAAGTCTCCAATGGAGACGTTACTGGGCCCGCTTGAGCAAATCGATGATCAACGGGAGGGCCTTTACCTTTACCTTACCTTTACCATGAATTCACAGTTCTCTGTATACGTATGATCTATTTCTTTGTAAGCCATGAACTGATTCTTGCTGATGAGGCATAATTACATTATCCCCAGGTTTTTGCTTTTCTTTGCCAGTGATTTTCTATGCTTTACATTTTCTACATCTATTTATTCTCTTGTATGTGTCTTTTTTTATTTTTCATCCATTAATGTTTCATTAGAAAATGTTATCTGTAAGCAATAACCAGAAAATTCACTAACCCTACTGATATTTTTAGCAAAATAGTTTAAAAGTCAATTTATTGCCAATGGAAAATGTGAGGTCAATGTACTTTTAACAACTATAAATTTACCTTTCTTCCTATTTATTAATGGGCATTTCTTTAACGTCAAACCAATACCCTAGATGAGTAAGGTTTAAAGCAATGCTACTGCGCATTAAAAATGTATGTAACTTTCTTCATTGAGCAGCAACAGCTTCTAGCATTTTTCCTGGGTAGAATCCTTTTAAGTGAAAAGTAAAAAATATATAGATCCTCTATTCATTCTATAATAAGTGCATGTGAATTTTATTTGGAGACATTTTATTTACTAAGCACGCTTTTCCAAAAATAAATTGAAAGTAGAATCACATTTCAGAGGATGTGTGGCAACAGAAGATTTATATCACTTTCACCCTTCAAATCTTACTAAGCTTGGAACTTCTGATTTTTCTCTGACCATTCTAATTGTGTTTCATGCTTACAGAGAGGAAATGATTGAATGTGCTCTAATGCCACTTGGTGACATTTTTTCTGAGTTCTAGTTTATTGATATCTATAACTGATTTTTTCCCTTGTCCTCTTTCATGTTCTTTATACTTGTACAACTTCTAAACTTGATACAGTCCCTATTTAAAATAGCCATTATCTTTGTTTTGCTTTTCTACAACTACTGCTAACCTCCTTCTTCACTCTATTCCTTGAGAGCCTAAACAGTTAGAGAGATTCATTCTTGATATAAGGAGTATTTTGTTCAAAATAAAGGATACCTCGCTTTTCATGGGAATGTTAGCTTCCAGAGAGCAATTAAAGAAAATTAACTGAAGGTGATATGTCATATTTGCTATTGTTAATATCAAGCTTCTAAATCACTTTACTAGACTACACAAAACAATTTGGTATGATAAATAAAAATATCAAAGTGAAAGGAAATAGGACTTTGTAAAGTTTGATAGTCCAAAAGCAGGATGTGTACTTAACTCAATAAAATCAATAAAATAACGAATCTTGTTAAATATGGCATACCCACTAGAAACTTGCAATATTTATAGTAAGTCTAAATGCATGCTTATTTCATATTTAGCAGTAAGTTGTACAGAATGATTGAACACTAGAAAACATGATTGTCTCCACTTTGTGTTCTATAGGCCAATGTATTACACATTACTTCATATTGCAAGGTGGTAGGGCATTTGCCTTGCAAACGCCGCCCGGGCGAGCAGGGTTCAATTCCTTTGCCCCTCTCAGAGAGCCCGGCAAGCTACCGAGAGTATCTCGTCCACACGCAAAGCCTGGCAAGCTACCCGTGACATACTCATGATGCCAAACAGAGTAACAACAAGTCTCACAATGGAGACTTTACTGGACCCACTCGAGCAACGATCAACGGGAGGACAGTGCTACAGTGCTACTACATACCACTGAAGGAGAAATAATTGGGAAAACAAAATGGAAGAGAAAAGACACATGCAAAGACTAACATAGGCAATTTAGCATAAAATAATTATTCACAAAGTAGGGACTTACATTTTACTCGATACAATTTGAAGCTATTTTCTAATCTTTATTTTATTAAAAAAATGGAAAAATTCAGACCCAAAGGCTCATCTTGCTGCTGAAAATCATGTTACAGGCAAATCACACTGCTGAGTAAAGTCACAGGCTGAGTCACTGACACACCTGTGTTAGAATCTTGCCGCTTTCTTCTTTCTTCTTCCTCCTCTTCTTCCTCCTCCTCCTCCTCCTCCTCCTCTTCCTCCTTCTCCTCCTCTTCCTCCTCCTCCTCCTCTTCCTCCTTCTCCTCCTCTTCCTCCTCCTCCTCCTCTTCCTCCTCCTCCTCCTCCTCCTCTTCCTCCTTCTCCTCCTCTTCCTCCTCCTCCTCCTCTTCCTCCTCCTCCTCCTCCTCCTCTTCCTCCTCTTCCTCCTCCTCCTCCTCCTCCTCTTCCTCCTTCTCCTCCTCTTCCTCCTCCTCCTCCTCTTCCTCCTCCTCCTCCTCCTCCTCCTCCTCTTCCTCCTTCTCCTCCTCTTCCTCCTCCTCCTCCTCTTCCTCCTCCTCCTCCTCTTCCTCCTCCTCCTCCTCTTCCTCCTCCTCCTCCTCCTCTTCCTCCTCCTCCTCCTTTTCCTCCTCCTCCTCCTCCTCCTCCTTCTTCTTCTTTCTTTTGTCACACCTGACAATACGGAGGGGTTATTCCTGGCTCATGCACTCAAGAATTACTCCTGGCGGTGCTTGGGGGACCATATGAGATGCTGAGAATCGAACTCGGGTTGGCTGCATGCAAAGCAAAGCAAACACTCTCCCCGCTGTGCTATTGCTCCATCCCGAATCTTGCCTTCTTGATCTTTTATTTCATGAGGGTTCTATAAAATAAACCATTGCAATCAAATCATTATTTCCATGTTATTCCTTTTTATTTTCTCCAATAGGAAGACCCACTTGCAGTTGTGCACTGGGATTTACTGGACCAAAGTGTGATAAGACAGTCTGTGAAGATTTTTGTCAGAATGGAGGGACCTGTAGTGTGACTCCTGGGAACCAGCCACATTGCCACTGTCAGGCTGAACACACGGGAGACAGATGCCAGTACTGTAAGTGAAAGCCAGACTAAAGATAGTCTGCTTGCATACGTTATTGTTGACATTGAATAGTCTTGTTAACCTGCATGTTCCCTCCATTTCAGTCCCTCTCCTTGTCTTTTTCAAGTCTATTCTCTCTTAAACTCCGGCCTTAATTATACCTAAAAAAATTGTTTATCATTCCATTAAAGGTTCAGTTTCTTTAGTTTCTTTTCTACCCAGATTAAATTCCACATTCTTTTATGATAATAACATCATGACTTTGCATCCATAACCTTAGTTTAATTCATGTATCCATTTTGCCTGAACTGGCACCTGTTGATGAATTGAATTGAGGAAATACATGCACAATCATTTTGAAATGTTATCACTAATTTTATATGGGTACTAGCTATAACTTCAGCTTTATTTTGCTAGTTCACATATCCTTTATCCTTAAATCACTAATGCCTGACATCAAGTTTTTATTTGAGAAATGTGTGTCCCTTTTCATTGATAAAACAGAAGTTATCTAAAGAGAACTCTTATAAGTTCTTGATATATGTTTACTCAAGGAATGCATATTCTTTCTTCATGTATTATGTCTTCCCTTTTTTTAAACAAACAAACAAACAAACAAACCGGAAATGCCATGTCTTACCGAATGTCATACTACCAACTTACCCCTGCTTAATAACTCATAAACTTTTATGACCAGTTATTCTTTGTGCTGCTTTCTAGAAAAACATTTCCTTGTTTCTATGTTCCTTTCTAGTTTGCACTTTATTTCTATGATCATTTGGAAGAAGGGGGTCTTTGGATCCCTCATGATGATATTTGGAGTTCAGTTTATAGGGTTCATTGATGACATGTTGCTTGGGTAGAGCAGTACTGGGTGCCACCAGGATACCACAAGGCAGAATTCTAAGTACCAGGTACCTAGTATCAAACCCAGTACCTTACCTGTGCACAGAATTCACTCCAGTTATTTGATCCCTGGCAACTCCCTTTTCATATCTGAAAGTTGGCGTTTTTCTAATGGATTGTTATCTTCTACAGGTTTCTAATTTTTCTTTTTTAATACTCTGTCAGATTTTTATCTTTACTATTGTGCTTAATTCTTTTACCAAAAATATTTATTATGTTTTGTTTATGCTGTTATAAATACTACCTCCTAAATTCCAGGTTTTTTACATATGTAACACCTTTTACAGCTTTATTTGGCTCAGTTAATTGAATTACTCTATTTTTTTCTGCATCGCCTCAAAAAGGAAACTTTAATTGAGAGGTCTAAATACATAGGAGTCATCATTGACTGCTCTCTTTTGTTTAATTCTCACCTTCACTATAACATTTTGTTTTGTATTATTTTGGTTTGGTTTGATTTCATTGGTATGGGTTGGTTTGGTTTGGGACCATTCCCAGTGGTGCTCAAATTCTGCTTCCAGTTTGGTTACAAGATTTATACCTAGACATGCAACTTCAGGTCTAATAGCCTTAAAAACCTAACCGAGGATACATCAATATTATTGTTTGAGAACATTGTTTGATAACAGTACTGTGTTTAGTATTGCTTTAGGAAGTGCAACATAGAATCAATTTATATGAACAGACATTTAGGTGAAAAAAAAGTTTTAATGTTACTATTAAAAGTGTTTACTTCTGATATAATAGCAAGGAACCAATTCTGCTGCAACAAAGAAATAGATTCAATTTCTAAAGGGGGCTTTCTTATTGTGCATTTTATTAATATCGATTGGTCTCTTCTAGATGGATAGATACTGCTATACTAAGACATTCTGCATTGTTTACCCAATTGCTCCTTAGAATAAGTCAATGGAGTTTGTCTCAGAAATGCAACACAGTTATGTATATTTATCCCCACTCATACCATGCTCACATCTTCATCACTCTTTCGCTTAAGATAGCACAGTATTCATCACGACTTCCATCATTTCACTCATCTGTTTGTTTTCCCTAGTCAAGAACCAACAATGTCACAAACCTGGATGATCTCCATTAGGGATAATATCAATTACTTGTCCATATCAGATGTAGACCTACATCACTACCCAAACTATTTTTATATTCTTGCCATTAGTCTAATAAAACCATATGAATTACATTTTTGCCAGGTCAAAATCCCTGGTAATATTACTTTCTCTTGCTCTCATCTTTATCTGAAATTTTACTTTAACGGGTTCTTGCTTACGGTCATCTCTTTCTGCCAATCTATTTTGTGTCTGTCCAGCTTAAGTGCTATTTTATTTTTAAAAGAGTTCACATATGCCCTTAATTAATATGATTGTCTTCTGTTCTAAATTTTCAAGTTACTAACTTTACCTCTTTCTAATTCTGCCACTTTTAACCAACATTATCATTAATTATGTGAATTATTTCTACTGATTTCAATAGCCTCTTCTCTGAGGTTATACCCAACAATGCAAACTAAACAAAGAGCAAACAAGTAATAGGTCATATACACATATGCTTACATATATATTATACACACATATATTTTCAAGTTGTTTTAGCTAATACGCACATGTGTTGGCAATATATGTTTTTGTGTGGGTTAGCAAAAGCAATAAATTTCATGTGAAAAAAATACATGCTCGAGTAAAGTAAAGGCCCTCCCGTTGATCATTGATTTGCTCGAGCGGGCCCAGTAACGTCTCCATTGGAGACTTTGTTGTTACTGTGTTTGGCATATCGAATACGTCACTGGTTCCAAGTGGCTCCATTATCATAAAACACCAGTCTGTCTTTTTATGTTTTCATTACTTTTCCTTGTTATCAATTTTAAGACAAAGCATCAGTATTCCTGAACTTGTACAACTATGTTATAAAGATACTAAGTTGCCATCACTATAGTCCTGTTGATTCTTAAAAAGAACAAATTCATTTAACGTACACTTTAATTGTCACCTTAATAGAATCACAGTCTGAGGTAACTTGACGTCTTATAAAACTATGCATTATAGTTTTATTATCACTATTAGCAGTCATAGCACTTCCTACCTTTCACTTCAAAGCACTTATTATAATTAACCAATTAATCCTTAGACAGAGGTTAAATAACTTGCTCAAGGTCCCAGAGTGGTAACATTATAGTCGAAATTGGACCCCAGGAGTTGTTGATCAAGATGTCAACAAACATTCATACAGTATGGATATGTTGTTTCTTGGCAGCAAAAGAAGTCTGTGGACAGTGTCATTAAAATGATAAATCCACAAGCTGACAAAAGCATAATAAATTTAGTATCTATTAGATGAGAGTCTGCAAGGTTCAATGGAGCTGGTGTACTGTCAGAATTGTATCTTGCATATATAAAATCTTCTCTCTACAAATGAAGGAATGACAGAATGGTTCATTACAGTGCCTAATTAAAGGTCCATTAGTGGGAGGTAAAACATCAGTTCTTAGTTGTGCTGAGTAAAAACATTTCACAACTCTAATGGCAACATAAAATCCGGAGGTCTGAAATGCAAATTAATTTTACCAGCAGCAGCCCAGGGGAGGAGACAGATAAATAATGGTAAAAGCAAAATGAAGCATTCTTTAAGTGACTTATTTAGGAACCAAGAAGGTTCCATTTCATAATGTTCTATAGCAACAATTCCTGGAATAAATTTTGAGAAGAATAATAAGGATGGTGTCTTTCATTGAAACTTAGATGATGCGTATTAGATCAACAATATCTGAGTATATTTATAATGAATATAAATATATTATACACAGCGGGTAGGGTGTTTGCCTTGCATGCAGCCAACATGGCCGACCCGAGTTCGATTCCTCCGCCCCTCTCGGAGAGCCTGGCAAGCTACCAAGAGTATCTCGCCCGCACGGCAGAGCCTGGCAAGCTCCCCGTGATGTATTCGATATGCCAGACACAGTAACAACAAAGTCTCCAATAGAGACGTTACGGGGCCCGCTCGAGCAAATCGACGATCAACGGGAGGGCCTTTACCTTTACCTTTATTATATATATATATATTTTTATATACATTTCACCAATAGGGTGAAAGGACCAATGAGGACAGCTTCACTTGTGTCTAACAGCAACGCATTTAAATCATATTGTGATCTATTTGTACTCTAATATATAATTGTATAAGTCCTCTAGTAATTTACTTGAAAAATCATTATAACTTAAATTAGGATTCAGTTCATTGGAAACACACCTATAAGGGCTTTTTTCCCCTCTAGCTCCAATAAACACAAAAATTTAATAGTATTTATGTTTATAAAATTTGGAGTGTTTAACAGTGCTACAAATATATCATTTATTGGAACTGGTCTTAGAGCCTGAGTCTCTCAGAGTAAATGATAGAATTTATGAACTGTTGGTGTGTTTCTATCACATCTAATGACATGAGGGAATTATTTTTTTAACATTTTTCTCAGTGCAATTTTAATCTATTAGTCAGTATCTCGCCTGCACGGCAGAGCCTGGCAAGCCACCTGTGATGTGTTCGATATGCCAAACACAGTAACAACAAAATCTCCAATGGAGACGTTACTGGGCCCGCTCGAGCAAATCGATGAACAACGGGAGGGCCTTTACCTTTACCTTTTAGTCAATAACTCAAAGAAGACATTTTGTGTTCATAAGTCACTATTTTACACTTTGAGGAAATACTGAGCTGGAGCAAAAGCATAGGGGATAGGGCATTTGCCTTGCATGCTGTCGACCTGGGTTCAAGTCCTTCGTCCCTCTCAGAGAGTCTGGCAAACTACCAAGAGTATTCTGCCGACATGGCAGAACCTGGCAAATTCCCTGTGGCATATTCGATATGCTAAAAACAATAACAACAAGTCTCACAATGGAGATGTTACTGGTGCATGCTCAATCAAATCAATGAACAATGGGAGGACAGTGCTAGTGCTACAGAGGAAATACTGACATCAGAGCTAATTCCAGTTCTCAGAAACCTAACAATCCTAATGTATGATTCTGAGACAAAGCTTTTTCAGAAAAATTTAATGACATGCATAGACTACAAGAGAATGCAAAAGTCAACCTATAGTGTAAAAAACTATAAAAACATGCTGAAGGTTGCGTGTTCACGGGCTCCCTGGACAGCTCTGTCTTACCTCCCGCATTCGGTGCCCTAGAGCCGCTGTGTGTGGCCTGGATGAGGACTGCTGTCCTGATCAAGGGCAGACAAAGAAAGAAGTAGGAGCCAGGCTGGTTGGTCTTAGTTGCAGTTTATGCCAATCCTCTCTTCATTCACTCCTGTCTCACCTCTGCCTCTCTCTCCAACTTCCTTGCCTCCTACTCCCTTGCAGTCTGGGCTGACACTGCACTCAGTCAGGTAGCAAAATCAACATAAGAAAGTCCTTCCTAAGGGCCCACCTAAAAGGTATTCTAAAGCCCTTCCTGACTGCCCCAGGGCAAAATACCTCCAAAGGTGTTTTTCTTTTTTCCTCAGTCCAATAACCCTTTTCCAACATTTCAATACTAGTTATTTTTGTATGGATACAGTAAGAGATAACATTGAGGCTTGTAGGGCAGCTCTCCTGGGAATATCTTGCCACAGACTCAGACAATAGAGCTCAGGTCAGATTAATCATTTTTAACCTTTGCAGTGTCCAAATCTAGTTATTACTTTTTGGATCATGACAGCATTTGTCCATGAACAAGCTCTTAACTTATAGTTAAGCATTACGGTGCTTTGGCCAGGCCCATCTCGATGCCAGGGTAGCACATAGCTTATCACTTGCCCTGGTTCCATCCAGTCCCTTGTCAGGACCCTTCTTTTAGGGGTGCTAGGAAGTAAAGGCAGCTGAGGCTTAGGTGAGAGAACAGATGCCCAGGAGGGAAATATCACTGAGAGTCACATTACAAAAGCATATCTTCTTGTGTCCATACAAAAAGGACATTGCTCTGAATAAACTATGCAAAGGATTTAGGGAGAAGAGAAAAACAATATTTACAAGTCAACAGAGCACAAAGAAAGAAGTTACAAATAAGCACAGAGGAATGAGAGCACTGTGATGGGAGTAACCCAATAAACCTAAACTACCTGAGGCTATGCAGGAAGGACAGAACAGTGTTATCCTACACTATAGGAAAAGTTTTACAAAGCAATCAACAACTGAATTGAAACTGGGTAAAATAAGTGTCCAAGCAGGTGAAAATAAGAAACTCTTCTTGGGATTAGAGAAATTGTACAGCAGGTAGAATACTTACCTTGCACTCCACCTTCCAGTGTTCAAGCCCCCACACTATATGCTCCAACACCTTTAGGTGACCCTACATAGTGAAGCATGAGAGCAAAGCCAGGAGTAAGGCCTGAGCACCACCAGTTGTGGCCTAAAGACAAAATTACAAAAAGAATTAATAGATCTTTAAAGCTGCGGAAAGAAAACCTTTAAAAATTACATTTTCTGTTTTTATTTGACTTCTCTAGAGAGTACTGACAAGGAAAATACATTCACTGAACATATATAATGCCTTTGTCACAGAGATGTGTGTTGCTACATAAGATTTTTTCTTACGTATGAATACATTATTTTAACAAATGCCTGTACACTTCTGAAGTACTATATTATAAGCTCTGTTCAACAAATGCCAGCAAGTATATTTTAGCCACTTCCCTAAATTGCCATCCTTAATATAAAACATAGTAGCTACAATTTGTTGTCTGTGGATCTGATTTCAAAACTGGGTCATTTGGGTATATACTCTACTATTTTTCTGTTTGCCTTGCAGTCGGTCAACCTGGGTCCTATACCTAGAACTGCATGCATACTGACCCCCAAGCACTACCAAAAGTGATTGCTGAGCACAGATCCACGAGTAATCCCTGAGTATTGTCAGATGTGGACCCCCAAAAAACAAAACCAACCAACCAACCACCACCAACAAAAAAATTTGGCTCTTTCTGGTGTATTTTGCCATCATTTAATGTCCTGTTGTGTATGTTTAGACTCATGACAAAAATACACAAACTAAATGGCACACTGGATTCATCCAGTCTACAAATTTCTACTCCTGAATTTAAAGGCATTAATGGGAATTTTAAGCTTGAGCTAATTAAGTTTATAGAACAGACAAGCATAAAAAAACCACACTAATATATTTTAATAATGACTAGGGAGATAGAACAGAATATTTTCAGTTATTCCCATTAGCTAAAACTGAGTTGAGACCAGCAAAAGGATCTTCACTTAAGATCTTGGCATTATATAGAAACCAATATGTTTATTGTTAGGGCTGGAGCAATAGCACAGCGGTAGGGCGTTTGCCTTGCACGCAGCCAACATGGCCAACCCGAGTTCGATTCCTCTGCCCCTCTTGGAGAGCCCCGGCAAGCTACCGAGAGTATCTCCCCTGCACGGCAGAGCCTGGCAAGCTCCCCATGACGAATTCAATATGCCAAACACAGTAACAACAAAATCTCCAATGGAGACGTTACTGGGCCTGCTCCAGCAAATCGATGATCAACGGGAGGGCCTTTACTTTTACTTTTACTTATGATTATTGTTAGTGGTTTTAGGATACGCTGGGAAATGCTCTAGTTCTATATTTGGCGGTCAGTCCTGATTACCCTCTGTTGACCATGTATCAGTGGTGATTGAACCAGACAGGTGCTCAGTGCATTGAGCATTTTGGTCCCCATACTTTTATAATGATTCCAGGTGTACTCATACCTAGAGCAGCAGAACATTTTGAAGCCATGATTTCTGAGTATCCCTCAATTGTTTTACCCTTGGAGAGAAGATATAAGACCTTCATTCATGTCTGTATCATCTTTTACCAGAAATACTATAACACATTCTGTGTTCTCTTTTTCCAAACTTGGAAATTTGTTCATTTTCACAAAGTGACTCTTCTCTAATTATTCATATACTAATATGTATATATATATATGTGTGTGTGTTTGCTAGCATATATGATATTATATATACTATATATTATGATATAGTAGTATATTTTCTATGTATATTATACCGGGCTCCTTAATGTCTTATGCATCTCTCTAACTCCCACACTTCATTTTTCTTGACTTAGTCCTAGGACATACAGCATTTCTCTTTAACATTTCTCATGCTGTATTAATATCATTCATGCGCTTGACTCTCTGCCCATTAGTACATAAACTCACCCATTGTGTTTTCATACATTTACAAAAGCAGTGCCTCTGATATTTGATGTGTGGATAAATGTAAATAAGGAAGAACCCTATTTTCATACTTCTCCACCTGTATCTTTTCCCCAGCTCTGCCAAGATTCTGCTCAAAAGTATGGACCAGAATTCTGGAACTGTTTTACCTAACAACTTATTAATAATAATGTCTATGAGAAGTTCTTGGTTTTCAATTAACAAAAATAGTGTGCTCTAGGTGATTTAAAGAAAATTGTCAGAGTAATAAAAATATTGTTGAAGACAATTTTGATCTAATAGTAAATACAAAATTACAAAGAGCAGATTGTTGCTTCATTATTGTGCCTTTATTTAAAAAATGAAAAATCAATAACAAGGGAAAACTTTAATGAAATATATGATTATATAATAAGCTTCTATTGAAAAGGAATTTGTAACACAGTCAATATATCTGAGTCAACACAACATTTCAGTATACATGAGTCAAATTATTTTTACCATTATATGCTTAACTTATAAGATTCATTGTTCTAGATATTGGGGCACTGCATCAAAATAAAATTCCATGACAAAATATGCTGTATGTATTTTTTGTAAATAAAATTCCCAAATGCAATATCTTTTCAATTAAAAAACGTGACAAAGCTGGAAACTATAAGTTTACTCAAAAAAAGAATAAATATGAGATCAGAAATGACATTTAAATAAAATGTTTAAAAGCATAACTTATTAATTACATATATTAATAAGTTTATATTCCAAAAACAGATCTATAAAGTTAACTATGATTAAGCTTTTTATCTGTGTCATGTAACCTACACTCAAAATTTTAGTAATTACATTGAAGATTCTCAGTATTACAAAAACAAGCAAAATGTAATAATGCTTGATTAATCTTGTTGTTTCCATAGCAACAGATTTTTTTCCCTGTAACTTCATTTGATTTTGAGACAACTTTAATCTCGCATTACTTTTGAAACAGCATCATTCATTTAAGGTGCTTAGCTTACATGGTCTAATGTTTTATTTATGTGCCACATTAACATTATAAGCAGACATTTATTGTTTTAATTCAATTTTTAAAAAATAAAGAAAAAAACAGGAATCCAGGAATGAGGGTTCAAGTTAAATATGTGATGACTTGGGCTTGTTTCTCACACTGCATACTCCTCTCTGCAGCATAAATTTAGGGTGCAGTATTCCCTGAACCCCAAACTAAAAAAAAATAAATGTTCATACAATGTAATATGGGGCTAGAACGATAGCACAGTGGGTAAGGCGTTTGCCTTGCACGTGGCTGACCCAGGTTGGATTCCTCTGCCCTCTCTCAGAGAGCCTGGCAAGCTACCAAGAGTATCTCGCCAGCACAGCAACCTCCCCAGGATGTATTTGATATGCCAAAAACAGTAACAACAAGTCTCACAGTGGAGATGTTACTGGTGCCTGATCAAACAAATCAATGAACAATGGGAGGACAGTGCTACAGTGCTACAGTGTATTATGAAGACAATTAAATTACCTTTTAAATTAAGTAAAGGAAGAAAATAGCCTGCCATGGACCTGAAAGATCGCATATGAGTTGACAATTTTAATCTAATTTTAAAAAAAACTAAATAGTAAATACAAAGTCAATTTTTTGTAAAGAAAGTTATTGCTTCAATATTATACCTTTATTTAAAGGAAATGAAAAGAATGATATCAAGGGAAAATACTTGATAGAATATATATCTCATCTAACACCAGTGTAAAAGGAATTTGTTCAAATGTAAATCAGTTACTTTAAGTCACAATGTTTTATGTAATATTTAAAATGTGAGCTGACATGTTTTGAAAACATATGCTGAGTCTAAAGTCTCTGAGTTCTACAACTGTAGCACTGTCCTCCTGTTGTTCATTGATTTCCTTGAGCGGGCCCAGTAACATCTCCATTGTGAGACTTGAGTTCTACAACTAGAAGAAAATAAAATAAAATTTATCACTTGCATCACTTGTATCACTTGTCATCCCATTGCTCATCGATTTGCTTGAGTGGGCACCAGTATTGTCTCCTCTTGTCCCTGTCTCGTGTTAGTGTAGCCCAGTGTCCTCTGCTCGCTCCAGGAACACAAAGAACATCTAAACATTCATTCAGGGTCTTGACAAAGAAGTCCAACCATCTTGTAGGTGGGTGGCCAGGCATTCTTTTGACGTCCTGTGGAATCCAGTCGGTAATCCAGTCCTGTGGAATCCTGTGGCTCTAGTCCAGCGGTAGTCTCCAAATCTCATTACGTGTCCAGCCCACCTGATTTGCAATGGCTTGTCAAACGAGGCAGTGGCCCTGAACCTCCATTGTCGATGGAAGTCAAAACTCCGGATTCCTTCTCTCACTTGAGTGAAGCATGATACTCCAAGCATAGCTCTTCCAGTTCCAATTTGGGAGACCCAAGTAGTGTTTTCATCCTGTTTTCGTATGAGCGGGATACTCTCAGTAGCTTGCTGAGCTTTCCAAGAGGGACAAAAGCTTTTTGGGTGGCCCCTAAATGCCCTTACAGGTGCTCCCAGTCCACCAAATGCAAGCTTTGGTTGACTGGTATGTTATAATGATTTGCATGCTGA
Source organism: Sorex fumeus (assembly GCF_029834395.1). Lineage (NCBI taxonomy): Eukaryota > Metazoa > Chordata > Mammalia > Eulipotyphla > Soricidae > Sorex > Sorex fumeus. Next base: position 25,800,351 of record NW_026606092.1, read on the forward strand.
AAAACACGCACTTGCTTGTGTTTCAGGGCAGCACCTATTGATTGGTTCACTCTTCGCTGTTTGGCACCTTTGCCAGCCTCCCCCGCCCCCCGCCACGACGAGGTGGTGAACCATTGAGGGGAAACAGTAGCAGTAATTAAAATTTATATCTTTTATAAATATCAAACAATAAAAATACCAAATAAAATATTTGTTTAAATATTAAAGATTCAACAATACAAATGAGTATTACTATTGTGTATGTAAGTCATAGACCATCATTTGGTAGCTCATATATTGCCAGTTAAAAGCCATGCTTACTATTAATATTAAGAAAATGGCAAGTGACTAAATATGCCATCATCGGATCTTAAGGTTAAAAGAAAATTCTTAAATCTTAGAGAATGCTTTTGAGTATAGCATGCAAAAGGTCAAATAAAAAAATAACACATTATAGTCATTTTCTGGGTATGCAACCCTAGAAATAAAATAACTTTGATTTCTGCTTAAATCAAAGAAGTATGTTCCTAATTATATTCATTCAATCTCATTCTCGAAAATGCAAAAATATAATTATCTAAATTTAAATGAATTTATGTATTATAATGCATTATTTTAAAGCAAATAAAGTAGCAGTAAAATAAGCAATGCAAATGAAAAGATTAAGCTTAATAGTTTCTCCCAATGTTTGCTTCCTTATGGAAAAATGAACCGTAAGAAAAATAACTTATTGGTTGCTCTCAAAAAACAGATAATCTTATAGACAGCACTTTATCAAAACCAGGAAGTAACACCTTTATTATAAAACAGATAAGTTCAAAGTCAAGTCCCTGCATTTGAATTTTCCAATCAGTCTAATTACTCACTATCTTTAAATCCATAATACACATATAATCTAGTTTTTAATTTGACAAATATAATTATCACCCTAATTTTTGAGAACTGAGACAATCTACATTATGATGATCTGAGGGCAAAACTTCTTTAAAAATAATTAATATGTGCTATAAATGCAGTGACATAAACAAATGCTGTACTTGTTACAATATAATATCCTTTTATTTATTTTTTTCTGCTTTTGGTTTTTTGCTTTTTTGATCACATCAGGAGATGCTCAGTGGATACTGCTGGATCTGCACTCAGGAATTAACTCCTGTCATGTACGGGGAACAATATGGGATATCTGGGATTGAACCAGGTTGGCTTCGTGCAAGGCAAACGTCCTACAAGTTGTACCATCACTCTGGCCCTGTAATAAGCTTCTAAATTACTACTCAGGTTTAACCTGAGACCAAAACCACAGATTTTTCCAATGTATATTTCAGACCAGAAATAAGAGGAAATAAGTCAAAAATTGTAACTACAAATTTTAAAATTAATTTGAACGTAGTATAGTCTTCTGATCTGCTTACAGATTTGAGTGCCTCTAATTTTACTTCTGTTTCTTCTTCTTTTTTTTTTGGCGGGGGGTGGGGTCACAAAAGAGACCCCATAGATTGCTCAATTTCTCAAGTCTGTTTCTATGTTCAGGGATCACACCTGATGGTACTTGAGACACCATATATGGTGCCAGGGATCAAACTTGGGTTGACCACAATCAAGGCAAGCATGGCCTCTCTTTTATAATGTACAGTTTAGGCAACATGATAATATATCATTTTAATATATCATTTTAATATTGGAGATACATTTAATTGTATAGAGTATAATTTCCAAGGACCAGAGTAAAACACTAGGTTGGAAGTTTTCCTTGCATGAGGCTGACCCAGGTTTGATCCCTGGCACCCCATATGGTCTACTAAGCACCACCAGAGGTAATTCTTGCATGCAGGTCCAGGAGTAATCCCTGAACACTGATGAGCGGGGTCCTCAAAACAAACAATTTTGAAATTTTCAATTCAGAATGAAGGTCTATATTCAATGGTAAGAAGACAAGTATAGCACACAACTGAAAAAAGAAATTGTTACTTGAGGGTCAGAGATAACAGTGCAAGGTGAAAGGCACTCTCCTTGCACACAGCCAACTTAGATTCAATCCCCAGCACCAGAAATATTCCCTGGATCCCCACCAGGACTAATTCCTAAGCACAGAACCTGGAGTAAACTCTGAGCACTGCCAGGTGTAGCCCCAAAACATAAGCAAACAAAATTGTTACTCGAAGACAAATTTGTTACTGTCCACACACAGGTTAAGCTATTTCTACAAAATGAAACTTTGAAAGCTGAAGAGTTTTACCTAATTTATAAAATTCCCAGAAGTTAGCATGTCACACAGTCCATTAATAAAGCCAACTATCACGTATCCAGCATTGACTTTGTATTTCATCCAGACACAAGGTAACTGAGGGCTATTTTAGGGGACTCTGTCATCTGACTTTGCTTCTCATTTTAATTTTTTCTTTCACAACATCCTGTTCAGAACTGAAAACACACTTATGTCTGTTAAATTTTGTTTTGTTTTGTTTTGTTTTACTTTTTGGGTCACACCCAGCGATGCTCAGGGGTTATTCCTGGCTCTGTACTCAGGAATTACTTCTGGCGGTGCTTGGGGGACCATATGGGGTGCCGGGGATTGAACCCAGGTCGGCCGCGTGCAAGGCAAACACCCTACCCGCTGTGCTATCACTCTGGCCCTGTCTGGTAAATTTTACTTGTTTTTTTGGAATGAATAAAACTAGTCTCAATGGATCCCATATGAACTGTACATTTATAATTGTCTTGAGCTTTTAAAACTAAAACATCCCTGGCATTGTTTTTGCTTTATGTCTTCTTAAGTGCCCTATTTTCCAAGAGGTTATGCTCTTTACTAACTCAACAAATACTAATAGAATATATAATATGTGACAGCCACTGAGGCTTAGAATTCAGTCATGAATAAATCAAAAATAACTGCTCTCATAATAGACCTTAGTATTTATAGCTAGAGTTAAATGCCAACTGATGAGATCTGAAATGATGCACAGGTACTTTTTCAGAGCTAATTTCTGAAGAAAGAAAATGGTTAGGGTCTACAAAAATAAAAGCACATTAGTTACTGTTTCATAAAGATTTTTATAATATCTTTTGGACACAGTACATACAAGTGAGATGGAAATTATATACTGAAACAACTGAATCTTTGTTTTAAAAGATATTATTGGTATATAAGTGTATCCTCATTATTTGATTAACTATACCAACTGAATGTTAAGGGTTGATATTTAATGCTACTAATAAAAAAATCAAAGTGATATTATAAACCTTTAAATTATTATTAAAGTCTTACTAGATTTGAAAGCTGATTTTCTATCTTTATAACTTGTTTTATTCCTACATGTACAACCCAAAGAAAATTTGCACTTTGATGAGTGAAACTCTTTGGTAGTTTGTGACAATTACTCTGCATACATGGCCTACCTGGATTTAGTGTTTGTCTACTTTATTAAACTCAGCTCTAAAATTAAACAATGTGTTCAAGAATTTTGTCTGATTATTGAAATGCCTTATGCCTATAGGTCATTTGAGAAATATAAAAACTTAAATATTATATTTCTGAAATGTATTTTTCTGTTTCCTTATATAATCATCAATGATAATAGAACGGCCATTAAATTTATACAAGCTAGCTTGTCTCTTTTATTTTTAGCCATGCTAAAAGTAAGATTAACTGTATGGGGTTGGAGTGACTGCACAGTAAATGTGACACTTGCTCTACCCACAGCCTGTCACTGTCCCTGTCACTGTCCTCCCGTTGTTCATCGATTTGCTCGAGCGGGCCCAGTACCGTGTCCATTGGAGACTTTGTTGTTACTGTGTTTGGCATATCGAATACGTCACGGGGAGCTTGCCAGGCTCTGCCGTGCGGGCGAGATACTCTCGGTAGCTTGCCGGTCTCTCTGAGAGGGGCGGAGGAATCGAACTCCGGTCGGCCATGTTGGCTGCGTGCAAGGCAAACGCCCTACTGCTGTGCTATCACCTAGCACCCTATATGGTGCCCTAGGCACAACCAGGAGTGATCCCTGAGCACAAAATCAGGAGTAATTCTTAAGTACCGTAGATGTAGGACAACTGAAAAACAATCAAATACAAACGACAAACACTTGACTGTATGAATGAAAGGCGACAATAACATATTAAAACATATTTAAGAATCCCAGAACCTTTCTAGAATAATTTTTAAATGTCATCCTAAATTAGATGTCAGTGAAGGATTACTATTCAAGTATGTTTTAATTTTGAATTTTTAGTTATTTTGGATTATAAGGTGTGACCCAAGTCTGATCAGTTGGATAGTTAGATGTTGGAATTAAGTAAAGGAATACAATACAGTTGACCAAAAAGTATCAGTGGCTCGAGAAGCAAATATTCAGTTTGGGTTGCAAGTTAGGCTAAAAAAATTTCATCTCACGTGAATGTTCTGATATGGTTTGGAGGCACCATTCATGTTATTATTAATCTGCTAGTTCTAGAAATGGTATTGTTAGGTTTACATTGTTGTGAACAACTACTCAGGTTGCAGCAGTCTCTAAAAAAAAAAAATTGGTGACACACCCACTGGGTCTTAGGACTTATTCCTGGCTCTGTGTTCATGGATAGCACACAGCAGTGCTCAAGTACCATATGCAGAGCCAGAGATCAAATTGGGATGGTCTTTATCCGTTTATTATCTCTCTGTCCCACCCCAACATTGTAACTGTTGGTTAAATTCTCAACTACTCACATACAGGGAGTGTATTCGGATTTATGTACACAGAAAGGGAAGACAACTGCACGTATTCAAACTAATAGTCTTAATTTTTTTTCTTGATCAAGTTATAAATGTTGAATAAAAAATAATTTATTTTTGAGTTCGGCCTATTTGGTTTGTATCTCAGGCCACACTCATTTTTCTGTGCTATTCGGAGTTTATAAATCTAAAACTAGATAAAATTTTAATGCACAGAATGATTGATGGATAAATTATTATACAATCACTTTTTTATATATAGTTATTCTGATATACTCATTAAATATTCTCCAGCTTACCCTGACCAGGCCAATCCAAGTTTGATTCCTCCATTCCTCTCACAGAGCCTGGCAAGCTACCGAGAGTATCTCTCCTGCACAGCAAAGCCTGGCAAGCTACATGTGCCATATTCGATATGCCAAAAACAGTAATAAGTCTCACAATGAAGACATTACTGGGCCCGCTCAAGCAAATCGATGAACAATGGAGGACAGTACTACAGCACTACCCACTATTGTAAATGTTTACTGTCAAACTCTATTTAGGATTTTAATTTTATTTTGACTTTATCCACTTTATCTGTTTCATATTTAACTTTCGTATTACTATATGAATGACCCAGTTTTACGTATGAGATAGTAGCTGAATAATATTCACAATTATTTTAAAATAAAATAACTTGTGATAAAATTAAGCCCAGCAACATAGTTTATAGGCATCTATCTTCCCTTGAATATTCATAAACCTGTATGTGACCATATATGAATGTATTTTACATAGTCTGCTTACATAATACAAAATAATTGAAGAAGTCCTTCCTTATACTTCCTTTTCTTGAAAAGAACAAAACAGTAAAAAGTGATATAGAGTATAATAATTATATTTCTTGAAAATTATTTCATTTCTGTTGCAGAAAATAGCCATTCACTTATTTTTCATTTACTATCTGCCTAATTACCATATGAATTATCTGTAATTATATATCCATCATTGTCCTTTAGATTACATTATTGTGTTTGGTACTAATATGCAATTCTTAGCATAATTACACTACAGAGGTTACAGTAATTTTTATATTGTAAATATAGTATATTATTATACAATTGCTTGATAATCTCAACTGTTTTAGCACAGATTAATTATACTTTATTATTGGTCATTCTCATCATAACCAGAATGTTTCAATCAATATGCCATTCAGGTTAGAAAATTGCTCAAAACTTAGATGGAACATTCCATAGGAACCATGATTTATTTGAAAACAATATATGCAGATTTTTGCTATAAAGGCATTATTTAGATCAATTGCTTCTTTCTTCTCCTTATCTGAAACTTTCAGTTTGTTAGTTAGATCAGAGCTCATGATTTGTTCAGTTCCTCTGGCCCTCTCAGAGTTCCTAATACACAATTAGACAAATGTATGACCCCACACACACACAATATATTTTATCATTTTGGCTTTAATACGCATATTTCTCAAAGTGAGATCAACTTTATAGTTCCACCAGCTTTTATTTTCAGAAATTCACTCTTCCTACTGAATGCTTACTGGCCCATTGTAGGCCTTATTCTCTTTACTTGTAGTCCTTCTTTTCCATTTTTAATGTCTTCCCTATTTTGTTCCCTCCAATAAAGTTTCCTTTCACTTATATTTTATTCTAATATGTCTTGTTTTGTCTAGTGTGTTTTAAAATTTTGATTTTATTTTTAGCAACTATGAATTTAAAATTTAAAAATAAAATATTAATGGGAAAATTACAACTACATCATCATGATTTCTACATTGAATTACTGAAATTATTTGTAGTTGACCCAGATTTGTTTTCTTTTTGGGTCACACCCAATGATGCCTAGGGGTTACTCCTAGTTCATGCACTCAGGAATTACTCCTGGCCATGCTCGGGGGACCATATGGGATGCTGGGAATCAAACCCGGGTTGGCCACGTGCAAAGCAAACGCCTTGTCTGCTGTGATATCACTCCAGCCCAGTTAACCCAGATTTGATCCCCAGCGCTATATGTGGTTTGTCAAACATTGCCAAGAATGATCCTTCAGCATTAGCCAGAACTAAGTACTGAGCTTTGCTGGATTTGATCCCAAAACAAACCAACAACAAAAAGTCACCAGAAGAATCCCCCTGGACTCTGGAGCACTGCTTGGGATTCCCTTCACATACACACACACACACACCACCACCACCACCACCACCACCACCACAATCATCACTGTTAGCACTGTTAACACTGTCCTCCCATTTTTCGATTTGCTCGAGCAAGCACCAGTAACGTCTCACAACAAATTGTGAGACTTGTTACTATTTTGGGCATATCAAATCCGTCACGGGTAGCTTGCCAACCTTTGCTGGGCGGACAAGATACTCTCGGTAGCTTGCTGGGCTATTCAAGAGGGGTGGAAAAAAAAAAGAGGGGTGGAGGAATCGAACCCGGGATGGCCGAGTACAAGGCAAATGCCCTACCCAATGTGCTATTGCTCCAACTCACCATCACCACTACCACCATCAAAATAATCAATGTATGTATTTTAAAGAAACATATATTTGGAAATTATTTTCAAAAGAAGTTTGAAGCAATTTTTTATGCTTGACAAAATGCCTATTTTTCAATATTTTGAAAAAAAACTGTTTTTTAATGACTGCAAAGTTTTTCTATGTCAGAGATTTTCATATTAGGCAAGAATTATTAGAACTGAAGCAAAAATTGCATTACAAAGGAGTTATCATCTATACCACTCTTTTTCATACTAAATTCATGCTGAACTGGGGAATACTAATAAAATATTCGTGTTGTGAGAGAAATAATTGAATAGATACTTAGACTTTAAATGTAAATGTAGTAGCTATTTAACAATATATGTAAAGAAAGGGAAATGTGATGAAAGAAAAAATATATAGAGTACTTTTATGCATGGATTTGTATTTACATAGATGCTTACAATTCTAAACAGATTATAGTTGAGAAAATATGGGAGGGGGATTAAGATAATATTCCTAAGATTTATACTTTGCACTTATTAGATTAAGACAATTACAGAAATTATTGACATTGTTGGGCTTGAGCGATAGCACAGCAGGTAGGGCGTTTGCCTTGCATGTGGCTGACATGGCCATATTGAGTTTGATTCCTCCGCCCCTCTCGGAGAGCTACCTGTAACATATTCGATATGCCAAACACATTAACAAGTTTCACAATGTTACTGGGCCCCCTCAAGCAAATCGTTGAACAACAGGAGACAGTGACAGTGACAGTGATTAACATTGTTTGTGCTGGAGCAATAGATAACACAGCGAGTAGGGCATTTGCCTTGCACGCAGCTGAACCCAGTTTGATTCCTCCGCCCTTCTCAGAGAACCTGGCAAGCTACAGAGAGTATTTCACCTGCACAGCAAAGCCTGGCAAGCTACCCGTGACATATTCATTCTTTATTCCAAAAACAGTAACTGCTGGTGCCCGCTCGAGCAAATCGATGACCAACAGGACAGGACAGTGCTACATTGACATGGGTTAAATCATTAAACATAGGAGCAAATTACATCAAAATCTTCTCTAAACTTTTACGTTGTAATGTCAAAGATTTATTTTGCTTTCCAGCATATATAGGCCTGATTTTTTATGTGATGTTTCAAATCAGTTGCTAAATACTTTTATAACAATAAGATCTAGTGTTATAGATCTATGTAATGTTCTATGTATGGTCAAACAATCTACTGAGTCACTTCTCTGTGTTCCATGTTTTATATCTAATAGCGGCATGTAAATGGTTTTCACTGAAAGACCTTAGGATTCTACTCTTTCTGGGCCTGTATTTAATGACTGACTATCTATGAACTTATACTCAGGATAGAGTGCTAAGTATGTATTCTTGTGTGGCGGGGGGAGGGGAGATTTCCTATATGAATGTTTATAAATCTATGTAATGTTCTATGTTAAGAATTCTTGTTGTAGGAGTTGGAAATGAGAATATAGGAAAGTCTTTAAGGGTAGAAAAAGAAACCAAAAGAAGATAAGAAAGAGAGAAGAGGAGGAAGGGACAGGAAAGAGGAAATAAAGAATTTATTAAACAAGAGGGAAAAGTAGAGGAGAAAATAGTGAGAAAATTGTGTTCTAAATTCCTAACAGGGGTACAGAAAACGCTATGGTCAAACAATCTACTGAGTCACTTCTCTGTGTTCCATGTTTTATATCTAATAGCGGGATGTAAATGGTTTTCACTGAAAGGCCTTAGGATTCTACTCTTACCGGGCCTGTATTTAATGATTGACTATTTATGAACTTATACTCAGGATAGAGTGCTAAGTATGTATTCTTGTGTCTGGGGGCGGAGGGGAGATTTCCTATATGAATGTTTGTAGAGAAAGCTTTTGAATCTAAATCTTTTTCTCTGCCCCTTTGAAAGAGAAATCCCATCATAGCTTTAAGAGCGAGTGATAGCACAGCGGGTAGGGCGTTCGCATTACAAGCGGCCAACATGGTCAACCCGAGTTCGATTCCTCCGCCCCTCTTGGAGAGCCCGGCAAGCTACCAAGAGTATTCGATATGCCAGACACAGTAACAACAAAAGTCTCCAATGGAGACGTTACTGGGCCCGCTCGAGCAAATCGACGATCAACGGGAGGGCCTTTACCTTACCTTTACCTTACAAGAATAAAAAATTTTAAGATCAAATTTCTTTACACTTATTTTTGAGCACACTCCTTTTTTTACATTAGTTGGAAACTATTATTATGCCATGTGACTGATCAGCCACATTGAATAATATGTATCTGACATGCTACAAAAATATTGACTACATTTGAATGAGATTACTTTGAATGCATAAAAACAAAAAAAAAACTGTCAATTCTTTTTAAAACTATGTATGTAAAAATTACATTTCAATTAGACTAATAAAATATTTAAAGAGCCATTTTATTTGAATCTATCTATTTACAGTTATGACAATATTGTGCCTATGACAATCATTAGTATTATCTCCAGGTCACAATGTTTACATGGCAAAGTTTCAGTTTTTAGATTTTCGACCAATCAGATAGAATTTACCTGGGTTTCTTTTCAAATCCATATATTGACAGTATTTAGTGGGTAATGGGGAAAAGTGGAGTGATAGCACAGCAGTAGGGCCTTTGCCTTGCGTGCAGCCAGCCAGCTGAGCCAGGTTTGATTCCTCTGCCCCTCTCGGAGATACCGGCAAGCTACCGAGAGTATCTCACCCACACGGCAGCCTGGTAAGCTACCCATGATATATTCAATATGCCAAACACAGTAACAAGTCTCAAAATGGTGACGTTACTGGGCCCACTCAAGCAAATCAAAGAACAACAGGAGGACAGTGCAGTGCAGTGAAGAAAAGTCATTGGATTTTGCATTTTAAATTAATCACCTGTTAAATGCTGATGAGTTACCCACTATTGAATTGAAACTCTGAGTGAGCACATGAGATATAGATCTTGGAACGAAACAACAGCCATCTACTATGTCCCTTCATTAGACATCTGAATCAGGACAGACGGATAAGAGTTAAGGCCATTATTGATAGCAATTTCTATCATAGGAGGTATATAGCCACCTACCTTATGAAGTTGTTCTGTAGAGATTTCTGCTTTGAATAGGCTGCTGCTAACACTTTCCAAAAAATAAAAACAGAATCTGTGCTGTATGACAAGCCAAGGACAATTACAAAGGTACCATAATTAGTATATTTCAACATTTAAACAAATTTTGATTTGCAAATTACTCAACTATTGAAAGTGCTAGTTTTCTTAAATATAACCCAGACCTATATTAGAACATTAGCATTGAATCTTATTAAAGGTACTTGTCATGCACAACAGCTAGCATAAGAATGCTAGAAATAAATTCATAAATATGAGGCTAGACTGTCAATAAATGTAATTTAAATGTGATTTAATAAAGGGCAAGGTAAATATACAAACATGAGGATTCTAAATTATGTTTCACTTTTACTCATTCACTGTAATTGTCTTTCAGCAGGCTAAAGTTTATAAATTGTGATTTTTATCTCAGTTAATCTCATTTAACATCGCTTCACAATTAGATAGCGAAAAGGAAATTGCAGCTACTGAACACAGTCTCAGATATATTTAATCAGTTCTTTTTTTTAAGTTTGTGTTTTGAATTTCTATATTTGAATTGGCAAATTTTAATATGATCATGTATGTACGAAACTTCCTCACCATTCAAAAGACAATGGAATAATGCTTATAAACAAAGTTAGCATGGTTATTATATTAATCAGTGGTCTATCACTATTTTTGTTCAAGAGATATATAAATGTTTGAGAAAGTTTTTTGTTTGTAGTTAAAAAAATTGTAATGTTCAGTAAGAAACATCTTTTAAACTAAAAATGGACTGAATCCCAGGAGTTGGCTCAAAGTGCTGTAACTCATGTTTTGCTTAAAAGGCCTGGATTTTACTCTAGGCACTGCATGGTACCATGAGCATTGCCAAGGGCAACCCCCAAGCAATGAGAAGAAGTAGTTCCTAAGTACTGTTGGATGTGTGGTGTGATTCCAAGCACCCCTTCCAAACCCCTACAAAAAAACAAAAAACAAAGAAACATAATAAAAAAAAAACTCCTAAGGCCAACAAAAATTTTAAAAGCTTAAATGAAAGAAAATGATGATTTCACTGATAAAGGTTAGAGTCTCTACATGGTGAATTTGTAGAGGGTAAGTGTAGACTTACCCATACTTGAAGAGAAGTACAGACTTCTGTATTCACTTCCTTCTTATAGTGAATCTGTTATTTCCAGTTCACTGTTCTCTGGGAATTACTTAACTCGCACAGTATTTTGTTCTCCTCATGCTGAGACATTTGGAAAATGTCTTCTCATGTTCTGGTGCTTGCAGAAGCAAGTGTTTTCCTAGGCACCTAGCTGTGGGGTAGATGTAGGAACACACTGGTTATCTCATATTATTGCATTCAGCTTTAAAAGAGGCAATCCTTAATGGTAAACGATGAAATGTTAATCAATTCTGTTCATGACAAAATAATAAGACAAATTGTTCATTAGAAAGAAATCTAAAGAACCTTTTTTAACTTAAGCTATAAAATTCAGATCTAAGTGAGTTTGTCAGCTATCCTTTAACAAGTTGAACTCATACCCTCTTAGCCAGATGAAATAAAAATTTAGGAAAAAAGTAAGAAAGTATTAGAATATTTTAAGTACACATATTTAGGTTGCTTTTGTAATTGTGCTTTTGTGTTGCTTTTGCAATTAAGTGATCAATTGACCATTTCTAATATGACTAAACAATGGCACCTAATGCCATTACAGAGAAACATAATATGATTTTATCTTTTTCATTGCGCTTCCTTTCTAGATGTGTGTCACCACTACTGTGTGAATTCTGAATCTTGTACCATTGGGGATGATGGAACTGTTGAATGTGTCTGTCCAACACGTTATGAAGGATCAAAATGTGAGGTTGACAAATGTATAAGGTGTCATGGAGGACACTGTATTATAAATAAAGACAATGAAGATATAGTTTGCAAGTAAGTAGACATGCACCCTAATTTATTTAAAAGCTTGAACCAAATACCAAATTGATATCCTGCAATCAAATGTAAAAATACCATAAAATTATCTATTCTACATTTTATATGTTGACAAATGCACAGTTTCCATATGTATGTTTGTGTGTGGGTGTGTGCATGAAACAACTTTCAATATGTTTCAATTCAAACAAACAGTCAAAACCTATAATGTAGCTAGTCAGAAGATTAAAAAAAGCATACAATTGTCTGATGAAATAATAATGTCACCAAATAGAATATTCCTAAAAATATGCAAAGAATAATGAAATGTAACTTACCTTCAAAGAGCTATATGAGTTTTTGCTAAAATAGAATAGATCAGACTTTTAATTATTCCATCAGTCTTATTCACAGTAAGCTTTTGATTGTCATAGAAAGATACTGTGGGGAAAGAATCAAAGACTTGTTTGATGAAAGTAAGCTAAGATATCATTACTCTTAATTTCCTGAAAAAACATGGCTCCCACGTCATTAGAAGAATCTTACTGAGGAAACAATTGCAATAACAATGTAAAAATTAGACTTTTGTAGCATTGCTTTTCAACTCTATGGCTTTAAGTTCTGGTGACTGGGCAAAAAAATATAACAGCTATAAGTTAATGCCATTCGTGTTGACACTTGAAACATGCCTCTGTGACTGAGGTGAGAGATCAGAACCTTATTCTGAACCTCTTGGGTCAGTATTTTCAAAAAAGGGACTAGATTCCATCAATTCCCTTGCTTGGCAGTACAGTCATGAGAACAGGAGACAGAAGAGCATTTTGTAAAGTTTTCTTTTCTCAGCTTCCATGAAGACAGCTCTAGGAGCAAGTTAGCCTGAGTTACGTTGCTTGGCCAAACAAGGCCCAATAAAATTTTATTACAGATGCCTCAATTATTTTTTCTTTTTTATTTACTCTCATTTTAAAATTTACTCTAATTGTGATTTGTGTTATCATTATGAATGACATTTACTCAACCCCTCAAATTGAATATTTGAAAATGCATTATTTTAAGTAAAGTAATTGAAAAGCATGACTAATTATAAATACATGCCTTTGATTAGTACATAAATGTAAAATGGGTTTTCAAATAAACTACCAAAATCATGCCTGCTCATTAAGCTCTTTTTTTGTGATAAAGCATTAGCATGACAGAACTTTATTTTAGTGATGGAGAACACATTTTTCTTCATGTCTAGTATGCCATTTAGGTTATGAAGAATTTTTGTATGGCTTATATTCAATAATAAGCTGGAAATTTTTCTTTTGCACCCCACTCTGTTCACCTACAGAACATAATAATCTAAGAAAAGCTGTGATTCCTAGTCCCCAGTTTACCTCAGAGTAGCACATACCGAACACACTCAAATACAAAGGATGGGAGATCTACTAAGATCATCAGAAAAGACATTTCTGCAATGCAGTGCACTTATAAATCACACTGGCTACTGTGCACCAGGATTCTAGTCCTTGTTCATAAGATTCCTTACAATTCAAGTGTAGATGAATATACAGCAGAATTGACTAACAGCAATTGCTCAAAATGAGTAGATGGTGTAACTTAAAACAGGAATACAGGATTACCAGAATATTTACATAATATGCACATAACAAAACAAAAGGGACTCATTAGAAATTTGAAAGCTCAGCTTTATTTTTTCACTGATAGGTATATTTTACCAATTGGTAAAGTTTGCAGTGATATTTGAACTTCATTTTCATAGATAAAGAATTTGCACTACAAATATTAACAAAGTTAAAGTATCTATTTTTAATAGAAAAATTCAAATCTAAATGTGTGTGTGCGATTACTGTCATCTAAAATATGTGCTTGGTCAACTATAATGAATATAATCATTTTAAAAAAGCTGATTGTGTGTATGTATGTATATAGATATGTAATGTATACATATATATATAAACATTGATGAAGAAAGAAATATTATTTTGAAGAAAAATGTTATCTTTGTAAAATCAGTGGTTAAGAGAAATCTTATGCTACTGAAACTATGGTGGGAAATCTTATGCTACTGAAAACATAGTGATTAATTTTGGGAAAGTGATATTTTACTAAGTTTATGATATATTTTTTAATAGATGGCCCTACAGAATAGAATTATTAAGATTTATATTGAAATATAAAGTATTATTTGATACATATTTTATTTTAAATTTAAATATCTATAAATTATCTTTGATTTCAATTTAAAGAGATCTTTAGAAAAAGAAAATAGCAACATCTTTTATATATCTTGGATGCTGAAGTTTTTTTAATCAAATACTAGTTTTTCTTTTAAACTTGCTATTCGGTACAAGTTGTCCTTTGTGTGGGAAAGTTTTTATGTATGATGAGTTGCTTTTTTTCTTTAATATTCATCCTTGTCATAGACTAATATACTATAACTTCCCACTATTTTGTTACCAAGGAGACTTGATGTGGAAGGCACGGCAATTCTTTAGATGTATATAACATGTCATGTACTGATGCCTTTAAATATGTACTCAACTCTTTATCAATACACTGATTCCTCTATAGATTATAAAAAGTGTTCTATTCTCTGTAAAAGTTTGAGAATTGTCTTTCCCAAACTTTCCACGTTTGATTCTATATTGTATGTACCATTCCATTTCCATTGCATAGTGGATCCATTGTATTGGGTAATCAAGGAGAATTATTTTTTGACACTTCTTAAAACATCTTTAAAATAAATACCTGTGAAATTTACAAGCATATCAGTGCATTTTACCAATGCTTCTTACCACCCACATAGGGTCAAACAAATATGCATAGTCAAATAATTGTTTCAGGTACCTAAACCACCAGGGAGAGTTGACCTTGGATAAATGTAATACAATAGATATCCATCCCAAAAAAGATCGAATTGATCAATCAATGATATTGTAGCTTGACTTCTTTGTCAAGATTATATTCAAATTCACTGTGGGATCATTGATTGTTAAACTGCTCCTAGTTCTTAATCATCTTATAATCAGAAAATTGACAAGAACTATTGTAATTTAGATTTGAATCAGGCCTTTTGTGATTTTCTTGCCATACTGCTCATCAGACATTTTTCAATTTTTTCAATTTACATGTCAATGAAATATTCTTTTCCATCCAACAGTTTCCACCACTCAGTCTAGTAGTATCTTTTCACTTGTCTATATGTAAATATGTTTAAAAATCTAGCATAAGGAGTAAGATCTTTTTCTATTTTTCTGATTAGTTTTATACATTTTTTTTCTAAAGTGGTACCAACTCTAATGCTTGTTTTTATTCCAAACATATAAAATACTGCAAATTAGAGTTTTTTCTTTAAGTTTTCAAGAAATTCTACTTGATTATTTTGTTTTCTCTCTAGCATATTATTCCTATAAATTTATTTTTGAGTAAACTATTATATGTTTTTTTTCAGTTAAAATAAAATAGTTGGCACTAATTATAATACAAGCTCAAAGAAAAACAATTGGAATAAGTTATTACAGGATGATCCTATACTAACAATATGTGTTTCAATATTGCATTTTAACATAATATTGCAGACTGCATGGTTTTTAATTTAGGAGGACAAACTGTTTATGTGGTTTGTAATTCACGCCAGTGTCAATAAACCTTAGTCATATAAAAAGAAAAAAGATGCTGCTATTATATTTCCTGGCTTGTATGTGGTAAGCATTAGAGTATTTTTGCAAATATATGTGTATATATATTATAATTTCACATTAAGGAAGTGGATTAAAATTTTGAAAATACCCCAAAAGAAAACTTTTAATCTGTCATCATTTAAAAAAATCTTTGCCTCTGGCTAGGCTGTCTTTCTAAAAACTTTAATTTTGGCAGACACTTCTATATGATAAATATTCTCAGCTACAGTGTTTGTGTCAGTTTTCAACAATAATTATGCCAATAACAGAGCAAGTTATTTTTCTTTGTTGCTGCAGCTGCACTAATGGAAAGATTGCCTCTAGCTGTCAGTTATGTGATGGCTACTGTTACAATGGTGGCACATGCCAGCTGGACCCTGAGACAAATGTACCTATATGTCAGTGAGTATTTCATAACACCAGGGGCATTTTATGATATAATTCTGTATTTACAGAGATTGTTTGCTCTATCCTCCTTTCTTGGGGAAATATATTTTAAGTGAATTCTTTATGGACAATTCTTTCATCATTATGGACATTTGTTTCATCAAAGGTCGTCCCTCATTGGTTCATGTGCTCTATAGAATCTTCTTCATCAATTTGTTGATGGCTTTATAAATAAAAATTTACAATGTTAGCCTCATACTCATAATCATTCATAGATATTTGAACTTGCAAAGGCTGGGGGATGGAAAATCATTTTAATTCTCCTTAACTTATTCAGATATGTGAAGCCCAGTGGTAATTCATATTTCTGAATACTTGATGCTCAAAGTCATTCCTTTGGTACTTATGGTAAAGAACCTGAGATATTTTCTAAAATGTATACTGCTATTTGATAGGTATACCAAGCTTAAAGCATTTTGTTATGTAAAACTATTAAGCCTCTGACATCTTCGCAATATTTTAATCAAAGCTTGGTTTCTAAATGTTTGAGGAGATGTTCAAGATTCTTCTCTTCTGTTGAGAAATTCTGCAACTTTTAATATTTCAGCTCTCACTTACCTGATTGGCCAGAATGGGCAACTTTAGTCTGAGTTTTGAATGTTCTTTGATCACTGCTTGACCAGAAGTATGATACCCATCTATCCTCCTCATTGGTGTCTTATTCCCATCTCATCAGTGTGGCATTCAATGAGTGTGTGTGAGAGACAAATGAGCTTATCTGAGAATAATCTGATTCAAATGTTACTATCTCTGTGTGAAAGAAGTTTAAACGTATTTGGCAAAAAAAAGAAAAAGACACTTTATTTAGCTGTATTTTACTGAAATTCTGCAGATGCTCTGTGGGGTTTAAAAGTCAGCGCTGTGACCAGAAAGAGAACCCTTGTGATCACTACTGTCAGAATGAGGGGATTTGCACTTTAACTGCGTTTAATGAGCCGAGATGCAAGTAGGTTTAACCTTCCACTTACCACTGCGCTTCGTGTGACATCATTTCAGGCCACAGTTCATTGGTTTAAATCATGAACATCCACATGCATTTCACAGTGTATACTTAATCTTAGAGCTCATCTATGTCATATACACTTAACCTTTGCTTCCCTCACCAACAAGTCAATGCACTATAGTCAGAGTGTCTAGAAATATAGCAGAGGGAATGGAAAAGCTTGTGGAACTGTCTAATAAAAATACATTTTCTAGAATAGTAGATTTTAATTAGAGAAGTATAGAAGAAGCCATTTTCAGGCTCTATTATTCTATCCTATATTTGGAACGTTTCTTTCTTTTCCTTTTTATATAGTAACTGACTTCTCATTTCAGGAGTTGATGAAATAACATCATTTTGCTTCACAAAATTTTACTGGAAATTGTTTTTGCTTTAATCAGTATTATATTCTTTACAGAAGAAATAGATTCCTGGGTGTGTTCTGCTTTTTAAAATTAAATATCTATTTTATAATTATTTAAAATAGGAAATAGATTCCTGGTAAAAAGTTTTAGACATTTCATATAATAATTTAAATTACTATTTATAGATTTAATTTTTTCCTGATGCAACCATTTCCTCTGAGAACTTTCAGGGAAAATCTTTGGGGCAACTGAAAATGTTCATTGTGACGGAATTTGTATTATTTATATTTTTACTTTAGTGTAGAGAAAATCATAACTGACATCCTGCTTAGTAACTAATATTATAATAGCATACCTATTTGGTACCTGATAATAGTTTCTTACTGGTGTCTCTGAGTACTTAGGATTGATTTTTAGTCACAATTATGATAAATTACAGATTCCTCATTACATAAAACATTATGGCTTCATCAAGATCTGTTTTATTTTTTTCAAGAAAATGTCACTGGTTAAACAACAGTGTAAAAATATGGAGAGTTGGTAATATCATAAAGGAAAAATAGGTACTTTTATTTTTTCCTGGGTGATAGACCTTAAACCAGTATTTCTATATCAAAACACATCTAGAAAAAAATATTTAAAAAGTTATCCATAATGTTTATACAAACTATTATACTATGTGATTGACTCAATTTTTCAGTTTATACTCAGATTTAGTATGCTTAACTACTTAGCAGCTGGAAATACAAGTTATAACACGATTTATGCCCAAGTAAGGATAACCCACAGTCTTCTTAAATGAATGAGAAGTCAAAGAGATCTGGGCAAATGGTTTGACCAGAAGGACTTCACTTTTGAGGGTAATATTTGTTGGTATTGAAGAAAAGCCCTAAATTTGACGAAAGGAAACTCACATCAAAAAGTTTTCCTACACTTAATTCTAAAAGAAATAAGATTTGAACTTCAGCTGTGCAGCAGAAGGAAATATAGCAAGCTCAAGAGATTCATAGACATTGCAGAATTAGTAAATCCAGTTGATTTCTAGCCCAAAATTGATCTCAGTTACTACCTTTAAGGAAATGCTGGTAATTTGTGCTTTGGTACCCAAGTTTTGCTTTAATTTTTTTGGTCAGAGGTTCCAATTTAAAGTACACATAACAGGGTTCCAGAATGGTAGTATAATGGGGAGAGTATTTGCCTTGAGTGCAGAGGACTATTGCTTAATCCACAGCATCCCTTATGATCCCCCAGGCACCGCCAGGAGTAATCACTGAGTCTTAAACTAGGAGTAACTCCTGAGCATTGCTGGATGTGTCCCAACGCCTCCTACCCTTTTTTTTTTTATTGTGTCTGACAATTCAGACACACCTAGTTTCTTCTACCTAAGAGGTTGCAGAAATGTCTAGAGAATGTCCAGTGTCACTAGATGAGTACTTCTTATATGTGTCCCTCTACTGTTTAAGAAAGACCATGATTTACTGAGGTGATAATCAGCCTATCTAATAAAATAAAGTATATGTTATTAGGGACCTGGGGCTGAGATGTCCAAGCCCGCTCAGATCAGGACTGGGCCTCCTCCACCCAGATTCCCTATCTTCTAGCTAGACAGTTACACCCACCAACTGCGCCGGCAACATGTAATCCCATCAACAGCCAAGATCCAGAGACTATAAAACCAAGCTCCCGGAAGTGCAACCTCTTATTGTCTAGTTCTCGCTCTCACAGAACCCAGCAGGCTACCAGCACGGCTGAGTCTGGCAAGCTCCCCGTGGCATATTCAATATGCCAAAACCCAGTAACAATGATGGGTCTCATTCCCCTGACCCTCAAAGAGCCTCTAATGTGGCACTTGCTAAAATCTCAGGTCTAAGGGAAATGGAGACATTCCTGGTGCCTGCTCCAGGAAATTGATGAATGATGGGATGACAGTGATATAATGATACAGTGATGTTAATAGGAGGTGTTTGGAGAAAAGAGCTTTTACTTTTAAAAAAGAAATTTATTTAGTTTGTTTGGGGGTCACACCTAGCAGTGGTCATGGGTTACTCCTCATTCTGCACTCAGGTAGTAACTCCTGGCAGTGCTCAGTGGCCCACATGGGATGCCAGCGATTGAACCCTTTATTGAATTTTTTGCAAGACAAATGCTGTGCCGGATTTACTCTTACTCAGACCTCAGAGCTTTTACTTCTGTATATCTCTTTTTTCATTTGGCTTTATGGAAATTTTGTTTATGCCCTGAACTTCTGCACCCTGAAATTGATTTTGATGGGAAGAATAATGCTTGCAAAATTTCTCAAATAACTTAAGACATGACAGGGTTATAGAGTGTTTTATCACATTCTGTTATAATTTGTTTATTAATCAATTTACAAAATGTTAGTTGATCAATATTGCAGAATGAAACCTTGACTTAATTCTGAATGATTATTATAGTTAAAATGAAGTTAGCAAATACTTTATAACAAGTAATGTCGAGAACATTTTATAAATTTTATGTGTAGTTAGATTATATTGTAACAGATACTATTATTTTCTAAATGTTATGTACATTTTACAAATAATATTACTGCCACTAATATTATTGGCAGGAAGTGGTGGATATTTTTGTACTCAAATTTCACTATCACTATCACTATCACCCTTTTGTTCTTCAATTTGCTTGAGTGGGCCCAGTAAAGTAAAGTAAAGTAAAGTAAAGGCCCTCCCGTTGTTCATCGATTTGTTCGAGTGGGCCCCGTAACGTCTCCATTTGTCCCTGTCACATGCAATTGTAGCCTGATCACGTATTGGGGGCTCATTCAGGGTCAGGGGAATGAGAATCATTCATTGTTACTGTTTTTGACATATCGAGTACACCATGGGTATCTTGTCGGGCTCTCCAAGACAAATGGAGGCTTTTGGGGCAGCCTCTAATCACCTTTACAGGTGTTCCTAGTTAAGCATACAGGTGGGTATGATACTCTCAGTAGCCTGCCAGGTTCTCTGAGATTGAGAACTAGAGAATAAGAGGTCACGCATCTACATTCGCTCTTCCGGGAGCTTGGTTTTATAGTCTCTGGATGGCCGTTGATGGGTTACAAAGCAGTTGGTGGGTATAACTGTCTAGCTACTGGAAGGTGGGGGAGCTGGGTGGAGAAGGCCCTGTCCCAGACTGAGCAGGCTTGGAGATCTCAACCCCGGGTTCCGCACACCTGGGTTCCTCTGCCGCTTCCTCGTCCAAGCGTGTGGAGAGTGATCTTAGCGTGACTTTGACTGGGTCCCTGAGGTCTTCAGCTGTTGAGAATCTGCTCAGGGTAGAGACGGAAACTCAAACTGCGGTTCCTCCAAGGGGCCCCGATGAGAACAGCCAGGCATGGGTGCAGGAATCTCTGCCTTGTTCTCTTCCAGGAGCTTGGTTTTATAGTCTTTGGATGGCTGTTGATGGGTTACACAGCAGATGGTGGGTGTAACTATCTACTGGAAGGTGGGGGAGCTGGGTGGAGGAGGCCCAGTCCCAAACTGAGCAGGCTTGAAGATCTCAGCCCCGGGTTCCGCACACCTGGGTTCCTCTGCCAGTTCCTCATCCAAGTGTGTGGAGAGTGGTCTCAGCATGACTTTGACTGGGTCCTGGAGGCCTTCAGCTGTCGGTGCTCTGCACAGGGCTGAGAGGGAAACGCAACCCGCCCTCTCAAAGGGGCCCCAATGAGGACAGCCAGGCACGGGGACAAGAGACTCAAATTTCATTTAGTGCAAAATTTCTTTCATATTGCTTTCTTTATCCTATAGATCTAATATAACTTTTACTTTTGAAGAACATAAAATTATTTGAGGTAGCTGAATGATGGGCTGGAGCAATAGTACAGCGGTAGGGCGTTTGCCTTGTGCACAGCCTGCCTGACTGAGTCAGATTCGATTCCTCCGCCCCTCTCGAAGAGCCTGGCAAGATACTGAGAGTATCTCGCCCACACGGCAAAGCCTGGCAAGCTACCCATGATGTATTTGATATGTCAAACACAGTAACAAAAAAAAGTCTCACGATGGAGACATTACTGAGCCTGCTGGAGCAAATGGATGAACAACAGGAGGACAGTGACAGTGACAGCGACCGCTGAATTATGATTGAAAAAGAAAAGTATTTGATAATTATTTAACCAAATTGTTGTGGAAAATTAAGGAGTAAAGATCATTGATCACCAGTGGGGGAGAGAAGGAAACTTGAAGATGAGTTGATAGTTTCACAAAATTTTAGGAACTTGTGAGGAAGGCAATGCACATAAACATTTCTCAGTAGACTAAGTTCAGTCAAAAATAGATCTGCAAGTAAGCAGGTAAGAGTAGAGTTTTGTTGAAAATAGAACACAGACAATGTGATCTTATAGAAGAGATGAGTAAAACTATATCTAGGCCAGTTTGTGAGGAATGTTTATACCACAACATGGGTGGAAAAAAGAAGAGAATTAAGGATAGAATCTGAGCAAATACTAATTGTTGGTATTGCATGGGACAGAATGGGGAAAAAGTAAATGAAAGTAAATAGATGTAAGAGACTTGCCAAAGATTCCTTTAAAGTAAAAGAAATAGAAGGTGTCAATGAATGTGAGCTCCATACTGTTCAAGAAGGATAAACATGATAAATGCTTTAAGAATTTTGTGATTAAATCGTCATTATGTGAGATAGTTTGAAAGTCCTTCGTTACAGAAACAAGACTGCTGTTGAGAAAGTGAAAGGTGGGGAACTGGAGAGCAGGATCTTCCTTGAGTATGAGATTGTGGTTTAAAGGAAAACAAGCCAATGGGAATTTCAAGGAAAAAAGGAACATCTAGGGGAAATCAAGGAAGACGTTACTCAAGGAGACTTTAATTTGACTATTTACCAATGGACTATTAATAGGGAGTATGCAGAATAGAGAAATGATTTAAAAATATATGATCAAAATTCTTAGAGTTGAAATTTATGAATACAGCAAGTTTTCTAGTGCTGCTTATCATCTTTAGTAATAAATTTATATGATACTGACATACAAACAAATAAAACTAAAAATTCATATAAAATGTCTATGATCTTGTGAAAAGAAAATAAAACAGTTAAACTAAAGTATATTATGCCTGTGGGATATCTTTCTAGTGGTCGATTCTCCTCATAACGAAAGCTTATTTACTTTTAATCTCAGATTTCAATTGGTAGCGGTCATGTATCTTTAATGAAAAGCTGTTATATACTATTTCTTATAAAAGCCTTTCTAGAAAATAAAAAGTGCTTCAAGAGGCAAGATATGTGCTTACTTGCTTTTGTATTGTGAGCAGCATATTTTTTAAATAGAGTAAATAACTATTTGAATTGTTTGAAGCTCATCTACATTTATAAAGCCCATGAAATACTCAAATATATGAATGTGGCAAGATTTTTTTCCCATAGTGGAAGTTTATAATAATAAACTTTTTTATAGTAATGCATTTGAGTTCAGGGAATATATTTATTCCGTGAATGCCTTTAACTTTTCTCTTTTGGCCATTTTCATTTATTGTATGTGGAAAAAAATTTAAGGAGAGTAGTGAAAAAAGAAAGTGTAGTGAAAAATCGAGATTTTATTTTAAATGTGTGTTTGAAAAATGTTTTGACATTTATTAAATTTATATTGAATAATGTTGAAAGCAAACTTTAAAATGTTCTGTATTGTAAAAAAACTATGCACGCTGAAGGTTGTGTGTTCACGGGCTCTCCGGATGGCTCTATCTCGCCGCCGGTGTTCGGTGTCCTTGAGCCGCTGTGTGTGGCCTGGATCTGAACGGCTGTTGGCCAAGGGCAGACGAAGGAAAAGATGAGGGCCAGGCCGGTTGATCTTAGTGGCAGTTTATTACAAGGAAGTTCATCCCATAGAAGAACTTTATGTTATGGAGGGCCTAGGTTCTCTCAAGCCACATTCCCCTTGCTAGTCTCTCCGTGGTCCATCTTTCAGCCGTGCTCTCTCCTTCTCCAGCTCCCTTCTAGTCTGGGCTGACACTCCACCCAGTCAGGTAGCCAAATCAACATAAGAAAGCCCTTCCTGACTGTCCAAGGGCAAAATACCTCTTAAAGTGTTTTTCTCTTTTCCTGAGTCCAATAAAGATACTATCAACTATTCCTGAGGTTATGCAGGAAGGACAGAACAGTGTTATCCTACACTGTATGTTGCACTGACAAATTTGCATTGTTAAATATTATTTGTTGTGAGAAATAGATATAATTTAGACAGTGATATCTTTTATATCATTTATACTATTAACTCAACTAAGTATACAGTTGACTCCGTACTTCTAACAGTAGTTAGAAATCTGACTTTTAATAGAAAGTCTACTGAAAGCCTAACTTTCTGTTACATTGGATTGGAATTTTATTAAAGCAGAGACCCACCTCTAAAGCATTATCTTTATCTCTTATAAATAATCAGGATCACTCCAATCATAACTGGGAGATCACTTTTTCTGTAGTCACATGTGACAACTTAATAGTGAATAGAAATTAGTGATAAATACACAAAAGTCTCAAAAATAAGCACATTCAAATTCATATTCTATTTAAATCTTTTAAATTTTCTCTGCATTGACCATATGAAAGTAATGTGCTTAATGGGTGGTAACTTTTAGACAAAAGTTGGGAAATTCTTTGCTAGCATTAGATAAAATAACTAAATGCTACCTTGTATCCATTTACTCATTCCTAAAATGACTGTTGGTGTGATCTATGGGCCTCTCCTTTATCCTAACAGTCTTCATAGAAGTGATACTCTGATGTGAATAGAAAGACTTAGAAAAGCTGTCCATAAGAAAGAAATGCTTCATAAACACATTTCAGCTAGTCTGCAAACTCATGTTTAATTTGTTTATTTTTATTTGGGAGCCACACCTGACAATGCTTAGGGGTTACTCCTGGTTCTACACTTAGGAAGTAGTCCTGGCAGTGTTAAAGAACCATGTGGGACGATGGGGATCCAACTCAGGTTAGCTGCAAGTAAGGCCATCACCCTACCAACCCTGGGAGGTTATATCTCCAACCCCTCCTAATGCATTTTTAATCTGACTTATTTTTTGTAACATGAAATTTTAGAAATTACTCAGGTTCTCTATATTCTTAAAGACAAAAATGCCCTTGATAAGTTAAAAACATGCCCTTTGTATTATTAGTTTTAGTAAATTAAATATTTAATTTATGAATAAAAAGAGTAATTCTTACTTTTTTAAATCGACATTTCCTATTTGGGGTGTATTCTGTTTCTTTCCACAAACATAAATTTGTTGAGTTTTATTGTATGAAATAAGATCACTTTAATGTATGCATTTACTTTGAATACATTACAGCATTATTCTGTGACAATGAAAGCTATCAGACCTATTCCTTTTTAATTTTACTCACTTTTCTGGGTATTTCTTCATTATCTCAAATGTGTAGCATTAATCATTTGGTATTTCTCCTTAAGATAACAATTTGTGTGTTAATATCTGTGTATATAGCTCATTTAATTTCTATAACAATCAATAAAGAAAACTATCATATCTAAAAACAAGGACTTTATGAATAAAGTAGTTTATATTTTACAAATTGCTTTGATAGTTGTGCCATATTTTTGTTGTAAAATAAAGAGGTCATCTTAAATTATTTGGATTATTTTATAAGACACTCTCTACTCATTTTTAATAATTACCACATCATATTTGATAGGGTTCAGAAGGTAAGCAACAAATCATAGAGGGAAACGATATATATATATATCTATATATACATATATAGATATATATATATTTCAGAGAGCCCGGCAAGCTACTGAGAGTATCCCATCTGTACAACAGAGCCTGGCAAGCTACCCGTGATGTATTTGATATGTCAAAAACAGTGACAATAATGGGTCTCATTCCCCTGACCCTGAAAGAGCCTCCAATATGGCAGTATTGACAAAGATGAGTAAGGAGAGGCTGCTAAAATCCCAAGGCTAGGATGAATGGAGACTTACTGGCACCTGCTCGAGTAAATCAAAGAACAATTGGATGATAGTGATACAGTGATACTTATATTAAACACAGACATTTAATATGTATCCAAGGTTTAAATTTTTGTATAACATTTTTGTTTAGACACAGGCTTAAACTTTGGTCATGTTCATGGTCTCAGTGAATACACATAAAAATTCTCCTAAAATTACTTGAAGTACATGTAAAGGCACTGGAATACAAACTTTTAAATTCATACCATTTAAGAATTCACAGAAAAAAATATAGATGTAGTCCACACTAAAGAGTCATTGAATAGTTAATCAGAACTTTGGTTTACCCTAAATATGTGAAATTGTATATATTGCACACTATTTCCTTCTGATACTCTTAACTATTACTGGATCTACAAACAATTTAAATGAGTTGAAGGGAGATAATAGTTTTCCATTGATCTCTTATAATCATCCCCTACTTTTATAGATAGATCCACAGTCTGTAAGCACTAGAAATTCTAGGTGACTCATCTTTGATTTATACATTCTTTGTCCTTTTAGATATTAAAAATATTGGTAATTTTCCCTGACCAACAGTTGTTGATGGTACAATTTGTGTAAATGGTTATTGACTGTTCACCTACTATATCACTAGATGAAAATATTTGACTAGTGTAGTTTAAAGTTTAATGCTTTGTTAAAGTAGATTTTTTATATATTTACTTCCAAACCTAATTTCCTATTTTTTTTGTATTGGGATATAAAGATACACAGTAAAGTAGCAACAAATGAACAAAGACATCATCACTGAAATTTTGGTGGGAGAACTGAGTAGGGACTTAGGTTTGGATGGGAGGCATCTTAGGAATGTTGTGGGTATGCTGTAGAAACAATGTATGAATGAAGCTATTGTCAGCAGTATCAAAAGTCTCAATACCTCAATAAAGAAGAAAAAATAAAATACAAAAACAATAAAAGGTTTAAAATTTAAATTTAAACAAGTTTATATAATTTATACGTTATTTCACTATCACTATCACTGTTCTCCCATTGTTCATCGATTTACTCTAGTGGACCCAGTAAAATTGTTAGACTTGTTACTGTGTTTGGCATATCGAATACATCACGGGTAGCTTTCTAGGATTTGCCGTGCGGGCGAGATACTCTCGGTAGCTTGCCGGGCTCTCCGAGAGGGGCAGAGGAATCAAACTTGGGTTGGCCATGTTGGCTGCGTGCAAGGCAAACAAAGGCCCTACCCATTGTGCTATCGCTCCAGTCCATACGTTATTTCAAATTAAAAAAAAGAATCATCTGAAAAATATCTAACTTGATATTACATTGCTTCAGAAATCATATCACTTGAGTCATTTGTTTTGAAAATGTTGCTAATTCAAACTTCCAAGACTTTCTTAAAATATATAATTGATTATTGCCAATAGGAAGAACAAATTCTTCACATGGAGCAAAGCAAGATAGCACTGTTACTTTTATATTTTTCCTTTTCATTTACAAAATAGATTTTAAAATTACTATGAGCTATTTGTCCCAATCTATTAATTATTTTTTACTTATTTTTTCTTTATTGGGTTTAGTTTGCTTTATCTGGTCATCTGTCCTATTTATTTTTATTTATTGGTTTTTGTTTTGTTTTGTTTTCTATTTTTATTTATTTGTTTGTGGGCCACGCCCAGCAAAGTTCAGGAGTTACCCCTGGCTCTGCACTTCTGCACTTAGGAATCAGTATTAGCTGTGCTTCAGGTTCCATATGGGAAACCAGATCTTGAAACATGCTTGGCTGCATGCAAGGCAATCATCCTACCCTCTATAATATCTCTATGTGCCCTATGTTTCTCTTAGCTATGTGAGTATAAAAAATAAACAGGTTTAATAATATCATCATAACTTATAAATAAAACTTTAAAACTTAATTGCATAGATTATTGTTCCATTGCCCTTTGTTTTGTTGTGTTTTATGCTTTGGCTTTTTTTTTTTGTTTTCCCCTTTGTCTTTTCTTTTTATTGTTCTTTTTTTTCCTGTGGGATTCTCAAAATGGGTAAAAAATAAGAGGAAAATAAGGCACAACATAACCTTTGTAGCCCTGTGTCTTTGTGAGGAAATAGCTGAGATAAAAAATTATGTTGTGGAAATTTGGTACTTGAGTAGAGTAAATTAGATGTTGCTTATGGAAGTGTACTGGACAATAATTATATTTAAACAATTCTGAAAACTTTGGTGTGTTTAGAGAGAAATTTAAAATTCATTCTATGAACAGCAGGAGTATGCTGATAATATTTTAATATGAGGTATCATAGTTAAAATTAATGTTCTAAGAATGTGCTCATAACATGGTACTCTGTTGTAAAAAAGAAACCATGAGTTTGAAAATAGTTTTAAACTGAATTTCATTTTGCAGTGTAGCTATCTAATATTTTTTCAATTAAATGATTTTTAAATTATTTTAAATTTTGGTAAATTTGGTATCCTGAAGAGAAAAAAATAAATATAAAGATTCTGGAGTGAAAATACAGAAGCTAGAGCACTTGCCTTGCAGGCAGTGGATCCAGATTTGATTCAGGTACCCCACCAGTTCCACGAGTCTACCAGGAGTAATCCCTGAGTGCAGAACCATAAGTTCTGAGCACCATCTGGTATGGCCCCCCCAAACCAATAACAAAGAAGCATTAAAAAAGTATTATTACACATATGGAAAATGTGATTGAATGAAAGTCAATGGTAATGTCAATAATAAATTGTGATTTAGAAGGAAACTGCAGTGAATAAGACTCTGTTCAAAAAAGAAAGATAGAGCGGTAGGATCCACTTTCAGACATCTTAGAAACAGAAGCCATTATGTTTAGAAACATGTTCAAAATAGGATTTTGTTGTTGTTGTTGTTGTTGTTGTTGGTAGTACTGGAAATTGAAAACAGATCTTCATGTATGCAAGGCAAGTACTCTACTGATACCTGGACTCTCAAAGTAGATTTTTTTAAATGCAGAAGGATGCAAAGAGATTATGTAAATTCCAAAGGGAATTTCATTAAGAGAATAATTTTAATTAGAGTGTCTCTTTTTCACTGGTTTTATGACTATTCCATGCTAATAATTTTATTAAAAGTTCAGCCTTGCCCTGGAAGTCCCTTGGGTAAGAAAGACAGAGGAAATGTATAAATACTAGAGTTGGATTTGTTGTAGTTTGGAAAATAGTAAGCTCAGTTTCCATCACACACTTTTTTTAAGCAGGAAATATTCCCTCTGTTATATAGCAAATTAAGACTTGGTTTCTGAAAATATTGGCCTGACTAAGAAGACACAGCACAATTTGTTCTTCACTGGGCCTGATGCGAGTATGAACACTTTTCCTCTTTGGGGGCTCAGTGATCTCGGCATCCCATAGAGAACATTTGGGAAGACCCCTATGAATTTGTTGTGGGTTATTTCAAATAGATCAGAACTTTCAGCAGGCATGTTGAGTAATTTAACTTTAGATGTCTGCATTGTCCACATATCAGAAGTCAGGTGCCCCTTGTTCGTTTTCTGCCCCTTGGCATCTTTTCAAAGCACAAACTATGAAATGTGCATGTCTTTTGGAACAGTGAAGGTCAAGAAAAACTGTTACATCAATTTTGATCTCAGGTAACAAGTTTTAGTTTGTTCTAGCTTTTGCCACGTTAGTCATGCTTAAAAAAAAATGAATGCAGTATCATAATTTTCTGTAGAATTTTAAAAATTCTACTTGTGCTTGAGAAGACAAGTGACAATATTTAATAAAATGCAACTATTGCATATTGACACATTGAGTAGATATTGTTATGATGTTTTGCTATTGTTGCATCATTTCCCTTTGGAAATAATATAATTATTAATATAATAATTACTACAATCAGAATATAGTAACAAGGGTAATCTGAACACAGTGCAGCTACATATTATTTTTGTTTGTGTAAAACTTCCTCAGTCCTAATGCTTTCCTCAGACATTGCTGTTATAAACGTAGCAAATTTCAGACATGCATGGTAAAAGTTTACTTTTTGTGTTTCCAACTTGAGTAAGTTATAGAATATTTGTTCAGATATTACCATACTACTTTATCCCACAATAGATGTACACAGTGGTTTTGTGTGTGTTCTTTTTGTTTTTATTTTTTGTTGTTTTGTAAGGCTCTGCAGGAAGAATCACTCTTGGCAGTGTCAAAAAACCAAATGGGGTGCCAGAGATTGAATCCAAGTTAGTTGTGTGCAATGTTGTACAAGGTCAGAGATCGAAACTAAATTGGTTGTTCACCCTGCCTGTTGAACTATTGCACTGGTCCCTGCAACATTGTTTTAAGAGTAAAAGTTAGATTATAATTTTATTATTATAATTTTGGAAAATACATTTCTTCTCCTTTTTTTGTAGCAGGATAATAAGGAAAGAAAACCAATGTATTTAAGATTATAGACATTCTCAGGCTGTCTTATTTCAGAAAATGTTTAATACAAAATTAGCATTTAAAAACAAAAAGAACAAATAAGAAAAGGTGGACTGAAGGAAAAAAGGGAACAAAATAGACAGGTTAAAAACGTGCAGAGGGAACGTAAATATTAAATAAGAAAATATCTTTGTTTAAAAGAGAAACAAAAGTTTACAAGTGAGAAGCTAAATATATGATCAGTTTATGACAAAATCAGGAAGTATCACTGTAATTATGCTTCAGATACTAAAATGGGTGGGTAGCTTGAATCTACACATCAGAAAGGGAGATTAGATTTTTTTTAAATGAGATACAGTTGTAGATTCACAATTTTTTTGTGCTTGGGTTTCGATTATACAATGATCAAATACCCATCCCTCCACCAGTGCCCATTTTCCACCATCATGGATAATATCCCTCCCACCCCTATCCCCCCATCCCCCCCTGCCTCTGTGGCAGGGCATTCCCTTTTGTTCCCGCTCTCCTTTTGGGTGTTGTGGTCTGCAAAAGAGGCATTGAGTGGCAAACATGTTCAGTCCATAGTCTACTTTCAACATGCAGGGAGATTAGATTTTAAGCAGGTCTGCCCAATTGCAAAATCCATATGTGCATCTTGTATTGCACGATACCAGCACTTCAATTTCAGCATCTTTAAAGGAAGTGATTGAGTTAAATTATATTTAATTCTGTTACTGTACCTAACCTTATTTTTATATATAAAACTGCTTCTGGGGCAGGAGGAAAAGTGCAGCAGATGAGAAAGTTGTCCGCTGTTAATTATGTGATATCTTTTTCACAGAATAGAATGTAGCATGTGCGTCTGATTCTTCAAAATATGTAATTATATTGAAATACATTCAACTAGGTACTTTCATGATTTCATGCATTTATTCATTCAGCTTTTCAAACTTCAAACATATCAATTGACCAAGCATACAGTGCTTGGTCATAAGCCAGACAGTGTTTAACAAATTAGGTTACTTAAGAAAAAATAAATGTCTACCTGTAAGTGAATCACCATATAAGACACTCAAAGGGACATCCATTTTTAGATATTTGTGACTACATATATAAATTAAAAATGGAATTTTCCTTTTCACGATATCTTTATTATAAAGAAAAACTGTCACACAGATGCAGGAGAGGTGACTGCCTGCAGGTCTCTGTGTTAGTCCAGGAATACCAGGTTCTTCAATATTTTCAAAGATGCAAGTATTGTGTAATAAAAATGTTCAGACTCAGAAAGTAGAAGTGTTTATTGGAAAGTAGAAGACAGAGGAAAAATAAATCCCCTATGCTGCAGAACTTAGAACAAGTCTAAATTTCTATGGCTCTTTTTGTGTGGTTTTTATAGGAAAATTGTGTCTTTGTGTTATAGAGAATGGAGGAACTTAAAAGTAAAATAAGTGTATGTTCTTTTAAATGAAAATTGAACTTAGCGTTTTGTGTCAGTTAAAGAGTATACAAGGATCAAACAGATGATTGGCTATTCGCCATGGTTATTGACCATTATCTTAGCCTCCAGGTGAGCCCAAGCTCTGGGGCAGAACTCTATCTGACAATTCTTAACTTCCTGTTGATCAGAAAGGATCGGAAAGAACCCAGGATCTCACATGAATTCCAAAATGTAGGATTAGGGCATTCAAAAATTGGTATTTTCACAGAAGCTAAAAAGGGAGAAACTGAGGCTTCCTCTTTCATAACTATGCCACCTCCAACTCAGCATTATCTGTAATATAAATAAAGCACTGTCTTAATATTTTATAGCATTTTAGGGTTACTGGAGACATTTGTCAATTCCAGAACCAATTTTATGCCACTGGTTTTCAACCTTTTTCAACCTAGAATGTTAGCACCAATCCATGATCACCCGGGGTTGAAACGACACTTTTAGACCAGTTCTTCACTGTGAGTATAAAGTAGTGGCTCTGGGAAGATAGGACAGTAGGGTAAGATTCCTGCTTTGCTTGCAGTTAATCCAGGTTGGATTCAGGGTATCTCAGTCTCTCAAGTTCTGCAAACCTAGTTTGACTCAAAAAAAAAAACATGAATTACAATAACAAACAAAAACATATATGAATGGGCATCTTTTCTGACTTGTTTAAATATTATCCTCTGCCACACATTTCTATAAATGTTTGGCAAATATGATAATTAATGAACACTTACATAGAATAGTTAAATTTGTTAATTTCTACTAAAGCTTAGCATAGCAAATCATTTCAAGTTCCAAATAAACCCATTATATTAGTTTATTTTTGTTCACTTTTTAAATCATTTAAAGATTAAATTCAAGCCTGATATTTTGAGTCAGGTTAAATGATGTTAATAGGAAACTCATACTGACATATCTAAAAGGTTCCTTTATCAAATATAAATATTTTGCTCTGGAAATTGTTAGTGTTCTTATTTGGCAAATACATGCTTATCATGTAAGTAGAAAAATATATCCACTTCAGTACTAGATAGGAGCTTGATTTCTGTGTAATAGAATTATTTTTCAGTGATGTAAGTTTTAAGTTTGTCAACATCAATATCTCAGCACACAGTGCAAGTGAAAAAAATGGGAAAAATAAATGATTGGAATTATATATTGTACTCCTAAAGACTTTCACATACTGAAAATCTTGTAAAAATACCTTTTGGTCTCTCTTCAATTATCCTAAATTTGTATTAGATTGATATGCCTTAAGTAATAGTTAATAACCAGCATCAGTTATTAACTCACTCTGAGACCAGAGAAGTCCCTTCATAATTTGCTTCAGATTTTACCAGCCTTCACCAGAGAAGCCTTGAGATTTAGAAAGGACTTCCAATCAGTTTATTAAAAAAAAAAGAGTCTTCATTATTCATTCTTATTTTGTGCCAAAATAAAATATAACTATAAAAAAAATTGTGCTAACAGATTCTTCTCATTCTCACTCCCTAACATGCCGCTCTGATTCTTCTTTTTTTTTTTTTTTTTTGCCAATTTTGGAATTGGCCTTTCATTTTAGCATCATGTGGATGGACTACTGCTGTTAGGGATGCATACATTCTGTTTTTCTTCCTACCATGGCAATCAAATTGACCACTATTTCTAAAGATAGCCCATTTTTATGACTTCAATTATAGTCACCACTTTACTTAATACTAATTTTATGATTGACACTCTTTCCTATTCAGTTGATGCATGTATATATTCAGATGAAACAAGTTATTTACTCTAAACCATGTCTTATGCCATTTTCCAGTATTCAAATTTTCAGTTTTAATGCACTTATTCATTATCATTTCACATGTCTTTTCAAATGGCCAGTACAGAATTTTATGTCCAAACATTTTCATTTAAACCTCAGAATCTTTTTTTCAATTTTTTTTTCTAGAAACAGCTTATTTACTCTAAACCATGTCTTATGCTCGTTTCCAGTATTCAAATTTTTCAGTTTTAATGCGTTTATTCACTGTCATTTCACATGTATTTTCAAATGGCCAGCACAGAATTTTATGTCTAAACATTTTAATTTAAACATCTGAATCTTTTTTTCATTTTTTTTTCTTTACATTTTTTAACCTTCCCTACCCTTTTAACCTCTTCCCTCTTCTTCCCTCCCCTCCCTCTGGTTTCTTCTATTTTTTTGTTACTTCTAATTTTTCTATTATTAAAACCATACAATAGTTTTATTAATGCAAATAGTGAAATGCAGGGAAGAGAAAGAGATTTGTTCTCAAAAGAGAACCTAGATTTCTCCAGAGTAGAAGAGCAGAGAATGTGGTTATCTTTTTGTATATAAACCTAAGCATTATTATGGAAAAGTCTACCCCTTTGATGGCCCTTTCACATTCTTATCCTGACCTTTACATTCTCCATAAGCTTCTTCTTTCCTGAGGAATCCACCCTTCTCTGGGTTTAGGTCTGTGTCTTTATCTCCCCAAAAAAACTCAAGATTTGCATCTCAAAGCTTTGCATTCTTCATGCCTTTGGGATACTTCTAAGCTACAGCACTTTTCACTTACTAAATTTGATTATGTCCCATAAGCTCATTACCAGCACTCCCCTATCTGCTTGTAATAATACCTTTAGAGAATGCACCCTCTTAAATCTTTAAGGGGCATATTACCTCTTCAGAAACTATGCTCTCAACCTGTTCAGTATTAATGAAGTTCAGGCAATGTGTTTTAGAGCTGAAAAACCTAAAAGAGAAAGCAGATGGGTTAGATGAGATTAAACAATATTTAAAAAATATTAAACCTTTGGCCCAAGGAAGGCAGAATGTTTAAGGAAACAGAAAATAATAGCTGTACTGTAAGCTAAAGTTCTCTTGCTTAAAGTTCCTGAGTCTATACACACAAACACACACACACACACACACACACACATGTGTGTGTGTGTGTTGTGTCGGTTTCTACATTTACTACCAGCAAAGATAGGTTTAAAGTTAACACACTTAAAACTTAGATTTGAGATTTACATATTTGATTTTTCTTAGTGGCATAGCTCATGGTCCTCTGGGGCTATTTCTGGCTCTGTTCAGGAGTAATATTGTGGCACAGGCAGTGTATAGAGGATATGTGCATCCAAAGTCTATTGCATGCCACTCAAGCATAAGGAGCATCTCTGTGCTATCCCTCTAGCCCAAACTCGCCATCTTAATGAACTTCCATTTATGGGTAACTTCTTGGCAAACTAGATCTATCTTTTATATTTCTCTTTACTTCTTAAACCAGTTTCAATAATCCATTTTATTAATTTTATACCTTTTATTGCCACTTCTTCAGTTGAAATTTCTCATTAGCTTTTACTTTTCCTAAGATAATTTTTGGACAGAGTTTATTGAATGTCTCATTAGTTTTTATTTCATAGCATTAACACCTCAAGGAATCAAAACCTCTTTCTGACTAAATTCTCTAAAAAATTA
This sequence comes from Sorex fumeus, assembly GCF_029834395.1. Taxonomy (NCBI): domain Eukaryota; kingdom Metazoa; phylum Chordata; class Mammalia; order Eulipotyphla; family Soricidae; genus Sorex; species Sorex fumeus. Next base: position 25,835,323 of record NW_026606092.1, read on the forward strand.
AATATAGTTATGTTTTTAGAGTTCTGGCAATTCTCAATACATAATATAATGTTTTAAAACTATACATTGCAATATACTACTATAGAACTGAACCAGGAATAGCTATATATCAAACATAAATACAGAAAATTATCTTAAGCAATTTAAAGAAAACAAAACACAGTAATACATAGTAATAGTCACTTAAAAATGAAGTATAATTTAGAAGCTGTAGTTTAGTTGCTTGCTTCACATGTGGACATCATTAAAGTTTAGTTAACCCCTGGAACCAAAGATTATCCCATACCAGGAGTGATTCTTAAGCACAGAATTAGGAGTAAACCCTGAATACAGATGTGGCTACTCCAAAACCAAAAAGTTTAATGTAGTTGGATTGGAAAATAATACTGAATATACAGATATTTGGCACAGAGCTATATAGAAAAATATAAAATATCTGAAATATAAAGCTGACTGTTGATGATATTCAAAATTGTATTATTTATAGCCAGAAAAATAGATCGAATGACTGATGTGCACTTTCCATTCCTGAACAAGAATACAAGTCCAACCGTGTGGTGTAGTAAGGGGACCATACCTCATGGTCCCCTAAGCACTAGTAGTCCTGGTCCCAGTACTACCTGAACCAAGCAACTCCACCATGTACTTGAAGAGCATTCCAAGCACTGTTGGGTGGTCCCTATTCCCCTCAAATAAATTTGCATTGTTTAATAATAAGGACAAATTAATAAGACATTAACTTTAAATCTGTCTTAATGATTTCAGAGTATTTTGTAGTTGTTGCAAAAATACAATGATATCCAAAAGGATATTATACTCTTTAATGCAATTTCCCCCAATAATCTTGCCAGGGACATCATCTATTTGACATATTTATCAGTGTTCTCAATGATTCAAACAATTGAAAAACTCAAAGAATGCATTTACTTCCCGTTATTTGGCACTATATTTACTTTCTAATTAAGGAAGTGTTCTTCTCCCAGGAAAAAACTTATAAATCTAAACATTTTCTTTCCACCTCTACATTGAATTAGAAGGATCATAACATTGTCATAGAAAATGATAATGAAATGATAACCATACATTTTATTTATACCATAATATTACCTGTGATTGATTCTTTGCTGAAATGCAATATATCATTTTATACTCTGAATAATTCTATGCCATATTATAAAAATTGAGTAAAAGTACTTTTGTATAAAAATACTTATAATCTTAGATAGAGAAGGGAGCACCAAATAAAGGATGTTTGGAGGATCCTCCCAGGAGGGGAGATGCATGTCGAAAGTAAACTATGGACTGAACATGTTTGCCACTCAATGCCTCTTTTGCAGACCACAACACCCAAAGGAGAGAGAGAACACAGGGGATTGCCCTGCCACAGAGACAGGGGGGGATGGGGGATGGGGGTGGGGGGATATTATCCATAGTGGTGGAAAATGGGCACTGGTGGAGGGATGGGTATCTGATCATTGTATAATCGAAACCCAAGCACAAAAAATTGTAAATCTACAACTGTAAAAAAAAAAAGAAACAAACAAACAAACAAAAAAGAATGTGAACTCAAAAAAAAAATACTTATAATCTGACCAAATTTCATGAATTGTTAATTGACAATGCATAATTTGATAAGAAAACCAGAGGAGTGAAGTATTGAGACTTAAAACTCATAAATTATGCACTATTTAATATTTTAATCTCAGAAGGTTCTGGAATAATAATAGTAATATCATGTTTCAAACTAAAACTAGCAAGTAAGATTTCTAAACATCTTTCTCAGTGAAATATAAATATATATATATATTTTTGCATATGGGATGCTGGGAATCGAACCTGGGTCGGCCGCGTGCAATGCAAACGCCCTACCCGCTGTGCTATCGCTCGTTCGCCTTACAAGCGGCCAACATGGCCGACCCGAGTTCGATTCCTCCACCCCTCTCGGAGAGCCCGGCAAGCTACTGAGAGTATTCAATATGCCAGACACAGTAACAACAAAGTCTCCAATGGAGACGTTACTGGGCCCGCTTGAGCAAATCGATGATCAACGGGAGGGCCTTTACCTTACCTTTACCTTTTATTTTTGCATGTGCGTATGTGTATCTCTACATATAGCTTCTTGTATATACAAAATTATTTAGATATACTAAAAGTGCTTTCTGTGCTTATAACTATCTGCTACAGAATAAGAAATTCAGACTAAAATTGAAAGAGAATATTCTAATAATATCCTAATTTTATACTGTTTAACTACCCCACCCATTTTTGTATAGTAAGAGAGAATATTTGGGTCAGAAGGAAAAAATCAAATTTTTAGTAGCTAGTTAATAAACTACCAGTGTTATATTACAAAAATCATGCTGGACTCGTTTAGTATTAATCCCACCTAAATAATAAAAATTATTGAGTGCATTTATTCTAAGAACATAATCTTAAAAATATAATAATAATTTCTGTAAAATATTTCTTAAACGTTTTAATGAATTACTTACATAAGAGGGGCTGGAGTGATAGCACAGCAGTAGGGCGTTTGCCTTGCACGCAGCCAACATGGCCGACCCGAGTTCGATTCTTCCGCCCCTCTCGGAGAGCCCGGCAAGCTACCGAGAGTATCTCGCCCGCACGGCAGAGCCTGGCAAGCTCCCCGTGACGTATTCGATATGCCAAACACAGTAACAACAAAGTCTCCAATGGAGACGTTACTGGGCCCGCTCGAGCAAATCGATGATCAACGGGAGGACTGTGACTGTGACTGGACTTACATAAGAATCACTTTTTGAAAATGCAGATATTTTTCCAGAACCATTAGTTATATTATGTTACATTTCCAATTTAAAATAAATATAATTAATTTATTAAAGTACATTGGAATCTCAATTTAAATAGCTATTTCAGTGTGATAGTTGGCCTATTGCAGAACATAAAGGACATGTAGTGAAATATGCTATTTTTAATAATGTTTTATTCATGCAACTATTTCTTTAACCTCACATACTTTTCCACTTCCATTAAAAAAATAGTGTAGTGGTAAATAATCTTTCTCTTTAATGCCAATAGCTTAAGGGAAAAAAATAATGTTAATTAGATCACCCTTAACCAAGCAGTTATTGATTTTAAAAATCTCCAGGAATAAAATTCACATAATGATGTTGAGAAGAAAGAATAAATGAATGCTTAAAAAATAAATGCATACACATATATATATATAAAACATCTATATATATATATAACATCTATATATACAACTGCATCCACATAAATGTAACCCAGCAATGTTAAAATGCATAAAACTGAGCCAGAGAGATTGGGAAGTAGTTAAGGCACTGACCTTCCACATGCTGAACCAGGGTTCAATGCCCAGTATTCAAATATGGTCCCCTGAGCTTTGCCAGAGTGATTCTTGAGCATAGAGTCAGAAGTAAACATAGCTGGATGTAGTCCCCAAAACAAAATAAATAAATAATATCCATTAAAGCATCTGAAAATTAGCTGGTTCAGAGTGGTATGATGATTGAGTTTAGCTGGATGGCTGGAAGCAGTAGATTGCAAGAGTTTAGATTAAAGGTGACCAAAGTATGGACTTTAGATTTTAGTTAAGGAATAGCACTATCATACTGTAGTCCCATTGTTTATCAATTTGCTCAAGTGGGCACCAGTAACGTCTCCATTGTGAGACTTGTTGTTATTGTTTTTGGCATATCAAATACTCCACGTGGAGCTTGCCATCTCCTGCTGTGAGGGTGGGATACTCTCAGTAGCTTGCCAGGTTCTCTGAGAGGGGTGGAGGAATCGAACCCTGGTAGGCCGCTTGCAAGCTAAACACCTTACTGGTTAATAAACTACCAGTGTTATATTACAAAAATCATGCTGGACTCGTTTAGTATTAATCCCGCCTAAATAATAAAAATTATTGAGTGCATTTATTCTAAGAACATAATCTTAAAAATATAATAATAATTTCTGTAAAATATTTCTTAAACGTTTTAACGCTATTGCTCCTGCTTAGTTAAGGAATAATAATAATAAAAAAAGAGGCAGATGTCAGAGACATTACAGACAGTGTGATTATGCAAATAATTCAGTGAGGATTTGAACTGTAAATTTTGATGATGTTCATATATTCTGATCTTAAATCCTCTGTCATTAATGGCTTTGATCACTGTAATATACTTAGAATATGAAGATTTATGAATTTCTATAAATATGGTAAAAAAATACTTGATTTTAAATCAACCATTAGAAGAACTTGTCAAGCAGCAAATGCCTTAACATTAATTTTGTAAGGTTGGCAACAAGAAAAATGATTTCTGTTTGAGTTAATATCTCAAAAGAAATTATTTTTTAAGACCAGAAGAAAATAGTACATAGGGACATATCTTATTTTAGCTTTTACTTTAAAATATTATAAGGTATATAGAGAAACTCACAAGGTAATTATCAGTTGATTAAGATGTACAACTATTAAAATTTATTATTTCTACAGTACAATATTTGAATTATATTTCCAATATATAATAAGTAAAATATTCTCTGGAGGATAAAACATTTAAATATGTCTCTATAATTAGAAAATGAACATTATGGCTACTAGCAGATGATTCATTTTATGTATCACTATACGTAATTCAAAGTTGTACTTAGAAAAAGAAAACAATTCAATATTGTTAATAATCACAACCTATGCTTTTTAAATAATTCAAGTTAAGAATAAAAATCACATTATTATTTTCTAAAAACTCTTCTGGATTTCAGAGCCATGTTTTAAAAAACTGTCGAAAGTATATGTTTATATCAAAGACAATCTAGATAACTAGCAATTAATCCTCATTTTCTAAGCAATCTTATTTTCTTTTTTCTAAGCATTACATTGTAATGATGAGAGCCAAAGTTTCTTAGGTCTAGTGAATCTATACAGTTCATTCATCCTCTTATTTTACATATGTTCTAATGAGAATGCTTTTTTTTTTAAATCAAAGGAGATAATGTAAAGAGAAAATTTTGGTATTTTAATTGATTATTTAATGCAGTGGCACAAAAATAGACTTTCACACATTAGTTAATAATATTTGTAACATGAGAATTTTTTCAATAACAGCTTATGAAAAATGTTTTTAGTAGGGAAGAAAATTTTGCCTTAAAAGTTACTTAAAAGAAAAATATTTCTGCAGTAATAAAATTTTACTTTATTAACCTGTATGCAAAATTTAAACTTATTTTAAATCATCTGTGAATTGTATTAACATTAGAAGTTGTGAAGAATTATAACTGTTTTTTAGATCACTCACCTTCAAATCCACAGGAAGAAAAACTGCTTTTTGAAATCAATGATCTATTGTTTGTATGCTTTATTATAATTATTTGAAATTGTGCTCTTTCTATTATCTCAATTTTGTAATAAAGACAAATTCACATACCTGTTCTTAAAATTCTAGTTCTCTATTTTAATGTTTATCTTGGAGTATACCCTATTGTGATTAATAGAAAATATATATGTAAGATTTTTAAAAAGAATCTAAACAAAATGTTAGAGTATAGCATGAATGATTACCTAATAATAGTATTGATTTTCATTTAAATCATGATCCTTACTCATATATATGTGTTGTCATTATTAATCCAATAACTACTACTGAATAGGAATGGTATTGTCAGTTACTCTTAAGTTCATATATGCTTTTATGAAATAAAATTTGTGTTTGTGGTTTGAATTTGTTAGTGATGATGATTTTTATGAGATGTTGCCCATGTTTTGGGACTGCCAATATGTTTTTCATGAATATCTTAGATAATTCACATGGCATCATACAAATTCAGTCCCAAAACATACTCAGTTATTTGAATTGGCTTGAAATTGCAATTATTTAACTTGGTCATTATGCCCAGAAAGATCTACTTGAAATGTTTCTGGAAGCTGTTGCTGTATTGTGTACAACTACTATTGATATGGTGATATCTGACAGTCATTTTAAATAAGGACTGCAGCCAATTAAGGAGTTTCTCTGTGGATTTCTTGTGACAGATACAAATGCATCCTGTGTTAGCCAATGTGCATTGCTCAGACAAAGCTAAAAGAATATGAAAATTTATTTTGATGCATCAGTTAATTATATTTAACTGCAGTTTGTTTTTAAATAATGCATTTTATTCACATCTCTCAGTTTAATTCTTTGCCTAGTCATAGTTGCCTCATGGGGATGAGAACTTTGCCCAATAAAAACTTAGGCACATCTCTTTATTCTGTTGTAATAAAGTAAGATTTTAACTTAAAAAAAAAAGCTCATTATAGTTTTCTATCAGTAAGTAGGGGAGTAAAAATTTGGTAACTTGAACTGTGAGAGAAGAGGATCATTTGTTATTTCATAATTAGTTCTGTTTTGGACTTAGAGCAACAGGTGTGGGTGTCGGGGAAGACAAAATATAATGAAGAAGCATGTGTTTGTCTGGACAACTGAAGTTTTATGGGGGTTACTTTTAACATTTAGTACTTTGAAAATTAATTTCCTTAATTTCCTACTTTTATCAGACTTCAATCTCATACATGTGATTCAAAGTTGGTAAATCTACAAAATATTTACATTTTAGTATGAAACATATATGATTGTAAGTCTAAATTTTATAAAGGATTTTAACAACTGAGATCCAATTGAGGTTACTTTCAACATACTGAAAATACTTAGAATATTAGAAGAGATATCTGCTTCACCTCCATAAATCTGTAGCTGTTATTTGCTTTATTTTGCATACTGGGATATGCTACCTTAGGTGACTGTGGCTCATATTCACTGATGCTTGTGAATTTTTCTAGATGCTCCACCAACTGGTCAGGGACACAATGTGAGAGACCAGCCCCGAAGAGTAGCAAGTCTGATCATATCAGTACAAGTAAGTTCCTCACTTTTATATTATCTGTTCTGCAGAGGATGCAAAACATTTTTTGAAGAAGTTGATGCTTGGAAAATCTCCTTTGTGGAATTTTGCAAGAGATTGCATTTAATTCAGGCATTATTTGAAAGATGTAGTGCTGAGTTCTCACCTGCTGACAGTTCCCACCTTTTTATGTTCTTTTAGGTCTTGACAGTTTATCACAAACTTTCTAAGCCTTCAGGATACACATATGCAAACGTAGCAGAAGCTTTTCTTAGGAAATGCATGTCAGCTACAAAGACTGTGAATATCACAATAGATGTGAGAACACTACAGCAAAGTCAAAAAATAATAATGTTTTAATTAGAGTAAAGACTACTTTCTTAAAATGCATTTCGAATTGTTAAAACAAAACAGACTTGATAGGGAATAGTATACTGATAAGTAATTTTTTATTTACTATAATAATTTCATTATTTATTTACTGCTTCTTTGTCCTTAAAAGGCTGGTTTTGATATGCATTAAAATAGAGTTCAGCATTTTACAAATCATTTTTGAGCAGATGAACAGGGTTCTGAAATAAATATTTATCTATACCCTCATAATTAACTTAAATATTTATTTTTGAAGCACTTTAATTTTAAATTCATTAAACTATGGAGGTCTAGAACAAAGCTACCCAATTCATATAACATATAACAACAGAGAATTGCTTTATAACAAATGGTAGAGATATTCGACCAAATTTGATATTTTAAAAGGAAATGGAAAAAGAAAATTAATTCATTCTCTACTCCCAGATTGTATGACTCATTCTATTTTCATTTTCATGATATTTGAGTTGTATTAACTTATAAATGATATTATGGATGAGTTTCAAACTCGATCATTATTTAAAAATAAGAATTATGTTAAATACATTTGAGTTACCATCTACAAACACACCAAATATAAAAATTGACTATTGCAACAAAAGGTATTATATTCATTTTTATCTAATATTTTCTTTAGTAGCTATAATAAATAAGGTACTTAGCCTTTGAAAGAATCAAAATCTATTTTAATTATGATATGCTCCATCTAGAAGAAAAACTGAATTTTGTATAAGTGTATGCAGTTTTTCAGGAACGATAGCACAGTGGTAGGGCGTTCGCCTTACAAGCGGCCAACATGGCTGACCCGAGTTCGATTCCTCCACCCCTCTCGGAGAGCCCGGCAAGCTACCGAGAGTATTCGATATGCCAGACACAGTAACAACAAAGTCTCCAATGGAGACGTTACTGGGCCCGCTCGAGCAAATTGATGATCAACGGGAGGGTCTTTATCTTTATCTTATCTTTTATTGAAGCAAAGTAGTTTCATTGAAAGAAATTTAGAGAGAGAGAAAGTGAAGAGAGAGAGAGAGAGAGAAAGAGAGAGAGAGAGATTATGTTTCTCTGTTTCAGAGAGAACACAGGCTTCTTCAGATTAGAAAAATCCTCCAAGAGCTTTAGGGAGAAGTTTATATGTCACTCTTTTAAGTAGTCTTGGTCTGAACATCTCTGCATACAAAATCAATATCATCATCATCTCATCATCTCATCATCATCATCATCATCATCATCATCATCATCATCGTGTTGTTTTAAAGAAAACCTCAAAAAAAAAAAAAGAAAGAAAGAAAACCTCAGTCTCCTGATAGTCCTTTCATCTTTCTTTTGTTATTGTTGTTGTTTTATTCACACCCTCCTCTACAATGTTCAAGGGCTTCCTCTTGGCTCTGTACTCAGGAGTCAGCATTGATGGAGTCTCAGTGCAAGGGAAGTCCCCTAAGCTCAGGATATCAAGACTATCTCTCCAGGCCCTTTTTTATATTCTTATCAAGACCTTTAGAATCTTCAGTAACTTCTATTTTTGTAAGGTGTTTTAGAAAAGACTGCTTCTCTGGGCAGTGCCTCCGTGTTTTTTGTTTGTTTGTTTCATATTTCCAAGAGCTCAGGATCTACATTTTCAAGGAGTGTCTTCTTCATGCCTTTGGGTTACTTCAAGACTGGACAACTTCTTAAATTTTATTATTTCCCAAAAGCTCATTACCATGATATCTTATTCATCTGCCTGCAGCATTTCCCAAAATATCCCTTAAGTATTTAAGGAGTACATGCGTAAAGGTATGTTTGCTGTAATTTCTTTATGCTGAGAGGATGCAAATCCTACCTAAGGTATACCAGTGTGAAATCTCAAACTGAGTATTATGGGGCCCAGATTATGGTTTATTGGACTTTAGAGTTATCCATCTAGAAGAGAAAGAGGATAGATTAGACAACATTTTAAAACACTAGGACCTAGAGGTAAAACATTTCCCCTGTCCCAAAGAGGACAGAGTTTTCAAGAAAACAAGAAAATAAGCGCCACAGGATAAGCCTTTGTTTCTGTCTTTTGCATTCAGGTGATTATTTTTATGGAAAATGTCATGTCCATTCATTTACATCCATAGGCAAAATCATCATGTAATGAAAATGCCTCTAACAACCTGGAGCAATTTCAAAACAGGAATTGTCAAATGAGATGTGCAACAGAAAGTTTAACCCTCACCACCCCCACTCCAGGATTCAGATATTTTTCCTTCCACTTCTGATATAAACCATTTATATATAATAAAGTATCGATTCACATATAAAGAACTATTTGTGAGTGTCAAATTATCTTAGATTTCAACACTGTTGTCCAAACTCCAAGAAGAAATGGCTAGTTATAAATAAATCCTTTTTTTTTTCTCCTTTATTTTATTTTATTTTTTTTTAAAGTTGTAGATTTACAATTTTTTGTGCTTGGGTTTCAATTATACAATGATCAGATACCCATCCCTCCACCAGTGCCCATTTTCCACCACCATGGATAATATCCCCCCCACCCCCAAATAAATCCTTTCTAAGGTAGCTGAGTTATATTTATTGTCTCAGAGAAGTCTAATTGTTTTGAGCTGTTGTTAAGTACTCCTTGAACTTGGGCAGAAGTGATCTCCCCAGTAAGAAAGGTGAATGTATACAGAATGTGTTTTCATATCTGCATATCACAATACTACAATCACTGAACTTTGGAATTATTAATAATACATTATTGGGGGTGGAAAGATATTACTGCAGGTAGCGTGATGGTCTGGCATGGGGTCAACCTGTGTTTGATCACTGCATCGCATATTTTCCCCCAAGTGGGTGGTTACCTGGATGTAGAGCCAAGAGTAAGTCCTGCCAATTATGGCCCAGGAAAAAAAAAAGAAGAAGAAGAAAGAATATGCTAGCTCTGACAGCCTAACTTCTGTCAGTGGAGTTGGGGTTTAACTTTTGAATGCATTCACAACATTTATAATCACCCTGAGTAGTCATACAGATGTTTTTTCTAACTCTTGATTAAGTATCTGAGAAATAACTTTTAGTTTAAGAAAGTTTATCATCTTAGGATTCTTAGATTAGTTCTACTTGATAAAAGCTACCCTGAAGTCATTTGGAAGAGTGTTAAACTAGGGATGATTAAATATTCATTATATACTCCTATTTTCATTTGTGGTTTTTAGACAATGGATGTTCAGCGCTTGAATTATTCTGTTTGAATGTGCTAAAATTAAGAAAGGTATTTATATACTATCTGTAGAGAAATTATATAAAGGTACTATATTTTCCTGTTAGACTGGAGCGATAGCACAGAGGTAGGGTGTTTGCCTTACAAGTGGCCAACATGGCCGACCCGAGTTCGATTCCTCTGCCCCTCTCAGAGAGCCTGGCAAGCTACCAAGAGTATCTCACCCACACGGCAGAGCTTGGGAAGCTACCCATGACGTATTCGATATGCCAAACACAGTAACAACAAGTCTCATGGTGGAGACGTTACTGGGCCCGCTTGAGCAAATTGATGGAAAACGGGAGGACCGTGATGGACCGTGATTTTCCTGTTGATACATTAGGAGTTTATGTCTCCTCTTTTTTGCTTCATCCCCTTTTCCTACTTCATCCATTTTTTTTGTTTGTTTTTAAATCCAAACTTTAGCATGATTTTTAATTATCTTAAAGTATCTTGGACGCAAGAGTTCACTTAAAGGAGTGTTGTACATGTCTTATATGGACACAACTGTGAGTCGGATTCCCAGCAACTCCCACCACCACAAGATCCTGGTAATAATGGAGCTCTCATTACCTCCTTGGAGCATATAACCAATAGGCCAGCACCTCAGGTCTACATTGTCAGCCTTGGAGTGACTGTCACACTCCCAGAACTCCCCTGGGGAGTCCCTCTGTGGCCTACAGAATTATAATCACACTCAAAACTAAACTTATATTATGCATATGCATTTTTTGCATATGCATTTTAAAGAAAAGAAAAATATAAGAATATAAGCAAAAACTAGTTCCATGTCCAAAGAAAGCAGTTATAGTATCATCATTTATGCCTATTTTCTGCTATAAATTCAACCAATTAAAAACATGCTCTCATCCTTGACTTCAATGATAAAGAACTCTTCTGGTTTCCCCAACTTGTTTGGAAGTAACTCCATCTTATTCATCTGATTGTTCTGATTTGATTTGATTGCTTGTTTGTTTGTATCATAACCTGAAATGAGCAGGACTTACTTCTGACTCTGTGTTCATGGTTCATTCCTGGTAGGGTCAGGGGACTGTATGAAGCAATGGGGATTGATCCCAAGTAGGGCGCATGCAAAGCCCTCATTTTTTTTTTTTGAATAATGGCTTCTAGTATAGTATACTCACTCTCTATATCTCCACACACATGCTTCTCAATAATAGATGTGGATAATAGATCTATATATACAGTCATCTCTACTCCATAGGATTCTCAAAATAACCATGTACAATATAATAACATTACCTGCCCCACGCAGCAAGCCATTTCCATGAACTTTGTTTTCCTTTGTAAATTCTATTTTGTTACCCACGCAACACTTAAGTCTCATTCTTATTCTTCCTATTCTTTTAACTCAACTAGAACAATCTATCTAGTCCTTCTTAAATTTTCTTCACATTGCCTTTTTAAATAATACAACAGTCCAGCTCATTTCCATGCTTTCCTCAGACCTTTATAGCACATTTGCTTCTCTCTGTGGCCACATCGCCTTACTCTTCTCTCCATCTGACCTCAGCCAGATTATCGTTCCCTCTTTATTTCTCCACCAAAAATTCACATTTCTCATTCTAGATTACTTCTATAGGCCTCCTTCCCTGTGAGTTAAATTATCTTTCAGACTTAAAAATGTATTTAGTTCCAAGTGCTAGTACTGAGTATCCCTTTTTTTATGTTTCAATAGTGATGCTCAATTTCTATAGGCCAGTATGGGCTCATTTGTTTGTTATCTTCTCATATTCATAAACTAGCAAGTAATGAAGGTGAGATATGCCCATAAAAATAGGACTTTTGAGTATGCATAATTTAGCAATATTATAATTATATTTGCTGAATTTTCTCAACTGCTTTGTTGAACTGCCTTCCCCTCAGAAAGAATTTCTTCAACATAACACATTTCTAATAAAGTTCATCTTTCTAAATGAACAATTTTGTATAATGTGGGTTCAGAACAATATTAAAATTGTCATGTTAAATTTGTTTTTTAGTTTGTTTGCCTTGGGGAAACACCTGACAGTGCTCAGGGATTACCCCTAGCTCTGTACTCAGGGGTCACTTGGTTTGTTTAGGGGGCCATATATAGGTCTAAGGATTAAACCAGGGTCAGTCACATGAAAGGCAGGCATGTTACTCCTGTATTATCTTTTCAGTACCAGTAAGAACATTTCTGAGATATTCTGTCCACCCTTAGAAAAATTTAACACTTTTGGGGCTGGAGCAATAGCACAGTGGGTAGGGCATTTGCCTTGCATGTGGCTGACCCGGGTTTGATTCCCAGCATCTCATATGGTCCCCCGAGCACCGCCAGGAGTAATTTCTCAGTGAATGAACCAGGAGTAACTCCTGTGCTTCGCGGGGTATGACCCAAAAAGAAAATCAAAACAAACAAAAACCAATCTCTCCACCTCTACTAAAATATCACCTTTAAAAAAAAATTAACACTAGTATGCTATCTAAAATGTTGCCTGTAGTATATCTTGACCAACTGTTTTACAATGTGCTTTTTGCTATTATATGTTTTGGAAAAAAAAAACACAACTATTTTTGAGAAACACCTATCTTACAATTGTAAGATACAAGTGGTTGCCAAGTGTTTTCATCAATTTAAATTATTTTGCAAAAACGATTTAAACTTGCCAAACTGCTTTTCTAAATTATTTATTGGCAACATTAGGCAATATTGCAGTAACGTTGATTGATTATATAAACGTATTAGAAGTCTAGGCTCATAAATAGAGTGCTATAATAGAAGAAATTGGAACTGCCATCTGTGATGGAAAAAGAAAAAATAAAAATAAAATTCCTTAATTTCTAGTATGCATAATTAATACATTTTACATGACAAAAAAGAATTATAAAGCAAAAATTTAAATGGGTTTCTCTAAAAAAATATATTTTACTCTTGAGGGAAAAGTACTCTATATCCTTTTTAAAAATCAGGATTATTTAGTATTTTGCACTTATCAGTTTTGAAAAATTTTAACAGAAATAAAGGTAACTAGTGAAATAAGGATATTTATAAAGTTGTGATCAATCAGTTGAAATCATAGTTTATGAAGAAACCAAGCTGTTTTCTGGTATTTAAAACTTTTGAACAAATGCTAATTACTATCCAAGGTGCCAGATTCTTTCATTTTATTAATTACTAATAAATTATAGATTCTTATAAGGTTTACTTTCCAAAAATTAGGACTGTAGTAGCATACTAAATTCTATAGTCTTAGGAGCAATTTTAAAAAATAAAATGTGTTTCGTAGTTTGACAACTGAGAAAAGAAGGCATATTGTCTAAAGAACGTATTTTTGAAGATCCAGTTTGGCAGGTATCTTTACATGATAAAACTGTAATAAAGACATTTGGGCATTTGTGTAAATAATCTCCAATATAAGAAAACTCATATAGATATCTCCTGGTTAGGTTTATTTAAAATGATGTCTATTTCTATCATAAAGCTCCAAGAAGCTAGTATTTTCACAGCTCTATCATGGTATTTTTAGACACGCATGGCAAGAAATATTCTTTTCTTTTCTTTTCTTTCCTTTTTTTATTTTGAGTCACAATGACATACAGTTACAAAGCTGATAATGATTAAGTTTCTGTCATACAGTGTTCCAACACCCATCCCTCCACCTGTGTACCTTTACCACCACCAATGTCCCCAGTTTCTCTCCTGCCATCCTCCCCCCAGCATCTTTCTATAGCAGAAACTTACTTTATCTCTCTGTCTCTGTCTCTCTCTCTCTCCCCTTTGGGACATTATGGTTTGCAACACAGGTACTGAAAGGTTATTGTATTTGTTCCTTTACGTGATTTCAGTACACAGTTCTTATCCAAGTGAACATTTCTTTGTCTTGTATTTCATGATCTTCCAAGAGCAATGTGTTTAAGAACCATATATTAAAATTCAACTAGGTTTTGAGTTGCTTTATTTCTTTATGTGTAGTCAGTTGTTAAGCTTATTTGACTATATCAAGAAGTTGCTTAATTATTGTTGATTAAGCTTTTGTCTCATGTAGATCAGATACTTGATTTTTGAAAGATTTTATACTAGGTACTTTGTAGCTACTTAATACTCTGCTCTTCATGAAGGAACGGATTGTCTTTAGTTTTTATAAAAGTGACAAAATCCCTTGTGTACATATGCATATGTAAGTACATATGCCCATCTGTATCTTATACACATAGATATTTGTATAGGTGGGTATATACTTATTATATGTGTATAGATAGGTATAGCTACAGGATACAATTTGTTTTAATCAGACTATCAAAAAATAAAACTGTTGGCCAGAGAGATAGTAAAATGGGTAACATTGCATGCAGCTGATCTTTTTCTATCCCAAACACAGCATATTGCCCCCTGAGTACTTGCCAGGGGTGATCCCTGAGCACAGAACCAGGAATAAATCCTAAGCATAGCTATGTGTGAACCAACACTCCTTTCCCCAGTAATGAACAGAAACAAAAATAAGCAAATAAAACTATCATTTTTCTGTACATTTTGTCACAGAAACAGGAAAGTAAAAGCTTGGTTTTTCTTATTGCTAGGTCAAAAATTGAAAAGACAGGCCTACTTAATTTTGCTTCTTCCCTATGTTCAAATACATGAAATTTAAGACTCAGTTTCTCCGAATCATTTCTGAAGGCTTAGTTGGTACATCTCCTATTTCATTTTAGAAATGATTTTGAAGACTATTTTATAGAAGTTATAACCAGTTACATATGTATAAAAATCATAAAGTCATCAGGTATAAAAAAGCTAAAATACATACAACTGAAAGTATTCTAGAACTGAAACTTTAGACAAAGAATTCCCTTTATCCCTCTATTTTGCTGAATTATCCAAGTTCTCACTTCAAGTTAAGTTGTGGATCTGATATTTTGGCCTGTTGTACAACATACATTCAACATGGTCATTTCATGGGTTCTGTCAGGATGTCATCCAGCTTCCTATATTTATTCATGGCTTTAGAGAATATTGTATTTAAAGGAGAAAAGCCAAGAATGAGAATATTTTAGTGAATTTGTGTAATCGTGTCATGAGTCACAATAGGATTAACATAGATTTGCCTGTTGATCATTGGTTGTGTATGTCTGTGGTGGAAATCCGTAGACTCAGGGTGGTAAATCAGTATTTAAATGAAACATAGAAATGAAAGATATCCAAGGAAATTATCATCAAATCATGTATTGGATATAAAACTGATATTATGTAATTTATGTACTAGTAATATGAGTTAAACCTTTTTTTATAAATTGATCATATGATTTGGTATAATAAACTGTTCAATAATATCATTTAAAATGTTTTTCTTATGTTTATCTTTTTTCTTTTTCAGGAAGCATCGCCATAATTGTGCCTCTTGTCCTCCTGGTTACTTTGATAACTACCTTAGTAATTGGCTTAGTGCTTTGTAAAAGAAAAAGAAGGTAAGATGCAAACTAAGAGTAAATACAGAAGATATATTTTATTTAAAAATGATCAATTTTAAAATTTTTTATATTGTTTTTGCTTTTTGGGTTACACCCAGTGATGCACAGTGGTTACTCCTGGCTTTGCACTCAGGCATTATTCCTGGCGGTACTTGGGGGACCATATGGGATGCTGGAAATTGAACCCGGGTTGGCCACTTGCAAGGCAAGTGCCCTACCCACTGTACTATTTTTCCAGCCCCTAAAAAATTCTTATAACTGCGATTCACTGCAAAATCATATTTTTCAGATGATTTTACAATTCTATTTTATTTAAGTCATTGAAATTCAGACAACTTCCCCCCATTTAAGAAGTTTAAGAACTCCTTTTATATATTTGAGAAAAGTTAACAAGGAGTTATGTTCATAAAGTGGCAGTATAATTTTATATTTAGTAGTCTTTTCTTGGAACGGCCCATTTCTGAAGAGCATCTAATTAATTACTAATTTGCATATTAGTAATGTCAATAGAATTATACCAGGTACATATCAGAAGTTAAATTATACATTTCATTTATAAATTATATGCCAGTTTTATTATTATCTAAAATAATTTTAGTTGTGAAATATCTAAGGTTGATGATTGAAGCAATCTACTTTGATTCCTGTTGCTGTTCACTTAGTGTTTCTGAGACATAAACGTGAAAGTGAAAACTAGAAAAGATGATTTATTAGTGACAATTCTATTTCAGCTCATGTATTATCTGTTTTGGGGGGAACACGTTTTTCAAGTCTATGGCGTATTATAAAATGTAGGTGATTGGAGAAGTAATTTATCTTATTTAGAACATAACTACTTTTAGAAAGCAGCTCAAAGGACCCTAGCACATGCCTTGTCATAGTCCAAGTTGGATCCCTAAAACTTTATGGTCCCCTTGCAACACTGGTGTGACTTATTGTTACTCAGCATCACTGGGTCCGAGCAGCATTAAATTTGACGGGCTACACATTGAGGAACACATTGAACTGTCCTTTCTAGCTCTTCTTGAATCAGTGGAAGTGATATTCCTAAGCATTATTTCGGACCCCAACCCCAGAAAAGAAATTTTGATCCTTTGAAACTCTAATGTAATGTGTCGATTATGTGTTATTTTAAAACTTTTCATCAGTAAGTAAATATAAAATATGAAAACTTTATAAGCTATGACTATGATAATTAGATAATTCACATTTATATTAATATATTCTAGGACAAAAACAATTAGAAGACAACCAATCATCAATGGAGGAATAAATGTAGAAATTGGCAATCCATCTTATAACATGTATGAAGTGGACCATGATCACAATGATGGGAGTCTTTTAGATCCTGGTTTTATTGTAGATCCAACAAAGGTAATATGTTTCAAAGTGCTATATAGTGTACACTAGCATCTTTTGAGCTCTATAATATATTTATGAATTTCTATAATGCATTTTCTACCTGAAATTATAAAAAGAGCTTTATGATTCATTGAATATTATGATTTCTTATATATAACACATAAAATGAAGGACTACATACCTGTAGCATGGAGTTAATATAACACATTGAAAAACACACACATTTTTTCATTTCATTGTGTAGTCAGGGTTTACTCAAAATCTAATTCAAATATGTTGAGATATCAATATCTAAAATCACAACAGTAAAGTCATTGTTTAATTTTAATAACAAAGCACATGTTACTTTATTATCAATGACATTCTCTTTCTAGTGGTGTTTTTAGACTTATTTGTAATTTGCTCACTTCTGATTAATATTTTTCTATTTGTTGCAATATATTTGCTATTGATTTAGCAAAAATCATGAATACACACTGTCAGAGACCTTTTGAAAAATTCCTGTTAGTTCTGATTATTGTAGTCTCAATGAGTTACCTACTATGAGAAATTGACAAATTTAACAATTATTTAAATATGTTAACTTCACTGTATTATGTAAAAATTCGCATAACAAATAAATAAGATTTTACTATGACATAATATACATTTTCTTTTACATGATTAGCTCTCAACATGGTTATTGAATAATTATTTTCTGGAAGATAATAAATACATACTTTTTCTCAGAATTCATCTTTATGTTATGACTTGTCACATGGTCTAATATCTGTACAGTTTTTGCACTAATCACAGCAGCAGTTTTCAAAGAAATTGATTAGAATTCCATATATGATTTCGTTATTAGACTTTTGAAGCTTAAATTGATTTTAAAAATTAATTTCTATGAAAATATTACTATTGCATGGATAAAATTTTATGCCATAAGAACACTGGTAATGATATTTTCTAATTAATAAAAATTATTTTAAGCTTATGCTCAACTATAGATTCAGAACTTAGTCTACATATGAAATTGTTTATGAAACAAGTTCTGGTAATCTAAGTTATGGTATTTTCTACTAAGTAACCTAAGTATTTTTAGTAATGTAACACAAGTTAGCATTTTTGAAGACTATACTCAATCTGCATTCGTATTTGTTAATATATCAATGAATATGAAAGGCATTTTAAATATTAAATACATTAAAATTTTCCCAGGGAAGACAAATGTAGTACATATAATTAGAACTTGAATTATAATGACATACTTAGTATACTTTTTATAAGAAAGTTTTCATTTTTGCATCATTTTTACTTGTAGTTATAGAATTAAACCAACTTTGGATGCTTAATGAGCATAGGTTTTTAGTATTGCATTTAAAATCTTTTACATTTATTTTTGAAAGATAAAATTATGCTTCAGCACCCCTCAAATATATATTTAATGTACACAGCACATAACACTCAATAAATATTTATTTACCAATTTGTTACTGATTGACCAAAATCATATTAAATGTGACTTAAATGGCTGATTCCAGCTGGCTCCTGATGTCTAAAATGTAAATAAGAATTGTTGTTTTAGAAGCAAAGGCTGAAAATATTTCTAGTCTTAATAGATTATGAAAACCCAAGGATCCACACCAAAGAATCCTTAATAATAAAATGTTTTCCATATAGTGTACAATGTGTCAGAATGGTTTAATATATATGTGTGGTATCAACAGATATTAATTCCATTTTATAGCAAATATGCTGAATAAGTCATTTTATTATTCTCGATATCAATAAAATTTCTAATTCCATAGTATCTTATAATCAGAAAAATTGAAGTATTTAATGAAAATTAAAATTTTTAGAGTGTGATTAATATTTGCTAAAATCAAGAGTTCATTTTAAGCTTTCCATTGATTTTGTATCTAATTGAGATCTTTGAAGTGGTCTGAGTAATGAAGCACTAAGAGGCAATAATGACCTGATTTTATACCATCTAAAGTATTTTTCAGCTATTATTTTCCTTATTTTAATGTTTGTGGTCATTCCTTGTTAGAAACTGATAAAAGGTAAAGGTAAAGGCCCTCCCGTTGATCGTCGATTTGCTTGAGCAGGCCCAGTAACGTCTCCATTGGAGACTTTGTTGTTACTGTGTCTGGCATATTGAATACTCTCGGTAGCTTGCCGGGCTCTCCGAGAGGGGCAGAGGAATCGAACTCGGGTCAGCCGTGTTGGCCGCTTGTAAGGCAAACGCCCTACCCGCTGTGCTATCGCTCCAGCCCAGAAACTGATAATTATTTTTAAATATGTATGTTCATTAATATTGAATTTCATCAAAATTTTTCCAACTGGGTCACAAAGACTGCTCTGTTGTATAATACAGATGAATGAAATCTTTTCTTGAACCCAAGAAAGTCATTGCTCTACATTGACTTAGTGACCAACTTCATTACTATATTTATTTCATTTGATATTTCAGACTTAATATTTCCAAACGTACAGAGTAGCTTGTTCCTGTATCATGCTAACATTTGTTCTCTAAAATTTATAGTGAGGAAGGATCTTTAATTAGAAGTAATGTGATATGTGTGTGCCCAGAATGGATCATTGTTAGAATCCTTCAAAGTGTCAAGCTTCCTAGTTTATGTAATTTGCAGTAGAGCTATAAACAAAGATAATATTTATTTATTACAGATGTTAGATAAATAGAAATATTTGGACAAGTGTTAGGTGAGTAGAATAGAAATGCCAATGTATAGAGCACAGATTTAACACTAATAGATAATTTTTTATTTTTAAAAGTTGCTATGACTGGGTCTGGAAAGATAAAACAGCCTGGAGAACGCTTGCTTGCATCTCTCATAGCCAATCCAGATTCAATCCTTGGCAATTATGATCCCCCATGCAGCATTGTCGATGTAACCCTAAAAAACTAAACAAACAAATGTTACCATGAATATACCCTTCAGGCCCCAGGGCTAAAAACTGTGTTTTATGCTGTTTTTTGTTGTTATAAGTTTATAAAAAATGAAAATAATTCCATGATATCAGATCAGAAACTAAAATTCTTTGTTTATGTACAGGCCAGGTATATAGGGGGAGGGTCCAGTGCTTTCAAGCTTCCCCACACAGCGCCTCCCATCTACCTAAACTCTGATTTGAAAGGACCACTGACTTCTGGGGTGAGAGAAGCCAAGTCATTATTCCATGTTCATTCCATCGCAGAACCTCTCACGATCCAAGATGATTTAATTAAAGACTCACTCTTAATTCAGTTTTTTAATGAATGATATTTCAAAATATTGGTTTTGAAACATATGGGGAGTTATATCTCTTGCCATACAAGTTTACGTATAAACCACGTTATCATTTAGGAAAGTAGAAATTTCTCTCCTGTTTGAGATGTTATATGACTTTAGTATAACCATAACCATTCGCTATTCCATAATATTGCTAGCCAGAAATTGAAATGGAATGCTTTAGACTTAAATGTATGTTCAGCTGTATATATATATATATATATATATATATATATATATATACATATATATATGTGATTCTTGGCTTAGTATGTTTAAATTGATGCCCAGTTAAATTAAAATGTGACAAATTTTGATAGCAGATTGAAAACTTATAAATGGCTTAGCTTATGTTTTATTGTAGCCTGAGAAACAGCTGCTTTTTCTAAAGGGTTACGTTTCATGTTAGAATATAAGCAATAAGATTTCTAGGGATCAGTATTTTCTCCCTTTATTTTTCTCCCATCAACTGATTTTCATTCTCATTTTACCATGTTTGTCTCGTTAGCATGCTTCAAAGTTTATAATGCTTCTTTATTGTAACTAAGATATGAGTCTATTTAGGAAAGACATTTTGAAAATAAAACTAGATAACAGTTTTTCCCTTTGGCTGCACTTCATTTATTAAATAATGGAAATTGTGTTTTTTAACCTAAAGAAATTAATTCTTCATGTCTCAACTAATTCAAAATGCTCTAAGGATCTATGAAATTTAAGATAATTGTGTACTTCACAATTATTTGAAAATCTCAAAAGTTATTGTTTAGATTTCATAAAGAAACATATTTCCTTATGTTGAATTCTCTGCTACAAATATATTTACTCTCATTTTTATTTGCTTCCTTTTATCTTCATATTGAAAATTTATAATGACCCCAAATTTAGATGATGTTTTGTAAAGTCTTTTTACCTGCTCCAGTTATAATAAAAGGTAAAGGTAAAGGCCCTCCCGTTGATCGTCGATTTGCTCGAGCGGGCCCAGTAACGTCTCCATTGGAGACTTTGTTGTTACTGTGTCTGGCATATCGAATACTCTCGGTAGCTTGCCGGGCTCTCCGAGAGGGGAGGAGGAATCGAACTCGGGTCGGCCATGTTGGCCGCTTGTAAGGCGAACGCCCTACCGCTGTGCTAGCCGAGTTCGATTCCTCCGCCCCAGTTATAATACAGGAGGAAAACCTTACAAACCTGAAATTATAAAATTCGACTAATGTTAGTGCTTTTAAGTGTTTAGTGGACATAGCTTTCTTTAAGATCTAGTTTCACTTTAATGTGTCAAAGCTCCTATTAGATTCATGTTATCTTAAAAACATACAAATTATGTGTTTAATGCATGCAAAATCAAGAAAGTTCTATAAACATAATTGAAATTTAAGTATTTACTATTTAGTAAAATATATTTATTTTATATGTGAATGTTGCTAATATTAAACTCTAGGTATACTTAAAAGAAACTGAATGATGTGTTGAAACTGATATATTATTTTTTTCCCTTTAGCCAACAAATTACTCCAACCCAGTGTATGCAAAATTGTACATGGATGGGCAACACTGTCGAAACTCCTTAGGAAGTGTTGATGAAAGGAAAGAACTTCTTCCAAAGAAAATAGAAATTGGGATCAGAGAGACAGTTGCATAATCAGTGATGACTTTTATATGCTGTATAAATGTATAAAATATAAGGATTACTTTTGTATGTTCCAACAGTATTATACTTGTTTTGACATCAGCATTACCTCTTTATCTTTTATCCTGGTTGTTTTCTGAGTTTTATTTTTTGCTGATGACTATTGATTGACCATTTGTATGGTATTTTTATGAAAAAGAACTGCACTACAGTACAATTTACAATAATGCTGCTGATATGACACACATTTGAATTTATTAAATTACAAGCAACATAATTTCTTTGTAGTGTGAATATGAGCAATCTATTTTATATGAACTTTTTGGGTTCTACTTAATCAACAAAGATAATCACTGCACTTTTTCATTATCTGGTCTAAAAGCAGAAATACAATGTTTTTTCCTTAATTTTTCTGTTTAAACTGATGGAAGAATTGTTGAGTGGTCAACTCTCTTATTTTGTGCCCACTAAGAATGATTCAGACTGTTGAAAATAAATAGCCCTCCCTCAAAAGGTCAGCAACACCTGCCTTGAAGTTAGCCTTAGGTTGCTAAGAGATAGATGAGAATTTTCAGGAAAAAATTAAAAATATATAAAATTAATAATTTGCATGAACACACATGACTACATTTTCCAAAATTTAGTGGACTTTATGTGATATACTATATGTATACCCCTTATGAACAATAGTTATATATAAGTGGTAGAACATAGCAAAAATATAAATGAATGTGAAAAAAAAGCTTGCTATGGAATACGATCTTTTGTTCTCCCTCAGTCCTGAGGTAAATAGCGAGCCTAGAGCACAAAAGGGCATTGGGTATTCATATCTTAGGAAATTCTTCCCAATCACATGCATTAACCCAACCCTTTACCTCACGGAACATTAAAGAATAATATAAGCACACAAATTGATGACAGAATTTCAAATATATGAATGCATTCTCTTTGCAAGGTCAAAAGGAAGAAGTAAAATGCCAAGAATGGTGAAGAATAATTATTAAAGATTTGTGATATACAGCATGACTAATTCTTTTCCCTTTCCAAAATAAATTCTTAAAGGAAATTTCAAATTTTAAAAGAACAGTTATCTCCTCTTAATCAAAGATGGACAGTACAGTTACTGATGAGTAATACTGGCGCTCTCGTTTATTTTGGTTATGCAAAATATATAATCCCTGTTCTTACTTTTGTTTGTTTTCAGATTTTGATCAAAACAAGTGCAAATTATTTAAGTTGTGTAAAAATGACAGAATTTTATACAAATATCTTTAAAGGCACAAAAGATTTATTCACAAGGTATAGAGGACTTTTTGTTCCTCTGATAGACATGACTGACTTTTAGCTGTCATAATGTATTAACCTAACAGATGAAATATGTTTGTGGTTGCTCTTTCTCCCTTTGTACAAGCATTAAAAACTGCTGTTTTATAAAGAGAGTTTTTTGTTGTACTATGTGCATGCATACTACCTATTTCTAAACTTTGCCATATTGAGGCCTTTATAAACTATTGATTTATGTAATACTAGTGCAATTTTGCTTGAACAATGTTATGCATATCATAAACTTTTTCAGGTTCTTGTTTAAGTACATTTTTTAAATTGAACAGTATTTTTCATTTTGGTTATAATAGTCATTTTGCCTATGTTTCTATAATGAAGTGTTAAATACTTTATAAAAATTGTTGACTGACTTATTTAAATGAAGTTCTACATATTTAAGTGCTTGTGTTGGGTAGTTTTTAAAAGAAAGAAAATTCTTCTACATATAGTCTAATGTTCCTTGAAACTATTTTAGTAAACATAAAATATAGCACATCTATCTCAGAACATACTTCTAAAGAAGGACTGATTTCTCTGCATTTTTTCAAAGTACACTAGAAAGGGTGTTTTTTTCCTTTCTTATAAACATCCTTACTTGCATGTTTTTCCTATCAATGGTGGTCTGACTTAACATTGTAATGGAAAGAAAGTTAAGTTAGCTACATAATAATATAATTGTGTTGAAGTCAACCAAAGCTATTCTTGTCCATTTCTACACTCAAAAATTGTACTTTATCTCACATTTTATGTGACAATCCTTAGACATCAATATTAGATGCATTTTTTACAATATGGAGTATCAAAGTAGAGAAACAAATATAGGAAGCATCTAATTTACTAGACATATCACTGCATTTTATTGCCTGAAGGGAATTTTTTATATCTGAGGAATAAAAGTGAAACAAAATTATTATTTGAAAGAAATAGAATCCACAGGCTCAAACCTAATTAATATTAGTATAACTTTATATGCAATCATTCATATACACAATGTACTTAATCTGACTATACAAGTGCTAAAAATCTAGTTTCATCACCAGAAAGTCCTAGTCAAGGAAAAACAAGGATAAGCTTTTAAGTTTCACCCTCTGGGCCTAATTTTCTACATTAGGTATAACCATTCCATACTGACATATAAGTCTACATCAAAGTCCAAAGAATCTTTGTAGTTTCTCTGCATTCAGTCTTTTTCAGAGACACTGTTTTTTGTTTTTTTTTTAAGCTACTCAAAATTAATTTCTCTTATTGGTATAAGTATAGCACTATTTCAATTTTGGTATACAGAATCTCATATATGCACACTCAAAACCCAGGTGTATATTCCCCCTTCATAGTAACCATCCCTTATAAATGTCACACTAAAATTTTCTTCAAGCCTTAATGGGACATATTTTATTAAATTAATACTTCTGTAAAACTCTTCTAGTGCCTAAGTGCCTTTTCATCCCAAGCAAGAATTTCATCCTCTCGACATTTTGCAGTGTTGTTCTTCATAGGGTAGGATATTTAGCAGCATCTTGGCCACCTTCGTATTCAAGGTATCGAGTGCCCCCAAAGCTGAACAACAAAATGACTGCAGGCAATGACAAATATCTCTGAGTGACAAAACTGCCCTTGTTAAGAACTGTTGATCCAGGGCTATGTTCTGTTTCCTACGGCTCTCAGCTGGAATAGCTGAGTCTAAATAAAAAGGTCCCTTATCATCAAACAAATAATGTTCCTAACTTTTGATTTTAAATCTTTTATGCTGATGAAGCATAAGTTATATAATTTTGGCATTAGTAAATTTTCTTTGTGTGTTTTAAATAGTCATTACTGAAGGGAAAAGTTCATTTAGAAACATCTTCAATTTTGCCTAAGTTGGGCTATTTTAATTTATGCAAATGTATCTTATTTGTTGTCATTTTTATATCATTGATGATTATGTTTTATTTTGTTTTGTTGCTGATAATATTCTTACTGTGTTGGTCCTTAAGATTGAGATTTAGGTTTGCACTTCTATGGATATTGTTTTAAGATCACTTAGATTAAAAAAAAAATTAAATATCCAATGCATGTTCTGGCAATTATAAATGAACTATATTATTCAAAACGCCCATAGTATCCAAATAATTAATATAGAAAATTGGTACATGTGATTAAGAAAATAGATAAAATATATTGTATATTTTCCTTTATTCTTTCATATTTAAGTTTTCATATAATTCCAGATGTTAAATCTTATTCTTTTCTAAGAATACTATTTAAAAATTCAACTCTCTAGTGTAGTTTTGCGTCATGATTCAAATAAGAAAATAAGATATTTGAAGACTTGAACAAAATATAGCTAGTCTCTTTTGTAATTCAGCTTTTTTTACTTTACAACCAGATCTAATTTCTGACAATGTATTTATTTTCTCAATATTAGATGAACTGCTAAAATTTAGTGTAGGTTATATAATTTATATAGGACTCCTTATATTGTAGCTGTTATTTTGTTTTATTTTTTGGGGGGACAGGAAAGGAGCATACTTGCTGTTACTCAGGGCTTACTACAAGCTCTATTTTCAGGAATCATTTCTGGTATTGCTGGTGAAGTCTTTGAAATCTAACTAGTTTAAGAGCATGCAAGATAAGTGCCTTACCTGCCTTACCTGCTCTTCAATATTTCTGACTTCTGTAGAAACTTTTAACAAACAGTTTTTTTGCAACTTTTAAGAAAAAGAGTCTTGGCACTTCTTTTTGAGGATGACAATTGGAACAAACATAAAAAAATATATTTCCTCCATGCATTGCTTTCTTTCTTTTTCTTTTTTTTTTTTTGAGGAGAAAGAGGTTTGTTTGTGGGGGCATCTGTCAAAAAGTATAAAGGGAGACCAGAGGGAAATCCGATATGTGGCCAATTCAGCCAAGTGGTCCACTGTTTTATTTTGAATATGTTGAGGTACTTGGGTTTAGAGGTAGTGAGGGTCATGGGGCTCCCAAGCAAGTCTCAGAGTTCCCCAAAGCTATAACTGGCAGTGATTAGTTATTGTGATGTTCTCAATATTAAATTTGGGTCTTTAAACCTGCAATACCGGCACACGTGATCACTTAAAAATATTTCCAATCACTTTCATGTAGTTGTGATGTGATTAAAACAAAAAGTCAACAAGTATATATGCATTAGTTCTGCTACCAATTCTTGGATAACATATCCCAAAATTTGACACATCAAGAAAAAGAGATGAGACTATTAAAAGTTCAGAAGTATTCTAATCATAAATTACATTTACTTGTTGCACTGTAGCACTGTAGCAATGTCCTCTTGTTGTTCATTGATTTGCTCAAGTGGGAATCAGTAACGTCTCCATTGTGAGACTTGTTTTTACTAGTTTTGTCATATCAAATATGCCAAATATGTTTTTGGCACTGTCCTCCCATTGTTCATTGATTTGCTCAAGCAGGCCCAGTAACATCTTGTTGTTACTTGTTGTTACTGTGTTTGCCATATTGAATATGTCACAGGTAGCTTGCCAGGTTTTGCTGTGTGGGCGAGATACTCTCAGTAGCTTGCCAGGCTCTCCGAGAGGGGCGGAGAAATCGAACCCGGCTCGGCCAGGCTGGTTGCATGCAAGGCAAACACCCTACCGCTGTGCTGTCACCACAGCCCATGTTTTTGGCATATCAGATGCATTCCCTGGAAAATGTAACTCATACAGTGCTGTACCTATATTGAGCCTGAAAAAAGAAAAACTAAAATTAAATGAGTTTTCTGGTTTATTTTCTTCTAGTAGTACTATAGGTAAGTGATTGCAATTTAACCTGAGAAATAGTCTCTTGTGAATCCCATCATTTCTTGCATCCAACGCTATAAAATATCAAAGGAAAAACTGGTTCCAAAGATGGCCTATTTGATAAATTCCATACAAAGAATGTTCTCATTCTCCGTGACAGATTTTTCTGCCACCTTTACATGGAATTTGTAAGATACCAGTAAATTTAAGCAAGACTTAAGTAATGCCTTTGTAATTTTTTCACTACAAGAAAATTTTTCATCTATAATTTCTTCTACAGTTTTAACACATAAATTATGAGCCTCCTGAAGGAATTTAATTTCAGATTTATTTATACTTTAGGATTTTGGAAATAAACAAGTGTTCTCTTCTATGCCAATAGTCAAAACCACATACACTTATTTGAATCAATAATCTAAAAAGTTTGAGTACAGAAAAATATATTCAAAAAATAGATTTTGAGTACAATTGAGAATAGTTTAAGCTATATTTTTAATGGAGAGACAAACAATATGTGTTATTTAGATTGACTTAAAGGAACTGGAAAGACACTGCATGAGGTAAGGTGCTTATCTTGCTTTAGGTCAACCCCACCCTTATAATCAGAACACCAGATGGTCCCAAGAATAGCTTTTGAACAGAGTCAGGTGTGGTCCCAAATTTTAAAAACAAAACAAAATAATGGGTCAGAGAGTTTATACAGTCAGTGCCAGCATGTGACTAGCATTTGATCAATTCCCTTTCTATATCAGTCACCACATCCACAGATCACCACTATTAAGGAATTCCTGAGAATAGCTGAGTGACTGCCCCTGAAAGATATATTTCTTGATAAATAATATCAAATGTTGGCAGGAAATAATTGAACAATAATGTTTTAAACTTAAATAATTATTGTCTTGACTAAATATGTGGAATGTTTTCACTTATTTTAATTTTTTATAAAACTTCTTTATATGGCCTTTCTGATTATATTTTTATTTTATTTAATATCTCATGTAATTGATCTATTATAGCAAGTATACTTAAAGAAAGTTTTTACATATGATATATTTGCTGGGTTTGCTCTTAAATACAAATGTTTCTCAAAGGTCTTCAATATGATTGACAAATCAATGGAATGTGCATTTTGGGGGCTTTTTGTTTCTTCCAATGTTAGGTTTTATGTCACTCATTATCCTTTTTGTTAAAAATAAGTCTTTGACTATACACATTTTAATTATGTTGAGCCTTTTTCACAGAATTAAGACACAAAAGCCAATTTTAATTTAAATTTAGCTGCAAATAAGTATATACATTAAGTATGTATGCAATGTCTATGTACTAAAGTCTATTTTCAACATAAAATAGATTAAGTTTTTTTTTTTATTATTACTCTGCATCATTTTTTGTCCAGATAATTCTTTTCTAATACACAGAAATACCAACCATCATTAGGTTAAAGTGTTCTTTTTTCTAACTACACATAACATTTTAATAGTTCATTTTTCCCTCTCTATTCTTGAGGATAGTTACAAATTTGGTATTGAAGAGGGAAACATAAATTATTTCCCTTTTTGACACATAACTTAATTTCTTTCATCAGAAATATATTTGATAAATTAACATTTTTGTTTATATCTTTAGCTAGCTTCATGCAAGAACACTTAGTGATTTGTATTTCAAATTGCTTTAGTATTATTTTGAGGACTTCCTGATTTTATGGAAAAGTCGAAATAACAGTTTTCTGCCTATTGAAATTGCTAGCTTCTGTTTAGTTTCCTAGAGTGTTCCTTGAGTTTTCTAACCCATCGTTCCTTTATCCACCCTTAGACATCATGCACAAAGGAAAAATAGCTCTTTTCTGCAAAGGGCTTTGTAATCAGCACCTTACTTTTTACTGCACATTGTTACTCTCCTTCTCTCTTTCAAGCTTATTGTAGCATTTACCTTTATACAACTGCAAACTGAGAACACATATTGCAACTGTTTTTCTTTCTAGCTGAGCTGCACATTTTTATTGTCATAATCAATTTCCTCACACACAGAGCTACTTCACTGTATCACTGTGTCACTGTCATCCCATTGTTCATCAACTTGATCTAGTGGGCGCCAGTAATGTCTTTGTTTGTCCCAGCCTTGAGATTTTAGCAGCCTCTCCTTACTCATCCTTCCCAAAGTTTCCTTATTGGAGACTCTTTCAGGGTCAGAGGAATGAGACCTGTTATTGTTACTGTTTTTAGCATCTGAAATATGCCAAGAGGAGCTTGCCAGGCTCTGCAGTGATTTAGCTACTTAAAACAATACGTGCTCGCTTCCGCAGCACATATACTAAAATCGGAACGATACAGAGAAGATTAGCATGGCCCCTGCATAAGGATGACACGCAAATTCGTGAAGTGTTCCATATTAAAAAAAAAAAACAATACATTTGTTATCTTCTAGATCTGTAGATCAGGAGTCCAGCTTAACTTGAAAATGTTCAAGGGTCTGAAGTCAAATTGTTGGCAACAATCATGAGGTTCTGGAAGGGATCCTGTGCTCCCCAAACTTGTCTGCTTATGGAAAATTCCAGTTCCTTATTACTGTAAGGCAGAGATTTCAGTTTCCTTGCTAATGTCAGCCGCAGATCTTCTTATATTGATTTATGTCCTAAACAGAAATGCAGGCAGTGAGGTTTCTTAAGTTGTTCTATGATTATGTATTATAACATATATTTTATATAATTATTTTATATATCATGAGTACTTCACAGGTAATATGTAATTCATGGTAGTTTCATGTATTACATGCTCTCTTATAGTTTAAACAGTAAGTGATTTCTCTTATTTGGAATCCAATAATTTAAAGTGAAAACAAAAGCTGTTAAAGATCACAAATGCTTTCAGTTTGTTTCCGAAGGATTCTAAAGGCAATGGCAAGACTTAACCTTACAATGGAAAAAGGAAATATTCAGAATACTTTACTGTTATTAGATATAGTATACAAATCAACGAAAATAACAAGCTTCCCTAAGCTTCTTCACATGGGAGCCTGTGGAGAGCATGTAATGCGTAAAGTTCTGACCCAAGTTTATATTTAAATGGATCTGGTGCAAACAAGAATTCATCAAAACTTATTTCATTGGGCTCTCAATACAAAAGTGAGATACATATAGTTAGGACCTGGATGAATTATGGCTTGCATTCTCTAACTTATAGAGGAAAGGTGATTAAAAAAAGTTAATGAGGGATATAAATGTATGCCATTAGAGGCAACGTTGTGGTTAAAGGCAGTAGAATTGGAGAATTGGTCCACAGTAGTGCTTATAGGGTGGGGAGGGGGCTGTGGGTGGAGAGGGTACTTTAATGATAAGGTTTGGTTGGGTGGGGCCTTTTGAGATTGGTGGACGGAAATAGGAATGCTGAAATTAGGTGTATTTTTGTTACTATCATTAGGAGTGTTGTAAGTTATGGTACTTTACTCACTAACATTAGGAAATAAATTAAGGATAATTAGAAATTCCCTAAAGTCTTGTTATGTCTAGGCAAATTTGTAAATTAGAAGCAAGAAGACATTCCCAGAATTGTAGCGGTGGTAAAACAGTCAAAGACTTGATGTGACAGTTGTTGTTTTTATCTTAACCCCATGCATCATAAATGAAGAAGTGACAGAAGTGTGAACTGCTATAAACTTAACTGTTGTGTTAAAAAAAAATTGCTATATGACACACCTTTATAGAGTGTGTCAACATAGACTACAACACTTATTTTTCAGCTATTGATCGGGTAAATGCATTATTTTTAGATCTCATAGCATATGGGTCAAATTTCTCATGTATGCACATCTGACGCTTTCACTTTAACTTCAGAACTGAGTTCACCCTTCCCTAGGAAAATTATCAGCTCACAACTTACATGATCGTAGGAGATATGGTAGTTACTGAAGATGTAGAAAATACAGGTGTAGTAAAGACAAGTTTTTGAAGTAAAATATGCCATTTGAATTTTAAACTATTTGCATGAATAGTGTTACTGCATGTGAACTCAGTAATCTTGGTGAAAACATAACACTAGCAAGAATATAAAGTTTAGAATGAAAAGTTTTGGTTTAATTTATTTTTATTTTAAATAATTATAACCAAAAATACCTGGGGGATTCAGAATAATGACTCAAAAGTACAGTTTGTTTATTTTGCATGTATTCCTCAAATGTTAAATTATCTGCCCATTATTTTAATATAATTTTTGTTCAAATTCAATTAAGATATAATCATTTGCCCAAAGATTTATTTTCTGCTTGCTTAATGATTTTTAAAATAACTCATTAATTTGAAATATTGAAACAGAAAATGGAAATCTTTTGAATATTCACTTCACCATCATCATTATTTCTTACAGCTTGATGTCAGTACATTCATATAAATGTATCTTTTTGGCCTATATCAGAGAGTAAAATGAACTCTGAATCCCATGCTTGTAAGGATATGTATATAAATATTTGAATGAATGTCTTCAATGGACTCTGCAAGACAAGATCCTGACCCTTGACTCCCAATTAATTAGTACAAAGAAAGGAAATCTAGACAAACAGCCTCCCTACTCATTTGATAGCTAATTAAAATGCACACTCTGTAGAAGTTACTTGACTCTCAATTACAATTAAATATGCAGGTTATCAGAACACTGCAAGCAGAAAGCTGAAAGTAATCTTCCCCTATTATAACATATCAAGGATGATTCTATGTGGTTAGGAAAGGTTTCATGTACTACTGCTAACTACTTTGTTCACTGACTATACTCACAGAGCAGTAGGAATCATAACGTCATTGATGATCCTAGTATTCGATGAACTATAATAGTCTCAAGATTAAAACCTAGCAAACTATTAAAAATGTTCATGAACCCCATCTACTATCAACCAGAACAGTCTAAAAAAAAGTAGCTGTCAAAATTTCTCTGTTTCTGTAATGGTGTTGGGTTAATTTTGTCATAAAATTAATGATGCACTTAATATGAAGAGATTTATGATATCTGCAAGCACTTCTAATTGAGTTAACCCAACAGAACAGCTTACAACTTATACAAGTCAAATATAATAATTATGAGGTGTCTAAATGTCATGCCTTCTTTGAATAAATTCTTCAATAGGTTAATAAAACCTATTTTTCGTTACTTTCATCCCATTTTACTTTAATTTTTGTATACTTAACCCAGATTTCTTTATTATGATACTGTTTTTCAGAAATTCCTACCTCAATTATTTCCTTCAACCAACCTAAGACCAAGAACCTTGTTGAGCATTAGCAGAAAAATGTATTACAAATCTTGCATGCACGGGGCATATGAAATACCCCATGCTTGAGATATATTAGGAGTATATATCACTTATATGTATTTTATTTACATATGCATATATTTGCATATGTATTGTTTACATATACATATATTAATGACATCACTCTTATTTGTAATCATATTTACATGTGGTTTATTAACACAGTACTCTTATGAAGTTTTCATTCCTAAAAATAGGATAATGTTTTTAGCGCTTCTTTCTGAATTTGGGAAAATATCTGCCCATGCGTTAAATCTTATACAGAAAAGACTTTGATAAAGTGGTTTACACCTAAAATACTAAATATTCTGTATATTTCAGTGGCGATAGATGACAGGAAGGAAGAACAACAGAGCCACCTGCTCATTTTGATGGCTATATCTGAAACAAAAATGACAGCTTGAAGATTCTAACAAGACCTGGTTAAGTGTGTGCCATTTCTTTAAAAAAATTATTTTCACGCAACTAGATTTATGATGTGTCTGTTTCCTATTACAGACCTTTGGACCGAGATGGAACATAGTTATTGCTACGTCCAGTTTACTGTGGAGCAAGCAGGCTGTGGCAAATAAAAGTGATCTTTCAGAGATTTCAATAAAATATTCATTTAAATCCAAATAAGCAGGCAGAAATATATGAAAATTTGTGCTTGATGTTCAAAAATATATATGCTCTATATATGCAAATGCCGAACAGTGGAAATTTTAGATATTAGATTCTTACAATAGTACTGATCCTTCAAGTCAATAGCATCTGTTGACCATATAATAAATGTGCCTTATCTTTCCATATTTTAATTATTCACTTACATTACTATGTTAATAAAGGTAATTTTTGACTGAATGAAAAATTTAAATTGCTATGTGGAATAGCTCATTAATGTACTGTCATAACTTTTGCATATTATATTTATATTAATTATTTTATAAAAGTTTAAATTTCAAAATTTTTCTTCACATGTGCTTGAAGAATAAGTCATAAATGTAAACTATCAGCTCATTTTTTGAAATTATAATTCTGTCCCTTAGGGATACCAGAGCACTTCACTATGGTGAAGAACCAAATATACTAAAACAAGCCCCCCCTCCCAAATTTTTTTTGGTTTTGACTTTGGGATCATACCTAGCTATAGTATGGTGTGTTACTCCTGGCTCCACACTGCTAGGTTGAAGTTGTTTGAGGGACCACATAGAATGCTGACCATCAAACATATGTTGACCATATGCAAGGCAAGTGTGTAACCCACTGCACTATTTCTCCAGTCTGATCAACCCCCTTTTACCTGAACTGTACTCAAAAAGGAGGCACAATATATCTAATGGAAAATTTTATGATTTAAAAATTATTTTATGCAAGCTCCAAATATGGGCTGGAGCGATAGCACAGTGGGTAGGGTCTTTGCCTTGCATGGGGCTGACCTGGGTTCTATTCCTCCGCCCCTCTTGGAGATCCCGGCAAGCTACTGAGAGTATCTCGCCCACAGTGCAAGGCCTGGCGAACTACTTGTGATATATTCGATATGCCAAAAACAATTTGCTGTGAGATGTTATTGGTGCCTGCATCGAGCAAATAGAGGAACAAGGGGAGGACAGTGCTACAGTGCTAAGCTCCAACTATAATTTATATCATGTTAGTTTGATTTTTTCTATGAATTACATATAGATGACTGAAATAGTAAAAATTACTTTTTCATCATATTTTTTTTCTTTTTGGGTCACACCTGGTGATGCACAGGGGTTACTCCTGGCTCATTCACTCAGGAATTACTCCTGGCAGTGCTCAGGGGACCATATGGGATACTGGAAATCGAACTAGGGTTGGCCGCCTGCAAGGCAAACGCCTTACCTGCTGTGCTATTGCTCCAGAACCTCATCAAATATTTTTTATTAAAGATCTGTCAAGATCCTGTAGAAATAGTACAATGCATTAGGCAGTTGCCTTGCAGAAAGTCAACTTGAGTTCAATATTCTACACCCCTCATGAGATCCTGGGCCCCAACAGGAATAATCCTTGAGTCAGGAATAAGCTTTGAGTACCACTGGGTATGGCCTAAACACCCCCCCTCCAATGTCTCTGTCTGAACCTGTTGCTATCAATTAGTATTATTACTATATACTCAATTAATTAGCTCCGTGATTCTACTTAGACTAATGTTTTGCCTCAAATCATTGGAGTGTGCTCCCATGCTCTATGGCTTTATTCCTGATCATTTATTAGCACAGTATTCCTTCCTGTTCCTTGAGGAACAGATACATATAAAAATAAAAATCTAACAGGACCCTTAACAGTCCTGATTCTCCCAAGACATTTTTCCCTAGGACTACACTCCATTTTGCAAAATATTTCATTGGCCATGCATTTTTTCCTAGAACTATCGCTGTCTTTTTGTTTCTTTTTATGTTACTTCAAAACATCCTTCTATTCCTTCCTATCCAAAGAATGCCTTCAAAGTCTCTTTACAAATACAAGAAATATTCTTAGTCCTGTGCTTACATTATTCACTTTGCCAGCACAGTCTCATATATTAAAGGTCCTCACAATCAATGTTATGGAGAATATGCCTGGAATATATAGATTGCTGGGTAGTGGAGGCAGTGGAGGTCAGCTGATGTGCTATTTATCTGGCTCCGGCAGGGTGGATCTTTTAGGTGTGACCCCTGTGTTGCTGGAGATTGGTGGAAGCAGGCAGAGGATCTTTGTTTCCGGGTCCCTTTGAGTCTGGAGTCCAAGTTCACAAAGTTCTGCTTTACCAGATTCTGTGGAGCTTCACTCTTGCATGAGGCTCAGCCCGAGCGGTCTGGAAAGCGGCCTGGAGCATGGCAGTGGCTGGATAGTGAGATAGTGGAGGTTGGCCGATGAAGTATTTATCAGGCACTGTCAGGGTACCTTTGTGGCCATGTGACACATCATAAGACACTTAACACCCATTTTCCATTATTACGGCATCATATTTGATGTGGTTCAAATATGGTTTGAACCAGGGGAATACCTACAAGAATGTTTAGAGGCTGCCCTAAAAGCCTCTATTAGTCTCAAATTTCCTGGCAAGGTATCAAGAGTATTTTGCCCGCATGGCAGTGCCTGGCAAGCTACCCATCATGTATTCGATATGCCATAAACAGTAAATACAATGGATCTCATTCCCTTAACTCTGAAAGAGCCCCTAACACAGCAGTGTTAAGAAGGACGAGCAAGGAGAGGCTGATAAAATCTCAAGGCTGAATGAGACTGCCAAAATGAAGAAGGACTAAAATGGCTTGTCTGTACTTTCAACGCACGCACTCTGGCATCAGAAACATCCATCAAGGACCTGATGGTGCAAGCACAAAACATCAAGTGTGACATCATTGGTCTGAGTGAGATGAGAAGTCATCAATCACATCATACATTTTCGACACTGGAGATGAACTGTTCCTTAGATCATGTGACAAAAGAGGCATCCATGGTGTTGAGTCCTCGTCAACATAAAATTTGCCATGAGCATTGATTCATTCGAATGCCTAACAACCCGAATCCGATGATTACACTCGAATAGATATGGATCACTGCTGGCAGTTTCTATCTCCTTTGTCTATGGGTCAAAATTCAATTACAATGAAGAGGAAATTGGGAAGTTCTACGTGAAGCTGGAGAAGTTCTATAAAGAAGACCATACCATCTACAAGATCATTGTCAGTGATTTTAGTGGTAAGATAGGACTGAGAAGATAGGCCGTAGAACTCCATATCTGGACACATGGCCTAGAATGAAATAAACAGGGTGAGAGACAGGCTGAGTTCATCATGTCGACCAAGACCACCCATGGTAACTTGCAGTTCCAGAAGGCCGAATCTAAACGTTAGCATGGGAGTCACCCGGTAGATAGTTCCACAATGAAATTGACCACATGGTATTCAATCAACAGTTTTGCCTGACTGATGTTGCTGTTGTCCCAAAATTCCAAATGGGATCAGACCACTGTCTCCTTCATGCAAAATTCTACTTCATGGAGAGGAGAGAAAGGGCTGCAAAGTTTAAGAAGAGAACACCCAGAACGACCAACAACTGGATACTCTTTGGCACTATTGTGACAACATGAGAAGATGCCATCATTGACAACATTGACAAAGAATACAATTGACTGGTTCAATACCTGCATGATTGTTCAAGGAATGCCAAGGGAAAGCCACAAAAAGATGCCTGTCTTCAAAAACTCTCGAACTCATTCACCATTGTGGCTGGTCACGAGCCTCAGGCAACTACGAGCTAACATCCAAGCTCACAAAGCAGTGCAGAGAAGTGATAAAGGAAGACAATAGAAAGAGAAGAGTAGCAGTGCTGGAAGATGTAGCAGAAGTCTGGAAAAGCATTCGCAATGCCCACCTGCCCTTCAAAAGACCAAGATGTCTGCCTTCTGACATCCTGATATATCTATCATATCTTTCAGAAGGGCAACAGAGAAGATTATCCATGACTTCTACTCGGATCTCTTCAATAGCCACATCCACCTGCTCACATACCAAATACCCCAGAATGGACATGTCATTCCCAACGTTTTCCCTTCCGAAATCTGACATGCCAGTTCATCAGTAAAGAAGCAAACAGCATCTGGCCCAGACAAGGTCAGACCCAAACACCTGAAGAATCTGCTGTCAGTACTCATCAATACACTGGTTCAGCTCTTCTCATGTTACCTGTCTGAATGCAAGGTTCTGTCCCAATGGAAAACCAGCAGGACCATTCTACTGTACAAAAAAGGAGACATTCACGACATTGCCAACTATCGCCCGATCTGCCTGTTGTCTGCCGTCTTCAAGCTATTCATTTGAGTCATCCTGAATAGGATTGGCAGAACACTAGACGAAGAACAACCATGTGAGCAAGCTGGGTTCTGAAAAGGATTCAGCATAATCGACCATATCCACACAGTAACCAAGCCTACTGAGGTTTCTCGGGAGTTAAAGATGACACTCTGTCTAATGTTCATTGATTTAAAGAAGACCTTTGATTCTGTTGAGAATGAAGTGGTCTTCGAAGCCCTAGCCAAACAGGGCCTTCAAACTCAATACATCAGGATCCTCCGTGAGCTGTATTGGGGATTCACTACCAGAATCTCACAATTCTACAAGGAAGTGATTATCGACAAAAAGAGAAGGGTTCAGGGTGATACCATTTCACCAAAACTCTTCAGTTCCACCATTGAGAACATCATGAAAAAACTAGAATGGGAAGGAATGGGAGTGAAGATTGACAGTTGGCAACTATATCACCTCCACTTCTCTGATGACATCATTCTGATAACACGAAACATTAGCCAAGCAGCACGAATGCTGGCCAACTTCGACTGTGAGTGTGGAAAGGTCGGACTATAGCTGAATCTCACAAAGACAATGATCATGAGAAATGAACTCTTTCCTGAGGTTCTATTTACTCTCAACGGAACAAACATCTCTGAATGCAGCAGTTATGTATATGTAGGTTGAGAACTCAACATGATGAACGACCTGGCACCTGAGTTGTGCAGGAGGAAGAGAGCAGCATGGTACGCCTTTAAGAGCATCGAAGAAATAGCTAAGAGGATGAAGAACCTCTGGCTCCGGGCACAACTCTTCATCTCCACCGTTCTTCCTGCATCAACATATGCCTTAGAGACTTGAGGCTTACAAAAACAGAGTTGAGAATGCTATTTGGGTCTCTTAAAGAGGAATTAAAAGAGCTATTCTTGGAGTATCACACTTCACTCAAGTGAGAGAAGGAATCCACAGTTCTGACCTCAACCTACAATCGAGAATCAAATGCTGTCTTATTTGCCGAGGCGTCAAAAAACAGATGGGCTATGCATGTAATGAGATTTGGAGACAACTGCTGGACTAGAGCCATTACCGACTGGATTCCACTGGACATCAAAAGATCGCATGACTGCCCACCTACAAGATGGTCAGACTTCTTTGTCAAGACCCTGAATGATCAGTTTCAGGCTCTTCATGTTCCTGGAGCAAGCAGACGTCTTTGGGTACACTAGCATTCGACAGGGATGAATGGAGATGTAACTGGCGCCTGCTCAAGCAAATCAATGAGTAATGGGATGTCAAGTGATCAAGTGATATAGATTGCAAAGATTATGAATCTTGATGAAAAGTAAACAATGATTCCTCATTTTTTATTGTTTGATAAAGCGAAGATAATTTAAGTTCATTGAATGTTTTACTTTCTACTTTTTTATGTTCTTCTTAATAAGATAAAAAGAGTCATACATTGGTAATTAATCTCCCACAACTCTAAACAAGTTTAAGACTAAATTACAAATTAAAGTAATTTCTTCCATGCAGTTATATAAAAGCCTTGGAGAAGAAGCTTCATGTTCTGTAGGACCAGCTGTGATTTTCAAAAATGTACCATGAAAGCTGTGTGAGAACCATGAGCTCAGTCAGAATAAGTAGATATGCTTCAAGATTTTCTATTATAAATTTAGAGTCACTGAAAATAGAACTTAATTTAAGGTTGCTGTGTGGTAGCCCACACTTTTCACTATGAGTTTATAGCTTCTTCTGTGGATTGATTATTGAAGTAATGTGTACCTACTCTCTGTATAGACCTTAAGAGAAGATGCACATTTCTGCTTACTTTCTTTCCTTTGTTTTAAATATTTGGCCGCACTCACCTATACTTGGGGTTTCTTCCTGGCCCTGCTCTTAGAAATTATCCTTTGCAGGACTCAGCCAACCATATGAGGGAGCAGGGAATTGAACCTGAGTCAGCCATGTGAAAGGAAAGCAACCTACCTGACTGTACTATCTCTCCATCCCCTCCTTTTATTTATTTTGGGGTCTGGAGCGATAGCACAGCTGTAGGGTATTTGCCTTGTACATGGATGACCTGACCGACCTGAGTTCTATTCCTCCACTCCTCTCGGAGAGCCCAGCAAGCTACCGAGAGTATCTTGCCTGCATGGCAAAGCCTGGCAAGCTACCCATGATGAATTCAATGTCAAACACAGTAGCAACAAGTCTCAAAATAGAGACGTTACTGGGACCGCTCGAGCAAATGAATGAACAACGGGAGGACAGTGACAGTGACAATGACAGTTGGTGGGGGGAACGTACCCACCCAGGTGTTCTCAGGGTTTACTCCTAGATATGTGCTCAGCACTCATTCCTGGTGGGCCTTGGGGAACCAGATAGGGTGCTGGTGATAAAACCCAAGTCATCCAGGTAAAAGGCAAGTGTCCTATCCTCTGTAAAACCACTGCAACCCCTTTGCTTAATCCTAATACACTACTCAGATACCATGTGAAGATCTCAGTAAAGCACTAGATAAAATTTGGGTAAACATTTGGATAAGAGCAAAGTCATTGAGAATCCCTATACTAGCTAGTTCCAAGATATGTTATGGAGTCATAAGCTAACTAAATGGGTGGTGTATGAAGACACAAAATATCTGGTTAGCTTGCCTAACAGAAAAAAAAATTCACTGATAAGCCCATCAAAATTAGAACGTTCTGAAAATGTGACTAACGGCATAATTACCCCCAGTCATACTGATTTGAAACAGAATGCCAAGTTCATGATTATTTTGGCCTGTCACAATGGGAGAGGACAGAGGACAGAAAATTAGTCCTTGTTTCTTTTTCTGGAACTATATTGTTAAAGAGTTCAGATATTTTCAGTTTTTAGTTAATCACAGATGCAGAGCACTATTCACATGTGTAGATATATTAAAAGCCACACACACACACACACACACACACACACACAAATGGAAACTAAATTTCTTAGTTTCCATGTGGCCCATGGTTATCAGCAAAATATCCCAAAACCCCAATACACATCCATCTCTCCTGACTATCTAATAGAACTAGAAAGTTTGTAAATTGGGCTGGCAAGGATTTGATCACAATTGGTCTTTATAAAACATGTGATAGATGTTGAATGGTTGTCAGAAGTTGGAGAAAGAACGAGTTATTGCAAAGGTCTGCTGAGAAGTAATAGCAACAACTGGTATGGTGAGGAAGATATGAACTTTTTGGTGAGTAATAAGATAGGCTTTTCAATTATTAAATTTTTGGGGGGTCACACCCAGCGATGCTCAGGGGTAAGTCTTGGCTCTGCACTCAGGAATTACTCCTGGCCGTGTTGGGGGACTATATGGGATGCCAGGGATCAACCCAGGTTAGCTGCGTGCAAGGCAAATGCCCTTTCCGCTGTACTATCTTTCCAGCCCAATTATTGAAAAATTTTAAATTCTTCTGATCCTTTAGGATATTTCAGAAAGAAATGTAAATTGGGATAAGGAATCGTTATGGGGACAGAGAG
The DNA here is from genome assembly GCF_029834395.1 of Sorex fumeus. NCBI lineage: Eukaryota > Metazoa > Chordata > Mammalia > Eulipotyphla > Soricidae > Sorex > Sorex fumeus. Next base: position 25,876,155 of record NW_026606092.1, read on the forward strand.
ATAATGCAACATGCAAGGTGCTTGTCCTGCACGTGACTGGCCTGTGTCCTACCCCTGGCACTGCATGCTGTTCCCAAATACCACCAGGATTATTCTGCTCATACAGCCAGGAATGCCAGGTGTGGCCAAACAAAAATGGGAAAAGATCCAAAAAGCTACTTGGAGGATAATTCTTAGTTTGGTTTACAATATGATAAACTTGTCGGTCTGAAAGAATATCAAGTAGTGGCAATAATGATGGCACTAAACCTTGAGAATAAGTGGAGCTTATAGATAACACTTCAATATTAAGTCATTTTAAAATAGACTAGAGTAAATCTTATATAAAGTTGCACAAAAATACCTTACTTTCCCAAATTTTATAAAATTGGAAACTGAACTTTGGGAAATACAAAGAAGAAAAATACACAAATATATATGCATATATATAAACTATATATATATAATTTCTTATCTATAAATTTTAATTTACTTGTGTTTTTGTGTTTAATTTTATTTTTTGGACAGGAATCAGAGGCTGGCAGGATAGAAGAAAGTATGAAAATGTGACAAATTTAAAATTAAACATCTGCATACCCAGAAAGAAAAATGAGAGTATAATATGACAAAAATTTCTTTTAGCTCAGAATTTATTATGAGGTGTTTGCAAATTATCTCTCCAATTTTGAATATAAATTACAGAATAACTAATGCACACTTGTTATTGTGTATTTTGTGTCATCCTATAATTTGAATCTTAGAGCTTATTAACTTTTTTTTCCTAAAGGCGCTGATTCAAATAGTAAAATAACTCCTAAAAAAATCAGATATATGAAGCATATTCAGTGCTTTGAATGTAGCTGGACTAAAAATAAATACTGTTGAATCTTTAAGTAGAATTTTTGTCACGTCATAAAATAATTACAGGTATTATATCATTTGTATATCTGTACATTGTAAGAATCCTTGCTTATGTCTTGTAAATAATTCAGTTTTACATTGATTGAAAGAAAAATGGAATAAAAATTGAAGGGAAAAAGAACAGCCTTTACTACATTTACTGAATATACTATTAAAGCCAAATGGTTTGGAAGAAATAAATCCATAGGATGATGTATACTATCCAGTTATATTGAAAAAAAAAATAGAGTGATGTATTATTCCCGTGTGGGGAAGCTGTGTTTGAAGATAGCAGTTCTAACCACAATTTGATGAGGTGAATACATCCTACTGTTAAATATTAATTTTCTTAATCAGTGAAAAAAAATGCTAAGGTAGTTCGGATGGGGAAAGAATGTTGGGGTTAGCGTGGAAATCTGACCACTCTTCTGAACTCTGACATGGAATTATCAGGATTTCAGGGATGTTTATTTATGTTACTTCTAAAAAGTAAAATACTAGAACACTCAGTGTAGAACAATATTCTAAGGTTAGAAATAGCATTAGTTTATATGTAAGCACACATGTATACATGTATGTTTTATATGAATACATTTATTATTACTAACCTGGGCACAAATGTCAGTTCTTCTTTTAAGCCCTTATCTTGCCATATTCAGACTTTCTGTAATTGTAAATTAGTTTTAAAGTTATTAATTCCTTCTTTGCACTTCCCCTGATTTGTTGTAGAAATGATTTTGTAAAGACCATCAATTTGTCAAGTTAGAATTTGCAGTTTGTTTTAGCCCCTGTACATTCAAAGTTTGCTTGACTTTTTTCAAGAAGAAAATGAGTAAAACTATTTAAACCGACATATATACATATGTATTAAAAATGGCCTAAAATATATATATTTTATTTTAATATCTATAAATATATTTTATATATAAGTAAATACAAATATATATTACACACAAAATATAAAATATATTTATATATCTACAAGTGCATCCGCAGTACGCAGTCTGACTGCAGCAGACAGGCACCCAGGTCCTCCTTCACACCCGCACACACACCTTCCTCTGGCTTGTCCTTGTAATAATGGGACATAGCTGCCACTCCCGCCCGCTGTGGCCAGGGAACCGCTTCCTCTACCACCGCAGCGATGCGGTAAACAGTTATCCAAAACCATCAGGAAAGACTCCGGATATCCGCAGCAGGAACTTCTGGCGGACCCAAGGGCCTCAAGCAGCACAAATGCTGGCCGACTTCGACCATGAGTGTGGAAAGGTCGGGCTACAGTTGAATCTTACGAAGACAATGTTTATGAGAAACAACCTTGTTCCTGATGCTCCATTCGCTCTCAATGGAACGACCATCTCCGAATGCAACAGTTATGTGTACATAGGTTGAGAAGTCAACATGATGAATGACCTGGCACCTATGTTGCATAGGAGAAAGAGAGAGGCTTGGAACGCCTTCAAGAGCGTCGAAGAAATAGCTAAGAGGACGAAGAACCTCCAGCTCTGGGCACATCTCTTTGATTCCACTGTTCTTCCTGCATTAACATACTCCTCAGAGACCTGGGCCCTATGCAAACAGGATGAGAACACTATTTGGGTCTCCCAAAGAGGAATTGAAAGAGCTATTCTTGGAGTAGCATGTTTCACTCAAATGAGAGAAAGAATCCGGAGTTCTGACCTCTGTCGACGATCAAGAATCAGGGATGCTGTCTCGTTTCCCAAGGCATCAAAAATCAGATCGGCTGGTCACGTAATGAGATTTACAGACGACCGCTGGACTAGAGCTGTTACCGACTGGGTTGCATGGGACGCCCAAAGACCGCATGGCCACCCACCTACCTGATGGTCAGACTTCTTCATCAAAATCCTGAACGATTGGTTTGGGGCTCTTCATGTTCCTAGAACGAACAGACGCCATTGGTCTACACTAGCATGTGACAGGGACAAATGGAGATGTAACTGGCGCCTGCTAGAGCAAATCGATGATTAATGGGAAGTCAAGTGATCAAGTGATCTACAAGTGGGTTTGGGTAGTAATTTTACTTATTTTCTTCATATATATATATATACATATATATATATAGCCTTTATATATGACACTTTTTTTGAGGATTGATAAATGTGTATGATATTTATATGACTTTCACAATGGGTTTCTGTATAACAAAAAGAATTTCATGATCACGACCATCGCGTTGTTTGTTGATTGCCTCGAGCAGGCCCCAGTAACGTCTCCTTTGTCTTAGCCCTGAGACTTTTTAAAAAGTGCCATATTCAAGGCTCTTTCACGGTTAGGAGAATGAGACCCATCATTGTTACTGGTATTTGGCATATTGGGTACGCCACGGGGAGTTTTCCAGATTCTGCCATGTGGTCAGGTTACATTCGATAGACTGCCAGTTTGTCCAAAGTAAGAATGAGATAATAAGATGTTGCTTCCAGGAGCTGGGTTTTATAGTCTCTGGGTCTTGGCTGTTGATGGTATTACATGGCGCCAGGGGGCCAGTTGGTGGGTGTGACTCCTGCCTACTGGAATTTGGAGGATCTGGGTGGAGGATGCTCAGCCCTGATTCGAGCAGGCTTGGAGATCTCAGCCCCAGGACCCGCATGCCTTTGTTCCTCGAAACTCAACCCGCTCCCTTCCAAGGGACCCCAGTTAGAACAGCCAGGTGCGGTTGCAGGAGACTCTGCGCTGTTCTCTTCCGGGAGCTGGGTTTTAAAACAAAAAGAATTTACTGCTAGGAATTCACTTATGGAGTCTTCACTGAAAAGTTTGGTTCTCCAGGTTTCACTATAAAAAAAGCACTGAATTGCTTCCTATTTTCCATGAACTAGCTTTATAGAGAAAGAATGATTAACAAAAATATATGAATTGAATTATATACTGTGAATTATAGAATGTGTGTGATACTACATATATAGTGACAGAGATCTAAATATAGACATTGTGCTTTCAGGAAAAAAACTGTTTAGTTGAAATCTAGATAATTAGAATGTACTATAAGGTCATTATAGGAAATGAAAATCCAAATAATCTATCAGTTATTTATTTGGTTTCTATCTCTCTGTAACATAAGAAAGAAGATTATGATGCAACCACATTCTAAGTGTTTATTTGCATAAAAATGTTCACATTTTCTTAAGCAAATCAAATAGATAACAACCATACAGGTAAGGGTTGAAGAAAGGGAACTTTAAAAAGAAACAAAAAAATAAATTACAAAGTACAAGAATATGTGTCACATAGAGTTGTAAAACACAGTCATAACATGCTTCACTATAAAAAGATAGGGACTCAAGCTAGAGTCTAAGACATTCAAAAAAAGGAAATGAGATTTGATGCAATGCACCATACAGTCACATTGATTCTATTGTTCTTCTCACCAGTTTACTTTTGCAATGTTTTAATTTGTATTTTGAGTTCTGGAGATCTTTCATTCAGTGTCTATTGTCTGTATGCATTAGTCTTTTAGTTACTTTTTTCAGTCCTGAGTTGGGATAAAAATACGTATTTCTCAATTGAAGGTCTTCTGAAATGCATTGCCAAGGGTTCCCCTGCCTGACAGCCTGCTTAACATTTTTATTCTAAAACAGTGTTTTCCGTAGAGGGGTAAAAGGAACACTTCTGTCTAGGCTCCAGCCACCCCCATCCAGAGAGGGAGCAATGCTTTGAAACAATTCAGGGTAGTGCGGTTAGTTAAGGACCAAAGGGAAGTTGCGATAGCAAAGCTGATAGGAAGTTTGCCTTGCATGTGGCCGATCTGGCCGACCCATGTTCGATTCATCCTTGGAGAGCCCGGCAAGCTACCGAGAGTATCTTGCCCATCCAGCAAAGCCTGTCAAGCTACCCATGACGTATTCGATATGCCAAACACAGTAACAAGTCTCACAATGGAGACATTACTGGGCCCTCTCAAGCAAATCGATGAACAATGGGAGGACAGTGACAGTGACAGTGAGAAGAGCAATAAGCAGTTTCTGTTTTTGAAAAGGGAACAGTAGGTTAAATATATTTAGTAATTCTAGCAAATTAAACAATAAAAAATACATCTTTCTTGAAAATGAACAAGATTTTTCCCAGCTTTAAAACACTCATAGTCTACCTACCAAACCCATTAGAAGTGCTATTAAACCAAAAACCTTAACACTTCTTAAGTATATGAATGTCTTACTAACCTAGCCCGATTGCTTTCTTCCATAGAAAACAGTATTTTTTAAAGAACATATATTTTAACTACACACTAGTCTCTTGTTGAATTAACAGTTTGTGAGCAACATTTTTCTAAGAATGTGATTGAGTTATCTACTAATAATTAGAGAATTCAATACAAAGTTGGCAATTTAATTTCCTAACATGAGTAACTGCATTTGCTTGAAAATGTTAATGACCACTCACAATAAATAGAGCTCACAGATAAAATCTGCATTATAAGGTCATTATTATCAGAAACTAAAACCACAAAACTGTGGAAATGTGTCTCAAAATCTTAATTTTCTCCTTCTATCTTTTCAGTTAGAAACATATCTTAATAAATAAATAATTAGGGCAATTTTAGTGGCATATGGAGGAGCATATTCCTTTTTAGCATTTACAATTAGAGTTAGGGCATTTGGGACCAGCCACAGTATATTTTTGTGTAAGCTTCATGGACAGTTTCTGAGCTTATTCAATAATAGAACACCAGTCTTGAATCGATGCTGCGACAGATGTCATGTGAACTCATCACAAACTTCCACCAAGTAGTTTCCATTTCAAATCTGCCTTTGGTTTGGGATATGGTGATCTAATTTTTTAAATTTTCATTTTCTTCGCTGTCTCTGTCACTCTGGACAAATCAACTTTTCTCTGTTTTACTCTTATCTATTTTGATAAAATTTACAAAATCTCAGATAGCTCAGAATTATCTATCACTTTGTATGTGTTTTGTCTAATTTTATGGAATCAGTGTCAAGATATTATAATTTAGCTCTGGGTGAATACAGGTGTTGATATGACAGCAGGGTACTTTGCAAGACAAGTATCTGTGATTCTGAGAGAGGTATAGAAAGTGTGTGGACTCAAAAGAAATGTCAGTGAGTTCTCAGTTTCTTGTCCTCGGCAGTCAAGATTGAAAGCAGAGGACTGGAGATAGGATGGCCAAATTATGTAGAAGCTTTAAAGAAAGGATGAGTAGTGCAGGACAAGTCAAGGACCTGATTTCCTTAATTAGGAAACTCAGAGGCAAAAAGGCTTCTTGATTAATAGTCTTTTCACTCAGAAAATGGGTGAACACTTTGCATTGGGTTTAAGACATGCAAGATGGTAAGATAAAAGGGTTCAAAAAGGTGGTAAGATAAAAGGGTTGAAAAAGAGTGAGTGAAAGGATTATCTTCAGCATATTTTGTTCTACACACCTAGGTATCATTTTTCTGGGGCCGTACTCTCTCCAGTCTCTACTTATTTTCTCTCCTCTCCCTATGTTGCGATATAAGAGAAGCACATTTACATAGAATTGCTGTCCACCTTTTTCTAAGGTCTTATTTTTATCTCTATGATTTCAGCTTACAATATTTTATCATTTTTCTCATTGATCAACTACATCTCATTTTTGTGTCTGTGTTGTAATAAGAAAATCTACATCTCTGATATTGAGGTAAAACTTTATATATATATATATATATATATATATATATATATATATATATATATTCTTGGTGACCAGAGTATAGAAACAAGCTTTATTAGGTCTTCTTATTTGGAACTCCATTTTGGAAGAATAACACGCAGAAGAAAAAATCACATTAGAATGCATTCCTTATGGCAGATGAAAAGCAGTGCTATTTTTACCATCACCAGAACTTAGGTTGTAACCTGCAGCCAGATTCCATGTATAGTATAGTTTAATGGCAGTTCTAACCTTTCAGTCTCAGTCTCATTTGTAACCCATCTTTTTCTCTAAAGATTGCTCCACTAGTTTTCTTATTAATGGGCACTTAATTCATTTGAGTAATTCTTTTTTTTCCTGTTGTAAAATCAATTTCCATTGCTCATGTCCCAGTCTTGAACAGAATGGTTGATATTCCTATCCATATCCTCCTATTTGATAAGTGTCGTCAATAAGTCCATCTTTTAATTTTGAAAAATGTTTGGGAGTAGTCACTAGAAATTTCAATAGCCTCTGATGAGTGAACACCTTCAAGGAAACAAGAAAAGATTGTTATACTTAGGAGTTTTGTAATAGAATGCTTAGACACATTTCAAATCATTTTTATCAAAACACATTTAATTGACAAAGACAATCTAGGACCAGAGAGATAGTAGAGTGATTAAGGCACTTGCCTTACATGCGATAGACCAAATTAGAGCCCCAGAATCACATGTGGTTCCCCAAACACTCTGTTTGTTTCTTCAGGAGTGACTCCTGAGAACAAAGCCCAGAATAAACACTGAGAATGTGGCCTCAAAACATTAAAAAATTTTGAAAGGAAGAGTCCTTTTCCCACTTGTGTTTGGATATTTGGATTGAAGTTTTAGCAACACTGTTTCCCAAATTTAAGTATCATCACACCTCTATAAAGTCCTTGCGCCTAAACAAAACCTCCCGTTCTTATGCTTGTACATTGCTTTAGAGAATTTTGCCCTGGGACCTGAGAGACAGCACAACAGATAGGACTCTTGCTTTGTAGGAGACTGATCAGGTTTCTATTCCCAAAATCACATCTAGTCTTCTGAACCCACCAGGAGTTAAATAAGTTAGTTATGACTAAGTGAAATATGATGATTAAAGACTAAAAATAATTTCATTTGTATTAACTTTTTAAAAAATATCAAGTTTAGAAGTGTAAATGTTTATACAATTTAATGGAACAATAATAAATGCCATATCTAACAACAAAGTGCCACTATCCTTCCACCACAATCCAAATTAGTTTCTTTAATCAGGTATCATTAATTATGTGGTTATATATGTATATAAACTAAAGGCCCTCCCGTTGATCATCGATTTGCTCGAGCGGGCCCAGTAACGTCTCCATTGGAGACTTTGTTGTTACTGTGTCTGGCATATCGAATACTCTCGGTAGCTTGCCGGGCTCTCCGAGAGGGGCGGAGGAATCGAACTCGGGTCGGCCATGTTGGCTGCGTGCAAGGCAGACGCCCTACCCGCTGTGCTATATGTGAGAATACATTTGTGTGTATGCATATATACATTTATCATGGCATAAAAGTATTGTCACTGTCAGTGTCACTGTCATCCTGTTAATCATAGATTACTTGAATGGGCGCCAATAGAGTCTCCATTTGTCTCAGCCCTGAGATTTTAGCATCGTAAACGTTATGCCCTCTCTACGCAGATGCGGCACGCCAGCTGGATGTCCTTGGGCATAATGGTGACGTGCTTGATGGGGAATGTGCAGAGGTTGGTCTCCTCAAAGAGTCCCACCAGGTAGGTCTCCCATGCCTCTTGCAGCACCATTGACGGCTGAGATCTGAGAGCACAGGTCGGTCTTGAAATCCTGTGCGATCTGGCACGCCAGCTGCTGGAACGGCAGCAGGTGGATCTCATTTAGCGCCATGGTGTCAGGCCTGTAGTGGTGTGGCTTCTTCACGCCACCCCTGGCTGGGGCGCTCTTGTGGGCTACCTTGGTGGCCAGTTGCTATAGGCCGCCTTCCATCCACCTCAGATAAGTATTGTGGCACTAGATATTGTTAAGACAGAAGGAATTCTAGAACATTTTTAGTTTAAAGTATCTCCCCTTTAAAACAGTAATTGAAAGTTTCTCAGGTCAAAAACAGTAAATAAATGACTTAGAAGATATTTTGAACATGGTCTAAATATTAGACAGAGGTGAGTCTGCTAACTGGAAATATCTATATGGCATTGACCTTATAAACATTTTTCTAAGCTGTCCTTGTTGAGTATTTTTAAATAAGAAATACCAGCAACCTGACCAGCAATGAATGTGGTTGAATAAACACACAAAAAATGAAAGATATGACTGAAGCATTTATTATGCTCACATCCAGTGTTATTTTTGATTATGAAATGCATTTGAAATTGCCCTTTGGAGATTGTCTTTCTAATCCAAAGGAAACAAAAAATAAGCACTTGTGTCTGTAATATTTGTATTGGGGAATAGCCTTCAGAGAATTGAAAGAGTTTGGGAATGAAGAGGAATTTCATGTGAAATTTCATGCACTCATGCCATTCAATGACAGAACTTTATTTTTTTAAAAAAATTTAAATAGGAATTTTTGGTATAAAGTTTCTTCCACCAAAAAAGTCTAACATACAAGGTCTAAGTATAGGTAGATATCTTGCCCACACAGAAACATAAAATAAATATGGATTTTTTCCAAAAGTATATATAGGTTATTCCCCAAGTCATATTAACTTAAAAACTTCAGGTTTTTTGGGGTTACTGAAAAACTGCTTAACTCATCTAAAAAAATCAATGCTTTTGGCACTTTATCATATAATACAAGGTACTGCCGAACTTGTATTTTAGGAAAAATGTCTCTGCAAAGTAAGTTTCTTACAGAAAAAAAATGTCATTTATTGTCATTGTGAGAATATCTTATTCTATACTTAAATGTTGGCCTTACATAAGGTGAAATGTCTTTAAGTTTTAGCGTGCAGATTTCATGGGCATGAATTAGGCCAAAAATGTAGATTTTTCCCACATACTATAAATTTCTGGGCTGGAGCTAGAGCAACGGGCAGGATGTTTGCCTTGCACAAGGCCAACCCAAGTTCGATTCCTCTGTCCCTCTAGAAGAGCCCGGCAAGCTACGGAGACTATCCTGCCCACACAGCAGAGACTCGCAAGCTATCCGTGATGTATTCAATATGCCAAAAACAGTAACAACAGGTCTTACAGTGGAGACATTACTGGTGCCCACTTGAACAAATCGAGGAACTACGGGAGGACAGTATTACAGTGCAGTGCTACTGTAAATTTCTAGCATGAAGGTATAAGGAGATGTGTCAGTGCCTCCTCAGCATTTGTCAGTTCATCTTCTGTCCACCCTCCCCCTCGTTCTTCATACCCCCAAAAGAGCTCCTCAGTAAATTGCATTTAAAAATTTTCTTTGGAATTATTTTCACTTATTTCAGACTTAAGGAAATTCTAGTCCATTGCTATAAATGGCATAGTTCAATACAAGGAGTGGCACTTCATTTGTAAAATCAGAAAAGAGAAATTAAAGTAGAAGTAAACTGTCAAGAGAAAGTCTAGGACTTTGGGGGGGGCGGTTAAAAAACTTTATTTATTTTAGTTTGTGAATAGAGAAAATGCAGAAAATTTGATTTACATTTTTGTACATAAAAATTTTCAGAAGAACAAAAATAAGTTCATCTTTAAGTCTTTTACAGAAAAAAATATGCAGAAGAGGACAAACATTCAGGAAATGGTTCTTTTCACTGAAGTTGTTTGTCTATCCAGAAATATAACTAAGAACATTTTGTGGCAAAATATAAATACATAAATATAACCTAGTAAATAAATTAGGAAATAGAGAAAAAATATTTTTGCTACTTAGTTCTTATTTTATAAATTCCCTATCATTTAAGCAGTTTTTTAATGAAGTTAATGCAGAAATACCTAACTGATCTGAAAATCACCTTTAAAGTTTTATGTAAACATCGATATTTCTGGAATGCTGAGTAAATAATAATTTACTATTATTTCATTATAATTTACTATGTCTATTTCAGTTTGAACATTGCTGCATATAGAATGTAACAGGTGCAAACATATGCCCATTCTGATGCTTAACTGACTCTAGTTTTTATTTTTTGTACAATGGTTATTGGAGAAGTAATTTATAAAGGGTCAGACACATTTAAAACCAAAATGAATTTTTTGTACTTCCAAAAATCATAAGTGCCATGCTAAACTGACAAAATATTACTTTAAATTATAGCTTTATTTTATTGATACATAGCCCAAGTGCTGTTCTGCACGTAAAAGATAGTCCATAATTATTATAATTGCTTGTCATAATCAGATGCTTTATAATCATTAGTTACTTTATGAATTATAAACATGTTGATGAATAGAATAGTCACCATTAATGCTGTGGTCAATGTTCTCATATTTAATGAAGTTTTGGGAAAAATAATAAATTTCCTCTTAGGAACTTGTTTTTTATTGGTCTCTTAAAATGCCTAGTAAATTATATCATTAAATGATGATGACAGTATGAAGAAGAAAAACAATCTGAGAACAGTGCATTTGAATCAGTAAACCTGGGGTAACTATGTCTAATGACAGGTTGTGAAATGATCTTTGCATAGATTAATCCCTTTGATTGCTCTTCTTTCAGTTCAACAGAAAAGTGAGGAGAAAATCAACCTGTCATGACTAGAGCTGAGTTCTCAATATTCCTTAAATTGGAACCTTGTGTCACTTAGCAAAACAGCATTTTTCAATATACACAAACCAAGTATAAATTTCACTGAAAAAATAAGACAGTTGGTCGGCTGAACTAATATGTCTGAAACCTCATGATAAAGGACAATGATATTTATTCATTATTACCTGTGCCAGACACTAGATTACATAGCATGTTGATTATCGTGTTCTGTCATCTATTTATAAAAGAACAGTGGCTCTTAGAAAAGTGAAGTCAAAATCCTACAGAGTAGAGGTAGGATTTGATCCCAGGCAATCTGACATTGAAACTAGAAGCTGATGCCTCCCCAAATTACAATATGATGGCAACATTTATTTAAACATTTTCCCATGCTAAACATTTATGTTATTTAATGTTCATGAGACACAAAATAACTTATCATGTACCCAAGTTTATTAGATTTGCTCTTTCTTAAGAGCAAGGATTATTCATTAAGTATCTCTATATATTCTATATTCTATATACTTTTATCTATTTATCTATTCTATATTAAGGCCTCCCATAATACCTAGATGTATCTAGCATAAATCATGTATATATTCACACTGTGTGATAAGGGGAAAAGAGTGACTTTATTCATTTCATAGTTTACTGAATATATAACAGATTGCATTCCTTTTGGTTTTTGCTTCTGAATTATATTTGACATTACATTGTTTATTAAACCCTAAAGGTTTACTACAGACATTATCTTACTATTATTATATTATCATTATTAGGGAAGCACTGGGCTGGAGAGATAGCACAGTGGGTAGTGCGTTTACCTTGCATGCTGTCGACCTGGGTTCGATTCCTCTGTCCCTCTCAGAGAGCCCAGCAAGCTACCGAGAGTATCCCGCCCACATGGCAGAGCCTGGCAAGCTCCCCATGGCGTATTTGATATGCCAAAAACAGTAACAAGAAATCTCACAATGGAGACATTATTGGTGCTCACTAGAGCAAATTGACGAACAACAGGAGGACAGTGCTACAGTACTACAAGGAAACATTACCTGATTTAATGCAAAATATTTAAATATATTTTGGATAGTTAGTACAACAGTTGTGAGTACTTCAAACAAATTTTAGACAAAGGAATTATAAAACAATCTTGGTTAACTTTCAAAGATTTCACTAAAAAATAGAAAATTGAAATAATAAAGAGGAAATCTTTTGGGTTTGCTTAATTAATTCATTTTATGAGAGGTCGTGATCATAATCAAGAGTTAACTAAAAACACTTGAACTTGCACTCAATATACTAATTATATACAGAATATTAATATGCCTTGTGGTATTTCACTCTATGTTGATACACTCTAAAAAAGCTTATTAGCATAAAATATTTGTGAAATAAAATTCATAATTATCTAATCTTTATCCACATTTAAATAATTACATGTAATATCAGCTTTATCTGAAATTTTGTCAGCTCAAATCTACTTTTGATTTTATTTTTGTTTTTAATCTTTCATAAAAATAACATTTTTAATTTTCATTTGACTCACTTTCTTTCACTTCACCTTTATATTTTTTGTTGCTTGATAGCACAGCATGCAGGGCATTTGCCTTGCATGCAGCCGACTTGGTCGCACCTGGCCGAGCCGAGTTCGATTCTTCCACCCCTCTCAGAGAGCTTGGCAAGCTATCAAGAGTATCTCGTCTGCACAGCAAATCCTGGCAAGCTACCTGTGATGTATTCGATATGCCAAACACAGTAACAAGTCTCACAATGGAGACGTTTCTGGGCCTGCTCAAGCAAATCGATGAACAACGGGAGGACAGTGCTACAGTGCTACAGTTGGTATATATTTTACTGTTGTCATTATCTAAAAATAGAACTGTGTTCTCAGGATAACTCAATGCGAAATGTACCTCTCATTGAATGTCAATGAAATAGTTGTACCAAAGTAACCACACTAATATATTCAATAGAAGATTGTTGCCCAACTGGCTTGTTTCTAAAGTCTGTGACTAGAACAATGATGAGAATCAACTCTTTGACTTTATATAGTCAATATACTAAGCTTAGTAATGACCAGAGTATAATTGTGATGGCAATTTTAGTGAACACATAGTATTAAAAGTAGTTTTTGTTATGATTTTTATTTTGGCAGTACCAAGTAATACTCAGGCCTTACTCCTGGCTCAGTGTTCGAGGATCTCTCCTACTGGAATTGGAGGATGATAAGGGGTGCTAGGGATCAAACCTATATCAGGTGTGTGTAAGGCAAGCACCTTCCATGCTGTACTATCAGTCTGGCCCCAAATGATTTATTGATATTAGAGCTGCAAATAACTGAAAAGCATGCAGTTCTCCCTAAGTCTTGTAACTGACACAACTCTTCTGCTCCTAAACCTGGCCTTCTCACACGATTTTCAGAAGAGAAATTATAATAAAGAGAAAGTTTCAGAATAAAAGCAACAATAAAGAGAGCAACCAGCATCCGGAGAGGTAGTATAGCAGATAGGATGTTTGCTTTTGCCCATGACAGACCTAGGTTAGATCCCTGGCATCCTATATGGTCCCCCAAGCACCACCAGGAGTAATTCCTGAGTACAGAACCAGGTTTAACCCCTGAGCATCACGGGGTGTGGCCCAAAAAGCAAAAAATAAAAAGAGAACAATAGAAGTATTCTCCAAACAAAGAAAGATTATACTCTTTGGCAGAAAGGGATGCATGGTCTGTCCTTCAGAGTGAATTATCATTGTTAGAATGGTCAACACATAATTAAATAAAACATTATGAGTAAATAAATATGTGCATTACAAAAACAGGTAAGTGCCTCACATGAATGATAATGATGGCATGAACTGAGCTATCTGCTTCTGCAATTCAGAACAACCATCAACTCCAAGTTTATACAAGAAAATGTACTTTTTCCCCTGAGAAATATTCATAGTATGCCACCAAGAGGTCATATCAGGGGATGATATTTAAATCAGTCTTGGAATCCTACAGATTTCTGTTCTTTCCTCTCAAGCAGGTCAACTGTCTTGAAGATATCTAACCAATGTCCTATATACTGCACTCACATTTCTAAAGGTTTTTAAGTCAGAGCTGCTTCTAACATGCGTAAGTTCCTTTTATAGTTACTGAGTACTCATTGTTACACATTTTATTTTGTGGTTTAATATAAGAGATCATTGGGAAATTGCCAAATATGCACCTAATTTGGACTGAAACTTGGTTTGGCATTGTTCTTAAAATAAAATGCTCTTAATTTTTCTCAGCAGAAAGGAGACCTTTCTAAGCAAGTTGAAAAGTTGATTCAGAAGCAGCAAAGAGAAAGAGAAAGATGTCAAGAAAGACATGCTATTTTAACATCAAGCCAGACAAAAGAGACAGGGCATATATTTTAGTCTGAAGTTGTTGGCTGCATTGGAGCAAAAGGTTAAGGGGCCAGATACTAAATCTCATTTTAAATTAAGGTGAAATATAGAAAAGCATGAAAATAAACTTTGTAAAATGAAAAATCTGTGATAGCACATTATAATATTAGGAGCCATGTTTCTATGAAAGTCCAAAATCGTTTTCAGATGCCAACTGGAACCCTTACCTGTTAAGCTGTCTCTTCCCACTTTCTTCTCTATCTCATCCATGGCAAGCATTAATCTATCACATAAGAGATAAATGATTCTGTAAATTTCGTATAATTGGAATAAGTGATATGTGAACCACAAATATCTGACTTTGAAGATCCACCCATGTTATACCATGTATTTGAGCATCATTCTGACTTTGGGCTCCTTAATAATTTGTTGAATATATTGCCACAATTTGTTTATTCATTCACCCATTGAAACTCAATATTGTCTTACTCAATAAGCACCGGGGGATGAATCTATTTCCATTTTCAGATTTAATAGCAAGTCTATTACAACTATAGATCATCAAATACAGCCAGTTCTTCAAGGTGATTTTCCTTTAATCCACATATAAATTCTCAACCACTTTATTTTTTGATCAGCAATTTCCTCACAGGCATTAAATATAATATCAGTAAATAATGTTCAGTTATTGTTTCTGCAAATTTTCACTGAGCTCTAATTTCTCAATGTGGCACTACAGAGAAATTTCTTAACCATTAGAAGATGTTTTTTTCATTTCCTCACATTTTCTTATTTTGTTATTTTTAGTATTGAAATACAGGTTGGCATTGAGATGTCAAAGAACAGGAATATTGGTAACAACTAAAATGATTTTGGGTTTTATACTTTTAATCTCTTGAAAATGTAGTTTCTCTTTCCTTGTGTGACTGCAAATATATAGTCTTGGATCATGATAAGGAGAGGAATATTGATTTCTTTACCCTTTGTATATCTGTGCTTCAGTTTACACTGAATTCATATCTCAGTGTTGGCAACGATCCAGGAATTATTACTCCCAGAAAAACAACTTGTTTCCATGTTGCAGTATAAAGTGAATTAAGAATAAATAATCCTGTAGCATAAGAGATAACTGAGAGAGAGGAACCACAGCCTCATTTCCAGTTCTAACTGCTCATTACTTTTCCCTCTTAACCTCCAGGGGAGGCGTCTTCTTTCTCATTAGAGTAAATTAGATTTAAGAACTTTCCCCAAAGAAGACTAATACATTTCTACATTAAGAAAGCTTTCACATTCACATAACATGGGGGAAATACTGATTTTTAACAACAGGAAACCTTTTGTTTATAGCATAAATTATAAATTGATAAAACAGTAAAGATGAGACTCTAGGGTCTTATTCCATCATATTTAATAATAAAAACTTTTAAAGAAACATCTAGTGGGAAAACTATACAGTAGAAATGAAAATTAATGCTTAAAATTCTCTAAACGTCTAAGGAGTTATTTATATCAAAATGTATCTTGTCAAATGTGAGAGTAATAGCTATAAAACAGGATTTTTTTGCAAAGGAGCAAATTATGGCTATTTTTAAAAAATTGAATTTTAATTTTGTCTCCTTCCTATTAGTGAAATGAAAGTGTAATGTCTTGCCAAAAGGGACCAACATGGTATTATTCGTTGTTCCAAAAACAGAAATACTTATAGGAAAAGAGATAAAACTGAGTTAAGCTAGGAAGAATAAATCACTGAATCTTTCTAGCAGCAAAGATTATGACATTTAGAAGTAAACAACCTTCTCTCTGCCCTTTATTTTGCTTAGAAATAATGACATAATATCTATATATACAAGGCACATGCACACACATATAAATAACTGTGACCTAGTAATGCTACTGAAAGGTGATGATATTGAAATCATCAAAATAATGTTCAGTGTTTCACTGTCGCTGAACAGCAACTGTAGATTTCCTATCACCTTCCCCATTGATTAATGGAAATCATTATCTCCCAATTTGGGGGCTTCCGTACATCAATATTTATACAGTGCCAAAAGGCAAATCATGAGATGCTCATGCTAGAGAAACTGACTTAACAAAGACAAAGATACATGCCTTCTATAAATTTGCAATTTCTAAGAACATAAGAGGCAGATTTAGTTATAATTATTTAGGGGAGTTTTTCACTAAGAATTAAGGGTAGGTGTTGGTAATTTACAGAAAAAAAATAAAGCCTCCTTCTATCTCCCTATTAAGTATAACATAATTACTCTCATCTACCCTTTAGCAGTTTCTATAGTGATAAATAAAACGGAACCCACCCTCTCAATTTCCTACACACATTAATAAATATGCCCAATTTAGAATACAGAAAGTACTCATGATGTAACAAAATGATGTATTTCCTCTTGTGTTTATGGGTGAAAAAAATAGCACAGGCATTTTACTATACCATCTGTTAAACCAGAATTTCAGAAAATCTAAAGTCAAATATTCAGAGAAATATATGAGCAAATAAATAAATGAACAATGAAATCACTTTATGTAATAATTAAGCATACATAGACTGAAAACACATTAAGAAGGCAGGTGTCTTATATTATCAATTAAGAAATTTATTATATTCTGTTGGAGCACAAGAAGCTTAGGTTTATCTGGTTACACCCATCAATCCAGTTACACCCATCACAGTGCTCCTGAGGCACTTCCACTTCCATTGTGTTTATCTGTAAACAATCTTCCCTATGCTCTCCTTCCCACCCAGTTAATCAGCTTTCCCCTTAATCAGACTCTGTTAAATTGTAAGATCAGTTTCCCAGAAATCTATGATTTTATATGTATGAGTGAAATATTGCCTTTCTCCTCTCCTTATGCCTTATGAACATTTTACCTTAAAGCAATATCCTTTTTGTATAGATACAGGAAGACTGTTAACATCATGCTTTGTAACCTAGGATTTGATTCATTTCATTTCATTTCATCATCCTGTTATTCGTCGATTGCCTCGAGCAGGCCCCAGTAATGTCTCTTTCATCCTAGCCCTGAGATTATATTCAAGGCTCTTTAGGAGAATGAGACCCATCATTGTTACTGGTATTTGTTATATTTGGTACACCACGGGGAGTTTGCCAGACTCTGCCCTGTGGGCAGGCTACATTCAATAGCCTGCAAGTTTGTCCAAAATAGGAATGAGACAATAAGATGTCATAAA
Source organism: Sorex fumeus (assembly GCF_029834395.1). NCBI lineage: Eukaryota > Metazoa > Chordata > Mammalia > Eulipotyphla > Soricidae > Sorex > Sorex fumeus. The sequence continues at coordinate 25,893,952 of NW_026606092.1, forward strand.
AAAAAGTTCTGATAAGATGTCGCGCGGCCGCGAATGTGGCCGCACGGTTCCGGGATCTGGATTTTATAATCTCTGAGTCTTGGCTGCTGATGGGATTACACGGCGCCAGGGGGCCAGGTGGTGGGTGTGACCCCTGCCTGCTGGAATTTGGAGGATCTGGATGGAAGATGCTCGACTCCAATCCGAGTAGGCTTGGAGGTCTCGGCCCCAGAACCCGCGTGGCTTTGTCCCTCTGCCAGTACCTTCATGTGTGTGGAGAGTGGTCTCAGCATGGTGGTGGCTGGTCCTGGAGGTCTTCGGCTGCCGGAGCCCTGGTCGGGGCGGGGAGGAAAGCTCAACCCGCTCCCCTCCAAGGGGCCCCAGGAAGGAACACCCAGGCGCGGGGGCAGAAGACTGCACTGTTCTCGTCCGGGATCTGGATTTTATAGTCTCTGAGTCTTGGCTGCTGATGGGATTACATGGCGCCAGGGGGCCAGGTGGTGGGTGTGACCCCCGCCTACTGGAATTTGGAGGATCTGGGTGGAAGGATTTGATTGGCTTTGAATATTATTCACTCCCGGGCATCTGCTTTCTCAACTTAAGCCTCAGTTGCCCTTAGTTCCTAATACCCCAAAAGCAGGGTCCCGATGAGGGACTGAATGGACCCAGGGCAAGTGGTGAGCTACCCTGGCAGCAAAATGGGCCAGGCCAAAGTACCACGATTCTTAACTATAAGTTAAGAGTTTGATCATAGACAAAGGCTGTCATGATCCAAAGGTAACGAGGAGACTAGGATCCTGCTAAGGGTGGGAAAGACTATCTGGCCTGAGCACTGTAGTCTGAGATTGAGATGGCCCTAGGAGAGCAATTATAAGTTTAAGATATTTCTTACTGTATCCATACAAAATGATTTATATTATATATTCTTATATGCTTGTCGACAAGGAGAGGAGAGACACACCCTTGGGATTCTGCTCTAGGTGGGTCCTCCTGCTGAGAAAGGATCTGTCCTAGGAGCGGCCTTCCCTGAGGCTAAGATTTCTACCCCTATTGATTTCTACCCCTATTGATTGTGACCGCACCTATGTGTAATTGTTTTCCCAATTCCTCTTGGAAAGAGATATAATGAGACTGTAGATTGGGGGGGGGGGCATGTGGAGAGAGATCAGAACCCAGACTCCAGAGAAGGAGGATGAAGGGGAATGGAGAAGGAGAATGAAGTAGCATGGGGGAGGAAGAAGGGAGCAGAGACAGAAGGAGAGAGAGAGCAGAGACAGAAGCAGAGACAGAAAAGAGAGACTGGTGTAGATGGAGAGAGGAATGAAATAAACTGCTACTAATACCAACCAGCCTGGCCCTCGTTCCTTCCTCCGCCTGACCATCGCCATCGACCTCCCCGGGTGGGAGAAGTGTGAGACTACCGAACATGGGCGGCGGGAGAGGTAGAGCCACCGCCACTGGGTGCTGCACCCCTGTTTGTGTGAGTTTACACAATATTCAAAGATTTTTATGCACTTTCTGCCTGGGGAAACTTGATATCACATACTATCAGAGGGTGTCTGAAAACAAAACCTTTAGTATTCCTGGATTTGGGCAGAGGATGGAAAGAATCTATAGAATCAAAGTTTACTACTGTGCTTACTTGCATACAATAGAATAGAAAGTATATTTAATATTGGAATGATTGAGATCATATAAAGGAAAGGGGTTTACTTTCATTACAGGATAATTTTGAAAGTTTAAAATCTGAATGAAAATCATTCTAGAGAAGTGTATTAGTAATTAGAATCATTGTTTTGCCTTTCAAAGAGGTCTGATACTGGTGAATATCTTGCTAGAATAATAGGCTTTTTATATTGAAATGGAACTTGGACAGTATGACAGTAGGTCATCATGTCTGAAGCATAATAATTGGCACAGTCTTGCAGGTACAATACTGAGGACAATGGTAAACCTGCTGCTTTTCAAATTCCATAAATTCCTTTGCTTTATACATACATTTCCACCATACATTCATCCAAACAGTAGCTGTTAGGACAAGACTCTTTCCAGTACTCTGCAGATCTAGTGGTTACATCTAGTCTCTTTGTTTTCCAAGGTTTTGCAGAAATATGTAATCCTTAGACATCAACAATTAGCAACAAAGCTAATCCCTTCAACTAGTTTCAACCACATGCTACGTATTATATATTGCTCTAGGAAGTAGAATTATAACAACATATAGACAAGGTTTTAGGCCCTGGAGATGAAAATAAAGTTGGTATTTATCAATAACATGATTTTTGTTTAATGAATACTGATAGTTCAGTTTTGTGAGAAATGAATGAAGCTGGTGTAATAGGCAAGACAACATTAGGGATATGGGCCTAACAAAAGGGAAAAATCTGGAAGATCAAAAGGGTGTCTCTAGGGTGGTGTCTGATAACATGGGTGACTGAGGCCCTGTAGGATCAAGGCACTAAAAGACAATCATCTCAGAATCCCCACATCTGTTTTAATAATCTGCATTCTTGGCACATGTTAATTATTCACCCATCTTTCTTTCTTAACAGGGTAAAGGCTTCTGCCTTTCTATAAATTCTTCTTTAGAAGAATTCTCCCATAACCTGGGAGTCCTGCTGCCTTCCTTTCCATTCCTTTAATAAAATATTTTCTCAATTTGTCATTCAGTCCTCAGCCCTTTGATTTCATTCTTGACTACTTGATAATAAGGACCTGAGAGCCTGTGTACACTATAACAGTGTGAGGCTTTGGGTCTGCCAGTAGTGTATACATTCTAAATAAGATTATCAGGGAGGGGCTGGAATTTTCCTTCTATGCAGGGTTCAATCTCCACCATCCCATATGGTCCCCCAAGCACCACCAGGAGTAATTCCTGAGTGAATCGCTGGGAGTGACCCTAAAAGAAAAAAAAAAAGATTGTCAGGGAAAGTCTCCTAAAGACCATCAACTACTCCAAGCTCAAGCCCTTGGCAGCTGACTTTACATTTAAACAAAAGTAAATGACTGGAGTAAATCTGGCTGAATTCTAGAGTAAGGTGAGGCAGGTGGAGTTTGATGATTCTAATAAAAGGGTATAAATAGTGTTCCTGGTGATCTCTTGCCAATCATTGAGAAAAGATGATTACTGCCAAACATATTCTTAACTGCTTCTCAAGAATTCCTAAACTATAAAAAGTAGATGTTTTTGCTGAGCCTGGTTCTCCGATGGCCCTATGGCAGGCAGAAGATAGGGGACTCCGGTACTGTGCATTGGGCAATAGTGTCTGAAACCAAAACCAGCTTGGAGGCATGGAGTGGAGGCCTTTGACACAAAACATCCTATGCAGGTGTCTGGAAACCATTCAGGTGCTGAATTTTAGGCCCCAAGTACAGATGCTTTCAGGGAAGAATGGTGGCTGGATTCCCCCTGAAGAAGCTCTAGCTGAAACAAAAGACCGTGGGAACAATATCAAAAGAGATCATCAACTTTTCCAGTCTCTCACCCTTGGCAAGCATCCTAACATCAAATTGCTGTTTGAGGCCCCCAGATACCTCCCACATCTCTGCCTCTTGAGATGTGTACTTTCATACTCTAACTTGCTCCTGCTGCCTGCATCTTCTCTCTGAAGATGTCCACTTTCATAGTTTAGTACACATTTACCCCTTCTGGGGAAATGGTCCACACATCAATGCTTTTACTGGGACTCTCTCCATTTTGGAGAAACTTGTTTTCTCTCTTAAGCACATATCTAATTCTACCCCTCTTTACCTCCCTTGATTTCTTCAATAGCTTTGATTTTACTTCTCTATTTATCTCACTTTGAAAAAATTATTTTCTGTGATGGACCCAAAACTGCGATGGGCCAGAAAAATTTGGGTAAGATGAAGGACTGACTTTCCTTTTCTGCAGAGTAATTCCTCATTCCAGCTAGATTCCACAGAACACCCAGAAATCAAATAGCAGGGATCAACACCTACATGATGCCAAACAAGTTCTATCAGGTGCCACTTTTTTTTTTTGAGGTTGAAGTCCTTGGGCCTCCATGGGTGACTACTGTGAGGTAGAGAGAGAGAAACAGTCACTTTCTACCAATCCCCTCTGCTAACCTGGGACCCATGAGGAAGGTTAGGACTGATAAAGTCTGAAAAGCGAGTCCTAGACCTCACCCAGGGTTTACTGGTTCTTTGTCTTTCTTGAAAAAAGGAATTTCGGGAGTAGACAAGCAGTGAAGTAAAATATATCATAATTAGGAGGCCTTTAGGAAGGGGAAGGAGGGAGAGAAAGTGAGAGAGAAAGAGGAGAGAGAAAGAGAGAGAGAAAGAGAGACACAAACAGGCAGACCGACAGAGTAATGCATTCAAGAGAGAACTTTTTACAAAGGTGGAGAGAATCGCTACACATTTCCAAGCATTAGAAATGACAGTGTGATATGCAGGATGTGCCTACACATGCAGGCACACACATGCTCTAGTCAACACCTTGCGTCACATGTGCTCGGCCATGTGGGCACAAGCAGTACACAGACACAGGCTGGGGCAGCATATGAACACCCTTCCTTTGTTTGGATGACTTTTAAGGATTGTCCCCTTGGGGCATGGGGCTTCTAGCTAGGTAAGAGTCAGGTTCTAGGGAGGTTGCCAAGGGGGTAGAGTTGGGAGTGGTCTAATGACTACTTTGAAATTCCTTTCCTCACCTTTGATCCTATAGGAGCTTTGCTCAGAGGGGTGTCCAGCCTTATCTGGTGCCAGGTGAAAATCTTATCAGGCCTGAGTTTCTGTGCTCACAAGGTGGGCTCTGTTTCCATAAAACTATTTGGTTTTATTACATCCTAGGATTTCTATTGTTACGGGGCCCTTTCCTGTCTACTTGCCTACATCGAGGCCACACCTGACAGTGCTCAGGGCTTACTCCTGGCTCTGCATTCAGGGATCAATCCTGATAGGGCTTGGGTAAAACGTATGTGGTGCTAGAGGTTTAAATCTGGTTAGGATCTAGGATCATTCAAGAAAAGTGCCCCGCCTGCTGTTCAGGGGGGCTGGTGACTGTACAGCTGGATATATTGACAGCTGCCTCCTAGATCTGGAGGGATTCATTCCAGACTCTCATCAGTCCTAGATTTCCCAGGAACTCCTCCAGCTACCAAAGTGGGTAGAGAGGAAAGTAGATTTCCTTTTCCAGGCTGCCTCCTCTTTCCCCTCCACTTCACGTAAGCACCCTAGGGAACCATGCTCTGGTGTGGTTGTGGGTAGACTTCACCTTCCCAAACAGTTCCTTGCTTTTAACCCACAGTTTATTCACCGTCAACAGTGCAAATATAACAACCTTACTTTCTCTTTATTTCCTTACTAATAATTGCAGTTGTTCATCCCTGTGATTCTCCCCTATATTTCTGTAGCATCACACTAGACCCCATGGCCAGGTCTACAGTGAATCTCAGACAATGAGGTGACATCTGGATCTAAGCCTGGGTTCCTCCCTCTCCCCAGTTCTCCACAAAATCTTTGTGATAAATCTAAAGAGAAATTTGAACAAATGCACTCTTTATTGAAGTTTTTCTGATGAACCAACATTACTCCAGAAGGAACAAAAACTCTTCCATGTGTTATTTGAAGTGTAAAACAATGTGACTTCAAGCAGTATTCCTGCCTAGCTTGGGAGAATCCTTCCCTCTTTCTACTATAGTTGGAACAGCCTCATTGTCATGTCGATCCCATTGTCTGAAGTTCTATGTTGCTTTCCACTTCTTTGTACCGCTTTCTGGATATTTCCTGGAACTCTTCTCTCAGACTATATAGAAAACTGGTGAGCCTTTCTCTAGAAAATCTCTGTGATGACAGGTTTAAGTTTATTTACATTATACCTATATTTATGTTTGCTGGTACACCACACCTACAAAGCAAACTGAACAAATAAGTAAGCAACAGCAATGAAACAATGAGACTTTTGTTCCCAGTATTTTAGTAATCCTTTGAACATATTTAATTGAAATATTTTAGCCACATCCAGGCTGAATCTGCGCTCAGGGATCATAGCTGGCAGGCTCAGGAGACCACATTGCCAGGGACTGAACTTGGGTATGCCATGTAAAGTCAAGTGGCTATTCTCTGTATTATTGCTACAGCCCCATATTTTAAATCAAATAACTAATCGAAATAATGTATTATGAATGAATTTGCCAATAGAAATGTGTAAATCATTAAAGATAACTGAAGACATTAAGTGGCAAGTAAACGCTTTCAGATGGATGTGACATTATAGAGAGTGGTTGTAATATTCTTAAGATATTTATAAGAGCTTGGATGATACAGATAAAATAGCATAACTGACTATCATCATGATTTTTAATAAGCAGAGTTTCTCAACATAACATGAGGCTAACACCTAAGGATAGTAGATACACGGAACAGGTAGATTGCTCCATAGCTGGAAGCCTTCCTCATGAGCAAAGGGGAGAAGGCAGATGGAATGGAGAACAGATCACTAAGAAAATGATGGCTAGAGTAATCGCTCGGGATGGGAGATGTGTGCAGAAAGTAGATAAAGGACCAAACATGATGACCACTCGGTGTCTGCATTGCAAACTCTAATGCCCAAAAGTAGAGAGAGATTATGGGGAATAACATATGCCATGGAGGCAGGGGGAGGGTGGGAAAGGAGGGTATACTGGGGATATTGGTGATGGGGAATGTGCACTGGTGGAAGGATAGGTGATCATTGTGTGATTGTAACCCAAACATGAATACTTGTAACTATCTCATGGTGATTCAATAAAATTTTTAAAAAGTAGAGTTTCTAAAAATATATAAAGAATGATTTGAAAATGACATCAATTTATTATTATTATTGAAAATATAGCTGTGAAGTTTCTGTGATGAGTCAAGTTACACTTTGGAAACTAGGATAAAACAGTGACTATTGAAATATGCTGTTTTGATATCATGAAAGTTAATTCCTTATGAGTAACTTGGATATAAAATGAAGAAAAAACTGAATTTTTGACTCAAAAGGAAAAACAACCTGATCCACAGAGATTTCTCAATGGTCTGAGTGCATATTTTGCATGTAGGAGGCTCAGGTTCAATCCCTAATTATGTAGTTTGCCTGAGAACCACTGGCTGCAACCCCCAAGCATTGAGACATGAATACCATTGAGCACTGTTGGATATGACCCTAAAATGAAAACAAGCAAAAATAAAAAGCATGTGGAAAAACATCTTTTTAAAAAAAAAATAAAAGCAAATCGCCAAAGAATTTGACCCAGTTTAAAGAGCCAGGAAAGAATTAGCTGAAATATTAATAGAGCCAAAAAAGAAACATGTGAAGTGTTCATTGAATTGGTAATAGAATCAGAGGGAAAAAAATAAAATAGGTTCAGGTGATGAAACCCAAATTGTTTGGAAACAATACAAGAATAGAGCATTGTTTATTTTTTAGAAGAGCAGAGTGGTATGCTGAATTGAGAACAATAACAACAACAAATTTTACATTTTGTCAAGACTTGTTATATGTCCAGTATTGTGTTAATGCTTTTACATGTTCTCTTTAAAATGTACAAACATGGGGGTATGGTGCGGCCAGCAGGTCAATCTGTACCTGTGAGGCGAGTGCATCAGCAGCCTCATGGAGCCTTCAGACTTCCAGATACCCCAAAATTGCTGCTGTGCCTTTGGCCAGACCCCAAAAACTTGGGTCAAAGTTTACCAAGAAAGTAAACGGCCAAAAGTTAGGTATGTGGGAAACACACCCACAAACCACCTCCGGCTCAGCTATATAATTGGAGGCATGGCCTCTCTGGTTCCTGATTGAACTGCTTAATGGCCATGATCCCAGAGACTCAGAAACACATCTCGAAACCCAGCGGCTTTTGGCAGAAATGCATCCGGTCCCTGCAGTAGGTTACCCGTGCTGAGCCAACCCAGGTGGGAATAGGTTTCGTGCCTTGGCCTGTTCCCCCTGGCGGCCTGGTGGACGTCATCCTTCAGAGGCCACTGGACAGTCAGGTTTGGGCCCACAGTGACAAGACACGCAGGGCCTCATGGGATGGAGGCGGAGCCGGTCTTGTCCTCCCCACCCCAACGAGACCCCAAGTCATCGCCCACAAATGGCCTCTCTGGCTCCTGATCAAGCTGCTTAATGGCCATGATCCCAGAGACTCAGAGACAAATCTTGAAACCCAGCGGCTTTTGGCAGAAATGTGTATGGAACCCCAAGGTTGGTTACTATCACCAGGCCACCCTAGGGGGGAAAGGGTGTTTTCCCTCTGCCTGCTCCCCCTTGGTGGCTCAGTAGCCCTCATCCTCCAGAGGCCATTGGACAGTCAGATCTGGGCCCACAGTGACGAAACTTGTTGGCTTCACAGGATGGGAGTGGAGCCAGTCCTGGTCTCCCAGTCCCAACGAGACCCCAAGTCACCGCCCACGAATGGCCTCTCTGGCTCCTAATCAAGCTGCTCAACAGCCATGATCCCAGAGACTTGGGAGCAAATCTCGAAACCCAGTGGCTTTTGGCAGAAATCCCTCCAGATTTAAGTGTTAACATTTCAGAATTTCAAAATCACATGGTCCTGCTGCAGCCACGCAACATCATATGTTATTCATAACCAGCAATAGAACACAAATTGTCTACTGTTGCCTTTTCAGCAGATCTGAGTGTTGGGGTAAAATCTCAAATGATAATGCTGGGTCTGGTGTCAAAATATTGAATGTGATCAAAGTAGAGAGAGAGTAATGTGGACATCATCTGCCCCACAGGTAGGGGGAGTGAGTGAGATGGGGGTATACTTGGGTCTTTGGTAGTAGAGAATGGGCACTGGTGAAGGTACGGGTGTTTCATTGTATGACCGAGACTTAGACCCGAAAGCTGCTCTCACAGTGATTCAATAAATAAAATTATAAAAAATGAAAAAAAAATAGTAAGGTGGAGTTCATGCACAATTCAATCATCTAATCAGTGGCTGAATAAATAGCAGTATTCCTACATTAAAAAATGTAAATACACTATGAATAGAGAGGAGGGACCATGATGACAATTATTGGAAATGATAACTCTGGATAAGACTGAGTGTTGAAAGTAGATAAAGAGATATACATGATAACCTTTCAGTACCTGTGTTGCAAATCATCATCATCATCATCATCAACATCATCATCGTCATCATTAATCATCATCATCATATGAAGAAGAAGAGGAAGAGGAAGAGGAAGAGGAAAGGGAAGAAGAAGAAGGGACGAGAGAGAAAGAGAGAGAGAGACAGACAGAGAGAGAGAGAGAGATGAAAATTGTCTGCTATAGAGGCAGGCTGGGACTGGTAGTGGCAGAAGAGAAACCAGGGATGTTGGTAGTGGAAAATGTACATTGATGCAAGGACAGTTGTTGGAACATTGTATAACTGAAACCCAATCATGAACAACTTTGTAACTGCATATCTGGTGGTGATTCAACTAAAAATAAATAAAAAGAATGAAAAAAATACAATATGAGTAACATTAATCTGTTCTCAGTTTTCATGTGGTGGAATATTTTGAAGTATTACCTTGAAAATATACATAAAATTATTTTTAGTCTCAGTTACTAAGCAAAAAAAGTATAGATCATGTATCTAGAATCAATACTCCAGAGGAGACAGAAAGACTGCATGGTAGAACACATTTTTATTCACTTCTGAGAGTTAAGGAACTGGGTTATTTTTGACTAAAACTCAACAGATACATGTTTGGATAACACTGTCAAATACTAGACTCTTGAATTCTATCTCTTATAGAAGGCAGAATTGAAAATATACATTATCAATTCACAGAAGTCTACATCTTCTTGCCAAAGGCAGCACTAGTGATCAGTAATAAGACCTAACGTACTAAATGTCGCTCTGAAAAATTCTGGATTGTGGGGAGATAGATGTGAACAGATAGACACTATTCTGTCTAGTATTTTCTATCTAGTGTTTCCCCCTCCACTACAGCCCTTTGTCCCCTCTCATCCTAGAACAGCTCTGCCATTTAGTATCACAACTGAGGACAGAGCTCTAGAGGTTGTGATAGTGTTTAAGAATGTGAGAAACGGCACATGTTGGGGGGAAAGGCAGTTCAGATAGATAAGGGACCACCAAGTAAAGAGTGCTTGGAGGGCCTGCTCGGGATGGGAGATGCGTTCTGAAAATAGAAAATAGACCAAACATGATGACCACTCAAGACCTCTATTGCAAACCACACAACACCCAAAATGAGAGAGAGAGAGAGAGAGAGAGAGAGAGAGAGAGAGAGAGAGAGAGAGCAAAAGAGTATGCCCTGCCACAGAAGCAGGGCAGGGTGGGGGATGAGGTGGGCATGGGGGGAGGTGCACTGGAATCATTGGTGGTGGAGAATGGACACTGATAGAGGGATGGGTACTGAGCATTGTATGACTGAAACATAACCACGGAAGTTTGTCAGTCTGTAACTGCACCTTACAGGGCTCCATTACAAAAAATTTTTTTTTTAAATTTTAAAAAAAGAGTGTGAGAACAGGGGCACCAGCATACATTTCCCCTACACATCACCAATTCTTGTCTTCATGGAAAAGGTTTCATGGAGAATATGAAATATTTAAAACAATCATTCATTTAAGAAGTCAAGAAGCTAGTGCCTAAGCTGAGTTAAAGTATTTATTTAATGGAATGAGGAAGTAACAAAGACACCCTGCAAACATGCAGTGTGAAAATCTAAGGAACACCACTATCTTTTATTCACCTCTTTATGGTTCTATGCTTCCAACCATTCCTAATCATTCTCATTCTCTTTCCCAACTAGAAGGAAATACCTGGTGTGTGATATTCTGGCTACTTTCATAAGTTGTTGTGATTAATATTCTTCAACCTGTAGGTATGGAAAGGTTGAAGAATCACTGTGCTACCACCTGGCTTGTAAGTCCTGCTCAGTGGACACGTATGCAGTATGTGGAGCTGGTTCTGTAGATGTAGGAAGTTTGGAGAATGTTGATCATAATAGTGATGAGCTGACAGGAAGTAGGTGAGCATGATTTTGATATACTGAAATAATATAATCATTAAGTAGAGAGTAAAAGGTCCAGAACAGTCACCTAGGACTGACTTATTCTTCCCCTCATCCCCACTCCCACCTCCACTGCCATATCACTTAACCTAACTTAAGTGATCACTTAACTTCCCATTAATCGTCGATTTGCTCGAGCGGGCGCCAGTAACGTCTCCATTTGTCCCTGTCGCGTGCTAGTGTAGCCCAATGGCATCTGTTCGCTTTAGGAACATGAAGAGCCTCAAACCGATCGTTCACGATCTTGATGAAGAAGTCTGACCATCTGGTAGGTGGGCGGCCACACGGTCTTTTGACATCCCGTGGAATCCAGTCGGTAGCAGCTCTAGTCCAGCGGTCGTCTTTAAATCTCATTACGTGACCAGCCCATCTGATTTTTGACACCTTGGCAAACGAGACAGCGTCCCTGATTCTTGATTGTCGACGGATGTCAGAACTCCGGATTCTTTCTCTCATTTGAGTGAAACGTGATACTCCAAGCATAGCTCTTTCAATTCCTCTTTGGGAGATCCAAATAGCATTCTCATCCTGTTTGCGTAGGGCCCAGGTCTCTGAGGCATATGTTAATGCAGGAAGAACAGTTACAACTGGTCTCATTCACCTGACCACTGCATATAGAGATCTTTAATTGTGAGCATAAAATTCTGTGCTTGTAAGTGAAATGAGTCAAACAGAGAGGGACAGACATAGAAGGACTCACTCACTTGTTGAGTATAAAATAACATAACTTGAGACTGACATCCAAGGACAGTAGATTCAAGGACTAGGAGGATTGCTCCATGGATGGAAACCTACCTCATGAGCAGAGGAGAAAAGGCAGCTGGAATAGAGAAGGGGTCACTAAGAATATGATGGCTGGAGGAATCAGTTCGGATGGGAGATGTGTGCTGAAAGTAGATAATGAACCAAACATGAAAACCTCTCAGTTTCTGTATTCTCAAATATAATGCCCAAAAGTAGAGGGAGTATGGTGAATATCATCTGCCAGGGAGGCAGGGGGAGGGTGGGAAAGGGGGGGTTGTACCGGGGATATTGATGGTGGGGAATGTGCACTGGTGGAGGGATGGGTGTTTGATCATTGTGTGATTGTAACTCAAACATGAAACTTGTAAGTATCTCACGGTGATTCAATAAAATTTTTTTTTAAAAATCTGTGCTGTGACAACTATAAATTAGAGCTAGTGAATTGCTTGGAGCCTGAGTTCCTGAAAATCTATAATTTTGCTCACTCTTTTAAGTCCTGTTCCTTGTTCTCAACACTCATTCCTACCATTAGTGATGTATGTACTTATACCAGGATAAGGGAATTTTTAGTGAATTTATTTTTATGCTTTTAACATCAGGCCAGAGATCATCACTTTAGCTGGAAAAGAGCATATGGTTTTTATGAACTTATTTTGAAAGAAATGGTACATGAGGTGGCATCAGTTTTATTTTATAAACCTTGATAAAGTTGTACCATAGCTTCAGTGATACAATTAACAAGGAATTGGTATACACTGTTTCCTTATGTAAGTCACAAAATTCCTTTAGAAAGATGACAGTTCTAAATGTTGATGATGGATGTATAGGGAGCCATGTCATGCGAGGGAGTCACCAGAGAGCGTGCTATAGCCACTCTCCTGCTTGGCCCACCACCTCCTCAGTGAGATTCCCTGGAGATCAGGGCTCACAAGAACTCTCAGGAGTTCCAGCCTCATGTGGCCATTAAAGTGTTGAAAGTGGAGAAAACTCCACTCAGTTTTCAAACTCACTGTATCTCTCCCCACAATTTTGGTGGTAGTGGTGATGGCAGGGGTCTCCCAAATGGTGTCCAGAAATTCTAGATTTCCCTCCAAAGCAATTCATGACCAAGCAGCCCAGTAATTCAGAGTGAAGTTGTGAGGCTCAAATGCTGCTCACATTTTATAGTGATGGAATTCCCAAGGTCACTCCCATGTCACTCCCATGTAGCTCAGGGGCCTTGAGTTATGCACATGATGATGTGCAGGGACCACATGATGCCAGGAAGCAAATCAGTAACAGTCATTTGCACTTGCAGTGTAAATATCTAAATCCTTGTACTAGCTCTCTTATCCCTCAATGCCTATTACTGCAGAAAAGACATAGGGGAGAAGGGAAATAGTGAAGCCAGAAAATTTTATTTAGGACATGTTGGGGGAAGAAAGAGAAGTGAACACATTCCTAAATTAAAACAAATTTATTCAGAGAGAGAGAGAGCCAGAGAGAGAGAAATGAATAAAAGAATTATATACTCCAGGTTAAAATTCATATGACGTCCAGATACGGTGAGCACCCTATAAACTTACAGAAAAAAAGAATACACAGAACAGATAGGTGCAGGTGATTTGAGACAAGATAAAGGGCATGCATCCTATTCTCTACAGCTGATCTTACAGGCAATTTTCTAAGTTGTCTAGCCCTGGAGTCTGTCACTAGAGTGTTGCCACAGAGGAACTGCTGAATCATCATCCCTTAATGGATCCTTGATGAACCTCCAGCAGCTTCTGACTTCTTGAATTTCATTATCATTCACCCTCCTCTCATCTGCTTGCCTGCCTCTAAAGGAAGTGCCCTCATGCTGAAGTGCTCATTTTGTACAGGGAGAAAGGAGGGCTAATGTACGGCTTAAAAAATCTGCAGAGACAGCTTGCCCATGTAAACTGACAATTACTATATCTAGCCCAGCTAGTGGCTCTTACATGTTTTAACTATGTGGAACATCCCCGCACCTATTAGAGACAGGCTTGCCACGCAAAAGAATATTGTCAGAGCTCTTATTTCTCCTCTTGTAAAAAAATCTCTTTTTTATGTACCTGCTTGCTTTTTCTCTTCCTTCCTTCCTTCCTTCCTTCCTTCCTTCCTTCCTTCCTTCCTTCCTTCCTTCCTTCCTTCCTTCCCTCCTTTGTTTCTTTCTTTCTTGCTTATATTTTGGGTCACACTCGATGATGTTCAAGGGTTCTCTTGACTCTGCACTCAGAAATTACTCCTGGTGGTGCTTAGGGGACTATGTGGCATGCTGCGGATCAAATATGAGTAAGCCTCATGCGAAGCAAACAGCCTACCTGTGTTGCTCTGGCCCCATGAAGGCATTCTTTCATCAGAAATTTGCAAGAATTTCTTTTGTTGATTTTTTCTTTACTTACCATGCATTTTCTTACTTAATAGTAATATTTATCTCCTGAATTTTCATAAAAAATTTATTATAAGAGGAAATGATCAATACCACATATCCTCATCTTGTAATGAGCAAGAATAAACATAGGTGTTTTTAAAGTTTAAATAAAATAATTTTAATGGTTAAAATTATTTCAATTGTGTTAAGATAATTTCAAATAATGAATATTCATAACTTTATGGTTTTGTAAGTCAGAAAAGTAAGTTACTTTAGGTTTAAAAAATCAAGAACTTCAAATAAGTTATTGAATATTAATAGTGAAAATGGGTGACTTTGTCTTGTGCCTAATAATAGTTTTTTCACCTTTCTTACCAACATTTTTAAAGATTCCTTGAACCACTTTATAGGTTTTTATTCCTTTACCACAACTAATTTTCCCATGGGGCCAAAATTACCCAACCAAAGAGACATTACAAAAAAGGGAAAATTATAGATCTAGATCCATGATGAACTTAGATGCAAAGATGCTCAACAACATAATATTTGAAAATGGAACACAACAATAAATCAAAAATACCATACCCCATGATCAAGGAAGATTAATCCCAGAGATGCAAGCTTTGTTTTGTTTAATATATGTGTCGATCAATGTAATGTACCAAATCTGCATAAGGTAAAATTAGAACAATATAATTTTATCAATAATTCCTGGGAAAGTGTTTGACAGGATCCAGTACCTATTCAGAACAAAAAAGAATCTACAAAATGGAAATAGAAGGAACTTTCCTCAATATAGTTAAAGCCATTTATCATAAGTCCACATCAAAGATTGCGGATGACCAAAAAATATGAAGAAATGCTCTGCAATACTTATAATCAAAATAATTCAAATCAAAATAAAAATGAGATATCTCATATGCACAGATCACAAAGAATACAAAAAACCAGTGTTGATGTAGAAGTGTGGGAAAGGTGGCTTTTATCACTGTTGGTAGGAATGTTGACTGACTCAACCTTTTTGGAAAATAATATGGATAATTCTCAAAAAAATAAGAATTGAGGTTCCATATGACCCACTCATTCCACTTTGTGGCATTTGCCTCAAAGGCACAAAGTGTATTCAATAAAAGACATTTGCACTCCACTACTCATTGCAGCATTATTTACAAGAGTCCAAATCTGGAAACAACCTGTGATCAAAATGGATGACTGAATAAGGAAATCATGGTCACTGTCACTGTCCTCCCATTGTTCATTGATTCATTGATTTGCTATAGGGGGCCCAGTAACATTGTGAGACTTGTTACTGTGTTTGGCATATAGAATACATCATGGGTAACTTGCCAGGCTTTGCCGTGCAGGTGAGATACTTTTGGTAGCTTGCCGGGCTCTCCAAGATGGGCAGAGGAATCAAACTCGGGTCAGCTGGTTTGGCCACATGCAAGGCAAATGCCCTACCCGCTGTGCTATCGCTCCAGCCCAAGGAAATTATGGTACAATAGAATACTAGTTGGCTATACAAAAAGATGAAATCTACAACTTGCTGCAATGGAAATGGAAAGCATCATGCTTAGAGAATTAAGTCAGAAGGAGAGGAACAGGCACAGAATGACCACTTTTTATGTGAGATATAAAGAAACAAAGCACGGGTATAGAAAATTCCCCAAAACAAAGAAATTGAGAATTGACCTCAATAAGGAGCTTTCCACAGGGCAAGGAATAGGAAGAGCAAAAGGAGAGGGCACTGAGACAAAGGTGGAGAGAAGAGGACACTTTGGGATATGGTGTAGTGCTGGATTCTGTTATGCATAAAACCCTACCATTAACAGTATTATAAATCATAGGAATCTGGAGTTCTGACCTCCATCAACAACCGAAAATCAGGGACGTTGTCTCTTGTTTGCTAAGGCATTGAAAATTAGATGGACTGAACACATAAGGCAATTCAGAGATGACTGCTGGACTAGAGCTGTTATGACTGGATTCCACGGGACATCAAAAAAATGCCTGGCCACTTCTTCTTCAAGACCCTGAAGGAACAGTTTTAGGCTCTTCATGTTCCTGGAGCGAGTTGATGCCATTGGGCTACCCTAGCTTGCTACAGGGATGAATGGAGATGTTACTGACTCCTTTTCGAGCAAATTGATGAGCAACAGGATGACAAGCGATACAAGTGATAAATCACAGTGTCTAAAACAACAAAAACTCAACGAGAGAAGTAATAAATAATTTCTCTGCAGCATTTTTGGTTCATGAATTGACATTCCTACTTTGGACAAACTTGCAGGCTATCGAATGTAGCCTGCCCACAGGGCAGAGTCTGGCAAACTCCCCGTGGCGTACCAAATATGCCAAATACCAGTAACAAAATGATGGGTCTCATTCTCCTAAAGAGCCTTGAATATAATCTCAGGGCTAGGATGAAAGAGACGTTACTGGGGCCTGCTCGAGGCAATCGACGAATAACAGGATGATGAATGAATGAATGAAATGAATTGAGGGTGCTATTCTCCTTTCAATCATGAGGAAAGAAAAATATTTCTATCAAAATTATATTCGTTTTGGGGAAGACAAAATTGTATAGAGAACAAGGCACTTACTTGCATGCAGTTGACCCATGTTCTTGACCCCTGCATCACATATAGTCCTACCAGGAGTGTCTCCTGAACAGAGCCAGGGATATAGCTTCTGAGCACTTCTAGATCTAAGAAATAAAAATCAAAACAAAACAAAAGTAGAAGGAATTTCAAATTTTGCACCTTTCAAGGATTACTCTAAAGGAGAACATACATTTTTCAGTCTGTTTTTAAATTAATCACTAGAAGCATGCTTTTCTTCAGATTCTTTGTAAGTGTATTTCAGTGCATAGAAAACAAATGCTATATTGGAAGCAGAAAAGCTGTTTGACTGACAAGTTACATTACTAAGCATTATTTTGGAAAGTAATCATAATGTCTAACTTTGAAGATCAGTATTAAAACACTTGCACCTATTGAAGTATGTTTATATTATTTATTATATTTAGTTCTTGCTATTGTGGGGACCATATTGAAAATGCTATGTGCATGTGTGTGTGTGTGTGCGTGTGTGTGTGTGTGTGTGTGTGTGTGTGTGCGCGTGTTGCATCTGTGGTATTAAACACAGACTACCACCAGAAAAATTATGAGACTAAGGTTTTCTTGGCTAAGGGGTAAGTTGTAGGTTTTGAACCCCCCCAAATTTACTAGTGCTAGGCTTATGTTTAACTACTTGAGTCACAGTCTGTGCCCAGTAGTATGGTTCCATTTATTTTTTGTGACTTTTGGATTCTTTTCATTTAGTTATAACTCCAATGGCTCTATTAAAAATTAAATTAGTTATATAAACTACATTATTAAACTTAATTAAAGTGAACTATTTTTTTTATTAGTGAAACACCATGAGGTACAGTTGTAGATTTACAATTTTTTGTGCTTGGGTTTCGATTATACAATGATCAAATATCCATCCCTCCACCAGTACCCATTTTCCACCACCATGGATAATATCCCCCCCCCCATCCCTCCCATCCCACCCTGTCTCAGTGGCAGGGCAATCCCCTGTGTTCTCTCTCTCCTTTTGGGTGTGTGGTCTGCAAAAGAGGCTTTGAGTGGCAAACATGTTCAGTCCATAGTCTACTTTCAACATGCATCTCCCCTCCTCGGAGGATTCTCCAAACACCCTTTATTTGGTGCTCCCTTCTCTATCTGAGCTGCCCTGTCCCCTAGAATGCCCGGCTGGCCTCTCAGCTATGGAGTAATCCACTTGGTGCTGATCTCAGCTATTCTTGGGTATTAATTTCATATTTTGTTACTTTATATCCCCCGATGAATGCAATATTTCTATGTCTATCCCTCCCTTTCTGACTCATTTCGCTTAGCATGATACTTTTCATGTTCTACCACTTGTATGTAAATTTCATGACTTCATCTTTTCTAACAGCTACATAGTACTCCATTGTGTAGATGTACCAAAGTTTCTTTAACCAGTCATCTGTTCTTGGGCACTCAGGTTTCTTCCAGTTTCTGGCTATTGTAAAGAGTGCTGCAATGAACAAACAGGTGCAGATGTCACTTTGACTGTACATTTTTGCCTCTCTGGGATATATTCCCAGGAGTGGTATTGCTGGGTCAAATGGGAACTCAATTTTTAATTTTTTTGAGAATCGTCCATACTGTTTTTCAAAAGGGCTGAACCAGTCGGCATTCCCACCAACAGTGAAGGAGTGTCCCTTTCTTGCCACATCCGCGCCAGCATCGGTTGCTTTTGTTCTTTTGAATGTGGGCCAGTCTCTGAGGTGTGAAATAGTATCTCATTGTGGTTTTGATCTGCATCTCCCTGATGATTAATGATGTAGAGCATTTTCTCACGTGCTTTTTTGCCATTCGGATTTCTTCTTTGAGAAAGTTTCTGTTCATTTCATTGACCCATTTTTGGATGGGGTTGGATGTTTTCTTCTTGTGGAGTTCAACCAGTATTCTTGTAGAGTTCAACCAGTATAAAGTGAATTATTTTAACACTGACTACCATACCCAAACAAATAGACTCTAATTTTTTAAAAAATGATCACACCCACCAACTGGCCCCCTGGCGCCGTGTAATTCCATCAATGGCCAAGACTCAGAGACTGTAAAAACCAGCTCCTGGAACCGCGCAGCCGCATTTGCGGACGCGTGACATCTTATTATGACATCTTATTATCTCATTCCTACTTTGGACAAACTGGCAGGCTACCGAATGTAACCTGCCCACATGGCAGAGTCTGGCAAACTCCCCGTGGCGTACCCAATATGCCAAATACCAGTAACAATGATGGGTCTCATTCTCCTAAAGAGCCTTGAATATAGCACTTTCTTAAAAATCTCAGTGCTAGGATGAAGGAGACGTTACTGGGGCTTGCTTGAGGTAATCGACGAATAATAGGATGGTCGTGATTCGTCGTGATTTTTAAAAAAATATTCTTGTCTGGTTATAAAATGTAAATTTATACTTTTGATATGGGGTTTGATACCATCATTCCATTGATTCCTGAATTACTAAGAAATACAAAGTAAAACATGACCTTACACACAGAAACATGGAAACAAATCTTTGAATATCTTGGAAGAGTGCTACTCTAGAAATGGTCAATATGCCCAGTGTTATTGCAGTAAAGGAAACAGACACTGTTTGAAGTGATTAGAGGGGTGGCCATGATAGTACAGCACATAGGGCTCTTGCCCTGTACATGGTCAAGCTAAGTTTGATCCCTGGCTCCCCATACATTTCCTGAGCCCCTTCTAGGAGTTATCCATGAGCTCAGAGTTAAAAGTGAGCCCTGTATACAGCTGAGTGTGGCCCCTAAACAAAACAGAAATATAAAGGAAAGTAGAGCTATTGGAGAAGGCACATCTTAAATTTTAAGAAAGAAGTCTTGGCCTTACCTGATACAGCTGCAGCAATGTTGACTAACCCACCAGACAGTCTCTACTTATTCTTAACTAAATCTCTGAGGAGATGCAAGCCAAACAGCTAAAATGAATGGAGATACTGTTCCTCGTGGTTGAAAATTCTGGGGTATCACCCACTGTGATAAAACCCCGGCTGTACACACACCCCACTACTGCAGCCATGCCAAGCGCTCATTTTCATCATTTCACTATTATTCTCTGCAGTGATGCCAAACTGAATCATTTCAGGTATCCCAATGCCCTGATGTTTCTTGGAGTAGGGGTGGACAGCCTTCCCCAACCCCCTGTACTTCCAGAAGCCCAGGTAGCCAAGTGCACTGCCCATAGCTGCCATCTTATGAACTCACCTACCAGTTATACTTATTCTTGACTAAGTCTCCAAGGAGATGCTAAACAAGAAGCTAAAATTTATGAGAACATTAGCCCCCATGACTGAAAACTCTGGAGTGGTGGATACCCCACCATTGCAGCCTTACCAAGAACTATCAGCTTCACTGTGTTACAAATATTCTCTGCAGAGAAACCAAACTAAATAATTTCAGGTACCCTGGTTCCCGGGTTGGAACGACAGCACAGCAGGTAGGGCATTTGCTTGCATGCAGTCAACCTGGCCAACCCAGGTTTGATTCCTCCGCCCCTCTCGGAGAGCCCAGCAAGATACCAAGAGTATCTCACCCACACGGCAAAGCCTGGCAAGCTACCCATGACGTATTCGATATGCCAAACACAGTAACAAGTATCACAGTGGATAAATTACTCGAGCAAATTGATGAACAACGGGAGAACAGTGACAGTGACTCTGGTTCCCATGTTGAGCACTCTGGTGTTTTCTCAGAGTCAGAGTGGGTAAACTGTGCCCACCACAAGCTGCAACAACCATACCCAGTGCCCATATCTGCCACAATATCAACTCATTGGCCCAGACCATAGATCATGAAGTCTCTGGACCTCTTAATTTCTCAGTACTGAAATTCCAGTAGAGGCACACAAATTAGACGGGAAAGTAACATAGAACTCAACTAAACTGAACAAACAAAAACAATATCATTACTAGCAGCTAACAACTTAGTAAATTCTTAGAAAATAACTTAACCCCCTGATGAGATGTAGCTATTTTCATATAAAATTTTATTTCTTTTGCTTATTGATTTTAATATTGGATTTTTTGTATCTAATCAATTTCAACCCTAGAATTGCTGTCAACAGTTGTTGACAACTCAATGTGCAATGCTTTTTTATATATTAAAATTTTAAAAAATCATTAGAAAATAAAGAGGACTCATTTTTTTTCTTTACATACCCACTTTTGTTTCTTTGTTTTTTTTAAAGATTTAATAGTTTCAATATTATTATTATAATTTGGTGAATGGGTGTTTAAAGATTATCCTTGTTTCTGTTCCAGATCCCCAGTAGGATTTGGAGGAACACATGTGGCACCAGGGACTCAAGTGTAGTCACCTTCATTGAAGACAAACATCTTACCTCTTGGACAATCTCTCCAGCACAACTTTCCTCATTTTAATTATTTTCTGTGCCTTAATAGTCAATACATTTCAAGATTTGGTAGGCATCAAAATTCATTTAAGCAAATACTTCAGGTGACAGTTTGGCCAAATGTGTGGACTCCCTAACAAAACCACATTATAAAATCCTTATTCCATTATTTTCTTTCTAGATTAAGAATCATGCAGATGCCTATCTATAATATCTAAAGGGGGATACTTAAAATATATCCAGATAAGTAATGCAAGCAGTTTTCGATGACAGGTGTTGGCCTCTGCATCAGATAACTCTGGCCTTAATTATACCTACTCAGCATTCTCTCTCAGACAATATGTATTCAGCAAGATAGTATAAAGAAAAAACACACACATAAAAATAAACAAAAATAGCTAGATAGTAGATAGTTGAGTGTTAGGCAATGATTATTTAATTATTTTAAGTAGATTTTGATATTATCTTTTGTTTGAGAACCCAACCAAAAAAATCTTATATATATATATATATATATAAGAATATATTCCTGGTTATGCAGATTTTGCTCTTTTTTGTCCTTCTACAAGCTTACAATGTCTATTCCTGAAGATGGGTGTCTACCAAATCAAATCTGGATATGATTGTTGGTTCTCAAACCCAGGTGTTCAACTTTGGTGCCAAATCTAAATTTCAGCAGTTATCTATTATGCATTTAATACCTAGTATTTATTATCATTTGTCTCTGAAGTGCAAATGAGCCTCCAACTCTACTATGCATAAACAGTTCAAATTGTGAGCTTCAAATAAGCATTGTATATTTACAATTACGAGGACTAATCAATTTTTGATTGTAGACAGTGACTTCTCCTCTGGTGTTCATTTACTCTCCTCTTAAACTCCTAAATATTCACCACCAGGTAAGTTATAGGTCTCTGACTTCACCTGCTGCAGAGGATGGAGACAGGAAAGTGCAAAAATAAAAGTTTGTTGCAGTGTCTCCCTTCTCCACCACCCCTTGGGCAAACCCTTCTGGCCCCTGGCATATAGTCACACCCTTGGAGAATCTAAGAGGGATTTTAAGTTGTATTGGGTGGGACAAGGAAACAGAGACCAGTGGGACTGGTAATCTTGGTCTGGCTTTATGATACCTGTAAGGGCGGATATGACGAAGCATGGAACACAGCCTGGTGGCTTCCTGTTGCAAGACAGGCCATAAGTCTTGTTTTCGACTCCAGCTTTGATTCCAGGGAAGCCACTAGCTCATCAGCCGGTTGCCATATGGTTCTCAGCAAATCTTACAGTAACCAAGCCACCTGGGAAGTTTTCTTTAATTACCTATTAACCAGTAAGAATAAATAAAATATTCTCCTCCTCTGTCTGTTATTAGTCTGTAGCATTCTCTAACAAGGACCCCTAAATCGTAACATTATTGATCCATCGACTCCATCTATCCTAAAGCAGATTTTGCTTCAAACATAAAAAGATTTGACTATGTGGACCAGTAAATTCAGCCATGCTATCTAGACAAACATAAAGTTTCAGCCTAGAATTTATAGCTTGTTTTACTCTGTTGAGCAGTCATAACTTCAAAAGACACAGGATCGCAACTCTCAAGGTTGAATAATCACTGGAGGTGTCCCGATGAGCCAAAATGTCACAATAAGGCTAAATAGCATATGCTTTTGACCCAGCTGTCAGGTGTTATTAATAGGCTGACTTAAAAAATGAAAGCAGTAGGGGTGTCATCGACATTTTGAGGCCCATATGCTTAATGCAGTAAAACACCTGCCAGGGCTAGTTTCTGGTTCCAAATGAAGTAAATCAGCCTGTGTCTCCACCCCCCACCCTCAACCAATGATAAAAATACATCAGCACCTACTCAGAATGCTAGAATGTGTCATAACTTCAGGCTATCACCTTTGTCACTCAAACTGCTTGTGATCCAACATAAAGAACTATTTCAACTCTTCTCAGTTTTGAAGTAAACTTTTTCACATGTATTTCTTTACTTTCACAAAGATACACAAACACTTGCTTGGCTGATTTCTAAATGAATTCCTCTTTTCTAATATCCTGTCTGAAAAGTTGAAGTAGAGAGTTTGTGCTGTTACAGATTAGGAAGCACGAATGAGAATGGAATGATTAAGGCAATTTAATCTCAAAATGCTAAGTTGTTTTGATTGTTAGGAACATTATACAATAACATAAACTTCTTGATTGTTGCTAGTTTGTAGCAGTTTATGTGGTGGGAGAGTGGAAACAGCAGATGACTTTCTTATTAGAGATTAATATTCAAAATCTTTGTATGACAGTCTCACTTTTATTTCTTATGGCTTCATTTAAAAGACATATTGACATCATCCGTCACTTGTGATTGTATTTGTCATTATAATAGAGCTGAACAAACAGCATTTTTTATTATTTTGATCAAGTTAAGCATTCTAGACCCTGAACGAATGGTTTGAGGTGCCTCGTGTTCCTGGAGCGAGCAGATGCTATTGGGCTATGCTAGCATGCGACAGGGACAAATGAAGACATTACTGGTGCCCACTTGAGCAAATCGATGAGCAAGGGGATGGCAAGTGACAAGTGAAGCATTCTAAAGAATACTAATTGGGCTTTAGGCTGAAGTGATTTTACCAAACTTGTAAATATGGTTTTAACAATTATTTGATCTTACCAAGGATCTTTCATTCCTTCTGTCTGTTGGTCAGGCATGTAAGGTATTAACGAGATAGGAAAAAGAAGAGGGATAAAATGTGATACTACTAATTCATATTTTATCCCCAAACTTAAGGATACTTGCTTTAGCTACTTTCATGAGTCTGCTTCATTTTCTGTAATACTCATTCAGTTTGAGTTTTCTATTCATCTTCTTCATTTTCTCTTGTTAAGAATTTGTCCTCTAGGCAGTTCCAAAATAATAGGTTTCCCAGTTTTTATCAGTGATACAAGTGTAATATTATTGTATGTGCTCCCAAAGTAGCTGTTTGAAAAATTAGGTTCATTTGACTACTAATTTGTTTATTCTATTTTTAAGATTTTTAGGGTCTTATTAATTTCCCATCTTATGCTTTTTACTTTAAGCACTGAATTTTTCACAACATTTAACAAATCCTGTACTGACAACTGTCACTGAACTTTCACTGCATTTTATATTCTGCCAGATGTTGAGTACCAAGCTGAGAGGATCTGATTTATTATTATCTACCCCCTCTTCTCTTTTCTCCTGAGAAATAATCAAGTCCTTTTATAGTCATCATTCTGCTTATTGCCTTATCCAATGAAAGCTTCTGCGAGAGCTGAAACAGCCATGTAAGTTCATGTCGGATTCCTTCAGCATTTCTCATGTTAGAGATGAACCAAGTTTACTTTTCTTTGCATTGTGGAAAAAATAAAAGCGGTAATAGGATGCTTGAGCAAAGATTGTTGAAAGATAATTTCATGAGTAAATGTCAGATCAATAGCATTATATTCCGCTGGCATTTCTTCCCTTGTGATGCCTCCAACTCAGTTAGAATCTAAACCAGAATCACCTAATAAGCATAACTGAGATAGCACAACATTGACCATTGATCTACTTGGATTCTTTTTTCCCATTTTATCACCACCCAAAAGAAGTAAAAACCTATTTCTTCTGCTTTGAGGTTCTTAGCAACAACTTCTTACAATCAAAGTCACTTGAGTTTCTTACTTTTTAAAGTATTTTTAAATTTTTTTCTCTCTGCTTTCAAATCTGATTACTTTAGTAGATCACATTTACAGTCACACAAAGGCACTTCTCAAAAAATGGTAGTACATTGATGGTTATTTTTATGTCATATCTCAATAGCCTCAGTTAAAACTCTAATTTTTTATACGCACAATGGATAAAAAGAACTCAAGGTCTTCTTCGGCAATAAACATGACAAGTCCTACCTTTCATAGCCTAGGAAAGTAGTTTCTGTCTCCACAAACCACTTCAAAAGTATTATGACTGCTTCCTAGAGTTAGTTATTTGATGTCTCACTGACACTGGATAAAAAGTAAAAAATGTCTGATTGCATATTTCCTGGAGTCAGTCTACATTTTCACTAAGTGCAATAATATACCAATACAAGTAATAACATAAAGACAAAATGAGAACTATAACCATTTAAGTGCTTTAATCTAGAATTTTGGAAAATGGAGAGGAAGAAGGGCTGGAGCGATAGCACAGTGGGTATGGTGTTTGCCTTACACACAGCCAACCCAATTCGGCCCAGGGTCAATTCCTCCGCCCCTCTCGGAGAGTCCAGCAAGCTACAGAGAGTATCTCGTACTCACGGCATAGCTTGACAAGCTACCTGTAATGCATTCGATATGCCAAACACAGTAACGACAAGTCTCACAGTGGAGAAGTTATTGGGTCCACTTGAGTAAATAGATAAACAACTGGAGGTCAGTGATAGTTACAGTGAGAGAGAGGTACAATAATGATGATAGGGAAGAAAGGTACCTATCGATATAAAATGCACCTAGATTTGGTAGTGTCTATGCTATATAATTTCTTGAATAATACATAACGTACAACATTCAAACATAGAAATTAGAGAAACTTTTACCACAGAACATAATAAATAATATGAGTAAATATGAATGCATATTAAAGAATACAGCCATGGCAATTGTTATCAACAGTGCAAGGCCAGATGGCAAGGTAAAACCAGAAGTGGCAAGATATAAGAAATGGAGTTTGGAAGACTCCAGGATATAGGAAATGTTTTGTCAATTAACAAGCTTAGATTATATCTTGGGTTGATGATGGGAATGAGTGTGAGACGGTAGCACAATAGAGTCACTTCTGTGGTTTAGGAAGTAATTATACCAAATCATGAATTTGGCATAATTATGTGGAGTGGCAGCAAAAGTAGTGCTTTATAATTATAAAATTTGGAATTGAGTTTTAATGTCCAGGTCACTAGTTTCCATTAGTTTTCAAATCATTAATTGATGTTGGAATTCTACTACTTCTATTCATAAGCTGCATAGCACTTGGAAAGTTGACTTTTTGTTTTCTATTTGCTTTATGGCTCAATTTTATTATTTACAAAATTACATGTCAGCTGCATGCAAGGCAAATGCCATACCCACTCTTCTATTTCTCCGGCCCCCAAACATTTTTAAAAGCTTTCATAAATAAGGGAGTATATCCCAGAGAGGCAAAAGTATAGTCGAAGCGACAT
Source organism: Sorex fumeus (assembly GCF_029834395.1). Lineage (NCBI taxonomy): Eukaryota > Metazoa > Chordata > Mammalia > Eulipotyphla > Soricidae > Sorex > Sorex fumeus. The sequence goes on from NW_026606092.1 coordinate 25,920,225, forward strand.
CTGCAATTGTCTGTTCATTGCAGCACTGTTTACAATAGCTAGAATCTGGAAAAAACCTGAGTGCCTGAGAACAGATGACTGGTTAAAGAAACTTTGGTACATTTACACAATGGAGTACTATGTATCTGTTAGAAAAGATGAGGTCCTGAAATTTACATAGGAGTGGTACTACATGGAAAGTATCATGTTAAGCGAAATGAGTCAGAAAGAAAGGGACAGACATAGGAAGATTGCATTCATCTGGGGAACATAAGGTAACAAAATAGGAGACTAACACCCAAGAATATCTGAGATAAGTACCAGGAGGTTCACTCCATGGCTTGAAAGCCAGCCGCATATGCTAGGGGAAAAGGCAACTCAGATAGAGAAGGGAGCACCAAGTAAAGGGTGTTGGGAGGATGAGAGATGCATGCTGAAAGTAGACTATAGACCAAACATGATTGTCACTCAATGCCTCTTTTGCAAACCACAGCACCCAAAAGGAGAGAGAGAACAAAAGGGAATGCCCTGCCACAGAGGCAGGGTGGGATGGGGGTTGGGGGGGGTGGGAGGGATACTGGGATCATTGGTTGTGGAGAATGGGCGCTGGTGGAGGGATGGGTACTTGATCATTGTATAACTGAAACCGAAGCACAAATATATGTAAGTCTACAACTGTACTTCATGGTGTTTCACTAATAAAATATTATAAAAAAAAAGAAAAAATATCACTTCAGAAAGAAATGGGGCTTACGTTGCCAAAAAAAACAAAGCTTTCATAAATAAGAAATATAGTAGACTAAGTAGAAACTTATTGTTTGGGATGGGGGGATCGTTTGTGTGTGCATACCATGCATAGATGAGCACCTGGTTGGATCTCTGTGTCCATATGGTCTTCTAACTCCACTGAGTATAGTCACAAAACAGCAAGAATGGAAAGTTTCCATATTATTTTATGTATAAAGTTATAAAGAATAAATATAGTCAATTAGGAGGTCATTGTTTTCCACTGAGATAGCAATAGATTCAGAGGTATATTCATAAATTTTTTTTTTTTGCTTTTTGGGTCACATCCGGCGATGCACAGGGGTTACTCCTGGCTCATGCACTCAGGAATTGCTCCTAGCGGTGCTCAGGGTACCATATGGGATGCTGAGAATCGAACCCGGGTCAGCTGCATGCAAGGCGAACACCCTACCCGCTGTGCTATCACTCCAGCCCCGTATATTCATAAAAATTTTTGAAGTAAAATTGACAACTTGTTGCTGGGGTTGCCAGGTTCAGAAGAAGTGGATGACAAAGCCTAAAATTCTCAGTTATGTAATCCTGGGCATCTCCTTTGGATGCTTGTCAAAGACATCAAGGCAGGAGTTGAAGGACAGGTGATAAAGAAGTGGCAGACAGGAGATAATTGGTGCAGAAGGCAGGGCCCTCTGCACACAGGTGTTGTAGAACTGTGATATATGCATATATTTACACATCAGAACCCCCAAAACTGAGCCATTTGATCACAACTGTGCCTGTCTCTAGGCATCTTTGGGAGGCAAGGGAGAAAGTAGAAAAACTGGGAACACTGGTGGAGGGATGTTGACATTGCTGATAGAATTGGTGTTGGAATATTTATGCCTAAGATTCAACTATGAATATCTTTTTAAGTAATGTTGCCTTACAAATATACATATATACATATATTTATATTTAATATATGAGAGGCACAAATAGCCAGTGATTCATATAATTACCATTAGCTAAATGCAAATAAAAATTATGAACTATCATATCATGCGAGTAAGAAAGGGATTTATCAAAAAGACTAAACAACCACTGTTGGTAGGGATGTATTAGAAAAGTACCATCATTCTCTATTGATGGGAATGTAGTATGATTTACAAATTGGAAATTCCTCAAAAAAGCAAAGGAAAGAAATTTCACGTGTTCCTATTATTGCACTCCTCATCATCTAACACCCAAACTCATAAATATTAATTTGCATATATATATACACACACTATTTGAAAACATTTGAAAAGATGTATATTTTCATTGAATTCCTTTGTAAAATAACCAGGATGTGTTAAAAAAGCAAATATCTCTGACAGATGAATGGATAAAGTGTGTGGTATATATACATAAATGAGTACTATGCAGCTAAAAGTAAGGTAAAGGTAAGGTAAAGGCCCTCCCGTTGATCGTCGATTTGCTCGAGCAGGCCCAGTAACGTCTCCATTGGAGACTTTGTTGTTACTGTGTCTGGCATATCGAATACTCTCGGTAGCTTGCCGGGCTCTCCGAGAGGGGTGGAGGAATCGAACTCGGGTCGGCCATGTTGGCCGCTTGTAAGGCGAACACCCTACCCGCTGTGCTATCGCTCCAGCTAAAAGTAAAAAAAAAAAACAAAAACGAAATCATGCATTTTACTACAACTTGGCTGAAACTATAGGGTACCATATTACATTTACTAACACAGAGGGATAGGACAAATTTCGGACTTACTTATCTGGGTAACAAAGATACAGGCAAAACAAGGAAAGAGGTAGTTTAAATATAATAAACCCCTGGCCTTTAGAGTTTAAAGAGACAAAGCAGGGTAATAGGCAGCTTCAAATATGACAAATCCTTGGCCCTGGATTATAAAACTCTGATTACCAAGCAGTAGGTTAAAGTGGGTGGGAGGGAGAATGAGGAAGTGATATAGAAGAAATCTAATGGGCTGGAGCAACAGTGCACCAGGCAGGGTGCTTGGCTTGCACAAGACTGACCTGGGTTCACTTCCCAGCATCCCATGTGGTCCCCTGAGCAAAGCAAGGAATGATCCCTGGGCGGAAGCCAGCAGTAAACCCTGAACACATGTGGTGTGGCCCTCAAAAAGAAACAAAACAAAAAGAGTAACCTAAAGGCATTGGTGGATGGTATTAGATACTTTGATGTTAGGTGAGTTTGAAATAGTAGTATTACAAACATTAATGCTATCACAGACATGTTATCTAAATTACAATAAATAAAATTTAAAATAGTTGATAAAATTAATGAAGGTATACATAAAACACGACTAGTAAGCATGCAAATGTTAATGTATGGAGATTCTTTATAGCTCAACATGGGATTAAATTAGGAAATAACATCTAAATTGATATTTAAATGTGTTGCAGCAATTTGTTTAAAATGTATGGAAATATCAGTAGTGAGTCTAGTGAGAATTTTCTAACAATTTGTACAGCATTGAATGACAGTTTTTAATAGCATGATAGTGATAGGGATGGAAAGATAATGAATTTATGTCTGAAATGTATTAGAGATAAAATTTAATTGTATCAATAATGATAAATAGGTCATATTATTGACATTAAATGATCAATAGGTCAAATCTTAATATTGGCATAATGTCAAATGTGTCCTTTCTTAAAGTGTGGTTTGATAGGACAGAAAGAATTGTTTTTCAGGAGGTGTAGCAAGAGGAGAGAGAGAAACGGATTTGATATAAAAGTTTCACTGCCTGTATCTCATGGATCATCATCTCAGATGCCATAAGTTGTCTCTGTTTTCCAACATGCCTCTATATGTCAAACATGTTACTCTAATGCTGTGATCATATTGTCCAAGAATGTGTGCTAAATTGGGATTTCTGATATTTTAGGGCTTCATTTCTAGTCACTCTACTCACTTTATGTATGGCTTTTCCAATTTTGAATTCCTAAAGCCTTTGTCTAGTCAGTTGGAAAACATTTTTTCTCTTCTGAATCCAGTGTTTCTATTGTGGTGTGTTAGCTAATGGTTGCTTAGTAACAAATTTTCCTAAAACATATTAGCTTAAAAAGAGACATTTATTATCCCAAACTGTAAGTATGAATGACCCATTTTTTTCTGGGTCAGACATTTAGGCATAACTTAACTAGATTTTTTAACTTAGAGTCTTGCATAAGGCTACCAATAAAGGTTTTTGTTAGTCTATGAGATCACCAGAAAGCTTATTGGAGAAGGATAAAGCTCTAAGGTTATTTATATTATTGTAAGTAGATTTCAGTTCTTTTTTCTGGCTGTTAACTAGAGGAAGGTCTCAGTTTTTTTCCAGGTGATTCCCTCACAAGGTAGTCCTCTGATCTAGTCTATATGGTATTTGTTAGTTGAGCAAAAAAGAGTATGGTATAGGGGAGTCACAATTTTTATAGTGTTTCATATTTTCCATCTCACTAATTTTGCTATACTATATATATTAGAAACAAATAACAGGGCTTGAGCGATAGTACAGCTGGTAAGGCATTTGCCTTGCATGTAGCCAATGGGGTTCTATTACTAGCAGCCCATATGGTCCCCCAAGCTCCGCCAGGAGTAATTCTTGAGTGCAAAGCCAGGAGGTAACCCCTGTGCATTGCCGAGTGTGACTCAAAAAGCAAATAAAGCAAAAAAAAAGAAGAAAGAAAAGAAACAGATAACAAATCCAGCCCTGTTCAGTTAAAATTCATACAAGAATATGAATTATAGTAGGCTGCTATCAGTGGGTGCTATTTCAAAACCATCTGTCATATACAAACTACATCCCCAGTGTGTCTGGAACTTTTAGGGAAATGGTTCTTTGAAAAAAAAAATCTTTGGGAGGGTGAACACCCAGTGCTTCTCAGGGCTTAATTCTGGTTTGCACTCAGGAATAATTTCTTGTGGGCTTGTGGGCTTGGTGCCAGGAAATGAAACAGGGTCACCCATGTGTGTGCAAGACACAAACCCTACCCCCTGTACTGTCTCTCCATTGAAATGGATCTTAATATTTAGCACCATCGCAGAGCCTGGCAAACTACCCACAATGTATTTGATATGCCAAAAACAGTGACAATAACAGGTCTCATTCCCCTGACCCTGAACGACCACCAATATGGCAGCGTTGGGAAAGATGATTAAAGAGAGGTTGCTAAAATCTCAGGACTAGGGCTAATGGAGATGTTACTGGCGCCTACTCTAGTAAATCGATGAACAACTGAATGACAGTGATACAGTGATACAGTGAATATTTAGCAGTTTTCTTCTCCCCAGAACAAAGAAATGAACTTAGAGAGTCAGGTGATTTTGATATGTTTTTTCTGCCTCCTCAATATATTTCAACGTTTCTAAATATAGTCAGCCTACTTATGCCACCAAGTACTCTTTATTGATAGAGATTATTCTCCCGCAGGCATACTCTCAGGGCCTGGTATCTGAAGGACCACACAAAGTGATGGGCTTTGCAGTATAAAGTTTTATTAGGCACAAGGGATGCAAGTGTTGAGTTCAGAAAGCTGAGACAGATGAGAAAGCTGACTGGTCAGGGCCATCCCCACTAGTGGGAGAGGGACCTCATCCTTTGTTCTTGGACTCTTTTTATCCCTGATTCATGCTGGTTGTCCAATTCTTGGTGGTCTACCTAACTTCCCAGTGACCTTTTACTTAAGTGGCCACCTCAAGCTGGTTTGTGTTTGGCAATGCCATTTCAAATTCCTATTGATTGTTACCGTCTGGGGATTCATGTCTCACCTCTTTCTGGAAACTGGATGACTGACCGCAGGTTTCCACATCCTGCTGTGCGTCAGGGTTTTTAACTAAATTTGCAATCCTGAGATATGTTTCAAAGCCCCTTTCATGGCGATTCAAACTTTCCACTAAGCAATATTTGGGTGCAGAATGACTGCCACTTAAAAATGGTGATGCATATGCTATGCTGAATAATACCTATTTTCTCTATCAGTAATGAGGAGGGCCTCACAATACTTCTCTCTAAAGCTTTACCACTCACACAACCCTCAGAATGAAAGTTCAAAGAGCTGTGTAGTTACAAAATCAGGGATGTGCCTTGCTTATGTATTTTATATTCTATTATTAGACATTAGACAAGTGAAAGGAATTGACTAGAAACTGTGAGTTTATAAATATATTATCATCCTAGAGATGCAGTAAACATCCTAAAGAACACCACCGACATTTAGAAATTAGTAGGTCTAATTATCAGCCCCAAATAAATGAGGATGCATGCATTATTATTCAGCTGATGTGTTATTATATAAATATATATGTCATACTTTATTTAATATTTTAGGAACCATGATTCATAACACTGTTCATGGTAAGATTTCTTGCAAGAAAAACCAGAGTATCTGCTCCCCTCCACGAATATTCCTGTGACACAGCATTCTTTCACAGTCAGCCCCAGTCAATCTCTCTCACATTTCAATAAGCTTTCTACTGAAGACTAGTTCAGTAGACAATATCCCACACATGAGAGGTCATTATGAGTCTGTCATTCTAACTAACCTCTCTGAGCAAGACACTCTCAAGACCCATCCATGTAGCAGTCATAGATGCATCTTTTTTTACAGTTATGTAGTATTCCCTTGTTTATATGCACTACTGTTTCTGTAGCCAGCCTTGTGCTCAACTTTTTTTTTATTAGTGAGATACTATGAGGTACAGTTATAGACTTACAAACTTTCGTGCTTGGGTTTCAGTTATACAATGATCGAGTACCCATCCATTCACCAGTGCCCATTCTCCACCACCAATGATCCTAGTAGCCCTCCCACCCCCGCACTCCATCCTCCCTACCCCATCCCGCCTCTGTGTCAGGTCATTCCCTTTCGCTCACTATATCCTTTAGGTTGTTGTAGTTTGCAATAGAGCTTTTGGGTGGCCATTGTGTTCAGTCTATACTCTACTTTTAGCACGCATCTCCCATCCCGAGCAAGTCCTTCAAACATCCTTTGTTTGGTATTCCCTTCTCTATCTGAGCTGCCTTTTCCCCCAGCATGTGAGACCGACTTCAAAACCCTGGAGCAGACATCCTGGTATTTATCTCAATTATTCTTGGGTGTTCAATCCCATTCTGCTACTTTATATTACCCAGATAAGTGCAGTCTTTCTATGTCTGTCCCTCTCTTTCTGGCTCAATTCTCTTAGCATGATACTTTCTGTGTAGAACCACTTGAATGTAAATTTTATGACTTCATCTTTTCTAACGCTGCATAGTATTCCATTGTGTAGATGTACCAAAGTTTCTTTAAACAGTCATCTGTTCTCAGACACTCAGGGTTTTTTCCAAATTTTGGCTATTGTGAACAGTGCAGCAATGAACATAGAAGTGCAGATGTCATTTTGACTGTACATTTCTGCCTCTCTGGGATATATTCCCAGGAGTGGTATTGCTGAGTTGAATGAGAGCTCAATTTCTAATTTTTTGAGAATCATCCATACTGTTTCCCAAAAGGGCTGAACCAGTCGGCATTACTCCCAGCACTGAAGGAGGGTCCCTTTCTCACCACATCCGTGCCAACACCGGTTGCTTTTCTTCTTTTGGATGTGGGCCAGTCTCTGTGGTGTGAGATGATAACTCATTGTTGTTTAATCTGCATCTCCCTGATGACTAGTGATATAGATCACTTTCTCATGTGACTTTTTGTCATTTGGAATTCTTCTTTGAGAAAGCTTCAGTTCATTTCATGACCTCATTTTTAATGGGGTTGGTTGTTTTCTTCTTGTGGAGTTCAACCACTACTTTGTATATCCTTTATATCAACCCCTTGTTGAATGGGTTTTGGGCAAATATCCTTTCCCATTCTGTAGACTGTCTTTGTATTATGGTCACTGTTTCTTTTGAGGTGCAGAAGCATCTTAGTTTAAGATAGTCCCATTTGCCTATCTCTGTTTTCATTTGCTTGGCCAGTGGAGTGACATCTTTGTCTATACCATTCACTTCAATTGTGGAGGGTTTTACCAACCTTGTCTTCAATGTACCTTATGGATTCCAGTCTCATGTTGAGGTCTTTAATCTATTTTGATCTTATACTTTTGTACATGGTTTTAGGCAGAGATCTGAGTCCATTCTTTTGCATGTAGCTTTCCAGTTTTCCCAGCACAATTTCTTAAAGTGGTTTTCCTTGTTCCACTTCACATTTCTTGCTCCCTTATGAAAGATTAGATGATCATATGTTTGGGGGGAAATGTAAGTATATTCAACCCTGTTCTATTGGTCTACAGCTCTGCCTTTGTTCCAGTACCATGCTGTTTTAATTACTATTGCTTTGTAGTAGAGTTTGAAGTTAGGGAGGTTGATTCCTCCCATTTTTCCCCCAAGAATTGCTTTAGCTATTCGTGGGAGCTTATTGTTCATATGAATTTCAGGAGTGTTTGCTCCATTTCTTTGAAGAATGTCATGGGTATTGTTAAAGGATCACATTGAATTTGTACAATGCTTTTGGGGAGTATAGAAATTTTGACAATATTAATTCTCCCGATCTATGAGGAGGGAATATCTTTCCATTTTCTCGTATCCTCTTTTATTTTATGAAGTAGCTTTTTATAGTTTTCTTTGTATAGGTGTTTTGCTTCCTTAGTTAAGCTGATTCCCAGATACTAGATTTTCTGGGGCACAATAGTGAACAGGATTTTTTTTTCCATGTCACTTTCTTCTGTTTCACTATTTGCATATAGGAAAGCCATGGACTTTGAGTATTGATTTCATAGCCTGTAACTTTACTATACAAGTCCACTGTTTCTAGGAGTTTCTTGGTAGAGGTTTCAGGGTTCTCTGAGTATACTATCATGTCATCTGTGAATAGTGAGAGCTTGAGTTCATCCTTTCCTACCTGAATGCCCTTAATATCTTTTTCTTGCATAACTACTATTGCAAGTACTTCCAGTAATATATTGAACAACAGTGGAGAGAGTGGGTATACTTGTCTTGTCCCTGATCTTAGAAGGAAGGCTCTCAGTTTTTTCCCATTGAGGATGATGCTTGCCATAGGCTTGTTGAAGATGGCTTTAACTATATTGAGAAAAGTTCCTTCTATTCCCATTTTGGTGTGGGTATTCATCATAAACGGGTGCTGAATCTTGTCAAATGCTTTCTCTTCATCCATTGATAGGATTATATGGTTTTTATATATATTTTTGTTGATATGATGGATTATGTTGATTGATTTCTGAATGTTAAACCATTCTTGCATCCCTGGGATGAATCCCACTTGGTCATGTTGTATGATCTTTTTGATGAGTTGTTGAATTTCATTTGCTAGTATTTTGTTAAGAATCTTCACATTCGTGTTCATCAGGGATATTGCTCTGTAGTTTTCTTTTCTTGTAGTGTCTTTATTTCCTTTTGGTATTAGAGAGATATGGAGACTGAGATGTTACACGAAATTGTTAGGTATGAGTAAATGAGCGTCTGCTGGCCCAAAATTAGGCCACGCCCACTTCCACAGAGGCTGTGCCCACTTCTGAAGAGGCCACGTTCCCTACAGATACCTGGTGTGTGTGTGGGGGGGTATAACCTGGGAACAAGACTGGGGACAGCGTTGGGGATGAACAGAAGAGGTTCCAGGGATGGTGAGCATAGAGAACGCCTGGGGCACATACATGGGCAAAGCTAACTCCTGGGTTTGAATAATGACTGACTTCAGGGAGGAAGAAGACCAGGCACAGCATTGGGGATGAACAGAAAGAGGCTCAGGGATGGTGGTTCTCAACTTTTGGCTGTTGTGAATTGTGCTTAAATGAATATAGAAGTGCAATTTTTAATTTAATTTTTTAAATATAGGGGGAGTTGCCCAAGCACATTCTGCTTATTAGATGAAGCTTGGTCACGGTCATGGTCACGGTCCTCCTGTTGTTCATCGATTTGCTCTAGCGGGCCCAGTAATGTCTCCATCATGAGACTTTTTGTTACTGTGTTTGGCATATCGGATACGTCACGGGGAGCTTGCCAGGCTCTGCTGTGCGGGCGAGATACTCTCGGTAGCTTGCCGGGCTCTCCGAGAGGGGCGGAGTAATCGAACTCGGGTCGGTCATGTTGGCCGCTTGTAAGGCAAACGCCCTAGCGCTGTGCTATCACTCTAGCAAGTAGATTTTGGGAGGGCCGTCTGGGTAGATGTGAGGAATTGGAATAGCTGAGTCATATGGAAACTCAAAAAATAAAGTCATGTTCCTTTCTCTTTTTAATGTTTTTTAAAAATGTAGTCAGCATAAAATTACAAAGCTATTCATGACTGGGATTCAGACAGTGTTTCAAAACTCATCCCTTCATCATTGTCTACTTCCCTCCACCAATGTCCTTCCCCTCACTACCATGTGCTACACTTTCCAGTGAACTTCTAGAAGAGATTTTTCTTTCACCCAGATTCTTTTCTAATACCATTTACAGAAATCAATCAACATGTATTAAATACCTTGCTATTATACCTGAATTCAAAAATATATTGGAGAAAATATAGGCAGAACATTTTGTGACATTGAATATAGAGGCATCTTTATTGATTCAACGTCATTGACCAAGCTAAGAAAATTAAAGATGAGTAAATGGAACTATATCAAACTAAGAAGCTTCTGTACCACAAAAGAAATGATGAACAGAATAAATGCACCCCACACAGACTGGGACAGAAGATTTGTTCAGAAATCTTCTGACAAAGAGTTAATATTCAAGATACATAATACACTGGTAGAATTTTAAAAGAAAAGAAAAACAACCCCATCAAAACTGGGCAGGGAGAAAGATGAACAGAAACTTCTTCAGAGAAGATGTACAGATGGCAAAATGATATATCAAAAAATGCTCTGCATCACTTATTAGGAAAAGAAGATTCAAAACAACAATTATATATTTATTATCTCACACCAGTGATATTGTCACACATACCAAATCAAAAACAACCAATGTTAGTGAGGATGTATAAATATAGGAGCCCTTCCTCATTCATAGCAGACTGGTATTTTCTGGATCGGAGGTCAACTTTGCGAAGAACAATGTGATGTGACTTTATTAAATAACTCGTAAATTCAGAATCTTAACAAAACACTTTATATTTTCTTTACATTCTTTCAAAGAAGCAGTCTTACAAAACTGTTGGTCAGCCTATTGTAATTTTTTGGTCTGAATTAATAACTCTTCAGTGTTATTGAAGCATTGAAGATAAAACTATATAAGGCATATGGGCATTTATTATCTGGTTTCTGACCACCTCTGAACTCAAATTTAGTTGTTTCTCTATAAGGATTCTTCCCTTTAACCTTTCTGGGACTTGCAAAGAGACTGCTTCCTCTAGACTTCATGCTTTTGATCAAGCAATTCATTTGTTCTGCTGTCTACTTCATTCCTAGTTCACTATCCTCCTCAGTTGAATTCAAGTGCAGCATGTATTAGAGAATCTCTAACCTTCCTTGAATCTCTACTGTGAAAAAGATTACCATTCCTTTAAAGAGATAACTACACTAAGCTGCAAATTGTGCAGCTAGCTGACAGCCTTGGGATCCACACTGGCTTTTAAGTTAACATTATGTTCTAGGACCTGGGTAGTCCCAGTCAGCAACTGTACTGGAATTACAAGAGTGTCTTCTTTTATCTGAAATGGGGCTCTGCAAAAAGGTTATCTTTATTTAGAAATTCCCTTTTGGATAAGACATTGTTATTTTTACCTCTTGTTGAGTCTTCCCCTGTTATTCCTGCTTCTGTTATCTATTGCCATTCACATGCGTTAGCCCCTCCATAAATCCCATGCTTTCCTAACAGTGTCTCACAATCTGCTTCTCAGTGAACACACCTAACATACTTACTGAGAAGATAGTGCTTCTCTTCTTGAACACATTTACAAAACATCTTCCATAACATTTTTCACATTGCATGAAAATTAGAAACTTGTATGTGGACTAATATGCACAGAAATGAAGTGTTTGTATATGTTTCTCTGTTTATACAACTTGGGCTTCGGAGAAGAGAATACACTTTATTGATTTTTGTTTTAATTCAGAGATACTCACTTGGACTTTGCTCTTGCAAACCCTTTGCAAAAGATTTTGTATCACAATGGCCCATGGACAACCACTTACTTAGTACCTTTTCTTTATGTAATAACTACATATTCTCTCTCTCTCTCTCTCTCTCTATATATATATATATATATATATATATATATTTGTGTTTATCAAAACTACTCAAATCTCTATAATTAAAATACTGGATTTTTCACCCTACTTTTATCTTGCTATGACCTTTGATAATGTTATTTTTGTTTTGGGCTCATGCCTGGGAATGCCAAGGCTTACTCCTGACTCTGAGAATGGAAATCAACCTTAGTGTTCCTCAGGGCACATTATGTGTTGTTCAAGATCAAACCTATGTTGGCCATATGTTAGCAAAGCACCTTTCCTGTTCTGCTGTCTGACATCTCTCATCAAGATTTTTATATAAAATTTGATAACTTCATCAAATTGTTCACTGTCACTGTCACTGTCCTCCCATTGTTCATAGATTTGCTCGAGCAGGCCCAGTAACATCTCCATTGTGAGAATTCTTGTTACTGTGTTTGGCATATTGAATATGTCATGGGTACCTTGCCAGGCTTTGCTGTGTGGGCAAGATACTCTTGGTAACTTGCCGAGCTCTCTGAGAGAGGCGGAGAGAGAGAGGCAAAGGAATCAAACTGGCTTGGCCTGGCCGGCTGCGTGCAAGGCAAGCAGCCTACTGCTATGCTATCACTCCAGCCCGTCAAAATGTTAATGTTTATTAATGAATTTATAAATATATAACCTCAAAATCAACAAGTTAGCTAGAAATGACTTCTTCATTATACTAGTGTTTTAGATCACAAAAATTATATCTTTAAGGTATCTTTCTTTTGAAATATACTGCTGCATAACAAATTCCCCAAAAACTGTCACTGTCACTGTCCTCCCGTTGTTCATCAATTTGCTTGAGTGGGCCCAGTAACATTATGAGACTTGTTACTGTGTTTGGCATATTCCCAAAGACCAAGCAACCTAAAATCAGCAGTGTGATTGTCTTATGGTTTCTATTGATCAAAGGTCTGACCATGGCTAATGGAGTCCTCTAACTCCAGGTTTTTAATGGACTCCAACTGAGATATTATTGGAGCTGCTTATCATTCCAAGGTTATATTGGGAGGGAAAACACTTTCAAAGTTATATACCTGGTTTTTATCTGTATTTAGTTCTCTGTAGGTTGTTCGATAGGGGGCTATCCTAGCTTTACAGTCATATGTATCTCCTTAAAAACAACTTTAATCATAGTTACTGACATTATGGGAACAAGTAGGACCAGAGAATGATAAGCAAAATGAAAATCATGGTCATTTGAGATTGATCTCAGATTGCTTATTAACTTAGGTTGCAAGCACTTGTTGGACACCTAATTTGTAATAGCACACTTCAAAACTATATCATATTTTTCTTAATATTCTATTTAGTAGATTTTTTTTTATAAAATAAAAATTTATCCTCCCAATCAATAAACATGTTTAAGCACCTGGTATGTGAAATTTCACTAGATAATGGAGTTTCCAAGTTGAATAAAGACTCAAAGATAAACTTTATACTTCACCAATATTTCTGTATGATTTTAAATAGATTCATTTACCTTACCATTTTATAATAGATGGAACCTTTTAAAACTTTATTATGTAACAATTTTTTAGAAAATAATTAGCACTCAGTATAATGTACATTTCAAGAATTATGCTATTAGGTGTTTGGGATTTTAGAGTACGGCAAGATAAATATTCTTGTTTGAGTACATTATTGCTCCTAGTTTTGTTGTTCCTATTAATGTTTTGTTTATACCATAACTAGATACAATGATTTAGATTATTATTTATAATAATGTGTGAACTCCGGCATTTATGGTAGAACTATTAAAATAAACTAGACTGGTATATATATTCACAACAGAATAGTTCTCTCTCTCTTTCTCTCTCTCTCTCTCTCTCACCTTTAATACCAGTGATGGATTGTACATTAGTTTGCATTAAACTTAAAGTTGTATGCCCTTTTAAAATTGTTTTTCTACTTTACTTCAAAATATATCATAAATTGTGAAACTAATAATCACATTGTAATAGGAAAGAAAACAACTGCTCTAAGACAGAGGAGAGTAATAGATGTGGGTCCTAGATGTCTACGACTGGACTGAACATCATATTAAAACAAAAACAACTTCATTTGACCAAGGTATTTATGGGGTCAATTCTCAGAATCCTTAGGGTTCTATCATTTTGTCTTTCTACCTCTGATAGAAATGAGAGTGTAGAAAGTAAAGAAAATAAGATATGAGAGAATATGTAGTGTAGTGTTATAATGGTAGTTTGGATTCAAAGCACAAAACTGAGCCAAGGAAAGAGATCAGGAAAGAGAATTAAAAAGTTGGATTAACTAATATAAGATTTACTCAAGAATAACTAGATATCTATTTTTTTATTTTCTTCCTACATATTTATACAATTAAAATTATTAAGTGTTGAGTTCCTAAGAAATAGGACAATGGATAGGGTTTTTGTCTTTCACAGGACCAACCTAGATTCTATCCCTGATACCCCATAGTTCTCTTGCACCTCACCAAGAGTGATTCCTGAATGAAGAGCCAGAAGTAAGCCCTGAGTATGGCGAACCCCCAACACAAAAAATGAAAATTGAATAGTCATTAAATTTTTCATTCATCAAAGTGTTACATATGTTTTACTTAAAATTATCTGAAGTATTTGGTAAAATCTTTGTGGCTGAAAATACACAAAGTATTAATATATTACTTGGAAGTGCTAAACAACATAAATTGCCGGCTCTACTGGACTCTCAACTTTCCCTCTGAGAGCTGTGGTTCATAATTAGCTGAGGGAACAAGAAGTGGCATTCATGAAGCAGAAAATGTCAACAGTAAAGTCACTCTAAGATTAGATGGGATAAGCAAAACATAGACATAGACATCAAGCATGAGGTAAATTTTCTTTCAGCCTCACATGGCAAGGCTAAACGCTTTCTCCTGTGCTGCACTCAGGAACCGTTCCTGGCAGTGCTTGTGGGATCATATGAGGTGCCTCGGATTGAACCTGGGTCACTAATGTGCCATATCCATTGTACTATCACTCTGGCTCTCAAATTACACTTTTTCTAGGCTCACTCTTGGTGATACTTAGCCTGACACTTTGAACCTTATGTGCTCACCCAGTCCATCCTGGCAGTGCTTGGGTGAACTTGAAGTTCTGGGATTCAAACTCAGGGCATTGTATCGTCCAGGAATGTGCCCATCCCTTTGAGACATATCCCATTATCTGAGATATAATATTTTTAAATCAATTTATTTCCCTAGAATCAGATTATATCCTTTGTTCTTCACTTCACTTAATCACTTAACTTCCCGTTAGTCGTCGATTTGCTCGAGCGGGCGCCAGTAACGTCTCCATTTGTCCCTGTCGCGTGCTAGTGTAGCCCAATGGCATCTGTTCGCTCCGGGAACATGAAGGGCCTCAAACAGATCGTTCATGATCTTGACGAAGAAGTCTGACCATCTGGTAGGTGGGTGGCCACGCGGTCTTTTGACATCCCGTGGAATCCAGTCGGTAACAGCTCTAGTCCAGCAGTCGTCTTTAAATCTCATTACGTGACCAGCCCATTTGATTTTCAACACCTTGGCAAATGAGACAGCGTCTCTGATTCTTGATCGTCAAAGGATGTCAGAACTCCGGATTCTTTCTCTCATTTGAGTGAAACGTGATATTCCAAGCATAGCTCTTTCTATTCTTCTTTGGGAGACCTGAATAGCGTTCTCATCCTGTTTGCGTAGGGCCCAGGTCTTTTTGTTCTTAGAGAAGAGTAAATTACTAGCTTAGAGTATGGGTGTTATAGATCAATTTTGCCTAACACAGGACTTTAAAAACTCTATGGTGACACTTTTGATTGCTGCAACTTGAGAGGGATTACTGGAATCTTATGAGTAAGTACCTGGGATATCACTAAATATGAATGTATATGAGAACCCCATCTGACAAGGAATTATTCAGTATAAGATATCTATAGTGACAAGGTTGAGAAACTTGGAGTTAAGTATAAAGGTGGGTGAGAAAGGCAGAATAGAGAGATTGGAATTTGCACTTACTTCCTGTGCTTAACTTCCAATTCATGTTATATAAGGAGGATGAAATAATAACAACACCAATTCCTTTTTGTAACCATCCTAATCCAAGTAAAGATGAGAATCATGTCTGATTCCAAAACTCAATCACAGGTAAGGGAGACACAGCGGGTAGGGTGTTCGCCTTACAAGCGGCCAACATGGCCGACCTGAGTTCGATTCCTCCGCCCCTCTCGGAGAGCCCGGCAAGCTACCGAGAGTATTCGAAATGCCAGACACAGTAACAACAAAGTCTCCAATGGAGACGTTACAAATATATACTCAGGGAAAAAATTATGCCAGATAAACATTGGGGGTACTCAGGTCTCCACCTTATTTTACCTCATTTGATTTGAGGGTGGCTGGAGGAAAATTATGTTTCCTGATAAGCAAGTGTGAATTTCAGAGGATGACACTGAACACATGGCAAGGACTTACTCCAAGGAAAAAGGATGTGCCTCGGGTGGTTTTTATGTCCTTGTTTGGAGAATACGGGCCGGGCCAAATGTGTACCAAGGTTTCATCTGCAATACAGAAGCATCAGATATGATCTAAAAATAAATCAAAATAAAAATTGTTTGGGAGTTACATCTGATGGGCTCAAGGGCCACTCCCATCGCAGCTCTTGGCAGTTGCTTCACGCAGTGACCAGGGAAACGTGTAATGCTGGAGATTGGTCTCAAGCTTCCTGCATGGGCTCCAGACCATAAAGCTTTCTCTCTGGCCTCCACGTTTTCTTTTTTTTTTTTTAATTAATTAATTTATTTATTGAATTGCTGTGGGAAAAGTTACAAAGCTTTCAGGTTTAGGTCTCGGTCATGCGAATATCAATCACATTTCCATTTACCAATACTTATTTTTCACCATGAAGAACCCCAATAAACCCCCTCCCCAATGCCTGTGGGGCAGATGAATTCTAGTTAACACTCTATCTACTTTGACTAGCTTCATTGTTTCGATAAAAGTTGCACCAGCGGGTAGGGCGTTCGCCTTACAAGCGGCCAACATGGCCGACCCGAGTTCGATTCCTCCGCCCCTCTCGGAGAGCCCGGCAAGCTACCGAGAGTATCCGATATGCCAGACACAGTAACAACAAAGTCTCCAATGGAGACGTTACTGGGCCCGCTCGAGCAAATCGATGATCAACGGGAGGGCCTTTTTACCTTTTATTATTATTTAGAGTTTACCCCCCACCCCAATCAGCCATGCTGAAAAAGCATTGTGAAATGATTTGCTTTCTACAGCTGGGTTCAAGAATTAAATGATGTCGTGCAGCCCCGATAGCGGCTGCGCGGTTTTGGATGTCTGCTATTTTATTTATTAACCCTGGAAGTATTTCTACTGAGAGTCAGATAATTAAGAGATTGGTTTCTGTGCTTCTGGAACTGTGGCCATGCCGGAGAGCCGCTCGTGGGGGGTAACTGGTGACCTCAGTAGGGCGTGAAGGACGGGCCAGAATGCTCCCCGTCCCATGAGGTTTCGTCGTGCCCCCACCCCCGGCTCAGACCTGCTCTCCATAAGGCTCCCATGCGGCTGCCATCTTTCTTTCCAGAGAGGAGAGGGTCCACGTTTTCTTTTAAATTCACATAATTGTGTCCCTTCTCACCAGTTTCAAGTGTTTAGCCCTGCATATGTATGATGGAATTGAGGGGAGGAGAGGCACTTGGTTGAACAATGAACATCCTGGTAGGCATTATAGAACCCAACTCAAGAGACACCATAAATGCTTATACTGTCTTAAATGCTGATACTTCTGTATTGTGATTTTAAAAGGCTGTTAAAATATTTTCAGGTGCACATGCACTGTACCCTTATTCCAATCTCATCATCAGTGTCAAGAGTGGTCCACCAATGATGTGAGTTCCCTCTCATCCCCTATCCCACCTCTTTAACAGATGAAGTTTGGAGTTTATTTATTGTAGTTTTGATCTCATTCTTGCCATGTGTTTACTCTAGTAGTTTTGATGTACACAAAAATCTTACTTCTATACCATGTCTAAGTGCCATGACTAGTGCACCGGGGTTAACTCCAAACAGTCCCGTCTCCTTATCTCCATTTCTTTTATTCCTTGATATTTTCATTTCTCTTACCTAGGTCCAAATAAAGTCTTTGTTTTTTTTTAAATGGTGATATGAAAATTAATCTTAACACATTGTTGGAGTGCTCTGCAAGTGTTTGTGTTCTTCTGAGATGGCCTGAAAACATTGTATGATAGGTCAAAATTTTCTTGAAAGCTTATACAGTAAAATAATTGATAGATGCTCAAATATTCCCCTAGAAAATATCATATTTCACACTTCTATTCTAGACTTGTAACTGTGAAATATCATACCTGTTTTAGAACTTCTGATACTTTTTTGTTTCTTGACATTAAATAGCAAACTGTGAAAGATGGAACCTTTACTCTAACTGATCATGACCTTCCCTTCTCGTCACTGTTTCATTCCTAGAAGTTGTATCCCTTAATGATATGGCTGTCATCTGCCAACAGTTTACATTTTGGCATCACCCACCCGTTTCATCTCATTAATTCTTGCTCATTCTTTTCATGTCAGTCTCTTAAACCTGAAAAATTTCCCTGATCATTTCAGATTAGGTTAAAAGCCACTACAGAGTATTTTTGTGGCACTTAAAAACCTTACTGTAATTCATTATTTAAATATTTATTTTCTCTGAAGACAAGGTGAGCCTTTATGGCTTATGATGCACTTCACATATGCCTAACAAAGTACTTAATACATGCAGGTATTAATGCATAGAAGTGTAGATAACTAATTAAATCTGTCAAAATCTGCTATAACAACGGTATTTTAACAACTAATTACACTCCTAACAACCTCTCCCTCATTTCTATGCCCCCAAACCTTATTTTTGTCACATTCATGAGAAGATTTATTTTAAAATCTAGCTTTCCAAGACTGTTTATTCTTAATTTCCTGGCATAAAATAGGACTTTGGTATGTATGGTGGGGATTGATCAGGGTGGAGGGCTAATATAGGAGCTATGTTCATGCCTTGCATGTGAACTAAAACCAGTTTGATCCCTGGCACTATGTGGCCCTTTGACCATTGCTAGGGGAAGCCCTGGAGGCTCTTCTGAGCACCTCTGGATGCGGTCCTGCCTGCTATTGCAGGGTCTAAACACTCCTGCAGTCTTAGACCTTTGCATTGAGTCACTGGAGCAATGGGCAAATTACCTCCCAGAGGGACCCTAGGGGCCTTTCACTTGGAAGCACTACTTGAGAGCTCACCACCAACAAAATAGAGGGCAGTGGGTAGTTTATTATATATTTTGGTTGGATGCTCCCCAAAACAAAATATTACACCGAGAAAATAATATATTATTTTTTTCTGAAAACATGTGGTGGAAAATACATGATATATAAGTCAGTAAAATGCATGAAAATACATTTATATGCCAGTTTAGAGACTGGAATAGCCAAGATAAAATGTCAGTCAGTTCCACTGCTCACCAGTTTGGTGATTTTGGAATGAACTTATTAACCTGCTCCATAGGTTGACACTATACAATAATGGTGTAATAGCATGAGACTTTCCTAATTATATGTATTCATTGTGTGTGAGTGAAAGAATGAATTTGCCTACATTTTTATGTATACTTTGGTACAGGTTAAAAAGTAAATAGCATTTATTCCCATAAAAATGTTAACATCTTTAGCTCATATTTTCAAATCACTGATGGGAGAAGTCAGTAGCTTACATTGAATAATATCTTGTACAAATCTGAAAATGTTAAATATTTTGTTTACATTTTTTTTTCTTTTTGGGTCACACCTGGCAGTGCAAAGGGGTCATTCCTGGCTCTGCACTCAGGAATTACTCTTGGTGATGCTCAGGGGAACATATGGGATGCTATAAATAGAACCTGGCTTGGCCACATGCAAGGCAAATGCCCTACCCATTGTGCTATCACTCCAGTCCTTGTTTTTAATTTTTAAGCTTATCATAAATAAGAAATGTGCAAGTTATTTCCTCATAGTCATAATTTCCTATACAATATTTACTGATTCAGGGTGATTACTTTATGAGCTTATTAAAAATCAAATGTATTAAGGTTTAGGCCTTTCTTAAATATAGGAAATTCCCTTTTGGCAAAGCTTGCTAATGTAGGTAGGACAATACACATCTCTTCATAAACTGATTGAGGGAATCCTTATCTCTAGGATGTCATCATCTCAATGTCTCATTTTGTTAAAAAGCTAGTGACATATGGAGTTAACAAAATTGGAAGGGTTGATACTGAGCTCATGTGAGAGAAGTGATGACCAATTGTGTGGTTTGTCTGACTTTTAACGCTGAATTATAAGGGGAAAATAATCATGAATGATCTTTATAGCTGTAAGTAAACTAAAAAAAATATTTTAGAATAAAATTTGATGTTCATTTTAGAATCACTTTCTGCCATTATATTTCCAGAACTTTCTGAATAAAGTTCAACCTCCATGATTTGGCACAGCTTCCTGTGGTCTGTTTTTTCCTCTTTCTTCCTTCCTTTCTCTTGACATTAAAAATCCTCATTTTACACTGTTCTCCAGTCATGCTGAAATTCTTATGACTCTAAAATAAACTCTATTGCTTTTCCCTTTGTGACCAAACCCTCCAAAAAAAAGTTAATCACTTCCCCTATTAAACGTTACACTTTAATTTATTTATTCAACAAACACTAAGTGCTGTCAGTGCCATAGTATTGCACGTTTTTTGGAAAATCCAGCACTGGGTGGAATGGAGGGTTTGAAAATTACGAAAGGATAGCTGCAGATAAATAAAGGCTCAGCAACAATATATGGGTGCAATCATGGTACATTTTGACAATAGCAATGGGAACGACAAAATCCAAAGGGATATACAGTTTTGGAAAGTAATTAAAAAATGTGCTAACGGAGCTGAGTTAAAAAAAGATGTTAGAAATCACAGCAAGCTGGGGTGGGGTGGGTGGTGGGGGAGATGTAGAGTTACTGACTTTTTTGTACATTGGAAAAAATATTTAGAGACATTACAATCATCACGGAATGTCTAAAGTCTAAAATCCAAGTCCGATTCTTTACACCTGTGAATGGCTATCCCTTGTGTTCAAACATCATTTTTCTCATTTATAGAAGATGGATCACTATCTTCTACAGTGCATAAAGACTGATGGAGAGCATATTAATTTTAAGGATCATAAATTTAGGGACCCTAAAATTTAATCATCGTTAGCATAACAGCACACTACTACTAGAATATATTGGAGTGGGGTGTATGGCTAAATGGACAAGGAACATTACTGGCTTATGGATTTGATTGCTTAGATACATATTGGTACTTCTACTTATACTACAATAGTGTATTTGGTCAGAGGATCCAGGAGCCTCCCTAGAAGCATTCAAGGAGCCCAGATCTACTCCAGGTGACACTCAACAAATGTGTCAGCCAATTCATCACCCAGACCTACAATATAATTCTGTTTGGACTCAGAAGTACTGAGGCCCACAAGTGTGCTCATAAGTCTCAGTTTTATCTCTACTATGATCTGTTTAGTTGGTTCTGTGTAGAAAGGAACTAATGACTTCCTGGAGATGTGCAAGGCATGAGTTATTTCTGTAGCTTGAGGAAGTACCTGTTTTAGTTTACCTATGTCTGCTTTTGCTTTGTTTCTTTTTCAAATAGTATTTCAGGAAATGAATATGAATCATCGGAACACTACAAATATTCATCTTAAAATGCACACATACATGTACCTTTTAAAAAAGTATGTTCTGTGGAATAATTATGTAAGTTAAGATGTTAGGATAGCTTCTTACTGTGAAAACGTTTTTACCTAGTGTTTATTATGGATTATAATTTAATGATACTATTTGACTAAACAATTAAAAAGTATTTTTACTTGTTTGATTTAGAGAAATTTCTCTCAAGATTTCAGAATAGTCATTTACCTCCAACCTGAAAGAAATATGGTAAAAAACTGACCACTAAATGTTTGAAAAATCAGATTTAATTTAAAAATATTTTTAAAAGTTTTAGAATATTCTACAAATTATTTGTAAAAATAAATTCATTCTGATATCATAGATTATATTGTGACTTAATTATAATGTCTGCATCTTTAGTTGCCTGATAAATATTCATTCCCAATATTTCTTTGGTTCAAGTTCTAGTATAGAATTCTAGTATAAAATATATTTTAAAGGCCACTCTTTGTAATGAATTCATTGCATCCAGTACAAATAATTTAAACCATTAATGGTGAAAATATACACCCATGCAATATACTGCAAAGTAAATGTTTAGATTAATGATTTTGAATGACTCTACCAAACATGAGTTAAATACATGATAATAATTATCTCAAAATACAGCACTAAGAAAGCTTTTGAAAACCTTAAAAAAATATTGTAAAGAGTATAGGCTGGAGATAATAAGTTGGTGTTTTAATTAGCACATGTGTAAAGCCATTTCATGTATCTCCAAAATAGGTATAATTATATATTTTCATCCATGCCATGTTTTTCAACTAAGGTGTACTATCATTGACAATTAAATGATATGGGACGATTGTTACAGTGACACAGGTGTATGTATAGAAGAATAGATAGTAACTTAATCATACCTTAGATGACTTCAGAAAAAACATTCTTACATACTCACCATTACAAAGTTACAAATGACACACCAGGTAGCAGTTTAACTGAAAAGAACTTGATTCATTTAACCTATCTCCTCTGTATAAGGTATCCTTTTATGTTAAAAAAGGATAAAATGATACATGCAGTCTCAACAAACATGAATATTCTATTTTTATAGTTAATAAATTAAATTTATTTGCAGTAATTTAAATGAATACCTGGGTATAATTCATTTAAATTATATAATATTTATTTTAATATTAATTTCTGGAAATCAACTGATACCATGCATTTAAGATTGAGAAATCATTCATAGAGAATGGATTCCAATTTTAAAGTGGAAAATCAAAAGCAAAAACTTTATTTATTTATTTATTTGCATTACACCCGGAAGATGCACAGGGATTACTCCTGGCTCTGAACTCAGGAATTACTCCTGTCAGTGCTGGGGGAACATATGGGATGCTGGGAATCGAACCCGGGTTGGCCACGTGCAAGAGAAATGCCCTACCCACTGTGCTATCGCTCCAGCCCCCCCCCCCCAAAAAAGCAAAAAATTCTTAATAATTTGCGATAGCACAGTGGTAGGGCGTTTGCCTTGCACGCAGCCAACATGGCCGACCCGAGTTCGATTCCTCCGCCCCTCTCGGAGAGCCCGGCAAGCTACCGAGAGTATCTCGCCCGCACGGCAGAGCCTGGCAAGCTCCCTGTGACGTATTAGATATGCCAAACACAGTAACAACAAAGTCTCCAATGGAGACGTTACTGGGCCCACTCGAGCAAATCGATGATCAACGGGAGGGCCTTTACTTACTTACTTGGATACCAGGCAATAACCGTATGCATCAAACTGCTCCACATTGTTTTTGATCAAAACAAGGTTTCACTGTGTTAGCATCATGTCATATATCTGAAACACAGTCTCAGAAAAATTGAATTCATGGAATCTAAGCGACACCAATTGAAATTTTGTAGCCTGCTCATCAAGTTGACTGGCAGGAATGGGGTTCAAGTTGTGGTGGAGCAGAAATATGGAAACACTGGTGAAGGGAAATTGACATTGGTGGTGGGATTGGTGTTGAAATATTATATGCCTAAAACTCAACCATCAACAACGTTGCAAATTACAGTTCTTTAATTAAAAAAAAAAATACAAGGTTTCACTCTAAATGGAAGGATCTGGCTTTGTTTTATTTTATTTTATTTTTTGTGGCTTTCAATGTAGTAAAGCCAATATTTAAATTATTTGAATGATAATCAGGTACATAAAAACAAGCAATGTTTTCCAAATAGAGGACTTAAAAGGGTCTGCAAGATGTGTAAGAAATTCACTTAAAGGTCTCACTGCAATCTGCTTTACTTCATAATCTTAATTTATCTAATTTTATATGGAACACTCTATATTATAAATATCAAAATAACAATAAATACTGACATATTCTATGGAATATTTATTGTATATTATCTTGAGACCAGAATAACCTGATTTAAGTCTAATTAGCAATTAAATAATTGAATTCTAATTATGTCAAATGAGCTCAAGATACTGGGAAATTGCATAAGTAATGTATAATTTATCCATACCAATTAGGGTTACATGATTATATTATGAACCTCACACTAATCCTCTTTCAGAAAAAAGTTAGACCAGAAAATACAGAAGAAGTCAGATAAAGCGTGGTATAGAATTTGGGACCAAAAACAACAGTCAGGGGGAAAAGAAGACTATAGCTTTAGCACTAAAATAAAAAATTCTTCTAAGTTCAAAACTTTTAATTACAAAGGGCAGAGACTAAATTTAATAAATAGAAATGGCAATTTATCTTTTGATGCTGTGTTATATTTTGTAGTATGGTGAATTAAAATGAAGTGTGATTGGCATTCTACACTGATAATTGGAATCATTTCTAATCTTTTGTTATATCTTGCCAAGCAATCACTGGAGTGCATGTTAATAATAATAATGATAAAAAAAATCAGTCCCTCATTAAATATAAAAAAGCTAAAGATTTGCCTAGGATTTGGGGGATCTGTAATTAATGCCACTTATAAATTTCATGTTAGCCTCTGTTATCTGATGGCCCATAATTTTAAAACTTTTACAATGCAGAGAAACTCTGAAATTGCTGCTATAATTATTAAGGCATCTAAAAAATAGGATTTTTTTGGTAAAAATTTTCTGAATTTATTTTTATTTTTCATTGTCTTAACAACCATTTGAGACTGATTTGAGAAGTACGACAATCTGTATTAATGAAGAAATTATTTAAATAAAAACAAAATATTAGATCAATTAATCTTACCTGGTATTTTTCTTAGACACTAGCAAGTATTCATTTCTCTACAACAGCATCCCATAGTTCAGTCTCCCAAACACTGAAAACTATTTATAGAGAAATGCCTGCTTTCTAGGTAAGCCTGGAGCCAAAGTCTTTGAAAATAATTTTTATAACTTTGTCATTTATATTTTCTGTTGATACCAATGAATGCCGTAAAAATCATAATGTTGGTTTTGTTTAGCAATTTCCTAGACTTTATATTTATTGAAATCTATAAGGCATGGCTGATTTGTGCTCACTGGGGTACATACGTACAGTTCCCAAATTCACTTTTCAAATTTCATTTGAAAACATGTATATTCAAGGGTATTTACAAGAGCAGGAGCAGGAATAGAGGTGAAAGTTTTGCATATGGCTGACTGTGGTTTGAAACCTGCCACCACATAGTCTTCCAAGTATAGATAATTGTGGTCCTTGAAGTCCACAGCACCCTAGGTGTGCCCTGGTAGTCAAGTTGACCCAGATAATCCTCAGCACCACGTGTAGAGCAGAACTGTGGGGCTAAGTAGCACCACATCCTTAGGCCCTCACAATGAACTGCGGTGGCTAAAAGTCACCTGGAAGGACCACAAGCATCCTGGGTAAATTTTGGGAGTATGCCACCAACCCTGCACCTCCCTCCCAATATGCTTTCTATCTTTAGTTCATTTAGTATAAAACACACCAGTTACTGGTAGAAGAGTTATTGTCCCATTAGCCAAGTTACCTTCTGTTTAATTTCTTATAGACTGAGTTACAAACCTTGGTAAACTCATACCAAATGTAGAACTGTCAAGCTTTAGCTCCTATTTGGCATTTAAAGAATATTCTTTGTTCTGCTGTCACTGCTTCTTATAAAGTTTTCAAAGTATTATTTTATATGTATTTTTTAGTCTTAACCTTAAACCAAGTAGTTGCATAACCGGAAATTTTTATAAAGTCCCCCTTTTTATTAATCAAAGAAAGCTGAATCTGAATTGTTTGAATTATCTTAACTTAAAATGATAGGCTTCTAAAAACAGAATCCCTGCTTTTCTTAAGGGTGCTTGGCAGTATCTAGGGCACTCCAGGTGCCGTGTTTCCACATAAAGGTTTCTTTCTTTATGCGTAAAAAGAACAGGCAAGTATTTATGAAGCTATTGCCAAAAGG
Source organism: Sorex fumeus (assembly GCF_029834395.1). NCBI lineage: Eukaryota > Metazoa > Chordata > Mammalia > Eulipotyphla > Soricidae > Sorex > Sorex fumeus. The sequence goes on from NW_026606092.1 coordinate 25,946,200, forward strand.
CAGAATAAATCCTGAAATTCTCCTCAACTTAAGACCATTGAGAAAATAGATTATGGAAAACTTAACAGCCTTGTTTCTAAAGCACAACTCTATTCTCCCTAATGCAGTGTTTTATTTATAAATTTTAGATCAAAATGTCAAATAAAAGGAAGAATAATATTTCTATAGAGGTGAACTCACAAGATAGTTTAAGAATCAAGGGGGTAGAAATTTATTAAACATTACGCCCTCAAAATTACTGTTTGTTGTACAGACACAATGGAATATTATTCAGCATTAAGAAGAAAAAAAGGTTGAATCTTGTCTTTTGCTACAACTTGCTTGGAACTAGGTGATGTTGTGTATAGTTAAATAGGTCTTAGGGAGAATTACAAGTGTTGTATTATCTCACTCATAAGTTCTATATGAAGAAAAAAATGCATGAGGAGTATCCAGTGAAATCTGTTCTTTGAACCTCGACTACAGGGTTGAGCTTATCAGGTTAAGAGTGGAAATTTAGAAATAGAGTAGAAGTAACAAAGGGACAGAGTAGATTGACTTTTTCTTTTTTAAGATGTTTTATTGGATCACCATGAGATACAGTTACAAACTTGCATGATTACATTTCAGTTACACAATGTTTGAGCACCCATCCCTCTACCAGTGCACATTTTCCACCACCATTGTTCCCAGTGTCCCACCCACAACCCCCATCCCATTCCCTCCCTGCCTCTGTGGCAGTACCGGCCTTCTTACTCTCTCACCAATTTTGATCATGCAGTACAGATAGTAAGAGGCCAGAATCGATTGATTTAGGTGATCGTGGGTGTGCAGTAACTTTGTAAACCCGAAGTATAAACATTAAGATTATTATAACCAAGTTATTACCTCAATAGCAATCATTTTTTAAAAATTGAAAAATAAACTACAATATATTCACGCACTCCAAGGCTAATTCAATTTGGTTCATCCTAGTGTTCAATGGTGATATTCAAAATAATTATATCTCTATCATTTTCAGGCCTAGCTCTGTCTCAGTTTCTAGATTCTACTTACCTATGTACCTTACTATATCTATCTATAGATCTTGATCAAACTGTCTATTTCCCTCTAAGTTTTTATTAAAATTTATTTTGTTTGCAGAAAGGAAAGATAAATGATATAAAGAATATTTCACCATTATACAGCTTCAATAATATCAACAATTTGGCATTCTTGATTCATTGAGTCTATGGCTTTTGATCCTGGGATATTTCAAAACATATTCAAAATTTAATGGAGTTTGTTTATAAGTAGATTTTTCTTTATGTTATTGAAAAGTAAATCCCTCAAAAGGATGAAAATTAGCAAACCAAAGAATGCCTGACTTTGATGTAAGAATATTACAACTAATCATTAATAATAACCTAACTTTTTCCTTTGTTATCTTGAAATAAAGAGTCCAAAGAGGTGAAAAAATACTTTAACCTATAAAACGATATAGTCTTTCTTTAAGCCAAGACCTAATGACCAGTCTGGAACCTGCAGATTCACACTAAACTTGTAGATCTACTGATCCTTACCAAACCATTGGCACCTCAGATAAGCTACATTGCTAGACCACATTCAAAACATTTGTCAACTTGCAGTATGCCAGCATTTAAAAGATTAAATAACATTTATTTTTCCCATCAGGGTTTCTATTAGTCTACATATTTTCTATATAGTCATACTTTGCTGACCTTTTGAGTTCAGTTTTCTCCCCTCCCTCCCTCCCTCCCTCCCTCCCTCCCTCCCTCCCTTCCTTCCTTCCTTCCTTCCTTTCTTCCTTCCTTCCTTCTGTTCGTTAAGTCAGGGACTATAGGTTCCAACGGCAAGACGGACAGAGAAACTAACTCAATAATGCAAAAGCATTAGGAGTTTTTTTCCAGTATACTGGGGTCAACTATCTCATCCGCAGAGTGGTCTCTTGATAAAGACCCTGACTTCAGGCAGCAAGCAGTTTATATAGGGTTTGATTACATAAGCAGTACATGCCTTATTGTTTCAGAAAGAAATCTTAGTTAGGTGTTTGGGTCAGTGTCTAGGGTGACAGTGGTAAGGTAATAGTTAAACAATAGTTTCCACTATCACTTTATGGTTACATATGCTACTCATTCTTTCAGGGTTAATAAAAGGCAATTTCTTGTGCATTGTGATTGATTGATTGAGCCCACTTTCAGAGTCCAGGAACTTTCCCAGGTGGGTTCAGGTTGCTAGTTACACATTGTTTCATTGTTGGAAAACTAACACTGTTTCAGCTCCAGGAACTGAACCTGAGGCCTAGCTGATTTTGCTGATTTCTGCTGCCTGTCATGGCATGTAGTTCGCCAACTACAAGACCAAGATGACTGCTCTGCGATGTCCTGATGGATCCATCACATCCTCCAGAACGGCAATGGAGAAGATGATCTATGACTTCTACTCAAATCTCTTCAATAGCCATGTCCACTTGCCGACATACCAAATTCCACAGGATGGATATGTCATTCCCAATGTTCTCCCTTCTGAAATCTGACACGCCATTTCGTCAGTAAAGAAACGAACAGCACCCGGCCCAGACAAGGTCAGACCTGAACACCTGAAGAACCTGCCATCAGTACTCATCAATACACTGGCTCGGCTCTTCACATGCTACCTGTCTGAATGCAAAGTTCCATCCCAATGGAAAACCAGCAGGACCGTACTACTGTTCAAGAAGGGAGACATCCATGACATTGGCAATTATCGCCCGATCTGCCTATTGTCTGTCATATACAAGTTGTTCACTTGACTCATCCTAAATAGGATGGGCAGAACACTAGATGAAGGACAACCATGCGAGCAAGCCGGGTTCTGCAAAGGATTCAGCACCATCAACCATATCCACACGATAACCAAGCTCATTGAGGTTTCTCTCTCAGGAGTTCCAGATGCTGCTCTGTTTAATGTTCATTGATTTAAAGAAGGCCTTTGATTCTGTTGAGACAGAAGCGGTCATTGAAGCCCTAGCCAATCAGGGCATTCAAGGCCAATACATCAAGATCCTCCATGAGCTGTATTGCGGATTCACTACCAGGATCTCACCATTCTACAAAGAATTAATCATTGATATCAAGAGAGGGGTTCGGCAGGGTGATACCATTTCACCGAAACTCTTCAGTGCCACCCTCGAGAACATCATGAGACGACTGGAATGGGAAGGAATGGGAGTGAAGGTAGATGGTCGGCAACTACACCACCTCTGCTTTGCTGATGACATTGTTTTAATATCAAACATCAGCCAAGTGGCACAAATGCTGGCCGACTTTGACCGTGAGTGTGGTAAGGTAGGACTACAGCTGAATCTTACAAAGACAATGTTTATGAGAAACAGGCTCGTTCCTGATGCCCCATTCGCTCTCAATGGAATGACTATCTCCGAATGCAATAGCTATGTGTACCTAGGTCGAGAAGTCAACATGACAAATGACCTGGCACCCGAGCTGCGCAGGAGGAAGAGAGTGGCTTGGAACGCCTTCAAGAACGTCAAAGAAATAGCTAAGAGGACGAAGAACCTCCGGCTCCGGGCACATCTCTTTGATTCCACTGTTCTTCCTGCATTAACATATGCCTCAGAGACCTGGGCCCTATGTAAAAAGAATGAGAATACTATTCGGGTCTCCCAACAAGGAATTGAAAGAGCTATGCTTGGAATATCACGTTTCACTCAAATGAGAGAAAGAATCGGAGTTCTGACATCCGTCGACGATCAAGAATCAGGAACGCTATCTCGTTTGCCAAGGTGTCAAAAATCAGATGGGCTGGTCACATAATGAGATTTAAAGACGACCGCTGGACTAGAGCTGTTACCGACTGGATTCCGTGGGATGTCAAAAGACCATGTGGCCTCCCATCTACCAGATGGTCAGACTTCTTCATCAAGATCATGACCAATCGGTTTGAGGCTCTTCATGTTCCCAGAGCGAACAGATGCCACTGGGCTACACTAGCACGGGACAGAGACAAATGGAGACGTTACTGGCATCTGCTCGAGCAAATCGACGACTAACAGGAAGTTATGTGATTAAGATTAAGTGACTTTCTTGCTTGGGCTGTAATGGTAATGTGGATGGATTGCAAGGCAAGTGTCTTAATCCCCACACTATCACTTCAGTTCTAGACACAGTAAAATTTTAAATTTCAATAATGGGCCAGAGAGATAGTACAGTGTATGGTGAACTTTTCTTGCACACAGTAAACCTATGATGTATCCCTGGCACTACACATGGTCCCCAAGCCTGGCCAGTAGTGATACCTGAGCACAGAACCAGGAGTAAGCCCTGAGAACAGCCCAGAATGCCTTCAACCCCCTTCCCCCCAAAAAACAAAATAAATTTAAAATGCTTACACCTCTTTATTAAAAATTTTATTCAGATATCTGCCGGTACCGGCAGAGGAACAAAGGCACGTGTATCCCAGGGCTGAGATCTCCAAGCCTACTTGGATCGGGGCTGAGCATCCTCCACCCAGATCCTCCAAATTCCAGTAGGCGGGAGTCACACGGACCAACTGGCCCCCTGGCGCCGTGTAATCCCATCAACGGTCAAGACTCAGAGACTATAAAACCCAGCTCCCGGAAGTGCGAGCGGCCGCATTCGAGGCCGCGCGACATCTTATCATCTCATTCCTACTTTGGACAAACTGGCAGGCTAACAAATGTAAACTGCCCACATGGCAGAGTCTGACGAACTCCTCGTGGCATACCCAATATGCCAAATACCAGTAGCAATAAAGTGTCTCATTCTCCTAACTCTGAAAGAGCCTTGAATATGGTACTTTTTAAAAAAAAATCTCAGGACTAGGATGAAGGAGACGTTACTGGGGCCTGCTCGAGGCAATCAATGAATAACAGGATGGTTGTGATTGTTGATTGTGATTCAGATATCTAACTAATGTGCATAATACAAGACAAATGCATTGCTTCTTCTAGTATTATCCATATTGGTCAAGAAATAGAAACAAATTGGATGTTTAATATTGGAGAAGGAATAAATTGTGATATTGTAGTGCTGTATGAATTTTAATATGTGAGTATTGTTATGCTAGCTGATTGAAAAAAATTCTCAGGAGGTACAGCCAAAGAAGTGTAAAAAAATGAAAGATTTTGAAATATAGGATGAGCATAATACATCTTAAAAATTCAGTGACTACTCTGAAACTTGTAATTGTTTATTTAGAATCACATATAAATAAGAAGAAATTCTGGAGGTCAGAGCTAAAACTGGGATAACAGTCTTAGTGCAGATATGAGATAAATGGGGTAGGAGTAGAAAAGTTCTATGAATGCATTTCATATAACATTTTCAATTGATGAAAAACAATTTTGTGAATGCATGCTAGATAACATTTGGTTGTTCTTGTTTCTCCCATAGGGAGCTTAGGTTTATTGAGTTACTCCCACAACAGTGCTCCTGAGCACGCTCAATTCCATCAGGCACTAATAATCCTATATTGCTTTTATCTTTCCTTTATGTCACTTGCATTGTTTAGCAATGCCATTTTTTGTATAAACACAGGAAGACAGTTGATTCTATGCTTTCTTAAAGATTGTAGTTAATTGACTCCAAATAATATTTACTCCTGAGCATCTATATTTACTTGACTTGAACCTCAGTCGCCCTTAGTTCCTAGCACTTGAGGAGTAGGGTTCCAACGAAGGAATTGGATGCACGCAGGGCAAGCTGTAAGCTGCCCTGGCATTGAAAGTGAACAAGGTAAGACCATAAGTATAATAAATTAAGTGCCTGGTCATGGACAAACTCTGTCATGACCCATGAAGAAGTAACTGAGTAAGGACCCTGCTAGGGTTAGGAAAGACTAACCTGACTTGGGGACTAGGGTCTGGAATATATAGCAAGATGACTCCAGGAAGAGCCAACCTTATGCTTAATATATCTCTTACTGTGTTCATACAAAATGACAAGAAATATTATAAGAAGTAAATAACAATGATAGTTTAAATGGATTACTAGCTGAGGAAAGGAGAAAGCAATATACCTGAATGAAAATCTGCCCTTGAGTGATCAAGTAATGTAGAGTGTGGAACTATCAGATGAGATTTTGTTCTTGAGTTAGTCTCTTAGAACTTCCCCTGAAGGAGGGGCTTTACATCTGTTTGTTGTTATAACAATGTTCAACCCCACCTATTGATACCCTTACTCTTCATGATTGTTATATAACTCTGTCGTAAGAGAAAAGAGGGGAAAATAAGACTGTGAGGAAGGATATATAAAAAAGAAGAGGACTTTGAGGTCTGTGTGGAGACTTGGATGATGGAAATATTATGACTATGACCAAAACTAAGACTACGATTGTGCCATAGGGAGAGATCGGACTATGCTGGGAAGGAGAGAGAAATATATTCACTACTAACCAGCCTGGGCCCCTGTTTCTCTGTTCCTCCAGTCTTTCATCCGTCCGTCTCCATGGGCCAGTCCAGGGAAACAGTTTTCAGCCACCAAACCCTCGCATCATCCCATGTCCCCAACACACTTTCTCTTGAAACTCACAAATGCATACCTATGTGAATGAATGCAGTACAGCTATGATCATTTCACTATTGGGTTAGTAGGAGTGCCTTATTTCCACTTTTATAATTTCATGCATTGATATATTGAAGATACATTAATCACTTAATGTGGAGTGGTAGGGATTAAGAGGGGAAGCTAAAGAAAAAGAAGAAAGAAGTGAATTAGGCAAGAACGGTTGCCTGGAAGCTCTAGTGAGCTCTTTATAGTCCAAGTCCATGTCTCTGTACAGTGTGTATGTTTAATATTTTCATCAACCATACTTTAGCCAGAATCTAAGTGCAGAAAAGTTAAATATTTGGGTCTAAAAGTTGAATGTTTTCCAGACAAGTGTCCAAATAATGAAGATTTGAATGGGGAGTGATTTTTATATTTTGCTTTTGCTTTTATTTGTTTTGTGCTATGCTGTGCTGTGTGTGTGTGTGTGTGTGTGTGTGTGTGTGTATGTTATGAGGGGGTGTCACACATGAGTATGCACAGGGCTTACTCCTGGCTCTATCTATATTCACGAATCTCCTGAAATAACTCAGAAAACCATATATTGTGCTAAGATTGAAACTTGTTGTCTGTGCAAATCATAGACATTATTTTCTGTGCTATTTCTCTGCCACAGTATTATCAGGTCTATTCTGGGTAAAGAAGAAATTGATAATAGATAGCTAATAGAAAAAAAAAGATGTGTTCTTAATGAAAAAGTTGATGAAGCTAAGATTGGTTAATGTGAGATTTTAAATTTATTATATAAGTTGTCATACATTTACAAATACGAGTTTCTGTATATCTAATATTACAATGTACTAAAACATGACAATTGTGGCATAGTCAACATTTGTAACAAGCACATGATAAAATATATAATGCCTTATAGAAAGTTCTAAAGAATGAACACTGATTAAAAAAATAATTACGAGTGCAGCTCAGATATTAATGTTTATGTTTTTAACATAAACAATCACCACACCACTTCAGAGTTCTTAAGACTCTCAACTAATATCCTATGTTACTTCCTAATAGTTATCATATCAATTTCTTAAATTCATTTTATATATGGATTTATTATAGGTGAATAAAACAATTTTTCTAAGAAAACTTAATCAAGTCTAATTATTTAACCAATATTCATGAAGAGAGGGGAGACTTGGGAGGAGAAATTAACTACACATCATACAAGGGGAGTATAATTTAATATTTTTATGCTCAAGCTCATTTCTCAGTATTGTGTAGCTTCAAAGCGTAGACATGGTTAAAGCCTGCTGTGTTTGAAATTATCCACATTAAGCACACATGGGTATGATTAGTGCAATGAATCAGATTAGAATCTGATCTTAATGTATTCATTTATATCTTTATTCTTATGAGACAATGATTTGGATGATTGTATTATTTAAGAATTTTCTAAAGTTTATAAAAATTGAACTAACAAAGGGTAGAGGAGAAAAGTAATATCTGTAAGCTCATAATATGTGAAAATAGTGCCAGTATCTTACTCTCTCTTGGAGGCATTCTCTGATATTTCCAGTGCACTGAATAGGAAAAAAAAAATCACAGCTTTATGCTGCCAAGAGCAATGAGATGAGACTGTTAGTTCTTTTTAAATGAGTGAACCTAAAAACAAATTAAGTAAAATGATTACCTTCTTTCCCAGCTTGTCAGGAGTTCCAAAGTGTTCAAAAGTGTTCATTTTCAATGACACTTGGTGGAATGTTACTCCACCCCCTTCAGAAGGCCCAAATGCTATTGAAATGCTAATGAAACTAATAAGGTTGTTTCTTTTTTGAACTTCTCTTTGTCCCTGTGTCTAAACTTTTCCTGTATGAGATGCTGATTTCATTTGCTTATTTATTTTTTGTCAAGTCTTTACATTCTGTTGTCTTTAAGGTAAAAATTAGGAACAAGGGATTATTTTTTTTTAAAGTCATTTTTTCAAAATGATTGAATCATTTTCTGATTTTAATTTCAACTTGATATTATCACATTTGGGGGCTTCAGAATGTAGAGACTAAACAACTAGCATAAAGACTGTCAAAGTATTTTATTTCAAAGGCAACTCCTGCAGATTTTGAAACTGGCTCTGCTCTGGAGATATTTCGACTACAGTGCAACAAGAAGCAGAAAGACACTTTGGACAAAGGTTAATGTTCTAATTAACAGAAATGATTTCATTTGGGAAAGGTCAGATGTTTTTGATATGGTCATATTCATTTTATTTCCTACTTTTATTTTTTTAATGCACCATATTTTTGTAGGAATGTTTGTGTGTGTCTCCACAGAGGTGCTTACAAACCTGAGAGCCGCTCCACTGAATACTTATAATATAAACTTGACATTTCTGAATTTGACTAGTGTTACCAGGCTATTTGAGACTAGTGGTGCTGGGAGATGTAAGGGTTATCTGTAGGTGATGTGATGTTGCGGATTGAATTCTGGATCTCTTGCATGCCAGGAATGGACTCCAGCTTTGTCTCCTTGGTTCTTATATTATACTATTTTATGAGAGAACCATTAAAGCACAACTAGAAGGACTATGTTTTAAATCTATGTAATTATCACCAAGCCATGAACCCTCTATTCTCCCTGTATTCATTCCATGCCAGTTGTTATTTTAGACTATTCATGTAGACATGATGCCATTTGGGAAGGAGGTAAATTCTAGACTATGAACTTAAAATCATAGGTTCTGATTGTAGATCTCTGGCATATGTGTTATGCATTTTATATGTAATATACAGCAAAGAAAGAACATAATTTATGCATATGTATATATTTTAGAGTATTTTAGAGAAACATAAACTATTATTTGGTGAATCATTTGGTATATCTAAAAGGGATTTCTTTGGGAATTTTGTTTATATTCTTCATGATTTCTGTTTATTTGTTGCTTTTTAAGTTTAAGATGTGATAATTCTATACTTAACAATAATGGGGAAACTTTACCACCTTGTATACATAATTGAGAAAAATGGGTTAACTGATACATTATTTTTGCTTTCAAAATCTAAAAAAACAGAAGACTTAATGATATAATATTTTCTAATAACAAAATTGTGCAAAAAAATGTACTAGTACCCTTCATTATTCACAGATGCAACAAAGAGTTTCAGATGATATAAAAGCTTTCTCTTCTACCCTTCCCAGGCTGCTCAGAGAAGATTGCAAGATGATATTTAAAAACAAAAAAGATACCATTAGGTATTTATCACAAAGGCAATGCATATCTGTTGACATTAGATAATTTGAAAGAAGATTTAGTGGAGGTTTCCCTAACGATGTCATTCCTTGCCACTTCTGTGATACCAGATCCAGCTATGCAGGTACACAATGAAGTGTTTGTCTGGCCTAGTAGTCTAGAAGACTATGAGAATTTAATAAAAGAAAACCAGCAAAATCAGATATGAAACTGTCCCTCATCCATGCAAGACTTGTACTTGCAACCACAAGTCTTCTCTTGACTCTATTTTCCAAATGTCATTTTATCTATGCAACATTTTTGTGAGTTACAAATACCCTACACTGCTTGAGGATACAGTCATGCAAATTTTGAATTTCTTATACAGAGTATTCAATTACAATTGCAGATTTTTCTTTGGTTGACACTTGTAGGTGTAATTTGAGAATAAAGGTTGATAATTTATTATGCCATTTAATGATATTAAACAAAAAAGGCTATGAAAATGCTATCTCTGTTTGTGCGTGGGATATCACTATTCACTGAAATCCATACCCAACTAGTTGCTCATTTGCTCATATAATGAATAATATTTTTCTTGTTGAACACCACCTGTGCACCAGGCACTAGTTTAAACATTGAGACTCAGAGCACATACTAGCTTTATTTCTGGTCCTCATTGCAAAGCATGAGATTCCAGCTTCTTACTTTCTAACTTAATATCCACTCTCAGTCCCACTTCAGTGCTTTGACATTTCAGCTGCTTCTGTTTAGAAAAACTTTTCAATCACACTGTTGATAAGAGTCTTCTTAGGATTTAATTTTTGCTGTTGATTTCTGCTCTCAACTTAAGTACTTATACTCTGCAAGATTCAGCCATACCAAGTAATCTGGACTCAGTGGGTCCTGTCACCATATTTTATATAATGTCACCATATTTTATCTTCATGAACAGTTTTCAAATCAGAATTATTCTGTCAATATATTTGTTTTGTTTTTATTTTCTATTCCCTAATTTGCATTTATGCTTTTGGAGGTCAGGAAGCATTCTCCTATTTTTTATGGTTTTCCCATTTTTACAGGATGAATGCTCAATAAATCTCTGTGTGTGTGTGTGTGTGTGTGTGTGTGTGTGTGTGTGATTACTTTGTGAGAAAAAAATCTTGTGAATTGTATCATATTTTTTTTTATTTTCAGGAAGGCAGACTCAGTGGTGTTTAGTGCTTACTCCTGATTCTGTGTTCAGAGATCTCTCCTGGTGGGGCTCAGGATAAAATATGGGATGGCAGGGATGATCTGGGTTAAATTTGGGTTAGCCAAGAGAAAGGCTACCACATCCTACTCAGTGCACTATAGTTCCAGACTCTAAATTGTCACTGTCATTGTCACTGTCCTCCCGTTGTTCATCTATTTGCTCAAGCAGACCCATTAACATTGTGAGACATGTTACTGTGTTTGGTATATCGAATACATCATGGGTAGCTTGCCAGGTTTTGCTGTACGGACAAGATACTCTTGGTAACTTGCCAGGCTCTCTGAGAGGGGAGGAGGAATCGAACTTGGGTCGGCTGTGTTGGCCATGTGCAAGGCAAATGCCTTACCCGCTGTGCTATCACTCCAGCACCTTTAAATTGTATCCTATTGTAATACTTCATCATCTTAAATGGGTGGTGGACATCCAGGCACTGTCATCTCCATTCAAGTGCTGCTTTTTCTAGTATTGTTAGATGACTTATGCAGCTTTCTATATACTCTGGCTAGATTCCTTGGTTAGACAAAGGGAAGGCTATATTAAGCAGTGATAAGGCTACAATTTTCATGCCCTACCTACCCTGCACAGCCAGAAAAAGAGCTTTAAAGCCAGTAAAGCACTTTGTTTTGTTAACTCAAGCCAAATTGCATTTCAAGTTCCTTGGATGAACTGGGACACTAGCTTTACAAATGATTGGCTTGTCCTGTACTTGTCTCTTCTCTGGCTCTGCTAGGTCACATCATTATGAATTATGATTATCTTCTGCCTGTGCACAGCAGCACTGGATCCCTCCACATTCAGTACTCGCTTTTCACTCATGGCAGTCCATATTTGACTTGAACTTGACAGTATTTCACAGTTTTGAGATTTGCCCTTTTGGTCTGCTGGGCAAAAGATACTCTCCATAGCCTTTAGGGCTATGATAACTCAGTTCCATTCCTGGTTATGATAAAATTGGATTGTAGAGCTAGAAAAATTAGGGGAGAATTAGAATCAGGCAAATCTGCTGTGTTCTCTGGTTAGTTTGTGTCTTGATATAATTTGCAAATGACTGAGATCGTTGGTTTGAGTCCTATTTAGCCACTGCAACTATAATGCTCTCCTATACCCAGCTCAGTTTCCACTCTTTGAACTCCAGAGTGCACCCCTACTGTGATGTGAAGTCAGAGGAGGGATTCCCATAAATAGATCTGTGCTGCTGGGCCTCTAGTTGTTCTCCCTGGGTCCACTGGAAGCAGAGTGTCTACCTGCCTGTGCCATAGTCCCCTGGCCTGAGTGTGGTGTAGGAGGTAAGAAATGCAGTCAATTTGTTATCACTCCTCTTTCCTGCTACCACATTCCTTGTGATACATTGGAGGTGCTTTGGCTTTACCCCTATGTTCCAGGATCCTCTCAGTAATGTTCTCTTCTTAAATAGTTCTCTTCTTATTTGGGATTCTTGCAAGAAGGATTTGCATTGGAAATACCTTTATTTCCATTTCGATATGATCATTCTAAATAGGCTATATACATATCTTTCTATTGCTACTTAAATATATTTATGCATCTATCTATCTATCTATCTATCTATAATATCAATGTACAAGTTGTGGGATGCCACAATGGTTTTCTGGGGTCTCCTGATCTATGTTAGATGATGGTTATACCTAGGGCTTATACCCATTAATGCTCAGAAATCCATGTGGTGCTGGAGATTAAAGTTATGTTGGCAAATACAAACTCTGCCTTATCTCCCTGCATATGTGCATATAAATATATATATACATAGATATATATGAACACACACATATATATGTACTCTCTATGTATGTATTTATGTCTATATATATGATTACAAGGACTCGAACTGTGCAGAGGGAAGAGTTATATCTACAGTTCTCTGATCTGATTCTAATCAGTGATTTCATTCATTTGCAGAACCAAGTCAAGAAGTTCACTAATCAGGGAACTTGACAGATCTATCTGATTCCTATATTTACCTATATTTGCTATTTCTAGAACCCATGTTGCCCAGTCATTATTCAATCAAGGTATGTAATATCGCAAGTATTTTCAGAGTGGTTCAGGAGCAGTGCCACCTGAGAAATTATGAAGCCACAAATTCTAAATCAGTACTCTGAGAACAGGTTTCAGCAATCTATAGAGTCTGGGATCAAGAGTTTCTAAGGTTAATTTTCAATGCATGCTAAACTTTGAGAATCACTAGAATGAAATACTGGAGTGTTCTTATAGTCAAAAAGAGTCAGCATTGGGGCTGAAGTGACAGTATGGTCAGTAGGTGGTTTGCGTTCCACACAGCCAGCCCAGGTTTGATCCCCAGCATTCCATATAGTACCCCCAACCACCAATAGGAATGAGTTCTGAGTGAAGTGCCAGTAGTACCCCTGACCATTACCAGGTCTGACCCAAAAAGAAAAAAAAAAGAGTCAATATAATGGTGGATTTGTCCTAACATCTTCTCTAAGCATATATTTATTTGTTTATTTGTCTTTAATGCATTAGCACTGCTATTTATTCAGCTATTGATTAAGCTGATTGAATTGGGCATGAACTCTACGTTACTTTTTTTTATTCAGAATGTTAATTTGAGTTGCAGTCATATAATGATTGATCACCCAACTCTCCACCAGTGCACATCTTCCACAACCAAAGTCCCAATTCCCATTCCACGTCCCCTGCCTCTATGGCAGACAATCTCCCCCATACTCTCTTTTGTATTGCTTGTTATGAATAGCATAAGATGTGTTCCTGAAATTCTAAAATGTTAGATAATTAGGGTCTGGATAAATCTCTGCAGGGAGCTGCTTGGTTTGGAAATTCTTTTGTGTGTCTCTGGATTGGGCTGGAGCTATAGCACGGTGGTAGGGTGTTTGCCTTGCACGCAGCCAACATGGCCGACCCGAGTTCGATTCCTCTGCCCCTCTCGGAGAGCCCGGCAAGCTACAGAGAGTATCTCGCTCGCACAGCAGAGCCTGGCAAGCTACCTGTGACGTACTCTATATGCCAAACACATTAACAACAAGTCTCATGATGGAGACGTTACTGGGCCCGCTCGAGCAAATTGATGAACAACAGGAGGACCAAGCCGAGGACCGAGTGTCTCTGGATCATGGGCATTAAGAATCTTAAGTAGTAGCTGGAAGAAGTATGTAGGCATAACCTCCAGGGTCCTATGGGGACTGGGAGATGAGAAGGATCAGCCCATTCCCTTTCCCTTGAGGCCTGGAGTTTGTCATCACTGAACCTGCGTACCTGCACTTCTCATTGGGTTCTGAAAGTTGGCATCTGCTTCATAAGAATTTGTGCTTTCATAATTTCTCAGGGGTTTTTAATGGTGGTTATTAGGATTTCACCTGCCCCTGTCTGAGGTACCCCAGTGAAGTCAACCTGGCTTAAAATCTGGAGGCATCTCTGCAGCTAGCTGCTCAGTTTGGAGATTCTTTTGTGTGTCTGAATCATGGCCATTAAGGAGTCGAGAAATTTATATAAAGCTAATTGACCATAAGATACATTTGCTCATAGTAAAAAAAAAAAAGGTAAAATAATTTATTGACAGTTTCACCTGACAACTTGGTTTCAAGTTTGGCTTCAATGTAGTGCTTCAATTTTTATATTTTATGAAACTAATCCTCATGACGAATAGACATTGGTGGGTTTTAAATAGTGGATGGGTTTTAAATAGTGGATGATTATTGACTTCGTAGAAATTATGACATAAAACTTATTGAACATATAAAATAAAAGAGTATAGCAAAAACTGCATAATGTGTTAGAAAATGATAGCAGTTGGAATTTGCTAACCCGAGTTAACAGTGATCTCCACTCCACCTATCAAAATCAAAAGTGTACCAAATTTGCAAATATAAGAGGCAGCTAAAAATTTACAAATCGCTGAGAACACTAGCAGTCATTTAACTAGGTTTATATGATAACTTGATCTCTAATGAAAACTTACAGAATTTATTACACTATATTACAAGTTCGAGCGGGCCCAGTAACGTCTCCATTGGAGACTTTGTTGTTACTGTGTCTGGCATAGCACAGCGGGTAGGGCGTTCGCCTTACACGCGGCCAACATGGCCGACCTGAGTTCGATTCCTCCGCCCCTCTCGGAGAGCCCGGCAAGCTACCGAGAGTATTCGATATGCCAGACACAGTAACAGCAAAGTCTCCAATGGAGACGTTACTGGGCCCGCTCGAGCAAATCGACGATCAACGGGAGGGCCTTTACCTTTTACCTTACCTATATTACAAGTTAGTTAAAAATAATTAATACCCATCTTGCAGGAATGAGCACCATATTTGATAGGGTTCAAATATGGTTTGAACCATGGGAACACCTGTAACGGTGGTTAGAGGTTGCTCTAAAAGCCTCTATCCCTCAAAGAGAGCATGGCAAGCTACCGAGAGTATCCCATCCACACGGCAGAGCCTGGCAAGCTATCCGTGGCATATTTGATATGCCAAAACCAGTAATTACAATGGTTCTCATTCCCCTGACCCTGAAAGAGCAAGAAGGATGAGAAAGGAGAGGCTGAGAAAATCTCAAGACCGAACGAGGCAACCAAAACAAAGGACAAAGATGACTGTACTTTCAATGCACGTACGCTGGCACTGGACGCATCCATCAAGGACTTGATGGTACAAGTGCGAAAGATCAAGTATGACGTTATTGGTCTGACAGATATAAGAAACCATCAATCACATCACGCTGTTTTTGAACTGGAGAACTGTTCTTCAGAACATTATTAAAAGAGGCGTCAGTGGTGTCGGTGTCCTTATCAACACAAACTTGGCCATAACCATTGATTGATTCGAATGCCTAACAACCCAAATCGGATGATTACACTTGAATAGATGTGGCTAACTGCCAGCAGTTTCTATCTTTGTTGTCTACGCACCAACATCCAATTATTATGAAGGAGAAGTTGAGAAGTTCTACATGGAGCTGGAGAAGTTCTATAAAGAAAACTACACCTTCTACAAGATCATTGTGGGTGATTTTAATGCCAAGATAGGACTGAGAAGATCAGCCGAAGAACTCTACATCAGGACCCATGGCCTAGAATGGAATGAACAGGGTGAGAGACTGTCTGAGTTCATCATGTTGACCAAGACCATCCATGGTAACTCACAGTTCCAGAAGGCTGAATCTAAACATTGGACTTGGGAGTCTCCTGGTGGACTGTTCCACAATAAAATTGACCACAACATATTCAATCCACTGTTTTGCCTGACTGATGTCACTGTTGTCTGAAAATTACAAACAGGATTGGACCACCATTTCTTTCGTGCAAAATTTTAATTCACAGAGCAGGGAAGGGCTGCAAAGTTTAAGAAGAGAACTCCCAGAATGACCACCAACTGGAAGCTCTTTGGTACTATTGTGGCAACATGGGAAGATGCCGTCGTTGACAACATTGACTAGGAATATGATTGATTGGTTCAGCACCTCCATGATTACGCGAAGAACGTCAAGAGAGATATAGCCACAAAAAGACACCAATCTTTGAAAACTCTTGAGCTTGTTCACCAATATGGCTTGGCGCAAGCCTCAGGCAACTGCAAGCGAATGTGCGAGCTCGCAAATCAGTGCAGAGAATCGATAAAGGAAGACATCAAAGAGAGAAGAGCAGCAGTGCTGGCAGATGCAGAACAAGCCAGGAAAAGCATTCGCAATGCCCGCCTGTTCTCCAAATACAAGACCAAGATGACTGCCCACCGACATCCTGATGGATCTATCACATCTTCCAGAAGGGCAATGGAGACAATTACTTATGACTTCTACTCGGATCTCTTCGATAACCACGTCTACCTGCCCACATAACAAATTCTGCAGGATGGATATGTCATTCCCAATGTTCTGCCTTCCGAAATCTGACACGCCATTTTGTTGGTAAAGAAGCGAATGGCACAAGGCCCAGACAAGGTCAGACCCGAACATCTGAAGAACCTGCTGTCAGTACTCATCAATACAATGGCTCAGCTCTTCACATGCTACCTGTCTGGATGCAAGGTTCTGTCCCAATAGAAAACCAGAAAGACTGTACTACTGTACAAGAAGGGAGACATTCATGCCATTGGCAACTATCTCTCGAACTGCCTATTGTCTGTCATTTACAAGCTGTTCACTCAAGTCATCCTGTATAGGATTGGCAGAACATTAGCTGAAGGATGCCATGGGAGCAAGCCGGGTTCTGAAATGGATTCAGCACGATCGACCATATCCACATGATAACCACGCTCATTGAGGTTTCTCGGGACTTCAAGATGCCACTCTGTCTAATGTTCATTGATTTAAAGAAGGCCTTAGATTCTGTTGAGACGGAAGCAGTCATCGAAGCCCTAGCCTAACTCAAACTCAATATATTAATATCCTCTGTGAGCTGTATTATGGACTCACTACCAGGATCTCACCATCTTACAAAGAATTGATCATCCATGTCAAGAAAGGAGTTTGGCAGGGAGATACAATTTCACCGAAACTCTTCAGTGCCACCCTTGAGAACATCATGCAACTACTGGAATGGGAAGAAATGGGAGTGAAGGTAGATGGTTGACAACTACACCACCTCTGCTTTGCTGATGACATCATTCTAATAACACCAAACATTAGCTAAACAGCACAAATGCTGGCCAACTTCGACCAGGAGTGTGAAAACGTCGGACTACAGCTAAATCTCATGAAGACGTTTATGAGAAACGGTCTTGTTCCTGATGTTCCATTCACTCTCAACGGAATGCACATCTCTGAATGCAACAGTTATGTTTACCTGGGTCAAGGAGTCAACTTGATGAATGACCTGGCACCTGAGTTGCACAGGAGGAAGAGAGCAGCTTGGAACACCTTCAAGAGCATCGAAGAAATAGCTAAGAGGATGAAGAACCTCCGGCACTGGGCACATCTCTTCGATTCCACTGTTCTTCCTGCATTAACATATGCCTCAGAGACCTGGGCCGTACGAAAACAAGATGAGAATGCCATTTGGGTCTCCCAAAGAGGAATCGAAAGAGTTATGCCTGGAGTAACCCGCTTCACTCAAATGAGAGAACGAATCCGGAGTTCCAACCTCCATCGACGGTCGAGAATCAGGGACACTGTCTTCTTTGCCAAGTTGTCGAAAATCAGATGGGCTGGACATGTAATGAGATTTGGAGATGACTGCTGGACTACAGCCATTACTGACTGGATTCCACAGGAAGTCAAAAGACCATGTGGCCACCCATCTACAAGATGGTCAGCATTCTTCGTCAAGACCCTGAACGATCGGTTTGAGGCTCTTCGTGTTCCTAGAACGAGCAGACGTCATTGGGCTACACTAGCATGTGACAGGGATGAATGGAGATGTTACTGGCGTCTGCTCAAGCAAATCTATGAGTAACGGGATGACAAGTGATCAAGTGATCAAGTTCAAAAATAAAGTTTGCCTTATCCATATACTCAAAAACCACATACATATGCATCCCTAAAAATGATTTATTTCTGATGACTGTGTTTGTAGATCTGAGATGATTATTTATGTAACTGAGTTTTGCTTTTCTTTTTGGTAGTCTTCTACCCTATTACTCTTTGCATATTTTCACAAGTCCCAAAAGTCTTTGGGAAAATGTGAATTCAGCTCTGTACAATTGACTTCTGTCTTTCCTGATTTGGCTAAGATTTGAGGAAAATCATTGCATTCATTATCAGATAAAATCACCAGTAACATTTTCTAAGGAAGAAACTTGCAACCCAATTATTAACCTAAACTGTCAACCAGTTTTTTATCTTTTACAGCAAAATTGCTTTATGGCCAATTAGTAATTGGTGAAATGCTAGTGACAAAGGAATCATAGCAAGGATGTGGGAATTCTCATAGCTACATATTGTAAAAATGAGGTGCACTTTGAGAAGTATGTGGTCCAGTTCTTCACACTAACAATTTTAGTTTGTGTTTTTTGCTCTCTGTATTGTTCTTCTAAAATGGTCTCTTCAGCCCATGTTATCCTATTCATCAGCATATTTAACATTTTCCAAAGGAAATAAGAATAGAGGTTAGTAGCTCAAGACTTGCAGATCAGAGAATTAGAATCCGCGAAGGATAATTTCAATAGAAACCAGGTGATTTTTCAGTTTAGTGAGTTCTGTTCAAGCTGTGCAATTATTTTTACTTAGACCTTGAAGTTATTGTGTAACAGAAATAATACTATAAACTGACATTTCCATATTTGACTGATTTTGAGTATTTTCACACATTAGAGTTTAAATTATATTTTAGCAAGTTTAATGTCAGATGAAATTTATTTTATCAAAACTAACATGCAAACTTCTTTCCAGGGCACAAGCAAAAGTAAAAAGGAAGCAAATAAATCAAGTGTAATATACTGCTATTTTCAAAAATAGTTCCTGTCATTATCTGTGCCATTAAATTTGAAAGGATTACTTAGAAATTTTCAGAAGCTGAGGTAGAGAGAAAGTGTGGTAAGTCCAGCACTTACCTTTCACTTGGTCCACCTGTGTTTGGTCCTTGGCATCCCATATTGTCCTCTGAGCACCATCAAGAATAATTCCTGAGTGTAGAGTTGGATGTCAGACCTGAGCACTGCCAGGCATGGCCCAGAAAAACAAAGAAACAAACAAAATAGTCACAGAAGTTTCAAGGTTTTAATATATTTTTTAAGAAAATAGAGCTATTTGTTAGGAAAAATGAAGTTATGAAGTTCACGTATGAATGTACGGACATGGAAGTGTATCATGGTGAGGGAAATGAGTCAATAGGAGAGGACAATCATAGAATTATTGTATTCATTTGTGGAATAAAAAAAAAACATAGTCTTAGACTAATGCCCAAGAACAGTGGAAGCAAGGGACAGGAGGATTGGTTTGCAGTTGGAAGCCTGTCTCAAGTGCTGGGGGTAAAAAAGCAATTGTAATGGAGAAGAGACCACTATGACAAAGACAGCTGTAAATGATCACTCTGGATAAGAATCATGTGCTGAAAATAGGGAAAGGAACAAACATGACAACCCCTCAGTGTCTGTATTACAGACCATAATGCCCAAATAGAGAGAGAGAGAGAGAGAGAGAGAGAGAGAGAGAGAGAGAGAGAGAAGGGAAGTGCTTGCCATAGACATAAGATGGCAGGATGGGGGGAAGGTGGGATGGATGAGGACATTGGTGGTGGGAAGTGTGAAAATTTGCACTGGTAGAGGTATGGGTGCTGAAGCATTGTTTGACTGAAACCCCATCATGAACAGTTTTATAAGTGTGTATCTCAAGGAGATTCAATTTAAAAAGAAGCATTATAGTTGGCATAAGATGGTCCAAAGCTTCTGCTAGAAAACCAAAAACTTCTACAAAAAAAAGCCTATTTTTTGTTTCTACAGTCTGGAAAAATAAATAAGCATGAAACAGATGAGTTAGACTGCTGAGAAAAAAAGTGAGAAGAAATTTATTAATAACGTGTGTCTCTCCTGTACTCACGGGGAAAGTCAGTAAAAAGAAAAAAACACCATGTGGTATGAGACTCCATCTTTAAATAACTTGGATGCCATCTTTAAATTATTTAGCTAATGGTAACTTTCAAAAGAACAAAAGGAAGGTCCATTTGGGAGATTAGTTCACTACATTGTGACTGATTAGATCTTTCAAAGCAGATACCCCGAAGGAAGATTATTACAAGTAAGTAATAATGACTTTCATCTGGGCTTCATGCCTTAAATAGAATTAATCTTTTAGTAAATATATACTTTGAGGTGGCACATATTTTGTCTCCTAACCAGTTGTCCTTTCAGATAAGGAATAGTTAACTAGCAACATATGTCTATATGTGCACCTCTTGCACAGATCTCTAAGTATACTTCAAATGCCTATTATTCCATATCATATTTGAATTTATGCCAGCATTTTATGTTGAAGATAATGAATTGTTTTAAAATGAAATAAATAATTCATTTAAAATGAATAAATTATCTTGCATTTTATGAATTGAACATGCTCCTTAATCAAAGCAAACAATTTAATCACAAAAGATTTTGGCATTTTCAAATTGCTATTAGAACAATAATTTTAAATGAGGTCTAATTAATTCTGAGCTGTTTAGCTGATGGATAAAAATATAGTTTGATAGAGATTGCCTACATTATTTTCAGAAAAGTTGTATCAATTTACTCCCCAACTGATTTTGAATGAGAAACTTTTAGCTAACAATGTGTAATAGATTCATTGTTTTCACATTTATTTATCAATAATAAAGTGAATAAAATGGCACCTTACCGCTCAGTTGTTGACGATTTAGTTAAGAAAACCTAACACTTGAAGGATAAAATGGAAGAGAGGATGTTAGAAGATATAAACAGGTTTTTCATCTCCCGAAAGCTGAATATATATTCTTTTCCCATGCACATGGAACATACTTTAAGGAAGACTACATACCGAGTCAAAAAACATACCTCCATAAAATGAGGAGGATAGTAATTGTACCAAGTATCCTTTCAGACCATGAGGCACTGAAAAATGAAGTTGATCATACACTAAAACAGAGAATCAAATCAAACAACTGGAAATTGAACAGCTTGCTCTAAACAACCAGAGAGGAAATCAAAGAGAAAATCAAAAGAATCCTGGAAACAAACGAGAATGAGGACATGAGCTATCAGAACTTGTGGGACACAGCAAAAGCAGTGCGAAGAGGAAAGTTTATAGGTATTCAAGCATTCATCATAAAGGAAAGAAAGGACCTACATAATTAAGTTGACTTCACAGATCTAAATCTTCAAAAATGACCAACAAAGGAGCTCAAACCAGGCAGGAGAAAGGAAATAATATATAACTTATATATCATATTTTTAGAGAAGAAATTAATGAGCTGGAATTTCAAAAAAACAACCCAAATGATCAATTGAATAAGAGCTGATTCTTTGAGACAAAAAATTGATAAAACACTAGCAAGACTCACAAAGGAGAGAGAGAAACCTAATAAGTCAAATCAGAAAAAAAGAGGAGGTATCACAATAGAAACCACAGAAATGCAAAGGACTATCAGAGACTACTTTGAGAGTCTTTATTCCATGAAACAGGAGTATTTCAAAGAAATAAATAAATTCCTGGATGCCTATAACCTCCTAAGGCTGAAGCAAGATTTTGAATATGAGAGACAGAGAAGTAAAGAGAGCGGGGAGAAGAAGAAGAAGGAGAAGGAGAAGGAGAAGGAGAAGGAGAAGGAGAAGGAGAAGAAGGAGAAGGAGAAGGAGAAGGAGAAGGAGGAGGAGGAGGAGGAGTAAGAGGAGGAGGAGAAAGAGGAGGGGAGGAGAAGGAGAAGGAGAAAGAAGAAGGAGAAGGAGAAGGAGGAGGAGGAAGAAGGAGAAAGAAGGAGGAGAAGGAGGAGGAAAAGGAGGAGGAGGAAGAAGAGGAGGAGGAGGGAGAGGAGGAGGAGGGAGAGGAGGAGGAAGGAGAGGAAGAGGAGAAAGAAAAAATGCACCTGCCTCAGAGGGAAAAGGGGGGGGGCATTAGTGGTGGGAAATGCACACTGGTGAAAGGATGGTTGTTAGAAAGTAAACAAATAAAAAATAAAATAAAAGAAATTCTAGCACATTTAATTCTCTGGGTAAGAGATTTGTACTAAACCTGATGGTATGAGGATTTATTCTTGGGTCTGTGCTCAAAGATCATTCCTTGATGGTACTTTGTAAACCATATGAGATGCAGGGGATAGAATCAAAGTAGAAGAAAAGCCAAGCATATAACCTGCCAGAAGATTCTCTCTCAAATCTATCCTAGCACTATTTACATGTTTATTCGAAATAATCCATTGTGTTACCCCTTCTGAGTTTCTTCTTAGTTCATTTGCGAAAGTTAAAATGTCTTTGACTGTCTTAAAAATTTTACATATTATGTGGCCAGAGAGGGTTCAGAGGTTAAGATATTTGTTTTGCATGTGACTAACCCCAGTTTGATCTGTAAGTCCATCCCCTAAGCACCTCAAGGTGTAGTCCAAACCTCAATGCCCCCTCCAACCCAATTACACACAATAAGAACAAGGATTTGACTCAAGTAGTAGATCACATTCTGAGCATGTTCAAAATGGTGAGTTCCATTAGTGGTACCATACTGCTCTCCAAGCATTGTTGGGCTTGACCCCATAACAATAAAAATGAGCAATTTTTATAATATTATATATCATATTTTTAAATTTATAAAACATTTTATATCATCATTATCAATTATATGCAGGGATTTAGATATAGTGCAGCAGTCAGGGTCTTTACCTTGCATGTAGCCAACACAAGTTAGATCCATGGCAAACTATTTGGTCCCCTGAGCACTTTAGGGCTTATCTTTGCGTGCAGAGCCAAGAGAAAGCTTGATCACCACCAGGTGTAGCCCAGATAAACAAAGAAAAAAATGTACTGTTTAAAAATGCTTTCACTACTTGTCTTTTTAAAACAGTTTTAATGGTGTTTTCTACAACACAAAAACTATATAACATAGGATACTTTATGACTTCTGATTTTAATATAGTACTTAGATATGTCTCCACTGTTCATATGTATATGTATATATGTCTGTGTGTATTTTGTTATATGTATCCTATATACTTATATTTCATAACATATCACATGCCATTCTCGTGTAAAGTTGCAAGGTAGAGATAAAGGTAGCTTGTACTCTGAGGTATTGCATATGTACTTAGAAACCACTATATCATATATTAAAATATATTATTGAGTATCTTAAATTTTTCATATTTCATTGTTAACAAGAAAAGACAACATTAGAAAGCTATGGTGACAACATAATCATTCCCCTGAGTATATAACACAAACAAGCTTCCATGTCACCAATTGGAGAGACTTAGCTTTTGAAAAAATAAGCCTCTGTTATAAAATTAGTCGCTCAAGTATCTAGGAACTAAGAGCTGATAACAGTTGCAGAAAACCCTAAAAAAACAGGATACCAAAAAAAAAAAAAAACCTGAATTTCAGTGCTATCCCTGGAAGTGACTAACTTCTGCCAACCTTGTATGAATAACATTGCAAGAGAACCCTGAGCTCCAGGTAAGAACTTAAATCTTACATTACACTTTTGTGAGACTCTAGGGAGAAAACCTGGAGTATAAAAAACTAAAGCATATGGTAATACTTTAAAACAGCCAGCCCTGTAAGGATCAATGAGCAGGTTCATTCCCAGCAGTTTTAACAAGGAAACAATATAATCTGACCTATGCTTTTGAAACTCATGGCAACTGCTACAAGAAAAGCAGATTTTAGGGTGACAAAAAGACAGTGGGAATGTCATGGCTATTGAAATGTCAGGGTAAGAATAACTTGGACTGGGTGTTTTCAGAGACTACATTGAATAATGAACAGAAATTTGATGACTTTGCCAAGTGTTTGATGTGCTAAATGCACAGGTTAAGGGAAGTTTAGAAAAATCAATATTTTTTATTTGAGCAACAATTACCATTTTTCATCCCCCCACCCCATCCCCCCAAATCCTCAAGATTGGTCACTAAACCTAGCAAATTCTGGCTGGGATGATAGTTTGGTGTTTAGGGGAAGGGAAGATCATGCTAGAAGTTAATTTTGCATCATAGAACTGCCCTACTAGCTGTGCTATCTTCTATATTTTTTTAGCATATCATATTTTATATAGCAACACCTGTTTCAAATGAATAAATATTTGACTAAAATATATTTTTGACAATGTATTGCTATTTTGGGCTGGAGCGATAGCAGAGTGGGTAGGGCATTTGTCTTGCATGTGGTCCACCCGGGTTCTATTCCTTTGTCCCTTTCAGAGAGCTTTTCAAGCTACCACCCACACAGCAGAGCCTGGCAAGCTTCTCGTGGTGCCTTCGATATGCCAAACACAGTAACAACAAGTCTCACAATGAAGACGTTACTGGTGCCCGCTCAAGCAAATTGACGAACAATGGGAGGACAGTGCTATTGCAATTTTATTTATAAATGCCAGAAGACTTTAAGTAAATAACTGTACATATAGAAAGAGCAGGTAGTTAGTTCAACGGGATAGAGTACTAGCCTGACATATTTCAGGGCTTCTTGTCCGCACTACTTCATTTATCTGGTTGTAATTCCTGATACCTTTCTGAACCACCAGAGTGCCCTGCTCCATTGTATGTTGAACACATTGCCAGGCCCAAGTACATAGTGATCAAATCTACATGGTGAGGCCAGATTAGTAGCTACTGGAATAGTCCCCTCAGTACTGCTATAGAGGTCAAAAACTATTATCCATAAATAAACTATTTTAAATATTGATTTTATTTATTT
This sequence comes from Sorex fumeus, assembly GCF_029834395.1. Classification (NCBI taxonomy): domain Eukaryota; kingdom Metazoa; phylum Chordata; class Mammalia; order Eulipotyphla; family Soricidae; genus Sorex; species Sorex fumeus. Next base: position 25,971,437 of record NW_026606092.1, read on the forward strand.
GTTGTTTTTTGGACTAGAGAATATACTCCACTAATACTGTGATAACAGAGGTTTGGTATTTTATTTTAAGGCTTTTTTTTTTGTTGTTTGTTTTAACAAAATTTAAAATGGCAGATTAGAATATAAATTGATTGTGAGTCTCTATAGCTCTTTTGTGTTCCAACCTGTCTTATGAGCAGAGGCACTGACAGACTTTGCTCCAGACTATCTTTTATACTATCTTTTTATTGTTTCTGCAGTGACTCTCTTGGATGCTAGAGATAATGTCTGTCTGGAGCAAAGGACAGGTTTATTTAGGGTGTAATTTAATAAATACAATGTGCTTCTCTTGGATAAAGATAAGGTAAATGTGTTATAGGAAAGACAGTGTGGGGAAACTACTTAGATTTTAAAAAAGGGCATTTCATGGGTCTGAAGAAGAGTAAGATGGTCTTGGGACTCCAATACACACTGCCTTGTGGGTACCAAATTTATGGAAGTATGGACTTTGGAAACCAGTTCCAGTCAGCAGGCAAGAGATAATATTACCCTAACTCTATTTTATTTTTTTTTCTCATTAAGCCCAGCCTACACATTTACTTACATGCCCACTACCCACAAAAGTTGCTGATCATTGTGACATATCAACAACTGTGCAGTCCTCATACACACCCTTAGCACAGTCCAATTAAGGAATTCAAAAAACAAAACCTGGATTCTGTCTTAATTAATACACTCTTATAGGCCTGTCCATTTAAGTTTACTATCTGTCTCATTCCCTCTTATGCAGATTCTCCTCCTAGTGAATTCACATCCTCAAAACATCAACCCCATATTACTAAGCACTACCTTAAGAATACAAGTACCCATGCTTCTGGTGTATGCTATCTAACACATTTCTCTGTAATTATATACATTTTCTTGTTCTTGAATTCTTTTTTGGACAAAGACAAATAACTTAATTTTCCAAGTGGAGGAGACTAACATAATTTGCTTCACCATTTGGATTTAAATCACCACATTTTCCAATGTTTGTGGTCTCCTGACACTCACATTGTCAGGAGTTAACTTCCAGGCTAAGGAGTTTGTATGGGGGTAGGTCTGCCCTAATGGCCACTCTTTGGGACTGGCAAATTTGTTCACTGCTTTTATTATTCAAACAGGAACTGACCTTGTTCTCCCTTATTTTCTTCTAAGTTCATGTGTGACTAAGTTACCTTCACTCTCCCTTTGCTCAGTCATTTTTCTGAACTTATTCTGTGGAAACAAACTTGGTTCCTTGTCAAAGATTTTGTGTAACCCCCCTGTAGCACAATTAATTTAATACATATATTATCTCACCCTTTTCAATGTATTGTAGTCAGTAGTATTTGGTACTCAGCTCTGATTCGGTGGTCACTGTCAGCTGCGAGTGCCTTTGTTTCTGATTGTGACAGTTTGTTTATGGCAGCATTCTTGAAATCAATAGGTAAGATAAAAAGAAATCTATGATCCTTCACTGTTCTTGGCATCCTGTATGCCCCAGTATCAGTTACTAGCTGTGTGGTGCTTTCATTTTTTAATATATATTTTATTTTCATAAAAGTAGTTCACAATAGTTCATTACAGATAATATTCAAACACCAATCCCACCACCAAGCACCTTCCCACCACAATAAAAGGGAAGTAGGGAAGTGTATGAAGGTTATTGTATTTAATTCTGGAGCCATTTAAGCCCATAGATAAGAGAATACAAGCAAGTATGCTAAAACCAAACAAATGTGTGCTACTTTTGATAAGTAAGTGAGATAGAGTGTAAGAGGTCACAGCCACACACTCCAGGAAATTCTACATTGTTCTCTTCCGGGAACTTTAGTTTATGGTCTCTGGGTCTTGTCCATTGATGAGATGACATGGCACTGGGGGCAGTTTGTGGGTGTGACTTCCAAGCTACTGGAAAACTGGAGAGCTGGGGGTGGGGGAGGGGAAGGAGGCCCAGTCTCACTCCTAGAAGGTTTGGAGATCTAGGTCATGGGTTCCCGCATACCTGGGTTTTCTGCCTGTACCCTCTTGGGTGAGGTTCATCTCCTGTTGGGTTAGGCTCATCTGAGCATGTGGAGAGTGGCCTTGAGCATGGCAGCAGATAGGTTCTGGAAGTTTTCAGCTGTCAGGGTTCAGTTTGGGGAGGGGAGGGAAACTCAACCCTTTCCCCTCCAAGGTACCCCTGTGAAGACAGCCTGGTGTGGGATCAGGACATTCTGTGTGGTGTTTTCTGAAGGGAATATAATCTTCCAAGAGAAAGGGCTCCCAGTTGACTAGAGACTAAATTTTCCAAAGTGGGATTAAGTGAATTATGAGCAGTTAGTTACCACATCTTAGTGCATTACTGCTATACATGAAACCAGTATCTACTGCAAGATATTTTTTGGGGGAGAGTTATTGGATTGCACATCCAGTGATACTCAGAGGTTACATCTGACTCTGTATTCAGGGATAAAACCTGGCAATGCTCAGAGGATAATATGGTATGCTGGTGATTGAACCCATGTTAGACATATGCAAGGCAAGTGCATTATTCACTTCATGTGGAACCCCAGGATTTTTTTTTGGGGGGGGGGGCACATCCGGTGATGCTCAGGGGTTACTCCTGGCTCTGCACTGAGGAATTTCTTCTGGCAGAGTTCAGGGAACCATAGACGATGCCAGGGATAGAACTTGGGTCGGCCACAGGGAAGGCAAACGCCCAATCAGCTCTGGCCCCAGAAGATGTATTTAAATGCACAGTGCCATCGGTCCTCTAAGTGCAGGGTATTATAGTCACCACACAGAAGGCAGCAAGAACTTGCTCTTATAGGAATCATTCAGCTGCCCACATTTGTGATACCACATGCAACTAGAACATACAGATTGGTTTGTCGCTCACAGCATGTGACTGTGTGGTAAAGCAGGACTAACAAAGTACCTAGATAGAAGTGAGAGGGGAAGAAGGTAATTAGATGCCGGAGGCTAGACAGGGATTTCCACCTAAGGAATGGGTGTTGCATGGTTTAAAATTCCGTTTGCTCCAAGGGAAGGAAAGGAATATGCAAGCTCTCCCCTTAAAAACCAATATGCCCAAAATGTAAGGGAAAGGGCAAAATTGTCAGGTTTCAAAGTTATCTATTAGATAAACATCAAAGGAAAGTTCTGTAATGTTAGAAGACTTTAAATTTAGCCCAGAATCCTAAACTGAAGTCTGGATGATGGTTACAAATCATCAGAAAAATATTTGCTCTTTATTTCATTCCAAATTTGAAAATCGCTTTCTTTGCTCATCACTTTTTATACTTTATTTATTTTTGATTTTGCATTATTCAGATGGAGTGACTCTTTAGGTCCTGGGCTATATGTGTTTATTAATACATTTTATAAGGGGCTGGGATACTGTGCAGCAGCTTTGGAAGCTGTCTTGTATGTTCATTTTATTTCTATAAATGTTGTATACCTTTGCCTGTATCTCTGAAGTCCTGATTTCACTTAACTGGACCTCTAAAGAATATTACCTAACTAATTGAATACATTAACATATGTTAATACACTAATAGCAATTTACACACGTATGATACACAAAATAAATGTAATCTATGAATATAGTTAGGTTGTATGAAATATTTCTGAAATGACGGTTATTTTTAGAAAAAAGTTTATTTGGAGGAACTGTGTGACATATTTAGAAGCAAAGTTTTGTTATATTTTTTGTACATTCTTAAATACTGCAAGTACTTTAAATAAAATAAAAATATAAGTTTCTAAATTCTACATACTTATATAATATAATAAGCAAAAATGCCATGCATTTCTGTTTAATTTATTAGTTCATAAAGTCATTTGTTTTAAATTTATTATTTATAAAATAATTTATTAATAATTTTATTATATATTATTCTTTAGTATAATATATAATGTTCACATTTTCTGCCTTAACTTAAAAATTACAAACATTTAAACATTTTTTTGTTTGTATTGTTTTTTTTTCTTTTTCTTTTTTAAATTTTTATTAGTGAAACACCATGACGTGCAGTTGTAGACTTACAAATTTTTGTGGTTGGGTTTCAGTTATGCAATGATCAAGTACTCATCCCTCCACCAGTGCCCATTCTCCACCACCACTGATCCCAGTATCCCTCCCACTCCCCATCCCCCGCTTCCTCTGTGGCAGGGTATTCCCTTTTGTTCTCTCTCTCCTTTTGGGTGCTGTGGTTTGCAAAAGAGTCATTGAGTGGCAATCATGTTCAGTCTATAGTCTACTTTCAGCATGCATCTCCCATCCTGGGAGGATCCTCCCAACACCATTTACTTGGTGCTCCCGTCCCTGTCTGAGCTGCCTTTTCTCCGATTGTGTGCGGCTGGCCTCCAAGCCATGGAGTAAACCTTCTGGTACTTATCTTGGCTATTCTTGGGTGTTAGTCTCCTATTTTGTTACTTTATGTTCCCCAGATGAATGCAATCTTACTATGTCTGTCCCTCTCTTTCTGACTCATTTAGCTTAGCATGATACTTTCCATGTAATACCACTTGTATGTAAACTTCATGACTTCATCTTTTCTAACAGCTTCATAGTACTCCATTGTGTAGATGCACCAAAGTTTCTTTAACCAGTCATCTGTTCTTGGGCACTCAGGTTTTTTCTAGCTTCTAGCTATTTGTAAACAGTGCTGCAATGAACAAACAAGTGCAGATGTCATTTCGACTATACTTTTTTGCCTCTCTGGGATATCAACGATATACAAAGTACTGGTTGAACTCCACAAGAATAAAACATCCAACCCCATCAAAAAATGGGGTGACAAAATGAACAGAAATATTGTCAAAGAAATCCTATTGGCTAAAAGTCACATGAGAAAATGCTCTATATCATTAATCACCAGGGAAATGCAGATCAAAACAACAATGAGATATCATCTCACACCACAGAGACTGGCCCACATCCAAAAGAATAAAAGCAACCAGTGTTGGAGTGGACGTGGCAAGAAAGGAACCCTCTTTCATTGCTTTGGGAATGCTAAATGATTCAGCCCTTTTGGAAAACAGTATGGACGATTCTCAAAAAATTAGAAATTTAGCTCCCATTTGACCCAGCAATACCACTCCTGGGAATATATCCCAGAAAGGCAAAAAGGTATGGGAGGAATCAACCTCCCTAACTTCAAACTCTCCTACAAAACAATAATAATTAAAACAGCATGGTATTGGAACAAAGGCAGAGCTGCAGACCATAGGTACAGGATTGAATATATTGACAACTCCCCCCAAACATATGATCATCTAATCTTTGATAATGGAGCAAGAAATGTGAAGTGGAACAAGGAAAGCCTCTTTAACAAATTGTGCTGGCGAAACTGGACAGCTACATGTAAACATTTTTTTCAACTGAAAAAAAGAACTTGGTAAAATGTGCTATCATAACAGTAGGCATATAGATTTAAAAAGAAAAATAAAAGCAAATTCCTGAGTATGGTACAGGTCTCATTTCTTACAAATTTAACTTATTTGGAGGTTTTAAGCCACAGCCTAGGGTTCTCAAGTGCCATTCCTATTACTGTGCTCTGAGTATGCTCCCCAGAAAAGATGCCAGGAATCAACATGATGTCAGTGGGCCCCATGAGTGGCTTATGTGAGGCAGGGAGGAGAGAGATGGCCACTTTCTCCCAATACACCTCTGCCAACAGGACCCAGGGTCACCAGGTTCTTGTCTTGCCTTGCAGAAATGAATTTCAGAGCAGTGAAGTAACAAAGATTTCAAGATGAGGAGGGAGGAAAAATGTGTGTGTGTGTGTGTGTGTGTGTGTGTGTGTGTGTGTGCATGCGCGTGTGCGCATGTATGTGTGTATGTATGCATGTATGAGAGAGAGAGAAAGAGACAGACAGACAGAGACAGGGACAGATAGAGACAGAGAGACAGAGATAGAGGAGAGAAAAGTACTCAAGAGAGACATGGGCCTCTCCTAGGGTGGAGAGAGCTCTACACACCCCCCAGCATTAGATAGGAAAGTATACATCTCAAGAGGGGAGATGTGGGTGACACATGTGCTCAGTCAGGCGAGCACAAGTAACACATGGGTTTGGGCAGTATATGTACATCCTTCCTCTGCTCAAGATGGCTTTTTTAGGGTTTTCCCAAGCTGCCCCCATGTGGGGCTTTCTAACTAGATTAAGAGTCCATTGCTAGGCTTGTTGCTAAGTAAGTAATTGGGAGTGGTCGTCTTTGAAATTCCTATTCCTGACATTTGTTCTTGCTGGATCTTCTTTCGGAGGGTGGTCTGGTCTGAACTAGCTGCGGATTAATCAGATTAAGGGAAGAAATTGAGGGTTCTCAAGTAATTTTCCTCAGTCCCTTTCTGTAGGTGAGGTTCTAGTCTCCACAGAGTCGGCTGCTGGTTAAGGTCTTACCAGGCCTTACTTCCTGTATCCACAAGGTAGGTCAAACTAAGGACTGGAGGCTTTATTGTTTCTCAGGAATTTCACTGCCATGATATGGGTTGGAGGGAGGGGTCCTTCCCTAATCTACCTGCCTACATTAAACCCAGCCTCCCACATGAAAAACATGTCCACTACCCCTATAAATGATTCCCCCCTCCTTCCGAGGGTCACTGAAAAATACTGTCATCCACAATAACAAAGATAATTACTATTTTAAAACACTGCACTAAATTATACTAAAGTAATTAAAAATATGTTTGTTGAGACTGGAGCGATAACACAGTGGGTAGGGTGTTTGCCTTGCACGCAGCCAACTCAGGTTCGATCCCCAGCATCCTATATGGTCCCCCGAGCACCACCAGGAGTAATTCTTGAGTGCATGAGCCAGGAGTAACCCCTGTGCATTGCCGGGTGTTACCCAGAAAGCAATATATATATATATTTGTTCACAATAAATTTGCATTCTATTTGAAATGAAAACTTTTCAAACCATAGCACAGTATCATAACAGGGGCATAAGTGATAGTTCAAAAGGTTGGGTGTGTTTGCCTTGCACACAAATGACTCAGATTCCATTCTCAGAACCCCACATGGTTCTCTAAGCACTAGGAATGACCCCTGAGTGCAGAGCCAGAAGTAAGCACTGAGCACAGTTGGGTATAGTCCAAAGCCAACCAAAAAAACAAAAAAAAACCCAAAAAAACAGAGAAAAAGAAAGGAAGGAAGGAAGAAAGAAAGAAAGAAAGAAAGAAAAGAAGGAAGAAAGAAAGAAAGAAAACGAAAATCCATAGCTAAACAAGTATATAAAATATAGTACTAGATCATGTGCTAAATTATTTGAGATGATACCAATCTTTTTTTTTCTTTATTTATTGAATCATCGTGAGAACAGTCACAAAGCCTTTCAGTTCAAGTCTCGGTCGGTCATACAGCGATCAAACACCCATCCCTTCACAAGTGCACATTTTCCACCATCAAGAACCCCAGTATGCCCCCCCTCCCACCCACTGCTTGCCTATGTGGCAGATTTCCACTTTGCTCTCTCTTTCTACGTTGATCAAATTCAATATTATGACAAAAGACCCAACATTATTATTTGAAAATCTCCCCAACATTCAGATCTGCCAAAAAGACATCATTAGATAATTTGTTTTCTATTGCTGATTATGAAGAGCATATGATGGATGTGGCGTGGCCACATAGTGGCCACATGAATTTGGATTTCTGATATTTTAGTAATAAACCTAGAGGGATTACTGCCCAAAGCCCCTGAGTTCCGAGGTTGGTTTGTGTGCCTCTGGGATCATGGTCATTCAGAAGCCAGGGGAGGAGTTTGAGGGTGGCAACTCAGAGCATTGTCATGGCAGTGAGCAGGGCCGATTCCACCCCCTATCCTTTGTGCCTTGTCAATGCAGTCTCGTACCTGGATGTTCATTAGGCTGTAAAAGATGCAGGCCACTGTGCCGCTGCCGCAAGGGGTGGGGGGGGGGGCGCATAGCACCATAGTTAAATGCACAGTCCAGATGCATTTCAGTTGGGCATTATATTTTGCTCAGATTTTCCCACCAGCATTCAAGCCTGTTTTTCAGGGACAAATGCTAGATCATTTACATCTCTTTGCATATCAGGAAATGTCGGACATTTTTTTAGTTCAAGTTTTGGTCGGTTAAACAATGTTCAAATACCCGTTCTTTCACAAGTGTACATTTTCCACCATCAAGAACCCCAGTATGCCCTCTACAATACCAAAATGCATTGCTTTGCATATCAGGAAATGTTGCATGGCCACGTAAGCGGTCGCATGGTTTGGAAAATAGTTCTGGTGCCCGCATAGCAGAGCCATGCTTGTAGAAGCTCATGGTCACCGAGATTCTATTGAGAGAATGCAGGGAGACAGCACCTACCCCATCTGGGACCTCCCGGTGATATCGGCTCGGTATGGGGCCCAGAGAATTCTCCAGGAGTTGTGGAGCCCACCAGCCAGTTTTCTTCACTGCTGTGTGTTGTAAAATGCACTGGGGCCGGATTGTGGGCATGACTTCCAGAATCAGAGGTTACCTGGGAACCGGGATGGTCCCCACACGGCTCAGAAAATAGTCCTGGTGCCTGCATAGCAGAGCCATACTTGTAGAAGCTCATGGTCACCGTAATTCCAGAGATGATACCAATATTTTTTTTGGCGGGTCACACCCGACAATGCACAGTGGTTACTCCTGGCTCTGCGCTCAGGAATTACCCCTGGTGGTGCTCAGGGGACCATATGGGATGCTGGGAACCGAACCCAGGTCGGCTGCGTGCAAGGCAAACGCCCTACCCGCTGTGCTATTGCTCCAGCCCCGATGATACCAATTCTTGGCTGAAATGTTTAAAATAGGGAAAAATCACTATCTTTCCTCTACAATACCAAAAGAAATAAAAGATATAAATGTTCTAAAGGTCTAGAAAATTTCTAATTCATTTTGGAACTGTATCTAATTATTCTATTTTGCTTTTGAGGTCTGTATATCTTGTTTTTTATTTTATTATATATTTTTTGCATATTATTTTGAGAAACTACAGTTCAACTTTTTTTTTTTACCTTTTTTGGGTCACACTTGGCGATGTACAGGGGTTACTACTCCTGGCTTTGCACTCAGAAATTACTCCTGGTGGCACTCAGTCGACCACATGGGATGCTGGTAATCAAATCCTTGGTCAGGTGCATGTGAGGCAAACACCATACCTGCTGTATTATCACCCCAGCTCCCCAAAACATTTTCAAGTCTGTTTGGTTTCTTTTATTTGGGGGCTGTAGACACCAGTGCCCAGTGCCCAGGACTGCTTTCTTTACATTTGTTGCTTGGGGTTACCTCTAGTGTTGCTAGGGGTTCTATGTACCTCTAAGGTTCAAACCCATCCTCCAAAACAGTAGAAACATAATCTTATGTGCTACCTCCCTCATTCTTTAGTTCCAGGTGGCCAGTAATGTTCCTTTTCTTTTTTTATGATTAAATTTACTCCCTGTTAATAGAAAATCAATTTGAGTTAAAATGTTATCTGAGTTTCATAGATACCTTTTACTATATTTATTTAGAGAAATTATCATTTTAAATTGTGTTAAAGTAATTGATGATAGAGGATTGCCTGCCCTGTTTCACTTTTAAATTCTTTTTCTACCATGCCATTTCATTTCAAATTTAATTTTCATACTGTTGACTTAGAGGATCATCATCTGAGCAGGACATATATTCCTGTGTAAATGTTATATAGGAAGATTATTTATTTTCTTTTTGAATCATTTTCCCCCTGAGGATTGTACAAAAATCAAACTAAAGAAATAATCAGTTAGAGACATGAGTTGAAAAGAGCGTTGACTACATTAACTATAAGACACCTATTTTATATTTTTGTCAAATGAATTATTATAATATGCCACTGAAATCTTATTTTGAAATATATTGTTTTGCTAGAAGGAAATATTTATCTGAAAAAAAGTCATGAGGTAGTGATATTTAGAAGATTATTAAACATTACTTACTGGCCATCTTCTTTTTAAGAGGAAATTCAGTCTATTAGAATCAAATGACATAAAGAATCAAGATGATTAATTTCTACTGCCTCCTACTTCCCACTGGTAGTAGAATTTAAAAAACTCAACTTTTAACCTCTTCACTCAATCTGATTAAATGTTCTGACATTTATAAGTGTCCTCTAATGAATTTAGCTATGACAGACCAATGTCAGTATCAAGAAGTTTTCAATCTTTTTTTTTCTTGACTTAGTCATAGCACATTCAAATTAGTATCTATTATAAAGGAAATAGTTTGCTTTTGTGGGGGTGTCTCACCCAGCAATGCTCAGGGGTTATTCCTGACACTGCACTCAGGAATTACTCCTGGCAGTGCTTGGGGGACCATACAGGATGCCAGGGATCGAACCAGGGGCTGGCCACGTGCAAGGCAAACACCCAACCCATTGTACTATCTCTCCAGCCCCTATAAAGGAAATTATTTGATATGTTAAAAGTGTCCAAAGGTTTCTGAAGATGTTTGGACTAAATTCATGTAGTTTTAGGCATTTTTGAAGAGAAATGAAAGAGCAGGTTACCTTTTAGTAGAACATAAGCAGTACTGGAGAACAAAAGATCTCTGACTTCTGCTAGGGATTCTAATCTGTATTTACTAGATTTCTGCAGCCATCACTGAAGGTGTAACAGATTCAAATTTGGGAAGTTTTCAGCTGTCAAACAACCTTTTTCAGAGTATAGCAAGGTTAAACTAAAGATCTGCTTAACTGATTCCCTGGCTTAGTTCCAGTATGTGCAATGATGCAGTTCTGAAGTATAAAGTACTTAATCATTAAGTCTGCCCTGAAGGAAAACAATTCTACACATTCGCCCACAACACCCTCATGTAGCCAATTAACCCTTTAAAGGTATATTCATGCTCAGAGCAAACTTCTATTCTACATTGTATTTACTGATAGAAAGCCACTATGTAAAAATGAAATGCAAGTGTTATTTAACTTCCTAGGATTTTGGTGTTGTGCAAAGTCTCTGACATATGCACCAAAAATATTGAAATTTAACCAAAAAAAAGGAAAGAAAAAAAAACTCAGAGACTATAGTTTGTTTTTTGTGTAGAAGTAGTTTAAAATAGGAAATTGTGTTTTGGATGAGCAAAAATGAAGTGGGGCCCAAATTGAGATGTGACCACTCATTGGACATGCCAAAGAGACAGCACTCATGAATGTTCTGTAGAAAGTGTCTAACAAAAATTTATCTACAATTTTTTGGGGGGTAAGTTGGGGCCATATGGGGTCTTGTTCAGGATTTACTCCTAGTTCTGCACTCATAAATCTCTCCTGGTGGTGCTCAGGGACCTTAACATAACCTGAACCCAGGTCAGTTGAGTGCAATGCAACAGCCCTACCTGCTGTAGCATCTCTCTCGCCCTCTACAAAACATTTCTACTCACTCCCACTTTTACTACTGCCATTTATCTAAACTGGACCTTTTTCTTTCTCTCTCTTTTTTTTCCAGTGGAGGGAATGGATATTGGTACACACCTGGTGGTTCTTGGGCCTTATTTCTGACTGCATTCAGAAATCAGTCTTGGAAGTGCTAGGGATCCATGTAGAGTACCTGCAATTCTACATGAATCAATTTCATACAAGTCAGATGCCCAGTCCTCTATTTTGTCTCTTCAGCCTCATAAAGTAGACTTTTAAGTGTACCAACATACTTAATTTAATATCTGTCTTTTTTTCCTAATAATAAAAAATTTAGTGACTATGGAGATGACAGTATATTAACGTTGACCTTTGGAACAAGTCATTCTGCTAGAGAAAAAATAGGGTGTGGACTTAAAGCATCTTCTGAGTTTAGGAAACCTCATTAACTAGAGTTTAGTTATTATTAAAATAGCACAGTACTAGAGAACTTTTGACAAGAAATGATCTGAAGCCAGAAAGGGAAAAATGCAAGGCTCTTTATTTCTGTTTTTCCTTGTATGATTATGTCTTCTATTCTTGACAGGAAAGAGATATTCTAGCTCCTTCCTTATCTCTTAGAATGCAAAGAGGATTTCCTGCTATTTGTTTTTGTGTTATAATAAACCAATGCATTCAGTTCTTCAAGCCTAGGTTCTCCCTTTAATTGAGTAGTGAAAAAGCCTCAGTTTTCTGGTTTTGTTTTCTTTATTTTCCAAAGAGGAATCAAACTGGTTGCTAAAATATGAGAATTGTCACTTAGAACATCATTTTATTTGCACATTGCTGCATTTCTAACTGTAAATTAATTGACAATGAGCATGTGACAATTTCACACTCACATATACTTATGAAATCAATGTAATGTAAAGTGATTTTTATTCGATCATTTGATAGAATATTGAAAAATAATTATCATACACTAGAGGATGAAGGTAAAAGAAAGATAATAAGGCCAGCAAAGAATAAATTGGGAATTAAAGAAATGCATAACAAAGTCAAATAGTTTTACAAAACATGAAAGGAGACATAAAATCAAAGAAGAAAAAGCCAGAAGGGCAAAGGAGAGAAAATGAGCAAATATAATTTTATTCCAAATTTACTTGGGATCAGATATTTAAACTTTATTTTTAAATGGTCCATAGTCAAGACTTACTTGGTTTTTATATCTTTTGTCACTCCAAATGCCATTTCTCAAGTCACAGGACTAGATGATAGCGCAGGAACTGGGGACAGACCTTGAAAGCCCTAGGGTCAAATTGTGACCCCAGTCACTATATTCTTTGCCCCCGGCAACAGAGAGTATAGTCCTGGTGCACTTAATTGACTTGATGCAGGGTCCAGAATGCGTCCATGGCTTGAACATTGAAGGTGTGGTTAGCAGAATATCTCCTATCCTTGTTCCCTGGACTCCCTGAGCTCTGCTTGGGAGACCCCCTCCCTCAGAGGAGAAAAAAAAAAGGCCATCACTCATCAAAACCAGGTAAATATAGTTAAAAGACAAAATATAAGGAAATGATGTATGATATGACATATTTACTTGGGGAAGATAAGAGCAAGAGATAAGCCTTGTTGAAAAGCAAAAGTACAATACATAAAACTAACATAAAAATAAAATTTAAATTACTCTGTTTATTAGTATGTAAGATTATCAGTATGAAGGTTTTGTTTCTGAATCTAACTGAGCATGTATATCTTTGTACACTGTTGACATTAATCACTCCATGCTTATTATTTATCACTAACTTTTAATACCTAAAATAAGAAAAATTTGTCATGTGGTTAGAACAGTAGTATAATTGTTTAAAGCCCTCGCTTAGTTCCTGATTCAGATAAGTATCAATGAATATCTTTGAAAGGATACATTTTAATAGCAATGTAGATAAAATTATTTGTCAGTTTACCATTCATAAATGTTTGTTGTATTTCATTACTTACTTTTTATTGTTTTCCCCCTCTCATAATTCTTTATTCCTGAATCTCTCTTTAAGTCCTTCCTTCTATTCTCTTTCCTTTTTCTTTTCCTTTCTTTCCATTATTTATATTATTTTGTCTTATTTATTACCTATGTACAAACTCCTTATGTTACTTGTAGAATTTTTATCACAACATTTAAAATATGATACACACATACTTAAATTTTACTTAAGATTGTTAAATAGCCCTTTATTTTTGGATATTGTTTTAGACTACAATTGCAACTATGACAGAATCTATTTCTTAAACATTTCTTAATGCTGAAAAATGTTTTTAATGTGTTGTAATCAAAGATATATATATATATGTTTAAAAGAAATCTCTTTGGAAAACATATCTCTTTGAAAACAGAGGTTTGGTGTAGGATAACATTGTTTTGTCCTTCCTGCATAGCCTCAGGTAGTTTAGGTTTATTGGGTTGCTCCCATCACAGTGCTTCCATTCCTGTGTGTTTATTTGTAACTTCTTTCTTTGTGCTCTGTTGACTTGTAAATATTGCTTTTCTCTTCTCCTTAAGTCCTTTGCATAGTTTATTCTGAGTGATGTCTTTTGTGTATGGGCACAGAAAGACTATAGTAAATGCTATGCTTTGTAATGTAGGAGTTATTTGACTCAAAATGATATTTTCCTCCTGGATATCTGTTCTCTTGACTTTAGCTTCAGCTGCCCTTGCTTCCTCTCACCCCCAAAGGCAGGGTTCTGATGAGGGACTGGATGGATCCAGGGCAAGTGGTGAGCTATGTGCTACCCTGGCATTGAGAGGGGCCTGGCCAAAGTGCCTAAAGCTTAACTATAAGTTAAGAGCTTGGTCATGGACAAATGCTGTCATGATCCAAACGTAATAACTAGATTTGGACCCTGCTAGGGTTAGGAATGATTAATCTGGCCTGAGCACTGTAGTCTAAGTCTGTGGCAAGATGTTTTCAAGAGAGCTGGCCTACAAGTCTCAATATATCTCTTACTGTGTCCATACAAAAATAACTAGTATTAAGATGTTGGGGCTGGAGCGGTAGCACAGTGGGTAGGGTTCCTTGTATGCGGCAGATTGGCCAACCCAAGTTCGATTCCTCCACCCTTCTCGGAGAGCCTGGCAAGCTACTGAGAGTATCTCGCCCAAACAGCAAAACCTGGCAAGCTACCTGTGACGTATCAATATGCCAAACACAGTAACAACAAATCTCACAATTTTACTGGGCCCGCTTGAGCAAATCGATGAACAACGGGAGGACAGTGACAGTGACAGAAGATGTTGATTGAGTTATTGGACTGAGGAAAGGAGAAAAACACCTTAAGAGGTATTTTGCGCCTGAGTAGTCAGGAAGGGCTTTGGAATACCTCTAGATGGTGTTTCTGCCCTTGAACCTGGCAGTCAGGAAGGGCTTTCTTATGTTGATTTGGCTACCAGACTGGCTGTAATGTTGCCCCAGAACTCTGGGGCATTGGGGAGACAGGGGAGAGACAAGAGAGTTGGAGAGAGCAGGGCGGGAAGATGGACTGTGGAGAGACTAGCAAGGGGGACAGAGAGAGAAGAAGGTAGAAGAAGAATACAGGGGTGGGCAAATGGAAAGAGAGAGCCCAGGCTGCGAGATGGAGCACAGAGAAGGGAACAGGAGAGACAAGAGAAGACAAGAATGAGGAGCAGTGTGAGACTAGAATGGCTCAGAGAGACTAGATGGAGCAGGTGAGTGGGGAGAATGGAATAAATGACAACTGATCAACCAACCTGCTTGGTCTTTGTCTCCTCCTCTGTCTGCGCCATGGCCCAGGCCACCCCGGATCCACTTCCGAACCTGAGAAGCAAGGGGAAAGCCCCCGGGGCCTTCACTGGCCACCCCTGGAGATTTTATACAGTTTGGTATATTTAAAAATTTTTACTGGCTATTCATGCTTGTTCTTTACAGAAATGCTCATTAATGTTCTTGTGTAAATGTGTTTTTTAAATAAAATGAATAACCCTGGAATGAATTCCTGCTTCCTTTGAGAATTCTGATTATTTGATCACTGTCTGTAGGATATTTTTTTTTCTCCCATCAGGTGCTATTTATGTGTCCTGATCATCTCTAGCCAAGACAATGTAAATGACCCAATAGTGAGTCACATAATATGATCTGAATTTGAATTTTACATCTTTTCTCTTCCTAGTCCCTGTTCTCCAAAATAAAAATGAATTTAAAAAAATATGTGATTTTCTGTATGGATGGAACCATGCTGAAGAAATTAGCCAGCACTGAGACAAATACACAATGATCTCTTTCATATTTGTGATATAATACACACACAGTAACAGAAAAACTAATGATCAAAAGCAACATAATCAAGAATTAAAACCTTGTAAAAGATTTAGTGGAAAACGATATTAAGGTTTTCTGCTCAAGAATATATTTCCTCAAATTATCATGCTGCTACGTCCTAGGACTGAAGTGATATTTATATTTATGACACTTCTGTAAATGGATGGAAGAAACCTGTCATGGATGGAAGAAACCTGTTAAAACATATAGATGGCCAGAGAAATGCAATCCATTGTCATTACAAGCTCAGGTTTAAGTATTAAATTCATAGGTATTTCATTTCTAGAAATGCCATTACAGGCAAGAGAAAGGAATGTTTTAGAGCATTTAGAATTTTCAAGTTATGGGTAAGTTCTATACCTAAGTCTATCAAACACAGAAGGAGCTCTCTAGAAGTTTAGATTAAGGGAAGGAGACAGTATGGTTTTTCCTTCCCAAAGATTTTCCAAAGTATGTATCAAGGATCCAGTACTGCTCAGTTCCTGCAGTGTTGGCTTTACTGACTCCAACCTGGTATTGTTCAAGAGCATTTCCCAGGAGATTTCAGGGTCACACCAGCATTGCTCAGGAACAGCCAGCACTGTCTCAAAATTCTTGAGCAATCATGTAGCACTGAAGGTCAAGCCAGGCATGTGCAAGGAATATGCCTCAGTCCTGCACTCTCCATCCCATCTCTAGGAGAATATTTTAACATAGAGGAAATACACATGAAGGCATCTAGTAATGAAAAAATGGAGAAGTAAAATGTATTACTTATACTGTACTTTTCTATATGTTTATGAGCAAGGGTATGTACAATAGAGACATACATTCATATTCTATAGAAACAAACATCCAAAAACGTATAACAGAACTAGAAAATAAGCCAATAATTTAGAATTTTAATAGTTTTATGTTGTTGCTGTGGCTTCTTTTGTTTTCAATAAATATTGCCTAGTATACTACTCAGTTATCACCTTAAACCACACAGTGCTCAGTTACGTCACAGGCAATTTTGCAGAGCTTTCTGGTATTGTGCTTTTCATCTTCTTATTTCTGAGGACTTGTTTTTTTTTTCTTCCCAGTTTAATGTAAAAAGAATTCAAACAAGAAAAAAATTCTATAATACAAGAGAAAAATCTTTTGAGATGATTTCTTCTGAAAGTTTTATTTTCATTGCTATTCTCTAGCATTCCCCAAATGCCCATAAGCTAAGGATTTCATGTGATACTGTTATAATTCTGTAGTTTTCATTCAAATTATGCATTAAAAATGAATATCCATCTTAAAACAATTGGCATGATTAATTATCTACTAAATTTTTCATTTCACAAAAGGCAGTGTTTTATGCCATATACTTACATGGTTAAGGGACTTTTAAGTCAAAAAGACACATTTATGTTAACTGAAGAATCATGCAAAATTTGCTTTAAACTCACATTCCTTTTTTCTTAGATTCACTGTTCCTTTCCATATTTTCTTCAAAATCTACATTTTGATTACAATATGCATTAAAAAATCAAATATAAAATATTAATACTATCTACAGTAAACATATAAGAATTAATAATATTAACTAAAGATCTATAATTTCAAATACAGTACTATTTTACAAATGATTATATATGTTTTCCAAAAAGGAAATTTTCAGCTAAATATTTAAAATAAAATTCTGCACCTCTATTACGTTACTGGGCCCGCTCGAGCAAATCGACGATCAACGGGAGGGCCTTTACCTTTACCTATTACAATAAACTAAGAATAAAGAAGACTGTGCAATAAAATTAATTAAGAATATCTTTTAGATATCAAGTAACTAAAATACCTATTTTAACAGAGTCCTTTTCAAATGTGTATGTACACTTATTATACTTATATGTATATGGTTATATATATTTGTATATATTTTTATCTCTGGGGTTTATGTTTATTTATTGTGACTAATGTGATAAAATATCACAAACTAGTTGGTTTAAATGAATAGAAATCTATTGTTGCATAATATTAGATGTCTGCAGTCAAGGTGCTAACAGCTTCATGCTTTCTTCTGAAGGCTGCAGGGGAGGATCCTGGCCTCCATCTATCTTCTGCTAGCTGTAAACAATCCTTAAATCTCTTGTCTTGATGCAGATCTGCCAGAGTTCTTCTGAGTCTCTTTTGAAACTTTCCTGTTTTATAAGGATATTACTCATTGACTTAAAATGCACCAAAGTTAGTGTGATTTTATTACATATTTTCAAAGAAGTTCAACCTCTATATGCTATGTCCTTCAGAGCTTGTAAGTATACATGAAGGTGGAGGGAAGGAACACTAAGTAATACAATTATATAGTCACCATTTCTTCTTGTCCAAAATTATTTAATAAGAATTAAATATTAAATTAATTAATTAAAGAGTAATCACATAATTATAAAAAGGAAGTATATCCCTGATAGAAGAAAGTTCTGATAATGGAGACAAATGCCCTGTGAAACACACTGGACCAGTCGAATAGTCGAATAGTTGCAACACAGCAGAAATAACTGAAGGATTCCATGAGTGGCTCTGCAGAGAAAGAGCATGACCGTAATCAGCTGAGAGTTTCTGCATGAAAAGAGTTATTGTATGTAAGCTAACCGAATGCAGAGCTACAGGAGAAGGGGAGGGGTAGACCAGTTGAATGGGACATTGTTTGGGCTGCTATGGCTACTACTGACGGCAGTAGAAGGTTGTGTGCAGTAAAATGTGTGGACTGCAATTTCACCCACCATCTTTAAGATCTCTACCTGCACAATGTTTACATAGATAGGGACTCTAGATCCCAGCAGCCTTTCAGACCAGCAAATACAGCAAGTCCTGCATGCTATGGTGGCCTTAGGCATAGGGTCTATAAAAGCCAGTATTTCTGTCTGAGGTTTACGGCCTCAGGTAGCTCCAGGCAAAGATAAAAGATAGCACTGCACCTTCAGGCAGGTATCTATCTACTTATAAAACAAGTTCAGTTCAAAAAAGAAAAAAAAAAAAAGGATAAGGATACTGGTGAGTGAGTGACCCAGATTAAGAGGATTTACTCCCAGAGCCAGGGTGTGTTCCTGGAAAAACAAGCAGACAGTGCAGAGTTTCAGCCAAAGCTAGATATAGCAGAAAAATGGCAGCAAATGCTCCAGGGGGCTGATGAGTGTGAGTTTATATTGCTACTTAGCCTTGCATGATGCCAGTTCTTCACTCTCAGCCTTCATTGTGCATTGTGCAGTACACAATGAAGAAACCCAGATACACTAGGATTATTAAGTTAAATTATCAGATGAAATAGTCAAATCACAAATCACAAATCATCCTTTTAATCGTCAATTGCCTTGAGCAGGCCCCAGTAACGTCTCCTTCATCCTAGCCCTGAGATTATATTCAAGGCTCTTTAGGAGAATGAGGTCCATCATTGTTACTGGTATTTGGCATATTGGGTACGCCACAGGGAGTTTGCCAGACTCTGCCGTGTGGGCAGGCTACATTCGGTAGCCTGCCAGTTTGTCCAAAGTAGGAATGAGATAATAAGATGTTACAATAAGATGTCGCGTGGCCGCAAATGCGGCCACGCGGTTCCGGGAGCTGGTTTTTATGGTCTCTGAGTCTTGGCCGCTGATGGGATTACACGGCGCCAGGGGGCCAGTTGGTGGGTGTGACCCCCGCCTACTGGAATTTGGAGGATCTGGGTGGAGGATGCTCGGCCCAAATCCGAGTAGGCTTGGAGATCTCGGCCCCAGAACCTGCGTGACTTTGTCCCTCTGCCAGTACCTTCATGTGTGCGGAGAGTGGTCTCAGCATGGTGGTGGCTGGTCCTGGAGGTCTTTGGCTGCCAGAGCCCTGGTCGGGGCGGGGAGGAAAGCTCAACCAGCTCCCCTCCAAGGGGTCCCGGCAGCGAGGACAGTCAGGCTAGGGGGCAGGAGACTGCCAAAATAGTCTAAAAGAATAAAAATAGTCTAAAGACAATAGTTTAATGGTCTGAAAGTGTCCCTCTAATGTTTTCGAAGAGACACAGGTGAGACTGTTTAAGAAGGCAAATGAAGTGATAGTGCAGAGATCTAATAAAGAAACAGTAAGTATAAGAAAGTATATCAAAAACCTGAAACCAGAAATCAGAATTAAAGAGCATGGTAGGTGAGATATATAAAACCTTATTGGATGGTCTCAGTAGAAACATAAAAACGTTTTAGCTTTTAAACCAGTTTTGTCATAGTACTAAATGGTTTTCTTTAAATGTCAAAACAAACTTCACAACTATTATATCTACAATATATGGCAATACATTTCTTCTTTTAAATATTCTCACTTAGTGTCAAAAACCCTAAGATCACCAATCAAATGCAGAGAGCAGCTAGATGGTCCAGAAAGCTGAACCCAATTTTATTTGCATGAATAATTGAATAGTTATTTTGAAATGAATAATTGTCATTGGGTTGGAGCAATAGCACAGCGGTAGGGCGTTTGTCTTGCACGCAGCCAACATGGCCGACCCGAGTTCGATTCCTCCGCCCCTCTCGGAGAGCCTGGCAAGCTACCGAAAGTATCTCACCTGCACAGCAGAGCCTGGCAAGCTACCTGTGATGTATTCGATATGCCAAACACAGTAACAACAAAGTCTCCAATGGAGACGTTACTGGGCCCGCTCGAGCAAATCGATGAACAACGGGAGGACAGTGACAGTGACAGTGACAATTATCATTAATGCATGTTCAAAGTGATAGTCTAGAACAGAATTCTAAAGTCGAATAGTTGCAACATAGATTTCAAACTGAGCATGTTATAGGATGGCCGTAATCTAATGATCAAGGGATCTATACATCAAGAGATCACACATGGATATTTATAAATGTGACTAATGTAGCACTGTCCTCCCATTGTTCATCAATTTGCTCTCCCATTGTTCATCGATTTGCTTGAGAGGACCCAGTAACATTGTGAGACTTGTTGTTACTGTGTTTGGCATATCGAATACGTCACAGGTAGCTTGCCGGGCTTTGCCGTGCGGGCGAGTTACTCTCAGCATCTTGCTGCGTTCTCTGAAAGGGGCGGAGGAAACAAACTCGGCTTGGTCTGGTCTGCTGAGTGCAATGCAAATGCCCTTCCCGCTGTGCTATCGCTAGGTCCAGAAAATGTTGGCCACAAACAATAGACCTGGGGAAGGATATTGACAGCTACATGATAGTAGTAGGAGATTTTAACACTGTCTCTCAATACTGGAGAAGTCAGCTAAGCAAAAAACCAAACAGAAGCCAGAGTAAAGTAAAGTAGGTAACACACTTGCCATGCAAATATCTGGCTAAATTCCATCCCCAGAACCCCAAGTGGCTCCCTGAATACTACCAGGAAAGATCTCTGAGTGAAAAGTCAGAAGAAAGCCCTAAACACCCACGTTTGGCCCCTAAACAAAAACAAACACAAATAAAATATATTTTAGGTAGAAAAGAGTGTTAGATTTCTACTTTAACAAGAAAATAAATCTGAGATGTTTAATTTTATTTTCTCTACAATAATTGACTACAAGCACAGATATTTTGTGACTCTCATTTGATTCAATTGACCTCATTTTTTTTTCTGCGCAAACAATACAAACTTTTAATGAAAGCCCTCAGAGTCAATATCAAAAGAATATTGGCTCTCATCTTCAGGCAAATGTCTCTAAATTCATTTTTGTTCAGTAAATGGGATTTTGGTGAAAAATATTCCAACTCGCTTAGATAATTATGCAGTTTTATTTTACTAAGTTTTAAACTAGAAAAATAGAGCAAACACCACTACATGGATAGTTCAATGATTGGTGTGCATGCAGTGAACTTCTCCCTTTCTGTTTTCGGCTGTAAAAAATTGATTTGCAATATTTTATCTGCATATTATCATTTTTTCTTCACCCATATTATGTTGTTCTCAGAAATGGTATTGGGTTTCATATATTTGACAATCTTCAATTTAAAATTTCACAGTTGAACAATACGTCATAATCAAATGTATTCAGGTATTTGAGCTCATTTATGGAAGTGAGCTCAGACATGGTCCTGTAGGAATCGACTTTTTCCTTCATCTTTCTTTGGACTTTAAGGCATGTAATTAACTGGCCAATAACCAATATTTTAAATAAGTGTCTAAGAAACTTCAGACTGTAAACAGTTCTACTCATTTAATTTAGGTGAAACTCCAAATAAATGTGTGTCGATGTTTTAACACAATTTTTAAAAATTGTGTTAAAAATTGTAAAATGCACTAACTTAGGAACAAACTGTTTATAATCCTGGTTCTAGTTTTATCATGTCTAAAGACATTTCATCATTTTCCTCACTGCATTACTGGAGAACAGATTTGGAATGCCACAGAGATAAAGAAGGCCCCCAGAGAATCCCTGCTTGTCCTTGAACAGCAAGGCAAATAAGAGAGGAATTCACTACTGAGAGTTCCAATCCAAACAAGGTAATTAATTATCTTGCCAGTCCCAGAAGGTAGACATCAGAC
Source organism: Sorex fumeus (assembly GCF_029834395.1). Lineage (NCBI taxonomy): Eukaryota > Metazoa > Chordata > Mammalia > Eulipotyphla > Soricidae > Sorex > Sorex fumeus. The sequence goes on from NW_026606092.1 coordinate 25,993,549, forward strand.
CACACTACAATTACTCTTTTTGCTCAACCTGGGAATTTCCCCCTATCACACTGTGTTTCATGCTAATAGTCCTGAGTCTTAGACTAAGAGGAAATGTAGTTCCTTGGGATTTAGAAAAAAATGTGAAAGTGGTTTTCACATGAGAAAACAGATTCTTTGTCTCTTGGAGTGAAAAAAAAAAAATAGAGCAAGACAGCAGAGTTTATAAAGTACAGGGTCCAAAGTGAGATCACAACAGGTTGAGTGTATGTCTTGTATTGAGACCCAAATGCAATCCCTAGAACTGCAGAGTCCCAAGTACTACAGGATGTATGCCTTGAGCACTGAAATAGGAGTATCCCCAAGCATGCTGGATGTGACTTCAAAACAAACCAAAATGATAAAAAGGAGATAGTATGCACTCCAGATATGCATGCAGGTGCTATCAAGGGTGAATAGATTAGGCTTGGGAGCAAGAGTATCTATGAGGCGAATCAACTAAAGGAGAGGAATACGCATATGGAGTGGAATAGAAGCACAGTGGGATGGTGTTATGTTGGCACATACATATAAAGACTACGCACTTGTTTATACATCACATGTATCTTACCCTGTAATTATGTGACTAAGGCGTATATGTTAAAATGCATTTGGGAGGTCTGGAGCAAAAAGAGACCAGTTAGCGTGTTTACCTTGTAGGCTGACTGGGATTTGATCGCAAGTATTACATATAGTCCCTAAAAACTGCAGGAAGTGATCCTGAGTTAAAAGCTAGGAGAAAACCCTGAACATTGCACACACACCCACACACACACACACACACACACCAAAACATAACAAAATATGCTTGGAGCATATTTTAATTCTCCGAGCATATTATTGTAACTGGCTGAAACTGATTTTAAAGCTGTCATTGTTAAAATCTGAAGGCCCTTATTTTTTCAGATGCATTATAGTACTTTTTGGTTTTAATAGTACTTTTCTATACTGCCTCCTGTGTGGTAATAATTTGACTCTTATTTGCAAAATTATATTAATTTTATTCTACTGTACATGATTTAGTAACATGTGTTCATGTTTACTTTGTTACTATTTTATACAATTTTCTCCAATTTGCTTTACTTTTGTTTATGATATTTAAGAATGAACTATATTTTTCTCCAGTGATAGCTAAGTCATGTTTTGATGTTATAGTTAAAATATTTTTGTCAAAGTACAAAATACTTGAAAAAATATTGCAATAAAATTTTTGGTATTTAGGTACAGTAAGGAGAGTGTTTGGGACCCCTTTCCTGCCTGCCCCATAAAAAAACCTATTATTTCTGAACCATAAATATCTTTGTGATCAACACCTTCAAATGAGCTACATATCTCAGAGAATTCCAAAGAGAAGATGCTGCCAGAAAGAGAAATTCCACAGAAGGAACCAAATTAACCCAACTTCATGCTAAGACGGATGTCATCACTGACCAATCCCTGGCCCATCATTTTAATATGAACAATCATTCCTAGGGGCTGGATATTTAGCCTGTTCATGAGGCATATGTCCCATGAAGAAGTTTGCTCTATCTACTGCCCAAATTTCTGTGCAACCCACCTCGATTTTGCATGCTTTGACATAAATCCTTTACTAACTCTGTCCCTTTAAAATCTTTCCCTCAAACCTGAGTTATGACTCAGTCAGTAGAGCACATGCATACATGTGTAAAGCCCTAGATTCAAATGTAAGTACCACATAGCTTACGTGGAGGCCCCAAGAGTGGCCCTAGATACTAAGCACTGCAGGGTGTGGCCCCTATAAGAACTAACAAAACAACAAATTAAACATGAAAAATGTCCCTAACCTTTGTTCAGAGAACCCGTCAAGGTGCTCTGTCCTGTACTGTCTCCTTGGCTCACAAGCTTATAAACAGTAAATAAAACCTAATAGCTCTTTGGCTCCCTGCCTATTTCTCTTTACACTGAGGGATGAAGAACTTACTAGTCCTGACACTGAACAGTGAGGAGAGCCAGGTAGTGTTTTAGATAATAGAGCAGTGATATCTGACTATTTACTATTTAATCTTATAATATCTTTATCAAAAGTAAGAAGATTAGAAGAAAATGGTTAAATTATACTGTGTTTTAACAATAAAAATAATGATGTTTGAGTATTTGCATTACCAGAAGTCAGAATCTACTTTGCATCTGTCATCATCACTGTCCTCCTGTTGTTCATCAATTAGCTCGAGCAGGTACCAGTAACATCTCACAAATTGTGAGACTTTATGTTACTGTTTTTGGCATATTGAATACATCACGGGTAGCTTGCCAGGCTTTGCCATGGGGCCGAGTTACTCTCGGTAGCTTGCTGGGTTCTCTTCTCTGAGAGGGGTGGAGGAATAGAACCTGGGTCGGCCACATGAAAGGCAAACTTGTGTCAGCACTACTTTGCATCTAATAATACCAAAACTTCTGAAGGGGCTGGAGCCATAGTACAGTGGATACGGTGTTTTCCTTGCATGCAGCAAAGCTGGGTTTCATTCCCGGCATCCCATGTGGTCCTCTGAACACTGCCAGAGGTAATTCATGAGTGCAGAGGTAGGAGTAACCCCTAAGCATCACCGGGTGTGCCCCAAAAGAAAAAGAAAAATTCGAATGACACTTTTTAAAGGTAAAACTAGTCTTGCATAATTTTTTGTTATGATTTTCATTTCAACTTCACTGTTTGGATTTTTTTTTTAATTTCCTAATAGGCCTTGCTATACAGGTAAAAATGTCAATTAAAATGGAATTTCAGAGATCTGTCGTAAACTAAGCATAAAGCATTTCTTTTTTTTTAAAGTTTGGATTTAAAATGTATGTATTTCTGATTTTCAAAGTTCACTTGATCACTTGATCACTTGACATCCCGTTCCTCATTGATTTGCTCAAGCGGGCATCTGCGGTAACATCTGCATTCCACCCTGCTGTGTGCTAGTGTAGCTCAATAGCATCTGCTCATTCTAGGAACACGAAGAGCCTCAAACCGATCATTCAGGGTCTTGGTGAAGAAGTCTGACCATCTCATAGGTGGGTGACCACGTGATGTTTTGACATCCCATGGAATCCAGTCAGTAATGGCTCTAGTCCAGTGGTCGTCTCCAAATCTCATCACGTGTCTCCCCATCTGGTCTTCGATACCTTGGCAAATGACACAATATCCCTGATACTTGATCTTTGACAGAGGTCGGAACTCCAGATTCTTTCTCTCGTTTGAACGAAGCGTGATACTCTAAGCATAGCTCTTTCGATTCCTCTTTGGGAGATCCGAATACTGTTCTCATCTTGTTTGCGTAGGGCCCAGGTCTCTGAGGCATATGTTAATGCAGGAAGAACAATGGAATCAAAGAGATGTACCCAGAGTCAGAGATTCTTCATCTTCTTAGCTATTTTTTCAATGCTCTTGAAGGCATCCCAAGCCGATCTCTTCCTCCTGTGCAACTCAGGTGCCAGGTCATCCGTTATGTTGAGTTCCCGACCTAGGTACATAAAACTGTTACATTCGGAGATGTTCATTCCATTGAGAGAGAGTGGAATGTCAGGAATGAGACCGTTTCTCATAAACATTGTCTTCATGAGATTCAGCTGTCGTCTGACCTTTCCACACTCATGATTGAGGTTGGCCAGCATTTGTGCCACTTGGCTAATGTTTGCTGTTATTAGAAGAACTACATCATCAGCGAAGTGGAGGTGGTGTAGTTTCTGACCATCCATCTTCACTCCCATTCCTTCCCATTCCAGTCCTCGCATGATGTTCTCGATAGTGACACTGAAGAGTTTCAGTGAAATTATAGCACCCTGCTGAACTCCTCTCTTGACGTCAATGATCACCTCCCTGTTGAATGGTGAGATCCTGGTAGTGAATCTGTAATACAGCTCGTGGAGAATCCTGATGTATTGAGTTTGAATGCCCTGTTTGGCTAGGGCTTCGCTGACCGCTTCAGTCTCTACAGAATCCAAGGCCTTCTTTAAATCAATGAACATTAGACAAAACAGCATCTTAAACTCCTGAGAAACCTCAATGAGCTTGGTTGTCATGTGGATATGGTTGATCTTGCTGAATCTTTTTCGGAACCCGGCTTGCTCACGTGGTTGTCCTTCATCTAGTGTACTGCCAATCCTATTCAGGATGACTCGAGTGAACAGCTTGTAGATGACAGACAACAGGCAGACTGGGTGATAGTTGCCAACGTCGTGGATATCCCCTTTCTTGTACAGTAGTACAGTCCTGCTGTTTTCCCATTGGGATGGAGCCTTACATTCAGACAGGTAACATGTGAAGAGCCAAGCCAGTGTATTGATGAGTACTGACGGCAGGTTCTTCAGGTGTTCGAGTCTTACCTTATCTGAGCTGTGTGCTATAAGCTTTTTTGCCAATGAAATGGCGTGTTGAATTTAGGAAGGGAGAACATTGGGAATGACATATCCATTCTGCGGAATTTGATATGTGGGCAGGTGGAAGTGGCTATAAAATAGATCCGAATAGAAGTCATGGATCATCATCTCCATTGCCCTTCTGGAAGATGTGATACATTCATCAGGATGTCGGAGGGCAGAAATCTTGGTCTTGTCGTAGGCAAAGGACATGTGGGTGTTCTGAATTTTTTTCTGGCTTCTGCCACATCTGCCAGCTCTGCTGCTCTTCTCTCTTTGAGGTCTTCTTTTATTGATTCTCTGCACTACTTTGTAAGCTTGGATGTTTGCTTGCTGTTGCCTGAGTCTTGCACCAAGGTTTTCCTTTAAGAGCTATTTTTTAAATTAAATTTATTTGGATCAAAAGAAATACAATTAGTCACACACATAATATTACAGGTATATATAATTTAAAAAACAATGTATAGCCCATAAATAATGCAATAATAAAAACAGTATTAGAAGGCTAGATCTATAGTCCAACAGTTAGGGTTCTGGCTTTTCACACTACCAACACAGGTTGAATAGCCAGCATCCCATGTGGTCCTCTGTTCCCTGCCAGAAGTGATCCTTGAGCTGAGTCAAGAGAAAGCAGTGAGCATCTCTGGATGTGGTCAAAAACATAAAAGAAAAGCAAAAACATAATCTTAATTAGAAGAAACAAAATTATATGAAGATACAACTATTTCTAAAGGAAATATTACACATGTGCCGTGGAAAAACACATTGAGAGAGGTGGTAACAGTATGGCAGAGGAGGGTATCTGGTGAATTGTACTAGGTCCACAATGCAAGAAAACACAGAAGCAACCAAATAATTCCATGAGCATCCCTACATATAATGTGTGAGGGACAGATCAACAAATGTTTATGGGGCAATTTTTATATAAGGAGCAATAGTTATTTTATCACGTGCATCTTAGTTTTTTCTGGAATTTGAAAAACTGTGTTTTGTTGAATTCTTTTATTCATTTTGTTTCTCAATTTAAATAACTGAATTTTAATTACATGTATGAGCAGTCATGTTCCACCCTAGAAATGCTGAATAGAAAAATGCTCATTTGCACCTTGCCATGGTTAATGATGACTCTATTCTTTTTATGTCATAAATCTTCATTTATGTCATTTTCTCATGAGCACACTATGGCTCTATTAGAATTTCACTTTATTCCCACATCAACCTAAAATTAGAGGGCTTTAAAACCTTCCTCCTTTTCATATTTGAATGGTAAGACATTTATATTTATAATTTTTAATTTACTTCTTTCAAGTTTTAATTTTTCTTTAATCAGGAACTTCATTTTGGGATGTTTGTGACCTAGAATTCCTTCCCACCACTTTTCTGAATTATTCAACCTTACTAATAGGAGGGAAGAAGATGCCTCTGAATGTTAATGCTGATTATTCCCAATCAATAAACCACATAGCTCAGATCACTGACTTTTGGAATCTGCCCTCATACCAGTGTAATTAGGTTTTACCCAATTTCCTGAATTCCAATAGAATAAAAAGTCTCCTTTTTTAAAATAATCTTCAGAACGTTGATGTTTATTTTGTTAGGAAATCAGTGTTTTGTCTTTCAAATTATTTATTATGCTTTACATTTTATTTGACTTCTATTTCAAAAGGTTTTTTTTTTAATTTTTCTTTTGCTTTGAGGAATTGCTGATGATGCGCAAGAATTAGTCCTGCCTCTGCACTTAGCGGTCACTTTTGGTGTTGTCACGGGAACCATACGCATTGCCAGGGATTGAACCCTGGCAATTGGATGCATGCCACGCAAGTACAAGAAGTGCTGTATTGTCTCTTCAGCCCTCTCTATTTCAAATTTATATTAAAAACTATTAGTGAATTATAGTCAACTCAACCAAGTTAACTAACACTGTTTATATTGTTGTTCTAATATCTTTTTGTTATATAAATATATATTAACATAAACTGCATAATTTTTTATGTGGTGACAATTACATGCTTAATATTAAGAAATAAATATATTTTTTCTGTTTGATTTTTTTGGGGGGCAACCCATGTTCAGTAATTTCAGGTTGTACTCAGGATTCCATGCTCAGAGATTCCTCTGGATTGTTCTCAGGGGACAATATATAATACTTGCAATAAGACTGGGGTAGGCTTTCTGCAAGCAAGTACCTTACCCACTCTACTGTCTCTTTACCACCTGAAGAGGTGGCATAATGCATCTCATCTTTTGTCTGAGTTTATAAGAATACTGATGCAGAGTTAGAAAATCTACCACTGGATTTGAGGCAACAGCTCAAAGGGTTAGAGATCAGTCTTTGTATGTGTGACACTCAAATTTGATTTCTAAAACCTCAATTTACCCCCTCATTTTACTCCATTGAGGTGCTAGAAATACCATCAGGTGGAGACCCAAGTATCAATTGCACCCTAGCACCATCATATTGCCAAGTCCTAGCATTGAACATGCAGCATAATATCACAAATTCCTAGCACTGAGTCATCTGGTCTAGTTTGCCTAAGTATCGCTGGTAAGGATCTGGTAAAACAGTGTTAGGGAGGCCAAGATTCCTGAACAAAATAGAAAGATAATACTAAATAATATTTGAGTCTTTTGCACTGTTCAGAGCTAGAGTATCTTATCTGAAGTAGAGTCAAAATGAAGTAGATATTATTAGCTCATAAAATGGAATAATGACCACAAAAGTCAATATGCTATACTAAAAATGGACAAAAATCAGCCATTCCAATTCATGCAATTAAAAGAATATTATCTTGTTGTCTGCTGAGAAAGATTGAGGCACTTTAAAATTGCTTTTCTGAAACTAATTTAAGGATTGATAATTATTGGTCTGCTAAACTATGAAAACATAACAGTATGAAGGAACTGATAAGCTGTCAGGTTCACTTTTCTTTATAGGTAATGTTTAGTGTAAATTGGATAAACTGAGTAATCCGTCCACTGAGAAAAGTCTATTGTTTTATTTCCCAAATGAACTCAAAATTGAAATCATAGTGATGCAACAAAATGCTCTGTAAATAGCTATTACATTACTGAATTAAGACAAACTATATTAATCAATAAAGTTAACCTGCAGAATAATTTATTGTCACACAATTTCATCTGAAATTATATCTGGGAAACCCAGATTTTTAGAAGGAGTAAAGTCTACTTCAAAAGATTGCATTGCCTGTCAAGGTTATATTTGTTATATATTTTTTCTGAGGTAATTGCATTATGAAATTATGTGTGAAAAGAGAATTTTCAGTTACTACCTTGAATAAAGGTTGAGTAAAGGTTATGTTTAGCATAACTCTATTTCCAACACAATGTTGCCCTAAAGGCTGAATAATCTCATTTCACTTCTGTCCTGTATCTAATGGAGTACTGAGTCCTTATTCTTTTTTATATTCCCCCACTTCTTCATTCATGTTTGCATTCCTTCCCTAATTACTTGGCAAAATAAGGTGAAATAAATGACTTTTATATTCCTATTCTTACTTTCTCCTATTACTAATTACTAAAAGGAAAAATATTTTTTTCCTCTTAAACTACTGTGCTAATCTCTTCAGGTATGCTCAAATTGACTAAGAATATATAAAAAAAAGCAAGATTCATCTGATTTTTGTCACACTGAAATTATGTGGTGCAGGCATGATATTAAATTATATGCCAAATAATTGCTTATCGACTAATATGAATATATTATTTTCTATAAATAAAATAATCAGATTTCAAAAAATTCACTTATTCTTGCACGATTTATGGTATGTTATGAATCAACCATTATTTCTTTTAAATCAATGACAAATACAATATCTGAAAATGCTATAGGACCAGTTGAATAAGATTTTACCAAGTATCTGACTAGTTAAAAAATATTTATTGACTCACTGTAAGATACACAGTTGCAAAGCAGTTAATGGTTTAGTTATACAGTGTTCCATCACCTTTACCCTTTACCAATGTATATTTCCTACCACCAATGTCTCCAGGTTCTCCGTCCCATCACAACCCACCAGCCCGAGGCCTCTAAGAAAGTCTCTCTCTCTCTCTCTCTCTCTCTCTCTCTCTCTCTCTCTCTCTCTCTCTCTCTCTCCCCCTTCTTGGGATATGAAAAAAATTGTGGCATGAGAATGATATCCAAGGACAATAGGAAAAATGGCTAGGAGGACTGAACTATAGTTGCAAGCTTGCAAGGGTAGAGGGAAGAGAAGGTAATTAAGATAGAAAAGGGACCACTATGACGGTAATACTTGGAAATGATCACTCTGGACAAGACTTGAGTGCTGAAAGTAGGTTAAGAGACAAACATAATAAACTTTCAGTAACTGTATCTGACTATTTTTAATCAACCACTGAGTTCAATAAAAGCAAACATTGAACCCAACTTTATTTAATTGTATGACTTCTCTTGGTTGTGACAATAGTTCACTCTTTCTTTGGCAAGTACAAGGAGTGTGGTTTTCTGGGTAAGATCTAAGAATAGAGAGACACAATAGGTCTAATGTAAAAAAATTCTAAAATGAAGGTTGGGTTTTAGTTAATAATATTGTACTGGCATTGTTTCATTAATTGCAATTAAACATTACTATGCAGATATAGGATGTTAATGTTGGGACAAACAAGGTACCAGGAATTTTGGAGCTCTCTGTACTGTAGTGGTAACTTTTTTGAAATGTATTTCTATAAATCATACACTTTTATTTTTTATAATAAAAACAAAGCTGTTTTCAATATAAAATATTTAGTCCTAATATCATTGTCATTTTGGAAAGGTTGAAACTTAAAACATAGTATTATGACAGAGAGATAGTTAGGAGACATATTAAGATCTCTGCCAGGGGCTGGAGAGATAGCACAGCGGGTAGGGCGTTTGCCTTGCATGCAGCCGACCCAGGTTCGATTCCCAGCATCCCATATGGTCCACTGAGCACTGCCAGGAGTAATTACTGAGTGCATGAACCAGGAGTAACCCCTGTGCATCGCCAGGTGTGACCCAAAAAGCAAAAAAAAAAAATCTCTGCCAATACATGTTGTTCCCTAAGTGCCTTCTGAGCACAGACCAGTAGTAAGCACTGAGTACCATGCTGAATATAACCCAAACTAAGTTTTATGTATTTTCCTGGCTAAAGACAGGCCCAAAACAGCAAACATCATTGTGATAATGAAGTTATATATCATTGAAAAGTTTATCTCAGTCCTTATAGGCAAAACAAATTTAGTAATCATTTTTATGTCTTTAAAAACTGTTTTCACTTTATTTTCGGCCACCCAGGTATGCAATGTTGGCCTGTGATTTAATGCACAGTGCAAAAGATGTGCTGCTACTTTGGCCCTGCAATGCTCTGGGTTATCCTGAACACCTGGGGGTGCTCTGTGCATCAGGGCTGCATCTGTGATGCTTGGGGAACCATTCAGTACCAGGGATCAAGCTACTGTTAGACACATGCAAAGTATGTGCCTTAATCTCTGAGCTATCTTCCCAGTCCCTGCATTTTGAGATGTCCTTCAGTAGTGTAAATCAATAGTATTCCTCCCTCACCACATGATTATAACATACTCTGTAAGGGACTGTTACTTGTCTTGGTGTCCATTATGGATCAATCACAATCTTTGTGATTGACCTTTACCTCTGTTCCACTGAATATCTAACACTTGATATACTTCATTTTCATTTTTTTTAAAACTTTTCATTGCTTTCCTTTATTAATACCTTGGAATAGAGTTTGCATTCCAATCAAAAGGCTTTGTTAACTATATTGCATTACAGAAGATAATTGCTGAAATGAGCAAAGTCAAGGGAGTGGTTATCATAATGACTAATGACATGCTCCACACACACACACACACACACACACACACACACACACACATATAAAATTGTATCACTGTACTACTGTCATCCCCGTGACATATTCAATATGCCAAACACAGTAACAACAAGTCTCAAGATGGAGATGTTACTGGGCCTGCTCGAGCAAATCAATGAAGAACGGGAGGACTGTGACCATGATTACTGTCGTCCATTTGTTTATCGATTTACTTGAGCAGGCACCAGTAATGTCTCCAATTGTCCCAGCCCTGAGATTTTAGCAGCCTCTCCTTACTCATCTTTCCCAGTGCTGTCATATTGAAGGCTCTTCAGGGTCAGGGGAATGAGACCTGTTATTGTTACTGTTTTTGGCGTATCGAATACGCCACAGGTAGCTTGCCAGACTCTGCTGTATAAATTACTCCTGGTGGTGCTGGAGGAACTTTATGGAATGCTGAGAATTGAACCCAGGTCTGCCGCATGCAAGGCAAATGCCCTAGCCACTGTACCATCTCTCTGGGTATATATATATATATATACATATCACATAATATTTGGGTTAATATATCTGGTTCTGTAAAGACTAAACGTTAAACAGGATACCATCTACATGCTCATCTTCCCCTTTCCATGTAGAACATGACATCTGGCACTTGGCTGAGATGTGGAAGTATGCCAACAGGTATACTGAGACTGTTGTTTATAGATATTATGGTACTCCAGGAAGTTTTCTCAGTTTTCTGCCTTAAGTTATTTATTAAAACAAATAGACAAACAAACAAACAAGTGGGGATTCAGAGATATAGTACAATTAGTAAGGAGCTTGCCTTGAACGCAGTTGACCTAGATTTGAACCCTGGCACCCGTATGGCTCTTCAAAGCCTGCCAGGAGTGATCTGAGATCCAGGAGTAAGCCTCAGGCCCAAAGCACAGCAGAGTGTACCTCCCCCCACAAAGAAAAAAAAAACAAAATAAAAAAATATAAAAGTATTTAAAAATCGTAATTTAAAATGGAAATTTAATATGGTTGAATGAAGGCAAATAAAATTAGAACTCAGATTTTGTGAATAAAAAATGAGAGATAATAATAGTATCATGAAGCGAAGTACCCAAAGAAGCATTTAACTGGCATTAGTGCTAAGCAGAAAATAAATTATATTTGCAGAATCTACCTTTTGGCACAAGTAACAAAACTTCTCAGGACTATTCAAGATGTACAGAAATTTTTAAATTAGACTGAAACCTAATTCAATCAAACATTATTTTAATAAAATTTGTACCAGGTTAGAGCATAGCTTAAAACAAAGGAATAAATAAATACTTTCAAACAGGTGGAGAAGAGTATCACAGAGTTGTTACCATATCACTTTATATAGTACTGTGATTCCTAGCATATTAAATCTTGCCTATTTTAAGTCGATTTTTACTTTTGAAAATAAATATGTATAGACTGCACTGCTTAAAATGGACATTTGAAGCTGAGAAATTTTAATATTTATTTTTCCGGGAGTAAAATTAGAAAAATATTACCATATGTTATTAGGACAGGAACTTGGTAATTATGCAAAAATTCTGTGCCAATGTCTCAGTAATGTGATAAAATTAGCAAATGGAGATGGTAAATTCTGAACAGAAAGGAAACACTAAATTTCCTCTTAACAACTGTTTTTTTCCACAACTAAGAAAGTAGATTAGGATAAGTGTGTGACTGACAAGTCACTGTCTCAAGGCAAAGGAGAAGCAGAGTCAATAGTGATAACATCAAAGTTAGGTCAAAAGATTCTTCCTTATTCTTAACTATTCTCCCAGTCTGGGTTTTTAACCTTCTTTCTCAATAAGCAAGAAGCAAAAGCAACCAACAAACCAAGACAACAACAACCAAAAAATCTAAGAACAAACAAACAAAAAACAGCGCAGACTCATTCTGCTAAAAATTACTTTATATAGTAAAATTACAGAAAAGTTCAACATTCATAAGTGCCTTATAAATTGAGATTTGATAATTTAAACCCCATCTCTCCAATTTGTGTACGAGTAGGTTTGATTTTTTTTTTATAATGTAGTTCACAATATTTGATTGTAGTTAATATTCAAACACCAATCCCACCACCATTATACCTTCCCACCACCAAATTTGGGATGTTTCCATCCCAAGCCCCAATTCCTGTCCCAAAATACAACAGAAATGATATATATTGTATTGTCTGCTATGGAAAACTTCTGAAAATGCTACAAAATGTTTCCATAGAGGAGACAATGTGAAGATTGTTCTATTTTGGCAGTGGCCATTAAGACATTCTTTAGAATATCACTATCGTGTTGTTAAAAGTTGAGTGATGTGGGCTACTGTATAAATATCTGAAACTATGTATATATGCATATATAATATCTATCTCTCTCTCTATATATATATATATATGTTTCCCTCTATGATTTGTTGCCTACACCCCATCAAATGTGGTGTGTGGTACTTATGCAGAATGGGTAGAGAGTGTCTTATATGTTCAAAGTTGCATGGTTCAGGAATACACTCACTTTATGTGAAGCTTGGCCAGAGTGTGTGGGTAGTGGCTTTGAGTGTGGTGGCAGTTGGGTTCTTTTCGACTGCCGGGTTTGGGGAGGGCTTGCTTGGAGTGGGGAGGGCTCTCACCCGTCCCCATCTGGGGTGCCCCAAGTGAAACAACTTGGCGTGGAGTCTGGTGGCCTGGCTATGGCAGGCATCATGTTGCTCCCTTCTGGTAGAAAAAGCCATGTGATCTCAGGTTTGAATTTTTTAATTGGATATAGATAGCACCAATGAGGTTAAAGAGAAATAATGGCTACACTATATGCCTGACTATAAGTTAATCTTAAATATAAGAGAAAAATACAAGAAATGTGATAATTAAATATCTAATGAGGTTACTCCTTTGCACTTAACACATTTATGATCCTTTATGAAAAATTCATAGATGTCATTCTGAAAATTTTCCTTCTTTAAAATTGTACAGGCAAGAAACTTTGGTATATTGACACAATGGAACACTATGCAGCAGTTAGAAAGGATGAAGTCATGGAATTTGCAAACAAGTGGTTATACAAGGAAAATATCATGCTAAGTGAAATGAGTAAGAAAGAGAGGGAGAGACTTTATAAGACTGCACTCATCTGGGGAATATAAGGTAACAGAATGGGAGATGAACACCAAAAGTAGTTGAGATAAGTATCAGGATGTCTGCTCCATGGCTTGGAGCCGACAGCACATGCTGGAGGAAAACACAGCTGAGACAGAGAAGGGAACACCAAGTAAAAGGTGTTTGGAGGACCACTCAGTATAAGAGACCTCTACTGAATGTAGACTATAGACTGAACACGATGGCCACTCAATTCTTCTATTAAAAACCACAACACCCAAAAGGAAAGAGAGAGCAAAAGGGAATGCCCTGCCATAGAGGTGGGGCAAGGACAGGGGGTTTGGAGAGGTGGGGAGGCAACTGAGTTCATTGGTGGTGGAGAATGTGAACTGGTGGAGGGATGGGTACTTGATCATTGTATAACTGAAACCCAAACACGAAAGTTTGTTAAGTCTAAATAAATAAATAAGTATATAAATAAATAAGTACAGTCAGCTGTCGAAATAACAGCTTCAGTACCCATAAGTGAATTTGACTATGACTCACACTGGAAGCCTGATATTCTAAGCCTGATATTCTATGGCCAACTTGGAGTCTTATTGGTTCTTTGGTTTAGTTAGCAAAGAAAATGGCCAGTTTATAAATCAGAAATCTAAGATCCAAATATCTCCCTAAACTTGACAAATTCTTAGTTACTATTTCTCTAACTAAACAATTACAACATCTCTTTTCTTTTTGAGATAAACCTCAAATAATTTTCAGATTATATATCTTGATTATGTCGCATATATTATGTAGGTTATATTTTCACTTTAGTTTCATTCTTTTTCTTTGTTCTCCTCTGACTGGATGTTTTTAAAGACCCTCTATCTCAGTTCATAAATTTTCTTCTAATTCATCCTATCTCCTGTTGATGTTTTCTTTTGCTTTCTGCAATTCATTAATTTTATTAATCTGTTCCAGCCTATCTAGTATTTTCATAATTTGTATTTTTGTCAAACTTATCATTTTTATTGCTCATTAGTTTCTTTGTTTTGATGAATTGTTTATGTTCTTTAGGAGTCACTGCATTTCCTTAAATAGCTGTTTTTTAAATATTTATTGGCTAAATCTCTATGTCTTTGTGTTTGGCTACTGCTGAAATTTACTTATAATTTTTGTGCTGCCATTTACTTTGAATTTTTATATTTCTTGATGTCTTGTGTTTCTGTGTTAAATTTAAAATAGCAACCACTTCGTTCGGTCTTTAGAAACTTATCTTAGAATGAATCTTTTGTTTGCAATACCTGGAATTCTGAGGAACTCAGAACTATTAGTTCTGCCCCAGCCTTCCATGTCTCTTTCGGTAAAAATCAGAAATTTATGAGTATTTTTTCAATTACATGGTGCTACAGATCAGGTGCTATCAGGATCTAGTTTCCTTTTCCCTGGGAAGTTCAAGTTTGGAAATACTTCTGGTCTGAAGATATTGACCAGCTTTCTGTGTGTGCTCGGGAGTTATAGGACAACATTTGATCTTCCTGCCAGTGGAGACAGGCATAAGAAATCAACCTAAAATTGGAATGATATATGAAAAAGATGTGCAATGGCCTGGGTATACACTAGGCTAGTGTGGGAATCCATATGTAGGTGACCCTAGAAGTTAATGATGGGAGGACTTCTTGATTGTGTTCACAATGCGATTCATTTGACCTTTGTCACTCTAATGCCCTCTGAGAATCCTATAGGTATTACTCTCAGCTGCATTTTTCTTTGTTTCCTTTTTTTTGTTTGCCTTTGTTCCATAGAATTAAGAAACATTAATTCCTACGCGTGTTTTCACTTCTATGGTGGTTGAACTCATTGAATGGAAAAATAATTCTCTATTAAAGCGAACTATGACACGCTGAGCAAAAAATGGCATGATAAAGTCAAATTGTCCCATGTTATATCAAATCAGTTTTATATCTTATTTTCGCTTTGTTTTAATAGTGTAATGAAATAGCTACATTGAAAGCCTCGGGTTCCAAGAGACATTTTTATCAATGGGTATAAGATGATTATCTTTATGGATATTCAGATGAAAAAGAACTTAAGTTAATTTAGTGATCATGGTGGGATCCATCACTAGAACTGAAGTTTGGAGATCTGTGTTCCTATCTCCTGACATCAGCTGTGCAAAACTCATTATTTACTTCTTGGTGTAAGGTACTGGACTCTACAGCTCTCATAGAAGTGGTTTTGCCAGTAGGTTAATTCCAAATTATTGTTGTTTGTATTTGTTTTCCTCTCGTGGACTCAAGAAATCATCTCAGATTGTGGATGTGCTCCAACATAAAATGTCAATGACATCTCCACTTAGGCTTCTTGCTCATATAACACTTTTTACCTTCTTTCATTGCACATATATGTCACTTAATATTGTGTCCACTCCCCTCACATGGTTTATTTTAAATTTTCACAGCAAATGCATGAATAGGGTATTGCAATTACTTGCCTACCATGCCTAGGTGGGAATGCAAGTTCAGAGAGATTAAATGACCTGCCCGCATCATGTTGTTAGTGAGTAAGAAAACAGCATAAGGTGGAGTAATTTTACTTTCAAAATCTTATCATCCTCTTGGAAAATAGGGGAAAAATTACAGTGTCTTTGAAAAATCAGATGGAGGTTACACAATCTCATTCTGAAAAATGATGTTGTAGAAGGATTCATTAATGGGAGAGGTAGGTTTGCAGATGATATGTTTTCTGTTGGTTATTTGAGTGACTGTCTAGGTTGATGTAACAAAGCAGGTGTTCGTGGAAGGACAGTGTCACAGAAGGAAAAAATGTGATTATGTATTCTGCTGCTATTACTCAATGAAAAAATGTGAAAAATCTGTTCGCTTTTAGGAGTCAGCTCACAAAATAAACAAATAAAATTCTAACTATTAACATTAGCAAATGAGAGCAGAAAATATATGACTGTGAAAATGCACATTTTAACATACCATATGAATGATGCCATTCCCTGGGGGTGAAAAATTAGCAATCTGTTTATACTGTTTGCCAGAATGTTCTTGAATTTTTAAATATGGACATTGCTATTGTGACTGAGAATGCTGACAGAACTATATGTTTCCAATTTTAACTAGAATGATCAGTGAGGCTATGGTGAAAGAACAGATATTATGAACTTAAAATATGTATCATCAATACACATAACTTACTATGATGAGATAAATATTTATTATCAATATTTTCTCAAATGTCACTACAAGAGCTTTATGTAAGATTAACTGCTATTTAAAAATTTGGAAACAAATTATTGGAAAATAATTAAAATATTACTAGTAGTAGATAAATCACTACCATTTGAAGAGCTATATTTTGAAGTTGCATAGAGATGTACTTATTGAAGCACATTCAAAATATCTCCAAAGCATCATAGTTCTCATAAAGACAAAACAAATCTGAGTTAACATGTTTCACTTAACTCTTCACATTCTGTTAGGTTTTATATAATATGCATAGAATTCTGTTAGGTTTTATGGATATGTATATAATTATATATATATTGATCCCAATCTCAAATAAACTAATTTAAAATGCTTAAATTATAATAAAGGGATTACTACTTATCAAATATATTGAATTTATTTTCTTTGAGAGGAGCTATGCATGTTTTATTAAGTATGGTGGTTTCCATGATTAAGTTCCTTGACTCCACTGTTAACACATAACCCTTCCTGGTTTGTTTTACATAATCCCACTGGTATGGTAGGACATTTTTCCTGCTCAGCCTCAGGGCTACCTCTTAATCTTTAGCTCTTGCACTGTTGCACATGATTTCTTCTCTCAATAGGTAATTATAAGAAAATGGAGAAGTATGAACTTGTAAGTCACTTACAATGAATAGGTGGGTCAAAACAAAGGTGAAAGACAATCTTTGAATGCAAAATATATTTTGAGATTTAAGAATATGTTTTAGTATTACCTGAATTTCTGTTAAGCAGAAATGGCTTTATAACAGAAAATTAATGTTGCAGACATAGAAGTTGCTGAACCCAAATGATCTTAGGAGGATACCATTCTTCATTTGAGCTGGCCAGTTACCTCATAAGATGCCTCTCCTCTACATGGAGGCTCTGTGTGAAGATACTTCTGTAAATTTTACAAATAAACATTTTCTCTTTAATACTTCTGTTATTGGTAAAAATTCTCTACTTTATCAAGAAATAAGATTTAGGACTCAATATATAGCTTACTTTCTTCTAAAAATTGTTTCCTATAATCCCATTTGGCAACGAATAATATACGAGCTCATAAATGACAAGTCATATATCAATTCAATAATATTAATCTCAAATATGTATGTATATATCAAACAAATATACATATTTGATATCTATATCAAATATATATGTTTATATGTGTGTATTTGGGGGCCACATCTAGTGGTGCTTAGCTCTTACTACTGATTCTGTGCTCAGGAATCACTCATGGCAGGGCTTTGGAGATCATATCTGGTGCCAGGGATTAAATTTGGGTTGGCCTGGCCACCTGGAAGGCATACTCCAGATTTTTGCTATTGAGAATAGTGGTGCAATGAACATAGTAGTGAAATTATGAGACTTATTGTTTTTCCATTCTTTACAAAAATGTATTTTTTCAGTTTTTTTTTTATGTAGGAGTACTGCTATTTATTCAGCCACTGATTAGGTGATTGAATTGGGCATGAATTCACCTTACTTTTTTTTCATTTTTTTATAATTTTATTTATTGAATCACCATGAGAGCAGTTACAAAGCTTTCAGGTTTAAGTTTCGGTCGTACAATGAAACACCCGTACCTTCACTAGTGCCGTTTGTGGGCGATGCCTTGGAGTCTTGTTGGGACAAGGAGGAAAGGGCCGGCTCCACCCCCATCCCGTGAGGCCCACCATGTCTCGTCACTGCGGGCCCAAACCTGACTGTCCAATGACATCTGGTGGATGGTGGCCACCGAGCGCCAAGGGGGAGCAGGTGGAGGGATAACACCCTTTCACCCCAGGGGTGCCCCGGCGACAGTTACCTACTGCGGGGTCCAGATGTATTTCTGCCAAAAGCTGCTGTGTTTCAAGATTTGTTTCTGAGTCTCTGGGATTATGGCCATTAAGCCGCTTGATAAGGAGTCAGAGAGGCTTTTGTGGGCGGTGACTCGGGGTTTCATTGGGATGGGGAGGAAAGGGATGGCTCCACCCCTATCCTGTGAGGCCCCACGTGCCTCATCACTGTGGGCCCACATCTGTGTGTCCAGTGGCCTCTGAAGGATGGTGGCCACAGGGCCACCAGGGGGAGGAGGCCAAAGCACGAAACCTATTCCCACCTGGTGTGGCCCAGTGCCTGTAACTTACTGCAGGGACTGGACACATTTCTGCCAAAAGCCATTCGGTTTTAAGATTTCTTTCTGAGTCTCTGGGATCATGGCCGTTAAGCAGTTCAATCAGGACCCAGAGGGGCCATGTCTCCAATTATATAGCTGAGCCGGAGTTGGTGTGTGGGTGTGTCTCCCACATACCTAACTTTTGGCCATTTACTTTCTTGGTAAACTTTGCCCAAGTTGTTGAGGTCTGGCCAAAGGCACAGCAGCAACTTGGGGGTATCTGGAAGCCTGAAGGAACCATCAGGCTGCTGTTGCACTTGTCTCACAGGTACAGATTGACCTTCTGGAGGCACCATACCCTCTTTTTTTTTTAAGTTTTTTTTTGCTTAGTCTCATAGAAATTTGTTCTGTTTTCCATGATAGTTAAGAAATCAAAACATAGATTACAGTCTATATTAGGGTTACGTTGATTAACAGAACCTAATTTTCTTACAATGTTAATGAAAAATCAAAATTAATTTTGAGTGAGGACACTGTTTATGAAGTTTGCAAGCCCTTCTTATGTCTGTGTGGATTTTCTTAGGGTGTTACCATTTTGTTTCAAATTCCAAAGCTGGAATTTATACTTTATTTTACTTTATGTTTAATTGTTGTGCCTCAATTATCCAACTCTGAGTACATGGCTGTATGTGAAATGTGTCCGTAAAGAATAATCTATCCAGCATTGATTCATGCATTCTACTTTGAGCTATCAATGTAAGTTCTGAACACCCATGACCTGATTAAGAATAAATGCATTAGAAAATGATTAATTAATAAAAATTAATTAATTAATGCAAAAATAAGTAATACAAATCATGTTTAATTTGGGGAGTGTTTTTATTTTATTTGGAAGATACAGTGATTTTCTCACACAAAAATTGGCCTAATTACTGTATCCTGTGGTAGAATTATTTCTGGTATGTGGTGTTTCATTTAAAATCTTATTTTTCAATAATTCTTTTGTGGTGTTAAGCGAAAACTGAAAAAAATAAACTGACATATATACAAGTATATAGATGATAGGTTATATATATCAATATCATATGCCTATATACATAGATATAAATGGCACATGTATAGATGATACAAGAAGAAAACTTTAGGTAATTTGTAATCAGGAAATGTCCACTTTCTCTAACTTATATAAATCTTCTTAATACTTAAGTATCTGAATTAATAAGTAAATAATTATGATACAACTCTTCCCAGAGACAACAAAATCACCCCAATAGACATGTAGCATTCAGTAAAATGTTAGTTATTGATAAAGTGTCTTACTTTATCAATCCAAGAATAAACTGAACTTTCTTAAAATAAATAGCTCAGCCATAAGTGCTTTTGGTGAATGCTGTGTATAGTGGTGAGAAATTTGTTTTGTCTTTCAAAGAAATTTTTTAATGCTTCTTCCAAAACTGGTTGCAAGGCAATGAATTCCCCCAACTAATGCCTGTCATGAACTTCTGTGTTATTCCCTCAGTATAGGTAATCTAGGTGGAAAGGGCATCCATTATGAGACATTCATTTTATTGAGTATTTTTACTACATTTCACCATTCTCCTCTGACTCATGGAGTCTCATTTGACAGATCTTCTATAATTAATATTTGTTTTTTTTGTTATGCAAGTTTATTTTTAGATCTTATGTTTAAATATTCTGTCTGCCTTTGACTTTTGTCATTTAGATTAAATTTTGATCTATTTTCACTGGGACCCTTTAGGTCTTTTGGGTTTACCTTTAGACACCTGTAACTCCTCAACTCTAAAAAATTCTTAGCTATGATTAGTCATTTGTCAATAAATTTGACTTCTTTCTCTTCAGGGATGTATGATTCTTCTATTTTTTCTCTTGCTCTATGCCATGGTTCTCTGATGTGCTGTTCATTTCCTTTCGAACTTTTTTTAATCTTCTGTTTTGTCCTAGCATTTTTTTTGTATTAATTTGGTACTCATTGATCTTTTCCTTAGTTGCTGTTATTCTGCTGCTCAGTCTTTCTATTGCATTTAATTATATCACCTGCCTTGATCTTCATTTTTATCACTTCTGAATATAGTTTTCTCACTGCTGCTTACACTTTTTTATGCTTTGTTGATTATTTGTGCCATTGTTTCTTTGTGTTTGGTAAATATCCCCAACAATGTGTCATAAAGTCATTCTCTAAGCATTTACAGAGCTGGGCGATACTGGTAGGGTCTTATGTGTTACCATTGTCACTCATGAATCACAGTGAGGTTCTATGCATCTCCCCTATTGTATTTGCCCTGTTTCTTCTGTGGTGCACCTAAATCAATTGGCCCCTCTGGGGGTTTCTGAGGGATTAGAGTTGGTGTTGCACATTTTATTCTCTATTTTTCTTCACCCAGTGACAGAAAATATCAGTGTGAGCTGTGTGAAATGTGATGAGTAATGTTCTCACTTGGAGAAGTGTAGGCAGGCCTGCTGAGAAGATGGCCCCCTGCCATATAAATCTTTAGGACTCTGTTTATAATGTTTTAGGGCTTTTCTTAGAAGACCCTCTCACAAAAATGTTTTCAACCTTTCCAACCTAAATTCTGCCACATCTTTTATGTATCAAACTATAAATCAACTTGAAGATGCCTCCCCATAATTGAGATGATTATTTATCTTATTGATACCACTGATAAAAATCCCATGTCACCCCAAAAGACCGTCATAGAAACATTTAGACTATATTTATATTTGTGTACCCATTACATTTACATGATATTATGTTAATGTATAAAATTTTCCTTACATAGGGGCTGGAGCGATAGCACAGTGGTAGGGTGTTTGCCTTGCACGCAGCCAATATGGCCAACCCGAGTTCAATTCTTCCGCCCCTCTCGGAGAGCCCGGCAAGCTACCGAGAGTATCTCACTCTCATGGCAGAGCCTGGCAAGCTACTCGTGACATGTTCAATATGTCAAACACAGTAACATCAAGTCTCACAATGGAGATGTTACTGGGCCCGCTCGAGCAAATCAATGAACAACGAGAGGATCATGACCATTAGAATAATTATATATTATGTTGCATAAATAGTCCTGAAATTAGATATTGGGAATTTTCTTCTGTGGATTTTTATGTCATTTGTTATTCCTACCATTATTTTTAATTTCTCAATTTCTAAAACAATAGAATAATCTTAATTTTACCTTGTGTTCTTACCTTACACATTTCCTGGAATGAGGTGTGCTGAATGTAGTTCTCTGGGTTGGAGAATGCTATTTAAAAACCAAGATCTGGCTAGTTGGAGATATTATTGCAACATAATCTTTCTTAGGTACTTCTCAGTGGGAAAATTCAGGAATTCTATCTATGCTAACACTTAAGCATCACATATCTACTTATTTCACATATGTATAGTTTTAACAATAGCTATAAAATTGGGCTGGAGCTATAGCACAGCATGTAGGGCGTTTGCCTTGCAAGTGGCCAACATGGCCGACCCGAGTTCAATTCCTCCACCCCTCTCAGAGAACCCCGTAAGCTACCGAGAGTATCTCTCCTGCATGGCAAATCCTGGAAAGCTAACTGTGACGTATTTGATATGACACAGTAACAATTGTCATAATGGAGACATCACTGGTCCTTCTTGAGCAAATCAATGAACAACGGGAGGACAGCTGTAGGATAACACTGTTTTGTCCTTCCTCAGGTAGCTTAGGTAACATCCATCCCAGTACTTCTGAGTCACTCCTATTCCTCTGTTTATCTGTAAATTCTTCTCTGTGCTCTTCTCTCCAGCCAGTTAATCACCTTTTCTTCCTAATCAAATTCTGTTAGCTTGTAAGATCAGATCCTTCTAAGGACACTGAACTTGTATTGTAAGCAATGTCCTTTCTGTATGGACACAGGAAGACAGTTAATATGCTTCGTAACTTGAGGGTTGATTGACTCTGAATAATATTTACTCCTGGGCATCTGCTTTCTATCTCAGTTGTTCTTAATTCCTAGCACACCAAAATCAGGGTCCCAACAAGGGACTGAATGGACCCAGGGCAAGCTGTGAGCTACTCTGGCATCTAAAAGGGCCAGGCCAAAGTGCCACAATACTCAACTATAAGTTGAGGGCATGATCATGGACAAATGCTGTCATGATCCAAAGTAAGTAAGGATGAGACTAGAACCCTGCTGGGGCTAGGAAGATTAATCTGGCCTGAAGACTGCAGAGTGTATAATGAGATGTTTATATCTCTTACTGTGCTCACACAGAATGACATTGCTAGAAATATTAGAAGTAGATTTACTACAACTATTTAAGTAGATTACTAGCTGAGAAAAGAATACACCCTTGTTAGGATCCCACCCTTGAGCGGATATCCTAGTAATCTGGAGTAATCTCTTTAGATGAGATTTTATCCTTGAGTTAATCTCCTGGAGGAGTGGTCTTACCACTCTTTGTTGATTTGTCCATGTTCAACCCACCTTTATGTCACCACCCTACATGATCGCTATATAAACTAAGAATGTAAGCTCTGAGAGAGCAGAGTCAGAAGTGAGAGAGCTTGAGCTCCAGAGATCCAGAATCAAAGCCAGAAGGAGAAAGGGTCGAGATTGGGGCCCAGAGAGAAGGAGGCAGAGGAGAGACAGGAGTGAAGAGAATTGGAATAAACTACAATTGATATCAACCAGCCTGGCCTTCGTTTATTTCTTTGTCTTCCCTTGGCCAACAGCCATCCTGATCCAGGCCACATACAGCAGTTCAAGAGCACCGAACATGGACAGGGAGACAGTGCCGTCCAGTGAGCCCGCGAACACACAACCTTTGGAGTGCTAAGATTTTACAGATAATGACAGTGAGAACTATATAATTTACACAACATCAATTACAATTCAACACCATATTTAGCCTTTACTTTTAATTATTAATAACTCTATGTAATGATAAACATTTTGATTAAATAGCCATCATACTTTTTTGTTCAATTCTAGAATATACATGATTTACTATTTCTACACAACCATGTGAGAAATATTTACTCAGGAATGTATTGTTTATATATAGTTTTAATTTGCTTAGAGTATACTGGTAATAAAGTTTACTATAGTAATGCATACTTTTTTTTGGTTTCTTTATATGTAGTTATATTATTCATATTATTAATTTGTAATAGAAAACATTATTAGTGCATTCTTAGCCCATTCTAATTTTCTCATATTGCTCATATGTTCATTTTAAATTTTTTATAATGTAAACTATTAACTTTATTTTAAAAGTCACATTACAACAATAAGTTCAGGAAGGTTCACTCTCTCAACATTATTTTTACCATATCTTCATTCTTCTTCATTCCATCTACCAAAGCATTCATTTCTGTCAGGTTTTCAGTAATTATTTTTGACACACACTGTCACTGTCACTGTCCTACTGTTGTTCATTGATTTGCTCGAGGGAGCCCAGTAACATTGTGAGACTTCTTACTGTGTTTGGCATATCGAATGCATCATGGTTAGCTGGCCAGGCTTTGATGTGTGGAAGAGGTAATCTCGGTAGCTTGCCAGTCTCTTTGAGAGTGGCAGGGGAATCAAACTCAGGTCGGCCATGTTAGCCACATCCAAGGCAAATGCCCTGCCTGCTGTGCTATCACAGGGATCACACACACACACACACACACACACACACACACACACACACACACATTATATCTTACACAATGAGAATATACTAGAAAGTCTCTTTTACATATTTTTTAAGTTTGCACAAATGAAAAATATTCCATACATAATAATCGAATAATAGAGGGTATTTAGCCCACACAGCAGAGCCTGGAAAGCCACCTGTGACATACCAAATATGCCAACAACAGTAGCTAAAATGTCCCTAACCCTGAAGGAGTCTCCAGCTGAGTTGGGAAGAACAAGAGGGTCTTATTAAGCAGATGTTGCGCAAGTCAATGGGCGGGAAGGTGCTCCACAAGCAGTTGGCCACTAAGGTGGCCTACGGAGCGCACCAGCCATGGGTGTCGTGAATAAACCCAACACCGTGGTGCCGCGCGAGATCAGCCAGCTGCTATTCCAGTGGCTCGTGCGTGAGATTGCATAGGACTGCAAGACAGACCTGTGCTCCCAGAGCTCGGCTGTCATGGTAATGCAGGAGACATGTAAGGCCTACCTGGTGGGGGTCTTCAAGGACACCAACCTCTATGCATCCCCACCGAGCATGTCACCATTATGCTCGGGACATCCAGCTGGCTTGCGGCATCCACCAAGAGAAAGAATAACGTTTACGATGCTAACAGTCATTACAAGAACCCAGGACTTGGTTTTCTCCATGTACGTGCCCCAGGCATCCTCTAGGACCTTGAGACACTCACCATCCCTGAAACTCTTCCTGTTCAACTCCAACGCTGTTCCCAGTCTTCTTCCTTCCCCAGGTTTTAACACCCCCCCCCCCCCCACGCACACACCAATACCGGTACGGGGCGTGGCCTCTTCAGAAGTGGGTGAGGCCTCTGTAGAAGTGGGCATGGCCTAATTTGGGGCAGGTAATTTACTCGTATCTGGCAATCTTGTGTAACATCTCAGTCTCCATACCTCCACATCAACATGAAGAAACAATGCAAATCCCCACCAAGAGGAGAGGACAATGAAAAGAGTCCAGAAGCCTCAATGGGTCACCTAAAGGACATCTCTGAGAAAGAATTCAGATATGAAGTAATGAAGATGTTAAATGAACTCAATGAAACAGTGATACAGATATCCAGTAAAATAAAGGAGGGCATGAAAGAAACTATTGAGAAAATACAGGAAGAAATGAGAGCAGAAATTGGAAAGCTACACACAGAAATGTTATGAATAAAATACTCCTGTAGGTGAAATAAAAAACTCAGTCTGTTCCCTCAACAGAAGAATGGCCACAGCTGAAGACAGAATCAGAGAGCTAGAAGATCAACTGCATGAAGCCAACAGGTAAAAACAAACAATGGTAAGATATCTCAAAATAGCACTAGAGCAAATCAGAGTCCTAGGAGATGATTCCAAGAGGAATAACCTTATAATTATTGGAATACCAGAGTATCAGAGAAACAATCCCAATGAAAAAGCCACGGTTAAACAAATCATTGTGGAAAAGTTCCCAGACCTGGACTATGCAGCTATTCAGAGTCAAGGAGCCAAAAAGGTGCCAGCTAAAAGAGACCCTAACAAAAACACCTCAAGACATATCATAGTTAGAATGATTGATGCCACCAATAGAGACACAATACTGTAAGCAGCAAGGGCTTGTAGAGGAAATCACAAAGGAGCACCCCTTAGATTCACAGCAGACCTATCAGAGGAAACCCTCCAAGCCTGAAAGCAATGGGGAGATATAGTTAAAAAAAACTCACTGAAATGAATGCTTCACCAAAAATACTTTATCTGGCTAAACTCTCACACAAACTCAAAGGAATACTACACTATTTTGTGGATAAACAGCAGCAGAAGAACTTCATAGATTCAAAACCAAACCTAAAAGAAGGGCGAAAATGGGCTACTATAAGACAAGACAAACCCTACAAGCACAACACAACCTTACAGAGACATGACACAAAACCCCATAACAATAATCTCTCTCAACGTCAATGGTCCAAATTCACCAATTAAGAGACACAGAGTGGCAAAATGGATTCAGAGACAGAACCCAACATTCTGCTGCCCACAAGAAACTCATCTCAACAGTCAGAGAAAACACAGTCTCAAAGTTAAAGGATGAAAAAACAATCCTGCAAGCAAACAGCTCCCTTAAAAAATCTGGGGTGGCCATACTAGTATCCGACAACATCAATTTCAGGTTGAAAGAGGTTAGAAGGGACAGTGAAGGCCATTTCCTATTCATCAAGAAATATATAAAACAAGAAGAAATAACACTCTTAAATGTATAGGTACCTAATGAGGGAACAGCTAAATATTTAAAACAACTGCTAACAGATTTTATGGAAGACATTGTGAGCAACACAATAGTAGCCAGAGATTTTAACGTGACCTTATCACCTCAGATAGATCAACAAGAACAAAAGTCAGCAAGGAAACACTTGTTTTGAAAGAAGAAATAGAAGAGACGGCTTATAGACAAATATAGGGCTTTACACCCAAAAAGAAAGAATACACATTCTTCTCCAGTGCACACGGAACATTTTCCAAAATAGACCATGTGCTAGGCCAGAAAGAATACCTCAATAGAATCAGGAAGAGAGAAATCGTATCAACAATCTTTTCAGACCACGATGCACTGAAGATAGAAGAGAATCACACACAGACACAGAGAATCAAATCACACACCTGGAAATTAAACAACTCAATGTGGAACAATAAGTGGGTCAGGAAGGAAGTTAAGGACAAAATCAAAAGACACGTGGGAAAAATGGGACTGAAGATGCACTACCAGAACCTACGGGATGAAGATAAAGCCGTATAAAGGGGAAAATTTATAGCTCTGCAAGAATTTCTCAGGAAGGAAGAAAGGGCCCACATAAGCAACTTGATTCACAGCTCAAGATCTTAGAAAAGGGCCAACAAAAGGAGCTCAAACCAGGCAGAAGTAAAGAGATCATAAAATAGAGCAGAAATAAATGACATTGAAACCCAAAAAACAATCTTAAAGATCAATGAAATCAACAGCTGTTTCTTTGAAAAAATAAACGAGACAGGTAAGCCACTAGCAAGACTCACAAAGAAAGAGAGAGAGAGAGAGAGAGAGAGAGAGAGAGAGAGAGAGAGAGAGAGAGAACCCGAATAAACTGAATCAGAAATGAGAAGGGGATATCACAAAGAAACCAAAGAAATCCAAAATATCATCAGAGACTACTTTGAAAGTCTGTATGCCACGAAACAAGAGAACCTAGAAGAAATGGATAAATTACTGGATACCTATAATCTTCCAATGCTGAACCAAGAAGATCTAGAGTATCTGAATAGTCCTATTCACATCAAGGAAATTGAAACTGTAATCAAAAGTCTTCCCAAAAACAAAGGCCCAGGTCCAGATGGATTCACTAGCGAATTTTTCCAAACATTTAATGAGGAGCTATTGCCAGTTCTTCTCAAGCTTATCGAGGAAATTGAAGAGACAGAAACTCTCCCAAACAGTTTCTAAGAAGTTGATATCTTTCAAATACCAAAAGAAAACAAAGACATCACAAGAAAAGAAAACTACAAGCCGATATCCCTGATGAACACAGATGTGAAGATTCTCAACAAAATACTAGCAAATAGAATTCTACAACTCATCAAAAGATCATACACCATGACAAAGTGGGATTCATCCTGGGAATACAAGGATGGGTTAACATTCGCAAATCAATCAACATAATCCATCATATCAACTAAAGAAAAGATAAAAACCATATAATTATATCAATAGATGCAGAGAAAGCATTTAACAAGATCTAGCACCCATTCATGATGAAAACTCTCACCAAAATGAGTATAGAGTGGAGTTTCCCCAAGATAGTTAAAGCCATCTATCACAAACCTATGACATGCATCATCCTTAATGTTGAAAAACTGAGAGCCTTCCCTTTAAGATCAGGGACGAGACAAGGATGCCCACTCGCTCCACTG
This sequence comes from Sorex fumeus, assembly GCF_029834395.1. Classification (NCBI taxonomy): domain Eukaryota; kingdom Metazoa; phylum Chordata; class Mammalia; order Eulipotyphla; family Soricidae; genus Sorex; species Sorex fumeus. The sequence goes on from NW_026606092.1 coordinate 26,021,770, forward strand.
CTGTTCATTATAGTACTGCTCATATTTTCATTTTGCTACTTGCAATAGCGGTTAGGCAAGAAAAAGATATTAAGGACATTCAGCTAGGAAAGGAGGAAATCAAGTTCTCACTATTCGTGGATAACCTGATATTATACTTAGAGAATCAAAAAACCTAAACCTAGAAACTCCTACAAACAATAGACTTGTATGGTAAAGTTGCAGGCTATAAGATCAATACCCAAAAGTCCATGGCTTTCCTGTAAGCAAATAATGAGAGAGAAGAAAGTGACATAAAAAAAAATCTCGTTCAAAATTGTGCCCAGAAAATTAAGTACTCAGGAATCAGCTTAACTAAGGAAGCAAAACATCTGTACAAAGAAAACTACCAAATGCTACTTCAGGAAATAAAAGAGGACACAAGAAAATGGAAAGATATCCACTCCTCATGAATTGGGAGAATTAATATTGTCAAAATGGCAATACTCCCCAAAGCATTGTATAAATTCAAAATTCAATGTGATCCCTAGAACGATACCCATGACATTATTCAAAGAAATGGGGCAAACACTCCTGAAATTCATGTGAACAATAAGTCCCCACGAATAGCTAAACCAATTCTTGGGAAAAAGAAATTGAAGGAATCGACCTCCCTAACTTCCAACTCTACTACAAAGCATTAGTAATTAAAACAGCATGGTACTAAAACAAAGTCAGAGCTGCAGACCAATGGAACAGGGTTGAAATATACTGACAACTCCCCCCAAACATATGATCATTTAATCTTTGATAAGGGGTCAAGAAATGTGAAGTGGAGCAAGGAAAGCCTCTTTAACAATATGTGCTGGCAAAATTGGATGGCTACATGCAAAAAACTGGGCTCAGATCTCTGCCTAACATCATGTACAAAAGTAAGATCAAAATGGATTAAAGACCTCAAAATCAGACCGGAATCCATAAGGTATATGAAGACAAAGTTGGCAAAACCCTCCATCACTTTGAAGCTAACAGTATCTTCAAAGATGACATGCCACTGGACAATCAAGTGAAAGCAGAGATAGACAAATGGGACTATCTTAAACTAAGAAGCTTCTGTACCTCAAAAGAAACAGTGACCAAATACAAAGACAGTCTACAATGGGAAAGGATATTCGCCCAATTATCATCCGACAATGGGTTGATATCAAGGATATACAAAGTACTGTTTGAACTCCCCAAGAAGAGAACAATCAACCCCATCAGAAATGATGTAACAAAATGAACAGAAACTTTCTCAAAAAAGAATTCGAAATGGCAAAAAGGGCACAAGAGAAAATGCTCTATATCATTAATCATCAGGGAAATGCAGATCAAAACAACAATGAGATATCATCTCACATCCTAGAGACTGGCCCACATCCAAAGAAGAAAAGCAATCGGAGTTGGCAAGGATGTGGCGAGAAAGGGACCCTCCTTCACTGCTGGGGGGAAAGCCGACTGTTTCAGCCCTTTTGGGAAACAGTGTAGACGATTCTCAAAAAATTAGAAATTGAGCTCCCATTTGATCCAGCAATACTATTCCTGGGAATAAATCCCAGAGAGGCAAAAAAGTACAGTCAAAATGACATCTGCACTTCTATGTTCATTGCTGCACTGTTTACAATAGCCAAAATTTGGAAAAAAACCGAGTGCCCGAGAACAGATGACTGGTTAAAGAAACTTTGGTACATCTACACAATGGAGTACTATGCAGCTGTTCGAAAAGATGAAGTCATGAAATTTACATACAAGTGTTACTACATGGAAATTATCATGCTAAGTGAAATGAGTCAGAAAGAGAGGGACAGACATAGAAAGATTGCATTCATCTGGGGAACATAAAGTAACAAATAGGAGACTAATACCCAAGAATAGCCGAGATAAATACCAGGAGGTTTATCCATGGCATGGAGGCCAGCTGCACATGCTAGGTGAAAAGGCAGCTCAGATTGGGAAGGCAGTACCAAGTTAAGGGTGTTGGGAGGATCCTCCCAGGATGTGAGATGCATGCTGAAAGTAGACTATAGACCACACATGATTGCCACTCAATGCCTCTTTTGCAAACCACAGCACCCAAAATGAGAGAGAGAATAAAAGGGAATTCCTTGCCACAGAGTTGGGGTGGGATGGGGGAATGGGGGAGTGGGAGGGATACTGGGATCATTAGAGGTGGAAAATGGGCACTGTTGTAGGGATGGGTGTTTGTATACCTAAAACCAAAGCACAAAAATTTGTAAGTCTACAACTTTACCTCATGGTGTTTCACTAATAAAAATTATTTAAAAAATAAAGTTTACGAAGCTAAAATCTCTGGACAAATGGAGATGCTATTGGCGCCTACTTGAGTAATTAACAGATACCAGTGACAGTGACAGTGATGACTAATGGGATGACAGTGACATTGACAATGATAATAGAAATTTTTATCAATGATTTGAAGTCATATTATGTTGTTTTTTTCATGTGTTAATATGGCAGCAGAGCCTGGTTAGCTACCTGTGGCATATGCGATATGCCAAGAGCAGTAACAATAACGGTTTTCATTCCCCTGACCCTGAAATAACCTCCAACATGGCAGAGTTGGGAAGGACCAGAGGAGAGGCTGTTAAAATCTCAGGGCTGGGAAGAATGGAGACATTACTGGCACCTGCTCAAGCAAGTCGATGAACAACGGGATGACAGTGCTACAGTGCTAGAGTTTATTATTTAATTGATAACAGTCCATCTTTTGCACATTTTTGTATCTTTTTTAGTCATAAGCAACACAACTAGAAATAAGCTTATTTGTAAGTATTTTTTATATTAGAGTTTGTCTTTATAGAGTCCTCTCTTCTGTGTATTACGAACCACTTTTGAGATCTGTCGAAAATATTTCATATTTTTTGAACACTATGGAAAATTTGTCAACTTGATATCAAGTTACTATCAGTGATTTCCCAGAGTTTTCATCAAATAATCCATGTATATGTTCTGAGACCCACTCCAAGTGTGTACCATTAAACCAAATTTTACTATAAATGAAAAGTTCAAATATGTTTTAGGAACTGGAGAGATAATTTAGTGGGTAATGACTTACAGGGGACAGACCTGGACTTGATCCCTAGTATCACATATGGTTACCAGCAGTGATCCCTCAGCATAACTTTGGGAGAAAGATCTAAGTGTAGCTCAATGTACTAAAAAAAAGAAAAGAAAAAGAAGATTAAGAGAAAGAAAAGATACAAAAGAAAGGAAGGGAAGAAGGATGGAAGGAAGGAAGAAAGGAAGGAAGGAAGGAAGGAAGGAAGGAAGGAAGGAAGGAAGGAAGGGAGGGAGGGAGGGAGGGAGGAAGAGAGAGAGGGAGGGAGGGAGAGAGAGAGAGAGGAAAAAGTCCTGACTGCTGAGAATAAAACATCACTGAACAATTGTTAATTTTCTTACTCATAGATGGTTTTAGGGCTGGAGTGATAGCAGAGAGGGTAGGGTGTTTTTCTTGCATGCAGAAGCCCACCCAAGTTCGATTCCTCCGCCCCTCTTGGAGAGCCTGGCAAGCTACCGAGAGTATCCCGCCTGCACAGCAAACCCTGGCAGATTATCTGTGAGGTATTCAATATGCCAAAAACTGTAGTAAGTTTCACAATGAAAATATTACTGGTGCCCGCTGGAGCAAATCGATGAACAATAGGAGGACAGTGACAGTGACAGTGACATGGTTTTAAGTAAATGATACTGATTTCTTTGCAATATACCAATTTTTATTTATAAAATTGTTTAAATTTAATGAAAAATGTTGCATAACTTACCTTAGCACCAATACATAAAACTCAGTGTTACTCTGTGAGGGTATAAATATTCAGAATTGAATATAGGATAAGAGATTTACTGCTCACATTTATATTATTTCAGTCCACATGTACACAAAAATATATTGGGTATCTTTCATACATCTTTTTCCAACCAAATTTACAATCCTGTTCATGTTTTGGTAAATGAAGCCAGATTGTTGTATCTTTATTTCCACTTCAAGTTCATTGCACAACAGCAAAGCTCTACATCAAAATAGACTATAAACACATTTCTTCAATTGTAAAACAGAAGTAATTATATTCTGCGCAGTAAATAAGAAGAGATTAATGAGTTAGTGCCCATAAAACATTCATTTAAATAACTCTGAAAAACACCCTAAAATACTTTTTTTTTGTGATCCTTTAAAAGATAGGATCAGGGATTTTTCAAAAGAAGAGGGTGATGTTTTTTTCTGAATATATATTTGTGGAATAATACTCTACTCTTAACCTTCTTTCACATTTAGTTCCTTTTTTCTACCTTCCCATTTAATTTTTCATAATGTAGGCACAAAATATTTGTTCAGTGCCTTTCTTCAATTTTTCTTTTCTTTGTTCTATTTTATCTTTCTTATGACCTTTTTCTGCCTCAACAAGCAAGGCAAATGTTTCTCTATTCCCTTTAGTAAACAATTTATTTATTTCTAATTTGCATTTGATGTTTTATGGAGCAAAGGACCTTGCTTTGTATTTCATGCTTTTGAATTGTCCCACCTCTGATTATAATGTATAATAAATAAGTATTTCTGAAGACACATGAATTTTCAATATTCATTTATTTTAAATTAGCCACCCAAATAACAATACTGAAAACCTGTACATTTTTATAACCATTCACTATGAGATGCATGCAACCTACTTATCTTTGTCAAACTGTTTTAGTTATTTTCAGAAAGGCAGCTTTTTTACTATGATAATCAAAGCACACTTATATAATATTATATCAGAAAACATTATTTGTTCTGAAAATATTCATTTCATGCTGCAGATGTTTGTTCAAAGAATTTTAAAATACATTAAGACATATTTTTATGTGTTTCATAATAAAACATAGATTGGATATATATGTATATATGGAGAGAAAAAGGGAGAAAGAGAATGAACACATATTTGTATAATATCCCTTCCTCAAGGGCTAATAATTTCTAAGAAACGAAATCCTACTTTTGTTGCCAGCTCATTAAAAATGGCCATAGCTCTTGTCTAGGATATTATTATACCTTGAGACAGCCACAGTAGGGATGTTTTTTTTTTCTTTTCTTACCTAATTAAAATAAAACAAATTAACTACAATAGAAATTATAAAGTCACCATAGGATATTTCCTTGGGCTATCAGCTTTACCAGATGGTCATTAATACTCAGACTATAACATACAACTATTTTCATTATTCCTGTTATGCTCTGCATCTTGAAAGTAGGCTTATTAAATATTTGAAAGCGTAGTAAGATTATTAGCAAATAAACATACAGTGTTGACTCTTGAATGCTTTAAAGATTAATTAGTTAGAATTGAATAATTCCTGGGAATAAGACAAAAAATGCAAACCAGAAAGCACCATTACGTAAAGTAATGGGCATCATTTTGCAGTGTTCTGGGTGAAATATTGGAAAGCCAGCTGACTATTAATTGATTGTTTTCAGTGTACTCTTTCCTTGCTTTGTGTTTTTGGAGCTACAAAATAGAACTATACTCTTTGTTCCTAAAAAAGCTGAGAACATTTTGATAAAATATATTTGTGTATAATTGGGAATAACGTTGAGCCTTAATTTTACATTTTGAAATCTTAAATATCTTGCTCTCCATCACTTCTAAATATGAGAACCAACTAAGAGTCATAATGTAAAATTTTCATTTAAAAAAATTAGAGGAGGAAAAATGAGTCTCACCTGGGAACAATTCAGTAACTGATAATATTTAACTGATGAGAATAAGACCACAATTCAAATACAGCATCAATCCTTAAGTTTTAGGCAACCCTGACATATCTGCTAAAAGGATCCGAAGATAGTAAGTCAGAAAGATGTTTCAGAGACTTAGAAAGCAAATGAAGCAAAACCAAAGCCAATGAGCTTAATCCCAGGTGCCACATATGGCTCAAAGCATGTTGACCATCATAGTTGAGGTTTACCTTTAAAGAAAGTGAAAGTGAAAGTGTTAGAAAATCACCTATATGGTAATTACAATTGATGGAGCAACAATTATTTACTATGATGTTTGAAAACAAAATTACATTTAAACTAGATTAGAGACAGTCATAACAAATAGAAAGGATGAAGTTCTCTTTAAATATACAATTATTTGGGGGTAATGCGATTCTGTCACATCATATGTGCTCAGACTTTCCTTACTTCTGGTTCAGTGCTCACAGAAACATATAACATATTTGGTGTCAGGGATCAAAATGAGATTGATTCAGGCAGAAAAAGCACCTTAGCCCTAGTATAGCCCATTGGCCTTATGATTCTATAGTTACGTTTACTTAGATGTATGTCCATCTGCCTATCTGAATAAGTGACAGCCATTACACTTAAATTATAGCAATGATTGTTAAGCGAAATGAGTCAGAAAGAGAGGCATAGAAATAGAAAGATTGCATTCATCTGGGGAACATAAAGTAACAAAATAGAAGACCAATAGAAGACCAAGAATGGCCGAGATTAGTACCAGGAATTTTCTCCATGGCTTGGAGGCCAGCCACACATGCTAGGGGAAAAGGCAGCTCAGATAGAAAGGGGAGCACCAAATAAAGGGTGTTGGGAGGATCTTCCCAGGATGGAAGAAGCATGCTGAAAGTAGACTATAGACCAAACATGATTGCCACTCAATGCCTCTTTTGCAAACCACAAAACCCAAAAGGAGAGAGAGAACAGAGGCGAATGCCCTGCCACAGAGGCAGTGTGGGATGCGGAGGATGGGGGATGGGAGGGATACTGGGATACATGGTGGTGGGAAATGGGCACTGGAGGAGGGATGGGTATTTGATCATTGTATAATTAAAACCCAAGAACAAAAATTTGTAAATCTACAACTGTACCTCATGGTGTCTCACTAATAAAATTTTTTTAAAAATGAGGAAAACAAAACAAAAGAAAAACTATAGCAATGATCATACCTAACTTTCTAAGCCATTACTTAATGACAGTTGGAATATTCAATGTTACTGCAGTTCATAAATGTCTTCAATATTTCAAACACTGATTTCAGAAATGAAATTTGCAAGTTGAATATAATATCAACATTTGATAATTGCACCTAAAATATACAGTTTATTTTGCAGTTTCACTCTAAAAATGTTACTCCTTTATTCATTTCCAGATAATTTTCATTCTTTTTGGCATGATCTGTTTTCTTTTTATTTCAAATGTGATAATGTTGAATGCTAATGAATTGGTTCTTGGTAAAAACCCAAGCAGTTATTTTGAAGTAATTAGTTCAGCCTTTTGAGTTTCAGAAATTCTACAAACATTTTGTTTTCATTTCTGATTTATCTTTCCTTAATACATAGCAACTGACCCTTTGTGGTTACCTGCCCTACAGAACATTGAGAAGAGGAAAAAATTATCGCTTTCTGAATTTGCTAAATTCTAGTCATGGATATTTTTTGTATGCTTAGCATTTGCTGTCAGTGGCCTTAAAAATTAGCCATTTGGCTAGAGAATGTAAACGTTGAATGTAGTGGAAAAGAGCCATGTTCTGCTTTATCTGCCCACTACTGATATTTCTGGTAAGGAGAATGGTTGGGAAATTCACCAAGACTCCAGATGTCTTGGCTCATGAAAATCATTTTGCTTCTCCTAGATATGTTCTAACTAATTGTGGTCTAGTACTGTGTCAACTTCATTTTTTCAGCTCCCAGTGACTAACAGCCACACCTCTACAATAATTGTTGTTTAAAAGCAGACCCCCTAGGATTAGTTATATTCACCTATCACCCAATTGAAAATATGATGCTTAAATTCAGAGAGATAATAAATAATCCTTTCAAATAGCAAAAATAACATCATTTTGTGTTATTTTAGTACCTTCAAAACCCATAAATTATAAATATTTTTTAGGAAAAAGATTATTTTATATTTTGAATCAAAATATAAAAAACAGATATATAGTCACGGATAGTAAGTTACTCAATAACTTCAGGAAAACTGGCCCTTTTGCCTACTTTCCTTCCTTCCTTCCTTCCTTCCTTCCTTCCTTCCTTCCTTCCTTCCTTCCTTCTTTCTTCCTTTTTCTTGTTTTTTCTTTTTTGCTTTTTGGATGACATTTGGTAATGCACAGGAGTTACTCTTGACTTTGCACTCAGGAATTACTCCTGGCGGTGCTTGGGGGACCATATGGGATGTTGGCGTGCAAGGCAAACACCCTTCCCACTGTACTATTGCTCCAGCCCCTGCCCACATTTCTTAAAGACCAAATTGAAAGTAGACTATAGACCGAACATGATTTCCACTCAGTGCCTCTTTTGCAAACCACAGCACCCAAAAGGAGAGAGAGAACAAAAGGGAATGCCCTGCCACAGAGACAGGGTGGGATGGGGGGGAAGGGGGGTGGGAGGGATACAGGGATCAGTGGTGGTGGAAAATGGGCACTGGTGGAGGGATGTGTATTCGAACATTGTATAAGTGAAACCCAAGCAAAAAAATTTGTAAGTCTACTACTGTACCTCATGGTGTTTCACTAACAAAAATTAAAAAAAAAAACAAATTGAGATTTTCTATTGTTATATTCAGCTTTCAAGGTTGTTGGACTTCCCCTTTATTAATTAATTCAACAATGCTAATTAATTAATTAATTCTCAATTATTAATTCCCAGTGCTAATTTTTTACGTGCCAAACACCACAATTAGGCTTTAGAATATACATATTTAGAAGATGAAGCTTTCATTTTCAATAAGTACAAAGTTCATCAGAAGACTAAACTGGTTAAACCAGTCACTAGCATGCACCAATATCTGCAGTATCCTAGAGGACAGACCAGATAACGTTGGAGGCCAGACTGACTTGAAGACCAGAAGAGACATTTTTTTCAGAGGAGATATTATGGTGAATTAAAATTCAAATTATAAAAAAAGTAAAGGAAAAACATTCTACTCATATTAGAGCAACATGTAGTAAGATCTGATAATTTATAAATCACAGAGACATTTGCAGGATATCCAAATAATTTATAGTGAAGATTTATAGTTAAGAGATCTTGAGTAATATTTCATTTTATAAAAAGTTTTTCAAACTGAAACAGGTTATTTATTTTTTAAAAGTTTGGTTTACTTATTGATGAAATAAAAAAACATGTTCTACTTTCTTCAAAGGTGTCATAAGGATGAAATAAAACACTACAATAAGGTACATGGAGTTTAGCCTGACAAAAATAAACACACTGCCAACTTTAGTCAACAGATTTCTATAAAAAGGGCTACCTTGACCCATACTAATTTTAGAGTAGAACTTCAATTTGGAAAAAAAAACAAAGATACATTTATAATTAAAAAAATTTCAAAACCATAATGCAAATGGGAAATAAAGGGCCTGTGAGCATAGTTCATTTTTTTCCCTGAATTCCTGAAACTAAAAGGCTATGAAAGTTTGAAAAAATGCAGTTTTGAGTTCAGAATGATAATGCAGTGGGTAGAGCACTTGTCTTGCACAGGACCAACTCTGGTTTGGCCGCTAGCATCCTAAATGGTCCTCTAGATTTGCCAGGAATGACCCCTAGAACAGAGCCAGGAATAAGCCCTAAATACTACTAGATCTGTGCCTCATCCAAAATAAATAAATAAATAAATAAATAAATCACTGTCCCATTGTCCTCCCGTTGTTCATTGATTTGCTCAAGCAGGCCCAGTAACATTGTGAGACTTGTTACTGTGTTTGGCATATCGAATATGTCATGGGTAGCTTGCCAGGCTTTGCCGTGCAGATGAGATACTCCCGGTAGCTTGCCGGGCTCTCTGAGGGGGTGGAGGAATCAAAGTCAGGTCGGCCATGTTCACTGCATGCAAGGCAAATGCCCTACCCACTGTGCTATCGCTCCAGCCCAAATAAATAAATAAATAAAATGCAGTTGGATTACAATCTAGCAAGAAAAGGTAGTGTTAAGAAATACAAATATTCTTGAAGAACAAAATTCTTCTGTGAGCCTTTGAAGTTTAGAAAATTTTGTAGGAAGAAAAATCAAGTTGGTCTTCACTGAAATTATGTGTTTCTGATAGCAGAATGCTTGAAGAAAGATTTCAGCAACAGAATGAAATTCCTCTAGCCTCATCAATCCAAAATCTATACAGAAATATTTCCATATGTTCTAGTGAAACATTTCATTTCATGGGGAGAGGAAAAGAGAAGAGAAAGAGTACAATAGAATAAACCACAATTTCTAGAGAGTTGACCTGAGTGGTGAGAAAGGGGTCATTTATCAGAAGTAAGTGACACACACAATTGCACCAGAGAATGACACAGTAAATAATTATCCTCTTCAAGGATTGATATCACAGGTGCTAAAGGTACCAAATCAGCTTTCCAAACTACACAAATCATCTCAATTGAGAATCAGAGTTATCTTAAAGAAAGCTGCTCTGGATGGTATTAGGACCGAAGTCAAGTCCCTTTCTCTAAGGTCTGGTTGTAACAATTTTATCCAATTCTCTTTCTTTATCGACCAAATATTAGATACAGTGCCTAAGGATAATATAAAGAAATAAAAGCATAAAGAGTAGAATCTTTTAATTGACTGAAATATAAATATTGTGGGACTGGCAGTAATCAAGGGCTATTTCTGACTCTGTATTCAGTAGTGGTTCCATAATTGTTCAGGGGATCATATGTTGTGCTGGGTAGGAATTTCAAGTAGCACCTTATCTCCTCTTCAATTTGGAGTATAACTCTTTATATTATTTGATAAATCACTAAGTTTTATTAAGTTTATATGAAAGTAAATAAGTTGAATCTGAATCAGGCAAGTGGAATTTGGAGTTAGAAAGGAAAATTGAATTAGAAGATAATAAAGCAAGTATTTTTCACAATGTTACCTATTGTTGAACATATATATATCCCCCACACAGTGAGGTGTTTGAACTACTGCCCTAGGGCAATTAGATACCATAGAAAGATGCTAATATGAGAGGTAGCATGATCATATTTTTATTTTAGTAAAAAAATCACTTAGGGAGAAAATTAATTGGATTGGAGTGGGAGGAAAATCAGTAGGGCGTAGAGAAAGAGACCATTTAGAAGAATATTGCTGAAATTCAAGCAGGATGAATTAAGTTCCCTAAATAATGCAGTGAAGTGGATAAGCCTGAGGGAATTTAAATTGAAAGAATTCATTGGACTTATTGGCTGACTATACATGAGATTGTTGCATGAAATGGAGTATACATTTATTCATTCTTAACGTTTATTGAACATCTGCTGTGTGTCATATACTATGCCATGTTAGTTGCAAAGAAATAAAAATGAGCATTAAATGACCATTCCTGACTTGTAGAGAGTTTTTAACCTATAAAGAGAGAAACGTATATTAATAAATCATATTCACAAAGTAAAATTATACATAACATAATGGTAGGATTCAGCATTTTATAACATGATAAAAGGTTTAAAACAAGCAAAGGAAGGAGAATCATCAGGAATAAATACAAGTAAGCTGAAAATTGTCTGACACAGAGGGGCTGAATTACTTCTGAGAGAGTAAAGACTCTTCTGATGTCGCAATTTTTTTTAATCATTACCAATTTAAAAATGATGCTTAGTTCTTAATGAGTCAATTGCAATATATCCAGCCATACAGACATATAGACACAAAAACAAGCTTGCAAATACCATTAAAATAATTTGGGAATTTAGTTTATTTTAATGACTTTCAGGTATTTTTATGAAATATTTATATATTTTATTACCTAATGCTTAAGATAGTTAAATGAATTTGTTTCATGATCCACTAGACGTTGTACCTGTATTCTTCAAAACACAGACATTTTACTTACTGACATTGTGTATTCAATGCATACCATATCACCTATGAGTTATATATTTATGTGCATAAAATTAGATCATATCGCTGTATTGCTGTATCACTGTCATCCTATTGTTCATCAGTTTACTCGACTAGGCTCCAGTAACATCTCCATTCCTCCCAGCCCTGAGATTTTAACAGCCTCTTCTTACTAATCTTTTCCCAAGAATCGGAGGCTCTTTCAGGGTCAGAGGAATGAGACCTGTTGTTATTACTGGTTTTGACATATTGAATACCCCACAAGAAGCTTGCCAGGCTTTCTGAGAGGCATGTATTTATATACTTCTCTCTATGATCATAGAGAGAAAATTAGATCATGATATAACCAAACTTTCAATATGGGAAGATATTCTTAATCGTTGTGGATTTTTTTCAAAGGATAAAGGAGAAATAAAACTAAATTTGATAGCAAAATTAGAATATTTGATAGCAAAATTAGAATTTATAATAGGAACTTAAAATTTTCTAATATCTTCTCTATCTTTAAATAAAATTATATACAATATAAACTTTAGTATATTGTGATCTTTATGTGATGTACATTGTGACTCATCACATACACATAACATATATTTATATATATGTTACATCTTACAGGCTTGACAGAACAAGTTTATTATAATTATTTGAAATATGGCTATTTTCTATTCCTTTCTATTTTTTCAAAATGCTGGCCTGCTTTGACAATACTGATGTTTATTTGTTTGCACACAACTTTCCAAGCCTCTACTATCATTTGGAGTCATTTCCTATTAAAAATTCAATTATCTTGTGTGAGCAGTGACACTTTAATTCATTATCAGCTTTTGACAATTTAATGGAAATTAGATTATTAGGTTCGATTCAATGTAACAAGTAGTATTTATTGAAAATACCTATGCAAGGTTTAAATAACAAATTATCTTCAGAAGTGGATGGCAAGAACATGCAAGGAACAGGATGTAGGTGGATTATTTTTGACATAAAGAAGGGCTAAAAACGTAATTTAGTACTACTATTGTTTAGCAAGTAGCAGAAGTGATGGATGAGCCACTGCAAGTCATGATTCAGGTACAAGTTCCCTGAAATCCAAGGGTATAATGTGGAAGCACAGTGGCAAAATATCTGGAATAAGAAGAAATGACATTGAGAGGGAAAAACCACACCAAAAACTCTGATCTTAGTGTTTTAAATATCTTAATAAAAGAAATGGGCGCTTCTTTGTGGAATTGGAAGTTCACTGCAAGAAGAAACTGGTGATTGTTAGGCACCTATAAATGATGAGAATTTTCAAAAAAATTAACACGTTTATTAAGTTTGCAAATAACACTACCTGGTGTATATTATGTATTTAATAAATATGTTGACAAATGAATAAATTGATTAAATAAATATTTGCTAACTAAAAATATATGGTAACCTTAGCAAACAATTCACAGTACTCAGGACATAAAAAGGGACATAAGAATCAAACAAGAGACTCCACTAGCTAATACTTGAGTGATTTGAGCAACAAAATAAAGAATGGATAATTGAATTATAATCCAGGGAATAAAATAAATATCTGTGTTCAAAATTATATAACTAATTGAATAAATAAATGGCAAGACCATAAAAATCTCAACTGGAACACCATTCTCTGTAAAATCTGTGTAAAGACTTTACCTTCAAGTAGGTGAAATACTTAACGACTTCAAAAGAGCATATTATATTCCAGCTATTAAAAAATAAAACACTCATGATAACATGGATGAAACTTGAAGTGATTATTCTGAATAAAATAACTCAGGCGTCTTAAGACAATTGTTTGTTGGTTGCATTTATATTTGGAATTAAATAAACAAAACAAGTCAACTGACAAATGAAAAAAGTAACTCTTAGACTGAAAAATACGACGATCATCAGTGAAAAAGGAGAAGAGTTAGAGAAATAATAGAAGTCAGTTTGAAAATGTGATACCACAGGAACTTTGGTGCTGTGTATGGAGAGCTTTATACACATGAAATTATGTAACTGAGTTCTTGAAATTACACAACATTACAAATCAATGTTAAATCAATGAAATTTTGTGTAAAACAGAGACACCTAAACTTCCCAAGGAAGAACAAGGACCACAGTATAGAAATGTATATACAAGTTAACTTTAAAGTAGAAAACCCTTTCAAACATTACTCAAGGTTGACAGCAAGGATACTAAGTTGTACTAATAGCCTGTTAGTCTATGTGATGATGAAAAAGGAAGTTATCTTCTATAATCTTCTTCCCAAAATCAGATATTTCTGTTGAATCACAGGAAAAAGTATGATACAAAAAAAATTAAGTGCCCAGAAAGACAAGACAGTGGGTAAGATCCTTACCTTGCATGTAGCTGACCCAGGTTTGATCCCCAGTATCACATGGGGTCCCCCAAGCACTATCAAGAATGATTTGTGAGCTCAGAGCTAGGTGTAACTCCTGAGCACTGCCAGCTGTACCTAGAAAAACAACAAAACAACAACAAATCTAAAATCAGTTTTTAAAAAGTATTAGAACATTATTTCCCTGATTCTTGCCAGATAACACTTACAAAAACTAAATATTTTAGGCTAGTAAAAAGAATCCAAGTATTAAGGGGAAAAAAAGCTTTTTTTTAAAAAAACTGTCATCACAATAGTAAAATTCTGGCATTATAATCTCTAACATAACAAATTCACAAATTCTCTTTCTTACACTTAAGCTTCCTGCTGACTTTACCCATTTTCAAAAGTAGATTTTCTAGGTTTTTTTTCCCCACTTGAGCACTAAGTCACCAAATTAATTCAAATTTAAAAAGCTAGCAGCAAAACCATTAGTGGTGAAGGTGAGTGGCTGAAATGATGCATTTTCAACAACATCAGAACCCTCTGGCACACAGCTCCTTATATGAAACAAATAAAGTGTTATGAGACAGTAAATTAAATATGATGTAATGCCAAATGATCAATTCAACGTGCCTTGTCAACAGAAAAATAGCAACTCCCTGCAGAAAATCAACCACGTAATTACTGTGTATGACACGAGAGTGCTCTCCTTGGAACGGCTGCTAATACCTCTGGAGAAGGGGAGAGGGCAGGTGGTGATAAAGTCAAGGCCTCATTTGAAGGCATTGTTTCATTTTCCCTGTATTTTCCCCTCCTCTTTTGGTTGTTGTCACAGAATGATCTCTGTAGAGAGAGTTAAGCAGATTTGTGAGGCTGTTCAGCAAAGTCATTGTTGAATAGCTTCCAGTTGTCACCATGCCACACCAACCCTCCTATTGTGAGAGGCTACTTTCATTCTGTCTCTCTGCCCAGCTGCTTTCTCCTCATTGCACAAAAGAATGGTATTATTGCTAGCAGTGCCCTAGGTGTCCAGAAGTGTGCTGTCTATGAGTACATTAACTTGGAAAATCTTTTAAATAAAATTTTGACAGGGAGGTTGAGACAAAAGTGAGAAATCGAAGTCTTTTAATGATAGTAATTAGATTAAGATGATAGTCTATGAAGTGGCAGAGCAGAACTGAATGTGTGCAATCTGACATCAGGTTCTGCATTATTTTCCAATGTACCACCCAGCCTGTGTCTAGTAGCCTGTGCACAGAAGGTAGTCATCTGTATGCAGTTCTGATTCCCCCCACAAGACTGAAAACCCATTAAAGTAGTCGACTATATTGTTCTGTTTTACCATTCTTAGATCAGTCACTAAGAACCATGAAAATGTTTTACAATTATTTATTAAAATACAGAGAACACTTAATGCTGCAATGTTGCTATTTTAATGTGCACATTATATACATAATACTTCACTGACCTAAAAAGGTAATGAGGTTGCTAGTGCTTTTGTGCCTTTTCAGTCATATTCCTTATTGTTCCTGATTCAAAGGGCAAAATAACAAGGCGATTTTGCAAGCTGAATTGTGTAGAGAAGGAAATAGCCAGTGACAAGTACTCCTTTGTAGTTGCAGAAAATCAGGTTTTGAAATAGCATTTCCTTGAGAAATGGTTTTCAGGAAGAATGCCCTATCCTGGATTATTTGCATAGCCAGCAGGTAGTATGATTATCTGGAGTAGAAAATCACTTCATGAAGTGGCCAAGTGCTTCTCTGAGGAACAAATATGATTAGTTATGACACTGAGGACTGGAAAAAATGTTCTGTGTACCTGGGACAGGGTAACTTTTGCATGTACACATCTTTTCGAGCTTGCTAATCGCGTGCAGTTCACTGAATAACTCTTTGAAAGAGGGAGATTGCATCTATTTGGACACATAAAGTTGCTAGAGGACCAATGAGACATATGCTTCAGCATTTTAAAAAGGGAACAGCAACTTTGCTTCAAGATTTTTCCCTCAGTTTCTGTATTTTGTCATATGAACTGAGAGGAGAGATTCAGAATCTCCTAGGCAATCTTTAACATCCATAAATAAAAGGTTATCTTTACTAAATAATTCTGTCAGGAATACCTGCAAGGGGATACCAAGAAGATGACAGACCTGGGAAATCAATCAAATAGGAAGAATTTGTGGCAGAGTAATATGTTTTATTCCTGCCATCACAATCTATAATAGAACTGAGTGAGTGATAATGGAAATAAGAGGCTGAGGATTCAGAATAGAGGACAGGCCAGAGAGATAGTACTACAGTATGGTGCTTGCCTGCACACAGCTGACCCAGGTTTGATCCCCAGCACTCCATTAGTTTCCTATGGCATTTGTAACACACTATCAAAACAGAATCAATAGTACAGTGATCAACTTGCATCAGTGGATATATGGCCAACCAAATTGTGATTCTTGGCACCACATATGGTTCCCTGAGCCCTACCAGGAGTAGTGATCTCTGAGAATGTGATCAGGATTAAGTCTTGACATTGAGTGGTGTTGCCCCCCATCTATATCTATATCTATATCTATATCTATATCTATATCTATATCTATATCTATATCTAATCTATCTGGTTTGTGAACTCTATCTATCTATCTATCTATCTATCTATCTATCTATCTATCTATATCTGGTTTGTGAACTCCCACAGAACCCAGATAATGCAGAATTTTGGACTCTGAACTCAACAGGACCCGGAACAGAGATCCTTTGCCTGCTTCCCCCAGTCTCAGGGGACTCAGGGATCACACCCATAAGACACACCCTGCTGGCACCAGATAACCTCCTCATCGGCCACCCTCCATAACTCATGGATGCTCCTCCCAGACAGGAGTATGAAAGAAGGCTCAGAACCATGCCACCAGAGTCCACGCCAGGCTGCAGGTCAGGTGAGAGCCTTCACCACTCCAAGGGACCCAGCCCCAGCAGCCAACCTCCACTGCCCAACCACCACCACAATCCAAACACACTTTGTGGCTGCACGACACATTACAAGACACTTCCTACCCATTTATGCTTCTTGGAGATCCTGGCAAGCTACCGAGAATATCCCACCCATACAGGCAGAGCCTGGCAAGCTCCCTGTGGCATATTCGGTATGCCAAATACATTAATGACAATAGGTCTCATTCCCCTGATCCTGAAAAACTCTCCAATCGTTGGGAAAAGATGATTAAGAAGAGGCTGCTAAACTCTCAGGGTTGAGAGGAATAGAGACATTACTGGCACCTGCTCGAGAAATTCGACGACTAATGGGATGATAGTAATAGTGATAGTGATAGTGTGAACTTTCAGAGATACAACTCTGTCTTCAGGATAGAACACAGTTCAGACTCTATCCAGGTGCACTTTCATTTCTTAATTATTTTATTCTTTACCTTAAAGAAACTTTTTACTATAGCTATCCAGGCAAATGAAAGCTAAAATTCCTTTAATGCTTTGATTAAAATGACATGTAGTACTGATCATAAATAACTGCCCTAGGACTTCAAAGAAATAAGGCATATATAGGAAGAACCATCTGCTCATTTCCCATTTCAAATACATATGTTATTTCTCTACCAAACACTTCTGAATACCTTATTAACTTAGTAACTTAATAAAACAGTATGCACTTGTACATATGCTATTAACTAAATAACTTAAGATATGGTATACACGTCTAAATACTCTATTGGCTAAGTGATTTGCAATAAGTGAATAATGTTGTTTAGTATAGTTTCCAATTATTTTTACTAAGAGTCTATATTCTTGTCTATCAGGAATTGTTTGTTACCATATCTGGTCTCCATACTTTGTGATCACACTATGCACTTTTTTTTTTTATAACAAGGGGGCAGCTATTATTCAAGTTTTCAAAATTGGTACTGATGAGAACTTTGGGAAGACGTATACCCATGTATCTGGCCTGATCTCAACAATTGCAGCTTGAGAAAGAGCACACAGCAATATTTGACAGCATCATTAGCACAAAAATTGTTTTTAAAAAAGTTGCCCTATGATAGGCCTGTGGGAAGCTATTTAAATTATGCAGTGGGAACTAAGCATTGTGCTATGTGTTGAAACCACAGTTTCATGTATATCAGTTTTCTCTGAATCTGTCTTTTGCTTTCTCTCTTGACTTTCAGCTTCTCTATCTCCTACTTTTCCCCTGATATTGAGCTTTCATTGACTTTCTATGCTCTCTAATCGGTGAGTTCTCTCATTACCATATCTTATTCTGAATATTCATAATTTGATCTTCATCTTCACATCAGATTTTTGTAGCCCTCCTTAGAGTTTTTTGAATAATCTGCTGTTGTACTATATTCTCAATATTTCCAACCTCATGTCTTTAAAAAGAGTTTTAGAAGGATGTTGTAGCATGACAACCACTGTGATTGACTTTTTTGGCCAAAAGCCTTATCACCCTGGTAAGGACTTTTATATCATTACAACAGGATAAACCAAAGAGCATTTCAGTTAGACTAAACACTTAGGGTTCTGACATGAAAAAGGTCAAGATCTACCTCTGCACTTGTTCAAGTCACCCATCTTTCATACACTGCAGTTTCATGAATTTTGGGTGAGAATAATTTCATCTGAAAAACAAATGAGATAATGCAGGTGCAAAATCTTCCAAAGTTAATTTTTCTGTATATACATAAGTTATTTATTGCTATTATATGATAAATGAATAATAAAGTTTAAAATCATCTGAAAGAGAGGACTTCCTTTTTCAAGAAGAATGAAATTCTACATATTTTTAATCGATAAAATTTTCTCAAAACTATTGTATATTGGCTTTCTACATTACATGTAAGTTGAACACGGTATACTAACAGTTTAGCATTAACTGATCTGCCTTCTGAAAGGGTGAATAAACCATAAATTAATAGTGAAATAAGTATTCCTTAATACCCACTTGCAAATAACTGTCACTTTACTTGGACTAGTAAGCAAAGGGTCATTTGCAAAGCTGCCAAACCTTCTTACCCCATGCTGAAACTGGAGCTTTTTCCCTTTGATTTTATCCATCATAGAAAAGAACAACAGCTGGACACATCAATTTGCATAATAACCTCTCCTGCCTAGAGATTGTTAGAAGGTCAGATCTCCACTCTTGCTAACACATTATAGGCAAAATCTTTTCTCTTCTTTTATTCTTCTCACAGCAATAAAAGCTATCTTTTGACCAAAGCTCTATTTCTTTAGAACATTTGAGTACTGGCTATCTAAGACCCCCTTACAATTCTCTCACATTTTCTTAATTGGAGAACTCTTTTTAATGATCAAACAACCCCATCTCAATACTTACTTTATAAATAAATCACTTCACTAGTTTTCTAACTGATTGGGATATGTGTGTCCAGTGATTGCTGACACTTATGTAAATAATCAGATTCAATTGAGATTAAACCCTTGGCTAGAAGGAAAATATGGGACTTACATTTGTCCTGATTATACTTGAAATAATTTTTGAATAATCAATGATAAAAAATGTGCAACATTGTAGAATATATTTAAACAAATTTTTCATGTATTTTCAAATACGAGATTCTGCACGCAGCCGGCCCAGCCTACCGGGGTTTAATTCCTCCACCCCTCTCGGAGAGCCCAGCAAGCTACCGAGAGTATCTCGCCCGCACAGCAAAGCCTGGAAAGCTACCCATGATGTATTTGATATGCCAAACACAGTAACAATAAGTCTCACAATGGAGACTTGCTGTTACTTGTTGTTACTGGGCCGGCTTGAGCAAAATTGGTGAACAACAGGAGGACAGTGCTACAATACTACAGATTCTGTATTTGCCACATACTCAACAGATTGTACTGAAACATAAAAGCATCTTGAATGATGAACTACTGGGTCCCAGCATCTACACCAGTAGCAAACACAGAGTAAAAGCTTAAATATTTGTGTGCCAGCATTTGGTATACGTAGAACTTTAGGTATGCTTTAGTAACAATGCAGTAAGACACTTGGCACCAGGAAGTTTGTGTTCAACAATTTACACCATGAATATGATTGGGTGGCTTTTGACACTACATAAGGTAGATATATAAGCCTTGGATTCAATTTACTTTTCATCATTAACTAACAGGGTAATCAGGAGAAAATAGTGTCCCTCTTCCCGATCTGCAACATGAAGAAAGAGATGAAGAAAAAGATGAAGAAATCACATAGTTAGAACAAGGTCTGTTGTAAAATATCTCCGGGGGGCTGCCAGGGAGAGGCCCCAGCAGCGGTCCCCCTCGCTGTCCAGGTTCGGAAGGGATTCTGGCCACTCCCCCAGACAGGGCGGCCCGGGTCATGGGGCAGACAGTGGACAAAACGAGGGCCAAAACAGCAGATTGATCAGTTTCCGTTTATTCATTTTCCCCCACATGCCTGCCCCAGTCTCTCTGAGCCTCCCATTCTAGTCTCACTCTAGTCCCATCTCCTCCTGTCTCTCTCGCTCATCTCTCCATGCTCCATCTCACAGCCTGGGGTCTCTCTCTCCATGTACTTGCTCCTGTATTCTTCTTCTGCATTCTCTCTCTGTTCCCCTTGCTAGCCTCTCCATGGTCCATCTTGCCATCCTGCTCTCTCTCTCACTCTTCAACTCTCTTATCTCTCCCACTCCCCAGCACTCTGGGCTGACACAGCACTCAGTCTGGTAGCCAAATGAACATAAGAAAGCCCTTCCTAAGGACCCACCAGGTTCAAAGGAAACACAACCTGAAAGGTATTCCAAAGCCTTTCCTGACTGCCCAAAGGCAAAATATCTCCTAAGGTGTTTCTCTCCTTTCCTCAGTCCAATAACTGTATTGACATCTTAACACTAGTTATTTT
Source organism: Sorex fumeus (assembly GCF_029834395.1). Lineage (NCBI taxonomy): Eukaryota > Metazoa > Chordata > Mammalia > Eulipotyphla > Soricidae > Sorex > Sorex fumeus. The sequence goes on from NW_026606092.1 coordinate 26,042,772, forward strand.
TGTGTGGACACAGTAAGAGATACACTGAGGCATGTAGGGCAGCTCTCCTGGGAACATCTTACCACAGACTCAGACTACAGAGCTCAGGCCAAATTAATTTTTCCTATCCCTAGCAGGGGCCTACTCTTGTCATTACTTTTGGATGATGAAAGCATTTGTCCAGGATCAAGCTCTTAACTTATAGTTAAGAATTGTGGCACTTAGTTCAGGCCCATCTCGATCCCAGGGTAGCACATAGCTTACCGCTTGCCCTGGTTCCATCCAGTCCCTCATCGGGAACCTGCTTTTGGGGGTGCTTGAATGTAAGGACAGTTGAGACTTAGGTTGAGAAAACAGATGCCCAGGAGGAAAATAACATTGAGGGTCACATTACAAAAGCATAGCATATACTGTCTTCTTGTGTCCATACAAAAAGGACATTGCTCTGTATAAACTATGCAATGGACTTAAGGAGAAGAAAAAGACAATATTTACAAGCCACAAAGAAAGAAGTTACAAATAAACACAGATGAATGGGAGCACTGTTATGGGAGCAACCCAATAAACCTAAAATACCTGAGGCTATGCAGAAAGGACAAAACAGTATTATTCTACAGTCTGGCTCATGATTCCTCAATAAAATATTCATTGGTTTTCTGTACCACGCTGAGCCACTTTATTGCTCTTATTTCTTGTCTGTGCAATTGTTTCCTCATAAGAATTAGTCCAATATAATTAAGGAAATACAGTTACTCTCAGAGGGGAAAAATAAGACCTATCAGAAGGTATAATGTTTTCTCACTTCTCTGTGTGATCCTTTAAGTTCCTTGAATTGTAGTTAACTTACCTAGAACTGACCAAGAGACAGTGCATATATATATTTTTAAAGCCCTCAAAATATATTAACTTTAGGGATGGATATTTAGTAGGATTTTGATTCATTTCAAATTATGTCAACTTGACACTTGACATCCACTTACTCATCTATTTGCTTAAGCGGACGCCCATAGCATCTCCATCCGTCCCTGTAGCGTGCTTGTATAACCCAATGGCGTCTGCTCTTTCTAGGAACACAAAAAGTCTCAAACTGATCACTCAGGGTCTTGATGAAGAAGTCTGACCATCTTATAGGTGGGTGGCCACGTGATCTTTTGATGTCCCATGGAATCCAGTCAGTAACGGCTCTAGTCCACTGGTCATCTCCAAATCTCATTTGGTATGTGGGCAGGTAGACATAGCTATCAAAGAGATCCGAGTAGAAGTCATGGATAATCAAATAATAATATTTGATGGGGTTCACATATGGTTTGAACCATGGGAACACCTGCAAGGGTGATTAGAAGTCGCCCTAAAAGCCTCTATCCATCGGAGAACCTGGCAAGCTACCGAGAGTGTCCCACCCATGTGGCAGAGCCTAGCAAGCTATCCGTTGTGCATTCTATATGCAAAACCAGTAAATACAATGGGTCTCATTTCCCTGGCACTGAAGAGCCACCAATCTGACAGCATTAAGAAGAATGAGGAAGGAGAGGCTGATAAAATCTCAGGGTCAAACTAGGCTGCCAAAACGAAAAAGGACAAAAATGACTGTCTGTACTTTCAATGTGCGTAAGCTGGCATCAGATGCATCCATTGAGGATCTGATGGTGCAAGTGCACAATATTAAGTATGACATCATTGGTCTGACCAAGACCAGAAGGCATCAATAACATCATGCTGTTTTTGACACTGGAGAAGAACTGTTCCTTAGAACATGCGACAAAAGAGGTGTTGGTGTTGTTGGCGTCCTTGTCATAAACATTGATTCTTTTGAATGCCTAACAACCCGAATCGAATGATTTCACTTGAATAGATGTGGCTCACTGCTGGCAGTTTCTATATTCATTGTCTACATACTAACATCCATTATGATGAAGGAGAAATTGAGAAGTTCTACATGGAGCTGGAGAAGTTCTATAAAAAAGACCACACCTTCTACAAGATTTTAATCACAAGATAGGACTGAGATCAGCCAAAGAACTCCACATCGGGACCCATGGCCTAGAATGGAATGAACAGAATGAGAGACTATCTGAGTTCATCATGTCGACCAAGACCATCCATGGCAACTCACAATTCCAGAAGGCTGAATCTGAAGTTTGGACATGGGAGTCGCCCTGTGGACGGTTCCACAACGAAATTGACCATACCATATTCAATTGATAGTCTTGCCTGACTGATGTCTCTGTTGTCCCAAAATTCCAAACAGGATCAAACCACCATCTCCTTAGTGCAAAATTCTACTTCACAGTGTAGGGAGCAAAGGCTGGAAAGTTTAAGAGAACTCCCAGAACGACCACCAACCGGTAGCTCTTGGGCACTATTGCAGCAACATGGGAAAATGCCGTTGTTAACAACATTGGCGAAGAATATGATTGACTGGTTCAACACCTTTATGATTGTGTGAAGATTGCCGAAAGAGAGATAACCACAAAAAGATGCCTGTCTCTGAACACTCTTGAGCTCATTCTCCAACGTGGCTTGGCACAAGCCTTAGGCAACTGCACACAAATGTCCTAACAATGCAGAGAATCAATAAAGGAAGACCTCAAAGAGAGAAGAGCAGCAGTGCTGGAAGATGCAGCAGAAGCTGGGAAAAACATTTGCAACGCCTGCCTGTCCTTCGCCAACTATAAGACCAAGATGACTGCCCTCTGATGTCTTGATGGATCTATCACATCTTCCAGAAGTGCAATGGAGAAGATTATTCATGACTTCTACAAATCAGAAAAAGTATATGAATTTTCAACTTTCTATGAGTTGATTTCTATGAGTCAGTGATGAATAGGGCGTCTGCCTTGCACACAGCAAACATGGCCGACCCGAGTTCGATTCCTCCGCCCCTCTCGGAGAGCCCTGCAAGCTACCAAGAGTATTCTATATGCCAGACACAGTAACAACAAAGTCTCCAATGGAGACGTTACTGGGCCCGCTCGAGCAAATCGATGATCAACGGGAGGGCCTTTACTTTTACTTTTTTAGTGATGAAAAATTTTTTTAGAATTTATAAATGAGGAGATGAAATCTTTTATAGATCTTCTGTTCAGCACTGATAGATCAGTTATCTACAAATTATTAAAGGCAAACCCCTACTATGTAGGCTGTCATTTTGAGCTCTGATGAAGGTTCCAGTACATGATCAGACTTTTTATTAAAACAAAACAAAACTTAAGAAACAGGGAAGTATAACATTATGGTAACAAGTCTCAGACAGCATACAGAACAGAAAAACAAAAATAAAAAGGAAAGTAATGAGAAGACAATCACATTCTTCTTGAATTTTGCATAAAAGCAGCACAATAGAATTACAGCGAATTGATTGAGTTGACAACATTGCAGTTCAGGACTGCAGAAGAGACTGAAACTAATCGACAGGACATTGGAACATCACAAGCTGAATGGAGAAGTGTGTACATAATCATGAGCTAAGGATTCCTATAAATTCTTCGTCAAGAAAAAGCTGCAGTTGTAAAGGAAGCTTATGGGAGAGTAAAAACTCTGCTCTGATGAACAAAAAACAGAAGAGAGATGCTAGAAATTAAGTAGTGTTAGCTGATGGTAGAATTCAAATTCAGGTTTATCATAGCAAAGAAATTAGTTTGACATTCTAAGCACTGAGCTACAATTAAAACCAAAACACCAATCTGAACCAAACCAAACAAAAAACTCCAAAAAAAAAGAAAGCTTTGCCTTAGGAAAAACGTACCCTACGGGAAAATCTCATTCAGACTTTCTCTAAGAACAGACTCATGAAAATCCTCTGGGGAGAGGGAGTTTAGAGTTTAAGTATTATCAAAGTAGTGAACATTTGGAAATGCTGTAGAAATATTTTTACTGGAGTAAAAGATTTCTGAAAGAAAAAAATGCTGCTAATTTCCCTTAACTATAGAGATATTTCTTTTTAATTAAAAATAAATTTAAATATTAATAGAAAAATGTAAAACTTCTTTTAAAAAAAGGTAGAAGCAAAGACAAACTTTAGTTATGCAATTAAAAATTTGCACATGAATATCCTGCATCTTTATTCATAGAAGTCAAATTACTAAATAATGATAACTGATAATACAAAATAGACAATAATTAGATGTAATGCAAATGTCACCGTAAGTAAATAAACCAACAATTTTATATTACTACAAAGGGATGCAGCACTAAAACAAGGATAGAAGGTGGACATCTCTCAAAAACATAATGTGCAGAAAAAGCCAAATAGAAATAAAATTGGTGTAAATCTGGCTATGTGAATTCCACAACATTTAAAACTCCCTCTCGGAGAGCCCGGCAAGCTACCGAGAGTATTCGATATGCCAGACACAGTAACAACAAAGTCTCCAATGGAGACGTTACTGGGCCCGCTCGAGCAAATCGACGATCAACGGGAGGGCCTTTACCTTTACCTTTACCTAGTGTGGTAGAAATCAAGTCTGTAATTCTCTGGGATTAAATTTGGAAATAAATTTAATTCATAGTGGCATGATAATACCTTCTAGTTGATGCAAATATTGTTTTTTTTTATTGTAGCAGTTACACAGGTGGAAATGTGTTAAAATGAATTAAGCTGTTCATTTTAATTGTTTACATTTTATTATGTATATTTCATTTGGTAATAACTGAAATAATCCAGAATGTAATTTTGTGAAACAGTTAATACTTTCAATATTAATGGTGGTTTCTTGGAAACTGTAAATTTAGATAAAAGCAACATACAATATTACCAGGAGCTCTAATTACAGTCTTGCTCAAAGTTACTGGAATTTGGGGTTTGATGCATTGGCATCATAACTAAATATTAAAAAAAAAAAGATATTAGAAATCCTGCTATAGTTTAGCATTAATACCCAAGAATATATCCATCATATCATGGGATATATCTTGATTGTATTGTCATTTTCTCCTTTGAAATGTGTGCAATTATATAGCTCTACATGCTTCAATTCTTTTCATATCTTTTCTACTTTGCACAAACTGACGAACAGTCCCCAAACATTATGTAGTCTGCACTAGTATCCACAACATTTGATCATGGAAAACAGATTTATTTGTTCTGGAGCTGAATGACACATTTTATTTCTAAAGAGAGCTTAGGCTTGCTTTTTAAACTACATTTTTTATTTGTTCCTACCCATATTTGAAATGTGTGTTGAAGTTTCACAGCCTTCTGGTGCATGAATATCTCTGACTACTTCTTTGAGAATATTTGTGAAACTGTGTGGTCACTCAAATTTTAGTGTGTGTGTTGAAGCTCATGAAGTTGCACAAGCCCCAGGAGAATATAAAAAGGTATATAAATCTCCTAATGAGGTTTTCTGGAGAACAGCTGAACAGGCTTCTCTAGAAGGCCTGAAACAGCTTGAAAGAATTGAGAAAAGAAAACATCTTGACTGTTTTTGTTAGTAGCTGGAGATGCTATTGTGGATATTCATAGTAGCAGATACTGGGAAAATTAAATTTCCCAGTAGTATCAAAATAGTACAATCCATTTTCTAATCACCTTGCTTGCATATGGACCTGAGAGCAGAGGAGAGGTGGTTTCGAAAATTCATTTTTAATTACAGATGAAAAATGGAGTCAGAGTATAACACAGGAAGAAGAGTCAATTCACACACACAAACACACACGTGACTTAAAGCACATTCTATCTTAAAGCTCCATTTATCTAGGTAGGCAATTAATTTGCGATTTTCTTTCCAAAGTTTTCAGAGAAATGCGGAGTACATTTCCCAAATATGAATTGGCCTCATCTGTAGACATAATAAGTAAGTCTTGAGTAAGCATAGTCAAAACACTCTTGGATATTCCGAAAGTAGCTTATTTAAAAAAAAAAGGTACAAGCTATAATGCATTTGGTGGGGCACTTCCATTGCAGCAGCTAACTCTGCTATTATCCCCCAGAACCACTTAAGAGTTCCGCCAGGAGTAAACCCTGAACCGGAAGTAATTCCTGAATGCTGCCAGGTTTGGCCCCCCAACCAAATAAATAAACTAATAAACATTAAATTAAATTAATAAAATGAAATGAAACAACCACTAGTCCATGTACCACTGTAGCACTATGTTCCAGTTGTTCATAGATTTGCTCAAGTAGGCACCAGTAGCATCTCCATTGCGAGACTTGTTGTTACTGTTTTTGGCATATCAAATATGCCACAGGGAGCTTACCAGGCTCTGCAGGGCAGTGCAGGTGGGATACTCTAGGTATCGTGCCAGGCTCTCCAAGAGGGGCAGAGAAATCTAGCCCAGGTCAGCTGCGTTCAAGGCAAAAAATTCCTGTCTTTTCAAGTTTGTCTTGAATATTTGAATTTAAGCATATTAATTTTTTTTCCTTGTATGAGAAAGGAACTTTAAACTCAAGGGACCCTTCTCTCCCTGCAACAAATTCATATGGATATTTGGATGCCCTACATTGGCACACAAAGTCTTTCCTGCAACTTCTGTGAGAGAAACTTTCATTTGTTTATTTTTATTTAGAATTGGCTACTTATTATAACTGGCACTCCTAGCTATTATCAGAAGAGGTTTTTTTTTTGTTTTTGATTATTGTTTATAAAAAGAGTTTCTACTTATAAATTATTTGTTGGTCATAGAGCCAAGTTGTATTTGACATCTGCAAATATTAAAATAAAGATGACAAATACTCAGGTGGCAAATAATTCATGTGACTTGGAGTAGAGAAATAGAACAAGCTGGGGAATTTGATAAATAATTTATTTATATCAAATTCAAGGGTGACTCATCAAATTATTTTTCACTGTCCCTTTAATGGAAAGTTTTAAGAAGCACCCAGTTCTTCATGTAAGACATTTGATAACAATTTCAATATGGGACAGAAAATTACATTTAAGAGGCCAATAAGTAAATTTTAGAAGAGCCAGGAAAATTAGATGTTCAAGCCTAACTTGGGCAACTACCTTTGGCCAAGTGTGCAAACCTTTAGGATGGCAAATATATAATGTAGAATATTTTTATAATTTGAATATCTACATATTTTGGACTTAAAGTAAAGCTTCATTCCTTATTATTTATTAATTTTATCTCCACAAATATTTATGAAAAACGTATAACCTCAAAAATTAATATTTTCTATATTATTGAAAAATAAAAAATGCAACGCATGCTCCTTAAAAGATTTTTCTAAGAAATGGCAATGACAAATAATTAATTCTACAATTGACATACAGAAAAGCTATATAATTATAAAAATATTATGCTACTGAAACTTCCAGGGATGGACACTAGTCTATATTGGACACTGATGAATGCTTATCTTGAAGACTAAAGATTGCATAGCACATATAGAAAACTGTAGAGGCATGTGAGATAGGAAGATCTGAAAATTATATTGAAGGGGCATGCATATGACAAAGAATAAAGGTTTAGAAAATGATTAGGAGAGTTATCCCAAAGAAAACAGGAAGTCAATGAAGGATTTAACTAGGATTGCAATTTAATCAAATTCATATTTAGAGCTCTCATTCTCAACAGCAATGTGGAGAATGGATTGGAGTAAGATAAAACTAAACCTGAAAGAAAGTGGAAGAGGAAAGTGGGCTCTCTTTGATGGGTGGGCTGTTGGAAGATAGATGTATGAAAATAGTATTGTAATTCCTATACCTCAATAAAAATGTTTTTTTTAAAAAAAATGTTTTTTCCTGAGAACAGGAACCTCCCCCTAAAAAATCCTGAAAGTAGTGTGACTATCAACTCAACCTTCAAGACATTATTACTTTAAAATGCTTCCAGTTTTTTCCCTTTTTTAAAAATATATTTATTTATTAATTTTTGGAAAGAACTCAAAACCTCTAACGTAAGCCATTTTACTGTAAAACAGATTGCGTGTAAACTAGGTGGTAAAACTACTAATTAACATCAGCCAAATGTCTTACAATCAATATAGAATGTTGCTTGAAAACAGACCGAAATGGACAGCCTTCTGGATTCTTTAACAAGCAAATTTATTTATGGAATATAAGGACAAATAGGAAACAGTCTATTGGAAAAAAGTGTATATGTGTATATGTATATATATATATGCATTTTGAATTTTACTAAAATTGCAGTAAAGACATAAATGCTTTCAACATTACAAATTCTAGAAGCAGAAAATAATGACAAGGAAAGGAATAAAAATGAACCTGCCACCAAACTTTTAATCTGCCACAAATAGCACCCTTTAGTTCTATACACTGTCAATTAATCAACCATGTATAAATACATGAATGCATATTCAAACTTGATGAGACTTAGATCACTTACTTACTGTAAGTCATTTATTTTTCAAGTCATTAGAGAAACTCCTTTAATGAAAAGGATTAGAAAAAGAATACAAAAGACAAGAGATATGAGCACAGAGTCTGGGAAAAGAGAACAGTTTAGAAAAAGTGTCAGTCACTGTTCTGAGACAGATGATTCTGAGGTCAAAAACGAAGTAGAAGTTTCATCTGATATTATGAACAACAACAACAACAAAAGCTATCCAAAATGAGAAATTAATTAAAATGTCTAAAACTATTTGTTTTACAGCCAGAGAGTTAGTACAGCAGGTAAGGCAATGCATTCCATGTGACCAACAAGGATTCGCTTGCCATATGAACCCTACTAGGAGTTATCCCTGAGCATTGCTAATTGTTGGCCAAAACCAAAAAATAAATAAGTAAAATAAAAAATTAAATATTCCTATATTGTAAACTAACTTGAAGATTACCTCTGAATAATTGTTTATAAAACTAATTCATAGTTTGCCTCTGAATAATTGTATATAAAACTTAGATGGGAATTTTGACTTCAACTTAGAAATATTTTCATGTACCTTAGAGTTATGACTTACTGTCACTGTCACTGTCCTCCCATTGTTCATCGATTTGCTTGAGCGGGCCCAGTAACATCTCCATCGTGAGACTTGTTGTTACTGTGTTTGGCATATCGAATACGTCACAGGGAGCTCATCAGGCTCTGCCATGCAGGCGAGATACTCTCGGTAACTTGCCGGGCTCTCTGAGAGAGGCGGAGGAATCGAACTTGGGTCGGCCATGTTGGCTGCATGCAAGGAGAACGTCCTATTCACTGAGCCATTGCTCCAGCCCAAAGTTATGACAATAATTTTTAAAATAATCATTCAAAAAGTAAATACTAGTGGGACACAAGGTATAGCACAAGGTTCAAGGGTGAATGCTCTGCATGTGCAAGGCCCTGGCGCACTCTGTAACTGCATAGTGCTGCCCCCAGCATAGGTTGTTGTTTCCAGAAATCACTGAACACCATTGGGATGGTAGTGTTGGTCCTGGATACTGAACAGCTTGAGACATACTTCATTCTCAGGAATTAGCATTGAGCTGCTTATCTAGGTGTTGCTAGAAAAAGCTTCAGTCTCTCTAACTGCTGCATGGGATGCCCGCCAATCTTCTAAATTAAACAATGATCACTAAATATTGGGTGAAGTGGAAGCATAAGTGAAGGCAAATATTTTTTTTTGCTTCAGGAGGGTGATTAATTGATTTAAAATAGATGAGCTGTGACAGTGTCTTGAAATAATATGATTGTGAAATAAGGAGAAACCTGTTTGAAGAACTGAAAATGAATAAGCAAAAAAGAAAAAAAAATAAAAGAAAGAAAAGATTTTCCTACAAAAAATAAGCCTAGGAAGAAAAGGGATGGTGATGTGCTAGATTTATAAATAGGATCACAGTTCTATTTATTTTTATATCTCTGATTCTCTTACATTTACAAAAAACAAAACATACAAACTATGCATAACATGTACTTGTATGAAAGTTACGATGGTGAGTCAAAGGGTAATAAACTGGAAAGGCTCAGGACAGATAGAGACAGAGTCTGATGTAAGAATAAAGGGAGATTCATCTGTCACACAAAAGATAAGCTCCATACAAAGGTGAAGCTCTTTGATCTTAGTGTGAAATGATATGTTAACCTAAAATAATGAAAATAAATGAGTGAGTTCAAACAGGAGAACAGCATGATCTTTTATATGAGGACAAGACACTTTGTGTGCTGTGTGTGTTAACTCATAATTTCATCCACCATGTACAGGAAGTCTGAAATTATAATATATTCCCCAGATAAATAGGCCCTGATCTTCACATTGACTTTATCTTGTATTTTTATCAAAGGAGTCCCAAAGCTTCAAAACTCTCCTGGAAGGAGGGTTTGGTTCAAATGTCTGGATCAAGAAGGATGTCTGGGAATATTGGGTGCCTGTAAATATTTGTATTTGAATACCCACTGTTGTCATGGTTACCTTGGAGAGAGATGTTAGAAGATGTTTTATATTGTATTTTGACAGCTATGCCTAACCAATGCACCAACAATACCTCAATAGATTTTTTGATGTCACTTTTATACACAGTTAATAGTGGGATCCATTGTGTAAACGTGTCCTCAAAGGTTCTCATAGGAAAAAGGTGCATTGCTGTCCATCTCTTGCCTCTAACATTAGTAACTTGACATCAATATCAGCAATTATCTCGTTCTTTTAGGTACCTCAATTTTTCATAAAAATAAATATAGTATCAATTAAAAACACATTAAGTCTATAAGTTTAGAGATTACTAGGAAGCTATTAATTTTATTAGAGAACATGAAATCAGGGCTATGAAAGAGTTTTAAATCATTTAGTTCTGAAACAGTGTTCAGTTTGGTTCTGTAATGAAGAAACACAAGGTCTTCAGTAATTTTGAATCGATGTATATGTATCTTAGCCAGATTTTAATCACTATTTTTGTTTCATAGATACTCAAGCAGATTTCCTAAATAAATAATATGGGGGGATGGTCATATATTATAAGAACAGAAGTAACCAAAGACATTTCAGAAATGTGTTCAAATCTGGCACAGAGCAGCTTCCATAGTCCATGACTTATGAAACAATGTCACAGTATTGACATTGCTAATGACCTATTTGAATTCTTCCTTTTTGTTTACTGAAAATGTGAAAATTCATTAAGCTTAGGAGGCCCATGTCCCAGTTTAAAGGCCATTGATTAGAAAGAAGATTTTATTCCAATCCATAGGATGCCTCAGACTGTAAATAGATAAAGATAAACCATTAAATTTGCCAGCACTTTTTCTTTTTCTGTTCTGAATACCCTCAGACATAAGTCCTGAACAGAGCCAGAAGCAAATCCAGAGCAGCTTTGGGAAACAAAGAAGGAAAGGAGGGAAGGAGGGAAGGAAGGAAGGAGGGAAGGAGAGAGGGAAGGAGAGAGGGAAGGAGGGAGGGAAGGAGGGAGGGAGGGAGGAAAGGAAGGAAGGGAAGGAAGGAAGAAGAAAGGAAAGGAAGAAGGAAAGAAGGAAGGAAGGAAGGAAGGAAGGAAGGAAGGAAGGAAGGAAGGAAGGGAGGGAGGGAGGGAGGGAGGGGGGAGGGAGGAAGGAAAGGAAGGAAGGGAAGGAAGGAAGAAGAAAGGAAAGGAAGAAGGAAAGAAGGAAGCAAGGAAGGAAGGAAGGAAGGGAGGGAGGGAGGGAGGGAAGGAAGGAAGGGAGGAAAGGAAGGAAGGGAGAAAAGGAAGGAAGGGAGAAAAGGAAGGAAGGAAAGAAGGAAAATGAGGTAGGGAAAGAAAAGAAAATAATAGAAAAATAGAAGAAAAGAAAGGGAAGGGAAGGGGACGGAGAGGAAAGGGAAAGAAAAGGGATGAGAAGAAAAGGGAAGGTTTAAACAAATGCAGATGAAGGGAAGCATAGAGATGAATACTAAAAATTTCTCATTAAAACTATATTTTATTGTAGGAAAGAATCAGCCCTTAAGCTGGGCTGAACGTTTATTAATATTTTTCTAAAATATAGAACTAGAATATAGGACATCAGGGATGTTTCATTAACCAGCAATTATCTCAAAATTCCACAAAATAGAAATCAGTGGACCTTTATATTTTTTCTTTTATTTTTATTTTACTTTTATCAGAGCATGATGATTTACAAAGTCATTCGTGATTTAGATTCAGGCATGCAATGTTTCAAAACCAATTCCTTCCCCAGTGTCCAATTCCCTCCATCAATGTCCCCAGTTTGCTTCCTACTCCCAGCCTATCTCTATGGAAGGAAACTTTTTTTCTTTGTTTAGACACTGTGATTTGTAAGACTTATTTGTGCGTTAATCCTTCTCATGTATTTATGGCATGTGAGACAGCCTCTGTTGTACAAGGTTGTTATAAAAAAACAGAAAGATAATACACGGGAAACTATCTGGAATAGTAGAATACATGTTAGAGGTGATTTTGTCGAAGCTGACAACTGAACGGAGACAGGACAAACTCGAGCGAACTCTCTAGCCATGTCACGTTATTAGCTGGATGAGGCACAGAGAACAATGTGTCTAATGCAAGTCTAGCACCAGTCAGAGGGAGACTGCATAACTCCATGCTTTCCAAAGAATATTAATAGTGTGCATTTTTTCAAGATGGAAAAATCTAATACATATATATATATACATACATATATTGAGACAAGCTAAGATTTATTTATTTGTTTTGATTCATTGTCTCTACTATGTGTCACATAGAGTTTGGACAGATCAAGCAATACATCATCAGGACATCCAAGAAAAATTCTGGCAAGTTCCTTTTTGTTTATTTCAATGCTTTCACATAGCATGAGTTACAAGTTAGAATTTACTATTCTGAGCATCATCTTCAATCTTCATTCAAATGAAAGTTAGGTAATCGGCTACATAGAGAAATAAAGCTGACATATCCAGAGGAAGCAACGCATGCAAGTTTATCACCCTGCATTCCATGGCTGACAGGCCTCTGATGATTGTTGACAGTAAAGAAAAGTGGCTACCTTGTGTCAGGAGAGATGACTTAATTTCCAAATATTTTCAAAATAAAATATAATTTAGACATTATTGGTATTAATGTTGAGCTTGAATTTCTGTGGAGTGAAATGTGTCAGCCTCATTTGGAAGCAAGTGCATTGCTACGACCACGACATAGTTCAAATAGTGAAATAGAGATACCGTCGGTTCTATTCTTGATGCACTCTACCATAGATGAGTGTGGCTATGGTGGATCTCGGGCTGTCAGTTCAAGTACCACATGATGATTCTCAGGCCATCAGGCCAAGAATATTCACCACCAGGTTAGGTCCCTATTTATAAAGAATCAAATACCTAAAAACCAGACTAACAAGGGATGAGGAGATAGTATAGCCATTAGAATGACTTATTTTACCTCGGCTTGATGCCCAGCACTGCATGGTTACCTGAGCATCGAACATAACCAGATGAAGCCCTGAGGATCAGAGCACCATTCAGAACCACAGGGTTTTTCTAGCAATGTGTGATACTTGGGCTCTTGCATTAAACTGCCCACCTGAATCACTGGGTCTCCTGGGCCTCCTGAATACTGCTTGGGATTACACCCAACAACAATAATGAAGGAAACATGTAAAACAGCACTGTTCTTATTATCCATTACAGTGATCATCAGGTAGTGACAATTTATCACTAAGTATAGCATACACTAAGATTAATAAAAGTTCAACTTCTGAATTTATATATTAGCAAAGATGGGATGTATCAGAAAGTGGTGTGGGGGTAGACTGATCTACAAGTTAGCAAGTCATTTGGCTATTTGATAAAAAGATTTTCATGTGTCCATTTTTATGGGCATATATTATATGCAATAGATATTAAATAAAAACCAAAGTAATAAATACAAGAAAATAATGCATATGCAGAGAACAATCTTTATTTTATAATTTTTATTTAAAGAACTGTCATTATAAAGTTATTGATAGTTGAATTATAGGCATATGCTATTTCAACCCCAATTCCACCACCAGTGTCAACCTCCCTCCCATGCTATGTCCCCTTATACCTCTTGCCAAAACTGTACACTTGATTACCTTAACAGGCACATCACAAAGTTCAGTGGTTGTTGCATAGATTTTATTTTTCTCAGCATTGTTGCTTCTGTGCTTTGTATATAGAGCTAGAGCTATAGCATTCTCCCACATCGCTATGTTTCCCCATTAGTTAACCTCTGTCTTCCTTTTTCCCTTGATTACAAATAAAACAGACCATGGACTACCAATACTCTATATTTGGGGTAGAACGGCCACTTTATATAGACTATCCTAGGTACTTATCAAGGGGATGATCAAGTTAGGCAAATCTCTAAATGAAGTGAAGAAAACAGCCACATAGAATATGTGGAACAGTAGTCTTCCTGACAGAAGTATTACCAGTGCTGAGACTGTAAGACAAGATTCTGTGCAATGCACACTAGAAACTTCAAGGCTTAGTGCTGAATCAGTGGGAGTGAGAAAAAGCAGAATAAAGAAGATGAAGGTTGTAGGTGAAAATCATGGAAGGTCTTTCAGGACGTTGGAAAGTTTTGGAGGTATAGATATGAAACAGTGGAAGACTGAGCCTAGGACCACTTTGTGTGTTATCAAGAATCAGTCCGGTAGCTGGGTTAGATGAAATGTAGCAGAGAAAGAAGCAGAGGAGACTGAAGAGGTACCGACACCAGAACAGGATTGGGAATAGTGATCCTTCTGAGATTTACTTGTTAGCCCAGAAAAATGATACTTGGGACAGGATTGCAATGGAATAGAAAATTCAAGAGCATTTGAATGGAAATATATTTTCGAACAGAAGATTTTGGAAACATTTTATTTTTGTTTCCCTTTCATAATGTTTTCTCGGCTCAAGATCAATTCTTTACAGCTTGAAAAATCATTACTAATTTGGATGAAAGATGCAGAATCATCCATAAACTTTCAATAGATGACCTTGTATTTGTGCGGCACTGCCCTTGCTGCCCTGCAGCTAACAGCAGGATGTATAATGCATAACGCATGCCATGCCTTACATAAATACACATAAAACTTCAGCAGTAAAGAGGATAGAGCTATTAAAGAAAACAATGTCTGTATAAAACAGTTTTCAAGAGAATAAAAAATTTTAAGCCAAGAGCTTTTCTAAAAGAACAGATTGGATTTCTGATTAGGGATTGGATGACGTGATCACTGAAATACTAATTTCAGTTCCAATAAACTAATTTGTGTGAATCTACCCAACTCATATTTGATCTGGCTAGAAAAAGATCATGATCACACCTTTTAAATGGTATTTTTTCTTCCATTTTACATGTAGATTTCTATTAAACTGGATGTATTTATAAAACATTTATTGCTATAGTTGATATTTTTTGCCAACTTATTATTTATATATTTCATTAGCTTTTCTTAAATAATTTTGCTTTAAAGATCACAGGGATCTAACTTAAATAATAAAACATGAACAATGAAGAAACTTCTTATGTTATAATTTACTGGTATTTGTTAAATATTGGGATAATTATTCCTCTAACCTCACTTTTTATCCTGTAACAATCATTATTAAAATTTTAGGGAGCTATAAAATTTTGATTAAGTAATTTGCTTCATTTGAGCTCAAAATTCTCTACACTGCATACTTCATTTTTAGAATTCTGTGTGCTTAGTAACTTTTAAAAATGTATTTATTTATTTATTCATTTATTTCTCAGTGCTTGTGCCTCACACATGTGAGGCATGTGCTCCATCACTGAATTAAACTTTTCACATTCCAGACCAGAAATCTTTCTATTTTAAAAAAACATTAAAAACTAGTGCATATGTAGTATATTTCAATAACGTGTGTTTGTGTGTGTGTGAAATGTCCTCCAATTAGTTGAAGCCAAATCCAAGAGCTTTAACCACTAGTCATATATTCACTGCATCACTGTCATTCATCGTATCAAATGTAACTGCATATTCCATTAAGAAAATGTAAATTCCTACACATATCTGAATCTGAGCCTGATGCTTGTATAATCTCTTCAGGATATAGGTTGTTGTTTTTCTTTTTGTTTGTGTTTTTATACTTGTCCTTTTGATTTTTAAATGCCTTATAGATATTGTTGTTGCTGTTGAAAGTTGTATTAATATTACATTAAAGCAACTAAAAAAATAAAATAAGATGTAAATAATTTTTTAATTATCATATGGATAGTAATTAGATTATATTTATTGTTTTTCAGCTGTGGTATCATAGGTCAGGTTTTCTTTTAATGTTTTTAATTCTTTCCCCTACAATTCTTTTTAGTTTTCTATGACAACTGTTCAGACCTAGATATTTTAACTTATTTTGAGAAAAGTAATGGTCTCTTATAAATTTTGTGATTTCAGAAAACGAACTGATTTTTATTTGTTCACGACCTGAAAATTACTGAGTCATAACAATGACTTAATGCATCACTAAGAAGTGGTCTTACTTGATAGGACATGCTCTGAAGTAAAATAGCCTTACCTCTGGCATTTACTAGGTACTTCTTTTTTGTTTAACTAAATGTTTGTTTGTTTTTATTTTGAGAGTTTCAATATGGTTCTCAATAATGCAAATATACATTTCTTGTTAGAGTGCATATAGTCAAATAAATGTTGTCATTTTCTTAATTTTTTTGTGAATAATGAATTGGAGGTTTTTCAGAGTAAGCAAGCAGATGAAAAGGCATATGCAAGTTCTTTCTTTGCTTCTCTTTGTTTAAAATCTTTTTGACTTCTCAGGAATTGCTTCTATAGTTATATCACACTACAATATAAAACTATATCACATAATGTTTTGTATTTGAAGTTTTACAAAGACACTCTTCCTGAAATTAATTTTCTTATGGTTTTAATAATTGTTTTTTAAAGTTCAAAGTAAAATTACTTTGTACTGTTCTCATTCTCCTTTTCTCATGAAGTTGTTGGAATTATTCCTTAATTAGTGTAATAACGAAGTGAACTTTATCATTAAATGAAATTTAGTTTAGAGTTGTTCTGGGGAATGTTTGCAAAAAGTTCCTCAAGTGTTAATGACTGTGCTGTGACATATTTCTGTAGTTGTTAAAGGGAACTTAAATTTTTAAGAAGAGTGTAACTATAGGAGAACTCCATATTATTAGGTGGTGAGTGATAATTATAATCATTATCACAACATGTAATGGTTTTTAAGTAATGTGAAAATTGTCTCTGAAAGCCATAAACTGTGTGAATCCCAGTATACATTAGGTATAAAATGAATATATGCAGTTGAAATGATCTATTAGCTAAAGGGTTTTAAGACAAAATATGAAATTAAATCAATATAACATTAAAGAAGAAAGAAAATAACTTCTATAAAAATGAAAATATATTTATCTAGAAATTTTCTGCGATTGCACAGACATTATAACAAAGTTAATGGACAAGCGGGAATACTGTGGCCTTGCAACAAACAAAATGTTGGTTTGCAATTGCTATGTGTTTAGGGAATTTGCTATGTGTGTAGCTATTATTGTAAATACTGAAAAATACTTAAATAAATTACTATGAAACCCATTAGAGTAAGTACTGTCCAGCTCGTTTATTTCTCTAGTCCTTTGGTTCTTAACTTATTTATTCTTTTGTTACTGTGATTTTATTTTGCTCTTTCTTATTCAACTAGTTTCCTTGAAAATATTTTTTCAAAGAATAGAAATATGGTCTTCTTTTTATATTCTTTGGTAAGGGATAGTGTGATGGGTAATAGGTTGAGGCCACACCTACAGGTGCTCTGGGTCACTCTTGGTAGTTCTCAGGGCCCTCTAGACAGTGCTAAGGATAAAACCTGGGTCAGGCACATGCTTTGCTGATGACATCATTCTAATAACACCAAACATTAGCCAAGCAGCACAAATGCTGACCAATTTTGACTGTGAGTTTGGAAAGGGTGACTACAGCTGAATCTCATGAAGACAATGTTTATGAGATACAGACTCATTCCTGACTTCACTCTCAGTGGAATGAACATCTCCAAATGCAGCAGTTAACATGTACCTAGGTCAAGAACTCAACATGACAAATGTCCTGGCACCTGAGTTGCACAGGAGGAAGAGAGTAGCTTGGAACACCTTCAAGAGTATCGAAGAAATAGCTAAGAAGATGAAGAACCTCTGGCTCTGGGCACACCTCTTCGATTCCACTGTTCTTCCTGCATTAACATATGCCTCAGACACCTGGGCCCTATGAAAACAGGATGAAAATGCTACTCAGGTCTCCCAAAGAGGACAAGTAATGCTATTTGGAGATGATCGCTGGACTAGAGCTATTACCAACTGGATTCCACGGGACGTCAAAAGATCGCATTGCTGCTCACCTACAAGATGGTCAGACGTCTTCCTCAAGACCCAGAATGATTGGTTTGAGGCTCTCCATCTTCCTGGAGTGAGCAGAAGCCACTTCGCTACACCAGTTTGCGACAGGCAGAATGGAGATGTTATTGGTGCCCATTCGATCAAATTAATGAGTAATGGGATGTCAAGTGATCAAGAGATATTTGGAGAATTTATATAGATATGAAAGTGAAACCAAATGAACATAGATATATATCTTATGCCAAGAGACATAGGACATTTCAAGAAAGTGGATATATCTGTGACAAGGCCCTGAAGAGGCATATTCAACAGTAAACATTCAGTCAAGTCCTTCTAGGTCATTGAAAGGGAAGCAGAGATTGCTTCTTTGATTAGAAAAAAATAGTTATAAAGATTGAGGCAAGGACAAGGGCTTCTTCTCAGCCCCTAGATATCCACTGCTTTTAAAACAATCAGCATTCCCGAGTCCTGGCAACAGAGAGTCTAAGGGTCCCACAGCTACACAACTAATGTTCAGTTCATCCTAAGGTGATACTCAACTGAAAAGGCCTTCTCAGGGGAGATTATAAAAAACCCGCAATCACTTTTGAGGTGACTGGTTCTACAACTATAAATAAGCAGAGATAGCTGGGCAGAATTTAACCTGGACCCATTTTTTTCTCTTTCTTTCTTTCTTTCTTTCTTTCTTTCTTTCTTTCTTTCTTTCTTTCTTTCTTTCTTTCTTTCCTTCCTTCCTTCCTTCCTTCCTTCTTTCTTTCTTTCTTTCTTTCTTTCTTTCTTTCTTTCTTTCTTTCTTTCCATAAAGAAGAGAGACTTGCTAACTAGAAAAAATGTGTATGTGAAGTGTGTGTGTGTGTGTGTGTGTGTGTGTGTGTTGGGGGGGTCTTGGGGAGTAGCCTTATAGAATAAAACCAATAAATCAGTATCATGCTGCTGCTGGGGAGATAACACAAAAGGCCGAAATAGTGCATGCTTGCATGCAGGAGGCCAGGGTTTAAGTTCCAGCACTCCATGGTACCCTGAACACTGCTGAGAATGAAACTGTGAAAACCTGTGAGAACTGAGGTGGGAATAAACTCTAGACACCACATGATGTGTCCCACAAAAAAAAAACATGAAAAAGGACATTAATGACAAGTAGCGTTAATTATATATATTATGTGTTTGATAGTATAAGATCTAGCCAATTTGGGGGGTTTCTAAAGCCCACTTATGGCTTTATAGATTAGAAAAGAGACTACTGTTAAATAATTTTCAGAGAAATCATAGCCCATATCATGGGGAAAATAATCCCCAAATAATATTTATTTTATACTGTCAAGTACAGAATTTTTATTTGTATTTTTAAGGAATAACAGTTGCAGATTCAATATACTTGTTTAACTGCCTACTGTGCAAAAGCACTCTGCCAGGTGCTAACCATAATCTTAATGTCTTTTGTGTTTTATTCAATTGTTTTCATAAGTCATAGAAAAAAACATAACTGCAAATTTAAAGAAACTTTTGTTTTCTTTATGCTATTAAAATAAATTATATTAGCAATTGTCAAACTAGCTTTTACATTTCTAGTAAAGAGATAGATATTCTGTTGTATAGTAGATGACTATATGTATGTGTGTGTGTGTTTCTGTGTGCATGTGCATGCATGTGTGTATGTGTATAAGTGTATATATACAATTATGTGTATGTGTTTATATGTACATATATGTATACAATTGAAATAAAATAAAAAGGAAATTTGCATAAATCAATAGGGTTTTTGTCTACAACTTCTTAAGCATAAAAACAATAAAACTCAGATCATGAAATTAGGAAATAATAGATTTTGAAATATCCTCTAACAGAGTCTATTTTTTTATTTAGAAATAAATTATTTATTTTTAATGAAAAACTTTAATAAATATACATTTTACAGTAAGTTTAAAAACATGCATCACAACCAATCTTGATCACTTAACGTCCCGTTACTCATCGATTTGCTCGAGCAGGTGCAAGTAATGTCTCCATTTGTCCCTATCATGTGCTAGTGTAGCCCAATTGCATCTGCTCATTGTAGGAACACAAACAGCCTCAAACCGATTGTTCAGGGCATTGACGAATAAGTCTGACCATCTCATAGGTGGGTGGCCACACAACCTTTTGACTTCCCGTGGAATCCAGTTGGTAACAGCTCCAGTCCAGCAGTCATCTCCAAATCTCATTACGTGTCCAGACCATTTGATTTTCGCTGCCTTGGCAGATGAAACAGCATCCCTGATTCTTAATTGTCAATGGAGGTCGGAACTCCGTATTCTTTCTCTCATCTGAGTGAAGCATGAAACTCCAAGCATAGCTCCTTCGATTCCTCTTTGGGAGACCCAAATAGTTTTCTCATTCTGTTTTCGTAGGGCCCAGGTCTCTGAGGCATATGTTAATGCAGGAAGAACAGTGGAATAGAAGAGATATGCCCGGAGCCAGAGGTTCTTCATCCTCTTAGCTATTTCTGCGATGCTCTTGAAGGCATTCCAAGCCACTCTTTTCCTCCTGTACAACTCGGGTGCCAGGTCATTCGTCATGTT
Organism: Sorex fumeus; assembly: GCF_029834395.1. Taxonomy (NCBI): domain Eukaryota; kingdom Metazoa; phylum Chordata; class Mammalia; order Eulipotyphla; family Soricidae; genus Sorex; species Sorex fumeus. The sequence continues at coordinate 26,063,479 of NW_026606092.1, forward strand.
GACTTCTCGACCTAGTTACACGTAACTACCGTGTTCTGAGATGTTCGTTCCATTGAGAGTGAATGGAACATTAGGAATGAGACCGTTTCTCATAAACACCGTATTCATGAGATTCCGCTTGTAGTCCAACATTTCCACACTCACTGTCGAAATTGGCCAGCATTTGTGCTGCTTGGCTGATGTTTGGTGTTATTAGAATGATGTCATCAGCGAAGCGGAGGTGGTGTAGTTGCCAACCATCTGTCTTCACTCCCATTTCTTCCCATTCCAGTCATCACATGATGTTCTCGAGGGTGGCACTGAAGAGTTTTGGTGAAATGGTATCACCCTGCCAAACAGCTCTCTTGACATGGATGATCACTTCCTTGTAGAATGGTGAGATCCTGGTAGTGAATTCGTAATACAGCTCACGGAGGATCCTGATGTATTGAGTTTGAATGCCCTGTTTGGCTAGGGCTTCGATGACTGCTTCCGTCTCAACAGAATCAAAGGCCTTCTTTAAATGAATGAACATTAGACAGAGTGGCATCTTGAACACCTGAGAAACCTCAATGAGCTTGGTTATCCTGTGGATATGGTTGATTGTGCTAAATCCTTTTCGGAATCTGGCTTACTAGCATGGTTGTCCTTCATCTAGTGTTCTGCCAATCCTATTTAGGATGACTCAAGTGAGCAGCTTGTAGATGACAGACAACAGGCAGATCGGGCGATAGTTGCCAATGTCGTGGATGTCTCCCTTCTTGTACAGTAGTGCAATCCTGGTGATTTTTCATTGGGATGGAAACTTGCATTCAGACAGGTAGTATGTTAAGAGCCGAGGCAGTGTATTGATAAGTACTGAAGGCAGGTTTTTCAGGTGTTCTGGTATGACCTTGTCTGGACTGGGTGCTGTTCGCTTCTTTACCTAGGAAATTGTTGTCAGATTTCGGGAGGAAGAACATTGGGAATGAAATATCCATCCAGGAGAATTTGGTATATGGGCAGGTGACATCGTTATCAAAGAGATCTGAGTAGAAATCATGGATAATCTTCTTCACTGCCCTTCTGGAAGATGTAATAGATCCATCAGGACGTTGGAGGGCAGTCATCTTGTTCTTGTAGTTGGCGAGGGACAGGTGGGCATTGCAAATACTTTTCCAGGCTTCTGCCACATCTGTCAGCACTGCTGCTCTTCTCTCTTTGCGGTCTTACTTTATTGCTTCTCTCTCCTGTTTTGCAAGCTCAGACATTCGCATGCAGTTGTCTGAGGATTGAGACAAGCCACGTTGTAGAATGAGCTCGAGTTTTTCGAAGACAGGTGTCTATTTTGTGGCTATCTCTCTCTCGGCATTCCTCACACAATCATGGAGGTGCTGAACCAGTCGTTCATATTCCTTGTCAATGTTGTTAATAATGGTATCTTCCTGTCTGGATGCAATAGTGCCAAAGAACTCCCAATTTGTGGTTGTTCTGGGAGTTCTCTTCTTAAACTTTGTAGCTTTTTTCTCCCCACTCTGTGAAGTACAATTTTGCAGGAAGGAGATGGTGGTAAAACCTGTTTGGAATTTTGGGAGAACAACAACATCAGTCAGGCAAGACCATCGATTGAATATGATGTGGTCAATTTCATTGTGGAACCATCCACAGGAAGACTCCCATGTCCAACTTTTAGATTCGGCCTTCTGGAATTATGAGTTACCATCTTGGTCAACATGATGAACTCAGTCTCACCCTGTTTTCTTCCATCCTAGGCCAGGGGTCCCGATTGGAGTTCTTTTGCTGATCTTCTTGGTCCTATCTTGGCATTAATCACCGACAATGATCTTGTAGAAGGTGTGGTCTTCTTTATAGAAATTCTCCAGCTCCATGTAGAACTTCTTAATTTCTCCTTCATCATAACTGGATGTTGGTGCATAGACAATAAAAACAGAAACTGCCGCCAGTGATACGCATCTACTCAAGTGTAATCATCCAATTAGGGTTGTTAGGCATTCGAATGAATCAATGCACATGCCCACGTTCGTGTTCACAAGAACACCAACACCACTGACACTTCTTTTTTCATATGTTCCAGGAAACAGTTATGCAGTGTCGAAAACGGCATGATGTGATTGATGCCTTCTCTCCTCAGTGAGACCAATGATGTGGTACTTGATCTTTCGTGCTTGCACCATCAGGTCCTCGATGCATCCATCCAATGTCAGCACACATGCATTGAAAGTACAGACATTCATTTTTGTCCTTCTTCATTTTGGCAGCCTAGTTCAGCCCTTGACATTGTTTTAATAACACCAGACATCAGCCAAGTGGCACAAATGCTGGCCGACTTTGACCGTGAGTGTGGAAAGATAGGACTACAGCTGAATCTTATGAAGACAATGTTTATGAGAAATAGCCTCGTTCCTGATGCTCCCTTTGCTCTCAACGGAACGACCATCTGCGAATGCAACAGCTATGTGTACCTAGGTCGAGAAGTCAACATAATAAATGACCTGGCACCTGAGCTGCGCAGGAGGAAGAGTGCGGCTTGGAACGCCTTCAAGAACGTCGAAGAAATAGCTAAGAGGACGAAGAACCTCCGGCTCTGGGCACATTTCTTTGATTCCACTGTTCTTCCTGCATTAACATATGCCTCAGAGACCTGGGCCCTACTCAAACAGGATGAGAACGCTATTCAGGTTTCCCAAAGAAAAATAGAAAGAGCTATGCTTGGAATATCACGTTTCACTCAAATGAGAGAAAGAATCCGGAGTTCTGACATCCGTCGACGATCAAGAATCAGGGACGCTGTCTCATTTGCCAAGGTGTCGAAAATCAGATGGGCTGGTCACGTAATGAGATTTAAAGACGACCGCTGGACTAGAGCTGTTACCGACTGGATTCCACGGGATGTCAAAAGACCGTGTGGCCGCCCACCTACCAGATGGTCAGACTTCTTCGTCAAGATCATGAATGATCGGTTTGAGGCTCTTCATGTTCCCGGAGCTAACAGATGCCATTGGGCTACACTAGCACGTGACAGGGACAAATGGAGACGTTACTGGTGCCCACTCGAGCAAATCGACGACTAACGGGAAGTTAAGTGATTAAGAAGTTCAGCCCTGAGATTTTATTACCCTCTCCTTCCTCACCCTTATTAATGCTGCCATATTGGTGGCTATTTCAGGGTTTGAGGAATGAGACCCATTGCATTTACTGGTTTTGGCATATCGAATATGCCACAGATAGCTTGCCAGGCACTGCCATGCAGGCGGGACCCTCTTAGTAGCTTGCCAGGCTTTCTGAGAGGGATAGAGGCTTTTCGGGTGGCCTCTACTCATCCTTGCAAGTGTTCCCATGGTTCAAACCATATTTGAACCCCATCAAATATGGTGCAGTAATCTTGTATAAAGTGTTTTAAGATGTGTCCTGGAGTGTGGTGGCAGCTGTGTCGTGGAGGCATTTGAGGTAGTAGAGGTCTGCAGGGCTTCTGCGAGCAGTCAGAGGATCTCTGTTCCCGGGTCCATTGAGCCTGGAGTCCAGGGTCTCAGAGTTCCGCTTCCCTGGTTCTGTGGGACTTTACTCATGCATCAGTCTTGGCCTGAGTGTTCAGAAATCATCCAAGAGCATGGCCGCGACTGGGTAGTGGAGGTAGTGGGGGTAGTGGAGGTCTACTCGGCTGCTGGGAGCAAACAACCTAATCTAATTATATATTTTTTTAATTTGTTGACTTTACATGAGATAGATTATGAAGATGTTCATGGTTTGGTTTCACTCATATAATGTTTTAATACTTAGCCCTTCACCATCGTACGTTTCCCACCCCCAATGCCCCACATTTCCATCCCACACCTCTCACCCCAATCTCAGCCTGCGTCTATGGCAGAAACTAATTTTATTCTTGTTCTTTGCAAACTGAGGACACAGAACAGCAGGTAGGTCTTCAATTAAAAAGAAAAAAAAGGCCAATGAATTCATCTTAATATGAAAATGATGTAAGGAAACATTCTCCAGATGGTAGGCACCACTGAGTTCCAATCAAAATAGCATTTGGAATTGAAGAAGTAGGCAACTATTTTATATCTGAAACTACTTAGTAAAATTTAGCTAGCACAAATTTATGTGCTAATTTAATAGTCTAAAATTATGATTAAGACTGAACAGACTGAATGTTTTATAAGGATTCTACAGACCGCTGTGTCAGATATCATGTAAATATATGGTTATTACTAGAAGATTTTTACTGTAAATTTGAAGCACACCTGGATTTGCTCAAGAGCGACTCCCTGTACATACTTGGGAACATGAAGGGAAGGGAATTGAATCTAGGATCCTAGTCTTTTGAGTCATCTCTTCAATCTTAGAAAAAACAAAGGCAGCAAAGTCTGTTCGAGTGAGCTCCTCAAAGTCAAAAGAAATCAAAACTGTAATTACTTTTAACTATAGAAGGGGTCACAGAAATAATTCCCAAACTACTCTTATCTTATGAGAAGATTGCAATGCTAGTAAACCAACAAAGAGGTTTTCCCTTAGGTTACTTGGGATTTTCAAGTCATAGTAATGGTACATAAGGAAGCATGACACTTGAATTTTATCACTATAACTTTATCCATTTTGTTTAAGTTTCTGGGAATTTAGGCTTCCTGTTTCTTCCCTGAGACATTGTCAGGGATTCACTAAGATGCTATGGATCTCCTTACTGCTTCTGAACTTTGCTTTTGACTTCTGTATTTATTTATTTATTAAAACAATTTTCTATAGCATGTACCTCTAGGTATGTTCATTAAAGAAAATCTTGTTTTTCAGCTGTGGAGTGGGTGTATTAGTGCCCTAAGAGACTGTGTTAGAACTTACTCTTGTGTTCATATATGACTCCTGACTGCACTCAGGTTACATGTAGAGTGCCAAGAAAGGAACCTGAGTTAGTGACATTCAAGACAATTGCCTTTCTTCTGTATCATCTCTCCAGCTAAATAAATTATTTTTTTGCTGAAAAAGTGTGTGAGGATTTTTACCTGTGGAGAAGCACAGAATTGAAGAAAACTGCTTTTCTTCTATAGTGGAATAGACTCAGGTATTATATATATATATATATATATATATATATATATATATATATATATATATATATTCCAGTGTGCTGAGTGATGACCAGCCTGAGACTCAGACTCTACCTGAAATCACTCTGTTCCTTAAGTTTTTTCTCTTTGCCGTCCTTCTGCTATTTATTTATCAGTCTCATTGAGTGTTCTTCCTACCTATAATATTTCTACAAATTTTCATCTAAATTTCTTTAGGAAGTCCAATTCAAGACATCTGAAAATACGATGTGGGACTAAGTTCCCTTCTTCCTTTTATTTTGATTAAAATTATAGATAAAATGCACACATGCACAGGCACATACAAACACATAAAGGCACACACATACAGGCACACACAAGAAAACATAGGGGCACACACACAAACATATGAATCATAAAAAAACACATTAAATGCTGTCTTTATTGTTTGTGAATAAACAGCCATGGCATATCATTTCAATATGTGAGTGTTGAAAGGAGATAAAGGGATATTCTTGATAAGCTTTTATTATCAATATTGCAAATGACAATGCTGAAAGAGAAAGAGTGCGAGAGAAAGAGAGAGAAAAGAAAAGATCTGATCTGAGTACTAAAAGTAAGTAAATGGAGAGAGAGAGAGAGAGAGAGAGAGAGAGAGAGAGAGAGAGAGAGTGCCTGCCATAGAGGCAGGCAGAGGTGAGGGAGCGGTGATGGGAAGAAACCTGGGGACACTGGTGTTGGGAGATGTACATTGGTAGAGGGATGTGTTTTGTAATACTGTACAACTAAAATCTAATCATGTACACCTTTGTAAGGAACTATCTCACAGTGATTTAATAAAACTTTTTTTTTAAAGCAGTAAAGGTAAAGGTAAAGGCCCTCCCGTTGATCGTCGATTTGCTCGGGCGGGCCCAGTAACGTCTCCATTGGAGACTTTGTTGTTACTGTGTCTGGCATATCGAATACTCTCGGTAGCTTGCCGGGCTCTCTGAGAGGGGCGGAGGAATCGAACTCGGGTCAGCCATGTTGGCCGCTTGTAAGGCGAACGCCCTACCCACTGTGGCAGAAATATTTCCTAGTCAGTCTGAATTCTAAGCCCTACAAAAAATCTGAGATTATTTATACCTGTAGCATTGTAGCACTGTTCTTCCATTGTTCATCAACTTGCTCGAGCAGGCCCAGTAACGTCTCCGTCGTGAAACTTGTTGTTACTGTGTTTGGCACATCCAATACGTCACGGGTAGCTTGCCAGACTTTGCCATGTGAGTGAGATACTCTTGGTAGCTTGCGTGGCTCTCCAAAAGGGGCAGAGGAATCAACCCTGGGCCAAACAGGTTGGCCACGTGCAAGGCAAATGCCCTACCGCTGTGCTATTGCTTACCTGTAACTGTTATAATTTTCACAAAAACTTGGAGGGCGTGTTATTTGTGGCATTTAATTGTAGTTTTCATAAGCATATATCAGAAATAAAGTAACAATGAACATATGTAATAATTGTATTTTTTTATTTTGTTGTTTTTTCTTTAAAAACTGTGAATAACTAAAATCATTTTCTCTAGGAGAAAAGTGTGAGTTGACATGAATTCTAGGTACAGTAGATGCATTCTTGTTACCATCAAGACTCAGAGTTACCATCACAACAAAATGTGGAAATATAAAGTCAGCTTCCAGATACTAAACTTAGGGTCCTCACAAATAAGATGACACAATCTATGTATCTGTTTAAAGATCCATAATTCTGATGTTGATAAATTTTGAAAAGGAAAAAATAGATAAATAATTTAGAGAACACAAATTTATATATATATGTGTGTGTATATATATACATGTGTATATATATAGTACCTTCATAAAGCTTTTTAGTCCTTTTCTTAAATTTGAGATTTCTGGATTACGATCACCAACAAAACTATAATTTAGATACTTTCTATTTTTTCATTTATATACCCAGAGTGCTACTAATCTTTTACATGGAATATCTAGTTCTTTCCTTGCAGAAATCCTGAGATTACAAGTGTAAGGAGTCACAGTTTGGATTAGTGGGTATACTATATTAAATGCTTTTACTTTTGTTGAGTACCTAGTTACATGAAGCCTATATTATTGTCTGATAATTATTTTCAAAAAATATTAACTCAGTTTGCTTTCGCATCACTTATAGAAGAAACATTTGCCCATATACAAGAAGTTATGGATTTGGAATTTTAAAGAGATTTGTTATATACTGATATTGATGACTTTCACCACTGTCCCATAGTTTTTGAAAAATAATATTTGAAAAAGGCCACAAATACATTTTTACCTAACAAATGCACAAAAGATAAAACTATCAACATATGAGTTTAAGATGTAGTCATTTATTCTTTAAACAGAGTGTGATTGATTATTAGAAAAGAATAGAGATTGATAAGCAGTGGTCTTTTGGAAATTTAGTATTGTGTATAAACTCCAGGTATTTGCTCAGAAATCAAGCACAATTTATTTTATTTCTAGTGTTTCTTATCAGAACAAGCTACTGAAACTCTGAATTGAACAAATTAGTTTGCTTTGTTTTATCAGATAATCTCAGTTGTTTTTCCCCTAAGAAAGAAACTCTGGAACATATTTGGTTCTCAGCTACCAAAATTTTCCTTCTTATGGATTTTATTAATTTAAATGTATCCCCTTCGAGTACTTATTATAGAGCTCAGGTCATTTTATCTGCATGTAAAACTGAACCATTTTAATGTCCTACCTTGTAAATTTACTTACAAAGAAGGATCCCTACAATACAGTATGTCATATTTAAAAATTCCCCATGCAGAGGACAATGCCATCCACTTTCAATCTTGATTCTGATCTTTACTTGCTTCATCTTGATGAAAGTGTTTAATCTGTAAAAGCTTCTCAAGTTAAAAAGTGGGAGGGATACTGGGATCAGTGGTGTTGGAGAATGGGCACTGGTGGAGGGATGGGTACTCGATCATTGTGTAACTGAAACCCAAGCACAAAAATTTGTAAGTCTACAACTGTACCTCATGGTGTTTCACTAATCAAAATTAAAAAAAGTGAACATTAAATATACATGTGAATATATATTCAAATTTTGTGAAAATTTAAAAAACAATGCAACATATGCAATGCTTATGATAAAAGGAAGGAATCACATTATCTTGATACTATAGCAACTAGTATGTCATAAATATTTCATGAATAATAGCAATTGTTCATATGTGAAATTACAAAAAAAGATGTATGATTCATCTTGTTTCAGAAGTCAAGTATTAAAATAAAATTGTAGTCACACTGGTTAGAACTCTTTAGTGTTTATAGCTTAACATTTTTATCAGATTTCAATATTATTGACAGCATCCCACGTGCATATTTCCTCATACATATTTTTAATTATTTAGTATTTTCCAAGTTATTGTATTGAACTCAATGATAGTTTTTAACTTCCTCAAGCATTTTGTTTTTGTAGATAATTTATATCCCAAAGTGATAAAAAAATGTTTTATTTATGACTGTACTTAGGAAACATAAATTTTTGACTAATAGTGAAAAATGGGAAAGAGAAGGTAACAGCCTGAATTATCTTAGTAAACAGCTTTAAAAAAGTACACACATTAAATTTTATAGTTATTTTGTTTTAACCTGGAAGACAAGTTACCATTTTTTTTTATCATGCTGCATATATTATGACTTTACCTCCAGGGAAATAATTGTATATTTGCATTATCATTCTCAATTCCTATTATTATTTGTTGTATTGGTATTACAAAACTTATACAAAGCTATATCTAAATTGTACTTACCCTAAAGTTAGTTTGTTATTCTTATGAGGAGAAAAAAGGATTATGCAATTTCTATCAGATTACTAATGATATTAGTGATTTTTTTTTTATTAGTGAGACACCATGAGGTACAGTTGTAGACTTACAAATTTTTGTGCTTGGGTTTCAATTATACAATGATCAAATACCCATACCTCCACCAGTTCCCATTTCCCACCACCCCGGATCCCAGTATCCCTCCCACCCTCCATCTCCCCCATCCCACCCTGCCTCTGTGGCAGGGCATACCCTTTTGTTCTCTCCTTTTGGGTGTTGTGGTTTGCAAAAGAGGCATTGAGTGGCAATCATGTTTGGTCTTATTCTACTTTCAGCATGCTTCTCCCATCCTGGGAGGATCCTCCCAACACCCTTTATTTGGTGCTCCCTTCTCTATCTGAGTTCTCTTTTCCCCTAGCATGCGTAGCTGGCCTCCAAGCCATGGAGCAAAATTCCTGGTACTTATCTCGGCCATTCTTGGGTGTTAGTCTCCTATTTTGTTAATTTATGTTCCCCAGATGAATGCAATCTTTAAGGTCAATAAGTCATGGAAAAATCTACCTACTAGTTTAGTTGAAGAGACATCGAAGACAATCTGTTTATTGCACATAGTAGGATGTCTTTCATATTTTTGTATTCATTTTTTTAATTTTTGTTTGTTTTGGAGCTACACCTAGCTATGCTCAAGGATCACTCCTGACAGACCCGGGGAATATATTGTATACAGGGAGATCGAACCTGCATCACTTTAATGAAAGGCAATCACCCTATCTGCTCTACTACTTCTTGGACTCTTTCTGTTATAATTTGGGGAACAATTTTATCACCTTATAAGTATACCATTTATAATTTGTTCTTTAATAGAATTTTTTTGTTATTGTTAACTTCTGGCCACATTAAGCTGCAGTGCTCAGGGGTTATTCCTGGCACTGCACTCGGGAATTACTTCTGGAGATGCTTGGGGGCCATATAGGATGCCAAAAATCAAGCCTGGTTGGCTGCATGCAAGAAAAATGCTCTACACACTGAACTATATTGCAGTGGTTTATCTTTAATGGAATGTAAATTGTTTTCTTATTTTGTTTTGTGTTTGTTTGTTTGTTTTGGCCACATCCTACTGTGCTCAGTGTTTACTCCTGGCTCTGCACTCAGTAACCGCTGGATATCCAACCTCCATCAGCAGCATGCAAGGCAAACTTTCTGAACCTTATCTATGGCCCCATATACAATGCTATCTTTTAAGTGCAGTCAGTGTTCTCAGATCTGATCTTGAAATGATCACGAAATTCTGGTTTTGTAATTGGACAAATGTATTAGAGACTTAACAGTGTGTAGGCTTCTGTAACAGAGCCCGTGTTGCTGAGTCAGTGATCAATCCTGTCACTCTGTGAGTTACCACTGGCACAATTGGGAGAGTCCCTGAGACACTCCTTAAGCAAGGACAGATGTAGCCCACCTTAGCAATAACAATATCCAGCTCCCCCAATAAAAGCTGGAAAAAAATCCTATGTGCATTTATTTCTGCATTAATCTTTTTTCATTCTATCAGAATTTTTTTGAAAATGTATATGATTTTTTAAATTGAATTTCCAATCATTACAATTAATTCAATGAATCATTCATCAATTTCTCAACTATATAGAAATGCACATAATAGTTATATTTGTTTGACTGTTAACATTACTTTGTGTTTTAATTTTGAAACGTTATAAATATTTTTTGGATTTTTGTGTATTAATTTCTTTTTGTTTTTTTCAGCAGCCTTTCCAAGATACTGCAGGCCCAGGGCCAATCCAAGTGAGACTATGTTCTATGATTATGGGGACCACAAAGGATAGAGACGGCTGTTGTTCTTTGGGAGCAAAGCATACAAGACAAAACTGAAAATGGAAAAATTTGCATGAATGGCATATGTTCTAACCCTTTAAGTTCTTTCCCTTGCACTTTGAATTCATTATTTTTTTTGCATAAACTTCAAATTACTTAAATAAATTAAAGTGATATTCTATCAATTTTTATTCAGGTGTTGCTTATAGATGAATTTGCTGAAGAAAAATAAATGTAACCTAATTTCTATTAGTCATTGAGAATATCTTGTGATAATATTGGTTGCTATGAAATCAATCTGAAAGATTGCTTGTAGGCTAATTATTTCCAAATTGTAATTGTTATTGTGATGCATATTCTGTTCTGAAATTTCCAAAATCCATGGAGGTATTTTGCAAAAGACCACTAACCAAAAGAAGACACAAAAGTAGGAGGTGTGTGTGTGTGTGTGTGTGTGTGTATGTGTGTGTGCATGCACACGTGTGCTTGTGTGTGCACACATATATATGCTTTGGGCATGCATTTGTATGGACAGCTCTTCAATCAAATCAGTTTATATTCAAGTACTGTGCCACTTTTTTATTTATATGAAGAATAATTGGTATTATGGATACATGAGATTATAAACTAAATAGAAGTCTTAAGTAGATACTGCAGTTAGACTAAATTTTTTCTTACTGTTTTCAAGGCAATGGCTTAATAGATGCATTAAAAAGGTATCACTGTATCACTGTATCACTGTCATCCTGTTGTTCATCGATTGCCTCGAGCAGGCCCCAGTAACATCTCCTTTGTCCTACCCTGAGATTTTAAAAAGTGCCACATTTGAGGCTCTTTCAGGGTCAGGAGAATGAGACCCATCATTGTTTCTGTTTTTTGGCATATTGAACACGCCACCGGGAGTTTGTCAGACTCTGCCGTGTGGGCAGGATACTTTTGGTAGCCTGTCAGGTTCTCTAGAGTAAGAACTAGATAATAAGATGTCACGTGGCTGGGAATGCGGCCACACGCTTCTGGGAGCAGGGTTTTATAGTCTCTGAGTCTTGGCCATTGATGGGATTACATGGCGCCGGGGCAGTTGGTGGGTGTAAATCCTAATACTGGAAGATGGGTGGAGGAGGCCCCAGTCCCAATCCGAGCATGTTTGGAGATTTACGCTCCGGGTCTCATATACCGGGGTTTATCTGCTGGTTTCTTCATGCGTGAGGCTCATCTGAACATGTGGAGAGTGGTCTTAAGCATGACTATGGCTGGAACTGGAGGTCTTCAGCTGCCAGGGCTCTGCTCTGGGTGGGAAGGGAAACTCAAGCCACCCTCCTCCAAGGAACCTGGTGAGGACAGCCAGTTGTGGAGGGAGGAGTCTCTGCATTGCTCTCTTCCTGGAGAAGGGTTTTATAGTCTCTAAATCTTGGCTGTTGGTGGGATTACACGGTGCCGGAGGCAGTTGGTATGTCATGCTAATGTGTTAGAAAAATGAAAAGACTAATAAATGTGTTCAGAACTAAATTTAGATCTCTCTGCACAAAAGCATGACAAGTCTCAAGGAACAAGTTTGTCAAAAAAAGTTTAAGATGTATTGATAGGTGTGTGCTTGTGTTGAAATTTTAATAGCAGAAATTCAAGACTAGCAGAGAATCAAGACAGAAATGATATCTAACCACAGAACACCAAAAATGTATGAGATTTTCATTGACCTGTTTCATGAGTCATTAGAAATTAATAATCAAAACTAAATTGTTATCTTTAGTTTTCCATTCTTCCATTTATTATGTGGATTATTTGGCAGAGCCAGACAAATCTACAAAAACTGTTTTCATTATTTCCAGAGTAAATTATTTCTACCTAAATGAGATCACTCAAGTGCCAACTATATATCCAAATATAAATAATAAATTTGTAAAGTCTATCTCAGAGAATAGAAATTGCATAATCAAGAGCATACATTAAGAAACTATATTATTTAAGAACAGTTTTGGGAAATAAGAGCATTAGTTATTTGCTTGGCATAGAAAATATTCAGAAGCTACAAGCCAGCTGTTTGTAAATACATAAAGAAGTGATTTTACACTCACTGGCCCTTCTCTTCATATTCATGACCTAAGTCTCTGAGGAGATGCAAACCAAGCAGCTAAAACTCAAAGACAAAACGTTTTCCTGGCTGAAAACTCTGGCACACCCTCAAGACTGGGCGGAATAAATTCCCACTCTAAGGAATCCCTGGCAGCCACACCCACTCAAGCACTGCCGTCACACCAATGGCCTATGATCTAGCACCATGACTTCAAGAATCTCTGCAGACTCTTCCCAGTTCTACAGATGCTGAAGTTATTGGACTGACACCTCTAAATTCCACAGTACTGAAATTTCAGTAGACTCACACCAAATTAGATGAGAAAGTAACAATAACATAGCTAGTAATGAACAGCCTAGTAAATCCTCAGTGACTCAACAACCCCATGGCAAGATATAACAATTTTCACAAGCTTTCTTTTATTGACGTATTTTTGAAAATCCCTTTAGTCATTTTGGTTGTAGCAAATAATATAAAACAAATTATTTTATGTGTTCCTGCTAACAGGGCAGGTATGGGAATAATTGGGAAAATGAAGAGAATGATGGAAGGAGAGTCACTCAGGTGGTGGGCTTGATGTCAGAACATCAAAAACCTGTAACAAGGGTATTATGAACAGCTTTGTAAGCCACGTTTTTTAAATAAAGTGAAAAAAAGTGAGTTTAAGTTATTTTATGGTGACTATGATATGTGAGCGAAGATTATAATCAGCATAGCACAGATGGAGAGATGACATATTTTATAAAGTTGCAGATTGATTCATTCATATAAATATATTTATTAAAATCATAATAAATAGATTCTAATTCCTGCTCTCCTTCTATCTTCTGCATGATTTAGAAATCTGTCCTTTGCTTGCTCCTAGCCTCAATTTCTTCTCATGAAGTGTAAAGTAATTTATAGTAAAGTGACAACTAATTTTCCTTCCAGTCCTGAAATGCTAAAATGCCACAAAAAGGTGCAAGTCTGTTTTTGTTCACTTAAATCAGTTTCCATCTTTCCTTTATTGTATCCAACTCCAATGGTGATTATCATCTTATTTTCAAACCTTTCTCTGATTGCCTGCTCAGAGTACAGTGAATTTTATATCATCTTGATGTGGGACCTTTAAACCCCATTAGGCAGCCTAGCAGAACTGTTGGGAAACTTGAAAGTGATTCTTGCTCATTTATGGTGTCCTTGGGGAACCTTACGTGAAAGACATCCAGGTAAGGTAAAATATCTCAAAAACACATGACTCAAATGCAATTAATGTATGTGGAAACACATACAAAACCCCTTTAGAAATGGAAATAAATTCATGTTTTTTTAAATGATATGACCTTTAAAAATGATGCTTTCTTTACTGTCTTTGATCGCAGTTGGAGAAAGAGAATGAAGGCAAAGAAACTAACTCTGAACATCTGCATTAAGATTTGGAAGTAACATGAACTTCTAAATTTAGCATCTTTATGTACTTGACATAAATAGCACATGCTCAGTAAATGCTTGCTGGTAGATCATTGCCAGGATAGGGAGTGCACACATCCAACAGTGCTCAGGGAAACTCCAAGCTCTGTGCTCAGGGGTCATTCCTGGGGATCATGTAAAGGACATATATACAAGCCAGGATAAAAATCTCATGTGTGGACCTGGAGCGATAGCACAAGTGGGTAGGGTGTTTGCCTTGCACGTACTGGCCCGGGTTCAATTCCCAGCATCCCATATGGTCCCCCGAGCAATGCCAGGAGTAATTCTGGAGTACATGAGCCAGGAGTAACCCCTGTGCATTGCTGGGTGTGACTCAAAAAAGTTAAAAAAAAGGAAAAAAATACCTCATGCGTGGCAAGGAACTTTATCCTGTTTTTGATCATTTTGGCTTGAAAGATTTTTTTCCCTAAGGAATAATTTAAAATATATCATTCTTGATCATTTTTTAATCAAATTTAGAATAGGTGCACATTGTGCGAAATGTAAAAAATTTGTTTTTGCATTTCATGATTTATAACTAATAAAGACTAACAACTTTTGTACTTTGCTTTTTATTTCACATTTTGTATTATTTTGTCGGGGAGGGGGCGGTTCTCCCTTGTAGTGCTCTTAGCTTATTTCTGCTCTGAGCTCACGGATCACTCTGGCTATACTCAGGGTACCACCTAGAGTGTTGGGGAAATAAAAAGAATCTGCATCTACTATGGGCAAGTAAGCACTCTATCCATTGTACTATCACTTTGGCTCAAGTAGTATTAAAAAATTAAAGATTACTTTCTGCATTTGAACATCTATTACACTTTTATGGTGAGATTAGTGTTTAGGATTCAGTATCAATATGTGTTTGAACCACATTGTTTCAGGGAAAGATAACAATGTTATTGTGAAGACTGAAACCAGTTACGTCAGTTCAGAATCATGGATTTTAATTTACTTAATTATTTTCTTTATGTCAGAATAAAATGTGGACAGCATGTAAAGTTTTAAAAATGCTCAAATTATAGCCTAAATTCTTATCTTTAATAGAAAAGCAACATTATTTAACAATATATACTGAAGCAACCTCCCAATCCCTATGTAAAAATATAAAATTGTAGATTTTTCATACTTTTACAACAAAATATTTTGAAGTGACCTCCCAATTCTACATGCAAAGATGTAAAATTATAGATATTTTTATACTTTTAGAAAAAATACTTTCGGCAGTCCAAATTATGCACAAATACAGCATAAATAAAATGGCAAAGTAACATGACTTTTACTTGGAATTTTAAGCATGTTGTTGATCAGCCAATACTTCTTGTAGTAAAGCTGGTAACAACAAAGCAATACCCTCAATGTAATTTTTAAGATTCTCGCATTTTCTGTAACCCAAAGTCACAAAGATAATCAGGAATGATAAGCAAAAAGAGAATCATAAAATAGTAATTTGGACTACAAGCAAGTATTTTAGGGAATGACTTTTTATTTTTCAGTGCTAAGGATCAAACCAAGGGATTTTTGCATGCTAAGCATGTGTTTTACTGCTAATCTTCATCTTCAGTCCATGAGTCAAAAAATAAGAACACTTTCAGATGGAGAAATCTTGTACAAAGTCCTCAGTTCTATGACAGCTATGAGTTTCAGGTTTTTTCATATGTGAAGTATATATAATAGTTCACATATCACTATATTATTGTGTAATTTAAATTAACCTAGAAATTAAATAAACATTTATGCTGTTTCAAAATTGGAATAAAATAGCACTGCACTGTCCTTCCTTGTTCATCAATTTGCTCGAGCAGGCCCAGTAACGGCTCTGTTGTGAGACTTGTTGTTACTGTGTTTGGCATATCGAATACGTCATGGGTAGTTTGCCAGGCTTTTCCGTGTGGGTGAGGTATTCTTGGTAGCTTGCCAGTCTCTCTGAGAGGGGCAGAGGAATCAAACTCAGGTCGGCCATGTTGGCCGTGTGCAAGGCAAATGCCCTACCGCTGTGCTATTGCTCCAGCCTGCTGGAATAAAATACTTTATAAAAAAATTCTTTGTAAACTTTATGATTTGTATTTCACTGAATTAGAATATGAGGCAAAGGGACCAGAACAATAGGGCAGCAGGTAAGACTCTTGACCTGCCCATGACCAACCTGTGCCAGGTTCAATCCCCAGCACCACCTATGGTGTCCTGAACTCCTCCAGGAGTTAAGCTGCAAGTGCTGCAATATGTGGCTCTCTAAAACAACAATTACAAATTTAAAAACTAAAAGATCCGCCCTCAAGGGACCCAGCCCTGGCAGCCGAAAATTTCTAGAACCCAACCACCGCCACACTCAAGGCCGCTCCCCACTTGCTTGTGCAGAGACTCACGCATGAGTGAATATATTCTTGGACCTGAGGCCACATTATTAGCCCTTGGACACATCATAAGACACTCCCTACCCATTCTTCATAAATACCACACCATATATGAATATGATGGGGTTCAGACAGTAGGCAACAAATCATAGTGGAAATATATATATGCATATATACTTATATAAATATATATGATATCCTAAGGAATGCCTTAATGGCCCTTGACAAAATAGAACAACCTTCATACTCTTTCACATATGAATAATTTTTGAAAGTATTTTTAGCAGTTCTTCATAACAGATAATACAAAATATATTATTTCCGTTGTGCTTTGGGAGAGGGATCAGGGCTTGAGATGGAAAAATCCCAAATTTGGTGGTGGGAAGGTATGATGGTGATGGGATTGGTTTGAATATTAAACGTAATAACATATTGTGAACTACCTTGTAAAATAAAAAATTAAAACAAAATAATAAAAATTAAAAGAAAAATAATAAAAGATAGAAAATCTATGTTAAAGGGATTGTATTAGATGGAATGATGAGATTTCTAATTTTTTAAATTTATTTATTTATTGAATTTCTGTGGGAAGTTACAAAGCTTTCAGGTTTAAGTCTCGGTCATGCAAATATCAAACACATTTCCCTTTACCAATACTTATTTTTCACCACGAAGAACCCCAATAAACCCAGACCCCCCCCGACCCCCCCCCCCCCCCCCCCCCCCCCCCCCCCCCGCCAACCCTCCCAATACATGTGAGGCAGATGAATTCTAATTGACACTCTACTTTGACTAGATTCATTGTTTCGACAAAAGATGCAACATTATTGTTTAGAGTTTACGCCCCCAAATCAAACATGCTGAAAAGGCATTGTGAAACAATTTGTTTTCTACAGCTGGTCACAAGAATCAAACGGTGTTGAATGGCTGCAATAGCGTCTGCGCGATCTTGGATTTCTGGTATTTTACTTATTAACCCTGGATGTATTTCTGCTGAAAGTCAGAATGTTATGAGATTGGTTTCTGTGCTTTGGAGCCATGGCCGTGCCGGAGAGCCGCTCGTGGGGGGCAACTTGTGACCTTGGTAGGGCGTGAAGGATGAGCCAGGAATGCCCCCCTTCCCAAGAGGTTTCAGTAGCCCCATCACGACCGGCTCATACCTGGCTTTCCACAGAGCTCCCAAGTGGCTGCCATCTTTCTTTTCCTTCAGATCGTATAAATTTTTAAAGGTAGCCACAATAAAACTCAGATGGGAAGTAGAGGACAAAGGGAAAGTTGATATATATCTGTGTTTAATTTGGATAAGATAGAGGTAGCACAATTAATTATTTCATAGAATCAGGCAGCGGACTGAATACATAAAGTAAATCAACTGTTGTTTGCTAAATAAAATTAACAGGAAAGTTAACTCTTAAAATTTTAAAGATAATTTGCACACTGCTGTTAATGAATTCTCTTTTTTTGAAACTTTTCTCAATTGAAGTAGAGCCCAGTTGAACTATCCTCATTACTTTGCAGTTTGTTATTTTATATAAATCCAATGGTGTGAAATGATGTCCTTAAGTGTAATACTAAAATTAAAAGAATGTTGCATAATTTAATTTACCTTCACAAGGGTAAACAGGACAGCCTTTGAGAGAGGTTGAAAATATGTTTTACCTCTCCATAAAAGTCAATAGTTTAGATACAATGATTCACTGGCCAAAAGTATTGTGGAGATTAATATATTGGCAATGTTTAATAGAACTTTTTTCCTAGGAATAAACATAAAATACAAAATCCTAACCCCAAATATAGACTTATTTTTTTTATCCACACCTATCTTTCATAGTGTCTTCGGCGCAACAAATCCTTTCCTAAGATTTAGGCCATGAGACATGTCATTAGTAATCCGAGAGGCAGTGTTTGTAACGGCAACTTTTGGATCTTCAGTGAGTGTCCAGGAACTGACTCAGAAATTAACAGGATATGTAATACTGATCTTAGATAGCAGCACACCTGCTGGGATTACATGCTACACAATCTGTGTAAATAAATCTGAGTGCTCAGAAAGAAAAGATAAAGAATAAGGAAATGCACAACCAAACATAATACAGTGGATCTGTTTCTAATATAAAATGTTTTTTTAGCAAACATTCTGATGCTTTTTTTGAACTTTCATTCAGATATTTTGATTTAGTTTCAAGGAAACCTGAATAATAGGCTTATTGGTTTTACTGCTAAGTCATGTATAAAGGTGAACTTATAATTACCTTTAGAGTGCAGTTCACACTTTTATTATTAATGTGGGAGGGGTATTTATCAAAATTCATTTAGACTTTTCTGTATCATAATACACAGCTCTTTGTTTCTTTTCCTTTTAAACCTATGTTGATATAATAGAAGAAATACTGCTTCAAATATGGAAGCCAATACATTGCCATAGCTTAGTTTCAGTAAAAGACATTTGTTCTGAATGCAGAAAACCCAGGGTTTTTTTCAAAGACAACAATGAGCACATTCTTAACAGCATTGTTCTATCCTCATTCAGAGAAGTACAAGATGCACAATTAATTCTAATCTCTCTTTTTAAAACAAAAGCAGCACCACTACCACTGATACTAATAAAATCATCATCATCATCATCATCAATCATTATTATCATCATCATCACTACTTACAATGTGCAGATGTATTTGTACTACACAGATATTCATGCAAAATATCTCAGCATTATTAAAAATAGGTATCATAATCTATTTCGAGTAAACACCTCAATTACCTCCCCTATCCTTTAGGAAATACCATCTCCCATAACTAAGCAACTTTCCATTTCTATACATTTTATGGATATTTTATGCAAATTAAACACTATCACTGCAATTTTGTTTCTTACTACTTTTCCTTAGCACATTGCTTTTGAAGAACATTTATGTTGCAGTATACATCAGGTTTTTATCCTTATTATTGCTTATTGATATTTCATTATATATTATTTATCTGTTATCAAGCATTTTTTTCCACTTTTTATTTTGGTTACTATGAACAATGGCAGTTCCATATACAAAACTTCTCATGAGAGTATACTTTTATGTTTCTGGGTAGTTTCTTAGGAGAGAAATTTCTAAGTTGTGAATTCATCCACATTAATTCTAGATATAAACCTTTAACCTATATAGCCATTAAAACAACCTTTGAAAGCTGCACTGAACTTTATTTGTGAAATATATCAACAGAGAACTCTAAAGAGAGACCCAATATTTACTCGTGTCTTGTATAATAGACAAAACCCCATACAAAATAATTAGACATAGACTTAATTTTGTATATACCTTACTTGGTTTCCCATTTATTTAGCAATATTGCTTTCCCTGGTTTTGTTTTTGGGACACAGAGTGCTCAGGCCTTGCTTCTGGCTCTGTGCTCAGGTATCACTCCCGGTGAGGCACAGGAAACCTGGTGCTGGGAATAGAGCCTAGGTTGAGCACATGCAAGAAAAGTGCCCTTCCCACTGTACTATTACTTTGGCCACAATATTGCCATATTAACATTAGAGAAAATGGTTATTCTCATTTCATAATTATTTTCAAATTATTCTTTTTCATATTTATCAAATAACAGTGTTATTTGATAACTTTCAGATGCCTGATTCATCCTTTTGATCTTAAGTTCTTCAGAGAAACTTTATTGATAATCTAGGTTTTCTTTTGCTTATTTTAAATTCATTTATATATACATTTCAGTCAAGTTATGCTCACAACTTCTTATCAATATTTATATTGATCAGTTATATAAGAAAATATTGCTTAAATGTGCATTTCTAAGGATGATATTTTGGTTAATAAAAACACTCGTTTGGAAAATAAGATAATATATATAATTTGGCATTATTATTATTTTAAAATGTATTTAGTCTTCATTCCCAGCTACAGCTTCCAAAAAATCTTGGAATTTTCTGAGAACTATAAATAATAGATTTTTTTCTATAATTATCAGGGTGACTTTTAGAAAATACTTGAGGATCCTGACTGGAGGAGGAGGAGCTAAGAGGTTACTGGAAGGTTGAGAATTCCAGATTCATCATTACTACCTTGGCAGACCTCTGGTCAGAGTTTTCCTGGAAGTTGAGTTCAATAATCAATGGTCAATGACTTGATCAATGATGATTGTATAATGAAGCTTCCACAAAATTTCAAATACATGGTGCTTCGGTTGGCTTTGAGTTTGGTCAACAAAGTTTAGGGGATAAAGGCATGGAAGTTTTGTACCTTTCCCTATACCTGACTATCTTTATCTTCACTTGCTGTTTATTTAATATCCTTTGTAATAACCATGACATCATTTGTAAATTAGTTTCCTGAGATCAGTGTGCCAATTTATACTGAAGAGATCATGATAATTTCTGATTTACAGCTAGTAGTTCAGATGCACAGATAATTATCTGCTGATATAAGCAACTAATATGTGAAGGATGGTCAAAGGAAATTCTACTTTGTATCTGGATTATTGTAAGCACAGGTAGCTACTAAAGATTTATTCGGTGTTCTCATAAGAATCAAAAGTGCAGAGTGATTGTGGAGAACGAGCCCTTAATCTCTGAATCTGAAGTTAGCTTTGAGTAGACAAATGTAAATTGAAGTGAATTTTGAGACACTTAATAAGTGTCTGAAATTAGCTTGTTTTGGGGAATCTACTGCACACTGTTAATTAGGCCCACAATTCCAATAACGCAGCCAGTAAATCACAATGTCCATTAGGTGAAAGATAACATACGTCAAGGGTATGGTTCTGCTTCAGTGCTTAGCTAATGGTAGACACAATACCTGCTCCATAAATGTGTTTTAAACAAATAAGGAGACTTAAAAAGAAACAGATCAAGGGGCTGTGATGGCACCAGCAGGTAAAACTGTACCCACGGGACAAATGCATCAGCAGCCTGATGGTGTCTTTAGGCTTTCTGATACACCAAAATTGCTGCAGTACCTGGCCAGACCCTAATAACTCGGGACCAAGTTTTCTGAGAAATTAAATGGCCAAAAGTAAGGTATGTGTGAGTCATACTCACAAACCACCTCCAGCCTAGCTATCAGCCTTGCTTCAGAGACCCATAAATAAATCTTGAAAGATTTCAAAAGCTGCAGTTAATCCCAGACTCATGCGAGCTTGAACAGATCAGAGTAAATCAGAGGAGGAGGGTGTGTCAGCCTGGTGCCCACCCAAGCAAAGCCCCTGGCACCACTTGTTCCCACTATCCAAAATCACCACTATGCACCCAACGGACTCCATCATTTAAGGACAGACTGAGATTACTAACCTGGAGAAAATTTGGATGAGGGTTTTGTGACTGAAATCTCCAGGTTTCTTGGAGTTGGGAGAGCAACCCCGATCCCCCTACTTGAGATACTTCCCTATACTCCTGGAAACACTGGCAATCACCCCCAAGAACCAACTCCAGCACCATCATGTAAGTTCTACTGACTTTGTTACAGAGATCCATACATAAATCTAGAAAGAGATTAATAGCTGCAGTTTATCTCGTGCCTCACAGTGATGAACAGAACAGGGTAAATCAGAGGAGGAGGGTGGATCAGACTGGTGTTGACCCAAGCAGATATTGTGGCAGCCACTTGCTTCTACAATCCAAAATCGTTGCCATGTCCCCAACCAGAATCCACAATTTCAGCATCTCATTGCAATATAATACCCCAAGAATTCAGTTACTTGGGTGTGGCAGAAATCTCCAGGGTTTCTTGGGGTTGGGATTGGCTACCTGCCTTCCCCGACTTTCCTATACTTCTGGAAGCCTCAGCAGTCACGTCCACACGTCAGAGCTGCTAGCCAGTTAAATATTCCAACCTTATCTTCCCAATAAAAATACTGAATGCCCTGAACAAACACAATGACATCTAAGTAACTTATTGCAAATCAACATGAACAAAAGGAAAATGAGAAAAAGAGAAAGAAGGAAAGTGCTTGTTGTAGAGGCAGGCTGGGGGTAGGGGGTGGGATAGTGGGGGACAGTGGGAGGGAAATGGTAGACATTGTTGATGGAAAATGTACACTGATGGAGGAATGGGTGTTGGATCATTATATGACTAAAACCTAATCATGAACAGCTTTTCAATGGTCTAACTCATGGATATTCAATAAATTTCTTTTTAAGCAGACATGTGGAGTCCATGCCTGCTTCAGTCAGCTTAATCAATGGCTGAATAAATAGCAGTACTCCTACTTTGAAAAGGAAAAAAATTAACTGGTCATTGACTTTATGGTAACTATCCACTAGGACATAATAGCTTTAAGAATATCTTCATATAGTTAATATCAGTAGGAAACAGAATGCTAATAATCACTGTAGCACTGTAGCACTGTCCTCCCATTGTTCATTGATTTGCTCGAGTAGGCACCAGTAATGTCTCCATTGTGAGACTTATTGTTACTGTATTTCTCATATTGAATACAGCATGGGGAGCTTGACATGTTCTGCCGTGTGGGCAGGATATTCTTGGTAAGGATATTCTTGGTAGCTTGCCGGGATCTTGAGAGGGAGGGAGGAATCGAACTTGGGTCAGCCACAACCAGGGCACATGCCCTACCTGCTGTGCTATCACTCTACCCCTAGAAAAAAATATTACTTGGGACAAAGGGTGAAAAAAGTATCTGATTTTACAAACAGATTATTTTCCTCTTTTTCAATTTTTTCATTGAGTCAATATACCTCAGTATTAGTTTATCTCCTGCTTCCACAAATAACTTATTATACCGAAAGATATGGGATTTGCACCAGATCGGAAATTCTGAATTGTTATATGCAAGAGAAAGCCACAGAAGTAGAAAAGTTATTACAGAATAATTTATGCATTAATGCATAGCAGGGAGGAGAGATTATAAAATAACTGATGGAAGAATAAAATGATTTAAGGGACAGTACTCTGGAATACTTAATAATGTAAACATGATGACTAATGTGAACAAAGCATAGAGAGCCAGGATATCCAAGGATTGCACTTGTAGTCAAATTTGCAGTAGAAGAAAGAATCTTATGTAACACAAAATTATTTTTTTAAATATCTTACTTATTTAAAGGGGTGCAGCGATAGCACAGCGGTAGGGCATTTGCCTTGCACGCAGCCAACATGGCCGACCCGAGTTCGATTCCTCCTCCCCTCTCGAAGAGCCCAGAAAGCTACTGAGAGTATCTCGCCCACACGGCAAAGCCTGGCAAGCTCCCCGTGACGTATTCGATATGCCAAACACAGTCACAAGTGTCACAACGGAGACGTTACTGGGCCCGCTCGACCAAATTGATGAACAAGGAGAGGACCGTGACTGTGACTTATTTAAAATT
Organism: Sorex fumeus; assembly: GCF_029834395.1. Taxonomy (NCBI): domain Eukaryota; kingdom Metazoa; phylum Chordata; class Mammalia; order Eulipotyphla; family Soricidae; genus Sorex; species Sorex fumeus. Next base: position 26,087,334 of record NW_026606092.1, read on the forward strand.
AAGTGATCATAAATGGCAGTAACTGGAACAATAGCACAGTGAGTAGGATGTTTGCCTTGCACATGGCCAACCCGGGTTCGATTCCTGCATCCCTTTCAGAGAGCCCAGTAAGCCACCGAGAGTATCCTGCCCACACAGCAGAGCCTGGGAAGCTCCCCGTGGCATACTCAATATGCCAAAAACAGTAACAAAAAGTCTCACAGTGGAGACGTTACTGGTGCCTGCTTGAGCAAATTGATGAACAACGGGAGGACAGTGATACAGTGCAGATCACAAATGCATTATAAGAGACAACTTATTTCTTATAATTTCTGTCACTTGAGTTTGAGGCCATCTATTCTATAGTCAATTTCAAGTAAGAATACTTTTAAAATATTTTTAAATGGACCTGAAAATAGCTCACCCCTGAAAATGTTGAAATGATTCAAGGTTTAGAAATTGACATGCCATTGATATAGAAGAAGGCTCTCATTTTATGTTTAACTGGTACACCATTTAATTTTAATGAGCAGCTGGAAGTGAGTTGCAAGTGTGAAAAATGCCAGCAAGTTGTAGAGATGCAAGTGTCAATTTAAATAAAAATTACAGTATCAAGAGTCGCTTCTGACAGTGGGATGTGAAATTTTGGTTACAAATTGAAACATTGAAAAGTTAATAAAAGCTCTGTAAAGCTGTGACACAGGAGTATTTGACTTTGGTGAAAGAAAACAAAAATACATCTCAAATATGAGGGAACTGAACAGATTTTTCTACAGATATTTGACTGGAGTGATAGCACAGCGGGTATGGTGTTTGCCTTGCACCCGGCAGACCTGGCTTTGATTCCTCCATCCCTCTCGGAGAGCCTGGCAACCTACCGAGAGTATCCCGCCTGTACCCTGGCAAGATCTCCATGGCTTATTTAATATGCCAAAAACAGTAACAAGTCTCACAATGGACACGTTACTAGTGTGCGCTCGAGCAAATTGATGAACAACCAGAAGACAATGCTACAACACTACTTTCTTTGGGTAGACCACATACAGAGAGTCTATGGTTGAAAAATAAATAGATTAGGGGTCATTCCAAATTAAAGAAAAATGTCACAAAAGGAGTGTAAGAATGTCTGTTCACTGAGTAACCAAACAACTTGCAGACTAACTTCTTGCTTCTGCAGCTGTAGATTTAACAGCCACATGTGTCCTAGCCATTATTACAAATTTGCCATCCAAGTTCTTTTTCATATACGTATTCCACAATGCTGTTATCCTCTTAAATGTTAAAAGCTGGACTTGCATTTTCTGTGCTTTTACCATCTAGTACAACAGATGCCTGTCCCACAAACTACTCAATTAGCCTAATAGATGGATGGTTAAATATGCATAAATAGGGATGGAGAAATAGCCCAGCATTTGGGACACTTGCCTTGCACGCAGTTAATCCAGGCTCAATCCGCAGCAAATTATATACTCCCCTAGCCCCACTAGAAGTGATTCCTGATTTCAGAATCAGGAGTAAAGTCTGAGAACAATCAGGGGTTTACCCTGAACAAAAAAAAGGTATGGGTAGGTAAATAAACCTATATACTGTAGGATTTGGTCATTAATGATAGCTTTCTTTATTTAGTAAGCAGTCTTGAATCATACAGTATGGAAAACAAGAGAAAGAAAAAATTTGAGTAAAAAATCTATTATCTACTCCCATAAACTTAAAAATATAATGCCATAGAAGATTCTGTAGTCTGTGAATATAAAGGTAATTTTTATATGATTTGTGGTGTTTACAACAGGCTAATTTTCAAATATGCAGGGTACATATTTTCTTGCATAAAAACCATTTTCTGGCAAATATATTTCTCAAGCTAATGTTCTTGTCTAGTCTAGTGTGTCTAATTTAAAAAGTGGAAGAAGGCATGGGACTTTCTGGCAGAATTTGAGTGATAACATACATTGATGAAGGCAAAGTGAAGACATATCAATTTAGGTCTCATTGGCTCAAAGCATAACTTTCATAAGCATGTAATGTCCTCATTTCTACAGTACTTTGTCCTTATACTCTCAGTATAGAGATCTGAAATGGGACATTCTTTCTGTGCTAATGTTGTCAAATAATGTTCATTGCTATCAATATGCCATCTATTTTGAAAGAAAAGGGTTGACATTTCACCACTTTTCCTTAAAGGGTCATAAAACTGCAAACTGTCTGGATTACACTGCTATAGATATTGACACCAAGGGAGAAATCACTCCCCTAAGCCCCACAAGGAGCTTTTTCTTGAATTATATGGGGATCATCAGTGGGGAGCAAAGAATAAAATTAAATGCAAAAGTATCTCTGAATGTTTAACATCCTTCTGATAGATTAGTCACTCCCTTTGATTTTCTTGGGCATGGATTATTAGCCATAGGAGACATGTAGAAAAAGAAATCCACAATACATTTTTATTTGATTCTCAAACGAACACAATGCATTGATATTTTATCTTTTATTTCAAGGAACAGAGAAACTCAAAGGATTTTGTCTCTGTGTTAGTTTTGCTCTGTCAGCATCTGTTTAGAAGAACATACTGTGGAGGATGGCAATATCAAGTGGTATAAAGCATTACACTGCTAGATATTGCCTCTGGCACAGAATTGTACAGTACTAATAACACCTCATTTATCCTACTACTGCCCACAGAAAATCTGTAAGTGCTAAGCATAATTCATTTTGTCTGTACTAGTTTACCAATCCTTTTGCATTAGTACATTTCAAGGTGTTCATTGTTGGCAATTGTCTTTCAGGCAGGAGGTACCTCAAAAGTTCTAGGTGCCAAGTGCTATAGAAGTATTAAATCATTGAATTTCCTACACAGTTAGATGCCTAGGCAAATAAGTCCTTTTTTATTGCAGAGCTGGTACATCAGACATTCTTGGGAAGTATGTCATCATTAAAGATGTAGAAGCAACTTTGCCAAAGTTGCAATGCTATGTTTGTCATTGGCAAATTCAATATTATAGCTACGAAAGTTTTAAGTTCATGAAACTATATTAAAGTTCAATAGAAATTAAGAAAGTTGGTCCAATGCTATGAAAAACTACCCTTCACCACGTTCTAGATTAGCTTTGCATCTATGAGTTTGTTTTTTGTTTGTTTGTTTTTTTAAATTAAATCTTGGAAACATTTATTCAGATGTATTCTCTGGAAGTATTCCAACATGTAAAATGCACATTAGGGGATTTTCTCTGCTTGACATGTATATGGACATTCTGAACTACTGCCTGCTTGGCCTTCTTTGTACTTTTCATCCCATGCTCCCAACATGGCCATATAACCTTTTGAGTACTCCACAGAGAGTCAGTTATAAAGCAATGACCTAGAACAAAACTACCCGAGGAAAAAGGAATTCAAATAACAGTGTCTAAAAATTACCCTTTAGTTTTCAATACAGAAATAACAGTCATTTAATTAAGTCATTTATTATTTAAGTTTGCATATGGTATAGTTCATATATAATATATATGCATATATTCATTATGTAAGACATAAGACTAATTTTTCCTTTCAAAATGAATTCAGCTGAAAGTGTGAACAATAAAAGCTTATATCTCTTTGGCATTTACATGCAAGCCACTAATATATTTTCTAGGTTGGGATTCATGTGTGGATGTTGCATTTATTTATTTATTTTTAATTTTAGGACATACTTTGTGGTGCTTATGCTTAGTCCTGGCTCTGTGCTAAGGAATCACTCTGGAAGAGACTATGTGTGGTACCTGATATTGATCTACCTTGTGCAAAATACATGCCTGGCAAGTGCTTTCCCCGTATACTGTCTTTCTGCCCCTTTTAGTTGAGTTTATAAACACACAGGAAAATGAGCAAGTAATCAAGGTTAAAACTTAATAAATAAAATTATCTAAAAATTCTGCATTGAAAAAGATGTTGACAAAAGTTATAGACAGGGCCAGGAATAGTGACAAGAAATGGAAAGTTCTGATTGAGAACAGAGTTGCCAAAGAACATTTCCTGGATCCCTGAAATATACCGAATAGTGAATAGTAAGTTATTCTAAAAGCAAATGTCTGTCGTGTTATGTGGCATGCCTAGTTTAGGGAGATATTTGAGAGTAATTGAAAAATGAATAGTAAGTCATGTAGAATGCATGAGCCAACACTTGGACAAACTAGGTAAAATGTTGAATATTGTTAATTTTCAAAGTAAAATGGGGTTCTGTGGAAGACCATAAAATTATAAACGTGTGCAGTAGCTATCTATTATTGGTTAGATAGTATTTGGAATTTGTCCTATAGACCATGGACAGCCATTGAAAACTAATGTGTATATGATTAGCAGGATCATATTTGTGTACTAGAATACTATATCAGAGCAAGGTACACTGACTGATAGAGTGATTCTTTAAATTGTCATGAAGAATTATCCCATTTCCCCTCAGAAGCATTCTGTGATTGGAAATATTTTAAACCACTAAGTTATACAAAGATTTCTTGGTAAGATGTCAGTAGGCAGCAATTTAATTGACATTTCCAGTAAATTGCTTATAAAATCATAGGAAACAATCAACAAATAAAGGTGAGAAAACAGAGCATTAATCAACCTAATCTGAGGATAAAACTGCAGAAAAGTTCAGTTCACTCCTAAAGGCAAGGCAAAGATATTAGACAAAAAAGATGTTTCAACCAGACTTACTTTATATTTTAAATGTAGAGATGTGGGGGCACTTTGAAAGAGAAAACATCTATTTTCTTTCAGGATGGATGTGGCTCTCTAATCCTACCTTCTGAAACTTAAAGACAGTGATTTAACCTTGATTCTGACTCCCAGTAATGTCATTTAAAAAATTATTTAGTCACCTTTTACTTTATCTTTATAATTATTTCCACTCCACCCCATTTCTGCTCCAGCCATGTTCAAGGAACCTAGGGATTTACAATGTAGTTGTGCATGCCTGGTCATTTGGATATGTTTCCCTTTACATATAAAACATGAAAAATTCCATATTAAGCAAATTAATACTCACATACAGCTACTTGAGTTGTGGTAAAGATGAAATGACTTTTTGCTATAGATAAAGCTTTAAAAATATCATTGGAACACAGCAATACTTTTAGTTATCAGCTATTATTGTCATTACTTTCTATGGATTACATATGCATGGATTACTATGTGTTTATTCAATTCATTCGAAATTTAAGTTGAGAATCACATCTAATCACTCTAGGCTTTAAAATACATTTCCAAAAGATGATCTACAGGCCTGGTTTTATGCTGATTAAGGTGAGGGTGAAGAAGCCATAAATATTTAATGAAGAAGAGATAGTGGCATGAATAGTTGAGATACATAGCATGAACATATATAAGCTTATGCCACATATGCAAAAATGTTGGAGAAATGTCATTGGTATATATATTTTTAGTATGATATTGAGGGAAAGATGGCTATATAGTGAGATCTCAAATGCAGAAATTTTGTCCATTTAGGGATCTTGGGTCCCTATTAGTGGAAAGGTATTTAATAAACCAATCCAAGATGAGCAACAATGTGATATGTGGCTATTCTAAAAGGGTTGGTAAATTCATTGCATATGAAAAGTTCAGACTTGTCTAACTTTGTTTTCTAAACCCTAGAGAATTTAAGATTTTAGATGAAGAAAAGTATCAGAAAAAGTTGAAAAATTTTGATTATTTTACTGCACAACTCATTAGTCAATACAACTTTATATTTTAAGTTGGCTGAAAATAGTTAAAGTATGATCTCATCAAATTTCCATTATAAAATATTGTGTTATGAACCATTGTCACCATGCAATACATTAGATTCACAAAACTTACTTATGTTACAATTAAGAGTTTATGTCCTTTTACTAATCTCTCCCTTACTATCTCCAATCTGAACAACTGACTAGTTTACTTCTAGGAATTTGACTTTTTTTTTTTTCAAATTCTACATAAAAGCGATACTAAAAACTAACTAACTAAATAAGATGTATAGAACGTGAAATAATTTCTATAACTTCTGTGGAAATACTGCAGTCAACCCTGAGTAACTGGTAAAAATGAGAATCTTGAGTCTCAAGCAACATTTACTCGGTGTAGACCTGTACACTTTTACTTAGAGATGAGGAAGAAACAGCTTTTCTTTGTTCTTGCTAGATGAGCTCTGGAAAGGATATCCAAGGTACAGTATGCACATTTGGATGTTCATAGCTTGAAGATCAAGGGGTTAAGAGACGAGATTTGGTGCGTATAAAATATCCAAGTTAATTTAGAGATAAGTGTATAATCTCCTGGTCGGCCTGGATCAGAGCCAGGGAAGCCCCTGCGGCTCTCCCAAGCTGCCCTGGTTTGGGGCAGTCCGTGCCATGAGGTAAATGGAGGAGGAAGCGAGGGCCAAGCAGTTAGTGGTCAGTTAGCGTTTATTCCATTCTCCCCACATGCCTGTTCCAGACTCTCCGAGCCCCTCATGCTATCTCACGCTGCCCCTCACTCTCATCTCCTCCTGTCTACCCACTCATCTCTCCATGCCCCATCTTGCTACCCTGGTCTCTCTCTCATCTCTCCCCAACTCTCTTGTTTCCAACTCCCCAGCACTGGGGGCAGACACTATACCCAGTCCAGTAGCAAAATCAACATAAGAAAGCCCTTCCTGATGGCCTATCAGACTCAAGGGCAGAACCACCACCTAGAGGTGTTCCTCTTCTCCTTAGTCCAATAACTTAATTAACATCTTGATTAACATTTTAATTCTACTTCTTAATATTCGTTATTTTGTATGAACACAGTAAGAGATACATTGAGGCTTGTAGGGCATCTCTCCTGGGAATATCTTGCCACAGACTCAGACTACAGTACTCAGAACAGAGTAATCTTTCCTAACCCTAGCAGGGTTCGATTCTAGTTATTACTTTTGGATCATGACATAATTTGCCCATGATCATGCTCTTAACTTACAGTTAAGCATTATGGCACTTTGGCCAGCCCCATCTCGATGCCAGGGTAGCACACAGCTCACTGCTTGCCCTGGGTCCATCCAGTCCCTCTTTGGAACCCTAGTTTTGGGGGTGCTAGGAAGTTAGGGTAACTAAGGCTTAAGTGAAGAGAACAGATCCCCAGGAAGTAAATATCATTGAGGGTCCCTTAACTCCCACATTACAAAAGCATAGCATTTACTGTTCTCTTGTGCAAAAAGAACAATGGTCTCAATTAACTCTGCAAAGGACTTAAGGAGAAGAGAAAAACAGTATTTATATGTCAACAGAGCACAAAGAAAGAAGCTACAAATAAACACAAAGGAATGAGTTCACTGTGATGGGAGTAACCCAATAAACCTAATCTTCCTGTGGCAAGTCTAAAAGGACAAAACAATGTTATTCAGATAAGAAATTGAAAATATTCCAGATTCATGTTCCCTACAAAATGGTTTGGTCTGTATGGCCACAAGCAGTTTTATAGAGAAAGAAAGTATGCAAGTACATTTTTAGGAACAATGGGTTACACAATGGTGTGTACTAGGCTAGTCAGTGGATTTTCCTCAAGAGGTGGGAATTGAGAAAGAGGGGAGAAGCTACCATGAGAAAATGGTAGAGAGATTTTACAGCACCAATGGAAGGATTGGTCTAGTACTCTCCTAATTTAAAATAACAACAGCAAAAAACCTCTGGCCATTAACTTTGCAAAGTATTCACTCTGAACTTGAGAATATTATGTCTGAGAAAATGCAACTGAAGGACATTAGTTTTGTACTCATGTGTGTCTGATCTTCACAGCTCTTATGGTTGCCCTGCAATCCTCATTTAGACATAGCAGACAGCAGGGATGGTGATACACTAGGTCTCAGAGTTTTTACAACCTCAAAGAGAAAGTTGATTTTTTTCTCTCTCTATTTATAGTTCTATTTCAAACCCCCTACACATTCACCTCCTATGTGCCCGATATACATATATATGTGTGTGTGTGTGTATATATATATATATATACACACACACACACATGTTGCACAGTATGTATAAATAACACATTATAATAAGTGATCTGAAAGTAAAATAACTTCGATGAGCAGAATTTAGACATAGTCTTAAATACAAAGCAAATGAAACTGTGAAAACTGTAGTTGTGTCATGCAACACACATTCCAAGAGTTCTTTTCAAGTCCCAGCAGGAATGCACAAAAACATAGAACAGTGGACTAATGAAAAATAGAAAAGGCAAAAGAACACTTGCATCAGGGAATATTTAGCATGACTGAAGAATAAATGAAAATAAATTGTGGCTACAATAAACAAGGGCCCAAACATTAGAAATCTCCAAGATGACTTCTATAATCAAAGTTACTTTTAAGTCAAATCTGCTGTATACTCAGAGGCCTTATAAAACACAAAACTTCTAGTAAGAAAGGTTAGATTTATATTCCTTAGTCCTGGCTGATCTCTCTCTGCCTTAGGGTTCTTTCAAGATTTTTGAGACATATATTAGTTTATCTTCTGAATAGTCAAGTATTCCTCCTTTTTATGACTTCATAAGAAGTCTTCTTTTACTTTGTCTTTATTAAACTTTTATTAGTATTTCACATGGGACATCCTAGATTCCTTTTAGTGAATCACTAAGATAATCCTCTTTAACCAGCTTCACTGTTAACATACTTATAAAGTTTGCTATGCTTGTAAACCAAGTTCTAGTTGCTGATTATTAGAGAGTTTAAATTTCAGTATATACTGTGTTTATTATGTGCTTTTACTAGAAAAAAAAAGAATCCAGGCATACCTATCTTTACAATACTACTTCCTCATAATTCATTATACATTGCACACAACACTTTTTAAACTTTAATAGGCATATAAATCACCTGGAACATTTTGTGAAAATGTTCACTCACAAACAGTAAGGTTGAAATGAGTCATGATATTCTGCCCTCTTAGTAACATCTATAGACAAGAACTGATGCTTACCCAAAACCCACATTTAATACAGGAAGATACTGTAATACCCAGACTAATGATTCTGAACCTAGTTATATACTAATATTATCTAGGGAATCTTGAAAATGTTTTATGTATAAGCTTTATCTTAGACTATATTAGAATTTATGTGGATGCAGTACAAATTAGAAACTATAGGCTTTAGTAATAGTCATTCAAGAAGTCATTTAAGTAACAGTCATTCAAGAAGAACTTCTAGAATAGTATAACTTCTTAAATCTTGTATCAGAAAATATATCACTCTGTCTGTTAGTATCTGTCCATTAAAAGTACATCCAGTAGACAACAGACTTTTTCTTTTTGCTGTCAAGATTAGTGTGCTTTATGAATCAATAAAATCCTGACATATAGCAATGCCTGTCATATAGATGAATCAAATCATATTTGTTGAAATAGCCAAATATGCCTGCTACTTGGATGAAATTGCATATTTCCTTGATCATTTTGAGCAAGTGAGGAAAGAAGAGTGCTAGAAAAAAATGGAAGAGAGAAATTCAGTATTTTCTACTATCGTCTAGTCTCTGTCTGGATTTGAGAGTATACGTGAAACCTAAGCTAAAGGAAGAAGAGTTCAGTTAATTATGTAATTATTTGGTTTATTACCTTATATTTAGATGGGCATTTAGGAATCTTCCTGTCCACACTTTTAAGTAACATAAGCATTTTTTTAAATAAAATGGAAAACTGACAAAGATGATATTCTTAAAGCAAAGGTTCTCGAATGAACAAATTGTCTTATGTGCATTTTAAAGTCTAACAAATTTGGTAAAGTTCCTTTAATTGGATTAACTCCTGTAAGAACTGCCATTTGAAAGATTTATGCTATAGATTAAAGAAAAAGACATATCCAGACTTCTTTGTCAAAAACGTTTTAGTTTTGTCAAGTAATAGTAGTATAAAAAGTGATTTAAACTAATGCTTTATTAACAGATTGATATATTCTTTATGCCTCGATGTTAATAATCTATATAGAACTTTTTTAGAATCTGTTAATTTATGTTCCCCAATTTTAAGGTCATCCTTTAATCAAAAGTAAGGCATTACTAAATATTGATTTATTTATACCTATTTTATTATTAAACTGTATAGAAGCAATATATAGGACTATATAAATAAGGAAGTGTAAAGCGAGATACTTAACTTAAAACAGCTAGACTTCCTATACAAGGAAGTCAAGGACGAAATCAAAAGGTACCTGGAAACAAATGAGAATGAAGACACGAGCTACCAGAATTTATGGTATGCAGCTAAAGCTGTATTAAGGGGAAAATTTATAGCCCTGCAAGCATATCTAAGGACAGAAGAAAGGATGCACATAAGCAACTTGACTTCACAGCTCAAGATCTTAGAAAAGGATCAACAGAAGGAGCCCAAAGTAGGAAGAAGGAAAGAGATCATAAAACTTAGAGCAGAAATCAATGACATGGAAACCAAAGAAACAATCCAAAAGATCAATGAAACCAAGAACTGGTTCTTCAAGAAAATAAACAAGACAGATAAACCACTAGCAACACTCACAAAGAAACAGAGAGCGAGAATGGAGATATCACAACGGAAACCAAAGAAATTCAAAAGATCATCAGAGACTACTTTGAAAGTCTGTATGCCACAAAACAAAGAGAACCTAGAAGAAATGGATAAATTCCTGGATTCCTATCATCTCCCAAAGCTGAGTCAAGAAGATATAGAATACCTGAATAGACCTATACACATCAAGGAAATTGAAACTGTAATCAAAAGTTTTCCCAAAAACAAAAGCCCAGTTCCAGATGAATTCACTAGCGAATTTTTCCAAACATTTAAAGAGGACCTATTGCCAGTCCTTCTCAAGCTTTTCCAGGAAATTGAAAAAAAACAGAAACTCTCCCAAACAGGTTCTATGAATCCCATATCTCTCTAATACCAAAAGGAAACAAAGACACCACAAAAAAGGAAAATTACAGGCTGATATCCCTGATGAACACGAATGCAAAGATTATCAACAAAATACTAGCAAATAGAATTCAAAAACTCATCAAAAAGATCATACACCATGACCAAGTGGGATTCATCCAGAGGATGAAAGGATAGTTTAACATTCGTAAATCAATCAACATAACCCATCATATCAACAAAAGAAAAGATAAAAATCATATGATCATATCAATAGGTGCAGAAAAAGCATTTAACAAGATCCAGCACCCATTTATGATGAAAATCCTCACCAAATTGGGGATATAGGGGACTTTCCTCAATATACTTAAAGCTATCTACCACAAACCTACAGCAAGCATCATCCTCAATGGGGAAAAATTGAGAGCCTTCCCCCTAAGATCAGGGACGATACAAGGATGCCCACTGTCTCCACTACTGTTCAACATAGTACTGTAAATACTAACAATAGCGATTAGGCAAGAAAAAGAGATTAAGGGCATCCAAATAGGAAAGGGAGAAATCAAGCTCTCACTATTCGCAGATGATATGATACTATACTTTGAAAACCCTAAAACCTCTACCAAGAAAATCTTAGAAACGATAGACTTGTATAGTAAAGTTGCAGGCTATAAAATCAATACCCAAAAGTCCATGGCTTTCCTATATGCAAATAGTGAGAGACAAGAAAATGACATGAAGAAAACAATCCCGTTCACAGTTGTACGCCAGAAAATCAACTACCTAGGAATTAGTTTAACTAAGAAAGTAAAGGACCTCTACAAAGAAAACTATAAACCGCTGCTTCTGGAAATAAAAGAGGACGCAAGAAATTAGAAAAATATCCCCTGTCCATGGATCGGGAGAATTAATATTGTCAAAATGGCAATACTTCCCAAAGCACTGAACAAATTCAATGTGATCCCTATTAGGATACCCATGACATTCTTCAAAGAAATGGAGCAATCACTCCTGAAATTTATATGGAACAATAAGCCCAAATGGATAGCTAACGCAATTCTTGGGAAAAAGAAAATGGGAGGAATTAACCTCCCGAACCTCAAACTCTACTACAAAGCAGTAATAATTAAAACAGCATGGTACTGGAACAAAGGCAGAGCTGCAGACCTATGGATCAGGGTTGAATATACTGACATCTCCCCTCAAACATTTGATCATCTAATCTTTGATAAAGGAGCAATAAATGTGAAGTTGACTAAGGAAAGCCTTTTTAACAAATGGTGCTGGCAAAACTGGACGACTATATGCAAAAAACTGGGCTTAGTTCTCTACCTAACACCATGTACAAAAGTTTCATCAAAACGGATCAAAAAACTCAACATCAGATCGGAATTGAAGCTAATGGTATCTTCAAAGATACCACGCCACTGGCCAAGCAAGTGAAAATAGAGCTAGGCAAATGGGATTATCTTAAACTAAGAAGCGTCTGCACCTCAAAAGAAACAGTGACCAATATAGAAAGACAGTATACAGAATGGGAAAGGATATTCTTCCAATATACATCCAACAAGGGGTTGATATCAAGGATATACAAGGTATTGGTTGAACTCCACAAGAAGAAAACATCCAACCCCATCAAAAAGTGGGGCAACAAAATGAACAGAGACTTTCTCAAAGAAGAAATCCAAATGGCTAAAAGGCAACCTGTGTTGGCGCGGATGTGGCGAGAAAGGAACCCTCCTTCACTGCTGGTGGGAATGCTGACTGGTTCAACCCTTTTGGAAAACAGTATGGACGACTCTCAAAAAATTAGAAATTGAGCTCCCATTTGACCCAGCAATACCACTCCTGGGAATTTATCCCAGTGAGGCAAAAAAGTATAGTCGAAGTGACATCTGCACTTGTCTCTTCATTGCAGCACTGTTTACAATAGCTAGAATATGGAAAAAACCTGAGTACCCTAGAACAGATGACTGGTTAAAGAAACTTTGGTACATGTACACAATGGAGCACTATGTAGCAGTTAGAAAAAATGAAGTCATGAAATTTACATACAAGTGGTACTACACGGAAAATATCATGCTAAGCGAAATGACATTGAAGTTAATGGAATCTTCAAAGATGTCATGCCACTGGCCAAGCAACAGAGATAGATAAATGGGACTATCTTAAACTAAGAAGCTTCTGCACATCAAAAGAAACAGTGATCAAAATACAAAGATAGTCTACAGAATGGGAAAGGATATTCTCCAAATACACATCCCACAAGGGGTTGATATCAAGGATATACAAAGTACTGGTTGAACTCCACAAGAAGAAAACTTCCAACCTTATTAAAAAGTGGGGCAACGAAATGAACAGAGACTTTCTCAAAGAAGAAATCCAAATGGCTAAAAGGCACATGAGAAAATGCTCTACATCATTAATCATCAGGGAGATGCAGATCAAAACATCAATGAGATATCATTTCACACCACAGAGACTGACCCACATTCAAAAGAACAAAAGCAACCTGTATTGGCGCGGATGTGGTGAGAAAGGGACCCTCCTTCACTGCTGGTGGGAATGCCGACTGGTCCAATCCTTTTGGAAAACAGTATGGACGACTCAAAAAATTAGAAATTGAGCTCCCATTTGGCCCAGCAATACCACTCATGGGAATATACCCCGGAGAGGCTAAAAAAGTGTAGTCAAAGTGACATCTGCATTTGTTTGTTCATTGCAGCACTGTTTACAATAGCTAGAATATGGAAAAAAACTGAGTGCCCGAGAAAAGATGACTGGTTAAAGAAACTTTGGTACATCTACACAATGGAGTACTATGTAGCAGTTAGAAAAATTGAAGTCATGAAATTTACATGCAAGTGGTATTACATGGAAAATATTATGCTAAGCGAAATGAGTCAGAAAGAGAGGGACAGCCATAGAAAGATTGCATTCATCTGGGTAACATAAAGTAACAAAATAAGAGAATAACACCCAAGAGCAGCTGTGATAAATACCAGGTTGTTCACTCCATGGCTTAGAAGCCAGTTGCACACTGTAGGGGCAATGGCAACTCAGATAGAGAAGGGAGCACCAAATAAAGGGTGTTGGGAAGATCCGCCCAGGATGGGAGATGCATGCTGAAAGTAGTCTATAGACAGAACATGATTGCCACCCAATGTCTCTTCTGCAGACCACAGCCCCCAAAAGGAGAGATAGAACAAAAGGGAGTACCCTGCCACAGAGGCAGGGTTGGATGGGGGGATGGGTGGGTGGGAGGGATACTGGGATTGGTGGGGGTGGAAAATGGGCACTGGTGGTGGGATGTGTACTTGATCATTGTATAACTGAAACCCAAGTACAACAACTTGTAAGTCTACAACTGTACCTCATAGTGTTTCACTAATAAAAAAGAAAGAAAGAAAAAAAAAAGAAATTGAAGAATGAAAACAAGTGTAGTAAATTTCAATCAATGGACACCATTATTTAGAATAAAACGCCATAGACCAACATTCTACAAAACAGCATAGATTTATAATCCATAAAACAGTGTGAATGGATCACAGAGTCAAGTATAAAAGTTTATTACTTTTATATAAATTATAAAAAAAGCCATATAAATAAAAATACCATATAAATAATAAAGAAAAACATGGAAGAGTTCTTATTATAAGATGTTTGAGAAGAGGTGAAGAGATGGAATTGGTTTTCTAATGACTTAAAATCAGGTATTGCCTTAAAATTATTACTATAAACCTGTAAGTTTTTTAAGATAATGAAGTTGGAAAAAGGAGGGTCTTAGCAAGACACAGTAAGATGCAAACCAGACTAGAGTCAGATCATGAGTTCCTGAGGGTGTCATAACAAATTCTGGTGACTACAGATAATTATTTGGAAATCAAGATATCTAAGGGATGTTCCTTTTTTGCTCACTGTCACACTTCCTGGAAATAAGGACCCCTTTGGAAATCAGGATCCTGTTGTAGAAAGACTGGAACAAAAGTGGTGCAAAGAATGCAAAAAGATAAGCTAATGAAAGAACTATTAAGAGATGGCTTGAAAGCAAAAACAATATTAAATACGAAAAAATCAAAAGAGAAGAAAATGTGAAAAAGAAACATTAAAGATAATAAATTAAAAATAAATTAAAGAAAGTAAAAGTAAAAATGAAAGAAATAAAGAACTCAGAGGATGGTTGATATTAAACTGTGTGTGTTAAATCCAAGTTATAATATTCTATGTTAAAATTACATCTTTGATGTTAAAAACCATTAAATAGTTATGATCATTTTACTTACAAATAAATCATTAGTCACTAAGAATTCTTATTAAATTAGTTCAACTGGTCAGAGCCAATGAAATCACATCTGGTTGATGTTAAATATTGCACAGCACATTACAAATGGCTGATTCTCCATAACTGGTCCATTTCTAGTTTATGGCACAAATTTTAAAGTCTAGTAAATGGTGTTTTCAGCAGCAGTTCATGTGTTATGACTTGTTGGGGTTGTAAATTATTTATGAGCATTTATGTATTTCTATATCCCATGTACCTCTCGCTTATAAATCTATTTATTAAACCTCATAAATAACTTATGGGCATATCTTGAAATGAATCATTCCTAAAATTGCTTAACTGTCTGGAAATTTTTTTACTAAGCCTGTCCCTCATTTTCTTTTCATATCTCTATCAGGTATAAATAGAAGACACTTGCATGCATTTTTTTTCTTCTCATTCCTCAGTCTAAGTGTCTCTGTCATTACTCACCTTTATGGTGAAAAACATGAGTTCATGTCATCAATTCTCCTTGTGACACCTTCGATGAGTAATTGGTTTTATTCCAACATCTGACCTCAAATTAATCCAACTTTACAGCTCTCACTTTCTTTTCCCTTTTCAAATAAAAGAACTTGGATACCCTACAGATTTTGGCACTTCTAATGTCATATATTGGAATAACCAATTTTAATGTTACTTATTTCTCTATTTTTGTCATAGTAATTTGATATTGTTTTTTCAATTTATATAAAAGTTCTTCTATGTAAAAATACATAGAAGTCTTAGAATAAAGAGAAGTGAAATGTCAAAAAAGGTCAAGGGTAGAAAAATAGCAATGGAAATTTATAATAGATTCTTGGTATAAGTTATAAAGGTGGTGATTTGTTTTAGATATTTGTACCTATTTTACATCATTTTTCTTATCACAACCCAAACCTTTTACCTTATACTATCTACGAAAATTAAATATTAGTGGGTTAATATGTTTTATTCTTATTCTGATTTTTGTATATTCTTTCAGCATTATTATTTCATTTACTTATATATTTCTTACCTTTTTAAAGAAAAATATTTCAAGGTTAATAATAATTATATATGAATAATATAACATGAAAATATGAATAAATAAAAATAATAGAATAGTACAAAGAGCTCCTGAGAATTAACATAAAGATAAGCTAGCATATAATATCATCTTTCATGTAGTGCAATTGTATGAGGTTATTCCATATACTACTTATAATTTTGACCACAAGGTTAGAAATGACCACTTGGGAAATTTTAAGTTGTTGACCACTATAGCAAGTATTGCTTTATTCCTCTAATATTGCTTGCATTTCTAATATAACATTGCCAATATTGCTATTATTGCTTTATTTCTCCTTATGGGAATAAGTTTTCTGGAATCCTTTTTTGAATGTTATTATTATTTTTTCATATATTGAAACTGTACTCATAATTTGAACTAAATGATTCAATAGAGCAAAGAAGACTGTACATAAATTAGCCTATTTTTCAAAGGAATTATGCTCATATATATTCTATGAATCAGATAGAGAAGACATTTTCAATCCACACGAATGGTGGTCTTTTACTTCAGAAAACAGATAAATGGTTCTTTGTGTAAGTATACTCCATAGAGTCAAATAATTTCCTGGGAGTTATATCTATTTGGAAGAGATGAAAAATTGTTGTGTCAATACAATTAAAGTTTAAATTCTTTCCAAAATGCATTTTGTATTATGTAACATTTGGATTATCAGCTTTTTGAACATACAAGTTTCTTTAAAGTGAGAGTTTCTATACAGGTAAATTTGCTTTACTAAATCAGATAAGAATTTCAAACGATGTGCTAGGAAGTAAGAAAACCAGAGCAAAGATTTATTGAGAATAGTGTTCAGTTGATAAATGACAACATTTATTTGTAATTTGAAAATTTGACCCAGATGATACTCATTATCTCAGCCTGTATGAAACCAATTAGTTTTATAAATTTATTAATTGTCTGATACCACTTATAAAAGGATTTTATTATGGTTTTAGAAAAGAAACACTTTAAAACAAATGTGAATTGTTTTCTTATGTTATTTTTTATCTTATTTTCATGAGCAGGTATAAGTATACTATATGCAAAAATTTATTCACACAATAAAAATGTACCCTTGGCACTTAAGGCAAAATTTGGAATTAAAGAAAATAATACTTATATACTTATTCTATTGCTAATTTGCATAGTCGCTCCACAAAGCCACTGAAAGTAATAACAAAAGCAAAAACTTATTAACAATGTCCTGTTTAATTTATTTTTTTAGTTTTCTCCGGTCAATTAATTATGTCTTATAATGGTAATAATTTTGAAAATGAGAAAGAGCATAGCAATTATAAATACTTTGTGGACAAATATGAGTAAACTAAGGAGTGGAACTATTCAGAGTTTGATTAGAGATTTTATTCAACTGTTTGAATTTTGACTTTGGTGTCATTTGGAATATTATTATAATTTTCACTGTTCACATCCAGGTAGCTAGCTATTACTGTTCCTTAGTATGCAACTTTTAGAAAGAGATAATTCAAATAATCTGAGGTCATGAGAATTAGAAAATACCTGAAGCGATTAAGAAATAGCCATTTTTGATAAAGGTCACAAATTATTATATATTGCTATTTTATCTTCAGAAGTTTCAGATGTATTCTTCTGCTGTTTGTTTTCTTCATTAATTTAAATTGTTAGAAAGATATGAATATGACAGTCCAGTCAACTGATACTCTAAATATTTAATAATTTGATAATACTAGCTCTATTTATTTGATAAGCAAAAGCATCAAAACATACGTGTATTTAGTTGCAAATATTTCTAACTAAAATTTTTAATGTGAGAAATCATTTTTGAAAGCACCTATTGTGCTGGAGAAATAGTACAGTGGATAGGATGCTTGACTTGCATGTAGCCAACTCGAGTTCAGTTACTGGCACTATATATGGCTCCCAATCCCAACACAAGTGCTCCCTGAACAACACTTGGTGTGAACCTAAAACAAGAACAAAAGTATTTGGTATATTGGTTTTTTTTTTAATTGAATCACTGAGAGATACAGTTACAAAGCTTTCATTTTTGAGTGTCAGTCTTACAATGATTGAACACCCATCCCTCCACAAGTGCACATTTTCCACCACCAATAACCCCAGTACCCTACCCCACACTATTAAACACTTCCCCTACCTCTATGGCAGACAATATCCCTTATAATCTCTACTTTGGGGCACTATGGTTTGCAGTACAGATACTGAAAGATTATAATACCTGGTCCTTCATTTACTTTCAGCACACATCTCTCATCCCGAGTGATTTATCCAACGATCATTGACTTATTGATCCCTTATCTATTCCAGCTATCTTCTCCCCTAGCTCATAGAACAGACTTCCAAATATGGAGCAAGATATACTGGTTTTTAATCTGTTTTTTAGTAAAGGTAAAGTAAAGGCCCTCCCATTGATCTTCGATTTGCTCGAGCAGGCCCAGTAACGTCTCCATTGGAGACTTTTGTTACTGTGTTTGGCATATCAAATACATTTTATGACACCTAAAATAAATCCACAGAACTAGAAAGACACATCCTGCTTAAGATCTGAGTTATTCTTCCCCAGAGGAAGAGTGCACATTACTGTAGTGTCCATTAACATATCTGGGTAATATTTACCAATCCCTTTTATACTGTACACTGTTACTCCCTTCTTTGTATGTTAAAATTTCCCAATTATGCATAGCTCTATGATTCATAATAAGTTTTCTATTTAGATACTACTTACACATATTAACAGTAATATCTTAGAATTAAAAACAGCATATGACTGAGTGAAAAAATAATTCGAAATCTATTATTGGTAAAATATTCAGCTTAGAGATAACTGAAGAAATACATTATCAACTTTCTCATGTTCCCTCTTTTATGTGCTCACTGTACAAGTATTGAGCACTCTCAAATATATATTTAAAAGGGGAAGCTTTTTGGAATGTATTATTTTAAATTTATTTTGTATTTCAAATTATTTTTATGGAGGTAAAGTATATTCTTTACATGCCTTAAGGGCTTAATGTTAACAAAATATGCCCACCTCCAAGGTACCAATACCCTCGCAGCACAGATTATTGGCACTCTCCTCTCCTTGACCTCATAAAGGTTTATTTTATTGGACAATGTCTTTCCATCCCTTCCTTTGTTTCTTTATATACAGTTGGATATTAACTCTAAGTGTTTTAGGCGCATCAGTGAATTCACCCCTTTTCTCTCCCCAGAGATACTTACTGTGCTCTTGATAGCGTCCCTTATTTAGTTAAAGTTTATCTTTAACCTTTCCTTTGTATTTTACCTCTCATTGTCACAGTTTCCCAAGTCAGTCTTGATTACTTATAAGCCAAAACTTTCTGGTAATTCTGAACTTTGTATTTGTATTTGTAGTGCTTTGCATTTTAAGTGGTGTATATTTGTACCTTCTTTTCTATTTACCCTATAGCCCTTTTATATTTTACTACAGAGCAAATGTCCTTTGGTTAAACGCAGAAAGACCATTAATGTTATGGTTCTAATATTTGGGAGTTGATTGACTCTGAAACATATATACTCCTGGGCAATGGTCATAATTACTTGACTCAGGCTTCAGTTGCTGTAGTTCCTAACACCCCAAAAGGGAAGTTATGCCATGAGACTGGCATGGACCCAGGACTAGTGGTAAAGCTACTCCAGCATCAAAATGGGATAGTCTAGAATGTATAAATGCATGGTCTTGATTCAAGCTGTTTTGACTTAAGAGACAGGACCCTCATGGGGAAGGACAAGCTGAACTGCCTGAGGAGTTATAGTCTGAGATTTATGATAAATGCCTTGCTTGCTCTCAGAACCCAAAGAACTAAGTTAGATCTTTGTTTTTTACTGTATTTATCCAAACAACTGCAAGTATTGATAAGAAATAAACTTAATTATTTAACATATACAACTAGAGGGAAATACAAAAGCAATGTAGAGATCCCTGGCAGACAGTGTCTCCTTGATTTAATTTTCCCAAGAGAATTTTGTTAATCTCCCCAAGAAAATTTCTTCCTCCAAATGTTTTATCTCTGTAAATGATCAATAACATGTAGATACTATGCCTCAACCACCCTCAGATATTCTATAATTTTGTTAGCACCTCTGCCTTAAACTGGCCATTTTTACCAACAGTCTGTGGTCCTCTGTCTCTTTGTCTCTCTGCCAAGGAGAAAGGTAGCTCTCAGACACCAAACTCATGTGCCTCACAGCACACATACGTTATTTTGTGAACTCACAATAAACCACATATAAATGAGCTAATCTAGTATTTATCTTTCTCCTTCTGACTTACTTCACTCATCTTCCAAATACTTTTTCTGTAGCAAAATACAAGTTTTCATTCTTTTTCCTTAGAGCTGGGTAGTATTCTATTGTTCAATCACATTTTATTTATCCACTCTGCAGTCATGATCCCTTGGCTTATTTCTTGGATTTTGGCTATTATAAACATTTATGCAATAGACACAGGTATGCAGGTATTGTTTTACATAACATGAAACAGTAAAGTTGTTTTGATTTTTGTTTCTTGCTCATTTTTAAATGATGAATATTTTTTATATCTTTGGAGCAGTGCTCTGAAGCTCTTCTCCCTAATTTTTGTAAGGGATTGCTTATTTTGTTGTTCTTGAGTTTTTGTGTGTTGCTTATATATCTTTGATATTAGCCTTTTATCATATGTACTATGTGGAAATATTTTATTCCGTTTAATAGGAATGTTATGTTTTGTTTAAATGATGATTTGTCTTTCAGTACAATTGCTATGTTTAATATAATCATATTTGTTCATATATAATTTTGTCTTCCTTAAAAATCAAGTCGAATCACTAAAGATAACATCAAAGCCAGAATCCTGGGGTGATTTCCTTCTTTCCTTAATGCGTTTTGTAAATTTGTCTCTAATTTAAGGCTTTATTCCATTTTAAGTTAACTTTTATGCATTATATAAAATAATTGGACCACATTTTATCCCTTTCATGTGGCTCACAAGTCTTTCCAAAACAATTTGTTGTAGAGACATTTCTTTTTCATGTTCTGCTCTTGATTCTTTTGTTCATATATATGATGGTTTGTTTATGAGTTCAAAATGAGTACTGCAAAGTATTTATTTAATTATAGAAATTATACTAACGTATTTCTTCAGAATTACTTTTTGAAGTTTTTCTAGGTATTCACTTTATAAAGTAAACTGCATGATAATTTCAATATGCCTGATGCATGTGTGAAGCTTTAACATACTTTTGTCTTGAAACTCTTTTTTTAATTTGCATATGAGTAAAATAGAATATGAGTATTAAAATGTGTGATTATTCTACAAAAGAGTGAGGTTTGGGTTTCATTCCAATACCACATACATAAAATATGTCTGTAAAATAGTAAAATATTAGTGGGAAGCTATTGGGAAAGTAATGGAAAAATCTGTAATTTAAAATTCTCAGTTTTCTGTAGATGTGAAACCTTTATGCACTCATTCATAGTCACACCAGAAAAGTATACATGAGAAAAGCCATAAAAAATATGAGTTCTCTGTGGTCAAATACCATCTCCTGTTGCTAGAACAATAGTAGAGTGGATAGGGTTTTCCTTGTATGCATCCAACCTGGGTTTAATCTCTAACATCCCATATGATCTCCTGATCCTGCCAGGAGTAATTTCGGAGTACAGAGCTAGGAATAACTCCCCTCTCCCAAGTATGCCAGTTATGACCAAAAATAAAAAAACAAATGAACAAAAAAACTCCATCTCCTAAAAACCCAAATCACCAAAGAAAATTTTCAAATAAGTAGTGTAAGAATCAGGAGTCAAAAGCTGAAAAAAAAAAAGAGAAGAAACACTGCAACAAAAATGTTCTTCAATCTCTGACAGTTGAATTGTAGGAAAATAGACCAAACAGTATTGTAGTGGCAGTGTGTGTGTGTGTGTGAGAGAGAGAGAGAGAGAGAGAGAGAGAGAGAGACAGAGAGAGAGTAAGAGAGAAAGAGAAAGAGAGAAAGAGAAAGAGAGAAGAGAGAGAGGGAGAGAGAGAGAGAGAGAGAGAGAGTGTGTGTGTGTGTGTGTGTGTGTGTGTGTTTGGGTGGGGGTATTTAATATCAATACAATAAGACTGCTTACATCAACTTTGTAGAAAAACAAATGATAGTAGATAACAAAGAGCTATTTGTTTGGTACTAGATGTAATGAAAAAATTGTGAGGAATTCTTACTTTTTAATCTCTGCACATTAAACCTGTTATATTTAATAAAATAGAAAATTTTATAGAATAGTAATTTCATAGAATATAAATCAAATGTAATATACATGTAACTGACTAGTGTTAAGCACATACAAGTCCAAGTTGTTCTTTTGTTGTGACCTGATGTGACCAATCAGAATCACTATATACTGTTAATTAATCTTATTATTTGCTAGCATCCTTTACATTTTTCTGATGATCTCACGAACTCTTCAAACTGATTTATTTGAATAAAAAGTTTATTCTCAAAGAACTGTTTGTAGGATGGATTGAGTCAATTAACTGAGTAAACTGCAGCTTTATAAATAACTTGTCAACTGTGACTATCATTTTTCTAATGCCTATAGGATTTAGACATTAGAAGACCTCCAGAACCAGCCACCACCATGCTGAGACCACTCTCCACATGCATGAAGGTATCGGGAGAGGAACAAAGGCATGCGGGTCCCGGGGCTCAGATCTCCAATCCTGCTCGAATCGGGGCTGAGCATCCTCCAACCAGATCCTCCAATTTCCAGTAGGCAGGGGTCATATCCACCAACTGGCCCCCTGGCGCCATGTAATCCCATCAACGGCTGAGACCCAGAGACTATAAAACCCAGCTCCCAGAAGCACGCGTCTACATTTGCGGCTGTGCGACATCTTATTATGACATCTTATTATCTCATTCCTACTTTGGACAAACTGGCAGGCTACCGAATGTAACCTGCCCACACAGCAGAGTCTGGCAAACTCCCCGTGGAGTACCCAATATGCCCAATACCAGTAACAATGATGGGTCTCATTCTCCTAACTCTGAAAGAGCCTTGAATCTCAGGGCTAGGACGAAGGAGACGTTACTGGGGCCTGCTCGAGGCAATCGACGGATGACAGAATGGTCATGATCATGATAGGATTTAATATTTTCCAAATGTCTCTTCAAAGACATTCAACCTGAAGTTGGTAATCTTAAATTTCTTTGATTCTAAAAATCATTAATGTGAAGATGAAAATTTATTCATATTCAAGTAGTGTTGAGTTTAGGACTTTGTGACAAAACAAATCTATAACTAAAGGGGTATAAGATATTTTTCAGATTATGTAACAACCTCATAGTGTCCTATATACTACATATCAATATTAAACTTTAAGTTATTTCCTTTCAAAGCCCATCTATTTTACACAGTAAAACCTGCCCCCTCTCTACCCATCCAATTCCCCTCAAAAACAAGAAGAATGGGAAAGAAAATTGAAATAAATACACCAGCATATTTTCCCCTCTTTTTTATGTTTTTGTTTTAGGGCCATAACTGGTGCTTCTCAGGGTTTTTTTTTTTTTCTGGCTCTACACTCAGAAATCATTCCTGGTGGTACTCGAGGGACCGTATAGGACTTCAGGGATTAAATCTGGGTCTGCTGTGTGCAACGTAAGGGCCCTACCCACTTAACTATCTCTCCACCCTCTACGTCTTCCCTCTTTTATAAACACAAACAAGATAAACCAAAGGTTGCATGAGATCACTGTTGTACCATCTTGTAATTGCATTTGTCTCTTAAAATTTAGATTCACCATGAAGCAATATGCTTATTTTATTTGAAGAGTAAACATCAACTTTTCTTAACTTTGTTTTTTGTGCTTATAATAAGCTTGAAATAATAACAACATTACATGCAACACACATTAATATTTATAAACCCTCATAGCTTTGTTCTTTGTAAAAATATATTATAGTTTAGGATGCTAAGACGTATTCCCAAGCAGTGCTAAAGAGGCCCCAAGTGTCCTCCCTACACAGATAAACTGCCAACTGGGCTAGCAGTTCAATATGATGGTCTAAGATTGTTCTGTAATTTGCATTCTTTGGTGCTGGGGCTTCCCTTAGCTATCCAGACCAGAGGACTTCAGAATCATACTCAGTGGTCCTTAGACTACCAGGTCATGCAGGGAATCGAACCAGCGTCAGCCTCATGTACCTTAATCTCTGAACTAATTTTCCAACTGCTAAAATATTTCTTAAGTAGGCACACAAACATCCACAATAAAAATAGTGTAGGGATAAGTGTAAAAACCCTGGATTAGTATTTAATTAGGGCAGAATTTCAGGAAATAATTGATACAACTTAAAGAAGCAAAGGAAAAATCATTAGGTATCCAAACTCAACTTTTGAATTTGTGTAGATACAAATAAAATCTTTGGCTTCATTATTACATATTTCCTTATAAATACCTTATTTAATGCTTGCAGCCTTGGAATACCTGTTACACATGATTTTTTTAAGTGCTATGGTCACTTTATTTTTTTAAGAGTTGTGATTTACAAAATGACTAATACTTAAGTTTTATAAATACAACAATTAAGCACCAATCTGTTCGCCAGTGTCATCTTCCCTCCACCACTTTTCTCAGATTCCCTCCCCATCCTAACCCTCACTCCATCCCCACCTGTCAACTTGCCAGGCACATTACAAAATTCCAATGATTACCAATTAGATCTCATGTTTTTGGTTCTTTTGAAACACATGATTCCTTTTGACAGAGATTTTTAAGTGTCTTAGATGTATTCATTTGAAACAACTGATATACAGAAAGCTAAAACTTCAGTAATTAATTTTCCTGATTTTAAAGTTAATTAATTCAACCTCATAATTTTCCTTCTAGTATCTAGTCAAAGTTTCAAAACCAAACCTAAATTATAATAAATAAAGAAGTGAAATGTATGGAATAGGAGTGGTACTTCAGCAAGGAGATTGCTTATACTACAAATACTTGACAGGGTTCTATTCCCTGCATCCAGTGTAGTCCACTGATCACCATATGGAATGATTCATTAGAACAGAGCTAGTAGCAAACAAAAATTCAAATATATTTATTATGTGTTGGTTTTTTACATTTTATAGTACAAATAATATCATGAATTTTTCCGATGAGGATTTCTTTGACTCTTGCAGTCATTATTGAACCTCAGGAAATATATCATAAGTGTAATTCTTAGGATATGTACATTACATATATTAATGATTTTCTTGACCAATCTTCTGAAAATTCAAAGTTTTAGGACCAGAACACACCATAAGATTGCTTTTGTCAGTTGTTAGTTTAAACAATTTATATGATAAGCATTTAAATATCTCATACAGCATGTGGAATGTAGAAAGTATTTGATAAATGTTTTCCTTTTTTAAAAAATTTTATATATTGAATCACTGTGAGAGCAGTTACGAACCTTTTGGGTTTAAGTCTCGTTCATACAATGAAACACCCATACCTTCACCAGTGCTCATTCTCCACCAACAAAAACCCCAGTATACCCCCATCAAACATCCTCCCCCTACCTGTGGGGCAGATGATTTCCACATTACTCTCTCTCTACTTTAATTGCATTCAATATTTTGACACCAGACACACCATTATTATTTGGGATTTTACCCCATCATGCACATTTGCTAAAAAGGCAACAGTAGACAAGATGTTTCCTATTGCTGGTTATGAATAACACACGATGTCACATGGCTGCAGTAGTGACTGCACAATTTTGAAATTCCGAAATTTTAACAAATCTGGAGGGATTTATGCCAAAACCTTCTGGGTTCTGAGATTTGTTCCTGAGTCTCTTGGATTATGGCCATTAAGCAGCTTAATCAGGAGCCAGAAAGGCCATTTGTGGAAGGAAATTTGGGTCTCGTTGGGATGGGGAGGAAAGGGTCGGCTCCACCCCTTTCTCATGAAGCCCCACATGTCTCATCATTGAGGGCCTAATCCTGACTGTCCAATGATCTCAGGAGGATGGTGACCAGAGTCACCTAGGGGGAGTAGGAAGGACAGAACCTTTTCCCCCCTGGAATTGCCCGGCAACAATAACCTACTGCAGGGTCCAGACGCATTTCTGCCAAAAGCCACTAGGTTCCGAGATTTGTTTCTGAGTCTCTGAGATCACACCAGTTAAGCAATTTGATCAGGAACCAGAGAGACCATTCATGGGTGGCAACACAAGGTCTAGTTGGGGTGGGGACAAAAAGGCCGACTCCACCTCCATCCCATGAGACCCCACGTGTCTTGTCACTGTGGGCTCAAATCTGACTCCAATGGCCTATGGCGGATGGCAGCCACTGAGCCGCCAAGGGGGAGCAGGTGGAGGAACAGCACCCTTTCCCCACTGGGGTGGCCCGGTGACAGTAACCTACTGCAGGGTCCGGATACATTTCTGCCAAAAGCCACTGGGTATCAAGATTTGTTTCTGAGTCTATGGAATCATGGATGTTAAGCAGCTTGATCAGGAGGCAGAGAGGCTCTTCGTGGGCGGCACCTCAGGGTCTTTTTGGGATGGGGAGGAAAGGGCAGGCTCCACCCCCATCCCATGAGGACCCATGTGTCTCGTCACTGCAGGTCCAAACCTGACTGTTCAGTGGCCTCTGGAGGATAGTGGCCACTGGGCTGCCAGGGGGAAGAGGCCAAGGCATGAAACCTATTCCCACCTGGGGTGGCTCAGCACCAGTAACCTACTGTAGGGACTGGACGCATTTCTGCCAAAAGCCTTTGTGTCCCAAGATTCCTTTCTGAGTCTCTGGGATCATGGCCATTAAGCAGTTTGATCAGGAACCAGAGAGGCCATGCCTCCAATTATACAGCTGAGCCGGAGGTGATTTCTGGGTGTGCCTCCCACATACCCAACTTTTGGCCATTTATTTTCTTGGTAAACCGCCCCAAGGTTTTGGGGTCTGGCCAAAGGCATAGCAGCAATTTTGGGGTATCTGGAATTCTAAAGGCGCCATCAGGCTTCTGATGCACTCACCTCACAGGTACAGATTGACCTGCTGGTTGCACCGTACCCCCCGATAAATGTTTTCTAAAGTGGAATAAAACATTACCTTAGACTCTGACCTACTTTAAGTCAGACAAAATGTAGAAACCTGTTGGCTATTTAAATCAAATCAAATTCTAGTTTGATATTGTTGTTGAAATTAAAAATTATTAGAATTTGGTGGGGATATCTTGGTGTATTTTCCAGAATTAAATCTTCACTGGATTGATGATTTTAAAGACATAGTTTGAATGATTATAATTGAGTATGTGTTCATCTGACCATGATTCCGAAGTGAGGTGTGAAGTAGAATTTTGAGAAGTTTTATGACCACAGTAAAATTAAAAGAAAGGTGGAGAGATTTTTCAAAATGTTTTCTACTTCCACACATGTAGAGTTTCTCCTATTAATATCAAGAATCAAGTGTACATTTGTTATGCCTAATTTATCTACGTTGACATTGCATAATCAGCCAACGTCTATAGTAGATTGTTAATGAGAAATCTAAAGCATTCAGATATCCTAAAACTATACAGGAGTTCCACATAGAAATTCTATATATTCTTTGAAAGAACTCTGTGAAAAGTAAAGTTAAAATTTAGAAATAGCTTTTTTTATTTTTAAAGTAGCCACACTCCTCCATCTGTAAAATTTTCAGCAAAGAAAAGAGAAAATGGTTAGATTCCGCAGAGTCTCCTGCCTCCATGCCTGGCTATCCTCACCGGGGCCCCTTGGAGGAGGGTGGGTTGAGTTTCCTTCCCCACCCCGAGCATAGCCCCGGCAGCTGAAGATCTCCGGTTCCAGCCACAGCCATGCTTAAGACCACTCTCCACACATTTGGACGAGCCTCACACATGAAGGAACAGGCAGATGAACCCAGGTGTGTGAGACCCAGGGCATAGATCTCCAAGCCTGCTAGGATTGGGACTGGGCCCTCCTCTACCCAGATCCCCCATCTTCCAGTATGTAGCCATTACACCCACCAACTGGTCCCCTGGAGCCATGTAATCCCGTCAACGGCCAAGACTCAGAGAGTATAAAACCCTGCTCCCGACATCTTATTATCTAGTTCTTACTCTAGAGAACCTGGCAGGCTACCAAAAGTACCCTGCCCACACGGCAGAGTCTGGCAAACTCCCCCTGGTGTATTCAATATGCCAAAACACAGTACCAATGATGGGTCTCATTCATTCTCCTGACCCTGAAAGAGCCTTGAATGTGGCACTTTTTAAAAATCTCAGGGCTCGGATGAAGGAGACGTTACTGGGGCCTGCTCAAGGCAATCAATGAACAACAGGATGACAGTGATACAGTGATAAGTAGTTAGATTCTATAGTGTAAGTGTGCTTAGGGAGTTTCATAAACAAGGACTGTATCACTGTTACTGTTTTTGGCATATCAAATATGCCACGGGGAGCTTGCCAGGCTCTGCCGTGCGGGCAGAATACTCTCAATACTCTCAGTACTCTTTCAGAGCTCTCTGAGAGGGATGGAGGAATCGAACCCAGGCCGAGTACAAGGCAAACACCCTACCCACTGTGCTATCACTCCAGGCAAAACAATAATTGAAAAAATGAGAGAGCAAAAGAGTTATTAGAAACAAGTTGAAAGAGGTAAGGGAAGAGTCTTAAAATTCAGTATCAGGAGCTCAGATCAAGAAGGAAGCATCTTGAAAAATTTGAAGAAAACATGAAATATCTGAGAAAACTCTTATTCTTTCACTGAAATAGCTTGTAGAGTATCTGTTTTCAGAGCAGGGCAGAGAGAATAGTCAGAGATTCCTGCAACCACAATGGAAGCTCAGTGAACAAGAAGGTTAGCACAGAGTAGCAGCTGTGGAGACACTAGCCTCTGTACAGAGTAAGAATCTACAGGGTAGAATTAGACATTTAGTACCCAAGAGCAGTGCCAATGAAGTTTCCATCTAAAAAGTGGAATATGACACAAACTGAGATAAGCAGTACTCAGATAATCAGATTAAATTAATTTTGAAATATAGTTTTGCACATCTAAGTATAAGGCAATATATGTTGGGTTTAATCATGTTTACTTTTATCCTCTTATAATATCCTGAGGCCCCCATAACCATGCGATCGGACTCCACGCTAGGCCGTTTTCACTTGATGTGCCCCAGAGGGAGGTGGGTGAGAGCCCTTTCCACCCCAAGGGACACAGTCCCAACAGCCAACCTCCACTACCCAACCACCACCACAATCCAGGCTGCTTTCCACATGCTCGGGCCGAGTCTCACACGTAAGTGAACATATTCCTGGATGCGCGGCTGCACATCATAAGACACTACCTACCCATTTTCTGTAATCAGCATACAATATTTGATGGGATTTAGATAGTAGGCAACAAATCATCTCTTGGAGAGCCCGGTAAGCTACCGAGACTATCCTGCCTGCAGGGCAGAGCTTGGCAAACTACCCATGGAGTATTCAATATTCCAAAAACAGCAACAATAATGGGTCTTATCCCCCTGACCCTGAAAGAGCCTCCAGTATGACAGCATTGGGAAAGATGAGCAAGGAAACGCTGCTAAAATCTCAGGGCTGGGACGAATGGAGACATTACTGGCGCTGGCTAAAGTAAATTGATGAACAATGGGATGACAATGATACAGTGATATCCTGAATTTCAAACTCCATTTACCACATTGAGCATTTATGCAGCTAGTATATATTTCATTTTGAACAAATATTTGTATTCCCCAGAAATCTTTGGAAACAGGGATAGTATTAGACTAAAATTATGTTTCACTCCTGAATGCCCAAGAACAGAAGACTGGTTAAAGAAACTTTGGTACATCTACACAATGGAGTACTATGTAGCTGTTAGAAAAGATGAAGTCATGAAATTTACATACAAGTGGTACAATATGGAAAGTATCATGCTAAGCGAAATGAGTCAGAAAGAGAGGGATAGACATAGAAAGATTGCATTCATCTGGGGGATATAAAGTAACAAAATATGAGATTAATACCCAAGAATAGCTGAGATCAGCACCAGGAGGATTACTTCATAACTTAGAGGCCAGCCGGGTATCCTAGAGGAAAGGGCAGTTCAGATAGAGAAGGGAGCACCAAATAAAGGGTGTTTGGAGGATCCTCCCAGGAGGGGAGATGCATGTCAAAAGTAGACTATGGACTGAACATGTTTGCCACTCAATGCCTCTTTTGCAGACCACAACACCCAAAAGGAGAGAGAGAACACAGGGGATTGCCCTGCCACAGAGGCAGGGGGATGGGGGGATAGGGGTGGGGGTGATATTATCCATGGTGGTGGAAAATGGGCACTGGTGGAGGGATGGGTATCTGATCATTGCATAACCGAAACCCAAGCACAAAAATTTGTAAATCTACAACTGCACCTCATGGTGTTTCACTAATAAAAAAAAAAAGGAAAAAAAATTGTTTCACTAATTTAGTGACCCCACAGAAATATTTTACAAAACAGTATAAATTTTGCTTTTAGCTACATTTTATTGTCATCTGAACTTGTCAGAAAAAATGTAGTGTATTTTTTAAATAAAATATAATCTGTAAGATATATCATAAACATATACCATTATTCGAATTACTATTAATGTTTTAAAAATTCTAATAAGAAAAAAATAGCATCCTTCTACTTCACACAAGCTCACATAAATTCAGTTTTGTCTGTTGGAATTTTAATAAAAATATTTAATGTTACTATACATGTATTTTAATGAAGATACACAAAAGGCATCTAAGATTGAGTACAAATTAGAAATAGCAACCAGTAAGTTTGTGTTGTTCATAAACTTGTCAATTTTCTTATTAAATACTTCTAAAAAAATTGTGGTTCTGGGAATTGATTTCAAGGGTCTTAAAAAACAACAGTATTTGTTCTATTACTGAGTCACATTCCACTCCTTAATGACGTCCTTAAGATATGTAGGTCACTGTAGCACTGTAGCACTGTCCTCCCTTGTTCATCGATTTGCTTGAGCAGGCACCAGTAACGTCTCACAAAAAATTGTGAGACTTGTTACTGTTTTTAGCATATTGAACATGTCACAGATAGCTTGCCAGGCTTTGCCGTGTGGGCGAGATACTCTCGGTAGCTTGCCGGGCTCTCTGATAGGAGCGGAGGAATCGAACCTGGGGGGGCCATGTCAGCTGGCTGCATGCAGGGCAAACACCTTATGCACTGTACTATTGCCCCAACCCTACGTAGGTCATAAAATATTATTTTTTATTTAAATCATTTTTATCAACTAACATATTTCAAATATGCCAACATAAAGATTATATTTTTTTCTAATTTTAGAGAAGTTTTGGAGTACAATGGTATTAATAAACTCATGAAAATTTCATGATATTTTTAATAATTTTTTAATTGAGTCACTGTGAGATACATAGCTACAAAGCTGTTCATGATCAGGTTTCAATTATACAATGATCCAAGATCCATCCTTCCATCAGCCACAATTATTTTTAAAAAGAATCATTAGTTGTCACAGCATATAAATAATACATCAAGGAGAAAAGGCTTCAAAAATTACAAAATGTTGACAAGTTTTGTTGTAAATATATGAGTTATCAGTGTTTTCAATTAGAAAATCTAATAGGAAGGGGGAAAGTTAATCTGAAAAAAAGTACAGGCTTAATGATATAATCTCTCTATTATAAAACTATAATAACATAGCTGGAGTGATAGCACAGCGGTAGGGTGTTCGCCTTACAAGCGGCCAACATGGCCGACCCGAGTTCGATTCCTCCGCCCCTCTCGGAGAGTCCGGCAAGCTACCGAGAGTATTCGATATGCCAGACACAGTAACAACAAAGTCTCCAATGGAGACGTTACTGGGCCTGCTCGAGCAAATCGACGATCAATGGGAGGGCCTTTACCTTTACCTTAATAACATAACAAATACACATTCAGATAGATTATTATATCTCATCATGCAAAATATCTGAAAATTTAGATATATCATTGTCCCAATTTATCAGAGTCTTTTTTGTTTGTTTATTTGGTTTTGCAGTACACCTGGTTCCACAGAGCTTATTCCTGGCTGTGTTCAGGGATCACTCCTGGAAGTGCTCAGAGGACTGTGTTCAGTGACGGGGATCAAACTTGGGTCATCTGCATACAAAACAACTGCTGTACTATCTTTCCAGCCCCAGACATACTAAAAGAATTTTAGTGTGACTCTGGATTAACGTTTTCCATATTTATGTTTTAATCTATTTTATTGACATTATTGATATTCGGGCTGGAGCGATAGCACAGCGGGTAGGGCATTCGCCTTACAAGCGGCCAACATGGCCGACCCGAGTTCGATTCCTCCGCCCCTCTCGGAGAGCCCGGCAAGCTACCGAGAGTATTCGATATGCCAGACACAGTAACAACAAAGTCTCCAATGGAGACGTTACTGGGCCCGCTCGAGCAAATCGACGATCAACGATTCAGGGCTGGAGCGATAGCACAGCGGGTAGGGCGTTCGCCTTACACGCGGCCAACATGGCTGACCCGAGTTCGATTCCTCCGCCCCTCTCGGAGAGCCCGGCAAGCTACCGAGAGTATTCGATATGCCAGACACAGTAACAACAAAGTCTCCAATGGAGACGTTACTGGGCCCGCTCGAGCAAATCGACGATCAACGGGAGGGCCTTTACCTTTACCTTTACCTATTGATATTCAAGACTATTTAAGGTGAGTGATAGCACAGAGGTAAGGCATTTGTCTTGGAAGCGATTGGCCCAGTCCAGCTGGATTCGATTCCTCCATCCCTCTTGGAGAGCCTGGCAAGCTATGAAAGTATCTCGCCTGCACGGCAAAGCCTGGCAAGCTACCTGTGATGTATTTGATACACAAAACATAGTAACAACAAGTCTCACAATAGAGATGTTACTGGGCCCACTCGAGCAAATTGATGAATAATAGGAGGACAGTGCTACAGTACTTCATAATATGTTGCTATAAAACAAGTATCACTGAAATATCAATATTCTTCCACTACAAGCATTATCCTTTTCTTCTCTCTGACTTGATTAATTTGGTTCTGAGGTAAGATTTCAAAGTTTTGTTAATAAAATCTTAATTTACATAATTATCAGTAGAACTAAAGCTATTCTATAAGAGAAATTTGTAAAATTGGGTTTTGGCCTTATACTAAAGACTGGCTTTGTAGTTATTATTCTATCTAAAAGTATTCTTCTTTTGCTATATAGCTAGTGTAAGAGAATGAATAAAGAAGCATGAATGAACAGATAACACTGGGATTAACTGGCTTTTTTGAACACTGCCAAACTTGTTGGATCCCAACTCTTTACCT
Source organism: Sorex fumeus (assembly GCF_029834395.1). Lineage (NCBI taxonomy): Eukaryota > Metazoa > Chordata > Mammalia > Eulipotyphla > Soricidae > Sorex > Sorex fumeus. Next base: position 26,120,822 of record NW_026606092.1, read on the forward strand.
TTCAAACTAAAAAACAAAATCAACCCTGTAATACTTTTTTAAAAAGTCACATGAAATTCAGTATTAACCTAGTCTTTAATGTCTGGTTTTATTTCATTTATGTTTCTTTTTTCTTTAGATATTTCAAATAAGCACGATATCTATTTTGCCAAAATCTTATTTTATTGGCTTAGATTTAAATTCCAACAATTGTATCCTTCAAAACTCTGAAAGTCAGCATTCATATTTTCCTCAAAGATTTTATGTATATACATATTTTGTTTAATATTTCAAATTTAATTAGCTACCAATTAAACATTAGTAAAATATATAAATATTTTTTTGGCAGAGCCTGGCAAGATCTCCGTGACGTATTCGATATGCCAAACACAGTAACAACAAAGTCTCCAATGGAGACGTTATTGGGCCCGCTCGAGCAAATCAACAATCAACGGGAGGGCCTTTACTTTACTTTACTCTTTGTGGAGAACAGGTCTATTTATTACAAGTTATTGATTTTATTTAAATAAGTATCATATATGCGGTTCATTGCACATACATTTAAGTTTTTCTGAAGAAGAACAATGCAGGAGCTGAAAAGCATCATTTACTCAGCCTGAACCCTTACAGAATAAATCAATACAACTCTTGATTATATTTTTCTATAAATACATATTAAAAACTCAAACACAAATGAGAACATGAAATGAAGCCAGGATATTGTAAGTTCACATTTGGAGGTTTACAGTTCTAATTACAAGAGAGACTGCATTCGGGGCCAAAGTGATAGTACAGCAGGTAGGGCACTTACTTCATACATGGGTGAACTGGTTTTGATTCCTGGTACACCAGATGGCCCCCAAGTACTGCCAGTAGTGAACCCTGAATACAGAGATAGGACTGAGTCTTGAGAGCTGCCTGGTGTGGAACAAAAAGACAAAACAAAAACCACAAAAACCTGTGATAAACATTTAATATGCTTAGCTTCACAAAAGATATTAAACTCCATGAGGGAACAAATAAATATTGTAGTATAATAGTTTAAACTTCTCTAATCAGTAGGTACTTTGGTTAAAAATACATACAATTGAGTTATAAGAATGACATATTTTTATGTATCTATTTATAGGAATACATATTTGACACAATATTTTTTCAGAGGATAAATAGATGAAATTAAATCTTTACCTGGAATTATCATAGAACCTAATAAGACAATGAATGAGGATTCTCAAAACTGCAATTGTGTAACCATGACTTTTCATTACTTTATATTTATTCTTAAAAAATGGCAAATAAGAAAAGAAATCATTGTTTAAAAAGGGTAACATTTAATTACTCTGATTTTACTGGTTTCACTATTAATCAGGTAGAGGAGAAAAGACCTGGCTTTTTGTTTGCTTGTTACCGGGGGTGTCTCTCAAGCAAGTGCTCAGGGCCCCATCACTTTGGTGACTCTGGATGTTAAAGTTCTCAGACAGTAATGAGTCACTGCTTGGGCTCAGTAGTTCTGGGGACTAACAGGATGATGTTGGGTGGGGTAAGTGGTGCCAGGGATCAAACTTGGCACTTTGTGCATCCCAGGCACACACTCTAGTTTTTGAAGCTATGTCTTGATCACTTGATTTTTTTAGTATAATAAACAAAATGTACATAAAAATGCAAGTAAATAGCAGTAGCAGTTTAATAATCCAAATAACTACCAGTTAATATTCACTTACTCGTGACAAGAGACGTGACAAGCACTTTACACACATCATATTATCAAATCCTTATAGAAATCAATGAGGCAGTCTATCCAAGTCAAAGATTTTAAAAGAATGACTTCCTTATCAGGGAGATTAGAGAGAAGAAGCAAAATAGTCTGTTTTTAAAGTTAGAACATTCATTATAATGAAATTAATTCAGTAAGGTTTTCTTAACCCCTTCAGAAAAAAATTGGGAGTGAATTATCAAAATATATTCTGTCAAATACAGAACTCTCAATGACATTTTCTCTTGTAGCTGGAGGGATGAAGGATATAGTGCCAATGACAAATGGGAGCAATGCAACTGAGATAAGATTAATGAGGACAGACTTGCTTGAGGCCCTTTTCTGTCCTGCATTTCTTTTCACCTGGTGTCATTATGACCTATCCCAAAGATAGCATAATCTTATCAAAAAAAAAGTGGACTCATTTTCTATTTCCATGGATACACAGTAGACTACCAGTGTCTTTTTTAGTTGCTAGTCTGAAACTCCACTAAACCTTTTATGAATGCTGATGCTGAAATTTTGAAAAGATAGGAGATTGACTTTAAGCTATTAAATAATTTGGTTTAGCTTCACTGAAGCAAAAATGTAAGAACTCTAAAGTTCCATGTGGGTTTGTTCAATTCTATCTCGACACTGTACAGAAATATGATAGAAAACTTTGTTTAGAAATTATTGAGCCCTGGGAACATAGAGTTGACCTACAAAAGTTTCTTCCATCACTTTGTGGTTTGTGATAACTGAAATTTGACAGACCTGTGTCTGAATTTGTTAATAGAGTCAGAAAATATTTATTAGCAGCTTTTTAGAGCAAGTGTGTGCTATTGCCATCAAGCAAGCATGCTCCATGTTTCACAGGAAACTTCATTGTCTTTTTTGCTATTCTGAAAATCATGTTAAGTATTGGGGGTCACCGAACAGAGATGGTAAGAAAACATACTTCTGGGTAACCATGGAAGTGACTGAAATACAAGTTTTAGTTTGAAGATTTTTCTTTGGGTCATTCAGTTTCTCTAGGGCAAAAATTTTCTATCTGTAGTCTGGATCCACTGGGGTGGTACTGCAATTTGCTTAGACAACAATCTTCCTTGAGGGTTGCTGAGGGGCCATGATTGTTCATGAAGCCTGTATTCAGACCTTGCCTCCTCTCTTTCTTCTGTGTTTGGAGATTTCAAGTCCCTGCTCCATTAATTTGACAGACTAAAACATTCTATCTGCTCCTACAACATTGATGGGGAGAAGCAGCCATCTCACGCCTGAGGTAAGGAAGGACTCTGAAGTAAAAATCACTGTAAATAGACCTTCATCCAAGACTTGTTCTTCATCTCTGGCTTACAAATTCTGTGATGACTTCAAGCTCTGAGGCTAGATCCTTTTTTTGAAGGTGTTTTCCACTTTAAGTACAAAAATGGAACTTCCTTTACTTTAGCTCAGTTACCACTTTTTCCACTTTGTAAAATGTGATGAAATTCTATCTTCATCCACTGTTTCTTGTCCCTTCCAACCCCCCTCTCATAATACTATTTGGGTTTCGATTTTAATTTACTTTTGTTTAACTGTTATTTTCTAGATTTGCCATTTCCCATGACTGTTTCTAATAGTAAAAGACATATGAGGTCATGATTATAGGATTTGTTAGAAGGCAGACATTCTCAATTTGGGGGGAGCCTAAGTTAAAAAAAAATAAAAAACTTTGATGTTTTTGTGCCTGATCATCATTAGTAGTGGAATACACTGAATTTTAGTTTTAGGACTAGGATAAAATACACTAGGAAATTTAGAGCACAATAGACATCAATAAGAAATCAAACTTCCTTTCAGAACTAAGGAAGAAATAAGGTGGCTTCTGATTCTATATGTCACGCTACATTTTTGAAGATAAGTGTTGGAATACAAGGAGGTTAGGTTTATCAGGTTGCATGCTCACAGTGCTCCCGAGTCACTCCCATTCCTTTGTTTGTCTGTAACCACTTCTTTGTGCTCTCTTCCCCAACCACTTAATCAGCTTTCCCCCATCAGAATCTGTTAATTTGTAAGTTCAGATTCTTCTAGGACACTGAACTTGTATTCTAAGTTAATATTGCCTTTCTCCTCTCCTTATGTCTTTTGAATAATTGACTTTAATGCAATGTCCTTTCTGTATAAATACAGGAAGATAATTGATATTATGATTTATAATTTAGGATTTAATTAGCTTTGAATATTATTCACTCCCCGGTATCTGCTTTCTCAACTTAAGCCTCAGTTGCCCTCACTTGCTAGTACTCCCAAAAGCAGGGTCCCGGAGAGGGACTGGATGGAACCAGGGCAAGCAGGCAAGCTAGATGCTACCCTGGCATCGATATGGGCCAGGCCAAGGTGCCACAATTCTTAACTATGGGTTAAGAGTTTGATCATAGGCAAACGCTGTCATGATCCAAAAGTAACAACGAGACTAGTACCCTGGTAGGAATAGGAAAGACTATCTGGCCCGAGCGCTGCAGTATGAGGTTGAGATGGCCCTAGGAGAGCAATTCTATAAGCTCTTAGGCTTATAGAGTATTTCTTACTGTGTCCATACAAAATGATTTATATTATGTATGCTTATATGTTTGTTGGACAAGGAGAGGAGAAACACACCCAAGGGATTCTGTTCTAGGGTGAGTCGATCTGCTAAATGAGGATCTGCCCTAGGAGCGACTAGTTTGGATGAGGCTGGACATTTCTCCCCTTCAAACTGCCTTCAGTAAATAATTTCAGTATATTGTAAGAGGCAGTTTCTCTTTTCTCACAGAAACCTAGCTGGTCATAGATATGCAGATTTCAGGTGCTAGCCAGGCCTGATCTTTGGGATGTAGATTCCAGGCTCTAGCCAATCTAGTCTTTGGGATGCAAAGCTCAGATGCTTCTCTTTTGGATGTAGATCCCAAGCTCTAGCAGACTGGTCTTTGCGATGCAAATCCAAGTGCTTCTAGCTTGTGAAAGGTTTCAGTCTTGGTTTTGTATCTTCTTTCCAGACGCCAAAATTACTGACCTGCAGATGTAAAGAAAAAAATGTATGTTTTGCTGCCTCAATGTTCTTTCTGTAACTCCTTTTGATGACATCACTGTATTGTGCCCTTTAGAGGTACCATGATCTATATAAGGAGATTTTCGGGGCTCTCTGGGTGAGCACATGCTTGAGAGATCCTGGGGACTCCATGACATACATTTCTTCCATGTAATAAATTGCTACTAAGATTAACTAGCCCGGCCCTCGTTTCCTTCCTTCACCTGCCCATCGCAATTGACCTCCCTGGAGTGGGGAAATGGCCTGAGACTAAGATGGCGGCAGGAATTCCTTTTGTGTTTACACATTTTTTTGTGATTATACAGATAAGATATCTCAAACAATACCAAGTAAAGACTATGTCATTATTTTTCAATGGAGTAATAATACTACTATAGCTGGAACACAAAATTTCACATAAATCTGAGCCTTGTTGATGGAAGATGGGAGAACAAAATAGCCCTATTTTGTGGTTATTCACAACAGTTTATTTTTTCCTACCTTTATATGTAAATTAAAGTATAATTTGTGAAGCAAATAATTTGAGATATTCTATACAGTAATTAAATGCATTGTCAAATTACAAGTTCAAACTGTTTAACAATGTGGGTCAATACTGATAGATTTGATTTATATTTCAGATAGCATAGTAAACTCTGATTCTACTCAAAAGCTCTCAATTTCCATAAGGACGAGAGATCAGGACACAAATATTTCCAAATAAGGAATAATTGCCATATTTAAGGATTACTTGGACCAAATGGATGAGGAAATAGTACACTCCTGGAATCAAAGATCACCCTGCTTCCAGCATAGACTTATGGTGAGTTGGAGCGAGAATGTTACCAGGCTTCCTTCCATGCTTTCTCACACTGACCCCCTATAGGGGGTCGATAACAGAAGTCCAGAACAAATGCATAAGTCCCACTGATCTTTGTTCCATTTTTCCACCAAAGACAACTTAAAAGCCCATTTATTTTTCCCAGGACAGGTTCTACCCGAATCTTCATAGAGTCTCGTGTGAGTGGGCAATAAACTTGTCCTATTTCTTCAGTTTACTTGTCTCTATCCTTCTGTCCCTTTGTCTGTGCTGGGTGAGATCTCCAGCCTATCACCATAGAGAAAAACTGCATGATTTCCTGGTATATACACGTCAATATCAAGTTAAGTCATAGCCCCTAAAAACACTTACTTGATATGAACTCTAATCAGAATTTAAATTCTTATGAATTACATGTTTAAATATAGGTGCATCTAAAATTCTATATAGTTGACTACTAATTAGTTTCAGATACTGCAAAGAATAGCAATCCATTTATTTATTTATTTATTTATTTATTAATATAGGAGTATTGCTATTTATTCAGTGATTGATTCGGCTGAATGAATTGGGTATGAACTCCACCTTACATTTTTTCCCATTTTATAAATTTATTTATTTATTGAATCATCATGAGAGCATTTTACAAAGTTTTTGGGTTTAAGTATCCACCATACAATGATGAAACACCCCTCCCTTCACTAGTGCCCATTTTCCACCAACAAAAACCGCAATATACCCCCATCAAACACCCTCCCCCTACCTGTGGGGCAGATGATTTCCACATTACTCTCTCTCTACTTTGATTATATTCAATATTTTGACACCAGACCCACTATTATTATTTGGGAATTTACCCCAACATTCAGATCTGCTGAAAAGGCAATGGTAGACAATTTGAATTCTTTCTTTCCTTTTATTATGTTCTTCTAATTTTTATTTTATTAGTGAAACGCCATGAGGTATAGTTCTAGACTCACAAACTTTTGTGCTTGAGTTTCAATTATACAATGACTGAGTACCCATCGCTCCACCAGTGCCCATTCTCCATCACCAATGATCCCAGTTGCCTTCTTACCCCCCCACCCCATCTCCCAACTCACCCCAACTCTGTGGTAGGGCATTCCCTTTTACTCTCTCTTTCCTTTAAGGTATTGAGTTTGCAATAAAGGTATTGAGTAGTCGTCTTGTTTGGTCTATAATCTACTTTCAGCATTCATCTTGCATCAGAGCGAGTCCTCCAACCAAAAAATAGGGTAACAAAATGAACAGAAACTTTCTCAAAGAAGAAATTTGAATTCCAAAAAGGCAATGAGAAAATGCTCTACTTCACTAATCATGAGGGAGATGCAGAACAAAACAACAATGAGATACCATCTCACACCTCAGAGACTGGCCCACATCTAAAAGGACAAAAGCAACCGGTGTTGACGTGGATGTGGCGAGAAAAGGACCCTCTTTCACTACTGGTGGGAATGTCGACTGGTTCAGCCCTTTTGGAAAACAGTATGGATGATTCTCAAAAAATTAGAGATTGAGCTCCCATTTGACCCAGCAAAACCACTCCTGGGAATATATCCTGGAGAGGTAAAAATGTATAGTCGAAATTACACATGCACTTCTGTGTTCATTGCTGCACTGTTCCCAGTTACCAATATTTGGAAAAAAAACCTAGTGCTCAAGAGCAGATGACTGGTTAAAGAAACTTTTTGTACATCTACACAATGGAATACTATGCAGCTGTTAGAGAAGATAAAGTCATGAAATTTACATACAAGTGGTTCTACATGAAAAGTATCATGTTAAGTGAAATGAGCCAAAAAGAGAGTGGTAGACAAAGAAAGACTGCATTCATCTGGGAAATATGAAGTAACAGAATGGGAGACGAACACCCAAGAATAGTTGAGATAAGTACTAGGAGGTCTGCTCCACAGCTTGGAAGCTGGCAGCACATACTGGGGGAAAAGGCAGCTCAGATATAGAGGGGACAATTTGTTTTCTAGTGCGGATTGTGAAGGACATATGATGTCATGTGGCCGCAGCTGTGGCCGCATGATTTTGGAATTCCGAAATTTTAACAATTAAATATGGTGGCATTTCTGCTAAAACCTGCTGGGTTCTGAGATTTGTTCCTGAGTCTCTGGGATCATGGCTGTTATGATCCCAGCTTGATCAGGAGCTAGGGAAGCCATTCGTGAGAGGCAACTCGGGGTCTCGTTGGGGTAAGGAGGAAAGGGCCAGCTCCACCCCCATCCCATGAGGCCCCACATGTCTTGTCATTGTGGGCCCAAATCTGACTCTCAAATGACCTCTGGAGGATGGTGGCCTCAGAGCTGCCAGGGGGAACAGGCCAGGGTACCAAACCTATTTCCACCTGGGCTGGTGTGGTGCCGGTAATGCTCTGTGGGGACCGGACACATTTCTGCCAAACGCCGCTGGGTTCTGAGATTGGTTTCTGAGTCTTTGGGATCATGGCCGTTAAGTAGTTTGATCAGGAACCAGAAAGGCCCTGCCTCCAATTATAAAGCTGGGCCGGAGGTGGTTTGTGGGTGTGTCTCTGACATACCTAACTTTTGGCTGTTTACTTTCTTGGTAAACTTGTCCTCAAATGGTTGGGGTCTGGCCAAAGACACAGCAGCAATTTTGGGGTACTTAGAAGTCTGACAGCACCATCAGGCTTCTGATTCACTCACTGCACGTGACAAAATGACCTGTAGGCGGCACCATACCCCCACAATCCATTTATTTTTAAGGATTACAGTTTGCATGCCCCAGGTCAGTGAAGTGCTTGAAGTTTCACTATTAGGACAGACCTTAAAATTTTCATAGAATTTAATTTCCTTTGGCATATATAAAGTCTTCATTATAGTTCCCAAGGAACAATTATTTACTTTCAATAAGTCTTATCAATTAAATGTTAATTATTTACTGCATAAACATGGTATTCTATAGGACATTAAGTAATTAATGTTCTAGAAAATTTCACCAAGGCAACAAAAGAGTTGTCATAGTAAATCAGTCGTCAGATATAGAAAATGTATTATTTTATCATTTGTAAGACAAATTACTTCTATCCTTTTCTATTTATTATAATGAAGAGGCAAAAGAAAATACTAGGTTAATTCATGGTGGGTGGATTGACCCATACCATATGGGTTCCATTGGGTCTCTGCATTAAACAATATATGTTTTTTCTTCAACATCCATCTGATTATTTTTTCATGTACAATGCAAAGAAAGATAAACTAAGATATGTTACATCAATACCTCTAGATCCTTCAAGCATTTGATGTTTCAATGATTTCTTTATATTCTCATATTCTCATGACTGTAACCTGCCCACACGGCAGAGTCTGGCAAACTCCCCGTAGCGTACCCAATATGCCAAATATCAGTAACAATGATGGGTCTCATTCTCCTAACTCTGAAAGAGCCTTTAATATGGCATTTTTAAAAAAAATCTCAGGGCTAGGATAAAAAATCTCAGCTTGTAAGGAGACATTACTGGGGCCTGCTCGAGGCAATCAATGAATAACAGGATGGTTGCGATCATGATCGTGATTCTCATGATTCTCATGACATGAATCAGGTATTACTAATTCAGTGGCATAAGGTAGTAAAATTAAGGTAAACTGGAAAATTTTAAGAAACTCTTATGACTTTTCCATAAAAACATCTCTAATGTGGAAATTCATTTGGTAACCAACAATATCTGTCTCCAATATGTAGAATATTATCTGGTATCTATAATTTATCTTATTATTTACAATTTTGATTTTTCAGATATTACCAATAATTCATACTGTAGCACTGTAGCACTGCACTGTCCTCCTTTTGTTCATCGATTTGCTTGAGTAGGCACCAGTGATATCTCCATTATGAGGCTTGTTGTTACTGTTTTTGGCATATCAAATACTCCACAGGGAGCTTGCCAGGCTCTGATGTGTGGGTGGGATAATCTCGGTAGCTTTCCGGGCTCTCTTAGAGGGGCGGAGGAATAGAACCCGGATTGTCCACATGCAAGGCAAATGCTCTACTGGCTGTGCTCTGGCTCCTCCATAATGAGTACATTAAAAATTATTTTAAATTAACATTTAATTGTTCTCCCATTATCATTTCTCTAGTAAAAGGATAGATAACTTACTGAAGATGATGTATAGTATAAATAAATTGTGACTAAATTTCTTGTGTTCACATAGTTTCTCTTTCAAGCAATGATGCTTTATCTAATAACTGGTATAAATATGGATACCAGGTTCATGGCCTTTGATTTCCACTGTGATAATGAATCAACTTTCTGTTCCTAATCATGGAATCTTTTTTAATGCCCTAGAAAGTTTCCCATGTATTTTATTTCATATGATTAATTGAATCTTTAAAACATAAGCAACAATTTTGTTGCCTTAGATTTGAATTCAAAATATCAATAATACGTAAAATATATATTTTAGTAATTTTGTTCTTTTTTACTAAAAGGTATATACTAAAACAAAAATTAGCTTCTTTTATGTCTAAACTTGATGTTTCTAAATATTCTATGAGGAAAGATAACTCCTTAGAATTTATTAAAACAATGATAAAAGCACCACAATATACTTTATGCTTTTATCTATCATTATTATTATTATGATTATAGTATCTACCGAAATATTTGACACTAAAGATTATCTTCCTTTTGTGTCCTTTATTTTCGGTTTGAGTTTCTTGTACAAATAATCATGACTGTCGAAATCTCTGTACCAGTTTGATCCCACAATACACTTGCTTTGAGAAGTACTCTTTTGAATTATGTGAACTATTTAATTTCTCAAAAACACCAAAATAATTACAAATGTTCTCTATTATAAAATGCATGAAACTCTGAGTAATTAAAACAATATTATCAACAATATCAATTACATGATTTATAATAATTTAAAACTTTATTTTAATATTATCTTTTGTTTTGAAATATTTCTACAATAATAATTCCTGGCATACTTACTTGATTCATTTTAATTTGTATAGTATGATTTTTGAAATGTAATTTTGTCTTAATATTCTGTATTATACTTACATGGTTTAAAGCACATTTCTAACAAAAACATTATATTAAATATTCAGAAAATATTAGTTTTTATGGAAAAGATTTAACCTTTACCACATGTCATCATTTTAATCATAAATAAAATTATTTTCATTATGTTCTGACTTACCCTTCCAATTTTAGTTATTAGTACTTTTTATATTTATTTTATTTTCATAAAAGTAGTTCACAATAGTTTATTACAGATAATACTCAAACACCAACCCCACCTGTGAGCACCTTTCCACCACAATAAGAGGCAAGTGTGTGAAGGTCGTTGTATTTCATTCTGGAACTATTTAAACCCATAAGTAAGAGAATACAAGCAAGTATCTTGGAACCAAACAAATTGGTGCTACTTTTGATAAGCAAGTGAGAAACTGTAAGAGGTCACGGCTGCGCACTCTAAGAAATTCTGTGTTGTTCTCTTCTGGGAGCTTTAGTTTCTAGTCTCTTGGTTACTTATTAGTATTTCAGAGAACTTCTTTAATTGTGCTTTAGTGGCTAAGGACTTGGCAGATAAACTCTAGGGCCTGAAGATTTGTGCCACTCAAGCCCTGTATTGCTGAGGACCATGGGACTATCCAGGTGGTGGTGCTCCAGAGCATCATTTGTTGTGGTTGGTGAAATATACATGTTTCTTAAATGCTGTAGATACATGCTGTAATCTTATCACATTAAATCCCAACTATACAGTCACACCTACAATTACTTGTAGCCTCTGACAATTTCAAATCTGATCCAGATGTCTTTAATTTTCTTTTTTTATATTGTCATAGAAATAATATTGAGCAGTAGGTATTCTCTTGAAATGAGATGATTTTAGTTATTACAATACATTTGCTACTAATGAAAATTGTATGTATTAGCAGTATGTTTTTCTATTATGTGATTTTCTGTTGTGTGACTGCCGATATATATCATTGTTATCTTCTTTAACCTTTGAAACTTAGGAAATACTAAGATTGTTTTCAGTTTTCTAATTACTGTTCTTATCACCAACATTTTTGTGAATTGCCCTATAAAACTTTCATTATATTATTCACTTGTTCTAGGAACACTTTCTATATATTCCTTGAAATTTTCTTAACACATGGCATGTTATCTTTATATAAGATAAATTTACTTATAATTTCCTACAATATGTGAATATCTACCTGTTAATGTATATTATTAATGCATCTACTCCTTAACTTATAACTATGACATATTTGTCACCAGAGTTACTAAAACCCAAGCATGACATTGATAACACATTAAACACTACTCTTCATATCTCTACAGAGACCTGCTTTTAAAAAAATATAGAATATATACCTTCCACTGATCGGATATACATCCTTTTTTGATAAATATTTAGATTGTTACCAGTCTCTTGCATAATTTTCTTCATATTTTTAGTGAAAAAAATTGCATATTTCTAAAGGTCAAGAGTCCAATTGAATTTAGACATTATTTTGTTATATTTTGTTATATAATTCACTACGGGAGTTTTGCATTACAATTGATTTTATGCCAGATATTCTCTAAAGAACATACTATTACATTTGAAGAATTTAATCACTTATAAATGGGACATTCCAATTTAGTGAAATACTTGTTTTAAAAGTATTTGCAAAGTATAATTTATATGCAGATATAGATACAATGATGGCAACACTCATGAGTTTATCAAAACCTAATAGTGCCACTATCTGGTACTATAAGAAGACAAATTAAAAAATCTCTAGGAGATACATTTCCCATGTCCCACTTCCTCCAAATTAACCTTTATTTTGAATGGTATCAGTCATTTCTATATTCGATTTAATGTTTCTATATTTATTTTAATAAAATTTTTGTGTGAATTTTTTCTATTGTTATTGCTTTGCTGTTTTTTTCTTATTCTTCTGCATAAAAAGTATATGTTTAAGAAAATCCATGTGTACACATGTCTGTGTGTGTATGTGTGAGTGTGCGTATACATTTATCTTTAAAAAACTTTTTTAAAGATCAGATGTTGTAAATATATTCTTGCAGTTTTAAAATTTCTTTTGCCTTTTAACACTTTTAATGGAAACTCTTGTGAGCATGTTAATTTGTATGATGTTCACTTCATACGTATTTTCCTGAATTGGAGGGAGAACATAAGAGACAGCATGTGCTTTGCATGTGGGGGGCCTGGATTCAATTTCTAGCACTACAGGATCCCCTGAGCACCACAAAGAAAGAAGACTAAGCACAGAGTCACGGGTAGTCAGGAAGAACCATCTGGATCTTACCCAGAATGAGGGGAAATCAGAACAAATACAAATATTTCCCTTTAATATTTTTATATTTTATTTTTAATAATAAAAAATAAATCTTTTTGCTGAATAAATCTTATGAAATTATTCTAAAAGGACGTTTTCCTGCAATTTTATTTCTGCTTATATGCTATCAGTATTAATTTTTCATCCCATAAGAAAGGTTTATATCTTCATACATTTCAACACTTAAACAGTTTCCCTGAAATGTTTAAAGGTTTCAGAATATATGTTTTATACATTCTTTGATATTTGTTTCCTAATATTTAATTTTTGTGTTATTGTGAACTTTTTATTCAGATATAGTTTTTAATACTTTCTTGAAAATATATAGAATGCATTTAGTTTCATATCTTTTAATTTTCATTCAGCAGACTTGGTCATCTTTTTTAGGAATATTATTTACATAAGATTTAAAAATTATGTTGCTGCTGTTTACTTGTCTTAATAATTTGCTTCATTTGGTTTTAATCAAACATTTTTCAAATCTGCTATTAATATTAATATATCTAATAATCTATATCCTTTAATGCATTTTGATACATATTATAATACACAATATTTCCTTTACATTCATTCGATTTTTGCTTCACCCAGTGGTGCTAAGGTATATTCATGGATCTGTGCTCAGGTATCTCTTCTGGCAGTGCCCAAGTTACCATATGTGGTGCTGGGATCCCATTGGGATCATCTGAAGGGAGCATAAATTATAAACCAAGACGTGGAATAAGTTTATAGGGCTTCAAGGAGAAAGGAAAATAATTCACAAGATTTAGAGGGGATTCACCTGATAAAGAATGGTTGCTCTGTAATAAGATGTCTGTCCTGTCATATTAATAGGGTATTCAGATAGAAAGGTAATATCCTGTGATAACCCTAATTCTAGGCAGCCTTCACCTGAATTTACATTCCTTTATGAAATGTAAATCCTGTATTATCTCTCCTACCAGATTGCTTATTCTTAATAGAGGAGAGACTGTATCTACTCTGTGCTATTTCTTCGAGGAAAATAAGGGAAAGAACAAAGCATGAATGGAGTATCTAAAAATTGTTGTATGAATCATGACATAATCTTATTTTAATTGCATATTGCACATTATATGGCACCCGCTTCAACCAAAACCATGATGCATATTTTCACAGGCAAAAAAGAAGCTATAGTGGCAAAATCTCATTTTATACATCGATAATTTGAGAAGTGTCATCTTATTAGACTTGCAGAGTGAACAACAATAAGGGCCCGAGTTTCCAGCTTCTGTATAATATCCATAATTTTCCACATATTATCATTTTAAATTTATCAGAATCCCAGCATGCTTGTCACCTGTGTATGACACTTTCTTTAAAATTAGAATAATTGTACAGCACTTTCTTTTAAAATTACAACAACAATAAAAAATGTTGGATTCAGGAGAGAGAACGATGTTTATTGAATTAACATGCAAATCCCTTGCTAGAAAGGATTAAGCACTTTACATTCACAAGTTCCTTTTACCAGTCTCCAATATACTCTTTTACATGTGCTAAAACTGGGTTTGATACTAGGCTGTTGAGGGATTGGAGATTCAGGATCATCTTCCAAAGGACCCACTATAGTTTAGAGTAATCCTGAGAGGTGACATAGCAACTTTGGTGCTTGTCCTTGATAATATGAAATCATCTGTAATAAATACAGATGCACATGTAATTAAATTTTGCCATTTTAAATTGCTTATTCAACATATAATTACATGTTATATTATCTTCTTTTCTTCAGGACTTATTATAGGCCTGACTCAGTACTAGACAGTGAAAGATAGTGGTGAACGATGTCGGTAATTTTTCTACTCATATAAAATTGATAATCTTGTATACATAGAAATAGTCTGATCTATCAAAAATTACACTTTTCTTTAGACATTGATCTAAAGAGTGAACTTCTACAGAGTAATGTTCATGATAGGACTAGTTATTCTACAAAGTTATGTTAGTAAAAGTAATAAGTAATTAGATGAAAATTGTAGAGCTAACATATCATTTGATTAAAAGAGGCTTTATTTTCAATAAGACCAGACAGCAAATCATCAATCAGTTAATGAATAGGTATGCAAATCAATCTTAATATATCAATAGTATTTTGGTAATAGGTAAAACATATACTGAATTATATGTAAAAGATTAATGGCATATTTATTAAGTAAATTGATCATTGTTTGATTTTTTACTGATCCTCAGTGACATTTTCCCCTTTGTTCTCATTTTCTGTATTCCATTTCTTGTATCGATTGAATTTCTTCACTCAAAGCTTCAGGACAGAGTAAGAAAGTCAAGAAATGTCTTTATATCCTACACTGAATGTGCTTTGACATCCAGTACCTGTTAATAAGTGGCAATGATAGTCACTTACACAGACATCCCTTGAGTATAGCTGCCACAGAGCATTGCCAAAGAAAGCAAGAGAAAGGTGGCCTTTCTGTCCAGCTTATTAGGCTGTAAAGTATGAATTAACTTCAAGAATATGGAAGGAGAACCGGATAGTCTGCCTGCAGATTGATTTACTGATACAGGATAAATCTGACACCCCTCTAGAAGAAATTGAAGAAATGTCAACATCAAGTAGCAGAATCGGGTGATAGGAGCAACAGGTACAAATCTTTGTTCCACTGTAGTGCATGGATTTATGGATGTAGTCATTTAAAAAATATCAATAATTTTATTAAATAGTATCATTGCCATCTTAAACAGTCACTTCAAGTTGCAAAATAGAGAAACATAAAGTGATTCTATCACCAATGTATCATTCCTGAAACTTAAATATTGCACCTTTGTCCATAGCTACTTTTCTTGAAACATAATCTTGTTGCAAGTTTCAGCTTGACAAAAAAAACCTGATTGCTAGCTCTTATAAGTTTAAGCAGGTAATGTGTTTTGATTAGGTTTCTTTCTTTTCCATGATCCCTCTTTATGATAGTGGCAGCAATATTCTCTTGTTTGTCTCTACATCTTCCATAGAAGTGTAAATGCTTCTATGCGTTGACTATGGATATTGTGTGCTATGTATGCTTGCTGGGGTACTTGATCATTTTTCTCAATGTCAATGTTCCAGGTTTAGTTCTCAGGATAAACTGCAACCGGAATAGATGGACTTTCTTTGCATACAGTTCTCCCATTATCACCACAAGCAAGCTGTTCTTGATGATTACCAAATAGCAGAATTGAGTAGAAAATCATTTATCAAAAAATTTGTCTGTATTGCAAACCATAATGTTCAAAAGCAAAGAGAGTAAGAAGAAAATTTTCTAACATAAAGGCAAGGGGTAGGGTCAGGTGGGGGTGGCGGGAGAGATATTTGGGGACAATGGTGGTCAAAGATGTACACTGGTGGAGGGATGGATGTTCAATTACTTTATGAATGAAACTCAATCATTTAAGCTTTGTAACGATCTCATGGTGATTCAATAAAAACAAAGGTGAAGATCCTTTCTTGCTCTGTTCTAGATTGATTTTTATATACTTATTTTACTTGTTGATGCTGCTACTTACTGAAGGTGGCTCACACATGAATGTTGTTTAACAACAAAAAATGTACCACCATTGTATTCATGTTAAAGTAATAAACCTTAATTTACATATTATGAATATATACAATATATAATTAACATATAAATGTATATAGCCATAGAAGGATCTATGAATCACACTAAATATAAAAACTTGCAGATTTCATTTACTTATAAAATTAAAAATTTGAGGGAATATTTCATAAGCACCTTACCTCTTTGCTAGCTCATGTGTGCAAGCACTTTCATGTTATTTGTGTCTCACTGAATTAGAAAAAGATATCAAAGAAAAATAACATTGGGTGAGAGTGATAATTTGGGATCAAAAAATTATCAGGAGGTCAAGATACCCACATGTGGCCACCGTAATTTGAGTAACCTCTCATGATATATGGCCCCTCAAGCATTATCAGGACTACTGAGCAGAGTCAAAAATACTTCCTGAGCACAACATCTCATGGCTCTAAAACAAAAATGTCTCGTTATTTTAAAAACTTTGGAAAAAATATTAAATAATCTATGTTAGTCACCTACTTAGACATAAAATGAAAATTAAACTCATTTTGATAAAATAATAAGATGGATAAGTTATTCAATTTTTCTTTATGTTGAAAGATTTAATGTTTTACTGAGTTTCACTGACTCTGGTAGGTAAGCTCAAATCAACCCAAAGGGAGAAGAACTTGGTGGAGAAAAGGTAAAATGAGAGAAGATTATGAAAAATTCGGAAGTACAGAGTTTATACATAGGAACAAAACATTATACAAAGCCACATTAAATGCATAAACATTTTTTAATACTTTTAGGGAACACTTAATCTTCTCTCCCATAAGGAAAAGATAAAGAGTCTTTGTCATATTGTGGGCGGGGATGAAGCAGTAACTTTGTACACCAAAACACAGACGTCAATACTAATTATACTATGATACTAGTTACCCCAATGATAATAAAACAATAATAATAAAATAACAAAATTATTATAATAAATAACCATCATAAGGTTAAAAATTGAGATAAGGTCTATCACAAAACAAATTTTTAAAACTACCCTCTCCGATTCCTTTTGCCCCTCTCGGAGAGCCCAGCAAGCTACCGAGAGTGTCTTGTCCACCCAGCAAAGACTGGCAAACTCCCCGTGATGTATTTGATATACCAAACACAGTAATAAGTCTCACAATGTTACTGGGACCGCTCGAGCAAATTGATGAACAATGGGAGGACAGTGACAGTGACAGTGACCCTCTTGGGAAAAAACACATACAGTTAATATTTTTTAATGTTCATGTAACTTTCATGCAGGTTTTGCCACAACAAATATCTAAGGGAATACTTATGTCTCAGTACCTTTAATTCTTTTCTATCAGACTTTAATCTCTTCCAGAATGTTTTCACATTTCTGGGGGACCACAGCTGAATACAATACTTTATGAAATATTTAGATGACTAGTTACATCCCTTCTTTTTATGTGCACAGATGCTGAGAGGTAGATATTTGAGCTTGATGACAAATATGGAATAACTAGATTCATATTCAATATGGGGTCCAGCTTAAGATTTCACCTCTATTAGCTTTATTAAAGTTTTATTTAAATCATGATGATATTCTTTTTGTTTCCTAATGTTAAAGAAGCAAGATATGGCACTTTACAACAAAAAGCAATTAAACTTTTGCAATGCATGCCTTTAGTTTTCATTTGTAAAAAATGTTAATGAAATTGACAAATAATAGAATGAAAGAATAGGAATAATAAAAATAGATAAAGCAGCAATTTAATACTATCACTTGGATATTTCTAAGTTTCCAACCTCATAAATCTATTGCTAAGAATAAATAAGATTATGAATATTATTTTATCATATTCCAATTAAATGTGTCTCAATCTAATCTCAATAAAATAGAAAAAGCCTTTCATTCTAAAATGATTGCAATACATATAATATCTTGTACTCTGTTATCCTTTACAGAGCTTTCTTATTAATTCAATATGTTACTCTAATTGAGGCAATTAAAATTTCTTTCCAAATGTGCTAGTACTTTACTGAATAATTTCAGACCTAAGATATTTCTGAGTATTATGTTTTTCTGTCATTTAGAAGGACAATGGCAATCTATGTTTTTGGTACTTGGTAGCACACCAAAAATATCTTATCAAATTTTATGCTAATATAATATGGCTCAAGTTTGGATACTGATACTATAAGCATTGAATAATTTATATAGTTTAGATATGTTCGTGCCATCTAAAAGGTAAAAAGGTAAAGGCCCTCCCGTTGATCGTAGATTTGCTCGAGCGGGCCCAGTAACGTCTCCATTGGAGATTTTGTTGTTACTGTCTTTGGCATATCGAATGCTCTCGGTAGCTTGCCAGGCTCTCCGAGAGGGGCGGAGGAATCGAACTCGGGTCGGCCATGTTGGCTGCTTGTAAGGCGAATGCCCTACCGCTGTGTTATCGCTCCAGCCATCTAATATTCACATAACAATCCAACATGCTAAAAGAACAGTTATGCTTTCTAGTATCTAGACAGTAAAAGTGAAATAAAGAGAATAAGCAAAAACTTGTAAGAATACAATATTATAGAGGTATGTGTGTCAATCTGTCTGGTCACTGTGAGCCAAATGTGCCTTAGTGCTTCACGGCCTTTCCTAGCCAAGTGCATCCTTTGCCCTCCTGCTTTACCTCCAGGGACTCTGTCCTCTCTGCTTTTCTCTGTGTCTCTTATTGCTTGTACATAGGATCACATTCATTTATAGTTGTCTGCACCTTCTACTTTCCCACTCTACAAACCAATGCTAGAAACTAATTTTGTTCTGTTTTGGTTTTGGGGGGAAGCCACACCTGGCTGTGCTCAATCCTTACTCCTGGCTCATGCCCAGGTGTCACTCCTGACAGGCTTGTGGGACCATTATAGGGTGTAAGGGATCGAGCCTGGATCTGCTGCATGGAAGGCAAGTGTCCTACCCACTCTACTATCTCTCTGGTCCCTAGGGACCATTTTTTATTTTTTTATATGACATTGTCTTATCACAAAACCTTGCATATTTTAAGTACTCAATCTCTTTAATTAGATTCATTTGTCTCATCCTCTCAGAAAAATCTTAGATACCGAGTTCGATTCCTCCGCCCCTCTCGGAGAGCCCTGCAAGCTACCGAGAGTATTCGATATGCCAGACACAGTAACAACAAAGTCTCCAATGGAGACGTTACTGGGCCCGCTCGAGCAAATCGACGATCAACGGGAGGGCCTTTACCTTTACCTTTAACTAATTATATTTCTGACCTGCTGTCATTTTATTATCTCCTCAATACAAATTTTTATCCCAGGCACTCAATGCTGAAGACCTTTTTTGTATGTTGGGAGCTACTATAATGTAATAATCTCCCTTACCTCTTCTATGGGTTGGAGCGATAGCACAGTGGGTAAGGTGTTTGCCTTGCATGCAGCCGACCTGGGTTCGATTCCTCTGCCCCTCTTGGAGATCCTGGCAAACTACCAAGAGTATGTTGCCCTCATGGCAAAGCCTGGCAATCTCCCTGTGATGTATTTGATATGCCAAAAACAGTAACAAGTCTCACAATTTGTTGTGAGATGTTACTGGCGCCTGCTTGAGCAGATCGATGAAAAACAGGAGGACAGTGACAGTGACAATGACTATGCAGGTAAATACTTTTAATTGTTTTTCTTTTAATCGAATTACCTTGATACACAGTTATAAATCTTTCATAAGCTGGTTTCAGCCATACAATGTTCCTACACCCATCTCTTCACCAGTGTGCATTTCCCACCACCAGTGTCCACAATTATCCCTCCTACCACCCACACCCTACCCATACTCCCCTAACAATCTTTATGACAGGTACCTTTTTTCTTACTCTCTCTAAACTTTTGGACATTATGGTTTGCAATAAAGATACTGAGAGGTAATCATGTTAAGTCCTTTACCCACTTTCAGGATACATCTCCCATTCGGAACAACTCCTACAACCATCATTGTCACAGTGGTCCCTTCTCTATCCCAATTCCCCTCTCCCTCAGCACTTGAGACAGCTTCCAACCATGGACCAATCATTTGGCCCTTGTTTCTTTATTTTTTTTAATGTAGGAGTACTGCTATTTATTCAGCCACTGATGAGGCTGATTGAATTTGGCATAAACTCTACCTTACCTTTTTTTTCATTTTTTATAATTTTATTTATTGAATCACTATGAGAGCAATTACAAAGCTTTCGGGTCTAAGTCCTGGTCATACAATGGAACACCCGTATCTTCACCAGCACCCATTCTCCACCACCAAAAGCCCCAGTATACTCCCATCCCACACCCTCTCCCTACCTGTGTGGCAGATGACCTCCACATTACTCTCTCTCTACTTTGACTGCATTCAATATTTTGACACCTGACTCACCATTATTATTTGGTACTTGGCATTTTACTCCAACACTCGGATCTGCCAAAAAGGCAACAGTAAACAATTTGTTTTTTATTGCTGGTTATGGATAACATATGATGTCGATCTTGAAATTCTGAAATTTTAACAATTAAATCTGGAGGGATTTCTGCCAAAACCTGCTGGGTTCTGTGATTTATTGTTGAGTCTATGGGATCGTGGCCATTTAGCAGCTTGATCAGGAACCACAGAGGCCGTTCATGGGTGGGGACTCAGGGTCTCATTGGAATGGGGAGGAAAGGGTCAGCTCCACCCCCATCCCGTGAGGCCCTACATGTCTCGTCACTGAGGGCCCAAATCTGACTGTTCAACGGCCTCTGGAGGATGGCGGCCACTGAGCTGCCAAAGAGGAGCAGGTAGAGGGACAGCACCCTTTACCCCTTGTGGTAGCCCGGCAACAGTAACCTACTGCGGGGTCCGGATGCATTTCTGCCAAAAACTGCTATGTTTTGAGATTTGTTTCTGAGTCTCTGGTATCATGGCCATTAAGCAGCTTGATCAGGAGCCAGGGAGGCCACTTGTGGGTGGCGACTTGGGGTCTCGTTGGGACGAGGAGGAAAGGGCCAGCTTCACCCCCATTCCGTGAGACCCCATGTGTCTCATCACTGCAGGCTCACACCTAACTGTCCAGTGACCTCTGAAGGATGGCGGCCACTGGGCCACCAGGGAAACAGGTCAAGGCATGAAACCTACTCCCACCTGAGGGGACCCGACACCGGTAACCTACTGCAGGGACCAGACACGTTTCTGGCAAAAACCACTGGTTTTTGAGATTTTTTTTCTGAGTCTTTGGGAAGGCCCTTGTTTGTACTGTCCTTGTCCAAGGTTTAGTCTCATACTGTGTTACTTTATATTCCACAAATGAGTGCAGTGATTGTATGTCTATCTCTCTCCTGAATCATTTCACTTTACCCTGATACTCTCATTATTTCTCCATTTATAAACAAATTTCATGACTTAATTTTTTCTAACAGCTGCATAATATTCCATTGTATAGATGTACCATGGGTTCTTTAGCCAGATATCTGTTCTCATGTACTCAAGTTGTTTCCAGATTCTGCTATTATGAATGATGCAGCAATGAACATACAAGTGCAGATGTACTTTCTACCATGAGTTTTTTTTTGTACCCCCAGGATATACTCTCAGAAGTCATATTGCTGGATCATATGGAAGCTCAATTTCCATTTTTTTGAGGAATGTCCATATAATTTTCCAAAAAGACTGGACCAATTAGCATTCCCACCAACAATGAATGAGAGTTCCTTTCTCCACGTATCCATACCAGCACTGGTTGTTCTTGTTCCATTTGATATGTGCCAGTCTCAGTGGTGTAAGGTGATCTCTAATTGTTGTTTTAATTTACATATCCCTGAAGATTAGTGATGTAGAGCTTTTTTTTTTATCTGTCTTTGGCCAGTTGTATTTCTTCTTTGAGAAAATTTCTGTTCATTTCTTCTCCCCAGTTTTTGAATGTTTTGGAGTTTTTTTTTTTGTTAAGTTCTACCAGTGCCTTGTATGCCCTGAATATTAAGCCCTTATCTTATCGTATTGGGTAAATATTTTTTCTCATTTTGTAGGCTCTCTCTGTATCTTGGTCACTATTTCTTTTTGATGTGCAGAAACTTTTAGTTTAATGTAGTCCCATTAGTTTATCTTTACTTCCACTTGCTTTCGTTGTAAAATATTTTGTAATTTCATTTATTTATTTTGCTAGGGAGTCTTATGTACTCAGAGCTAACTAGATTCTGCTCAGGGATCTCTCCTGGTGGGGCTTAAGGACCACATATGGTGCAAATTAAACCTGAGTTGTTTGATTGTAAGACAACCACCTAACTACTGTACTACCTCTCTGGTTTCAATATCATATAATTTTGGATAGTGAAAAATAAGTAAATAAGGTATACTTTTATAATATAACATAAAAGTTACAAAGGGTGAAATCACACTTAAATACTAATAATTAGGAGAGACCTCAAAGAAGGCTAAAATGCATTGAATGAATTAATTTGTATCGGTATGTAGCAAATTCATAGTAACTACCTCAATTTTAATGGATAATGACTAATTGTTAATAGTTATATTTATGTAGCACTGTAGCACTGTCCTGTTGTTCATCAATTCATTTGAGTGGGCCCAGTAACGTCTCCATTGTGAGATTTGTTGTTACTGTGTTTGGCATATTGAATGCATCACCGGTAGCTTGCCAGGTTTTGTCTTTCAGGTGAGACACTCTCGGTAGCTTGCCAGGCTCTCGGAGAGGGGCAGAGGAACCGAACCCGGGTCTGTCAGGTAGGCCTTGTGCAAGGCAAATGCCCTACGTGCTGTGTTATCATTATATTTAGGTTCTTTATTTCTGCTTTACAATTTTTTAAAATTGTATCACAGGGATAAACACACTAAGAACGTTGTTTAAGGATTTCAGTCAAATGATGTTCCAACACCCTTCCCTTACCAGTGTACTTTTCCCATCACAAATGTTCCCAGTTTCCCTCCCAATCTCTGCACCCCCACAACCATTGTGGCAGACACTTTTCTTCTCTCTCTCTCTCTCTCTCTGCCTTATGGTTTGCAATACAGATAATTTAAGGTCATCAGTTATATCCTTCACCTACTTTCATCACTAAGTTCCTGACCAAAATGAATATCTGTTCTTTGGCACTCGGGGTATTTCCAGATTCTGGCTATTGTGAATATTTGCAACTTCCCAATGATTACAGAAGGAGAGCATTTTTTCATGTGCCTTTTGGAAATTTGAATTCCTTCTTTGAGGAAATTTCTGTTCATTTCCTCTCCCCATTTTCACATTCTTGGTCCTCGTAGCTCCTTCATCGACACTCTTGAAGGTGTTCCAAGCAGCTCTCTTCCTCCTGAGCAACTCGGGTGCCAGGTCATTCGTCAAGTTGACTTCTCAACCTAGGTACACATAACTATTGCATTCGGAGATGTTCATTCTGTTGAGATCACATAGAATGTCAGGAACAAAACCGTTTCTCATAAAAATTGTCTTTGGGAGATTCAGCTGTAGTCTGACCTTTCCACACTCACAGTTGAAGTCGGCTAGCATTTGTGCCACTTGGCTAATGTTTCATGTTATTAGAACGATGTCATCAGCAAAGCAGAGGTGGTGTAGTTGCCGACCGTCTATCTGCACTCTCATTCCTTCCCATTTTAGTCATCGCATGACATTCTCGAGGGTGGCACTGAAGAGTTTCAATGAAATGGTATCACCCTGCCGAACCCCTCTCTTGACGTCAATGATCACTTCCCTGTAGAATGGTGAGATCATGGTAGTGAATCTGTAATACAGCTCGCAGAGGTTTCTGATGTACTGAGTTTGAACACCCTGTTTGGCTAGGACTACGGTGACCACTTTCGTCTCAACAGAATCAAAGGCCTTCTTTAATTCAATAAACATTAGACAGAGCAGCATCTTGGACTCCCAAAAAACCTCAATGAGCTTGGTTATCGTGTGCATAAGGTCGATCATGCTGAATCCTATGCGCAATCCAGCTTGCTCACATGGTTGTCCTTCATCTAGTGTTCTGCCAATCCTATTCAGGATGACTTGAGTGAACAGCTTGTAGATGACAGACAATAGGCAGATCAGGCGACAGTTGCCAATGTCGTGGATGTCTCCCTTCTTGTACAGTAGTACAGTCCTGCTGGTTTTCCATTGGGACTGAACCTTGCATTCAGACAGGTAGCGTGTGAAGAGCCAAAGCAGTGTATTGATGAGTACTGATGGCAGGTTCTTCGGGTCTTCAGGTCCGACTCTTTCATCCGCTCCTGCCCCCTCCGCCACCACCGTTCCACCCTCCAGCGACCCTGCTCCATAACCAACTCAAGGTAAGCTGGAAACAAAGACCTCCCAGTCAGCAGCCTTCACGGTCCTTCACTTACCCCTGCAATCACTCACTGTTTCACTCCAGAATGGCCCCAAAAGCTGGCCCCTTCAACCGTCTACTTGCCTGGTGTCAAAGAAGCAGTCCCTGAGTGTACACAGCAGCCCCTGACAGACAGTAGCTGCTGCCACCTCGTCTGCAGTGATAGCACCAGAGAAGCAAGTGTGCACGCAACCTGCCCTCAACGACCTGATACCAGATATCTCTATGGGGGTGTCCACTCTGTCACTCGAGGATAGGAGGCTTCCAGAACTTGCTGTGGACACACAATTGAGCCAGTTGGTGTCTGAAGTCGGACGGGGGCCATCTCAGCAGCATCTGTCTTGTGTCCCTCCAGAGACATCCGCACACATCTCGGAAGAAACACACGCTTGAGGCCAAGACGGAGGCTTGGGTAGCTCAGCAGGAGATCCGGATTTCTACTTCTCCCACACTGCCTGCAGGCACCCCACCCCCGCCCCCACCAGCCACAGCTCTTCCCGTTCCAGAAGCGGACACCTGGGTCCAGATTTGTAAGACGTCACCGAGCGGCTTGAAGCCAGCCTACCTACCCAGCCAGGCATCTCCGAAGAACCAGGAGGAGGCTCGGAGAGACTGCCCACGGTACCCAGAGGGGCACCCGCACCCTTCGACGAGTGAGCCCATACACCTTTGATGTCCTCGAGCAGCCCCAGAGACTGCGGGCAGCGCGGCAGGCGCCCTGGTCCACAACTGGGGCCAAGCGGCAGAAGAAACGGACCTGATGTTCTGGCTGACGCTGAGCCTGCCACCCTACCCCGCCACGTGTACCTCTGAGGTGTTGGAAGAAAAATCTTTGTTCATAATATAATATTGCTCTATCAGATACTTGCCTAGGAATTTCAATTGCAAAGACTATTTCAAATGAGCTATATTGTTGATAAACAATAAACATTTGATAACTGGATCCAGACTCAAATGCTTAATTGCATTTTAATATTAATTTTATTGTCTTTTTTTAAAGCTAAACAGAAACCTGTTAAAAATGTTCTGTGATGCTATTTTAGAGCATTTCTTGGAAGTTACAAAGTCTTATTCTTGAATCGGTTTATTAATTGAGGTCACTTGCCAGAGTTTACTGCTCTTAACAAGCATATTCTTCATTTGTAAAATCAGTCTTAGACTCCTGATTACTGACATCCACATGAGTTTATGTCTTACAAAAATGACAGGACAGTCCATAGTTTTACATAGTTTATTCCACTGAAGAGAACATCACTGTGTTTCTTATTTTCCGTGACTGTGGACCTTTGTTTCAAATTTTCAGAAATAAATATGTTTTTGTGTTTACCAAGACCATAGTGCTAGAAGTTTTATTCACAAAGTATTTTGAATATGTGTAATAAGAGGCACTCAAGTCAGTAGTCACAAATTAGTATATTAAGGTTATGTAAACCCTTAGTGGGGCTTTCCATGACTTCTCACAGTGTGGAAATATATGCTGCCCTCTGAAATTAGAAACAGGGCAAAGCAATTTGTATTCATTTCTGTACAATCAAGATGGGTTCAGTGGAGGAGGCTTTATTTCACAAACCTTGTTATGAAAGAAGAAAGGATGTTAGTTTAATGCTCACTCCCATTAAGTGTTCAGTAAACCATGCTATCTAGTTCACAGACAAGTGAAGCTATTTTTGTTCTAGTGACAGCAAGAGCAATGATATGGTATTAAGAAAGGTGACATTAAGCAAGTCTGCTACTAACTTACTGTGTGACATTGAGCGAGGGGGGTCTCTTTTGGAGATAATGATGATCTGCAATTCTTTCTAATTTATCTTCTGGCTACAAAGGAACATATTGTAGGTACCTATTGAACAATTTTATTATTGAGATTTACTTTACACATGGAGTGTTAAGACTGATAAAGTAATTGTTAAAAATAACAGTACAGAGAATCTGGACTACCAGGTCAACTGTGATCATAATTTACCAAGAAAGGTTTTTGGAAGTAGATAATATTTGAAACAATAAAACCAAAGTTGAGATATAAAATACTTTTGTATAAACATCTATAGACAATATACCAGGTAGAGTTAAGATTTTTAGTTCTTTAGGAAGTGCAAATTTTCACATTTTTATATAAAATGGTTTTCTAGAAGAATGAACATTACCTCACTTAAATTTCTTGATTTAGCAAAGAATCAAACTTACCTTTAATAAATCAGTTTCAAGTTTTACCCTTCATTCTTTTGTCTTTCATTTATTATCCTAAAAATATTATGGGATGATTAAATTGTCAAATATGAATCATACAAAAATAAAGCGATAGTACAATAAATACTAATGTAGGAATTGGGTATATTTCTTTATAAAATGAATTAAAGCTTTTGATATGCTATTCATAGCATTTAAGTATAAAGTTCGGTTAATGTAACCCAAGACATGGAGAGTCTTATAGTATTAACAAAAATGTTACTTTAGTTTCCATCTTCTCTGTTTCCTTGGAAACTCACTCAGTTCACATGTCTGTGCTATAGAAGTAGTAAAACCTTTGCTATATCTGTGAAAGTTGAATATAGGTGTTCACAAATGCCTATGTAAAAACATATAAATGCTGTATGGTAACAATTGAAAATTAAGCCATTAAATATTTAAGGTAGTCTTCAATTATGTTGCAGATCTAAAGTCCTCACACAGGCATTGAGAATTTATATATTTCCACTTAAATGTTTAATACAATTTAATGTATATTTTATTTCTGTTGTTATTAAAATTGTTATATGATTCTTTGCACTTTTTTCCATCATTTCATACAAGGAACATAAAATGTACACAACAAGACTGGAGTGACTGTACAGTGGGTAAGACTCTGTCTGAGACTCTTTGTCTCAGACATGACAAACCAAGTATGAATCCATGTCACTAAAAATGGTCTCACTTAGCATCATTGCCAGAATTAATCTCTGAGCACAGAGCCATAAGTAATTCCTGAACATTGCTAGGTGTAGCCCCCAAACAAAACAAAACAAAAGTAAGGGTGTAAAACACACAGGAATAAGATAGGTAAGATTTGTGTAAATTTGTGAAAATCTATTTAAAGCATATCATTGTAAAACACACACACATTTTTATAGTAAGAAAAATTTGAAGTATTATTAGGGGAATGCGTACCAAACTTAATCTGACCTTGCATCCATTAAATAACTATTTTGTATTAATACTTTAAACAATACAGTACATGGAGCATAAGTTACCAGCAGCATGGTCTCCTGAACTAAGAAGTGAAGGCTATGTTATTTTGGACTGTGGGAATATAAACTCAGAGGAACAAAATATGTTACTGATCAAGAGTAGGGCATTGCAACAGAACAAAAAGAGGAAGCTATAGCTTTTTTCACTACCTTCAATAATGTGAAGTGCATGTTAGTTTCTTTGAGGAACACAGATGCACTTGCTTAAGCAATAGTAAGTGACCTATGAATTGTCCATATACCTGAATCAATTAATCACTCAATAGATAATCGGGTATTTCTATTTCATGAAACCCTCCTATAACTTCTTCATGATATATCATTATGCCATTGACAAGGCTTTAGAAAATCTTGAAAAACTTACTATATGAAAACATTGTAAACAGGGTTGAGTTGGTCTACTGAAGTTGAATACAAAGAGTTTTTTTTAAATAGAAACACATATATATTAAAGTCTTTACAAAGCCGTAAAAAAGGTTTTGCTTACTTGCTTACTGAATAATTAAAACTTACATGCTCTCAAACATTCTTCTGAGTATATTTATGCACAACATATATTATAGTGTTCCTTGAAGTTCATATTTTTGTACTAAAATATATATTGTGAAGATTTAGCTCATTGGTTGAATGAGTCTTAGATTGATCCCTGGCACGAAATAAAACAAAGCTCAACAAGGAAACATAAAAGTTTAGTTACACAAAAATGACAAACTAATTCCAAATATTCCCTTTCACTGTTCCCTAAGACAACAAAAATTCTTATCATGAAGTCATACATACAAGCTTTAAAGAATATATAAACTAATTAGAATTGGATTGACAGGTTATTTTTAATATAAATTGGATTTAAACATAGTTTAAATAATATAATTCATATATAATCATAGCTCAGATAAATTGTAGAAGTCAGTCATTTTTGTTTATATAATTGTGTAAATCTAAAGAACTCACATACTTGTGAGTGAACATGTCATACTAAAACAACTTCCTATGTGTATTGTGAATTGCACAATGATTTTTTTATAGTTTTATAAGGTAGTAATATTAATTCATAGTCATCAATATTAATCTTGTCATTCTTCAATATATTTTATTGTGGCCTTTATTTCCCATGATATGCTAGGATGCTTTTATGAATTTCAGGATTTTATAGATTTAACAAGAAGGTGTTAATAAGGATTAAAGAAAG
Organism: Sorex fumeus; assembly: GCF_029834395.1. Lineage (NCBI taxonomy): Eukaryota > Metazoa > Chordata > Mammalia > Eulipotyphla > Soricidae > Sorex > Sorex fumeus. The sequence continues at coordinate 26,150,038 of NW_026606092.1, forward strand.
AGAAAGTCAGGATTATAAAAAAATATATTTCTAGCAGTACTGTTTTAGTTACACTAAAGGCTTAAATTGTTTGAGCAATGGTTTAAAGTATTTTTTGAATGCGGGAATTGTATAAAATTATCTAGACTCTACCATTCATGTAAAAATAACAATTTTAGTTTTTAAAAGTCAATTTCACAGTGCACAGGGAACTCAGGTTAATTCTCTGTCTCAACGCTCAGTCTAGATTTTGTAACATAAAACATTTTATTAAAAATCAATTTTCATTTACTCATATAGGAATCAACTGTAGGGTAAAACAATTTAATATTTATCATAAAGATGTTTATTTTACTTCACTCTGCTTTTACAAACATCATGAAATCGCTGGTGGTCTCATATACTAAAATAGCTATTTTTTAATTGATTTGTGAGGAAAATTTATATAAACAATTTTCAGATCTGAAAATATCATGGAATTCTTCTCTCTGTTTTTAAGACCTCAATTTATTTTAATGACTCTAAAACATTGGCAATATTCAATCTCAATGTATAATTGCATTGTTGTTTGTCCCACTTTTTTGCTTTTTTAAAATTTGTTTGTTATGAGTTGTAGCACCGAGAACAAAGGAAGTTAATTAGAGCAAATAGCAGTTTCAACACACTTGAAGAAGGCAAAATATCATAAAATATATTTAAAGTGCATAAAATTTATATTTAAGTATTGATTAAAACATTCAAGTAAATATAACATCATATGTTGATGTCCCTAACAGTTGAACCAAAATGCAATTCTTCACATTGCAGTATTTAATAATGACATAGTATTTCATGTTAATATCTGTCAGAAAAGTCAGAGATTCAGTGTAGCTTGTCAGGTGCTGCCTTGCATGTGTCAGAACCATGTTCACTCCCCAAGTCAACTAGGAAAAATCCCAGAGTACAGAACTAAGAGTGAACCCTGATCATATACACATGTTGCAACAACAACAAAATCAGATGTAAGTCAAGAGAGGTGTCTCTTTTCTGTATACCACATATATAAAGCTAATATTTTCCTGTCTATAATTTTACTTATATATACTCTTAGTTTTCTTTATTCAGTTTTAGTAAATAAGCAAATATAGAAGTGTGTGTGTGTGTGTGTGTGTGTGTGTGTGTGTGTGTGTGTGTTTGGGGGGGGAGAGAGAGAAGTCATATGTAAACAATTGTTTGCCTACTTAAGAAAGAAAGATAAATAGAAAACAAGACAAAAAGATGTACTTAAAATATATTTAAAAAGTCAATGTACTTTAACCGAATTTAATATTAATCTGGGTAAGTACAGCACCTGGTCCAGGCAAGGTCGGACTTGAACACCTGAAGAACCTGCCATCAGTACTCATTAATGCACTGGCTCGGCACTTCACATGCTACCTGTCTGAATGTGAGTCCTGTCCCAATGGAAAACCAGCAGGACTGTACTACTATATAGGAAGAGAGACATCCACGGCATTGATAACCATCACCCAATCTGTCTATTGCCTTTCATCTACAAGATTTTCACTTGAGACATCCTGAACAGGATTGGCAGAACACTAGATGAAGGACAACCATGTGAGCAAGCCGGGTTCTGCAAAGGATTCAGCACGATTGATCATATCCAAATGATAACCAAGCTCATTGAGGTTTCCCGGGAGTTCAAGATGCCGCTCTGCCTAATATTCATTGATTGAAAGAAGGCCTTTGATTCTGTTGAGACAGAAGCGGTCATTGAAGACGTAGCCAAACAGGGCGTTCAAACTCAATACCTGGATCCTCCGTGAGCTGTATAACGTATTCTACATGGAGGTGATCATTGACATCAAGAGAGGGGTTCAGCAGGGTGCTACCATTTCATCCAAACTCTTCACTGCCACCCTCGAGAACGTCATGCGACGACTAAAATGAGAAGGAATGGGAGTAAAGATTGGGTGGGCAACTACACCACCTCCTCTTTGCTGATGACATCGTTCTAATAACATGAAACATTAGCCAAGTGGCACAGATGCTGGCCGACTTCGACCGTGAGTTGGAAAGGTCAGACTACAGCTGAATCTCAGAAAGACAATGTTTATGAGAAATAGTTTCGTTCCTGACGTTCTATTCACTTTCAACAGAATGAACATCTCTGAACGCAAGTTATGTGTACCTAGGTCGAGAAGTCAACATGACGAAGGACCTGGCACCTGAGTTGCGCAGGAGGAAGAGAGCGACTTGGAATGCGTTCAAGGGCATCAAAGAAATAGCTAAGAGGAAGAAGAACCTCCAGTTCCAGGTGCATCTCTTCGATGCCATTGCTCTTCCTGCATTAACATACGCCTCAGAGACCTGTGCCCTACAAAAACAGGATGAGAATGCTATTTGGGTCTCCCAAAGAGTAATTGAAAGAGCTATGCTTGGAGTATCACGCTTCACTCAAATGAGAGAAAGAATCCAGGGTTCTGACCTCCATTGATGGTCAAGAATCAGGGACACTTCTCATTTGCTAAGGGGTCGAAAATTAGATGGGCTGGACATGTAATGAGATTTGGAGACAACTGCTGAACTAGAGCCATTACCCACTGGATTCTATGAGATGTTAAAAGACTGCGTGGCCACCCACCTACCAGATGGTCAGACTTCTTTGTCAAGACCCTGAATGATTGGTTTGAGGCTCTTCATGTTCCTAGAACAAAGAGATGACATTGGGCTACACTAGCATGTAACTGGGACAAATGGAGATATTACTGGCACCCGCTGGAGCGAATTGATGAATAACAGGAAGTCAAGTGATTAAACACAGCACATTACTTAAAAATCAACTTTTCAATAACAAAAATAAGTGGATTTAGGTAATGAATCAATAATTTCTTCCAGATAACTAAGAATAATATTAGAGAAAGTTAATGGAGCTATTTTGCTTCAGATATGTAGTGATTTCATTAGCTTATCTCCATGTTCAATGTCATTCAAACCTGCTAAGTGAAATAACAAATTTGGAATTAGCAAGATTCAGTTAATTACTAAAATGTCACTTAAAGTCATATAATTATGATGATTAAACATTTTCTTTCATTTCTCAAGGGAATACTTTGATTTCTATATCCTTTCTTACAAATAGTACTAAAATTATAAGATAATCAAGACTGATATACCATAAACATAACTACAGTTGTTTTGGTATCTTGAGAAACCTCTTTTCTCCCCTTTGATGAGGCTAGTTTCACTCAAATGGAAATATTTTTCAAGTTCAGCTTAATAAGTTGGATACCTAGGTCTAATTCTATGAAAAAAACTTGAAGGAAAGGCATGTAATACACCAACTTCAATTCAGTAAATGTCTAATATTTGAATTCCAATTTCTATTTGAAATAATTCAATTATAAAATAGCAATCATGTCCATTGCAAAAAAAATGTGCTTGTCTATATATGGCTTTGAACAGAAACGTTTTTGTGTTATCTACTGTTTTGAATTAATTGTATCATCCATCTCTCTTATTTGTAGGGATAGTTAAGAAAAATACAAATTTTATGTTTAGTTGAATTAGTAATCACATTTCATTGAGGAAAGCATTACAATAAATTATTGTGTTTACTCTTTGAGAGCTCTGATAGAATAGTCAATTGCAGGGAGATAACTTCTTCATTGAAATTATCTGTAGTTGAATTCGTTTACTTGGTCTTGGTACTACGATAAATCAATAAAACATCTTAATTACAATGCCATTCAAACCTTTTAAATAGTTTTATGTTTCTCTTAGATTTTTTTAATCTATAACTCTTTAAATATACTTAAACTAAAATATGTCATTTCTCATCCATAGTATATACTTAATGTTTTTGCTTTTTTTGTTAAGCAATGAGAACATTTTATATTTTGTTATGAAATATTCAAAAATTATGTTTAATTCTTTAACTTACACAATTTATTGATAAGACTTTTGCTTCTTCCTTCCTTTAAAAAACATTCAATAGCTGTTTTTTGTTCCTTAGTTAATTTCCCCTATATCCTCAAGCCCTATCACTTTTTGCATTATCTTTCACATTTTCCTTCCTACAAAAATATATTCTGCTCTTAGATGAGAGAGATTGTATAGTGGGTAAGGCACTGGTGACATTGGTACAATACCCAAAACATCATATTGACCCCTGAGTCCCACCAGAAGTGATCTCTGAGAACAGTGACGATATCTTCCCTCAGGTTGTTCCTATGATTATTTACTTTGGGTCTGTTACTTCTATGTTAAACATAGAAAAATACTATAAAGTTTCTAAAAAGTAAAAGCCATATTATTAGTTCTAATGAAAGCCTGCCTTGTAGTAGAGTATTTAATAAAACTGAGCAAAATATCTCAGAATGATCTATTTTAAATAAAGATTTATATCAGTACTAACTCAGCTAGTTTCTATCTATAATATCACAATTTAAAACAGATCCAAAAACAACACTTAGTCATTGCTCCAATAATGAAGAACCCATAATGATTGGATTAAGTTTCCAGAAAAGTACTCAAGAAGCCTTGGTGTAAATAATATTATTATTTATATCTTATAAAATAATAAATAATAATATCTAATAGCTCCATTACCAAACTGCAGCCACATTTCAGGACACTTTCCAGACACTTGGGCTGAGAATCAAGCACGAGTGAAGCCCCACATAACCAGGTAAGTGGAACTCTGTGAACTTGCTCAATGGGAACTCTGTGACCAGGCTCAACGGGACCCAGGAACAGAGATTCTTTGCCTACTTCCACCAATCTCTCAAAACCAAAGGATTAAACCCAGAAGCTACACCCTACCCTGCGCTGTCTGCTTCCACCAACATCTGGAAATCCAGGGATTGCACACAGACGATCCACCCGATCGGTACCAGATAAATACCTCATCAACAGACCTCCACTACCTCCACTACCTCCACTACCCAGCCACCGCCATGCTCCAGGATGCTTTCCAGAAACATCATAAGACACTTAATACCCACCTTCCAAGATGACCATACCATATTTTATAGGGATCAAATATGGTTTGAACCATGGGAACACCTGCAAGGGCAATTAGAGGTCGCCCTAAAAGCCTCTATCTCTCTCAGAGAGCCTGTCAAGCTACTGAGAATATCCCGCCGGCATGGCAGAGCCTGGCAAACTATCTGTGGCATTTTTAATATGCCAAAACCAGTGAATACAATGGGTCTCATTCCCCTGACCCTGAAAGAGCCACCAATACGGCAGCATTGAGAAGGATGAGGAAGGAGAAGCTGATAAAATATCAAGGTCGAAATAGGCTGCCAAAATGAAGAAGGACAAAAATGACTGTCTGTACTTTTAATACTCTGGCATTGGATGCATTCATTGAGGACCTGATGGTACAAACGTGGAAGATCAAGTACGACATCATTGGTCTGACCAAGACAAGAAGGCATCAATCACATCATGACGTTTTCGACACTGGGGAAAAACTGTTCCTTGTATCATGCAACAAAAGAGGAGTCAGTGGTGTCAGTGTCCTTGTCAACACAAACTTGGCCATGAACATTGATTCATTTGAATAGCTAATAACCTGAATTGGGTGATTATACTTGAATAGATGTGGCTCACTGCAAGCAGTTTCTATGATCGTTGTCTATGCACCAACATCCAATTTTGATGAAGGAGAAATTGAGAAGTTCTACAGGGAGCTGGAGAAGTTCTATAAAGAAGACCACACCTTCTACAAGATCATTGTCGGTGATTTTAATGCCAAGAAAAGACCAAGAAGATCAGCCAAAGAACTCCACATCAGGACACATGGCCCAGAATGGAACAAACAGTGTGAGAGACTGAGTTCATCATGTTGACCAAGACCATCCATGGTAACTCAGAGTTCCAGAAGACCGAATCCATTTGGACATGGGAGTCTCATGGTGGACAGTTCTAAAATGAAACTGACCATATCATATTCAATAGATGGTTTTGTCTTACTGATGTCGCTGTTGTCCCCAAATTCCAAATGGGATCGGACCACAATCTCCTTTGTGCAAAATACTACTTCACGGAGCGGGGAAAAAAGGCTGAAAAATTCAAGAAGAGAACTCCCAGAACGAACACGAACTGGGAGCTCTTTGACACTACTGCAGCTATATGGAAAGATGCTTTCGTTGACAACACTGATGAAAAAATATGATCAGCTGGTTCAGCACCTCCATGACTGTGCAAGGAAAGCCAATGGAGAGATAGCAACAGACTCCTATCTTCGAAAACTCTGTAGCTCATTCGCCAATGTGGCGCAAGCCTCAGGCAACTGCAAGCGAACATCAGAGCTCGCAAAGTGGTGGAGAGAAGCGATAAAGGAAGACATCAAAGAGAGAAGAGCAATAGTGCTGGCAGATGCAGCAGAAGCCGGGAAAAGCATTTGCAATGCCCACCTGTCCTTTTAGAAGTACAAGACCAAGATTACTGTCCTCCGACAACCTGATGGATCTATCACATCTTCCAGAAGGGCAATGGAGAAGATTATCCATGACTTCTACCATATCTCTTCAATAGCTACGTCCACCTGCCCAGACACTAAATTCCACAGGATAGATATGTCATACCCAATGTTCACCCTTTCTCCTTTCTAAAATCCCACACGCATTTTGTTGGTAAAGAAATGAACAGCACCCAGCACATACAAGGTTAGACCTGAAGACCTGAAGGACCTACCGCCAGTACTCATAAATAAACTGGCTAGGCTCTTCACATGCTACTTGTCTGAATGGAAGGTTCCATACCAATGGAAAACCAGCAGGACTGTACTACTGATCAATAAGGGAGATGTCCATGACATTGACAACTATCACCTGATCTACCTATTGTCTGTCATCTATAAGCTGTTCACTCGAGTCATCCTTAATAGGATTAGCAGAACACTAGATGAAGGACAACTTTGCTAGCAAGCCAGATTCCGAAAAGGATTCAGCACAATGGACCATATCCACATGATAACCAAGCTCAATGAGGTTTCTCGGGAGTTCAAGATGCCACTCTGTCTAATGTTCATTGATTTAAAGAAGGTCTTTGATTCTGTTGAGACTGAAGCAGCCATCGTAGCCCTAGCCAAACAGGGCATTCAAACTCAATACATCAGGATCTTCTGTGAGCTGTATTACGAATTCACTACCAGGATCTCACTATTCTACAAGGAAGTGACCATCAATGTCAAGAGAGGGGTTCAGCAGGGTAGTACCATTTCTACGAAACTCTTTAGTGCCACCCTCTAGAACATCATACTATGACTGGAATTGGAAGGAATGTGAATGAAGATACACAGTACACAACTACACCACCTCTGCTTCGCTAATTACATCGTTCTAATAACACCAAACATTAGCCAAGCAGCACAAATGCTGGCCGACTTCAAAAATGAGTGTGGAAAGATTGAGCTGAATCTCACGAAGACAATGTTTATGAGAAATAGTCTCGTTCCTGACCTTCCATTCACTCTCAATGGAACAAACATCTCTGATTACAACAGTTATGTGTACTTAGGTCAAGAAGTCAACAGGACAAATGACCTGGCACCTGAGTTGCGCAGGAGGAAGAGAGCGGCTTGGAACACCTTCAAAAGCATTGAAGAAATAGTTAAGAGGATGAAGAGCCTCTGACTCTGGGCACTCTCTTCAATTCCACTGTTATTCCTGCATTAACATATGCCTCAGAGACCTGGGTCTTATGAAAACAGGATGGAAACTCTATACATTTTTCCCAAAGAGGAATCAAAAGAGCTATGCTTGGAGTATCACACTTTACTCAAATGAGAGAAAGAATTGGAGTTCCGACCTACATCGACAATCAAGAATCAGGGACGTTCTCTTGTTTTCCAAGGCATCGGAAATCAGATGGGTTGGACACATAATGAGATTTGAAGTCTTCCTCTGAATTAGAGTCATTAATGACTGGATTCCAAGGGATGTCAAAAGATTGTGTGGCCACCCACCTACAAGATGTTCAGACTTCTTTGTGAAGACCCTGAATGATCAGTTTGAGTTTCTTTATATCCCTGGAGTAAGCAGATGCCATTGGGCTACACTAGCACATGACAGGGATGAATGGAGACTTTACTGGTGGCTGCTCGAGCAGATCGACGAATAAAGGGATGTCAAGCAATCAAGTGATGTGTTATAAAAATAAAATTGCCTTATTAGATTATATGTATACTTTTTTCCTTCTTGGGTCACACCCGGCATTGCACAGGGGCTATTCCTGGCTCATGCACTCAGGAATTACTCCTGGTCGTGCTCAGGGGACCATATGGGATGCTGGGAATCAAATCTGGATCGGTCACGTGCAAGGCAAATGCCCTCCCCGCTGTGCTATCATTCCAGCCCCTTAAATTATATACAATTTAAATAAATTGCCATTTATATCATTGTTATCTTCAGTTTTAATACTTAAAATAACTTTTTGGACCAAATCTATTTTATTCTAGCTAGAATTTCAAATTATTGCATTGAGTCTCCAGACTTTTAGCTTTAACAGCCTAAAGCTTTTTAATATATAGAATAAATACAAGAATATCTACATGCTCATTTTATCAATAGAATAAATATTACTGCATCACTGTCCTCCTTTTGTTCATCCATTTGCTCGAGCAGGCATCAGTAATATGTCCATTGTGAGACTTGTTGTTACTGTTTTTGGCATATTGGATACACCACAGGGAGCTAGCCAGGCTCTGCCATGCAAGTGGGATATTCTTGGTAGCTTGCCAGGCTCTCAGAGAAGGGCTCAGGAACTGAACCCGAGTCAGCTGCTTGCAAGGCAAATGCCCTACCCACTGTGTTATTGCTACAGCCCAAATATTACTATAGCTTCTATTATATGTCACATGACCATTATTTCATCAATATAAGATTGTTATATATTTAAAGGATGGAGTTCGATTATTTAAAGTGTCACACACATGGTTAGTCATATTTTTAAAAATTTCCAAGGAGTAATGAAAACAGTCTAAAGGAAATAATTTTTTGACTTGAACAGATGTTAGTGAGCACATGAGATTCAGTGGGAGGAGACTCGAATAAAGTCAACTGCTGCACAAAAATCACAGATAAGACTGTAGGGCTTCCCTATGCAGAAAAGAATTGCAGACCAAGTCACGATCAGTACAGCATTTACCACTTCATAATTACTGTATCCTACCTGGTATTTTGGAGTCCTGATCTATAAATTATTATTATTTATCACTCAAGTTTGGGGAAATTTATTCTCCTCCTCCATCAGGCACACACACACACACACACACACACACACATACACACACACACACACACTCACATCTTGCTTGCTTCTTATAAGATATAAAGCACCAGAATTCTGGGTCTTCAAGAGCTTGCTTCATTGTTCTGCCTCGGTACTTTGGCACAAGAAAATGAAACTGTATGCAGCTTCACTATGCTTTAAGATGACTTTTGCATCAGTTTCCTTGCTGACCAAAAAATGATTAACATAACTTTACCCCATGATAATCAGGCTCTAAGCATTACTTATTTATTGTCTTGCCTCAGAACAACATCTAAGATTGTTTATCATGCAGAAACATTATCAGGCAGATGCTTGTGATCAACATCTGTGCATGAGAAAGGATGAAATTAGGATGGAAAAAACTGGGGGAGTCGCTGAGCTGTAATTTAGCCCTGACTAATGCCTGTGTTGATCTCCCCAGAACAAGGACATTCAGAGATATTCTGAATTGACTCTAAATAGTTTTTAGTTAGCTGAAACTTTTTAAAACCTGTGTTGATCAAACACAGGAAGTGATATACCTTTGGAAAGACTTTCTGCATTGAATTCAGGGGGTTGGTATGGAGGACTACGTGTTGTAAATTTCCCAGAATTTGAAGATATAAATAATCCATGTGATAAATGTTAATGGTGTATTGGAGTAGCTACCTTGTGATAAACAATAATGATTCTGCATATTGGGATGTTCCAGATATACCTGAATTGTCCTGTCCTGTAAACACCATCTGGACTTGAGAAAAACCTCTTCTCATGCCAACTATGGAAGCATCACCTAAATAAAAAGCACTATATCCTGGATCATTAACATATGGAAGGATGAAAACAGGGTCATAAGAAATATAAATAAACAGTTTCTTTTAAAGTGATATTTTTAGCTTATTTTACAAAAGTGTAAGCACAAACTTCTTCACCAGATTAATTTGTTGACATATAGGAAATGGCTGAGGTTGTACTTTTAAAGAAGGAGAAATAATGTAAAATTCAATTAAAGGTAGGTTATCATCAATTTCATACAAAGAACATAGCACATTTGAACTGAAAATGCAGAGTTTTCTCAGTTTGCTTCATTATTTAACTGGTAAGGAAAAAGAAGCACCAGCATTCCATTCTCTGTGTGAAGTAGTACACTAATGTCTCTTCAAATATTTACAACCCCCAGATCTAAGGATCTTGTGATCTTATGACCGTATATGGAAGATTTCGGAGTTATGATTTATATTAAAGACATTGAGTCCGATTTTTCTTGCTTATCCACTCGGGTTCAATCTAATTATAGGGACCCTTAAAATAATTTTAGGCAATCATAAGGCTGTATTGAAAAGAAAGAAAGGAAGTATCAACATGTGAACGGGGCTCACCTCATTTTAAAGGTGGCTTTAAGATAGAAAGAGGTGACAAAGCAAAGTTTGCAAATGCCCCTTGAAGCTGTGAATAGTTGAGTTGATAGACCCAAGAAAGTGAGGACTGAGTCATAGCTTGCAAGAAATTGAATTGTCAATAGCCCAAATAAGCAAGAAAATAATTCTCCCCTTAAATTTGCTAAAATTAAAACATGCTCAACTTCTTCTTTGACGTTAGCCCAGTAAGACCAAAGTCTGACCTACTTTTTTTACAACTGTACAAAAATAAATTTATTTTATTTAAGCTAACTTTGTTACAACTTCACAGCAGCAATAGAAGACTAAGAAACATTGTGTATATTTTTTAAAACTGGATCAAACAGCCCAGTGATCTACAGAATATTTTTAAAAAGTATATTGAGTGAATAGGAGTAAAGAAAAAATACTGAAGAAATGTGATAGTGAAAAGATAGTATAAATGTGTTGAATGGAGTCACTTAAAAATACATTTTATACTCAGTAACATTTTGTGTAGATTTATTTTTGGCTACAAGTAAAGTTGATGATGAAGTTTCAACGACATTTTTCCTGTGTTTTTTTTAATATAGTTTTGGCAAATACTTAGATAAATGTTTTTGAAACTATAGAAAAGTTTTAAATTTATAAATAAAATCGATAGGACCATAACAAAACAGTTTCTGTAATGTAGCTAAAAAGGGATATTTCCGTATTCTCTTTGGAAATAAAGATATATAGGGAAAAATAAATAATTATTTTATCATCTTGGCTATACTAGTAAAACTAACTTGTATTCAAACACATGTTAAGATACTTCTAAACAAGAAAGGAAGCTAAAATTGTCATACCCACTAGCCTTGGCTATCGATAAATGTCAAGTGAAAGTTTTCTGGATTTGTTAATGTATATGCTTACATTCTCATAAACATGTAACTTGTCACTTGTCACGTGTCATCCCATTAATCTTCTATTTGCTCGAGCGGACATCAGTAATGTCTCAATTTGTCCCTGTCCTGTTCTAGTGTAGACCAATGGCATCTGCTCACTCCAGAAACATGAAGACCCTCAAACCGTTTGTTCAGGGTTTTGGCAAAGAAGTCTGACCATCTTGTAGGTGGGTGCCATGCATCATTTTTGACATCCCATGGAATCCAATCAGTAACAGCTCTAGTCCAGCAGTCATCTCTAAATCACATTACTTGTCCAGGCCATCTGATTTTTGACACCTTGGCAAATGAGACAGCATCCCTGATTCTTGATTGTCGATGGAGGTTAGAACTCCGGATTCCTTCTCTCTCTTGAGTGAAATGTGATATTCCAAGCATAGCTCTTTCCATTCCTCTGTGGGATACCTTAATAATGTTCTCGTCCTGTTTTCGTAGGGCCCAGGTCTCTGAGGCGTACATTAATGAAGGAAGAATGGTGGAGTCGAAAACATGTGCCAAGAGAGGGAAGTTCTTTGTCCTCTTAAAAAATTCTTCAATGCTCTTGAAGGCATTCCATGCTGTTCTCTTCCTCCTGCACAGTTCTAGCACTAAGAAGTTCCTCATGTTGACTTCCTGACCCAGGTATACATAGCTGCTGCATTCGGAGATGTTTGTTCTGTCGAGAGCAAATGGAACATCAGGAACTAGTTCATTTTTCACGAACATTGTTTTGATGAGATTCAGTGGCAGTCTGATATTTCTACACTCATGGTTGAAGTTGAACATCATTTGTGCCTCTGGGCTAATTTTTGGTGTTATGAGAATGAAGTCATCAGAAAAGCAGAGGTACCGTAGTTGCCAACCTTCTATCTTCACTCACTTTTCTTCCCATTCCAGTCGCCTCACATGTTATCAAGAGGCACTGGAGAGTTTTGGTGAAATGGTATCACCCTGACAACCCCTCTCTTGATGATGATGATCACTTCCTTGTAGAATGGTGAGATCCTGGTAGTGAATCTGTAATAAAGCTCACAGAGGATCCTGATGTACTGGGTTTGAACCCTCTGTTTGACTAGGGCTTCGATGAATACTTCCGTCTCAGCAGAATCAAAGGCCTTCTTTAAGTCAATGAATGTTAGACAGAGTGGTATCTTGAGCTTCCGAGAAACCTCAATGATCGTGCTGAATCCTTTTCAGAACCCAGCTTGCTCACATTGTTGTCGTTTGTCTAGTGTTCTTACATCCTATTCGGATGACTCAAGTGAACAACTTGTAGACAACAGACAGTAGGCAGATTGGGCAATAGTTGCTGATGTCATCAATATCTCATTTCTTGTACAACAGAATGGTCCTGCTGGTTTTCTATTCGGAGGGAACCTTGCATTTAGACAAGGTACTGTGTGAAGAACTGAGTCAATCTTTATGAGTGCTTATGGCAGATTCTTCAGGTGTTCGGGTTTGACCTTTTCTGGACCGGTGTTGTATGCTTCTTTACTGACAAAATAGTGTGTCGAAATTCAGAAAGGGTTACGTTGGGAATGACATGCCCATCCTGCGGAATTTGGTATGTGGGCAGGTAGACATGGCTATCGAAGCGATTCAAATAGAAGTCATGGATAATCTTCTACATTACCCTTCTGGAAAATATGTCAGATCCATCAGGACGTCAGAAGACAGTCATTTTTGTCTTGTACTTGGCAAAGAACAGGTGAACGTTGCCAATACTTTTTCAGGTTTCTACCATATCAGCCAACACTGTTGCTCTTATTTCTTTGAGGTTTTCCTTTATCACTTTTCTGTACAGTTTTGTGAGCTGGGTTGTTTGCTTGTAACTGCCTGAGGCTTGCACTAAACCACTTTGGCCAATGATCTCGAGAGTTTCCCGAAAAGAGGCATCTGTTTGTGGCTTTCCCATTCTTGGCATTCCTCGCACAGTCATGGAGGTGTTGAACCAGTTGATCATATTCCTCATTGATGTTGTCAATGACTGCATCTTCCCATGTTGCCACAATAGTGCCAAAGAGCTCCCAGTTAGTGGCCATTATGGGAGTTCTCTTCTTTAACTTTGCAGCTTTTCTCACCTCTCTGTGAAGTAGAATTTTGCATGAAGGAGACAGTGATCCGATCCTATTTGGAATTTTGGAACAACAGCGACATTGGTCAGGAAAAACCATCGTTTGAATATGATGTGGTCAATTTCGTTGTGGAACCGTCCACCAGGAGACTCCCGGGAACAACATTTAGATTTGGCCTTCTGGAACTGTGAGTTACCATGCATGGTCTTGGTCGACATGAAGAACTCAGACAGTCTCTCACCTGTTTGTTTCATTCTAGGCAATGGGTTCTGATGTGGAGTTCTTCAGGTGACTTCTCGGTTAAAATCACTGACAATGATCTTGTAGAAGGTGTGGTCTTCTTTATAGAACTTCTCCAGCACCATGTAGAACTTCTAAATTTCGTCTTCATTGTAGTTGTATGTTGGTATTCAGATGACAAAGATAGAAACTGCCAGCTGTGAGTCACATCTATTCAAGTGTAAGCATCCAATGCAGGTTATTAGGCAGTAGAATGAATTAATGCTCATGGCCAAGTTCTTGTTGACAAGGACACCGAAGCCTCTATTGTCTCAGTTCTTCTCCAATGTCGAAAATGGTGTGATGTTCCCCAAAGATTCTTGGCACCCTCTGCTCATCTAGGTATCCGCCCAGTGGCAGGGCCCCTTCCCAGGTTTTCGTGTCTAACTAGAGTCCCAGAGAAAGGCTGCTTTTCATTCTTAGTCTGCGGGGTACAGGAATTGAGGCACACTGTGTGCATCCAATGCTGAAACCTTTCAGGTATGCTCTGCTCACTCATCCAGGTACCCACCCGCATGCAGGGCCCCTTCCCAGGGCTACACATCTAACTATCACTCCCAAGGACAGCCAGTTTTCATCTTTGGTCTGCGGGGGACAGGAATTGAGGCACACAATGTGCAACCAAATCTGAACTGTTCTGGGAACTCTCTGATCATGTCATCCAGGTATCTGCCCCACGGCAGGGCTCCTTACTGGAGCCACAGCAGCTCACGTGGCCACGAGTTTTTCTCCTACTACATATCCATAAGAACCATAAGTTACCCTCTTAGCTGGAACATTTACTAGGTTAGCTTAACTATCAGAAACACATTAGTCAATAATTCGTTAAGCCCGTCTCAATAAACACTGCATCATAAGTAGAATAGTAACAGTGAACATGAAGGTCTAAACCACACAGCTCACAATGGTAAAGCAACACAGAAGCCCACCAAGTTTACTTATTGAAGAGGCTAGCCCAGAAGACCCCAACAGTAATGAAGTGCTAGACAACATATCTGAAAAGGAATTTAAAAGGGAGCCACTGAGGATGCTTAGGGAGCTAAAAGAAACAATGAATAGGAATGCCAATAAATGACAAGAGTATTTGAATGTAGAAATGAGGAAAATGCAAACAAAATTACAAAAGGAAATGTCAGACCTGAAAAACCTGGTAGGTGAATTGAAAAACTCAGTGGAAGGCCTCAGCAGCAGAGGAACAGCTGCTGAGGACAGAATCAGTGAGCTCAAAGATGAAGTCCAGAGACTCTCCAGAAAAGAGAAGAAAATGGAAAAGAGATTCACAACCTGTGAACAGATGGCAAGAGAAGATCGTGATGAAGCCAAGAGGAGTAAGATAAGAACTATTGGAGTCCCAGAGGGACAGGAAGAAAACCCTGATGAAGAAGAAACTGTCAAAGACATCATTGTTATGAAAACATGAGACCACATTCAGGATGCCTGAAGGGTACCAACTAGAAGAAATCAGAATAAAAATATCCCAAGACATATCCTGATCAAAATGACCAAAACTTTAAATAAAAACAAAATTCTGAAATCAGCAAGATCAAAGAAAGAAATTTCCTATAAAGGAGGATTTTTAAGATTCACAGCCGATTTTTCTGATAAAACCCTCATGGCCTGAAAAAAGTGGTGGTATATAGTGAAAAAAATCAATAAAATAAATTACTCACCAAAAATACTTTAGTCAGCGAGACTCTATTCATAACAGGAGGAACAACTCACAGTTTCACAGACAAACAAAAGCTCAGGAACTTCATATACTCAAAACCATAGTTACAAGAACAATTAAATGGGCTGCTTTAAGACAAGACAGGCCCCTCAAATACAGCAAGTATCAACAGAAAAAATGGGACAAAACTCCATAACAATAATCTATCTCCATGGCAATGGGCTAAATGCATCAATTAAAAGACACAGAGTGGCAGGCTGGATTAGAAAATTGAACCCAACATTCTGTTAGCTACAAGAAACACATCTAAATAACCAGAGCAAACACAGGCTCAAAGTCAAAGGCTGGAAAACAATCCTACAGGCAAACAACTCCAATAAAAATGCTGGGGTAGCCATCCTAGTATCAGACCACATTAATTTCAGACTGAAGAAGTTCACAAGAGACAATGAAGGTCATTTCTTATTGATCAAGGGATCAGTATAATAGGAAGATCTTAAAATACTAAATGTATATGCACCTAATGAGGGACCAGCAAAGTACTTAAAACAACTACTCATAGACTTGGAGAAAGACATTGATAGCAGCACAATACTAGTGGGAGACGTCAACACCAATTTATCTCCTCTTGATAGATCACCCAGACTCAAGCTTAGCAAAGACATACTTCACCTGAGGGAAAAAATGGAAGAAAGAAACTTAGTATATATATCCAGGACAATTCATTCTAAAAAAGCTGAATACATATTCTTTTCAAGTGTGCATGGAACATTCTCCAAGATAGACCACATATTGAGCCACAAAACATACCTCCATAAAATTAAGAGGCTAGAAATTGCATCAACACTCTTTTCAGACCACAGTGCTCTGAAATTAGAAGTAAATCACACACACACACACACACAAACAGAAAACTAAATCAAACACCTGGATATTAAACAGCTCACTATTTGACAATGAAGGCTTAGAAAGGAAATGAAAGAGGAAATCAAAAGATTCCTGGAAACGAACAAAAATGAGGACATGGGTTACCAAAACTTATAGGACACAGCAAAAGCTGTGTTAAGGGGAAAGTTTATAGCTCTACAAGAATTCCTCAGAAAGAAGAAGTGAGCCCACATAAGTAACCTAATCACACAGCTTAAGAGTTTGGAGAATGACCAACAAAAGAAGCCAATTAGAACAGGATGAGGGAAATAATAAAACTCAGAGCAGAGATTAATGAGATGGAAACCTAAAAAAACAATCTGAAAGATCAATGAAACCAAGAGCTGTTTCTTCTATAAAATAAACTAGGTCGATAAGTCTATAACAAAACTCACAAAGAAAGGGAGAGAGAAAACCCTAATAAACTGAATCAGAAATGAAAAGGGGGTCATTACAACAGAAACTACAGAAATTCAAAGGATCCTCAGGAAGTACTTTGAGTAGCTTTATGCCACGGAACACAAAAACCGCAAGGGAATGGATAAATTCCTAGATTCCTATAGCCTCTCAAGACTGAACTAAGAAAACCTGGAATACCTGAACAGACCTATCACCATCAAGGAAGTTGAAATGGTAATAAAAAGTCTCCCCAATCACAAAAGTCCTGGTCGAGATGGATTCACTAGTGAATTCTTTTAAATTTTTAAAAGAGGACTTGCTCCCAATCCTCTTTAAGCTTTTCCACAAAATTGAAATATCAAAAAGACTTCTGAACAGTTTCTATGAAGCAAAACTCACCCTGATACCAAAAGCAGACAGAGCTACACAAAGGAAGAGAATTACAGGCCGATATCTCTGATGAACACAGACACATAGATCCTCAACAAACTATTAGCATATCGAATCCAACAACTCATCCAAAAAATCTTACACCATGACCAAGTAGGATTCAACCCAGAGATGCAAGGATGGTTTAGCATTTGGAAATTCATCAACATAATCCATCATATCAACAAAAGAAAAAAGAAAAAAACACATGACCATATCAGTAGATGCAGAGAAAGCATTTGACAAGATCCAGCACCCGTTTATGATGAAAAGTCTCAGCAACATAGGGACTGAAGGAACTTTCCTCAATATAGTCAAAGCCATCTCCGACAAGCCCATGGCAAGTATCATACTCAATGGGAAAGAACTAAAATGCTTCCCTTTAAAGATCGGGCACAAGACAAGGTGCCCACTTTCGCCATGCCTATGCAATATAGTACTGGAAATTCTGGCCATTACCGTTAGGCAAGAGAATGGTTTCAAGGGCATGCAGATAGGAAATGAAGATGTCAAGCTAACACTATTTGCAGACAATATGATGATATACTTAGAAAACACTAAATATTCTACAGAAAAGCTCCTAGAAACAATAGATCAGTTTAGTAAAGTGGCAGGCTACAAAATCAACACCCAAAAGTCCATGGCTTTCTTATACATAAATAAAAAATAGAAGAAAGAGACATTTAAAAAATTGTCCAGTTCACAATAGTACCTCTGAAAATCAAGTACCTCGGAATCAGCTAACCCAAAGAGATGAAGGACCTATACAAGGAAAATTACAAAACAGTCCTTCATTAAATAAAAGAGGACACTAGGAAATGGAGACACATCTCCTGCTAATGGATAGGGAGGATTAACATTATCAAAATGGCAATACTGCACAAAGCACTATACAAATTTAATGCAGTCCCTAACAGGATACCAATGACATGTTTTAAAGAAATAGACAAAACACTCCTGAAATTAATATGGAACAATAATCCCCCAGAAATATCTAAAACAATCTTTGGGAAAAAGAATATGGATGGCATCACCCTCCCCAACTTCAAACTGTACTACAAAGCAGTAATAATTAAGACAGCATGTTAGTGACCTAGAAACAGGCCTGAAGATCAATGGAACAAAGTTGAATATTCTGTCACAGACCCCCAAATACATGACCATTTAGTCTTTGATAAAGGAGCAAGAAATGTGAAGTTGAACAAGGAAAGCCTCTTCAACAAGTTTGCTGAGAAAAGTGGATAACTACCTACAAAATAAATGAAATCTGACCTCTGTCCAATGCCAGGCACAAAAGTCAGATCAAAGTGGCTTAAAGACCCCAATATCAGACATGAATCCATAAGGTACATAGTGGAAAATGTAGGCATAACTCTCTACAACATTGAAGCTAAAAACATCTTAAAGGATGAAACTGCACTGACCATGCAAGTGGAAGCAAACATAAACAAATGGGACTACATCAAACTAAGAAGCTTCTGCACTTCAAAGGAAACAGTGACCAAAATACAGAAAGAGCCCACAGAATGGGAAATAATATTTACCCAATACCCATCTGATAAGAGATTAATATCCGGGATATAAAAGATGCTAGTAGAATTGTACAAGAAAAAAACTTTCAACCCCATCAAAAAGTGGGGAGAAGAAATGAACAGAAGTTTCCTCAAAAAAAGAAATACAAATAGCCAAAAGGCACGTGAAAAAATGCTCCACATCGCTAGCCATGAGGGAGATGCAAATCAAAACAACAATGAGATATCGTCTCACACCACAGAGACTGGCACACATTCAAAAGAACGAAAGAAACTAGTGCTGGCGTGGATTTGGGGGGAAAGGGACACTGTTTCACTGTTGGTTGGAATGCCCATTAGTCCAGCCTTTC
Source organism: Sorex fumeus (assembly GCF_029834395.1). Classification (NCBI taxonomy): domain Eukaryota; kingdom Metazoa; phylum Chordata; class Mammalia; order Eulipotyphla; family Soricidae; genus Sorex; species Sorex fumeus. The sequence goes on from NW_026606092.1 coordinate 26,169,225, forward strand.
TGGAAAACTTAATGGACAGTCCTTTAAAAACTAGAAATTGAGTTTCCATATGACCCTGCAATACCAGTTCTGGGAATATATCTTGAGGACGCAAAAAAGTGCAGTAGAAATGATATCTGTACTTATATGTTCATTGCAGCACTGTTCACAAGAGCCAAAATCTGGAAACAACACAAGTGCCCTAGAACAGATAACTGGTTAAAGAAACATTGGTACCTCTACACGATGGGATACTATGCAGCTTTCAGGAGAGATGAAGCCATGAACTTTGTTTATAAATGGATAGACATGGAGAGTATCATGCTAAATGAAATGAGTCAGAAAGGGAGGGACAGACATAGAAGGACTCCACTCATTTGTGGAGTATAAAACAACATAACATGAGGCTGACACCTAAGGATAGATACACAGGACAGATAGATTGCTCCATAGCTGGAAGCCTCATGAGCAAAGGGAAGAAGCTGTTGACAAAGAGAAGGGATCACGAAGAAAAAAGATGGCTGGAGGAACCAGTTGGGATGGGAGATATGTGCAGAAAGTTGATAAAGAAGCAAACATGATAACCTCTCAGTGTCTGTTTTGCAAATCATAATTCTCAAAAGTAGAGAGAGAGAGGGTATGGGGAATCATGTTTGCCACGGAGGCAGGAGGAGGGTGGGAAAAGGGGGGTATACCAGGGATATTGGTGATGGAGGATGTGCACTGGTGGAGGAATGGGTCTTTGATCATTGTGTGATTGTAACACAAACATGAAACTTATAGCTATCTCACAGTGACTCAATAAAATTTTTTTAAAAAAGAAAATGATGTGATGTGATCAATGTCTTCTCGTCTATGTCACACCATGATGTTATACTTGATCTTCTGGGCTTGCACCATCAGGTTCTTGATGGATGCTTCTGATGCCAGTGTATATGTGTTGAAAGTATAGACAGTCATTTTAGTCCTTCTTCGTTTTGGCAGCCTAGTTTGGCCCTGAGATTTCATTAGTCTTTCTTTACTCATCCTTCTTAACACTGCCATATTGGGGGTTCTTTCAGGGTCATGGGAATTAGGCTCATTGTTTTTACTTTTTTGGCATATAGAATACACCACAGGTAGCTTTCCACGCTCTCCCGTGCGGACAGATTATTCTTGGTAACTTGCGGGCTCTCCAAGAGAGATAGAGGCTTTTAGGGCAGCCTCTAATTGCCCCTTTCATGAACATATAAAAGCTTTGTTGTTAATGCTTTCTGCAACTAATATAAACTTTCCTCAATTGGCCCCATGTTATCAGAGGAAAAAATGTTTGCTTTTTTCAATTTGGCAATTTTGGTTTATATAATTAAAAATAAACAAAAATAAATTCATTTTTCTGTCCAATTTACTCCTCTCTACTTAATGCTAGACAGTTTGACTGAGTCATTCGATGATGTGTCTTAGAAATCTCAAACTAAAATGCAAAGTCAGATATTTTGATTCATTTTCTTTTCAATATTTATTCTAATCCTGGGATATTTCCCTGAGAAAGGTCAGAGTATATGAAAGCTGCCACTTTTTCGCCTCCTCCCTGTTCTTATAAATCTATCAAGACATTAAAAACTTTTTTCCTTCTGGCATATTTTAGATAATTATTTCATATCTACTTTAACTTAAATTTTTATTGAATTAAGATTTTAACACTAGATTGATTCATATAATGCTAAAATTATACAGCACTATAATTTGACATTCATAGCACAATAATTTGACATCCACAAGCACTATCTTTTAACCTCCACCAAAAGTCTACATTTTATCTACCATGGTACAATCATGCAATCTTTTTAACTAGATGCCAAGCCACCAACTACACATATCCTTCTTCTAACCACCGTTTTATACTTCAGTCTAAAAGTTTATTTTTGAGTTTCAGTTGTTCTCACTCATCTGTGGAAGATTAGAGAGACAAAACAGAGGGATAATCTGTATTGAACAGTGTAAAGTTTGCTCGATTCGGGTTGTTAGGCATTCGAATGAATCAATGCTCTTGGCCAAGTTTGTGTTGACAAGGACACCGACGCCTCCAACACCTCTTTTATCGCATGTTCCGAGGAACAATTCTTCTCCAGTGTCGAAAACGGCATGGTGAGATTCGTGCCTTCTTGTCTCGGTCAGACCAATGATGTCGTACTTGATCATTCGCGCTTGTACCCTCAGGTCCTCGATGGATGCATCTGATTCTAGCGTACGTGCATTGAAAGTACAGACAATCATTTTTTGTCTTCCTTCATTGTGGCAGCCTAGGTCGGCCTTGATATTTTGTCGGCCTCTCCTTTCTCATCCTTCTCAGTGCTGCCATGTCGGTGAAGCCTTCAGGGTCAGATGAATGAGACCAGTTGTAGTTACTGGTTTTGGCATATCGAATACACAAAGGATAGCTTGCCAGGCTCTTCCGTGTGGGCAGAATACTCTCGGTAGCTTGCCAGTTTTTCTGAGAGGGATAGAGGCTTTCGGGGCGACCTCTAATCACCATTGTAAGTGTTACTATATTTGAACCCTATCAAATATGGTACGACAATTGCGGAAGATGGGTATTTAGTGTCTTATGATGTGTTGCGCGGCCGCAAAGCGGCCGCGAGGGTCCAGAAGGTGTCCTGGAGTATGGCGACGGCTGGGTAGAGGAAGTAGTGTCGTTTACATTTGAATAGATGTGGCTCACTGCCTGCAGTTTCTATCTTCGTTGTCTACGCACCAACATCTCATTAAGATGAAAGAGAAATCGAGAAGTTCTACATGGAGCTAGAGAAATTCTATAAAGAAGACCACACTTTCTACAAGATCAATGTGGGTGATTTTAATGCCAAGATAGGACTGAGAAGATCAGCTGAAGAACCTCACATAGGGACCCATGGCCTAGAATGGAATGAACAATGTGAGAGACTGAGTTCATCATGTCGACCAAGACCATTCATGGTAACTCACAATTCCAGAAGGCAGAATCTAAACGATGGACATGGGAGTCTCCCGGTGGACGATTCCACAACGAAATAGACCACATCATATTCAATCGACGGTTTTGCCTGACTGATGTCGCTGTTGTCCCAAAATTTCGAACGGGATCGGACCACCGTCTCCTTCGTGCAAAATTCTACTTCACAGAGCGGGGAGAAAGGGCTGCAAAGTTCAAAAAGAGAACTCCCAGAATGACCACCAACTGGGAACTCTTTGGTACTATTGCGGCAACATGGGAAGATGCCATTGTTGACAACATTGATGAGGAATACGATCGACTGGTTCAGCATCTCCATGAATGTGCGAGGAACGCCAAGAGAGAGATAGCCACAAAAAGTCGCCTATCTTCGAAAACTCTTGAGCTAATTCGCCAGCGTGGTTTTGCACATGCCTCAGGCAACCGCAAGCTAACGTCCGAGCTCGCAAAGCAGTGCAGAGATGGGATCAAGGAAGACCTCAATGAGAGAAGAGCAGAAGTACTGGTAGATGTGGCAGAAGCCGGGAAAAGTATTCGTAATGCCCGCCTGTCCTTCGCCAACTACAAGACCAAGATGACTACCCTCTGACGTCCTGATGGATCCATCACATCCTCCAGAATGGCAATGGAGAAGATTATCCATGACTTCTACTCAAATCTCTTCGATAGCCATGTCCAATTGCCGACATACCAAATTCCACAGGATGGATATGTCTCCCTTCCGAAATCCGACAGGCCATTTCATGGGTAAAGAAGCAAACAGCACCCGGCCCAGACAAGGTCAGACCTGAACACCTGAAGAACCTGCCATCAGTACTCATCAATACACTGGCTCGGCTCTTCACTCGCTACCTGTCTGAATGCAAGGTTCCGTCCCAATGGAAAACCAGCAGGACCGTACTACTGTTCAAGAAGGGAGACATCCATGACATTGGCAACTATCGCCCAATCTGCCTATTGTCTGTCATCTACAAGTTGTTCACTCGAGTCATCCTAAATAGGATTGGTAGAACACTAGATGAAGGACAACCATGCGAGCAAGCCAGGTTCCGCAAAGGATTCAGCACCATCGACCATATCCACACAATAACCAAGCTCATTGAGGTATCTCGGGAGTTCAAGATGCCGCTCTGTCTAACGTTCATTGATTTAAAGAAGGCCTTTGATTCTGTTGAGACGGAAGCGGTCATGGAAGCCCTAGCCAATCAGGGCGTACAAACTCAATACATCAGGATCCTTCGTGAGCTCTATTGCGGATTCACTACCAAGATCTCACCATTCTACAAAGAAATAATCATCCATATCAAGAGAGGGGTTCGGCAGGGTGATACCATTTCACCAAAACTCTTCAGTGCCACCCTCGAGAACATCATGCGACGACTGGAATGGGAAGGAATGGGAGTGAAGATAGATGGTCGGCAACTAAACCACCTCTGCTTTGCTGATGACATTGTTTTAATAACACCAAACATCAGCCAAGCGGCACAAATGCTGGCCGACTTTGACCATGAGTGTGGAAAGGTAGGACTACAGATGAATCTTACGAAGACAATGTTTATGAGAAACAGCCTCGTTCCTGACGCCCCATTCGCTCTCAACGGAATGACCATCTCCGAATGCAACAGCTATGTGTACCTAGGTCGAGAGGTCAACATGATAAATGACCTGGCACCTGAGCTGCGCAGGAGGAAGAGAGTGGCTTGGAACGCCTTCAAGAACATCCAAGAAATAGCTAAGAGGACGAAGAACCTCCGGCTCTGGGCACATCTCTTTGATTCCACTGTTCTTCCTGCATTAAAATATGCCTCAGAGACCTGGGCCCTATGCAAACAAGATGAGAACACTATTCAGGTCTCCCAAAGAAGAATAGAAAGAGCTATGCTTGGAATATCACGTTTCACTCAAATGAGAGATAGAATCCGCAGTTCTCACATCCGTCGACGATCAAGAATCAGGGACGCTGTCTCATTTGCCAAGATGTCGAAAATCAGATGGGCTGGTCACGTAATGAGATTTAAAGACGACCGCTGGGCCATCTTTACAACATACTACCAAAGAGAAGGGCCACATGGAGGGCGGGAACCACAGATCCGGGAAGAAAAAAAAAAACAGGTTCCAAAAAGAGCTGAGATCACCGGGAAGTCCCAGATGGGGTAGGTACCGCATTCCGCCTCCCCCAGATGGAACCCCGGTGACCAGAAGCCTCTACAAGCACAGCTCAAGTATGTGGGAAGTAGGAATTTTTCTCAAATCTGCCGGGACTACACCTCCCAGGTAAGCTCTGATTCCGGAATCACGCCCACAGCCCGCTCCCCAGCGCCATCTTTACAACATACAGCCAAAGAGAAGGACCACATGGAGGGCGGGAACCACAGATTCCGGAGGAAAAAAAAAACAGGTTCCAAAAAGAGCAGAGATCATGGGGAAGTCCCAGATGGGGTAGGTACCGCATCCCGTCTCCCCCAGATGGAACCCCGGTGACCAGCAGCCTCTACAAGCACAGCTCGAATATGCGAGAAGTAGGACTTTTTCTCAAATCTGCCAGGACTACACCTCCCAGGTAAACTCTGATTCCGGAAGTCAAGCCCACAGCCCGCCCCCCAGCGCCATCTTTACAACATACAGCCAAAGAGAAGGACCACATGGAGGGCGGGAACTAGGACTTTTTCTGTATACAGAGTGATCAATGGGAAGTAAACCACCCAATGTTTCTCCCTGAAAATCAGAGTTAAGTTTGGAGCACGGCCACAGCCCCAGAAACACAAGGACACAATGCAGAACCCAGCAGCTTGGAGCAGAAAAGTGAACGGACTATGTGTTAATCCAGGCCATCATGTCTGCCCGGAGGGGAAAAGGTGTTGCCCCATTCGCCCTCTCTTCTCTGGAAAGAAGGATGGCGGCCGCATGGGAGCTTTGTGGACAGCAGGTATGAGCCGGGGCTGTGGGGGCGACTAAAACCTCATGGGAAGGGGAGCGTTCCGGTCCGTCCTTCACGCCCTACCGAGGTCACCAGTTGCCCCTCACGAGCGGCTCCCCAGCACGGCCACAACCCCAGAAGCACAAGGACTTAATGCAGAACCCAGCAGCTTGGAGCAGAAAAGTGAAAGGACTATGTGTTAATCCAGGCCATCATGTCTGCCCGGAGGGGAAAGGGTGTTGCTCCCTTCCGCCCTCCTCCCTCTGGAAAGAAAGATGGCGGCCACATGGGAGCCTTGTGAACAGCAGGTATGAGCCGGGGTTGTGGGGGCGACTAAAACCTCATGGGAAGGGGGGCGTTCCGGTCCGTCCTTCACGCCCTACCGAGGTCACCAGTTGCCCCCCGCGAGCGGCTCTCCAACACACCCCTGGCCCCAGAAGCACAACCCTGGCCCCAGCTGCAGAACCCGGCAGCTTGAAGCAGAAAAGTGAAAGGACTATGTGTTAATCCAGGCCATCATGTCTGCCCGGAGGGGAAAGGGTGTTGCTCCCTTCCGCCCTCCTCCCTCTGGAAAGAAAGATGGTGGCCGCATGGGAGCCTTGTGGACAGCAGGTATGAGCCGGGGGTGTGGGGGTGACTAAAACCTCATCGGAAGGGTGGCGTTTCGGTCTGCCCTTCATGCCCTACCGAGGCCACCAGGTGCCCCCCGGGAGCGGCTTCTCCAGCACGGCCACGACTCCAGAACACAGAAACCAATTTCTTAACTATCTGACTTTCAGTAGAAATACTTCCAGGGTCAATAGGTAAAATAGCAGAAATCCAAAACCAACATTTAATTCTTGAACCCAGCTGTAGAAAGCAAACCACTTCACAATGCTTTTTCAGCATGTCTGATTTGGGGGGGGGGGTAAACTCTAAATAATAGTGGTGAATCTTTTATTGAAACAGTGAATCTAATCAAAGCAGATAGAGTGTTAACTAGAATTTATCTTCCTCACAGGGACTGGGAGGGGTGGGGGCTGGGGTTTTATTGGGGTTCTTCATGGTAAAAAATAAGTATTGGTAAAGGGAAATGTGTTTGATATTTGCATGACTGAGACCTAAACCTGAAAGCTTTGTAACCTTTCCCACAGTGATTCAATAAATTAAAAAAAATAAAATAAAGATGACCGCTGGACTAGAGCTGTTACCGACTGGATTCCACGGGATGTCAAAAGACCGCGTGACCGCCCACCTACCAGATGGTCAGACTTCTTCGTCAAGATCATGAACGATCTGTTTGAGGCTCTTCATGTTCAAGGAGCGAACAGATGCCATTGGGCTACATTAGCACGCGACAGGGACAAATGGAGACCTTACTGGCGCCTGCTCGAGCAAATCGACGACTAACGGGAAGTTAAGTGGTTAAGTGATTAAGTGAAAGTTTGCTCAGGACCCAGTGGTGACCAGTGGATGAGATAGCAACATCCCTGGAATCAAAGATCACCTACGTTCCCAGTGCCAAAGACAGGATGTATGGTGCATCTGGCTACAGGAAACTACAGACTGCATTCCTTGATTCCTCACATTTACCCCCTACAGATGACAGAAGAACAGACTGAGGCACCGGGTTCCCTTCCCAGCCCACAACAACTTAAAAAATTTCCCAAAGCTCCTACCCGAGCCTCGCCAGAAGTCTGTAGGGTTCACCCAGGAGTATAGCCCAATAAACTCCTGTTTCTTTACTTTATTTGCCTCTGTTTCTCTCTGTGTGAGGTGTGTCCCCCTATCTATCAAACAGTGACAATTCTTTTGCCATTGATAATAAATTTGTAGACGGACAGTGAAAGGAAGGGTGGATGTATAAAGATCTGACCAGAAGTCACATAAGGACATTGTGCAGGGTCCTCACTACATTAATAGTGATAGCGGTGATTTGCAATAGCTTTATACATTAATAAACGTCTACAGTATTTGGCTATATTATCTAAAAAACAAGAATAGTAATAATGAGTTTGCTTTTGTTTCATTGTTTCTTCCCCTTTCCATTATTAACTCCTTTTCCCTAGGACTAAAATTGCAGAGAATCAGGCTCAAAATATGATTTATTAGCAATAACAATGAAAAATACACCAATAAAGAATTTTCAATTTTTGACATTATTTTCTCCTTGTGTGGAAAAGCTTAGCTTCAGCAAATGGTAGTTAGACTTGCTCTTGTCCTTTATACTATTCTAACACAACTGAATAGAGCATTCAAGCAAAATCAGTTTTTCAGCCCACCTTTCTAGAGTTGTGTAGGGGAAAATTTAATTCCTGGGAGAGACTTCTCATCACTGTGGGTATCCTTTATGCTCCCAAGATTTTCACTTTCCAGCCAGTTCTGGTTTCACCCACTGTTCTTAGTACTTTAAAAGAAAGCAAACTCTATCTTGCATGTGCATGGATGAAAAGCTTCCTCTCTTTAAATGTTTTTGATGGTCCACATCTCTGGTTCACAACTCTGACCTCTAATCATTTTCTGTTTTCTTTGAAGGTTTTTCCATTTCTGTGCTTAAAAAACATGGCTAAGATCGAAATGCATCACTTTATTCTAGTATTTCAAGCTGTTTCCAAAGAACGCTGGGCCTAATTGCGATATCACATATTTCTCTTAAAACACAACATTTGAGAACATTTCCTCTCTGAATCAGAGTTTGTCTTTTCAAACATTTAGAGTTTTAAAAAGCTCTGGAATGCAAGCTGGTATGATTGTTTCATCTTCCGTTCTTTCACCAACATACATTTGTTTTTCTCCTAAACAGTTGTAGTGTTGACCTTAAGATAACTCTTTCTTGATTTTATCTCCTTTCCTTGAAGGGATGAATAAAGTCTCATCTAGTCTCTACCAGTATTGAATTCAGGTAGTACTATCTGTCTTCAGGTATTTAGTGTACACAACACATTGAGCGTTTTAAGGGTGAATAGTTTGGATGATATTTTTATAGAATATATTGAAGTGACTTGCAAGTTACTTGAATGGGAACTTCGAGGAAAAAAATTACAGAATTTGCAGAAATGGTAAAAATGGCATGATCAATCTAATTCCTCGATTTAACTATTGATCATGCATTTCTTTTTTGATATGGCAAAGTGACATTTAATTGTTAGACAATTTAACTATGAATTTATATTTTATCTTTTAATTTAATGAAAGGTAAAGGCCCTCCCGTTGATCGTCGATTTGCTCGAGCGGGCCCAGTAACGTCTCCATTGGAGACTTTGTTGTTACTGTGTTTGGCATATCGAATACTCTCGGTAGCTTGCCGGGCTCTCCGAGAGGGGCGGAGGAATCAAACTCGGGTCGGCCACGTTGGCCGCTTGTAAGGCGAACGCCCTACCACTGTGCTATCAACTGGCTAGTATCATGATAAAAGAAATAAATCAAAGAGAGAAGGACAAATACCAGATGCTCACATTCATCTGTGATATCGTCATTGATCTAAATAGAATATATCAGTCTTTTTTAATCTATTTAATGTTACTCCCTTAGGGTTTTTTGATAATATTTCTATGATTGTGTAATATCTTTCAATTTATCATTTATCATTGAGCCAAACCCAGCTTAAGACATACTGACTCCTGTCCCAGTGCTCAAGGATCACTTCTGGTGGTGCTCAGGGAATCAGATCTGGATCAGGGATTAAACTGGTGTTGACCATGTGCAAGGCAGGTGACCTCAATTCCCGTACTATAACTCTGACCCTATCATCTCAATTTATAATTCCTATTAATTGAAAGAACACTGCCTTGGAAGCTTTGAACTGTGCTCATTTCTAGTCCATATGTCTACTATTGAAAAGAGGACAGTCAAACTATGTGAAGTCACTGAGATACTTCCTCTAGGAAAAACACGTAAGGTAAAGGTAAAGGTAAAGGTAAAGGTAAAGGTAAAGGTAAAGGCCCTCCCGTTGATCGTCGATTTGCTCGAGCGGGCCCAGTAACATCTCCATTGGAGACTTTGTTGTTACTGTGTTTGGCATATCGAATACTCTCAGTAGCTTGCCGGGCTCTCGGAGAGAGGAGGAGGAATCAAACTCGGGTCAGCCATGTTGGCCGCTTGTAAGTCGAACACCCTACCACTGTGCTCCGCTCCAAAAACAGGTAGTCCACAGCAAGTCAGTCTATCTTCTCTTTATATATGCTCTAGTTTTGGATTGTTGCTGTTTTGTTGTTGTTATTATGGTTATTCGCTTACCCTTTGCTTATAACTATTCTAAGACCTTTGTAGAACAGAAAACAGTACTTTGCACATAATCTGTTGTCATATATAATGATATAAATAAATATAAAGTATTGTCTCTCACCTATCTTTACTCTAGTTACGTTAACTTCCATAATTGCTTTTGTTGTCATCATTTTTACTGAATCATATTTCTGGTGAATTGGAAATATTATAAACCTTTAAGATTATGTTTTCCTCAATAAATATACTTTTGAAATACATTACTCATTCTATAAATAACTCCTTAGTGATTTGTTAGCCATAGGGCACTGCCTATATATTTATGAGTCTAGTTTAGTCAAATCAATAGTTTATGTGTTACCATTTTAATAAGAATAAACAGTATTCAAAGGGTGAGGAGGAGTCATACACTTTCGTCATGTTTGGGAGATATTACCATAAAATTTTATTCATTTTGCTGGCTGTCCTTCCTACCTGAAATTCGGGCTCTCTTCATCTCATAGGCAATCCGCATTGTGAACATCTGTCTCCCTATTGGCTGGAAGACAATTCGTACTATGTCTAACCTAATGCTGTTGTTAATAAAGAAGAAATACTAGCTAAAGTTTTGTAACATTCATTGTTTCAGTCAATGACATTTCTGAAATTTCATTTCTTTAAATTTCTCAGGAGACACAAAGGGGTGGCTACAATGAGATTTGAAATGGTGGAGATCTGATTGAAACTAACCTCCTTGACAAAGCACAGTGTTATTGGGTACCAAAAAATGATTAAGATTTCAGGGATAATTTATACGGTGCACTGCATAAAAGTATGATAGAAAATTCACTTAAAATTGAGTTGAAAATGACTTTATTATAATATCTTCTTTATTTTTTTAGAATTGATTTATTTGATCCATGCTTTTAAAAATTAAAAAGAAAAATAACTACTTTCTTGAATTCACATTTAATTTGTGATGATACTTTTAGTACACTTAAAAATAATAATCCTTGCCGATAAAATTATAAACTATAGTATTAATGCATAGTTGCTGTAAATTCAGGTGTTTCAAGTATAGAATTATTTCTTTAGTTGCTGTAATTTCAGATATTTCTGAATTGTTTTAAAAATTGTGTAATTGTGTTACTAACTACACAGTTTATATCTATTTAAACTTTATTCTTTTTATGTCATTACAATTTATATAGGAGTGTGATAGAAGTTAGGTAAAATTCTATATACTCTTCAAATGTTTTCTGAAAATGTACCTATTCATACCCTATCTCACTTTGTGATATTTTATACCTTTAAAATATTGAATCTGCACTTGACCAGAACACAGACGATCTTCAGAATAGGAAAGAGTACTCACCCAACAGCTTTCTGATAAGGGATTAATATCAAAGATATGCAAAGTACTGGTTGAATTCTACAAGAAGAAAACATCCATTATCATCAGAAAATGGGGCAAAGAAATGAACAGTTCCAAAGAAGAAATCTGAATGACAAAAGGCACAGGAAAAAATGTTCTTCATCACTAATCATCAGGGAGATGCAGATCAAAACAACAACAAAATATCACCTCACTCCACAGAGACTGGCACACATTCAAAAGAACAAAAACATCTGGGGTTGGCATGGATATGGGGAGAAAAGGATCTTCCTCCACTGCTGCTGGGAATGCTGACTGATACAGCCTTTTTGGAAAACAATATGGACTTTTCTCAAGAAACTAGAAATTAAGATCCCATTTGACCCAGAAATACCACTTCTGGGATTTTGCATCTAGGAGATGCAAAAAAGTTTGGTAGAAATTACATCCATACTTGTATGTTTATTTGCAAAAGCAGAACCTGGAAAAACACCGAGTGCCCGAGAACAGATGACTGGTTGAAGAAATGTTGGTATATCTACACAATAGAATACAATGCAGCTGTTAGAAAAGATGAAATCATGAAATATGCATATAAGTGGATTAACATTGAGAATATCATACTTCGTGAAATGAGTCAGAAAGAGAGGGACAGACATAGGATGAGTGCACACATTTGTGGAATATGATGTAACATTATAGGAGACTAACACCTAAGGGCAGTAGAGATAAGGGCCAAGAGGATCACTTTACACTTTGGAAGCCAATTTCACATGCTGGGGCTAAGGGTAGGCAGGATAGAGAGAGGGATCACTGAGTAAATAATGGTTGGAAGACCTGTTTGGGTCGGGAGATGTATGCTGAAAGTCGACTATGGACCAAGCATGATGGCCGCTTAGTACCTGTATTAGAAACCATAACACCCAAAGTAAGAGAGATAGGAAGAGGAAATGTGTCTGCCATAGAGGCAGGGGATGGATGGGGTGGAATGGTGCGAGGGTTACTGTGAACATTGGTGGTGGAGAATGGGCACTGGTGGAGGGATGAGTATTTGATAATTTTATTACTGAAATGTAATCATGAAAGTTTATAAGTCTGTAACTATACCTCATGGTGATGTGTTAAAGAAAATAATAAAAAAAATTGGACCCATTATCTTCCAATGACACTTCTTCAAGTAACTTAAAACTACTTAAAATAAAATGAGCTCTCCTAGAAAATAATAAATGTAACATTATCCTTGTTAAAACATATGCTTATGTTCCGGGGGTATGGTGCGGCCAGCAGGTCAATCTTTACCTATGGAGCGAGTACATCAGCAGCCTGATGGCGGCTTCAGACTTCCAGGTACCCCAAAATTGCTGCTGTGCCTTTGGCCAGACTAAAAAACTTTGGGCAAAGTTTACCAAGAAAGAAAACAGCCAAAAGTTAAGTTTGTGGGAAACACACCCACAAACCACCTCTGGCTCAGCTATATAATTGGAGGCATGTCTTCTCTGGTTCCTGATTGAACTGCTTAATGGCCATGATCCCAGAGACTCAGAAACAAATCTCAAAACCCAGCAGCTTTTGGCAGAAATGCATCCGGTCCTTGCAGTAGGTAACCCATGCTGGGCCAACACAGGTGGGAATAGGTTTCATGCCTTGGCCTATTCCCCCCAGTGGCCCAGTGGCCACCATCCTCCAGAGGCCATTGGACAGTCAGGTTTGGGCCCTCAGTGACGAGACACGCAGGGCCTCACAAGATGCAGATGGAGCCGATCTTGTCCTCCCCACCCCAACGAGACCCCAAGTCATTGCCCACGAACAACCTCTCTGGCTCCTGATCAAGCTTCTTAACGACTATGATCTCAGAGACTCAGAAACAAATCTTGAAACCCAGTGGCTTTTGACAGAAATGTGTTTGGACCCCATAGTATGTTACTGTTGCCGGGGCACTCCAGGGAGGAAAGGGTATTGTCACTCCGCCTGCTCCCCTTTGGCGGCTTGGTGGCCATCATCCTCCACAGGCCATTGGACAGTCAGGCTTGGGCCCTTAGTGATGAAACTTGTTGGGCCTCACGGGATGGCGGGGGGGAGCCAGGCCTGTCCTCCCCACTCCAACGAGACCCCAAGTCATCTCCCACGAATGCCTCTCTGGCTCCTGATCAAGCTGCATAACAGCCTTGATCCCAGAGACTCAGAAACAAATCTCGAAACCCAGCGGCTTTTGGCAGAAATGCATCTGGACCCCACAGTATGTTACTGTTGCTGGGCCACCCCAGGGGGGATAGGGTGTTGTCCCTCTGCCTGGTCCCCTTGGTGACTTGGTGGCCGTCATCCTCCAGAGGCCATTGGACAGTCAGGCTTGGGCCTGCAGTGATGAAACTTGTTGGGCCTCATGGGATGGAGGTGGAGCCAGTCCTGGTCTCCCCGTCCCAATGAGACCCCAAGTCATCACCCACAAATGGTCTCTCTGGTGCCTGATCAAGCTGCTCAACAGCCATGACCCCAGAGTCTCAGTAGCAAATCTCGAAACCCAGTGGCTTTCGGTAAAAATCCCTCCAGATTTAAGTGTTAAAATTTTGGAATTTCAAAATCACATGGCACTACTGCAGCCATGGGACATCATATGTTATTCATCACCAGCAATAGAACACAAATTGTCTATTGTTGCCTTTTCAGCAGATCTGATTGTTGGGGTAAAATCTCAAATAATAATGGTGGATCTGGTGTCAAAATACTGAATGTGATCAAAGTAAAGAGAGAGTGATATGGAAATCATCTGCCCCACAGGTAGGGAGAGGGTGTGGGATGGGGGTATATTGGGTTTTTTGGTGGTGGAGAATGGGCACTTGTGAAGGTACTGGTGTTTCATTGTATGACCGAGACTAAGACCCAAAAGCTTTGTAACTGCTTTCACAGTAATTCAAAACATAAAATTATAAAAAATGAAAAAAAAAGTAAGGTGGAGTTTATGCACAATTCAATCAGCTAATCAGTGGCTGAATAAATAGCAGTACTCCTACAAAAAATAAAAACATATGCATATGTTCAAAAAGTTAAAAGATAAAGATGTCTTTAAAATATCACTATGGCCAAACTTTTTTTGATTCCTGATTAAATATTTTCAAATATTCCTATGCAAAGTAATTTATTCAAATACAAACGTGGTCCTATGCATAGAGAAACATAACAAAATATATAGTCAGGATCACACCATTACAAATATTTTAAAACCATTTTAGTGACTGCATTATTAGTCTATTATATATTGCAGGCAATGGCTAATTCTGCTATTATGAATTTCCAGCTCTTCATTATTAATTGTGATGTCATTGAACATAAATAATTGTCTATATCAGTTTTGAAATGAGTGTGCTAGAAGAAAAATTACTGGATCAAAACATATTAATATTGCAACATTAGTGACATTCCTTTCCACACTGATTTTTATAAATACTGTATAAACTTTCACCATATCTATCTTTAGAAATATATCTTATAATATCTTTACTAGTACTGGGCCAATATTGTTTTCAACCATCATTAAAAAATTGTAATTGCTTCTGGAAAAGTAGCAAAGCATTTTAATTTTACTTATTTAAAAGTCTTAAGCTATTATTAAGGTCTTAATTTTAATGAAATCTATTTCAGTTTCAAGGCTAGTAATTTCACTATTGCAATTTTTAAAAATATATTTAATCAATATTTTCATATTTTGTGGTCCAATTGAATTTAATACTTAATAATAAACACATACAGATATGAAAATAATATCATTTTTAGATGTAGCTTAAAATATGAAAACAGTGCCATAATAAGAGACTTTCCTTCCATTTTTGCGTTTTTCTGTATAATATGTGATAGAGTTCACACCTAGTATTCCTTCTGCGAACAAATTTCACTATTACTGAATACTTTTATTTATTTACTATTCCTTTATTCATAAGGATTTTTTTTTGGTGGGGCATGGGGAGGGGGCAGCAGGAGAACATAAAATTACGAAACCATGTTCATGAAATAAAAGGGCCATTCTGGCAAAGCCAAAAGATGAGGCATTCTATAGACCCTACAGCTCTAGATATTTCTTGGACTACCGTGGCAGTGTTTGTGAATCCAAGGCCTGGACCCAGTGATACTCAGGAAGTAAGTGGTACATAATTATTAGTGGGATCAGTTACAACTAAGACATACACATTAACATTCTGTCCAGTTCTGAATGAAAAAAAAGGTTTTAAGGCATTTAAATTAAGAACTTCAAATGCATGAATGGGCAAAATACACAATATAGCTTTGTCTCTTCACCAAATCCTTTTACGACTCATCCTGGGTTCTGAAGTTAAATTGTTCTAAAAAGAACCTTTATTTTTTTAAGTCCTTGAATTACTACTATAAATTAATAGACTTTAAACTTATTATTCTCTCTTTTTTTAAACAGTAAGAGAAAAAGAAGTAAGGAAATTTATATACAATTGCCTCTTTTTTTTTTTTTTTGCTCTAGTTGATTAGAAGTAAGTCAAATTCCAATACCCTGTAATAGAAGAATCAAATATGTGGAAATAAGAAGGAGTATCATAGGACTGAATAAGTGAATGGGGTCATTCTTTGTTGTCCTGCTTGGCCTCATTCTTAGAGAGGAATGGTGTCGCTTAGTTTTAAGGAAAGGGCCTTGTGATTTTGTTTGTCCCATTTCAAAGAAGTCTTTCTCTAACAATATAAGTTTAAGATATTCTCTCTTTTCTAGTCTAGAAAATTAATATGTTTTACCTTCCCTCAAATGCTTGGGTATTTTGCCTGTATCTATTTTTTTTTCTTTATGGGTCACACCCAGCGATGCACAGGGATTACTCTTGACTCATGCAATCAGGAATTACTCCCGGTGGTGTTCGGGGAACCATATGGGATGCTGCGAATTGAACCTGGGTCAGCAGCATGCAATGCAAACACCCTACCCGCTGTGCTATTGCTCCAGCCCCATTGCTTGTATCTTTAAAGAGAAAATTTGCTCCTCCTGTTTTAGCACCTTAAGCTTTTTTTTTAATTATTTTGAAGAAACAGGGAGAGAGACTAGATCAAAGCTATATATCTATCCCTCGGAGACTGTTATCCACTGCAATTTTTTTTCAGTTTGAAGAGTTTTCAGGTATGATTCCTTTCACATCATTCTCATGAAAAATTTTCAGTTCATAGAAATGATCTCCAAAATAGTATCAATTTCATTTTATGTCATATTCTCTTGATAATCCATGAGAATTAGCAATATATTTTAAAGTAGAACTAATTTCCTCTCATTTCAAGCAGAAAAGTAGAAGGTCTACATTCATTACTATTACTCATTGTAAATTGAGTAGTGTAGTAGGTCAAATATAGAATATGTAAATAAAAATAAATAAATTCAAATGGGAAAATAAGAAATAAAATAATCTTTATTTAAAGATGATATTATAAGGTGCATGTAAAACTCCAAAGACACCAAATATATTAAGAAACACTAGACAAAAGAGCAAACATCAATATAATTGCACTTCTATATTCAAGAAACAAGAAAGAGAAAAGAAATACCAATTGTATTAAGGTCAAGCAAGAGTCTTAGAATCAACAAGAACGTAAAAGATATGTACATGCAAAAGTAAAGTTTAGATTGGAAGATATTATAGGAGTTAATGTGCATGCCTTATTTATTACCAATTTTGACTCTATCCCCAACACTGTATGTTGCCTTGGACATATCTGGGTGTTGGAGCAATAGCACAGCGGGTAGGGCATTTGCCTTGCAAGCAGACAATATGGCCAACCCGAGTTCGATTCCTCCGCCCCTCTTGGAGAGCCCAGCAAGCTACCTAGAGTATCTCGTCTGCAAGGCAAAGCCTGGCAAGCTAGCCGTGACGTATTCAATATGCCAAACACAGTAACAAGTCTCACAATGTTACTGGGCTTGCTTGAGCAAATCGATGAACAAGGGGAGGAGAGTGACAGTGGACAGTTACAGAAACATATACTTATGCCCTTATAAGACAACATTATCACAATAAATAAATATAAACAGCTGAATTCCTTTAACCGTCTTATTCAGAATCTGTCCAAAAGAAACAAGTGTTTGTATTCATTGATTTTGCAAACATATACATTTCTTTGATTAGAAGTAAGGTGGTTGAACTCTATTATCCAGAGAAAATGTGATTTCGTTGATTAATATTTTCTGTTATTATTGCTTATATGTCTGATTATGGTGTATGTAAGTAGCATTCTTTCTAACTTTCAATGACCTAAATGAATACTGACAACTCGGAATATTTGGTTAAACATTCTTTTAATATATTTGCTTCAAGTGTTTTCAAGTATATTTTGATTTTTTGCTTTTTGTTTTAAACTTTTTCCTACTTGGAGTTTAAATGTGTCTCATAAAGACTTTTTAGCCCGAGGTAGGAGATTTCAATCCGAACAATTCAATTGAAGAAATGAACTCTTCTTACTTAACTTAAGGGGATTTGTAACTAACTTGAAAGTGAAATTCCATGAGAAATATTGTCAAGTGTACTAAGGGACTGTGTTGGTTGAATTTGTTTCCTTTGGTGTTTCCTGAATAACTGGGGGTTATTTATTTTAAACTTTTATTCTTAATTTTTTGTTGTTGTTGATGATGCCATTTCCCATTTTATTTGGTGAAACAACGGAATATTTTTGAGGGAAACATTTTCTTGTACTAGAGAAAAAGCCTATAAACAGGAAAAGAAATTAAAAGATGTCTGCAAATATTGAATTTGTGATATTTCATAATTTGTTTTCAAATCAAAGGAAACAATAGTTTTAGTAGGATTTAATAGATACTCAGATACAATTGTGAAGAGAATAGTAGGTTGTTCCATCAAAGTTTAAATTCCTTCTAATTAAATTTTGCATTTCTGCTGCTAGATTGATAGCACACCGGTTAGGGTGTTTGCCTTGCATGTGGCCGACCTGGGTAGATTCCCAGCATCCCATGTGGTCCCCCAAGAACAGCCAGGAGTAATTCCTGAGTGAAGAGCCAGGAGTAACCCCTGTGCATCACTGGTTGTGACCCAAAAAGAAAACAAAAATTGCATTCTTATCAAATACTGATTTTAGAAAGTAAGGGATTTTAAACATACAAACACGTATAAAACTATATCTGTATAAACTATCACTTGATCACTTGATCAGCAGACATCTCCTTACTCATCATTTGCTTGAGAGGGTGCCAGTAATGTCTCCATTCATCTCTGTCGCGTGCTAGAGTAGCACAGTGGCATCTGCTCATTCTAGGAAGATGAACATCCTCAAACCAATCATTTAGGGTCTTGACGAAGAAGTCTGCTCTTCTCATAGGTGGGTGGCTATGCAATCTTTTGACGTCCTGTGGAATCCAGTCGATAAGGGCTCTAGTCCAACGGTCATCTCCAAATATCATTACTTGTCCAACCCACCTGATTTTCGACGTCTTGGCAAACAAGACAGTGTCCCTGATTCTTGATAGTCGATGGAGGTCAGAACTCTGGATTCTTTCTCTCACTTGAGTGATTCGTGATACTCCAAGCATACCTCTTTCGATTCCTCTTTGGGAGACCCAAATAGCTTTCTCATCCTGTTTTCGTAGGGCCCAGGTCTCTGAGGCATATGTTAATGCAGGAAAAACAGTGGAATCGAAGAGATGTGCCCAGACCCAGAGGTTCTTGGTCCTCTTAGCTATTTCTTCCAAGCTCTTGAAGGTAGTCCAAGCCACTTTCTTCCTCCTGCGTAATTCACGTGTCAGGTCATTCGTCATGTTGACTTCTTGACCTAGGTATGCATAACTGTTGCATTCAGAGATGTTCGTCCTATTGAGAGTAAATGGAACATCAGGAACGAGCATATTTCTCATAAACATTGTCTTCATGAGATTTAGCTGTAGTCCGACCTTTCCACACTCACGGTCAAAGTCAGCCAGCATTGTGTCACTTGGCTGATGTTTGGTGTTTTGTTAGAACGATATCATTGGGGAAGTGGAGGAGGTATGGTTGCCAACTGTCTATCTGCACTCCCATTCCTTCCCATTTCAGTCGTCTCATGAAGTTCTTGAGGGTGTTACTGAAGAGTTTCGGTGAAATGGCATCACCCTGCCGTACCCCTCTCTTGACGTTGATGATCACCTCGCTGTAGAATGGTGAGATCTTTGGTAGTGAATCCGCAATACAGCTCACAGAGGATCCTGATGTATTGAGTTTGAATACATACCTGTTCGGCTAGGGCTTCGATGACTGCTTCAGTCTCAACAGAATCAAAGGCCTTCTTTAAATCGATGAACATTAGACAGAGAGGCATCCTGAAATCCTGAGAAACCTCAATTATTGGTTATCATGTGGATATGGTCGATTCTGCTGAATCCTTTTTTGGAAATTGGCTTCTTCCTATGGTTGTCCTTCATCCAGTGTTCTCCCAATCCTATTCAGGATGACTCGACTGAACAGCTCATAGACGACAGACAACAGGCAGATTGAGTGATAGTTGCCAGTGTTGTGGATGCCTCCCTTCTTGTACAGTACTACAGTTCTGCTGGTTTTCCATTGGAACAGAACTTTGCATTCAACAGGTAGTGTGTGAAGAGCCGAGCTGGTATATTGATGAGTACTGAGAGTGGGTTCTTCAGGTGTTTGGCTCTGACCTTGTCTGGGCTGGGTGCTGTTTGCTTCTTTACCGATGAAATGGCGTGTTGGATTTTGGAAGGTAGAACATTGGGAATGACATATCTATCCTGTGGAATTTGGTATGTTGGCAGGTGAACATGGCTATAAGAAGTTTTAAAATAATATCATATGTTTTCATTAAATTAAAGGAGCATTAGCATCATAGTAAAGGGCCAGTTTTCAAAAAAAATCTTCTGTGCTGCTGAGAGATATTATAACAGGGCTTTTGCCTCACACCCCCTGATCTGAGTGCAATCCCTAGCATGCCATATAGTTTCCAGAGCACCACCAGGAATGATCCCTGACTACAGAACTAGAAATAAGTCCTGATTATTTGTCTCCAAACCAAAAACAAAAACAAAACAAATTCTTTAGCACTGTAGTACTGTCCTCCCATTGTTCATCGATTTGCTCACACTGGAACCAGTAATGTCTCGCAGGAAATTTTGAGACTGTTGTTACTGTTTTTGGCATATCCAATATACCATGGGTAGCTTGCCAGGCTCTGCTGTGCAGGAGAGATACTCTTGGTAGCTTTACGGGCCCTCTAAGAGGGGTGGAGGAATTGAACCCAGGGTGACTATATGCAAAGCAAATGTCCTACATGCTGTGCTATCGCTCCAGCCCAAAACAGATACATTTGTAAAAATTATTATTTTTTAAAGTTTATAAATTTATTTATAAAACCCAGTTCCCAGAAGTGTGCGGCCACATTTGTGGCTGCGTGGCATCTTATTATCTTATTTTCCTTTGGAGAACCTGGCAGGCTACCAAAAATATCCTGCTCACATGGCAGAGTCTGGCAAACTTCCTGTGTCGCAATCAACATGCCAAATACCGGTAACAATGATGGGTCTCATTCTCCTAATCCTGAAAGAGCATTGAAATGGCTCTTTTAAAATCTCAGGGCTAGGAAGAAGGAGACGTTACTGGTGCCTGCTTTAGAAGATTGATGAATAACAGGATGATCATGATCGTGATAAATTTATTTATTGAATCACCATGAAAGCAGTTACAAAGTTTTCAGGTTTAAATCTCGATCATACTATGATGAAACTCCTGTCCCTTCACCAGTGCACATTTTCCACCACCAAAAACCCCAGTATCCCCACCCCATGCCCTCCCTCTACTTGTTTGGCAGATGATTTCCACATTACTCACTCTGTACTTTTTTACATTCAATATTTCACCACCAGACTCAACATTATTATTTGGGATTTTACCCCAACATTCAGATTTGCCAAAAAGACTACATTAGACTATTTATTTTCTATTGCTGATTATGAACAGCATGTGATGTAGTGGTCAGTCACACAATTTTGGAATTCTGCAATTTTAATAATTAAATCTGGAGGGATTTCTGCCAAGAGCTACTGGGTTCCAAGATTTGGTTTGGAGCCCCGGGGATCATGGCTTAAGTAGCTTGTTCAGTAGCTAGAGAGCCGTTCATGGGTGGCGACACCAACATTTGTGAAAATACATTTTAAAGTAAAATATAAGAGATAAGTATAATCTGGGATAAAGTGAATCTTAGCAGGATTTGTTTAGAAGATCTTTCCAGATGAAATGAAGAATATTTTATTGGTGAAATTGTCATAAGGGTTAGGATAGTTTGAAAACTGATAACTGAAAAGTGCCTTGCACAACTGAAACTATGACAGTAAAGGAGAAAAAAGGGAAATGAATAAATGGAGTTTTAAAACTAGCATTTACTAGCATTTACTCTCTGCCCAAATGTAAAAAATATATGTATTAAAACTTTAACAACTTTACTCTTTTACTATTTCAAATTATATTTCCAGCCCATGCTAAAGTGACAAGCTTCATTCATACACATACTCCAACTCCAAAATATCTAAAACTCTGGAGCAAACTTATGCATCATTGCTTTTATAGATTCGACAATAGTAAACATAGACTATATTTTCCCCTCCTCCCCCATTCCATAAAATTAAAAAATCATTGACTTCTATAATCTTCCCTGATTTCTTCCATTACTGTGACCTTCTGGGTAGGTACTAAAATTTATGAGGGAGAAAAATTTGGTAAAGTTAAAGGTTTCTAAACACTTAATGGCAAAAAATTAATAGAAAATCACAAATCACACACATGGGAACAGAGTGATAGTACAGTAGGTAGGGTGTTTTCCTTGCACCTAGCTGACTAGGTTTTATTCTGGGCACCTCAAATGTTCTCCAGAGTCCAACTAAGATAATCAGTAAGAACAGGACTAAACCCAACCAAGCACTGCTGGGTGTGGCCTGAACAAACAAACAAGTTAAAAAGAACTATCAAACATAATACATTGAGTATTTCTGGCAACATTAAAGCCTATGTTGCTTTTCTTGGGGAAAAACAGGGTAAGTTGGGCAGAAAGTCTAAGACATGAGCTAGAAAGCAGTAAGCCACACCTGAATTAGCAGCTGATCTTAATTTGTTGTGTATAGAGAAATTGGAAACCAAGGTGATGGAAGTAACTGCAGCGGTAGGGCGTTTGCCTTGCACGCAGCCAACATGGCTGACCTGAGTTCGATTCCTCCGCCCCTCTCAGAGAGCCCGGCAAGCTACCGAGAGTATCTCGCCCGAACGGCAGAGCCTGGCAAGCTCCCCGTGACGTACTCGATATGCCAGACACAGTAACAACAAAGTCTCCAATGGAGACATTACTGGGCCCGCTCGAGCAAATCGATGATCAACGGGAGGGCCTTTACTTTACTTTGCATTTTATAAAGTAAGGAAATATATAGGTTGGAACTGTGCAGTCAAAGCTATAAATAAAAAAAAGGAGACCATGAGTTTTTGAACACTAACCTGTGCATGCAGAACATGTGTTTAGGTCAGGGAATAAATATCTATCAAAATTCTTTAGTCAAATATTCCCCAGATTTCCGTTGAGTCTATATAAATCATATGTCTTGCAAGTAATAGTAATGACAAAATCTTAGTAGATAGTGATGTGTTTGTTTTATCCCTAAAGGAGTCATAATTGTAATTGTCAGAAGAAGTCTGGCCTGGAATAAAGGAAGCTGACAAAACCTAGAAACATGTTAGCAAGAGAATCACTAAAATCTCACACTATTTTTTAAATACCATCATTGTTGAGTCAAGCAACCCTATGTAAACAACAAAATAAAAAAGAAAAGTCATAGGCATAATATTTACAATATCTTATAAAGAAATTATCATTAAATCATATAGAAAGAAAGAAGGAAAGAAAGAAAGAAAGAAAGAAGAGAGAGAGAGAAAGAAAGAAAGAAAGAAAGAAAGAAAGAAAGAAAGAAAGAGAGATAGAGAGAGAAAGAAGAGAAGTACCATATATTTTCTAAGAAAGTTAGGTGAATTAATAATTGTTTGTATAAAGGGTATTTGGAGGATCTTTCCAGGATGGGAGATGCATGCTGAAAGTAGACTATAGACCGAATATGATTGCCACTCAATGCCTCTTTTGAAAACCACAGTGCCCAAAAGGAGAGAGAGAACAAAAGGGAATGTCCTGCCACAGAGGAAGCGTGGGATGAGGGATATGGGGGGTGTGTGGGATACTAGGATCAGTGGTGGTAGAAAATGGGCACTGGTGGAGGGATGGGTTCTCAATCATTTTATAACTGAAACCCAAGCACAAAAATTTGTAAGTCTATAACTGTACCTCATGGTGTTTCACTAATAAAAATTTAAAAAAAGAACATAATATAATATATATTATATTAAATAATATAATTATATTAAATTATATTAAATAATAATAATATATATTATATTATTTAATATAATATATATTAAGGTAAAGGTAAAGGCCCTCCCGTTAATCGTCGATTTGCTCGAGCGGGCCCAGTAACGTCTCCATTGGAGACTTTGTTGTTACTGTGTCTGGCATATGGAATACTCTCGGTAGCTTGCTGGGCTCTCCGAGAGGGGCGGAGGAATCGAACTTGGGTCGGCCATGTTGGCCGCTTGTAAGGCGAACGCCCTACCCGCTGTGCTATCGCTCGAAATTGAAAAACATTTTGTAGATAATAAGAGGGAAATAAATAGGTAAATAAGTTGTTAAAATATGAATAAACAACTTAGTTCTATTGTGAGATCCTCCCCACCTTGCAAGTTCCTTTTACTTTCTCTTTTACTTCCCCCCCCCAAAAAGATGAAGATAATATTTTATGGTGTGATTTTAAAGCTCAGAAGCTTTACTTTATATCATTTTAAATTTTAACTCAGACTATCAGCAGCAGGAGGATTACTCCATAGCTTAGAGGCCAGCCGGGCATTCTAGGGGAAGGGCAGCTCAGATAGAGAAGGGAGCACCAAACAAAGGGTGTTTGGAGGATCCTCTCAGGAGGGGAGATGCATGTCGAAAGTAGACTATGAACTTAACATGTTTGCCACTCAATGCCTCTTTTGCAGACCACAACACCCAAAAGGAGAGAGAGAACACAAGGGATTGCCCTGCCACAGAGACAGGGTGGGATGGGGGGGATGGGGTGGGAGGGATATTATCCATGGTGGTGGAAAATGGGCACTGGTGGAGGGATGAGTATTTGATCATTGTATAATCGAAACCCAAGCGCAAAAAATTGTAAATCTACAGCTGTACCTCATGGTGTTTCACTAATAATAAAAAAAAAATGGGAAAAAAAATATCATGGAACATTCAGGGGTTAGATTAGAAATGCAATATCAAATGCAAAATAAAATAATAAATTTCTGGATAATGTAATTTTCCTTTTTGTATATAGCAGCAATGCATGAAAATAGTTCCTAATCACCAAAGCAAATGTTTTGCTAATATGTATTAAATAAAATACAAAAACACAAATGTTATATATAGTGTCATACCACATGCGGTTGTGTATCTCACAGAAAAAGAAAGAATAAAAGTTGTGCAGACAAGAAAAAAAATTTAACTCAGACTACCATCTTCAATTCTTTTGAGGTTCATGAAATAAAAAAATGAATAAGAAATACTTGAAAAGACAATCATAAAACTCTGATAAACTGGGATGACATGCAAACTTTACAGCTGGTTATATTAACATATTCTTGATTCATGCCTTTTTATTAGCACAGTCATTAATACTATATTTTCCCATTAATGAAAGTTTTCCTTTTGAGCTCATAAGTATTTTGGTCACAAATTTAATAGGTTTTCCTTATTATGGTCAAGACAGACTTACTACAGTCAAGACAAATAGTTGCCAACAACTATGAGTAAAGCACTGAGTAAAAACAAAAATAGAAGAGTCACATAATAAAAGGTCAACCCTGGGGAATTAACTTCCCAGCTGCTTAAGAGGAAGGAGGTGTTTAGCCTTCTTTTCATAACCAATGAGTTTTGAACAGTTATCTTTTGCACTACTCTGAGTCAGTAAAAATGATGAAAGTTATGGTGGACGGTGGCTATTTGTTCTGATTATCTTACTTACTTTTTTAGGATCCAACCATTACTATAATCTCTGACCCATGAACTAATTATTTTTCATAAAATAAATAATAGGAAAACAAAAATATTACCTAATTAAATATAGTAGCAATTTGAATAACTCTGGCATCATCAATGAACTTGAATTTTTCATGTTTATTTAAAAATATTTCCCACTGAAATAAAATTATAGTGCCAGATAAGACAGAAAGCACCAAAATATATATAGCATAGTAAGGCAGTTGATCAAAGCAAAATAATCAGATTTAAGTGTAATAATTACATGACCTAAGAAAAATGTCCAATGAGAAAGGAAATAGAAAAGTCACAATTGCTTCATTTCTAGGAATTGAATGCAGATCACACTGTATAAAGCAAGTTTCCTGCCCTCCATACTATCTATCCACTGCATTATTTTTATTTTCTTGTGGAACATGCCCACAAGTGAATCAATAGATCACAGAGAATATACATCTTTTTAAAAAGCTTTCTCAAGTAGGCTGAACCACATATTCCCACTAACTGGGAATGAAGTTCCCTCTATACTTACATTCCAGTCAGCACAAATATCTCCAGATTTCTTATTCAGACTGTTGTCACCAGTGAGAGATTATAACTCATTCTCATCTGATTTCCATTTTATCAGTGATAATGAACAATGTTGAACATACCTTTTGGAAATCTTTGTTTATGGATAAGAGTGTATAGGGAGTCATATTATTTTTCTCTAGCTTTTCTGTAAACCTTAAATGGCATTAACTATATAGTTTAAATTTATAGAAAGTAACAATTACAAAGATTAGTTGGAATCAGGAAATAAAAAATATAAATAGTGAACATTAAATTCCCAAGTAGATTTTTCAGGACCCCTGTCTTGATTTTGCCATAGAATAGTTGTGCTACTTTAGAGGAAAGGTAAAACAATTTGCAATAACTTAAGAAAAATAACCAAGTTCAGCTATAATGCTATGATGACTTTACACATATCATAATCTAAAAAATCACATTATTTTCTACTTTAAAGGAAAACAAAAGTTTATGCAGATTTGTTGTTTGCCAGTATCACTGTATCACTGTCATCCTGTTATTCATTGATTTGCTCATGTGTGCACCAGTAACATCTGCATTTGTCCTAGCCTGAGATTTTAGCAGCCTTTCCTTACTTGTCCTTCCCAACAGTGCTGCATTGGAGGCTCTTTTAGGGTCAGGGGAATGAGACACATCATTATCACTGTTTTTGGCATACCGAATATGCCACGGGAGCTTGCCAGGCTCTGCCGTGCAGACAGGATATTCTCAGTAGCTTGCTGGGTTCTCTGAAAAGGAGAACTGACTGTAAGAGGTCATATAACATATGTGGCTGCACTCTTCCAGGAGCTTTGTTTTATAGTCTATGTATCTTGCCGTTGATGGGATTTCATGACACTGGGGGGCAGTTGTTGATGTAACTGCCTAGCTACTGGAAAATGGTGGATCTGGGAGAGGAGGCCCAGTCCCAATACAAGAAGGCTTGGGGATCTAAGCCCCGGGACATGTGCACCTAGGTTCCTCTGTGAGTTTCTTCATGAGTGAGGCTCATCCGAGCGTGAGGAGAGTGGCCTTGAGCATGACTGGTGCTGGGTACCAGAGGTCTTCAGCTGCTGGTGCTCTTCTTGGGGCAGGGAGGAAAACTCAACCCACCCCCCTCTGAGGTGCCTTGGTGAAGACAGCCTGGAGCGAGGGCAGGAGACTCTTCATCACTCTCTTCTAGGAGCTTTGTTTTAGTCTCTGAATCTTGGCCGTTGATGGGATTTCATGCACTGGGGGCAGTTTTTCAGGGTTACTGCCAAGCTACTGGAAAATGGGGGATCTGGTGGAGGAGGCCCAGTTCTAATCCAAGCAGGCTTGGAGATCTCAGCCAGTAAAATGATTTTTTAATATTTAAATTACTATCTAAATATAAGGTAAGGTAAAGGTAAAGGCCCTCCCGTTGATCGTCGATTTGCTCGAGCGGGCCCAGTAACGTCTCCATTGGAGACTTTGTTGTTACTGTGTCTGGCATATCGAATACTCTCGGTAGCTTGCCGGGCTCTCCGAGAGGGGCGGAGGAATCGAACTCGGGTCGGCCATGTTGGCCGCTTGTAAGGCGAATGCCCTACCCACTGTGCTATCTAAATATATTATATGTAAAGACTCAAAACTAATCCATTCTTACATGTGGCCATCCTGAGTTCCATCCCCACCACGCAATAAGATTCCCTTAGCCCTGCAGGGAGTGATCTTTAAATTCAAAGTCAAGAATAAGCCCTGAACACCATTGAGTATGGTCCAAAAACCCAGATTGTTTGTGTTTGACAGGAAGGACTAAGACATTTTAACTCCTAAGATACTTTTAGAAGTAAGATAAAATTTCAAGTAAAATATTATATCTAACAATAGAACAATCTATATCCAATATGAAATGTGACTAGTACAACAGGATTTGAAAGAAAGGGCAGAAGTTTGGGCCAGAAAGATAGATACAGTGGGTAAGGAGCTTCCTTTGTCTGTAGTCAACCCAGGTTAGATCTCGAGCACTGTATATGGTCTCTGAGCCCCACCAGGAGTAACTTATAAGTGCAGAGTTATGAGTATGCCCTGTAAACAGCTAGGTTTGTTCCCAAACCAGCTGTATAAACAAAGAAAAGACGAGTGTTTCTTTTATTGCTGACATTAATAGAATTTAGGTTTTTATATAATTTTCTAATCACTTTTTTTTAAAATTAATCACCATGAGATACAGTTACAGATTTACAAACTTTGGTGATTACATTTCAGTCATGCAATGATGGAGTACCCATCTCTTCACCAGCGTCCATTCTCCACCATCAATGTTCCAAGGATCCCTGTTGCCATCCAACCATCTCCGAACTCCCCTGCCTCTGTGGCAGGCACATACTCTTATGCTGTCTGTCTCCTTTTGTGTGTTATGTTTTGCAATACAGGTACTAAATGGGCATCATGTCTAATCACTTCTTTGTAAACATTGCTAAAGGTTAATTTCAGGACACTAATTATAAATGCCATTTGTCTTTTGCTAGAATTTTTTTTCCTTGATATGCTTATTTATTTTTCATTTTTAATTTTGTGTCATACCCAGACGTGATCCTGGGCCACCTACTAGAACTGCTTGTGTTGGATGGCAATGCAATGGCTTGGATCAGACCTACTGTCTTGCATGCAAAGCATTCAGTTCAACAGTTTGAGCCATTTCTCTAGTGAATAATTTTATTTCTTGATTTCTCACATCTTTACATTCATTTTTAGGGATGATTCTTTATTACAATTGAATATACATTGGTTATCAAAAACTTATATTATCAATATTATCAAATAATGAAAATGACTGCTTTCTCTCCCTTCTCCCCCAAAAGACTGCTTTAAAAAATCAGGTAGTTGTTGCTCATGTTTGTCTCTTGGATTAAGGGTTTGTGAGTTCTGAGCCTGGGCGATGGTCTGAGATGATTTTATACAGATTATACATAAAGAATTCTATTACTTTCAACAAAATTGATATTTTACATCAATGTGGTACTGGAATCATAAACAAGCTTGATTCATTATTATTTCTTTCAGAGGAAATTTCATCTACTGTAATATTAAAAGATCATGTTAAAATTCATTGTCTATTGACTCGGAATATCTCATTGATAAATTCCAGCTGCAAGCCATGATAACAAGTTACAATTTAATGTTTGACTTTCCATTTGACAGAATGAGTAATTTGAACCTGCTTTGGCATAGTGACCCACAACTAGAACAAATTGATGTATTAGCAAATTTGTCTTGAAGTTAGTCTGAACTTCTTAATACTTCTTATTCAGTAAAAAAGGGCTGGAGCGATAGCACAGCGGGTAGGGCGTTTGCCTTACAAGCGGCCAACATGGCCGACCCGAGTTCGATTCCTCCGCCCCTCTCGGAGAGCCCGGCAAGCTACCGAGAGTATTCGATATGCCAGACACAGTAACAACAAAGTCTCCAATGGAGACGTTACTGGGCCCGCTCGAGCAAATCGACGATCAACGGGAGGGCCTTTACCTTTACCTTTACCTTTACCAGTAAAAAAAGTTACCTTAACAAAGTAGTATAAAGCAAACTGTAAGAATAAAATATGATCATAAATACTTATTTCACTACCGACCCCCTATTATTAGTTTTTTAAAAATTTTACTGAATCACTATGAGATTTATTATTACTAAAGTAAAGTAAAGTAAAGTAAAGGCCCTCCCGTTGATCATTGATTTGCTCGAGCGGGCCCAGTAACGTCTCCATTGGAGACTTTGTCGTTACTGTGTCTGGCATATCGAATACGTCACGGGGAGCTTGCCAGGCTTTGCCGTGCGGGCGAGATACTCTCGGTAGCTTGCCAGGCTCTCTGAGAGGGGCGGAGGAATCGAACTTGGGTCGGCCATGTTGGCTGCGTGCAAGGCAAATGCCCTACCGCTGTGCTATCGCTCCAGCCCTTACTATTACTATTTTTTAAAAAATATATTTTGTTGGCACAGGTGAGTCTGTCTGTGTGCTCCTGTCTGGTCCCACCCCATGCTCCCGATTGCCTGCCACCCAGAGAGCTCCCTGAGGGCACTCTCTTATTTTTTAATTATTTTTTATTTTATTTTATTTATTTATTTATTTATTTATTTTTTATTAGTGAAAAACCATGAGGTATAGTTGTAGACTTACAAGTTGTCGTGCTTGGGTTTCAGTTATGCAATGATCGAGTCCCCATCCCACCACCAGTGTTCATTCTCCACCCCCACCAATCCCAGTATCCCTTCCACCCTCCCATCCCCCATCCCAGCCTGCCTCTGTGGCAGGGCACTCCCTTTTCTTATATCTCTCCTTTTGGGTGCTGTCGTCTGCAGAAGAGACATTGGGTGGCAATCATGTTCGGTCCATAGTCTACTTTCAGTAGGTATCTCCCAGCACCCTTTATTTGGTGCTCCCTTCTCTATCTGAGCTTTACCCCCTAGAGTGTGCGGCTGGTCTCTAAGCCATGGAGTGAACAACCTGGCATTTATTACAGCTGTTCTTGGGTGTTAGTCTCTTATTTTGTTACTTTATGCTACCCAGATGAATGCAATCTTTCTATGTCTGTCCCTCTCTTTCTGACTCATTTCGCTTAGCATAATATTTTCCATGTAATACCACTTGCATGTAAATTTCATGACTTCATTTTTTCTAACTGCTACATAGTACTCCATTGTGTAGATGTACCAAGGTTTCTTTAACCAGTCATCTGTTCTCGGGCACTCAGTTTTTTTCCATATTCTAGCTATTGTAAACAGTGCTGCAATGAACAAACAAATGCAGATGTCACTTTGACTATACTTTTTAGCCTCTCCGGGGTATATTCCCATGAGTGGTATTGCTGGGTCAAATGGGAGCTCAATTTCTAATTTTTTGAGAGTCGTCCATACTGTTTTCCAAAAGGATTGGACCAGTCGGCATTCCCACCAGCTGTGAAGGAGGGTCCCTTTCTTGCCACATCCACGCCAGCACCAGTTGCTTTTGTTCTTTTGAATGTGGGTCAGTCTCTGTGGAGTGAAATGATATCTCATTGATGTTTTGATCAGCATCTCCCTGATGATTAATGATGTAGAGCATTTTCTCATGTGCCTTTTAGCCATTTGGATTTCTTCTTTGAGAAAGTCTCTGTTCATTTCGTTGCCCCACTTTTTAATAGGGTTGGATGTTTTCTTCTTGTGGAGTTCAACCAGTACTTTGTATATCCTTGATATCAACCCCTTGTGGGATGTGTATTTGGAGAATATCCTTTCCCATTCTGTAGACTATCTTTGTATTTTGATCACTGTTCCTTTTGATGTGCAGAATCTTAGTTTAAGATAGTCCCATTTATCTATCTCTGTTTTCACTTGCTTGGCCAGTGGTGTGGCATCTTTGAAGATACCATTAACTTCAATGTCATGGAGGGTTTTGCCAACTTTGTCTTCAATGTACCTTATGGATTCTAGTATGATGTTGAGGTCTTTGATCCATTTTGATCTACTTTTGTACATGGTGTTAGGCAGAGATCTAAGCCCAGCTTTTTTCATGTAGTCATCCAGTTCTGCCAGCACCATTTGTTAAAAAGGCTTTCCTTACTCCACTTAACATTTCTTGCCCCTTAATCAAAGATTAGATGATCATATGTTTGAGGGGAGATGTCAGTATATTCAACCCTGTTCCACGGGTCTGCAGCTCTGCCTTTGTTCCAGTACCATGCTGTTTTAATTATTACTGCTTTGTAGTAGAGTCTGAGGTTCGGGAGGTTAATTCCTCCCATTTTCTTTTTCCCAAGAACTGCTTTAGCTATTCGAGGGGGCTTATTGTTCCATATAAATTTCAGGAGTGTTTGCTCCACTTCTTTGAAGAATGTCAGGGGTATCCTAATAGGGATCACATTGAATTTGTTTAGTGCTTTGGGAAATATTGCCATTTTGACAATATTAATTCTCCCGATCCATGAGCAGGTGATATTTTTCTATTTCCTCGTGTCCTCTTTTATTTCAAGAATTAGTGTTTATAATCCCATTCACAATTGTTCGCCAGAAAATCAACTACCTAGGAATTAGTTTAACGAAGGAAGTAAAGGCCCTGTAGAAAGAAAACTATTTATTTTTACCCTGAGTTCTGCCTTGCACTCCCACCCAGCCCCCTGCCTTTCCTTTGCACAGGTGTATCTGTCTGTGTGGCCCTGAGCTCCACCTGAACAGCTCCCTGAGGGCACCCACCTGAGTTCCACCTCCACACGACCGCTCAGCATCAACCTTTCCTCTTCACAGGCCCTTGGGCACAGGTCTGTGGACTAGGAACCGAAGGGCTTGGGGTGTTGCCTCCACTGTAGGGGCGTGGCCTCCTCAAAAGTGGGTGTGGCCTTCTGTATGGCAGCAGTTATATTGCCTACTCCCAGCATCCTCCACATCCCAACCTTTATCACCTAATTCTGTGGAAAAAGTCCTGGCCACCTAAAACACAACATGACAATAATCCACCGGCCTACTCCGATTCCAACAAAAGACCGGTATATGCAAGAAGCTGTGTAAGCCCAATAAAAAAGAGCACTTCCTCCAATGCTTCACTATATACCTATCAGAATAATGTCTGAGAGGAAGGACATAGTCAAGAAGGGGAGAAGGGTGACCACCATCGACCAACCTTGTTCAGAATCCTTTCACACAATAAGAGGGAACAGTGCTAGTGAGCTTGAAGGTTTTACCTCTATACAACCACAACAGCATAAGAGAACAGTGCAAATCTCCACTACGAGGAGAGAAAAAAGATGAGTCCCAAATCCTCAACAGGGGTTACCCACAAGTATGATCTCTCCAATAAAGAATTCAGAGATGAAATGTTGATGATGTTCAAGGAACTCAAAGAATCAATGGAGCAGACACACAGAAAATTAAAGAGAGAAATGAAAGAAACAGTGGAACAGATAGTTGAAAAAATACAAGAAGAAATGAGAGCAGAAATAAGAAAGTTACAGAAAGAAGTGTCACAAATAAAGGATTTGTTAGATGAAATTAAAAACTCAGTGGGTGCCCTCAGCAGTAGAATGACTACAGCTGAAGACAGAATTAGTGAGCTTGAAGATGAGCAACAAAAATTGTACAGGCAACAACAAAAATTGGGAAAATACCCTAAAATAACTGTAAGGCAAATCAGAGAAGTAGGGGATGACCCCAAGAAGAACAACATTAGAATCACCGGAGTACCAGTAGGACAGGGAGGCAACTTCAATGAAAAAGCCACAGTTAAAGAAATCATTGCTGAAAAGTTCCCAGAGCTGAACTATGCAACTGTTCAGATTCAAGAAGCCTGAAGGGTTCCAGCTAAAAGAGACCCTAACAAAAACACTCCAAAACATACCATAATTAGAAAGATGGATGCCGTGGATAGAGACACAATACTGCAAGCAGCAAGGTCAAAGAAGGAAATCACATACAAAGGACCACCCCTTAGATTTACAGCAGACCTATCTGAGGAAACCCTCCAAGTTTGAATATAATGGTGGGATATAGCGAAAAACTTGATGAAATGAGAGCCTCACCAAGAATATTTTATCCAGCTAAATTCTCACTCAAATTCAATGGAACTATACACAATTTTATAGATAAAATCAGGAACTTCATAGACTCAAAACCAAACCTAAAATAAGGACTAAAAGGGCTCCTGTAATTCAAGAAGGAAATCACTCATAACTACAACAAACCCTTACAGAAAGATGACACAAAATCCCATTGCAATAATCTCTCTCAATGTCAATGGTCTACATGTGCCAATCAAGAGACACAGAGTGGCAAAATGAATCCAGAAACTGAAACCAACGTTCTGCTGCCTACAAGAAACTCATCTGAACGGTCAGATCAAACAAAGACTCAAAGTTAAAGGATGGAAAACAATTATGCAAGCAAACACCTCCCGCAAAAAAGCTGGGGTGGCCATAGTAGTATCCAACAACATAAATTTCAGGTTGAAAAAGATTAGAAGGGACAGAAAAGGCCATTTTCTATTTATCAAGGGATATGTACAACAGGAAGAAATCATACAATCATACTCTTAAATGTATATGTACCTAATGAGGGATCAGATACATAATTAAAACAACTGCTAACGGATTTTAAAGAGGACATTACCAGCAACACAATAGTAGTCAGAGACTTTAACATCGCCTTATCACCTCTGGATAGATCAACAAGAACAAAACTCAGCAAGGAAACACTGGATTTGAATAAAGAAATAGAAAATAGAAGGCTGACAGACCTATACAGGGCTTTAGACCCCCAAAATAAAGAATACACATTCTTTTCCAATGCACACAGAACATTTTCTAAAATAGACCTGTGTTGGGTCACAAAACATACCTCATTAGAATCAGGAAGATAGAAATTGTATCAACTATCTTTTCAGACCACGATGTGCTGAAGATAGAAGTGAATCACACACAGATGTGGAGAACCAAATCAAACACCTGGAAACTCAATGTTGAACAATGAGTGGGTCAGGAAGAAAATCAAGAAAGAAATCAAAAGATACCTGGAAACAAATGAGAATGAAGACACAAGCTACCAGAACCAATGGGACACAGCTGGAGCCATGTTAAGAGAAAAATTTATAGCTTTGCAAGCATTCCTCAGGAAGGAAGATCGGGCCTACATAGATAACTTGACTTCGCAGCTCAACATCTTATAAAAAGACCAACAAAAGGAACTCAAACCCGGTCAAAAGAAAGAAATAATACAAATTACAGCAGAAATTAAATGACACGGAAACCCAAAAAACAATCCGAAAGGTCAAAGAAACCAAGAGCTGGTTCTTTGAGAAAAATAAACAAGAGTGATAAACCACTAGCTCTACATCACTAATCATCAGGGAGATGCAGATCAAAACAACAATGAAATATCATCTCACACCACAGAGACTGGCCCACATCCAAAAGAACAAAAGCAACTGGTGCTGGAGTAGATGTGGCGAGAAAGCGACTCTCCTTCACTGCTGTGGGAATGCTGACTGATTCAGTGCTTTGGAAAACAGTATGGGAGATTCTCAAAAAATTAGAAATTGAGCTCTAATTTTTATTTAACCAATTTGTTTAACACACTCTTAGGTATATATCTAAAAAGCACACAATTCACAGAAAATGTGCACTTTATCTGTTAATATTTATAATACTCAAGAATATATAATGTTTATTAGCTCATAAATAGATAATATGAGTAAATAGATCTATACAATGGGATATTATTAACCAATAAAAGAATATGAAGTAGTTCTCACTTCAGCAGCACATATACTAAAGTTGGAACAATACAGAGAAAATTAGTATGGCCCCTGCACAAGGGTGACATGCAAATTCGTGAAGCATTCCATATTTTTCCATACGATCATATCAATAGATGCAGGGAAAGCTTTTGACAAGATACAGCACCAGTTTATGATGAAAACTCTCACCAAAATGGGTTTTGAAGGAACTTTTCTCAAGATAGTCAAAGCCATCTATGACAAACCTATGACAAGAATTATCCTCAATGGGGAAAAACTAAGGGCCTTCTCTCTTAAATCAGGGACAAGAAAAAGATGCCCATTTGCAATAGGAGTTAGGTAAGGAAAAGATATTATGGGCATTCGGGTAGGAAAGGAAGAAATCAACTTCTCACTATTCGCAGATGATATGATGCTATATCTAGAGAGTCCTAAAGCCTCTACCAAAAAACTCCTAGAAACAATAGACGTACAGTAAAGTAGCAGGCTATAAAATCAATACACAAAAATCCATGGCCTTCCTATACATAATTAACAAGACAGAAGAAAGAGACATGAAAAAAGCAATCCCGTTCACATTTGTGCCCCAGAAAATAAAGTACCTTCGAATCAGCCTAAGGAGGTAAAGAACCTCTACAAAGAAAACTACAAAACACTACTCCACGAAATAGAAGAGGACATGAGGAAATGAAAACATATACCCTGATTACGGATAGGAAGAATTAACATTGTCAAAATGGCAATATTCCCCAAGGCACTATACCGATTCAGTGCGATCCCTATAAAGATACCCAAGAGATTCTTCAAAGAAATAGATCAAGAACTCAAAAAATTCATTTGGAACAAACAATACCCACTAATAGCTAAAGCAATTCTTGGGGAAATGACATCACCGTCCCCAACCTCAAACTCTACTACTAAGCAGTAACAATTAAAACAGCATGATACTCTAACAAATGCAGAGCCGCAGGCCAATAAAACAGGGTGGAATGACTATCCCTACACACAAACCCAAATGTATGAACATCTAATCTTTGATAAGGGAACAAGAAATATAAAGTGGAGCAAGAAAGCCTCTTTAACAAATGGTGCTGGAATAACTGGACAACCACATGCAAAAAATGGGCTTAGACCTCGACCTAACACCATGCACAAAAGTCAGATCAAAATGGATTAAAGACCTCAACATCAGACCAGAATCCATAAGGTGTGTTGAAGACAAGGCCGGCAAAACCCTCCACGATATTGAGGCTAATGGTATCTTCAAAGATGACATGCCACTGATCAACCAAGTGGAAACAGAGATAAACAAATGGGACTATAGTAAATGGAAAACAGTATGGAAGATTCTCAAAAAATTAGAAATTGAGC
Organism: Sorex fumeus; assembly: GCF_029834395.1. Classification (NCBI taxonomy): domain Eukaryota; kingdom Metazoa; phylum Chordata; class Mammalia; order Eulipotyphla; family Soricidae; genus Sorex; species Sorex fumeus. Next base: position 26,205,877 of record NW_026606092.1, read on the forward strand.
TCCCATTTGACCCAGCAATAGCACTCCTGGGATTATATCCTGGAGAGGTAAAAAAGTATAGTCAAAATTACATCTGCACTTGTATGTTCATTGCTGCACATTCACAATAGCCAAAACAACAACAACAACAACAAAAGAACAAAACAAAACAAAAAACCCCGAGTTCCAAAGAACAAAGGACTTGTTAAAAAAAATTTAGTGCATCTATACAATGGACTACTATGTAGCTCTTAGAAATGATGAAGTCATGAAATTTGCAAATAAGTGATTCTACATGGAAAGTACCATGCTAAGTGAAATGAGCCAGAAAGAGAGGGACAGTCATAGAAAGATTGCATTCATCTGGGGAATATAAAGTTTCAGAATGGGAGTCGAACACCCAAGAATAGTTAAGATAAGTACTAGGAGGTCTTCTCCATGGCTTGGAAGCTGGCAGCACATGCTGGGGGAAAAGACAGCTCAGATAGAGAAGAGAACACCAAGTAAAGGGTGTTTGGAGGACTTGCTCGGGGTGCAAGATGCGTGCTGAAAATAGACTATAGAACGAACACAATGGCCACTCAATAACTCTATTGCAAACCACAACACCCTAAAGGAAAAAGAGAGCAAAATGGAATGCACTGTCACATAAGTGGGGAAGGATGAGAAGGATAGGGGGGTGGGAGGACTACTGGGTTCATTGGTGGTGGAGAATAGGCACTGGTGGAGGGATGGGTACTTGATCATTGTAAAACTGAAACCCAAGCATAAAAGTTTCTAAGTCTACAACTGTACCTGATGGTGTTTCACTAATAAATACATATATATTTATATATTATATATTTCTATATATAATATATATTTCTATATATATAATATATTGTTAAAAAATAACAAAGATTAAGGAATTACAAGGGAAGGTGGAAACATAAATTTTTACATATTGCAGGTCATTTTAAATTTTTTATTTTAAGTTCTTGATATTATTAGAGTCATATCAGAATATAGGAGATGTGGCAATAATTAAAAAATGTAGAAATTAAATTGACATACTATAGTTCCATGGTAGTTCTTACACTAGTATTATATCTATTGTCTCTTAACATGAATGTCAAGAGTTTATTTTAATTTCAAAAGTTGCATATATATCTAGGCTATCAAACTGAATTTGTGGTATCTTTTTCCTCTGCCTTTTATTCTGATAATTCTTGCCAATTCTGAACCCAGAATTTACCGTCATCTGTCTTTACCTCTTTCTAATGAGTAAGATATTTAAAATAGAATAAGAATATCTGATATTAAGACATATTTTAATGAAAATTAAAATGTTTCCATTTAAAAATAGGAATGGCTTCATTAATTTTCCAGTTAAAAAGATTAAAAATTAAATGTCCTTATTTTGTCTTGATATGTATATTCTTTTGATATCCTATCTTAAATTTGATATATTATTTTCTAATAATAACACTCTAGTTAACTAAACAATTATTATAAATGATTTTAAAGAAAAAAGTAGTAAAGGTTTGTTTTTTTAAATATTTTTTCAAAAAATAATTTAAGCCCAGAGAGCTCTAATAGGGATTAAGATTGCCTGGTAGACCGCTTACCCAATTTCAATTCCCATTATAACAATCGGTTCCCAGAGCACTGCCAAGTCTGATCTCTGAGCACAGAACCAGGTATAAACCCTGGGCACTCATGTTTGTGACCCCCAAAGTCACAGTAATATAAAACAAAGGGATTTTATCAATATGTAATTTAAGCAAGTGCAGGAAAATCTTTCAAAATCTTTGTGTTTTATTATACAACCAATACTGGTTTATTATATTATATTTTTATTGTTATTGTATTCATAAAGTCAACTTAGAAATTCAATCAAAAAAGTAATTGGAGTTTAGTGTTTTATAACAAAATATTTTCTACTGAATGATTTAAATTTAGTATATACTTGTCTTTTTTCACTTCTATACTCAAATTATTAAAACTGAATCTACATATATTATAATGACTGATGCATTACTTAACAGCCAAGCAAAAAGCAGGTTAATTCACCATATTCTATCCTGACAGTTAGGGAAGTACTAGAATATTTTCAAAAGCGAGGGTATCAGCTATAAGTACTTTTTGTTTTTAAGACTAAAATGGCTGGATCAATATATATTACAAAAACATACAGAAAGAGATACCTAGAAGGATTGCAAAGAGAAAATGGCTAACAATTTTTCCATTTTTTTACATTATTTGTGATTGCTTAAAATATATGTACTTTTCTTTTACAGAACAACATCATTCAACAAATAGCATTCTGGTATGTTGTTAAATTTAATTTCCATGTTGTTTCTCAGTAACTGATTTCTACATTAGAACACTGGACTATCAATCTTATTAAATTAGATACTGCAAGTACTTTTTAGTTACTTATTGCAACAGAACAAATTGTCCCCGGATTTAGTGGCTTTGAACAACACATTTATTATGTCACACTTCTGTAGATCAAGAGTCTGATTAAAATGTAACCTGAGTCCTTAGTTTAAGAGTTTCTCAAAGACTTCTTAGTTTTTAACCTGGCATGAAAGATCAGGGCATGAGGTATATAAGGTATAAAGCTTGTAACTGGCCCTAGTCTGATTCCCCAAGCACCACTGGAGAAACCTCTGAACAGAGAGCTAAAGGTAATCCCTGAAAAATATTAGGAAACAAAAGCAAAAGAAGCATAATCGTTGGTCTAATTATTAGCTCTGACTGTGTTCTCACTCAGACTTTGAATAGAAAAGAATCTGCCTCCTACCACACTAAAGTACCATTAATTTCAGCTTCTCAAAGGTTTCCATCTAATATACAATGTGCATAAAGTTTCTTATATTACCAATATACCTGTAATCAGTTTCTCATAAAGTCAATGTGAATCCTCAATGATTCAGAATTTCCAAGGTCTTCAACCTTATATATGTTATCTGTATTCTAGAGTTTTGTCCATACATGTAAGTCATTAAAGTGGCAATTTTAAAAGTCATTCTATACTTCTAGCATTTAATTTATTTCTCTAATATCCATTAATCCACATATTGCACCCTCACAAACTTACACTCTTTCATCTGAATGTGCCTCTTCAAAAAAGGCTTTTTAAGTGTTTTATTTTCTCTAACTATCTAATGGCAATACATCCTAAATTATTACTTATGGCTATAATTGGCTTTGATTTTCTCTTTAGGGCTTGCCCAGGGCAGTTAACTAAGCAGAGGAATATAAACTTTTGAATTTACATCTTATTTCTTGCATCATTAATTTCATTAACTTTAAAACTAATGAATTCTTAGAATTAAAATGTCATTTAAATTTAATACCAATTTTCACTTTCTTTCCATTTAAACCTTTTCACTTTTAAATTCCAATTCTAAATAGTGTTTGTCAAAGTCTTAATTAGATTTATGTCACAGAGACACAGAAGTCAGCTGAATAGTGACAGAAAAGTGTGTATAAAGTCAGCTGGATAGTGACAAGAAAGTGTGTATAAAGAGCTGAAAGATGACTTTAAATACTTGGTATGAAACGCAGGCTTTCTATCTAGTATAACTAAAGGTATGTGTCTAAGTTGAGGAAATGGTGTATACACGTAACTACTGATTTATATGGCAAGATCAAATCTGGGCACCTTAAGAAAGACCTTTCTTTTTCCCTACAAGTTGAGACTGTGTGGGATTTCTTTGGAGTCTCATTTAATAAGAGAAGATTTTATTTTACTGTTTACTTAGAACAGTGACAAATGGTGGCCAGAAGGAAAAGCAAAGTATGCAATCAATCTTAACACCTTTGTTGTTTCCCTGAGAGAACAATAACAAAAAAGGACAAAGCAAAGAATATACTTTGAGAGAAAAAGAAAGTCTCTTGTTACTGCTACAGGTAAAGATGATGATGTTGATGATGACAATAGGAGTGTTAGTAGCTGAAACAAAGAAAAATGCCAGTACAAATCTTTGAAAGGACACTAAAGTCAGGTGGTATTACGACTGTTTCACAGGGGAAGATAATTGATGTTTATAGAGGATAAAAACCGCCTACATGGATAATTCATCTAATATCAGAGTGTTATTTAAATCAAAAAAATTTTTTAAGTCTGAGTACTATTTATTATTCCACAAAGTCACTCCAGGAATGATGGAAGTCACATATTTTATTGTTGTAAACCCATAGAAAATTATCTTTGACTGGTTGAAGGAATATTATGTAGTAAGGGAAGATGCCTAGTTCACCCTTGATGCCAGAAGAAGGGTGTAAAAAACTTTGAGGATGGCTAGGGGGTGGCCCTGACGGCTCTTCCCCTGACTGCCCAGGTTCTGGGGGGGGGCCCAGGCTGCTCCCCTAGTCAGGGCAGCCTAGGGTCCTGGGGTAGACAGTGGAGGAGATGAGGGCCAAGACTATTGATTGATCAGTTGCCATTGACTTCATTCTTGCCACGCGCCTGCCCCAGTCTCTCTGAGCCTCCCATTTTGGTCTCACACTGCCTCTTATTCTCGTCTCCTTCTCTCTCTCCTGCTCATCACTCCGTGCTCCATCTCACAGCTAGGGCTCTCTCTCTCTCTCTCTCTCTCTCTCTCTCTCTCTTTCTGTGCCTGCTCCTGGATTCTTCTTCTACATTCTTCTCTCTCTGTCCCCCTTGCTAGCCAGCCTGACTGTGGTCCATCTTGCCACCCTGCTCTCTCCTCTCTCCAGCTCTCTTGTCTCCAATTCCCACTCACTTATCTCTCCAGGCTGATGCTGCTCCCAGTCAGGTAGTCAATACAACATTAAGAAAGCCCTTCCTGAGGGCTCACCAATTTCAAAAGTATCAATACCTAAAAGGCATTCCAAAGCCCTTCCTGACTGCCCAAGGGCAAAATATCTCCTAAGGTGTTTTTCTCTTTTCCTCAGTCCAATAACTATCAATAGCTAGTATATCAATACTAGCTATTTTTGTATGGACACAGTAAGAGATACCATTGAGACTTGTAGGGCAGCTCTCCTGGGAACATCTTGCCACAGACTCAGACTACAGAGCTCAGGCCAGATTAATCATTCCTAACCCTAGCAGGGTCCAACTCTAGTTATTACGTTTGGATCATGACAGCATTTGTCCATGACCAAGCTCTTAACTTATAGTTAAGCATTATGGCTCTTTGGCAAGTCCCATCTCGATGCCAGAGTAGCACATAGCTTACCGCTTGCCCTGGTTCCATCTAGTCCCTCATCGGGACCCTGATTTTGGGGGCTCTAGGAAGTAAAGGCAGCTGAGGCTTATGTGAGAGAACAGATGCTCAGGAGGGAAATATTACTGAGAGTCACATTACAAAAGTATGTCTTCTTGTGTCCATACAAAAAGGACATTGCTCTGAATAAACTATGCAAAGCACTTAAGGAGAAGAGAAAAACAATATTTACAAGTCAACAGAGCACAAAGAAAGAAGTTACAGATAAACACAGAGGAATGGAAGCACTGTGATGGGAGCAACCCAATATACCTAAACTAACTGAGGCTATGCAGGAAAGACAAAACAGTGTTATCCTTCAGAAGGGGAGGAGTATAGAGACAGAAAGAAATTAAGGAGGGATGAAACATGAGGAAAGGATGTACTGGGAGAGCAGGAGACATGGGCCTTAGGCATATCGGCAATGTGGGGAATTGGCATCTCTATGCACCTAAACCACAGACTTAACGATATTGAAAATGTGAGACTCAAATTACAATCAGCAAACTTTGAAATGTGCCTGTCAAGGTGGAAAGCAGGTAGAGGAGGTTGGGAGCAGGAAAGGACTTGGGAACACTGGTAGAGATTAGTTGTGGAATTCATGCTGAAACATTGTAAGTCCAAAATTTGACTAAATTTTTTTTTGACTAAATATTTTTTAGCCATAGTTCTTTGACTAAATAAGAAAATTAAATGAATTTTTAAAATAAGCCAAAATTCAATACTTCCCAAGGCACTGTACAAATTCAATGCAATCCCTATAAGGATACCCACGACATTCTTCAAAGAAATGGAGCAAACACTCCTGAAATTTATATGGAACAATAAGCCCCCACGAATAGCTAAAGCAATTCTTGGGAAAAAGAAAATGGGAGGAATCAACCTATCTAACTTCAAGCTCTACTACAAAGCAGTAATAATCAAAACAGCATGGTACTGGAACAAAAGCAGAGCTGCAGACCAATGGAATAGAGTTGAATATACTGACATCTCCTCCCAAACATATAATCATCTAATCTTCGATAAGGGGGCAAGAAAAGTGAAATGGAGCAGGAAAAGCCTCTTTAATAAATTGTGCTGGCAAAACTGGACGGCTACATGCAAAAAAGTGGGCTCAGATCTCTGCCTAACGCCATGCACAAAAGTAAGATCGAAATGGATTTATGACCTCAACATCAGACCGGAATCCATAATGTTTATTGAAGACAAAGTTGGCAAAACTCTCCACGATATTGAAGTTAGTGGTGTCTTCAAAGACGTCACGCCACTGGCCGAGCAAGTGAAAACAGAGATAGACAAATGGGACTATCTTAAACTAAGAAGCTTCTGCACCTCAAAAGAAACAGTGACCAAAATACAAAGACAGCCTACAGAATGGGAAAGAATATTCACCAAATACACATCCGACAAGGGGTTGATTTCAAGGATATACAAGGTACTGGTTAAACTACACAAGAAGAAATCACCCAACCCCATCAAAAAATGGGGCAAGGAAATGAATAGAAACTTTCGCAAAGAAGAAATCCGAATGGCAAAAAGGCACATGAGAAAATGCTCTCCATCACTAATCATCAGAGAGATGCAGATCAAAACAACAATGAGATATCATTTCACACCACAGAGACTGGCCCACATCCACAAGAACAAAAGCAACAGGTGCTGGCGCGGATGTGGCGAGAAAGGGACCCTCCTTCACTGCTGGTGGGAATGCAGGCTGGTCCAACCCTTTTGGAAAACAGTATGGACGATTCTCAAAAAATTAGAATTCGATCTCCCATTTGACCCAGCTATAGCACTCCTGGGAATATATCCCAGAGAGGCAAAAATGTATAGTCGAAGTGACATCTGCAATTGTTTGTTCATTGCAGCACTCTTTACAATAGCCAAAATCTGGAAAAAACCTGAGTGCCCGAGAACAGATGACTGGTTAAAGAAGCTTTGGTACATTTACACAATGGAGTACTATGCAGCTGTCAGAAAAGATGAAGTCATGAAATTTACATATAAGTGTACTACATGGAAAGTATCATGTTAAGCGAAATGAGTCAGAAAGAGCGGGATAGACACAGAAAGATTGCATTCATCTGGGGAACATAAAGCAACAAAACGGGAGACTAACACCCAGGAAGGGCTCAGGAATTTTGCTCCATGACTTGAAGGCCAGCCACATGTGCTAGGTGAGAAGGAAGCTCAGATAGAGAAGAGAGCACCAAATAAAGGGTGTTGTGAAGACCCTCCCACGGTGGGAGAGACATGCTAAAAGTGGTCTATAGACCAAACATGACTGCCACTCAATGCCTCTCTGGCAAAACACAGTACCCAAAAGAAGAGAGAGAGAACAGGGAGGAATGCCCTGCCACAGCGGCAGGGTGGGACGGGGGGGTGGGGGGGAGGATGGGGGGTGGGAGGGATGCTAGGACCCGTGGTGGGGGAGGATGGGCACTGGTGGAGGGATGGGTACTTGATCATTGTATAACTGAAACCCAAGCACAAAAATTTATAAGCCTATAAGTGTACTTCATGGTGTTTCACTAATAAAAAAAATGATTAAAAAATAATAAAAAAAATAAAAAATATATAGTGAATATAGCACTATCAAAAAAAATAAGCCAAAATTGCATGATATATTCCTGAATTATTTTTTATTTTTAAAAAAAGAAACATAACTCTACTACTGCACTGTAGCACTGTAACAATGTCCTACCATTGTTCATCAATTTGTTCGAGCAGGCACCAGCAATGTCTCCATTGTGAGACTTGTCCCTGTTTTTGGCATATCAAATAAGCCATGGGGAGCTTGCCAGACTCTGCCGTGTGAGCGAAATACTCCCTGTAGCTTAACAGTCTCTCTGAGAAGGATGGAGAAATTGAACCTGGGTCAGCTGAGTACAAGGCAAATTCCCTACGCACTGTGCTATTGCTCCAGCCCAACTCTACTACTATTTAGGTATATTCAAATATACTGAAAATGAGATGAATTTCAGTATTGGAATTCAATGTACAGCAAATTCCTCTGGACACATTTAAATGAAGATCACACATTCTAACTTTGACTCTTCCGCCATTGTGATTTTGATGGCTGCTTATTCAATTAACTAAAATGCATGATATTTGTGATCAAAGAAACATGGGAAAAGCACCAACTTTGCCAATTTCCATATGGCTATATTTTTTTACTTTTTTTGTTTTTATTATTTTTTGTTTATTTTCAGACCACACCCAGAATTTCTCAGCAGTTACTCCTAGCTCTTTGCTCAGTGATCACTCACAACTATGCTTAGGACACTATATGAAATGCCAGAGATTGCATCTGAGTCTGCTGCATACAAGGCAAGCAACAACTCTCTCTATGCTTTTGCTGGTCCTATTTTTAAATTTTGATAGGGCGTTTTTCATATAAAAAATGCTGGTTTCATTGCATGTTGAAAATTATAGTGTATTCCATGAACAGATCATATATTATTGTTATTATTATTATCATCCTTGATATAGAAGTCTAAAAGAACACCAACACTTGGTTTTGAATATGACACAGTAATATTGCTTGTGATAGTATAACACTAATTCATTTACTCAATTATATATATTTTTTGATATGAGATCATTTTCCTGATTCCCTGCCAGGCACTGAGATGGAAGGGTAATAAAACATACACTCTGTCCTGTGCTCTATAACTATGTTATACCTTCTCAGAAATTACCTATTTACTTCAAATACAAATGGCACTTAAACAGGGGCCAGAATATGCCAGGTCCTATAGAATAGATATCCTCTCTCTCCTTTCTCCTCCTTTTATTTCTTTAGATTAACAAAATAGAAGGATGGACATAATCCTATTTAAAAAAATCTCTCTGACTATAATAAATGGGATAAGAGGAATCACTGTGATCAGATACCTTAATTATGATTTCAAAACAATTATTTTATTATCTGGCATAGTCAGTGGCAGAGAGGATAGAAATATGACAATATTTTTGTCAGGAAAGAGAAAACTTTTCCCTAAGTCTTTGGGCTCATCTCAGACTGGTAGATAAATTAATTTAATATCATCTAGGCTAGTAACAATAAAGAAAAATTGATTATATATGTAAGAGAATGTACATAGTTGATTCCAAAAGCAATAAATAAAAGGAAGGCAATAATTTCTCAACTAAGTAATGGAAAGTAGTGCAGGGCTTCAAGGACAAAAGAGGTGGGATTACATTACAGAGCATGGATGATGATTCATTTGGCTAAAAACAGATTCTCTCTAATTGCCCTATGATCTAGTTATGAATCTCCAATAGATTACTTTAGATTAAAATCTAAGTTGTACGTACAGTACCAGATTTAATTTTTCTAGGTAGGTAATGAGATACTAAGTTTTTGTTTTTATGAATCTGTTTATTCACCTACCTTGATATACTCTGTCAAGTGTCATGTCATTGGAAATCCTATCCACCTGACTTGAGAAAGAGACCAAAGACAATTACAGTACATAATCAAGAAAAAGAAAACCAGCAATGAGCAGATACTGAGTCCGGGATGGGAAAATAAAGGTTAACTTCCATTTTCATAGGATAAAACTTAGAGTTTAGCATTTGATATACCTAACATGAAATACTTAGAATAATTCTATATATAGATGTTTATGTTTAATTCACTAGAGGAAGATAAAATTATTTTTAGGAGTAGGACACACTCAGCTGTGTTTAAGGTTTACTCTCGATTCTGTTCAAGAATCACACCCAGGGGTGTTTGAGGTTTGTACGTGGTGCAGGGATCAAACAAAAGCTGATTGTATGCATCATCTTTTAGATTCTAGGATGATTATTTTTTTTTTCTTTTTGGGTCACATCCAGCAATGCACAGGCGTTATTCCTGGATATGCACTTAGCAATTTCCCCTGGCGGTGCCTAGGGGACCATATGGGATGCTGGGAATCAAACCTGGGTTGGCCACATGCAAGCCAAATGCCCTACTTGCTGTGCTATTGCCTCAGCCCAAGATGATTAAATTCTTAAGAATGGTTTATTTTGGGCCTGAGCGAGTACATTGAGTAAGCTGCTACCTTCATAAAGCTAAACAGGCTTCAATTCCTGGAATTCCAAGTGGTTCCTAAGCACCAACAGAAGAGATACCTCAGTCCAGATCCAGAAATAAGCCCTGAGCATCACTGGGAATGTCCCAATCACCCAAACATCAAACACAAGAAGAACTGTTTACTTTGGTATATAAATCTTGAAAGTTTTTTGTCAGGAAAATAAAAGTCAGTGAGAAAATAAATGGGCATTTTATTAAGCTGTGGAAACAAACCAATATATCAGTGTCAGCAAAGAATAGAATAATGTACACTGAGTGCCAAGTGCATATTTAAAAGTAAATAAAAATTTTAATTGTGATAATTAATTAAAGACATTGAGCTTACCTCAGATATCCATATGTCACAAATATTTTGCTAACACTTAAAACAGCTATGGGCTTGTGGAGAATCTTGCCACTGTGATGAAGAACTGTAACACTGGTATAAACATATCACTTAAACTACAGTGATTCATTTTTTTTAATTCAGTAAAGAAACAACATTCATACTATGGTTTTGATGCAATAACACCACACAGAACTGAATATGCTAATCTATTACAACAAAGTCACTATATCATTGTGACAAATCATTGTGACAAATTAGTTGTTCATTGATTTGCTTGAGTGGGCACCAGTAATGTCTCCATTCGTCCCTGACATGTGCTAGTGTAGCCCAATGGCATATTAGGGGACCTTTCAGGGTCCCGGGAAGGAGGAACATCATTGTTACTGTTTTCGGCATATCAAGTACACCAAGGGTAGCATGCCAGGCTCTGCACTACGAGTAAGATACTCTCAGTAGCTTGCTGGGCTCTCCAAAAGGGATGGAGGCTTTTGGGGCAGCCTCTAATCATCTTTAGAGGTGTTTCCAGTCAGGCATATATGCGGGGAGCGGGATACTTTCAGTAGCCCACCAGGTTCTCTGAGAGCAAAAACTAGACAATAAAAGGTAGTGGGGCCACAAATGTGGCCATATGCTTCTTGGAGTTTGGTTTTATAGTCTCTGAATCTTGGCCAGTGGTGGGATTACACGGCAGTTGGAGGGTGCAACTGTCTTGCTACTAGAAGATGGGGAATGTGGATGGAAGAGTTGACTTGGCGATCTCAGCCCCAGGTCCCACACACTTGGGTTCCTCTGCCAGTTCCTTCATGCATGAGGCTCATCAACAAAGTCACTAAACAATAAAAATAAATATGTATATAACACATAATATATTTTAATCATGAAGATTATCCCACTAGTGCAGTGGGATACAGATATTTTTAGGTTAATATAATGTGTGTCTATGAATTTCTTGATCTACTAATTACATTTTTACTTTTGTTGTCTTTTTATCATTCTTTCTACAAGATATTGGTAACTTCTCCTTTGTGCTACTCCTAGTGTCTGAACTATAACAGAATTTTTAGCCCAATTAATTGCTTTATGATTTAGAGTGCAGGGGAAAAAAAGATACAGCAGTGAAATATATGAGGCAAACTTCTTTTTTTCTTCTTCCTCTCTTTTTCTTATTTCAGTGTTCTGAATGCATTTGTTTGGAGTGTAAATATGCTTTTCAACAAAGGCAGCTTTGATTAAGTTCTGTACATTCTTGGGTGAATTTTCAGCTAACTCTCAGGAGCTTCAGTAAATTTTCACATTATTTTGTTTCTTCAGTTTCTTCAACTTTATTAAAACTAAGTTTCTTTATGAATCTTGCAGTTTCCAGATGGGAAACTTTATGCTGTTTTATCTTCTTCTTTGGTCTACATTTTATGTCTCCGTATTCCCTCCATAATTTCTTTTCTTTTTTTAAATAAAAATATTTAGAATATCATTTAAGAGCTTTGTTAAGAACAAAGAAATTCATTGGTATATAGAATTATATTTTTGCCATAAAAGTAGATCTATTTATCATTGTCCTATTTGTTTAAATATATTTTTCTCATTTTAAATTGCATGACTAACAGGAAAACTTGAATATAATAAAATTTCTGATGCTGAAAATAGATGACACAGAGCATTAGCTCAAAGGTCTTAGCACACAGATGTCTAAGCTATTATCTTGGGCCAAAGCTTCACTTATTTTGCCAAAAGCACATATCAATTAAACGGAGTCAGAACTTTCTGCAATATTGCATTCACATGCTGCCTCACTGACTACATCAGCATTAATACTTTGGGGTTTGTGTTTTCCTTTTGATTCAAGCATCCCATCAGCCATTTTATTTTTACAGATTTTGTCTGTTCTTTAAAGCTAACAATACTTTTTCCTATACTTATAAGTTTTCTTTAGTCTAACCCTCAGCCAAACTCTTAGACTTTAAAGCTGAGTTCCTTGAGTTATACAGGTGAGATTTTAGTTTTTTTGAGATAAAAATTAATAGTAGAAAGAATCTCATGACACATAGAGGACCTAAACTAGTTTTTTTTTGTTCTGATTGTTCATAATCAGATTTGTAAACTTGAGCATGAACTATGAAACTTATTTTTATTGTTGTTTTCTTTATCTATTATAAAATTATAAACATACATTATAAATTTGAGGCAAAATAAATGAGAAATAATAAATTTGTTTCATTTGACAGAAGGTATAGATTAGAAGGATAAGTTTCTTCTTTTTAGCTCAAAATGTATAATTTAGAAACAGAAAATGCTCTAGATTAGTTTATTCATTTTTTAAAGTCTATCTAGAATAGACTATTTTCTTTTTTGGTCATGATTCCTTATAGATCTAGTTTAAAAAATAACTAGTTTCTACAAGGCAGATATATACACATGACTTCTAGGAAGAACAAAAAAGCATCATGAGACTGGGGAGAGTGGAAATTTCAAAAAGCTTATTGTAGGACAAGTCTTCCCCAAAGAATTCATAAAGGATTTTTCCAAAATCTGTAGAGTAAGAATTTTCTAATATATATCACCTTGTTATGTGGAACTGAAATTAGTTAAAACTCTGCAACCTCTGGAAAAATCTTCACGTTTCCTAAATTTAGGTAAATTAGTGTTGAAGGCAATTTGGACCTGGAGAAACTCTTGTGCTTCTCTTAGTAAAAGCCCTTCTGATCAAAACAGTATATTGTCATTGCCTAACTTTCTATCCCTAAATAGAGAAGTGATAACCAATGACCTAGAATAAGTATGTGGGGACTATTATGTAGTGTAGTTTAAGCAGTAAACATGTCCTCTAGCTGAGAGACTTAATAACTTATTCTTAGAATGAAGGTGAAGTTCTTTCTGCCTTAGTGATATGTAAACTACAGTGCCTTTATTCAATGACACAGCTTCTTTTCTTTTATTTATTTTTTTGTTTATTAGTCACCATGAGATATACAATACCCACCTCTCCACCAGTGTCCATTTCCCACCACCAATGCCCCTGTTTCCCTCCCTCCACCCTCCTTCTCCAGCCTATCTCTATGGCAGGCAATTCACTGGTGCTTTATCACAGAATGTAAACCTTACTTTACCCCATTTTACTTTGCAACTTATAATCATGCATGTTATTTTACCTCTCTCTCTCTCACTCTCTCTCTCTCCCCATACCTCTCTGTGTGTGTGACTTTGTGTGTGTACGTATATAGTGTATATATTTATATTTGTATGGGGCCATACCCAGCAATGTTTATAATGTATTCCAAATTCAATGTGTGGAAAGTATTCTTGGTGGTACTTGCAAGACCCTGGGGACTAAACTCGGGCCTCTTGCATACAAGACATTTAGCCTGTTGAGTTTCCCAGTTTGCTGAGCATCACTGAAAGCAAACACAAAATAAGAAAAAGAGAAACACAGTAATTAAATATTAACAATTTGCTGCAACATGGATGAAAATGTAAGATAACTATATTTAAATGAAAAATACGTTAGAAAAAGAGCAAACTTAAAATATCGCTTATATGTGGTCCTTTGAGTGACTGGATCTGTCTAGATCACTCTTGATCTCAGAGTACAGAAGGAGAAGGGAAAAAAGGGAATTAAGGGGAAAAGGCAAAGAGAAGTAAGAGGGGTGGCAGTCAAGGGGATTCAAATGCACCTGTGGGGTTAGGAATGATAAAGCTAAATATCCAAACCATAGAGTCACAAACACTAACCCTCCCCCTACCCATTTCCTTATACTTCCAGAAGCTCCGACAATCACGTTCACATGCTAAAGCCACAATTCAGTCAAAAATTAAACTCCAGCTATACTACACTGTCAAAAATCCTGGATTTTCTGGAGTTTGGACATACCCAAACTTTATAGTCGTGGTAATCCAGTAGTAGCACACCTGATTGGATAGGATATAATACAGAAGGCAACCAATCTTGACTAACAAAACATTAACATAGAAGGCTCAACTTGTAACATTTTATTAATTCGTCATTTCAGGGCTTAACAATTCCATAATAAGATATAACAATTCACACTAATTCTTTCCTAAGAAAATATGTTTGATCATTCTGTTAACAAACTTTATTAGCAACAAGCAGCATAAAATATATTATCATGGGCTTGCTGCAGTACAGACTTGAGTGGTGGTTTGAAAAATTGGAGACAATGGTAAAAGGAAGGTGATAGTAGTTGTTGAATTGGTGTTGCAATATTGAAAGTGACAAATAATCATGAACAATTCTATAAAATACAGTATAAAATGTATAGAGAAATATTTACATATATATATACCTGACTTATTTCATGTAAACTCCAAAATATATCAGAACAGAATTAAAAAAAAATATTGATAGGTAGGGCATTATTATTACTATAATGAGACCCAATAATAAAATAAAATGCAAAACAATGTACTTTTGATTCCAGCATCGAAAAATTATTTATGTAAATGAGAATGGGAATGTTTATTATTGTATTAAATGGCTTTAATTTCCTTATTTACCTTATTTATATTGGCTACAATAATACAGCAATCACAAACTGATTTTTACTGATTTTTTTTATCATTCTATATGGCATGTCTTTAAACTTTGTTGGAGCAAGAAATATAAACTATATCTACTATGTGTCTAAGGGGGCAGGTTTGTAGGGAAACTAGGTATATTGGTGGAGGGAAGATCACACTGTTGGTGTTGAAATAATAAATGTTAAAACAACTGTATTAAAGAACAACTCTGTAATCACAGTGTTTTAGTAAAAAGGAGATAAAAAAAATTACCTAAACTTAAAATGTGCTATCAAGGTGACAGGCTGGGGCTGGTGGTGGGTAGAAGAGGGAATTTGGGAACAGATAGAGGGCAAGTCATCGGACAGAGGACATAAAACATAATCTCTGAGTCTGAATACTGTGAGCAATATTGATGAGAAAAGAGTATCTTTGTAGTTTGTATTCAAAAAAGACTGGATAGTATTTTTCCATGAAGATAGAGAAGCATGGTTTTCCAGTAGGAGATCCCTGAGTATGGCCAACCTGTTTATTTTATTTATTTTTTTTTGTGGGTACTATCACTGTGTCAAGTTTCCACTGAGAAAAACAGTAATTTCCCACAGATACAGTTAGTTGAATGGAGCAAATATTCTGTTTTGTTGACTTTAGGTGAGCTAAGCTGTAGACTTTTAATTCTTCAAACTAAGCACACTAATTCAACATTTAAGCCAACAGTTACTTTATTATATAAAAAAAAATTTCACCTTCTAATAGTATGCTTGACATCTTGGTGGCTGTCTCTGAGGCTTCTCAAATTATGATAAGGAAAATAAACCGGAAACCAGACTTACTAAAAACAGTTTTCTGAGAATTCTTCTGACTAATAATGACAGTAATGCCTTTTAAGTGAATACCTAAAATACTACATAGCTTTATACAAATTACAGCAGTTTATATATATAATATATATGAATTTTTTGCCATTGATTGACTAATTTTCCAAAGTTTATTTTTATTTTTTTTTCACCATACCCAATAGTGTTCAGGGCTTATTCCTGGTTCTGTGCTCAGGGACTGCTCCTGGCAGAAATCAGAGAACCCTATATCTTCCTGAGAATGGAATTCATGTAAGCACATGCAAGGAAAGAGCCTTACCCTCTGTATTTTCTTTCTGGATCCAAGATATTGTAATCTTGGTTCTGTTTCTTTTCACTTTCCTCTTAGAAAACTTTCAGCTGGAGGACAGGAAGAAAATATAGGAATTAAGGTGCTTACTTTGCAATCAGCCAGCCTTTGTGCAAACCCAGACACGAGCACCAAGTATGGCTCCCTAAGTACTGCCACAATAAATAAGATCTGAGTACTCCTGGGTATGGCCCCTGAACCTAAATAAATAAAGAAAATAAAATAAAGCTCAAAACAAGAATTTGGACACATATTTAAAAACAATTTTTCACTTAAATCTGGATTATTGTCATTGAACACTTGTCTAGTGTGTGGTACAGATATGTTATTGTGTCATGGTTATCACTTTAAGGTAACTTCAGAGGGTGTTGTTGAATTGTGTTGTCTACAGTTATTTTTCTTGTATTCATAAATCCTAAAGATTAATTAAAGTGTCTTCTTTGACTTCTTAGCAGACAATATGGTCCTTCCTTTTAACCCTGTTTTACGTGCTCTCCTGCCTATTCTGTTGATCAGTGTCTGCAATTTCTATCACTTACACTGTTTTCATTTATTTGTATAATAACACTTTTTTGTCTTAAAATAGACACTCATGTTTTTAAAGTCTGTCAATTAGTCTCCTGCATATATAATTATATTTCCTATAGCAAGTAATGAGATTTATTTCAGATTTTAGTCTCTCACCCTTCCTGTGCACTACCTCTCTCTCTCTCTCTCTCTCTTTCTCTCTCTCTCTATCTATCTATCTCTATCTCTCTCTATCTCAAAAGCTTACTACAAAATATGAAATGGGGCAACAGTGTAGACAAATATATCATCTTGAAAATGCATGCTTGTGTTTTTTGCGTTATTTTCAATATTAGAAAATTATATTTGAAACTATAAAAATGCTTCATAATTATGTAAGAATAATGATAATGGATCAAGGATTAAACATAAAATAAAATTCTAAATGCATCTTAAAATATATATAAAACCACACATACCTTCATGTATAAACTTCAAATTTAGGAAAATATTATATTAAGGTTCATATTTTTACAAAAAAATATTACTTGCTGTTAACATGATAACATGTATGAAAGATTGTCTAAGTGTAACTTGCTTTCTATAATAGTACTTTAGGGTCAAACTAACCTAAATTCTAAACTTGACTTAATAATTTATAAACTTTTATTCTGGAAAAATTTCTAAAGCCTTCATATTTGCTTCACTTTGCATATCTGCAGAATGGGAAAGTTATCTAGTAAAGAATATTTTCTCAAAAGTGTTTTCAGGATTAAAAAAGATAGTGCAGTAGAATTTGAAGTTAGGGAGGTTGATTCCTCCCATTTTTTTTCCCCAAGAATTGCTTTAGCTATTTGTGGGTGCTTACAGCACCCAAAAGGAGAGAGAGAACAAAGGGGAATGCCCTACCACAGAGGCAGGGTAGGATGGGGGGGCAGGGGGAGGGATACTGGGATCGGTGGTGGTGGATAATGAGCACTGGTGGAAGGATGGGTATCAATCACTGTATAACTTAAACCCAAGCACAAAAATTTGTAAATCTACAACTGTACCTCATGGTATTTCACTGATAAAAATCTAAAAAAAAAAGATAATACATATAATGCACATAATGTTCTTTATACTCGTCTACATATAGGATCCATGTAGAAGATATCTCTTATAAAGCTTATACATGTTTTGAAATTTCTGTTATAGATATAGCCATTGGATAATATTCTCACCTTGACTATGTACACTATCATTCATGGATGATGGTGTATATTTTGAAAAGAAATCATATTGTATTCAATACATAAATATTTTATGTTAAAGTATCCTTATTCTGTTGCACAACTCATTGCTATTTCTGAATAAGTTCCATAATATGATTATACATTATTTGCATTTGATTCAATATGCTTTCTTATTTATTATCTTATCTTGATTATTATTAAGCACTGTCTGTAGAAATAATGTACAGATTGCATTCTATTTGCCACCACTGTTATATTTTAGCATAAATAGATTCTTCATGCTCGAAATTAAATACGAGAGTGAAAAAATCATAGAAAATTAGAACTTAATGAAATCTATTTCCGATAAGGCATGCATAGTTTCTTTTTCTTAAAGTTTTTTTATTTTATAATGTAGTTTACAATATTTGATTACATTTAATATTCAAATACCAATCCCACCACCATTAAACTTTTCCACCACCATATTTTGGATGTTTCCATCCCGAACCCCAATCCCTGCCTCAAAGCAGAAACAAAATAATATATTTTGTATTGTTTGTTATGAAAAACCACTAAAAATGCTACAAAAAAGTTTCTTTAGAGGAAAGAATGTGAAAATTGTACTTCACTGAGGGGTCATTAAACCCTTCTATAATAGATGACTAACATGTTGTTAAAGGTAGAGCCTTGTGTGCTTATATATGCATATATGTATATATGCATACAAACACACACACGATAAAACAAAAATATTTCCCTCTAAGACTTGTTGCCTCCTACTTTGAACCCCATCAAATGTGGTGCATTACTCTTGGAGAATGGATAGAATGTGTGGTATAAGTGTCACAATGCGCTGTCCAGGAATAGTTTCACTCATGTGTGAATATTGGCCCGAGTATGTGGAAAGCAGGGTGGCAGTCGAGTTCTGGAGGTTTTGAGCTGCTGGGGCTAGGTCACTTGGGACAAGGAGGGTTCTCCCCAAGGCATGCATAGTTTCAACAAGTATTATTGATAAATATTCACAAAAAGTATCTACTTTTTGTCTCACACAATTCTCACTTTTTTTGTTTGTTTCTTGAAGTTAACAGTAAGTAAACAAAGGCAATGTGCTATTGAGTTTAAGGGTACTTTTTCAATAGGAAAAATACCTCTTACCACTTAAGATCAAATCAAATGTACCTCCATCAAGAAATAATAGAAAATAATACTTCAGGCAATGAGAGCCACTAGTAAAATATTTCACATCAGAAATGACCTCACATGGATAAAAGTAGCAACAAATTACATCATTCCTACTAGCACATTCAAAAAGGTCCTTACTTTGGAAAGCATGTCTTACTTTATTCTTGTCAAGTTTTTTGTTTTGGACCTTTGAACTTTGCAATTATATAAGTCTAATCCTTTTAATATTCCTCTTCTTCATTACTAAGTCTCCTCAAAACCTTTCAATATTGCAAGATAGTAAAATAAGTGTCTTAATTTTGTGATTATATGCACAACTCCTGTAATATATACATATACATGTGTATATATATGTGTGTGTATGTGTGTATTTTATATATGTGTTTGTATATAGGTCATGAGGTCTCAGGAGATTTTTTACAGTTCTAATATATGTTAACTATGGTATAATAAAATTATGTAATATTGCTTAGATCCAGTTTTTTCTCTTTCATAAAGTACAGAAAATAACACCTAGTTATCAGAAATATTGTAAGGACTAAATGAGAAAGATTCATGAGGTACAAAGTAGCATTAGGCGCAATGCACAGGTTAAATCAAATGAGGTTATAATACTAATAATTATTGTGCTTAAGGCAAATCTCTTGTTCTTCAATGTTCATCTGAAAGTGCAGCTCCCATAATTTAACACAGAATTTAACATAGTTCCAGGTAATATGAATTGAAATAATCAACTCTGGACTATTGCAGTTTTGGTTTTTGAAAATTTAAAAATAATTGTAGTCTAACATGCTTTAAATGTTTTTGACAAGTAGGTTATACACATATTGATCTTACTGCAAACTAAAGCTATATTGTTTTCATGTCTACCTTTTATCTTCTTTTCTGAAATGAGAAATTTCTGAAATTTAGATGAGAGTAAGTCTAACAAGGAAGATGAAACACTGGCTTTGTTATCTGATATGACTCTTACTGCTGGCTTTGAACCTATATAAATTTGGGGTTATTGTTAAAAAAGGGCTGGAACGATAGCACAGCAGTTGTTAAAAAAATTGATCATTTCATTATTTGTCAAGTATGTATATTTATAACAAGTCTGAAAGGCTTTTATAAAGATTAAATTCAATAATATATTTTAAGTATTTAGCATGAGTGCCTGTACATAGCAAAAATCAATAAATGCTACCTATCACAAAAATTGTACCAAAATTATATTTTATTAGTTTAATCATTTCTGTAGTAAGGTTTCTTTTCCCTAACCCTTCTTCTATAATATAATCTGTATTTTCTTCTATTATATACATTTTATTAAGGTTCCAATACATTTATAAGCACAACTGATACAATTTTTAAAACATATCACCCCAGAAAAAAAACCCTTCAGATATCTTTCTATGAAGAAAAAAATAGATGTTTCACTAAATGTGGATATGTAGAAAGAGTACTAATAAAATTTTTTAATCTGGAATACATTTGCTGCTGTTTTTCATTTAGTTAGATTTTCTAGGGCTGACGTGATTATAAAATAGATAGATGGAGGTTCAGTAGGTTCAACAGTTAAGGATCCTACCTGGCTTTTGCTTTTATCCTCTTGATTTGTTGCATCACATGCCCAAGCAATATACCAGGGTAGAACTCTCGAGGGTCCTAGCATCTCTAGAAAAGCCAGATACCCTAAGAACTACATAGCACCTGCAGCATGACATTCTCTTACCTTTGCAAGAAATACTTTCCAGGTGAGAGAATTGGGAAAAGTAGAGGCCTCAACCTTCTGAGCATTGCTTGGAAATACTTTCTTTCCAAAAAAGAATGGATGAACAAGAGCTTTATATTTTTTTTTCAATTTTAATTGTGGTCTAGGTGATATAACTACAATCGTGTTCAAATTTCTATTATTGAAATAGAAAGTTACTGAACATTATCACCATCAAAATATCCATGACCCTACACCACTGTTGTCATATCATTATGAGTCTGATCATCAGTTTATCACCTCTTCCTGCATAGTTGATAAGTTGATAAGTCAAGACCATAATGCAGGGTTCACATACATTTGAGGCCTTTGTCAACCATCATTTATGCAATGTTAATCCATTTTATTTTATGAAGAACAAGACGTTTTAAAAAATTATCTGCTTAAACCATTTACATAAGTAATTGTGTTATCTTAGAAGCAATTAAAAATCATTTTAGAATAGTAAAAGTTATCCAAACATTTGTCATGGTTTCTATTTATTACTTATTATGGAAACGGTAGTCTTACACTGCAATTATAGCATAAGCATATATTTTTAAAAATATTATTTTATTCTTATAAAGTTATTCACAATAATTGATTACTTTTAATATTTCAACCACATTCCTGCCACTATTACACCTTCCCATCACCATATTTCGAATGATTCCACCCCGATCCCCAAAGACTTCCCCCAAAGTGGGAACTAAATAATTTATTTTGCATTGCTTGTTAGGAATTATCCGCTAAAGATGATCTAAAAAGTTTCCTTAGAGGAAAATTCGTGAGGATTATGTATCACTCTGGAGTCATTAAGTCCTTTCATAGAGTATGAGATGACATGCGGCCGCATTTGCAGGTCAAGAGCTCCAGGAATTTTAAGGTTTTAGGTAGGGTGATTCAGCTAGAATTGTATTTTTAATTGGATAGTGACTTTGGGGTCCAGAGGAATCTCTGTAGCATATTGAGATCTTCCTCTTCTGAGGTTTATTTGTGAATCTCTGGACCACAGCGGATCATGAGGTTATATGGTGCCAGAGGCAGTTTGCGGGCATGACTGCCAGGCTTCCGGAAAAACAGAGAGTTAAGGGAGGTCACCCATTCCCAACTCCATGCAAGCCTGAAAATTTTGATGACAAGTCCCATATACATGTTTTTTTCAGCTGGTTCACTCATGGGTGAGACTTGTCTGAGCCTGTGGAGACCAGACGTGAGTGACAATTGAGTTCTGGAGGTTTTCCTCTGCTGGGGCTCTTGGGGCAGGTGGTGCCATTTACCTGATCCCCTCCAGGTAGCTCTGGATAGATAGCCTGCTGTGGTGGCATCTCTGGGGCTTAGAAAACATTTTGCAAGCATTTTATTACATACAATGTCAAGCTTTTAAAGCATATCTTATATGTGACTTGTTAAATTCTGACCAGTGCCCATACATTCAGTTAGATTTCTTAGAAGATAATAATTTTTCACATGTGCTGACATTTTGATCTTCTAGATTACGTAAGATGGGAAATGAATTTTATGTGTATTGCAAAAAAGCAATAATAATTTTTATGAATGTAAAGAATAGTTGAAATCAAATTAGTATGATGTAAAGAATGTTTTTACATTTTAGAAAAATTACTTACATTATAAGAAATTGTGTTTATAAGAAATTGTGGCATATAAATTTTACCTAGCTCATTATTTTCCAAGATTTTAAACTTTCAGAATTGGGACAGAGAAACAGTACAGTGACTACAACACTTACCTTGCTTGTGGCTGAACCAAGTTGAATCTCCAGCACTCCATATGGTTGCCCAATCGCCACCATGACTGATACCTGAGTACAAAGAGAGAAGTAAACACTGAGCACTACCAGGTATAGTCCAAAAAATGAAAACAAACAATAAAAAAACCTTGCAGAATTACGTTATTATGGTGAAAAGCATTAAAATCTATTTTGTGTTCTAAATAAAAACCAGAACTTCTTATTGATTCCTTTGGGTAAATATAATAGTATATAATAAAAATAATATATTTGAAAATATGTATCTCTATTTAAACCTTAAATGTAAGAGGCAGAGAATGTATATTTGTTGAACTTAATTTTACATTGTATTTTGCTTAATTGGGCTGGAGCGATAGCACAGCGGTAGGGCGTTCGCCTTACAAGCGGCCAACATGGCTGACCCCAGTTCGATTCCTCCGCCCCTCTCGGAGAGCCCGGCAAGCTACCGAGAGTATTCGATATGCCAGACACAGTAACAACAAAGTCTCCAATGGAGACGTTACTGGGCCCACTCGAGCAAATCGACGATCAACGGGAGGGCCTTTACCTTTATTTTGCTTAATTATAATATATGTTCTCATTTAAATATTACATTATTAAAGACAGGATTTGTAGTTATGTTTCGGAAGAGAAAACCATTTTCAGAAGGAAAATTTAACAAATAAAGAGTTCATTGCAATTCTTTTTAAAGTCTTACCTAAGGTAAATGAATGTTTCAAACATATTTTAGAAGATTGATTGCTATGATACCCAAAACACAAAAGTATTATGAGAAGGAAAAAAAACTACAGGCCAATATTCATGATGGATATAGACACATGAATCCTCAAAAAATTAACAGATTAAATTCAACAGCATATTAAATGAATCATATACCAAAATCAAATGAGTTTTATTTCCATGATGCAAGGACTCTTCAATAGATGAAAATCAATAAATGTGATACACCACATTACAAAATAAGGATTAAAAGGTATATTATCATCTTAACAGATACATAAAAGGCATTTGACAAAATTTCACACCAATTTGTGACTTAAAATTATCAATAAAGTATTCACACAGGGAAATACCACAATATAATAAAGTTTCAAAATGACAAGTCTGTAACTAATGTCATTGTACTGGAGCAGGGAGTAGGGAAATTTGCCTTTATGTACTGACACAATCTGGGTTTGATCTAGAATACCCTAGTAGGGCCAGGAATAATACTAAAGTGCAGTCACGAGTAAGCTCCGAGCACTGGGTATGACTTAAAACAAATCATCCCCAGCAGTTAAAACCTGAAGTATTGTTTTATCGATGATAAATTTTAAAATCCCCTTCCTTGGGTCATGACTGCCTCCATATCTGACCTCTGCCATCAATATCAACACACATCCAGATTCTAGGTCCTTTGCCTGCCTATTTATTTCCTGCTGAATAAGGGAAGTGGGTGGAATGAGGAAGAATTCCCCCCCCCCCCATTGTTGCTTCTACCCTGACAGTTTTACTCACTGCACATTATACTATACACACTTACACCTCCTGTTGCTGAGTAACAACTAGCAGAGAAGGAAAAGAGCAGCATAGTCTAATCCCACAGAAATCTCCCATGGGGAAAACTGCAAGATTTACCCTTACAGACTAGCAGGAATAGTAGGGAAGTTATATAGACAGTTAACAGGCTCAATGAGTGAATATCATAGCACAGAAGACTCTACCAGTTCCAACCAGAACAGTAAACTTTCAGAAAGATAATGACTAAAATTCCATGAGAGAAAGATGTTAAAACTAATAAACAAATTCATTAAGTTCTCAAAATAAAACTAATTAATATAAAATTCAATATAGATGCAATGGAATTCCTGTCACAAAATCAGTGCCATTTTCACAAAAGTAAACATGAATATTCCTAAAATATCTAAATAGCTACAACATATCCCAAATATCAAAAATAATATTGAGATAGCAGCTTTCATGTGCTTGTGGCTGTAAAATCCCCAGTTATTGCCCAGGCATATTTAATTTTGCAGCTTCTAGACATTTACCATTAACTTTCAGAAATAAATTTCTTCTCATTGTGCTGTCCTACACCAAGAAAACATCATCTAGTCATTGCCAAGTTGTACTGAGTTGGTTGTCATACCAGAGGTCAGGGACTAGTCAGTCAAGCCCCCAATTACTCTCATGCCCAATTTGCCTCATTCCATAAGTATATTAAAAAATATAAAACTTCAGCAGTCACCATGGTCCACTTGAACATTGAACCAATGCCCTCATGTACTACCTCCAGCAAATACCCTCATGTAGAAGAACCAGGCATAGAAACTAATTAAAAAGAAAAAAACAAGAAGAAACACACTTACATTGATGAACCAAGACAGTCTTACTAGAGCAGAAACAAACTATCTGAGGATTATTTTAAGGTAACAGTCCTATTAATACTCAGTGAAATGAAGAAACCAATCAAAGAGAATGTAAACAAAGGAATAAAATATGAAGGTACAAAAAAAAATTAAAGGTCTGCTCTCTAAGATAAGGCACAAGTCATGGTTGCCGATTCTTGCTACTTCTTTTCACTATAATACTGGAAGTACAATGGCATAGCAATTTGTCAAGATAAAATTATCAAAGGCATGCAGATAGAAGTCAAGCTCTCACTATTTGCAGATGCATGATAATATGCTTAGAGAATCATAAAGACTTCACAGAAAAAAAGCTCGTAGGAACAAGACATTTGTATAGTAGAGTGGCAGACTACAAAATCAATACCCAGCAGTCCATAGCTTTTGTGTATACAAATATCGAAAAAAAAGTGGTATTAAAAAATTCCAGTCACAGTTTTGTCTCAAAAGCTGAAGTACTTCAGAATCAGTTTTAATTGAGGAGATAAAGTACATGTACAAAGAAAACTACAAAATGCTACTCCATGAAATAAAAGAGGACACCACCATGAAGTGGAGACACATGCCATGCTCGTGAATTTAGATAACTATCATTGTCAAAATGGCAATACTCCCCAAAATAGTAATACATATTTAATGCATTCCTCTAAGGATACCTATAACATTTTTCAAAGAAATAGATCAAGATTCATTTAACACTCCTAATATTCATATGGAACAATAAACCATAATAAATACCAGAGAAATCTTTGGTAAAAAGATAATAGGAGGTATCATCTTCCCTAATTTCAAACTGTACTACAAAGCAATAGTAACTAAAACAGCATGTATTTGGAATAAAGACAGACACTCAGACCAATGGAATAGAATTAAATATAGTGACAAAGACCCTCAAATTTATGATCATTTCATCCTTGATAAAAGAGAAAGAACTATTAAGTGGAGCAAATAAAAACATCTTCAAACAGTGGTGCTGGGAAAACTAGACAGTTCTATGTAAAAACTGAACTCAGATCTCTTTTCTAACATGATGCACAAAAGTCAGATTGAAATGGAATAAAGATCTCAATATCAGACCTGATTCCATAAGGCCTATGGAAGAAAACATAGGCAAAATACTCCATGACATTGAAGGTAAAGGTATCTTCCAAGATGAAACACCACTGACCAAGAAAGTGGTGGCAATGATAAACAAAACAGTGTTATCTTACAAGATGGCAGTAGTTTAAACTAAGAAGCTTACACACCAGAAAAGAAACTGTGACTAAAATATAAATACAGCCTACAGACTGGAAAATATTATTTACCCAATGTCCATAAAGTAAAGGGTTAATATCCAAGATATATAAAGCACTGGTATAACTTTATACCCCCCGCCCCCAGAGTCCCAGCAGCTGAGGACCTCCGGAGCCAGCCACAGTCACGCTGGGACCACTCTCCACACGTCTCAACAGGCCTCATGCATGAAAGAATTGGCAGAGGAACGCAGGCATGCGGGTCCCGGGGTTGAGGTCTCCAAGCCTACTCAGATTAGGACTGGGCCTTCTCCACCTAGTCTCCAAGCCTACTCAGATTAGGACTGGGCCTTCTCCACCTAGACCTTCCATCTTCCAGTAGGTAGGCATCACACCCACCAGCTGCCACCAACGCCAGATTGGTCCCATCAATGGCCAAGATGCAGAGAATATAAAACCCAGATCCCGGAAGTGCACAGCCTATATTCTTATTCTTCCTTTGGAGAACCTGGCAGCCTTCCAAAAGTATCCTGACTGCAAGGCAGAGTCTGGAAAACTTCCCCGTGTCGTATTCAATATGCCAAATACCAGTAACAATGATGGGTCTCATTCTCCTAATCCTGAAAGAGCATTGGAATAGCTCTTTTAAAATCTCATGGCGTTACTGGTGCCTGCTTGAGGAAATCGACGAACAACAGGATGATCGTGATCATGATAACTTTATAAGAAAAAGAGTCCTATCCCATAAAAATGAGAGAATAAATTAATGTAAACTTCTTCAAAG
This sequence comes from Sorex fumeus, assembly GCF_029834395.1. NCBI lineage: Eukaryota > Metazoa > Chordata > Mammalia > Eulipotyphla > Soricidae > Sorex > Sorex fumeus. The sequence goes on from NW_026606092.1 coordinate 26,232,983, forward strand.
AAAAAATTCAAACAGCTAAAAGGCACATGAAAAAATGCTCTACAATACTAATCAAATATGCAAATCAAATCAAGAATGAGATATCATCTCACATCCCAGAGACTGACATACATCAAAAAGAACAAGAGCAACCAAGGGACTCTCATTCATTGTGGTGGGAAATACCTATTGCTTTAACCTTTTTGGAATACAATATGGAAATATCTCAAATAGCAAGAAATTGAGCTCCTATTTGACCCAGAAATCTCTTCTGGAAATCTACCCAGAGGTTCCCAAAACAGACAGTATAAATGTCATCTGCACTTCTCTTCACAATAGCCAGATTCTGGAAACAACGTAAGTGCTCAGGAAAAGACAATTGGATTAAAAAATAATAAAAATAAAAATAAAATAACTATGGTGTACAAAGGAATAACATGCAGTCACCAGTAAAAATGAAATCACGAAATTTGTTTATAAATGGATCAACATGGAGAGTATGTTGCTGACTGAAATGAGTCAGAAGGAGAGAGAGAGAGATAAGAATGACTGCATTTATTTGTGGGATATAAATAAAAATATATATGTTATGAGACTAATATCCAATGTCAGATTAAGTAAACAACTGCCTTAAGTGAAGATTTGAACCAGAGTAACGAAACAGACATTTAAAGTGCTCTCTATGCTCCCCAGTTTAAAGTAACATTTTTTTTTTATGTAGGAGTACTGCTATTTTTTCAGCCACTGATTAACTGATTGATTTTGGCATGAACTCCACCTTACTTTTTTTTTCATAGTTTTATTTTTTTATTTATTTTTCTTCTTATATTTATTTATTGAATCACTGTGGGAAAGTTACTAAGCTTTCAGATTTAAGTCTCGGTCATACAATGATCAAACACCTCTCCCTTCATCAATACTCATTTTTCACCACCAAAAACCCCAATATACCCACCTCCCAAACCCCAAAGCCTGTGAGGCAGATGATTTCCACTGAACTCTTCTCTACATTGATTAGATTCATTATTTCAAAAAAAGATACAACTTTATTGTTTAGAGTTCCCCCCCGCCCCCAACAATCAGAATTGCTGAAAAGGCATTGTGAAATTGTGGGCTCTGGATTAAGTCCTTTTGCCTCTGGAGCCATGACTGTGCCGGAGAGCCGCTCATGGGGGGCAACTCATAACCTAAGTAGGGTGTGAAATACTTTGTTTTCTATAGCTGGTTATGAGAATCATATAATGTCATGTGGGATTTTTGATTTCTGCAGAGTCAGATAATTACGAGATTGGTTTCTGTATGTCTGGTGTTATGGCTGTGCCAGAAAGCCACTCGTGGGCGGCAACTCGTGACCTCAGTAGGCCATGAAGGACAAGCTGGTACTGATCCCTTCCCATGAGACTGCAGATGCCCCATCACTGCCGGCTCATACCTGGCTTTCCTATTAGCTCTGAGGCGGTGGCCACCTTGCTGCCAAGGAGTGGGGGGAGAAAGGTGGAAGGGAGCAACACCCATTCCCTCCCGGTGGGCATGGTGCTGTAGTTTAACACATGGTCCATTCACTTTTCTGCCACAAGCTGCTGGGCTCTGGATTAATTCCTTTTGCCTCTGGAGCCATGGCCGTGCCCAAGAGCCACTTGTGGGGGGCAACTCGTGACCTCGGTAGGACATGAAGGACGAGTCAGTACCGCCCCCCTTCCCATGAGACTGCAGTTGTCCCATCACTGCCGGCTCATTCCTGGCTTTCCAATAAGCTCTGAGGTGGCGGCCACCTAGTATGCAGTCCAGATGTATTGCTGCCAAAAGCCACTGGGTTTCGAGATTTGTTTCTGAGTCTCTGGGATCATGGCCATAAATCAGCTTGATCAGGAGCCAGAGAGGCCGTTTGTAGGCAGCGACTCGGGGTCTCGCTGGGATTGGGAGAAAAGGGCCAGTTCCATCCCTTTCTGGTGAGGTTTTGGGGTCTGGCCAAAGGCACAGCAGCAATTTGGGAATATCTGAAAGTCTGATGGTGCCATCAGGCTGCTGATGCACTTGCCTCACACGTACAGATTGACCTGCTGGCAGCACCACATACTTTAGGGGTAAAGTAACATTTTTCTCAAGTGCTCATGAAACATTTTTCCAAATAGAATACCTTGTTGGAAACAAACAAATTCAATAGGTTCTTTCTGGTATTTGAAATCATGTCATCTATCTTTTACATCACAATGCTGTAAAGTTCGAAATTAATATAAAATAAAGTTAAAAATTAACTCAATATATGGAGAATAAACAACATGCTAATGAATCATTCTTGGTCAGTGAGAAAAATGAAAGAGATTGCTAAAGAATTCTGAAACAATAAAGACAGAAGCTATGAGAACACATGGAAAACAACAAAAATTGCTGCTAAGTATGAAATGAGATGTTTATAGTCATGCAAGCTTAAATGAGAAAAGTATCAAAATAAATAAATAAATAAATAAATAATCCAATTGAAACCAAAGTAACTAGAAAAGAAACTACAGAGGTAACCTAAATTTATAAAAAAGAAAGAAAAATATTTTTAAAAGTGTTGAAATAAATGTAATATAATTCAAAAATATAAAAAAACCCTATGAATCAAAAATGAGTTATTAGAATGGATAAAGGGAGTACAACAGGACCTTAACTAAAGTTATTAAGGAAAATCAGAGAGACAGAAAGATAGATACAGAGAGACAGAGAGAGAGAAAGAGAGAAAAAGAGAGAAGCCTTAATACAAAGTGCCAGATATAAAATGGGAAAAATTACAACAGACATTACAAAAAATTATAAAGAATTGTAAGAAGACTAGTATCTAGCATTTAAATCGTACAAAAACTTTTGGATGAAGCAGACAGAGGGTTAGACAAATCTTGTGGAGTTGAGGGAGAGGGTGGCAATTACAAGTAAAGACATGAAATAAATATAGAAAAGAAAAATTTTACCTGAAAACAAAAACTTCGGTCAAGATGGGCTTGTACTAATACCTTAGAAATAATTTTTTTATCTATCTTTCTCAATTTCTTCCACAGAGAGGAAGAAAAGGAAATACTTCTAAATACATTTTATGAGTCCAGGATTGCTCTGAATCACAAAAACAGAGCAGGGCATCAAAAAAAGAAAACTATTGTCCAATATATTTGATCAATATTGATTCAAAATTCTTAGTAAAACCTTAGCAAACAAAAGTTGAAAATATATTTAAAAGATTGTACATCATGGCCAAATAGAATTTATTCCAAGGTTAAAGGATAATTTAACACATTTAAATCAATCAATTTAATATGCCATATTAACAATAAAAGGGTAATAATAATATGATGATGATGAAAATGGATGCAGAGGAAGCTTTTAACAAGTTTTAACAATGTTTTATGATAAGAAATCTCTATAAAAATGGGTTTTTAAAGGAAAATATCTCAACATAGTAAAGGTCATATACGATAAACCCACAGCTAACATTGTATCCAAAGGAAAATATTGAAATTTATCTTTCTCTTAAGGTCAAGAGTATTCATTCTGACCACTATTATCAATCAGAACATATTAAATATCAGTCACGATAATTAGTACAGAAATGGAAATCAAATTTGTCCAATTTGAGGAGTCAGAGAAAACAGAGGCTCATACTCAAACCCAGCACCACATAATATCCTGAGCATCCACAGCTATGGTCCTGAGGCCCAAAATCATTGCCAAATGGTTCCCTTCCTGGTAGTTCTCAGAACTGTGGGGCCCGAGCAGCACTACGTTCTCAGACTCAGTCACCAAGTGTCGGGCTGTGGGAAGATCATAGGAACTGGCCCGTAGGTTGCCATAGCATAATTCGAAAAATACAAACTTATTCAAATTGAAAAGGAAAAGGTATCACTGATTTCACACATCATATTATGTTGAAAATCCTAAAAAGTTATGAAAATTTAAACTATACAATAGCATGACACAATATAAAATCAACAACAAAATAAACTGGATTCCTACATGCATGCAACAAGCTAGAAGAGAAAAAAAATATTTAGTAACATTTACCATATATCAAAGGAGCTAAGTAACTGGGAATAAGTTTAACCAAATCAGAAAAAGACATGTGCATTGAAAACTGTATAAACACAGGATATAAATAGATGTCTTATACTTGTAAGCTGAAAGAACTATGTGCAAAAATAATCTACCTAACTAAATCAATAATAAATCCCTTTTAATACCTGGGGCCATATACATAGTACAGCAGATACTGTGCTTGTTTGACTTGCACATAGCTGGCCAGGGGTTGACCCTGTAGCACTGTCCTCCCATTGTTCATTGATTTCTGTAGGATAACACTGTTTTGTCCTTCCTGCATAGCCTCGGGAGTTTAGGTTTATTGGGTTGCTCCCATAACAGTGCTCCCATTCCTCTGTGTTTATTTGTAACTTCTTTCTTTGTGCTCTGTTGACTTGTAAATATTATTTTTCTCTTCTCCCTAAGTCCTTTCCGTAGTCTATTCAGAGCAATGTCCTTTCTGTATGGACACAAGTAGACGTGCTTTTGTAATGTGATTCTCAGTGATATTTCCCTCCTGGGCATCTGTTCTCTCACCTAAGCCTCAGCTGCCTTTACTTCCTAGCGCCCCCCAAAAGCAGCATCCCAACGAGGGATGGATGGAACCAGCACAATCAGTAAGCTATGTACTACCCTGGCAACAAGATGGGCCTGGCCAAAGTGCCATATAAGTTAACTATAAGTTAAGAACTTGGTCATGGACAAATGCTGTCATGATCCAAAAAGTAATAACTAGATTTGGACACTGCTAGGGTTAGGAGTGATTAATCTGGCCTGAGCTCTGTAGTCTGAGTCTGTGGCAAGATGTTCCCAGGAGAGCTGCCCTACAAGTCTCAATGGTATCTCTTACTGTGTCCATACAAAAATAGCTAGTATTGATATGTGGACAGATATTGGACTGAGGAAAAGAGAAAACCACAGTAGGAGGTACTTTGCCCTTGGGCAGTCAGGAAGGGCTTTAGAAGACCTTTTAGGTGTTGCCCTCAGGAAGGGCTTTCTTATGTTGATTTGGCTACCTGAATGGGTGGAGTGTCAGCCCAGACTGCAAGGGAGTTGGAGAGGCAAGAGAGCTGGAGAGAGGAGAGAGTATGGAGGTAAGATGGACCTCAGAGAGGCTAGCAAGGGGGAACACGTGCTTGAGAGAACCTGGGCCCTCCATAACATAAATTTCTTCTATGGGATAAACCTCCTTGTAATAAACTGCTACTAAGACCAACCAGCCTGGCCCTCATCGTTTCCTTCACCTGCCCTTGGCCAATAGCTGTCTCGATCCAGGCCACACACAGCGGCTCTAGAGCACCGAACATGGGCAGTGAGACAGAGCCTTCAAAAGAGCCCACAAACACACAACCTTCCACGTGTTTACTTTTCTACAGATTTGCTCGAGTGGGCACGAGTAATGTCTCTATTGTGAGACTTGTTACTGTTTTTGGTATATCAAATATGCCACGGTTAGCTTCCCAGGCTTTGCTGCAAAGGCACAATACTCTCTGTTGCCTGTCGGGCTCTCTGAGAGGGACAGAGAAATAGAACTGGGGTCACCCAGGTAAGCTGTGTGAGTTGACCCTACCATACCATAAATGGTCCAGGGAGCTCTATAGAGAGGTTTTCCTGAGTGCAGAAGTAATTCCTGAGCATAACTGGGTATGGCCCCCAACCAAATACAAATAAAATGAATTTAATAAAATACCTATCAGATCCCAGTGTCCTTTCTCAAGGACTTAGAAACAAGTATCGGCTCATCTCACCCAGATACCTGCCGGGCAGGGCTCATTCCTGGGGTTGCGCATCTAACTAGACCAAAGAGAGTGACGGTTTTCATCCTTGATCTGCGGGGCCCGGCATTGAGGCACACCTCATGCAACCAAAGCTGACCCATTCTAGGCACCCTCTGCTCATCTTGCCCAGGTTCCTGCCTGGAGGCAGGGCTCCTTACCGGAGCTGTAGCTGTTCACATGGCCACAAGTTATACTTCTCCTACATATCCCATAGGAATCATAAGTTACCCTCTTAGATGGAACTTTCACTAGGTTAACTTAAACACCAGAAACACATGCCCAATAATTCATTAATCACAACTCAATTAACTCTGTATCATAAGCAGAATAGTAACAATGAGTGTAAAGTTATAAACCACACAGATCACAATGGTAAAGCAACACAGAAGCCCACCAAACTTACTTATTGAAGAGGGTAACTCAGAAAACCCCAATAGTAACGAACTGCTAGACAACCTCTCTGACAAGGAATTTAGAAGGGAGCTACTGAGAATGCTTAGGGAGCTAAAAGAAATAATGGATAACAATTCCAATAAATGACAAGATGATTTGAATGTAGAAATTAGGAAAATGCAAACAAAACTACAAACGGAAATGTTAGACCTGAAAGACCTGGCAGGAGAATTGAAAATATCAGTGGAAGGCCTCAGCAATACAGTAACAGCTGCTGAGGACAGAATCAGTAAGCTCGAGATGAAGTCCAGAGACTCTCCAAAAAGAGCAGAAAATGGAAAAGAGACTCACAACCTGGGAACAGATGGCAAGAGAAGATCGTGATGAAGCCAAGAGGAGTAACATAAGAATTATTGGAGGCCCAGAGGGACAAGAAAAAAAACTCTGATGAAGAAGAAACTGTCAAAGATATTATTGCTACAACATTCCCAGAGCTGAAGAAAACATCCGACCCCATTCAGGAGGCCCGAAGGGTACCAGCTAGTAGAAATCCAAATAAAAATACCCCAAGACACATCTTGATCAACATGAGCAAAAACTTGGTAGAGACAAAATTCTGAAAGCAGCAAGATCAAAAAAAGAAATTTCCTGTAAAGGAGCATCCTTAAGATTAACAGCTCATTTGTCTGATGAAACCCTCATGGCCAAAAACAGTGGTGGGATATAGTGAAAAATCTCAATGAAATAAATGCCTCACAAAAAATGCTTCACCAAGCAAGACTCTCATTCATAACAGAAGGAAAACCACACAGTTTCACAGACAAAAAACAGCTCAGAAACTTCATAGACTCAAAACCATGGTTGCAAGAACAACAAAATGGGCTACTTTAAAACAAGACAAGACCCTCAAAGACACCAAATTTCAACAGAAAAATCGGAGAAAACCTCATAACAGTGATCTCTCTCAATGTTAGTGAGCTAAACACACCAATTAAAAGACAGAGAGTGGCAGGATGGATTAGAAAATTCAACTCAACATTCTGCTGCCTGCCAGAAACACAGAACAAAAACTGGCTCAAAGTCAAAGGCTGGAAAACAATCCTACAGGCAAACAACTCCCATAAAAGGCTGGGATAGTCATCGTAGTATCAGACCACATTCATTTCAAACTCAAGAAGTCCACTAGAGACAGGGAAGGCCATTTCTTATCGATCAAGGGATCTATACAATAGGAAAAACTTACAATACTAAATGTATATGCAACTAATTAGGTGCCAGCAAAGTACTTAAAACAACTATTCATAGACTTGAAGAAAGACATTGATACCAACACAATACTAGTGGGAGAATTCAAAACCACTGTATCACCTCTTGATAGATCACCCAGACTCAAGTTTACTCCAGGATACTCAGGGAGTACTTTGAGAAGCTTTATGCCACAGAACAGAAAAACCTCGAGGAAATAGATTCCTATAGCCTACCAAGGCTGAACCAAGAAGACCTGGAATACCTGAATAGACCTATCACCATCAAGGGAATTGAAATGGTAATAAAAAGTTTCCCCAAGAACAAAAGTCCTGGCCCAGATGGATTCACTACTGAATTCTTCCAAATCTTTAAAGAGGATACTACACGTGATCTTAGCCAAAAGGCCGAGAAGCTCTGGCAGCCAAAGACCTCCAGGACCAGCCACCACCATGCTGAGACCACTCTCCGCACACATGAAGGTACTGGCAGAGGGACAAAGTTACGTGGTTTCCGGGGTCGAGGTCTCCAAACCTACTCGGATTTGGGCCGAGCATCCTCTACCCAGATCCTCCAAATTCCAGTAGGCAGGGGTCACACCCACCAACTGACCCCCTGGCGCCATGTAATCCCATCAACAGACAAGACTCAGAGACTATAAAAACCAGCTCCCGGAAGAGAACAGTGCAGTCTCCTGCCCCCGCGCCTGACTGTCCTCGCCACCAGGGCCCTTTGGAGGGGAGCGGGTTGAGCTTTCCTCCCCGCCCCGACCAGGGCTTCGGCAGCCAAAGACCTCCAGGACCAGCCACCACCATGCTGAGACCACTCTCTGCACACATGAAGGTACTGGCAGAGGAACAAAGTCACGCGGGTTCCGGGGTCGAGAGCTCCAAGCCTACTAGGATTTGGTCCGAGCATCCTCCACCCAGATCCTCCAAATTCCAGTAGGCGGGGTCACACCCACCAACTGGCCCCCTGGCGCTGTGTAATCCCATCAATGGCCACAGGACATCCTATTATGACATCTTATTATCTCATTCCTACTTTGGACAAACTGGCAGGCTATCGAATGTAGCCTGCCCACACGGCAGGGTCTGGCAAACGTCCTGTGGCGTACCCAATATGCCAAATACCAGTAACAATTATGGGTCTCATTCTCCTAAAGAGCCTTGAATATAATCTCTGGGCTAGGATGAAGGAGACATTACTGGGGCCTGCTCGAGGCAATCGACAATTAACAGGATGATTTGTGATTTTGTGATTCTTTAAAGAGGAATTACTGCCAATCCTCTTTAAGCTTTTCACAAAATTGAAGTATCAAAAACACTTCTGAACAATTTCTATGAAGCAAATATCACCCTGATACCAAAAGCAGACAGAGATACCACAAAGAAAAAGAATTACAGGTGGGTATTCCTGATGAACACAGACACAAAAATCCTCAACAAACTATTAGCAAATAGAATCCAATGACTCATCCAAAAGATCATACACCCTGACCAATTAGGATTCAACCCAGAGATGCAAGCAGGGTTTAACATTTGAAAATCGATAGACATAATCCATCATATCAACAAAAGAAAAGAACCATATGATCATATCAGTAGACTCAGAGAAATCATTTGACAAGATCCAGCACCCATTTATGATGAAAATTCTCAGCATAATAGGCATTGAAGGAACTTTACTCAATATAGTCAAAGCTATCTACCACAAGCACAAAGCTAGTAATATTCTCAATGGGGAAAAACTAAACGCCTTCCTCTAAGATTGGACACAAGACAAGTTGGCCACTTTCGCCAATCCTATTCAATATAGCACTGGAAGTCCTGGCCATTGCAGTTAGGCAAGAGAAAGTATCAAGGGAATACAGATAGGAAAGGAAGAGGACAAACTTCACTATTTGCAGATGATATTATACTATATTAGAAAACCCTAAAGATTCTACAGAAAATCTCTTAGAAACAATAGGTCAGTTTAGTAAAGTGACAGTCTACACAATCAACACCCATAAGTCCATGGTTTTCTTATATAAAAATAATGAAAGAGAAGAAATAGACATTAAAAAACAATCCCGTTCACAATAGTAGCTCGGAAAATCAAGTAACTCGGAATCAGCTTTATCAAAGAGAGGAAGGACCTATACAAGAAAAATTTTAAAAAACACTACTTTAAGAAATAAAAGAGGACACTAGGAAAGGGAGGTACATGCCCTGCTCATGGAAAGGGAGAATTAACAATATCAAAATGGCAATACTGCCCAAAGCACGATACAAATGTAATGCGGTCCCTAACAGGATACCCATTACATTCTTCAAAGAAATAGACAAAACACTCCTGAAATTCATATGGAAAAATAACTCCCCAAAATTAGCTAAAACAATCCTTGGGAAAAAGAAGATGGGTGGCATCACCCTTCCCAACTTCAAACTGTACTACAAAGCAGTAGTAATTAAGACAGCATGGTACTGGGCTAAAAATAGATCTCCAAATGAATGGAAAAGAGTTGAATATTCTGTCACAGATCCCCAAATATATGACCACTTAATCTTTGACAAAGGAGCAAGAAATGTGAAGTGGAACAAGGAAAGCCTCTACAACAAGTGGTACTCAGAAAATTGCCTCGCTACCTGCAAAAAAAAAAAAAAAAATGAACTCTGACTTATGTCTAAAGCCAGGCATAAAAGTCAGATCAAAGTGGATTAAAGACCTCAATATTAGACATTAATCCATTAGATACATAGAGGAAAATGTAGGCAGATCTCTCCACAACATTGAAGCAAAAAGTATCTTTAAGGATGAAACAGCACTGACCACGAAAATGGAAGTAAATGTAAACAAATGGTACCATCAAACTAAGAAGCTTCTGCAATTCAAAAGAAACAGTGACCAAAATAAAGAAAGATCCCACAGAATGGGAAAGAATATTTATCCAATACCCATCTGATAAGAGATTAATATCCAGGATATACAAGACATCGTAGAATTGTACAAGAAAAAATCTTCCAACCACATCAAAAAGTGGGGAGAAAAAATGAACAGAAGTTTCCTCAAAAAAGAAATACAAATGTCTGTAAAAAACTATGCATGCTGAGGGTTGTGTGTCCACGGGCTCTCTGGAAGGCTTTATCTCACTGCCCATGTTCAGTGCCCTAGAGCTGCTGTGTGCGGCCTGGATCAGGATGACTGTTGGCCGAGGGCAGACGAAGGAAGAGATGAGGGCCAGGCTGGTTGGTCTTAGTAGCAGTTTATTACAAGGAGGTTTATCCCATAGAAGAAATTTATGTTATGGAGGGCCCAGGTTCTCTCAAGCACGTGTTCCCCCTTGCTAGCCTCTCCGAGGTCCATCTTACCTCCATACTCTCTCCTCTCTCCAGCTCTCTTGCCTCTCCAACTCCCTTGCAGTCTGGGCTGACACTCCACCCATTCAGGTAGCCAAATCAACATAAGAAAGCCCTTCCTGAGGACAACACCTAAAAGGTCTTCTAAAGCCCTTCCTGACTGCCCAAGGGCAAAGTACCTCCTACTGTGGTTTTCTCTTTTCCTCAGTCCAATATCTGTCAACATATCAATACTAGCTATTTTTGTATGGACACAGTAAGAGATAACATTGAGACTTGTAGGACAGCTCTCCTGGGAACATCTTGCCACAGACTCAGACTACAGAGCTCAGGCCAGATTAATCACTCCTAACCCTAGCAGTGTCCAAATCTAGTTATTACATTTTGAATCATGACAGCATTTGTCCATGACCAAGCTCTTAACTTATAGTTAAGCATTATGGCGCTTCAGCCAGGCCCATCTCGATGCCAGGGTAGCACAGAGCTTACCACTTGCCCTGGTTCCATCCAGTCCCTTGTCAGGACCCTGCTTTTGGGGGTGCTAGAAAGTAAAGGCAGCTGAGGCTCACGTGAGCGAACAGATGTCCAGGAGGGAAATATCACTGAGAGTCACATTACAAAAGTATGTCCTTTTGTGTCCATACAAAAAGGACATTGCTCTAAATAGACTATGCAAAGGACTAGGGAGAAGAGAAAAACAATATTTATAAGTCAACAGAGCACAAAGAAAGAAGTTACAGATAAACACAGAGGAATGGGATCACTGTGATTTGAACAACCCAATTAACCTAAACTACCTGAGACTTTGCAGGAAGGAGAAAACAGTGTTATCCTACATATGTCCAAAAGGCACATGAAAAAATGCTCCACATTTCTAGCCGTCAGAGAGATGCAACTCAAAACAACAATGAGATATCATCTCACACCACAGCGTAGCCCACATTCAAAAGAACAAAAGCAACCAGTGCTGGCCTGGATGTGGGGGAAAAAGGGACACACTTTCATTGTTGGCGTAAATACCCACTAGTCCAGTCTTTCTGGAAGACAATATGGACAGATCTTCAAAAACTAAAAATTGAGCTTCCATATGACCCTACAATACCACTTCTGGGAATATATTTCGAGGATGCAAAAAATCACAGTAGAAATGACATCTGTAACTATATGTTCGTTTCAGCACTGTTCATGATAGCCAAATCTGTAAACAATCCAAGTTCCCTAGAACAGATGACTGGTTAAAGAAACTTTGGTGCATCTACACAATGGAATACTATGCAGCTGTAAGGAGACATGATGTCACGAACTTTGCTTATAAATCGATAGACATGGAGAGTATCATCCTAAGTAAAATGAGTCAGAAAGAGAGGGACAGACATACAAGGACTCCACTCATTTGTGGAGTATAAACAACACAACATGAAGCTGACGCCTAAGGATAGTAGATACACAGGACAGGTAGATTACTCCATAGCTGGAAGCCTGCTTCATGACCAAAGGGGAGAAGGCAGCTGGAATAGAGAAGAGATCAGTAAGAAAATCATGACTGGAGGAATCTGTCAGGATGGGAGATGTGTGCAGAAAGTAGATAAAGGACCAAACATGATGACCTTTCAGTGTTAGTATTGTAAACCATAATGCCCAAAAGTAGAGAGAGATTATGGGGAATCATGTTTGCCATGGAGGCATGGGGGAGGGTGGGAAGGGGGGGATATATTGGGGATATTGGTGGTGGGGAATGTGCACTGGTGGAGGGATGGGTATTTATTTGATCATTGTGTGTTTGTAACCCAAACACAAAAGCTTATAACTCTCATGGTGATTTAATTAATTTTTTTTTAAAAAAAGGAACAAGTATCACCAAAATTTATATGGACCTACAAAAGTTTCATAATGCTCAAACTATTTTTAGACAAAGAATGGAGGTATCCTCCAGCATCCCAAATGATCCCCTGAGAACTACCAGGAGCAATTCCTGAGTGCAGAGCAGGAAGTAACTCCTGTGCATGGCCAGGTTTCATCTAAAAAAATCAAAAAAAAAAAAAAAGGAAAAAAGGATGGAGGTATCATATTCCCTAAGTTTGCACTATACTACATGGTTAAACTACACAGTTTGCATGAATATTTATAGAAGCACAACAAATCAGTGACACAAAACTAAGAGCTAATACTTAAGTTCTTAAAATACTTAAAGTAAGTGATGATATATGAACTAAGAATAAGTAAAATGTCTTCAACAAGCTGTAAGGGAAAACTTGATAACTAAAGAAAAAATGGATTGCCTTCCCACACTATGCACAAAAAATTAAATCAAAGTAGGAGAAATATTTGATGTTGGATAAGAAACCATAAATGTATTGGAAAATAGGCAATATATTCCTTGTTATTGGTTTCAGTGGCATCTATTTCATCTTCAGGCCATTGGCATGGAAAACAAATTAAAAATAAACTAATGAAAATATATTAAACATATATGTTTCTGCACAGTGAAGATCATCATTTAAATGATAGGATGTTCTATTAAGTGTGAGAAAATATGTACTCAGCACACATCTGACAAAGACTAATATCCAAGATATGCACTGTTCTCACAGAACTCAAAATCAAAAAAATGAGAAACTTATCAGGTGTATAAACTGCCAACAGCAAATAAAAAAGTAGGTAAATACAAGTCAAAATAATACTAAGATAGCATCATCTCACCTATGTGAGAATGGTATACACCAAGAAGGCCAGAAATATCTATGCTCCTTACTTTTTTGATGGATTTGTTATTTTTTTTTTGTTTTTCTTTGTGTTAAGCTTTACAAGTGCTTTATATATCTCAGATACTAACCACTTTTTAACTGAGCAGTGGGAAAATATTTTCTACTAGTCTGTGGGGATGTCTGTTTATTCTGATAATTGTTTCTTCTGCATTTAAAAAATTTCATATTTTCATATAATTGCATTTGTCTCTGCTTCTATTTGCTTGGCAAATGGCATTAAATCATTGACGATACCTCTATATTCAATGTCACAAAGGACTCTGCCTTTGTTTTCCTCAATATTGCTTCTGAACTTAGGTCTGATATCTCACTCTTGAATCCATTTTGAATTGACTTTTGTGCATGGTGTGAAATAAGGGTGTAAGTCCTTCTTTCTTTTTTTTGACATTTTACTGACCAGTTTTCCCAGCACAATTTGTTGAAGAAGTTTGTCTTGCTCAACTTTAAGCACTGGACTCTTATCGAGAAAATTAGCAGTCTATATTTCTCAGGATCTGATTCTGGGCTCTAAATTAACTGCTCAAACAAGATATGAAGATAAACGATAAGTATAAAAATGATTTCCATCACTTATGAGGAAAATGAACTTAAAATATCTATAAGCTGTCATGTCACATCACTTAGACTGACACACATCACAAATAATAGAAACAACCAGTAACAATGTATATGTGAGGGCAAAAATGAAATCTATTCACTGTTGGTAGGAATATTGACTGGTTCAAACTGAAAAACAATATAGACACTTTAAAAAAAATCTATGAATTGAGCTTCCAATTGAGGGTGCAAAGATTGCATTCTAGAAAAGACATTCACAGTCTTGTGTTCACTGAAGCACTGTACACAAAAGTCTATGAAATACCAATGTCGAAGAGCAATGCCTAGATACAGAAATTATACTGTATTTATGAAGTGGAATATTACACTACAATAAGAAAGACAAAAGCTTGCACTATGAAAATGGATCCAGAGAGTATCATGGTTAATGAAATTACTCAGAAGGAGAGAGGCAGATATGGAATTGTATCTTATATGTAGATGAATGGAAGCATATCATGGGACTCGCAAATAACTAGACAGAACTGAGAGTATCGTGACAGGGAGATGGGGGAAGATGTTGGGGGACCCAAAAACAATGATAAAGAGGAGGCAAACACTCTTGTGGCAGACATGGTTTTGGAGACACTCCATGGCAGGCATGAAACTCAACAGAACTGTATATCAGAAGGCCTCAAGTGAAAGTTTTGAAAGGGTATAGGTAAAAAGAAACCATCAAATACTGGCACCTTAATATAGTCTAGGTAGAAATAGGACAAATTAAAAGGCATCTATGGTTAGATAAATGGTCAGCAAATTCTTTGCTTCTCTTAATATCAAATTAAATGTCATGTTTTAAAAAGTATTGAATGATTACTGCAAAAGAGTTTCTAGGAGGAGAATTCACATTCAAGTTCTTTCAAGAATTATCTTGAGAGCTTATTAAATAATGTAATAATTCTTGACCTCAGTTACCTACAGTGAATGATATACTCAGAGGTGTTGCTTTTAACCACATGAAGAATTATGAGGATGTTTATTTTCTACCAGAGTGGTCACAATAAAAAGCAAACAGATTATTTGTAGTGTCATTTAAGTGAAGAGATGTTGAAATATATATATACATATATATGTATATATTATTACATTCTGAAGAAAATATGTCTTCAAGTCCAGATTAATTTTTCAAAGGTGAAAATAGGTTCATTATCCTTACGAGACACTTATAAGTCATTTTGCTTCAATGTGAAGTAATTGTGTAGGTACATTAATACATATCTATTGAATCTGATTTCAGACTTAAGGTATTGGAAGAAAATACTTTTTATTTTATTTTTTAGTTTCTATATACCCAAAAGTCACATATATTCCTTGAGAAAAGAGCTTTTTCCCCCTACCAGGTCAGAGTTCTCTCTGTTGTTTCTTAAATCTAGTAGATGGTCATTGATTCAAAATCTTAAAAATAGACCCAAACTAAAAAAGGATTTAACTGTCATTAGTAGTTTCAAGGCTTGCCATAATGAGTTTTCCCAGGAATCTATCACATAGTGGTTTGGAGGAAGATGGGAATCATATTACTTTATTTTCACAATATTTCTAAAATGTATTTTTAGAGCTGTTATCTTCTTAGCAATAGCACAGTGGGTAAGGAGTTTGCCTTGCACTTGGCCAACCCTTTCGGCCCAGGTTCGATTCTTCTGCCCCTCTCGGAGAGCCCAGCAAGCTACTGAGAGTATCTCTCCCACATGACAAAGCCTGGCAAGCTATCCATGACGTATTCAATATGCCAAATACAGTAACAACAAGTCTAACGATGGATATGTTACTGGTCCTCTCAGACAAATCAATGAACAACATGAGGACGGTCCTATAGTGCTATCTTCTTAGACTCGTATGACATGCAGAGTTGCTTTGAAATTTCAACTTCTATTGATAATGTTTAACTCATCTTAATTTGTTTCAAGTGAAATTGACCCTATGGTAGAAGAATTCATAAAAAAAAGAATTAATTATAGGAGTTATTTAAAAAATTCTACCTTCTAAATTAATGAATCATTTTGTCTCGATATAATTAAAATATAACAAGTCTTGTTAAAACATAACCAGACTTTCCTCATTTACATGTTTTTCTCTTTCTGCAGTTCATTCAATTCAATTATTTTCTTGTTCTGTGACTCTACTAATAAGTACATAATTTATAAAGGTAAGGTAAAGGTAAAGGCCCTCCCGTTGATCGTCGATTTGCTCGAGCGGGCCCAGTAACGTCTCCATTGGAGACTTTGTTGTTACTGTGTCTGGCATATCCAATACTCTCGGTATTGGTAGCTTGCCGGGCTCTCCGAGAGGGGCGGAGGAATCGAACTCGGGTCGGCCATGTTGGCCGCTTGTAAGGCAAACGCCCTACCCGCTGTGCTATCGCTCCATAATTTATAATCCATGAAATCAGTCCCCCTCTCCAAATTTATTTGTTTTGATCTCCATTGCCATTTTCTTTAAATGCTATTTTGAAATCAGGTATTTTTAAAGAAATTACTGTTTGTTTTTTTAGTGTGACACATTCAAAGTTTCACTCCACAAAACTGAGATCACTCAGAACTCTATACTAGTACCACAGTTTCAAAGATTGATTTAATAGTGATTTAGACACTAATAATAATACTGAAGTTGGAGTTTGTCTAATATTACTAATTTCAAGTTTACCTGAGTAAAATAAAGTGAAGCTTAAAGTTCTGATAAATATATTATTAAAGAAAATATATTCAAATTTTCAATACCAAATTATATCTGCCTAAATAGATAAACCAGTTGCATACATCCTATGTAACCACAATTTAAGCTTCAAAAGACTAATTAAGAAGAAATCTAAATCAAATTAATTGAGGGCCAGAGAGGTAGTACACGAATTAAGATACTTGTTTTGCATGTAGTCGATCCCTGCTAAATCGATGGTCCTGTATACAGTCTCTGGGGCAGTACCAGTGCCATTTCTGTTCAAAGACATATGAGTCAGCCTTGAACACTCTGGAAATTGAAAAAAATAAATTGAAATAAAAATAACTATAATGATATGCACACAGATTTTGATGAATCATAGTCATGAATCTGACAATGTCATTTTTAAGCTGAATCAACTGTAGGTCACATAAACCAGCTGAACCAGTGAATTGAGTATGATACACACCTACTGGATGGTTTTATATGAGGAACTGTGTGTGCATGTTTGGACTTTATGCTCTAAACTAGAGTTTTTTGTCCATTAGTACTTTTCCACTAAGCTTTTCAATTTGAGGATATAACTCTCTGATCACTACCCACAACAGATATTCAAACATGTGTTATTCATAAAATGCATTTAATTTTCACTGTAATATTTTCCAAGTCTGAGATATTGGTTTTCTTTATGATTTTTAAAAGCACTTAGTTTGGCATTTGTGCCCCAAGGAAAATGTATCACTGAGTAAAGAAACTGGAGGCAAGTGTAATGTAAGTGTTTTCTTTCTTTAAATTTTACATTATTGAAAAGAAAGAGGGAAAACTGAATAAAACATACATAAATCATATTTTCACAAAATAAGCTTCCATTTGAACTGATGGCATGGCATAATAAAACAGTATTGGGCAAGGAAATATGAAAAAAATCCTGTTCATCTCAGTTGTTTTTCTCACTCTGCATTTGTAACAAGCACATTTGTAAAACAGTATGGAAATTAAGAATAAGAATCACAAAGAGGTAAATAGCAATTAAGGTGATCATATACTGAAAGACTGAACTATAAATTTTTTTTAGTTAAGTTTTATGGAAGAACCAACTATCTTTCTCTGTGTACTGAGGAGAAAGCTGATCATAGTCTTTAATATATATTCAATCTTTCCCAAGTAGAGAGAGAACATGTTTGTTTAAATAACTTCTTACATTTCTGTAGATACGTATGCAGAATTATTTCTAAATTTAAACAATTCCAAATTAAATGTTTAATTTTACTTTTTTTTATTTTTGCAAGCCAGCTCTGAGCTAGAATATATGAGTGCAAAGGCATTTATTTCTAATGAGGATATTGCAATTACGAAGAGTTCTAGTAATTTGTTCCCACGTGTGCACACGTATACTCTGCTCCAGAATACCATCTCCGATTTAATGTCTTCCTCCCAGGTTTTATGTTTCATCTGTTTTCAAAGCACTTTCTCTTTCATTGACTTATGAAAGAATACATGTGTAACGGCAGAATTTGAGAGGTTCTCTGCATGTGTATGTCTATCAATAACATTATGCTATGATAACATATATTTGATGATAATAATAAAGGTAAAGGTAAAAGGTAAAGGCCCTCCCGTTGATCGTCGATTTGCTCTAGCGGGCCCAGTAACGTCTCCATTGGAGACTTTGTTGTTACTGTGTCTGGCATATCCAATACTCTCGGTAGCTTGCCGGGCTCTCCGAGAGGGGCGGAGGACTCGAACTCGGGTCGGCCATGTTGGCCACTTGTAAGGCAAACGCCCTAACCGCTGTGCTATCGCTCCAGCCCAATGATAATAATATAACTAGAAAAATAATTATTCATTGCTTAGCATTAGTTTGGGAAGTATGTGACATTGGGTCAAGGAAAGCTGGTTTTAATGTCTTTAACTCAAAATTAGATAATTGCTAGATAACCGTGTGTAATCACTCAAGATTTCTAAGCTTCAGTTTCTGCATCTCTTAAAAGGGAGTTAAATAATACCACCTTTCAAAATTACCTTGAGGACTATAAAAATGGCACAACACAATTTAAAGGAGTAAATGATTGATTTATAAGTGCCAGTTTTTATCAATATTTGTAATATGTTTTAAAAACCTTTAAGAAATCAAAGTGCTCTACCGTCTAGTCCACTTATCTACCTCTGACTTATAGGGCCTGGATTCCGACACTGGTTTGGCCACTTAGTGTGATAAGACCTTGAACAAATTCTTAAGCGTTTTTGTCTCTATCTGTCTAATGAGAATTAGACAATGTTTTTCTCACCTTAAACATTGTTTGTGGAGATCAATAGGATTATATAAATTAATCATCAACAGAAGTACTTCAAAATAACACACTCTGAAAAAGATTATAGGTCCCAGGATATCTTATCTGTCTTCAATCAATTATTCCTGACACATAAATGGTGTCTAGCATGGAATGGACTTTCAACTCAATAAAGGAAAGAAAAGTGCCTCTCCTGCAATACACAGTAATTATCTGTATTATCATTCTTGACATGTGCCTTTCTCCAGATCTGTGTGTTCTCACCACCATCTGCACACTCAAATTCCTGCTTTCTGCTCTTGTCTGTGAGAGGCTTCTCATTTGACATATTATTCTTTTTGTTCTCATCATCTAAAATTATTCATCTGAAGTGTATCCGTTTTAGAAAATGCAAATAAACTAAAAAAGGTTATAAACTTTCTAATTTCATAATCTTTTCTTAGGTTTTGATTTTCAGTTACATTTACTTTATAGACTGTTAGGTTTTATCAATATTGCCGGCCCAACTCAACCGAGAGTGCATGTCTAGGGAGAGCAAAATTTATACTTTATACTTTACAGGACTATTTTCTATTGCACTAAATTAATACTAAATTTGATAGTTTAGGATAACAAAGTATTTTATAGTCTCCTCCTTTTCAAAAATTTGAAATGAATCTTCCTGTTTTAAAAATGAGATATTATTTTGACTATATTTCTTTCTAAAATTTTAAGGCAGAATTGGTTTTCTTCTGGTTTGTGGTTATTTGGTGTTGTTGGTTGGTTTTCTAGCATCTAGAGGCCACCCACAATTTTTGAATATTCTTCCTTTCTATCTAACCATTTCCATCTAACTCTAATCATTTGAGTCTCACATCACATCACTCTGATACTATTGTTCATTTCTTTTACTTTTTAGAATACATAGTGGATTCACCCAGATAATTTAGGATAAAGTCTGTCATATAAAGTGTGCCAATTTGAATTCTATCTATAGTCAAAATTCTTTTTAAAAAAAATTTAGTCTTGTATATTGACAGTTCAGAGAATGAATATGTAGACACATTAGGTACAGCACATTTCTGAGATTCTTTCACTGTCAGCTAACTTTGCCTTTCTGAAAACTCAGCCCTGCCACATTTCTGGCACTTAGTTTTTTCATTAGTTGGGGAATAATTTGGTTTCACAAATCATAATATTTTAACAAATCAGTAAAATATTCTACAGCTGGACTCATTTCTTATTTTTTAACCAAGTATTTCTTACCAGGCTGCCAGTTTTTTGTACTGTCATCATGATATTAGTCTTCCTGCTTCATGTTTATACCTCAGATCTTCAAGACTAGTCACTATCTTGTTCTAAAATTTTCCTTCATAAAGAGAAGATTGTCCTTATCTGTGAACTACATTTTGAGCTTATTTCTATGACTTCCGATATATGAAAGTTTCCAGTCTCCTACTTACTGTTTCCTCATTTCGTCAGTACATTTCCAATATGAGCTAAATTTTCTGAGGTTAATCACCTGCACTGAAAATAACCTTTCATTACTGAATCTTGAATTCTAGAATCAGGTAACTTCTATTTGTTTATGGTTTCTGTCAAAATGAGCCTTCTCTCATGATTATTTCTGTGTCCTAACTATCCTTCTACCATCACCTGGGAGCCCCAACCACATCCTGACTTATTAATATCTGTCGATCTACAAACCTAACCAATCAACATCAACTTCTCTTTCATGAGCTGTTATCGTAAAATTCTCTCATTATAACCAATCATTCCAGAATTTCCCATCATGATCTTCTAACCTCAATGTCTCCCACTGACTTTTATTCTAACATCACTACTGTCTTTCTCTGTGTTTAATTCATCTTTCAAAGAAGTCTTTCACACATATTTTGATTAAACTTTGATAATAATTTCTCTCTTTTTTTTTTGTGGAGGGGAAGGGAGTGCTAGTGCTGAATCCTGGCAATATGGTGCTCAGGATTTACTTCTGCCAGTGCTCCAGAGACCAGATGAGGTCTCATGGATTGAACCTGTATCAGCATAATTTACCCATTGTACTATTTCTCTGGCCAAATAACTATTTTTTCCTGGACTTGAGATTAAATAAAGAAAAAGATTGAAAGAATAATACATTAATTTTCAACTTTAATTCTCTCATAACTTGGGAAGTTCTCCCCACACCTTCATAAGCATCACTAATTTTTTTCAATTCATGCTATGATAATCTCTGGGCCTCTGCTGTATTATCCTTCTACTGTTTCCTCCGTTTTACTGTTCTTTTTCAACTTGAGAGCTGGGCATAGGACTTACTCTTAACTTTGTGCTCAGGGCACATTTCTGAATGTGCTCTGGGGACAGTATATAGTGTTGGGGATAGAACCATGTTCAGCCACATGTGAGGCAAGCACTTTACCTGCTGCACTCTCTCTGTGGCCTCATTCTCAATTTTTGTTCTGCTGACACTAATTGACTCTAATTTAACTAGATGGGCTTCTGTGATTTTAGAAGTAATTATACAGTAAAAAACCTAAAATTCTGCCTTATCTTAAAAACTCCCCAAGCTCATAACATGCTAAATTGTGCACTAGTTTCTTTTGTACTAAGAATAAATGATATACTTTTATTTAGGTGAATTGATAAAGTGAGAATAACTTTTCTTTAATAGTTAGAAACTTACTTGGGGCACTCCAGAGGGGGGCAGGTGACAGCCCTCCATCCCCAAAGAACCCAGCCCTGCAGCCAAAACCTCCAAAACACAACTGCTGCCATGTTTACAGCTGCTTTCCACATGCTCAGGCTGAGCCTCACCCACGAATGAATCTATTCCTAGACCTAGCAGCCATGGTACTTCATAAGACACACCCTACCCATACTCCATGAGTACTGCATCGCATTTGATGAGGTTCTAATTAGTAAGCAACCAATCTTAGATGGAAATGTATAATATATAATATATATGTATATGTATATATATCACTGAATCACTGTCACTGTCATTCTGTTGTTCATCAGTTGCCTCAAGCAGGCCCCAGTAACGTCTCCTTTGCCCTAGCCCTGAGATTTTAAAAAGTGCCACATTCGAGGCTCTTTCAGGGCCAGGAGAATGAGACCCATCATTGTTACTGGTTTTTGGCATATTGAATACACCATGGGGAGTTTGCCAGACTGCCATGTGGGCAGGATAATTTTGATAGCCTGCCAGATTCCCAAGAGTAAGAACTAGATAATAAGATGTTGTGGCTGAGCGCTTCTGTGAGTAGGGTTTTATAGTCTCTGGGTCTTGGCCGTTGATGAGATTATACGGTGCAGGGAGCAGTTGGTGGGTATAACGCCTACATACTGGAGGATGGGGGAATCTGGGTGGAGGAGGCCCCAGTCCCACTCTGAGTAGACTTGGAGATCTATGCCCCGGGTCCCACACACCTGGGTTCCTCTGCCGGTTACTTCATGCGTGAGGATGGTCCGAATGTGTGGAGAGTGGTCTTAAGCATGGCTGTGGCTGGAACTGAGGTCTTCAGCTCTGCTCGGGGTGGAGAGAGAAACTCAACCCACCCTCCTCCAAGGGGCCATGGTAAGGACATCCAGGCGGAGGCAGGAGACTTATAATATATAAGTACAAAGGATCAGTCTTTAACTGTCAACATGTTAGTGATATCTTATAGAAGGTCTCAATGGCCCCTGTTGAAATCGAACAATCTATATGCTCTTTCCTCTAAGGGCACTTTTTTGTAGCATTTTCAGCGTTTTTTCATAACAGACAATAAAAATATATTATTTCAGTTCTGCTTTGGGACACGTATTGGGGTTTGGGATGGAAATATCCAAAATATGGTGGTGGGAAGGTGTCATGGTGATAGAATTGGTGTTTGAATATTAAATGTAATCAAACATTGTGAACTACCTTATAAAATTAAAAAAAATAAAAATAGCTAGGAACTTGATTTTAAAAATCAATTTAATAACATATGTTATGAAAGTTTTCATTATTTAATATTTATGTATCTCTGAAATTCTTTAAATTAGCCTTATAATTTTAAGATATAAAATTGTGTTTTTAATTCTAAACTTTAAACTTCAGAAGTTAACTGAATATTAAGTTATGGAAATAGTTAAATTTTTGGATTTATTTTTGGATAAATAAAAAATATATGTATCGATATATGCAAACGTTTTTCTCATTGTTGCAGTTCACATCCACTGGATGTCAATCTCTCTACTCATGATCTGATAATCCAATTTTATAGAATAACAACTTTTTATTGTAAAACAAATCCTTAAGAAAGTATGAGTAACAGAAGTTTCTTAAAAATGTAGAAAAAATACCTGAAACATGCTCTAACTGCTAAATTATTTTTTATTTATTTTACAGTTATAAAACAGAAAGAACAAAAATATTGCAATGCCAGCTCTCTGTTGAGCAAGGACAGCATTCACATTCAAGGAGAAATATTTCTAAATGTTTATGAGCAGAGAATCTAAAGTATATGTGATAGTTACCTTTTCAAAGCACTTAAAATATTCTATTTCTGAAATTTGGGGGGAGAATCTTAACTGATATTTTATATATTTGACACAATTATATTTGTCAGAGATCAGTTAACAAAGCATACCCATTCAGTATGTAGCAAATAACTCCTGAGAGGAGTAAGATAATTGCCTAAAGTGAGGCAAGCCAAGAATATGGAAATATGTATGCCAGAAATAGAAAATGAAAGGAAGTGTCATTAGTCCAAATTCCTGGAAAACCAAGGCAAGTGAATGAGTCTTAATTTCAGCAAAATTCAAATTGCCAACCACTCGTAAGTTCCAAAGTGTGATGATAAAATAGTAGTTCAAACAGAAATCTTTGGGATTGTTATCACCCTACTGGCTCTCAGTCAGATATCTGGAGTACTGCTGGGACTGGCAGAAGGGAGAGACACCAGTAGGAAAAATAAAGCTCGATATAAAATCTGGAGCCCACTAATGTGTCCGTGTGTCTCTTTTTGCATATAGCAGGAAATACCAACTAAGAATGAATGAAGATTCAATTTTCTCTTCCAAATTGTATGGGAATTCTTTTGGCCAACTTTAACCTAGAAATTTAAGAGAAAGGAATTGAGAGAAAGCTGATTCTCAGTTAAAATAGCTAAATCCAGCTCCTTCCTCCTCATATTTCTCTATTCTTTTCTGTCTAGATACATGGAAGATAATAACAGCAATCTCAAGAATGAGATTGGATTGATTGAACTTTTGATTCTCCAAGAACACCATGGGAAGGTGAACACAAAAATACTTGTCGAGGCATAGTAAATTACAATGAAATATCTTGAATTCATGAACAATTTCATGAAAATGTGCAGTCAGATTCTACCATTTACTTATTTGATGGAATAGATTGATCTGCAAAGTCAGACTCTCAAACTATTTGTAATTTTTTTAAATTAACATTTTAACTACCGGCATTAAGGTCAGTTCTCTAGAAACAGATATTTAGGTAAATTTTTATTTTAATTTGATTTGATTTTTTGTTATTTATTAGGAACTATTACCAAGAAAATTTCTCTGAAGGGAAATAAATCAGTCAGGAATAAACAGTACATATTTTTCAGAGGAAGGTTTGCTTCAAACCCCAAAGGATGTCTGCTAGAAATTAAAGTCTCACCTCTTTGATGATTCAAGGAGGGTCCATTCGTGCTAGTGAATGTGTACTCTGGTAATGTTTACTCAATAAAAATGGGACACCATGGGAAAAAGGTAAAGTTGATGCTGGCATTGTAAATTGTAAGAATATAAAGTTAGGGCTGGAGCGATCATACAGCAGGTAGGGCATTTGCGTTGCACTCGGCCAACCCGGGTTCAATCTCTGGCATCCCATATGGTCCCCCAAGCATTGCCAGGCGGTAATTCCTGAGTGTAGAGCCAGGAGCAACCCCTGTGTATCACCAGGTGTGACCCAAAAAGCAATATGCATATATGTATATATATAAGTTAAGCTAGTATACATTAAGGAGTTTGCTATTACCATGGCAACTGAACAGTAGATAAGTGAAGTGCATAACACATTAATAGCAGACCAGGAAATGATGTATAGCATAACAAAGGAAACATTTTACATATAAATGGAATGATATTATATTAATAGTATTGCAATTAATGATACTCCATATGCAAGTAAAATTAAAGTTTGATTTATGTTACATACAGTGTAAAAATATAAATATCACATTGAATGATGTATTTAAACTTTAAAACAAAAAGACTCTTGCTCTGTCATCTAAAACACAGTAAGGATGCAATTGTTGCAATAACAATTTTAAGTAGTTGTCACAACCATTTTGGGGAGTGCATCCCAAGTAACTAGCAGACACCTAAATATACTCCTGGTGATACCTCGACAGTTCTGCTTTATGAGTCTATGTTATTAGTCAAAGATGAATTGTTGAGCGTGGATTCTCTTTCTTCAACCCAGGAAGGACACCCTGGCAGTGCCCAGGGATCACTATGCCTATATACTGTAGTTCTTGGAGAACCATGCAGTGTTGGGAATTAGATCTGAGCTCTTGTATAAGCAAATCGTGCTTCTGATCTTTGAGTTATTTTCCTGGTGCCAAAATCAATTTTTAAATGGAAGACAAGATAACATACTGGGACAAAATAGTTGAAACATGTATGTCAGTCATTGTATCACTGAAACCTAATTATGAACAACTTTGTAACTGTGTATCTCAAGGTTATTCAACTAAAAAGAGAGAATTTAGATTCAAATATATATGAAATAATATGAAAACTAGAATAAAATTAATAGAGGATGAGAAACATGGATTTGTGAAACATAGCATTTTAAAAACACCTTAGAAACTCAAATTCACATACAACAATGCACATTTTTTACATCACATGAACAAAATAGTGAGAAAATTAGTTAAAATTAACTAGTAAAAATAATCTGAGGAACAGTAACTCTTATACTCTAAGTGATATTAAAAATTGGTATGAAATGTGTCATTTATCAAAATGCAAAGTAAGGTAATCAACAAATTCATGTATAGATTCTCCCAGAAGATCACAGTTTTGAAGGAAGCAAATATGGAAATTTTTTCTGCTACACTTCTTTTAGAAATACAATTTGAAAAAAAATAAGATTTTTTTAATCAAAATATATTTGTTAGGGGTTGGAGCGATAGCACAGAGGGTAGGGCGTTTCCTTTGCACATGGCCAACCTGGGTTTGATCCCTGGCATCCTATATGGTCCCCCATGAACTGCCAGGAGTAATTCCTGAGTGCACAGCCAGGAATAACCCCTGAGCATCACTGGGTGTGACCCAAAAAACAAATAAAAGCAAAAAACAAAACGAAACAAAACAAAAACATAATTGTTATATAACTATGTATGATTATCTCAAGCTATGTAATATAGTAACTATTGAGGATAGCACAGTGGTAGGGTGTTTGTCTTGCACAAGGCCAGTATGGCTGAGCCAGGTTTGATTCCTACGCCCCTCTCAGAGAGCCCTGCAAGCTACTGGGAGTGTCTCACTCACAAGGCAAAGCCTGGCAAGCTACCTGTGATGTATTTGACATGCCAAACACAGTAACAACAAGTCTCACAATGGATATGTTACTGGGCCCACTCGTGCAAATCGATGAACAATGGGAGGACTGTACTATCGTGCTACATAAAAGCCCATAAATTTAACCTATGGTACATATATATTTAATGTTTTATTAAAATATACACAACCATAACTTTATGGACCTGTATTGGTAGAAACTGTTTAGAGAAAAATGAAATCCGGAAACTCAATAAATTTGCTAATTCAGAACTTTTAATACAATTAATAAATTATGACAACTGTTTCAAATTTGGATGACAAACAAAACTTGGAAACCACATCATTTATTATTTGAATTGAATAGTTACCAAATGAGCATCCTGAGTCACAAGTCACAGAAGGAGTCAGAATTACAATCTTAAACTTACACTCTTAAACTTCTTGAAAGTGAAAAGTCAACATGTCGGCATGCCTCCTTTCAGAACAAGAGGAAACAGTCCCAGAATGAAGGGGGTAAGACCAGAGAGGTCATAGAAGCTAAACTGGTCCTGAAGAAATTCTTTTTTTTTCTTTTTGCGTCACACCCAGCGATGCACACAGATTACTCCTCACTCTGCACTCAGGAATCACTCCTGGCGGTGTTTGGAGGACGATATGGGATGCTGGGAATCGAACCTGGGTTGGCCACGTGCAAGGCAAACGCCCTACCCGCTGTGCTATCTCTCCAGCCACAAGAAATTTTTTTAATAAACACTTCTGGATTTGCAGTTCCTGGCTGCCCACACAGACCCCATCTTTGTGGCTTCCTGAAAAGCCAGTTTCTAGATAATCAGGGGAAGCTCATTAAGGATATAGGGATCATAGGACTAACCTGAGCAGATTAGAGGGCTGCAAGGCTGGTCTGAATGTGTACCTCTTTGAAAGCCTCATTCTAAAGTGCTACTAGGAGTTTCTGGACCCATAACAGTCTTTTGAGTTGTCTGAGTGTCTCCAATAACAAATTCTAAATATCTGGCTCCAACTCTTCTTGCTGCTCCTTTATAGTTTCTTAGGCTGTATATTAAATAATAAACTATTGTAGCAGGATAAAACAAACAAATAAAAACCCCAAACCACACTGATCTGACAAAAGCATAAGCTATTCTCTATGGCAGAGCAGTCCTTTAAACTTACTGCAATCTCTATTCACCCGTTTACGTAAGTCCCTTAACAACTTTGTACCTGTAGAGTGGGGTTCTGTGTCCTTGACAATTTTCATTATCATTAGATTTGAAACCCAAAATTCTCTAAACATTTCCTTGGAATATGATATATTGTAGAAACTTTGACACATCTGAAAACTAATGAAGTTAACTTATTAGTATTTCCAAGAAGGTCTTTTTTTGTTTTGTCTTTTTGTTGTTGTCTAATAGATAATGATAACAGAATTGATAAACTTCTGTCAGAGCATCACTAAAAAAATTAAATCAATGAGACAATAAGATAAACCAGCATTCATTAAATAGAATTCTTTTATCTTTCATCTAATCATTAGATTTTGGTCTAATCATTTGATTTGGATACATCTTTGGAATTATTGGGTAAACACTATTACTAAGTTGAATAACTATAATACTAGTTAAAAAATGTTGAACCATTTGAGTTCTTAGAAGAAATAGACTATGATAAATTATCTTTTGGTTTCTATGTGACAAAGCAAGTAGAATGACTACCTACTTAGAAAATTCTTGGTAAGCTGGACCTTGACATCCTCAGAAAACCAACATAGTATAAAAAGCATGAAAGTGAGAGCTACTACTTTGCTAAACCATTCTTAAGTCTAAATGATTAGGCTTCAAGAATCCAAGTTTTTCTTTCTTGTTTTATAAATTTAAATGTAAAATTGCTTTTTGCCCATTTTAAATCTGGAAAAACTTTAAGTTTTAACTTCAAAAATAAATGAAGTCAAAATAAAGCAGTAAGATTGCTGAAGGAATAGTCTAGGCAGGTAAAAAGAGCAAAGAGCTTGCATATAGCATCACCAATCTGCGTACCACCAGGAACGAGACCTGCAGCTCATGATTAAGTCAGGATTAAGCTCTGAGTACAATCGAGCATGACTCAAAAACTAATAATATAGATATGGACAATACAATATAGATAAAATAATATAGGTAAAATAACATTAGAAAGTGGACCAACATTACACAGGCTCAGTGGACTCTAAAAAAAAAAAAGTCAAGTACCCTGGCATTGGTCCCTTTTTCCTTCAATTATAACCCTTGAAAATACAATAGTTCTTAATTCTTTATTCTGCATTTTTTCCTTTATTGCAAGATATAACTGACTTGGGAAAGGAATATAAAATCAGGATCTATCCAATAAATTTTCAGTTTTTGGTAGAATTACAAATCCAACAAAAGTAAATTAAAATATGCACTGTATATTTTAATCTTTTAATTTGATTTGTTACTTGCTCTGAAAATTTTGATTTTAAATGGCCTCACAATACACATGGGAAGACTTAAGAGAAAGTGAAGTCTCACTTTTTAATTAGAGCAAATGAGTTAAATGGATATTAGGCGATCTGAATACTGTAGAGACCTCTTAAATCTCTATTAATAAATCTACAACTGTAGAAGGTCCATCTCCGCATTATAGATTTAGTTACGGTTGGGCTTGAAATACAACAGAGAAATGAATGTGCTACTAAGGCAATCAAGTGTTTCAGTAATTCATGAGAAAGCAATTCTTCAATGTACATGACTCACTTAATAATTTAAATTTTTCAGACTTGATAATAGAACCAATATACTCTTCATAAATTAACAAATAATAGAATATAGTTCCTGATTCAAGTGCTGTTTTCTTAATTTCTTTTCATTGTTATACTATTTATGTTATTGAATAAAAATCATAGGGTGTGAAATATTCCTATGTGGTATTTATACAGTCATACACAAAAAATATTGCATACATAAGAGACTGTCTGTTTGATTTTGATAAAATTGTAAATAAATGAGTAAAATAGTCATCCCTTTAGCTGGGATATTCATCAAATGTAACAGATTTATTGCATCTGAGGATTGTTTTGACAACAATGATCAGTATAAGAGAGTTATAACCAGGTCTTTCATAAATGTCCATTTCAACCTTGCCTGCATTATAAACACTATATTATTTTTTCAGGGATTTACTTGAAAATGCTTATCAGTCTATATTACTTATACTACAAAGGGTGCAAATAATTTGATTAAGTATATAAGAAGCAAAGTTTATTTTTTAATGTGGCATTCACTGAATGCTATTTTTAAGCTATAAAAAAGGCCAGAAAAGTCCACAGCAATTTTTTATATTTCTTATACTTCTCAATAACCTTTTCAGTTCTCCTAATTCTTATATTCTACATATTATTATTTCCATGCAATCCCATAATATGTCTTTATAATGATTGGTTTTGCTATTGGATGTTAAAAAGTCCTTTTAAAATGTTTGATGTCTTGAATCTGTGAATGCCCATCCTTTAAAATTCTAGTAGGCTTCCCTCATAGAAAAATTGTTGAAACTATTCCAGCAAGATTTTTTCCTAAGCTAAATTATGTGAAAGATGCTAAATTGGGCAATATGCTTAGAGGAAGATGAGTAGGTAGTTTTGATTCAATTTAATGTAAATTCCAGTAAGAGAACTTTGGGACAATAATATGGTTACACAGGGTAGCTACAGGGTAAATAAATTTCCAGGAAAAATCTTATACAAGGAATTTATCTGTTTAAAAATGTTACTTGGGTTTTTGGGTCATACTCCGCTATGCTCAGGTCTTACTCCTAGATATGTGCTTAAATGGATTAGTCTTGGTTAGCCACAGGGGACTATATGAGGTGCTAGGGATCAATCTGGGTTAGCTTTATGCAAGCTAAATACCCTATTCACTGTACTATATTTGCAGTCACATCTTAAAAATTTAAATATGATTAGTGTTATATATTTTCTTAATTCAGCTTGGATTCAAGACTAAGAATAGTATTCACATGATAAGATAGTAGCCAAAGATAGTAGTATTCAGCAAGCTCATGCTAAATTCCTGGGACAATGTTTCTCATAATGTGGTCTTTGACTCACCAGTATCAGACTATTTCACTTGGAATATCTGGATAAAAACATTGTTACCGGATATACTAAAACTTACTTTTTAATCTCTAGAATTGATTTGGGAGTCCACGTTTTAATATGTTTTTCACATAATTCTGAAAGTATTCATTTTCAGAATTACTTCCTACAACCTTTTCTGAGAGCTAAAATATTTAAACAAATTTAGTCAGGATGTGAGTTATGTGAGGTAGAAATAAACTCTAAAAATTTTTAAGACTTTACTTTTGAGATTTTATGGGTCTAATGAAGAATTGATGACATCACTTTACTAAGGTTTTCTAATAATGTTCGACATAAAAATAATGATAATATACAACCAACATTTAAGCAAGCTTAAATGTTCCACAGCACGCTTTATTTTTGAATGCTGTCTTGTTTGAACAGATGTCTGATCGAAGACACACTTCATTCCCTCTTACAATCGGAGTCACATTGTCTTTAATCTTCTGGAAATCAAAGTAACTAAGACCCAAAGCCAGGTGTTTACAGAGCATAAAGATGTAAAGAGGGAGCATTCTTATGATGCTCTCTCACTCCTCTAGGTTAAAATGTCTCTGAAACATGTAGAAACGTTATATGTTTTCTCTTCTTTTGTTAAACATTTTATCTTTTTAAGAGGCCACACTAGAGGGACTCAGGAATTTTATGGTGGTGTAGTCAAATCTAGAACTTTATACCTGCAAAGTATAAAGCTTAACAACTTGAGCTATATTCCACTTCCTCTGGTATGTTCTGGGGCGAGATTAGTAAACAAATGAATGAGTAGTAGAAGAAAAAAGATCAAATTTAATTCTATTTATATGGGAATTGGGCTGGAGTGATAGCGCAGCGGTAGGGTGTTTGCCTTGCAAGCCACCTGCCCGGGGTGAGCCAGGTTCGATTCCTCTGCCCCTCTCAGAGAGCCGGGCAAGCTACTGAGAGTATTTCCCTTGCCAAACACAGTAACAACAAGTCTCACAATGGAGACATTACTGGGCCCGCACAAGCAAATAGATGAACAACAGGAGGACAGTGCTTAGAACAGTGCTATATGTGAATCTACATATCTGTAAATTACAAAGCACAGGGAAGAATCCATATGTTTATGTGTTGAACTAAGGAAGAGAAAATTGCATGTCAAGGAGAGAGCAGGGTATGTCACATGCTAAGTAGGGAATAACAAAATTATGACTGTAGAGGCTCACTCTGCTTTAGAATGCATTTCTATGGTTTAAGTCAAACAAGTTATTTGTTTATTTTTTTTTTGCTTTTTTGGTTACACCCAGTGATGCTCAGGGGTTATTCCCAGTTCTGTGCTCAGGAATTACTCCTGACGGTGTTTGGGAGACCATATGGGATGCTGGGGATTGAACCCACGTCAGTTGTGTTCAAGGCAAATGCCCTATCTGCTGTACTATTTCTCTGGCTCCAACAAGTTATTTTTATAGAAATTTAGGTAAAACTGGGTCATATAGACGTATATATTTAGGCAATGTATATTATTTGTCGCTCTGAAAACATTTTATTTGGAAATCAAAAGTTTGAGCCAACTATAATTCTACATTATAAGGTGACATATGTGGGGTGGGGGGAAGGAGATCTGCTTCAAACATCAGTGAGTGTAATTATTTGTAGGAAGACACATCCTACATTTTCAATTGGTTTTAACTGCAAATGTCAGTG
Source organism: Sorex fumeus (assembly GCF_029834395.1). Lineage (NCBI taxonomy): Eukaryota > Metazoa > Chordata > Mammalia > Eulipotyphla > Soricidae > Sorex > Sorex fumeus. Next base: position 26,265,383 of record NW_026606092.1, read on the forward strand.
GATTTATGACCAAACTTTTATTATTTATTTTTTTTTATTTTGCTCTTTTGGATCACACCCAGCGATGCTCAGGGGTTACTTTTGGCTCTGCTCTTAGAAATTACTCCCAGCGGTTCTCGGAGGACGATATGGGATGCTGGTAATAGAACCCGGGTCGGCCATGTGCAAGGTTAACGCCCTATCCACTGTGCTATTGCTCCAGCCCCTTGATCAGTTTTAAATAAAGGCATTGTTTCCCAGAAACTTAACAGGGGGTGTGGGGCACACACACACACACACACACACACACGCACACACAGATTTCCTAATTCACATATATTTGTATTTTTAGACATTTAGGTTTTTTATATTTTAATAATTAAAATAGAGTGCTATCCCCTTTTCTCAGATTGTCTTAGTCTTTCAAGACGATTTGGGGTGTTGATGTCAAGAAGGATTGAGGGGAGCTGGTAATGCATTTTGGGGAAAACAACATTTGATACCAAAACTAGCCAAAAGACATGGAGATCCTAGATACAAAGAACCCATATCGGGAGTCTGGAAAAACATTAAGATGCAGAATTTCAGGCTAGGAGAGGTTTCATCTGGAACAAAGAACTTTCAAAAGCTACTAAAGACCGTCAATAGTTCCAAAGTTTTTCTTGGCAACCACCTTAGCAATAGACTGGGGAAGGGAAAGTTTGGGGAAAAATGTATATAAACTAACTTGGACTAAGAAAAATTGCTTATGAGTTGCCAGCACATGGTGCTGGCATCTCCCCTCTTGAGATGTATACTTCACATTTTCGTAATTTATGTTATGAAGTGTATTGTTGGTTTTCATGCTGGCAAAGGCTACGTTTTCTCTCAGAAATGTATCTTAGCCTACCTCTTCTTATCTCCCTTTTCCCCCAATAAAGTTGTTGTACTTCACTGTCTCTTCCTGAAATGCCTTCCTGTGAGAGAATGCTATCAAACCCAAAGATTATACTTGGGCAAGATTATACTGACTTTTCTTCGCTGCAGAGAACAATTTATCATGGCAGCCTGAGGTGCAGGGATCATCTCTCTCACCATAAAAAATAAGTGGGCTTCAGGGACAGATGGGTGGCTGTTTCATGGGGCTGGTGGTGTAATGACAAATACAAAACTGCATGTAATGAGAATTATGAAACTGCAATGAACATTAAGAAAATGTAATGGGAACGGAGAAACTGAAACTGATCCCCAAAATTAAATAAGAAAAAGGAGGAAGAAGTGGTCCTTTTATGATCCCAATTAATACAGATACGGACCCACCAGCCCACCAGATTTCTGGGAGTGCACTGGGCCCGACCGATTTATGGGAGGCCTCACCAAGTGGGCAAGATAGACTCAGACTGTTTTCCTTTTGGGTGTCTGAAGGGCATACCATGTGGGAAGGGTGTATTGATTTTTTTCTTTTGCAATTACCTCTGTATCTCCTGTTTCACTGATAAGAATGTACATAGCTTGTAGAGCACCTTTAGAGGATTAAAGAGAGACCCTCTCAGCAAACGAGGCTCCAAGTCTCTTACTCTTCTGACTTGGGTTCCTCAGCACTGAGCTTCTAATAAACACACTATCCTTTCATGAGTTGTTTCCTCTCTGTTCACTCATTGCTCATGCCAGCACAACAATGGGACATGAACATCTCTGCAGCACAGGGCTTCATAGCAAATTTTCAACAGTCCTAGTTCAGGGTCTTCTGAAGCAACAGAGGTGTGTAGAAAGTGGTAGATTTCTTTCTGTATTCTGTAGCCTCTCTCTTCCCTACTTTACATAAGCCATGCAGGGAACCTCTATCGGAAATATTAATATAGCCAGTTAAATCCAAGTGCTAATACAGTGGTAAGGGCACTTGGTTTACATGTGGTTGACCAGGTTCAATACTTGACATCCATTCATTGCCTTAAGTGATCTTTAAACATAAAGCTAGGAGTAAGCAGGCCACAAAACCAAAACCAAAACTAATTTCCATTCCTCAGTTGGTTATGGCAATTTCCTTCAATTCATCTGGGCAAGACTAGATAGAATTTAGAAAGAAGTTCTACTAAATTACCATGAATCTGAGTTATTTCTCTAGAACTTTATAGACTTCTTCATTTTAATAACCAAAAGGGGCCGTCAGAAATGCATCAATATGGATTGTTCTTTGGGCTAATTTGGAAATGAAACATTTCTAAAAGAACCATAACATGTTAGCATATTTAAGTTTCTGAAATGTCTTATTGCTGTGAAATATAGTCATTTATTTCCCCAGTGTTTTCGACATTTAACTACTATGCCATGCATTTCACATATTCATTTATTTATGTTTACAAAATTCATATTAACATCTTTAACAATGCAATACTCTTGGTAGCAATTTCTTTTATAGAAAGAAAACAGAACTTTTGAAAATAAGAAAACTATATAAGTACATAGCAGCTAATAAATCTGAGACTATGTGTGTATTTATTTATTTTGAACCAAATTACACTGAACTTTCTCCTGTTATTTTTTCAATCAAATTGCTTTGAGGTGAGTCAATTAAAGGTCAGTAGGCAATTTTATTTATTTATTTATTTATTTATTTATTTTTGTGGAAGGCTTTTAGTTCAAGAGAATGTAGTACTAACTTCAATAAGGAGCTGTAGAAAGCATATTCATGAGCTATAGAAGAGAGGATCTTTTCGTCTACTCTCTTAGGTTCAGTGGTTAATTGCTGATGCACAGGGGTAACTGAATTAAACTGACAACAAAGAAAGAGAAAAAAAGTTATGCATATGGATTTCTCATTTTCCATGTGGTTTGCAGTGTCTTCTCTAATCTTGGCACAAAATTGTCACAATACCAAAATAAATGGAGTTCATTTATGTTTATGTCACTATGCTTCAAGTATCAGTGAAATAAATTAATACTCAAAAAATTGGTGAGATCTGAGTTTATAGAGTATCTCACTAGAGAAAGAGGGAGTGACGTGCATATTTGTGAAAATAAATAGCTGAAAAATGGTGGGTCGAGAGCATTTGAAATCACAAATCGTGTTTTAAAAGTTAAATGAGCCCTGTGGAAAATAGATAGTACCTGTTTAGATTTTTGACAATGTCAAGTTTACATGTAGTGCTGACTTGTCTCCAGGAAGGAAATTCCTGGGGAGATGATTTATGACAAGTGAGTTCCTAGGAAAAATTTGCTTTCAGACAAATAAGGAATTCTAGCAACTCAAATGGATTCAACCCAAACTATTTCCTATGCTAAAAATGCTTATTTTGTTATACCATACCAATGGACTGATCCAGTGCTCAGATTAGATTAAAAACAAATTTATATGATAAAAATGAATAAATTAGGATACTGATTGTTACGATTGATTTTGTATTTTCTGATATTGATAGGGGCATTTACCACAACATTTATAAGGAAACTAAAGAACTCTTATTTTGACTGAGCTAAATTCTCTTTTATCCTAAGAGAAAAACTGTGTTAAATTGATACAGTCAGCTGTAAACCACATTCTGTATCCTTGGCCTGGTTTTCATGTGGTCTGTTTGCAGGTGGAGAGCAGGTGTTCCTGTCCTTTGTCAATGTGTGTGTGCATGCTGTGTGCCTTTACATTTATTGCTTACTTTGGTGCCAAAAGAATGTTGTTCAATTCTAGTCCACGCTTGAGGTTTACTCCTGTAAATTAAACGTGACAAAGTAGGGGTTGCTCAAAAACCAACTGTGTGAATTTTCAGAACTTCTTTTATCTGGCAACGTGATATAGAAATTGAACCCCATGAGCTTATCAGTACACTATATTAACTACAGATAGTGTTGTGAGGGGGCCCTTTTTCTTTTGGTCACAATTTTGTGCCTATAGATCTAGTATCTTCTTTTGTCAAATAGCTGATGTTAAAATCTATGAGACCAAATGGTTCAACAAAATTTTCAGTAATGCTTTCTTTTTCTTTAAATATTATTTACTCTGTTTATTATTGTTTAGATTAACTAGAAACATTGGCTAGGCCTATAATTAACTAGGCATGTAACACTACTCAGAAGGATCTACATAGAATTATAGTTGTTGTTATAACATAGTAAAGGCAATATTATTTCCTGAATTATTGTATATTATGCATAAAATCCATAAGACATAAAAATGTTGTGTACATTTCTTTGATTTTTGTTTTTTGAAGAATGTATATGTATATACATACATATATAAATATGTATGTATATACATACATATATGTGTATATACATACATACATAAGCATATATGTATATGCATACATGTATAAATACATATATAACTTAAATGCTAAATATCCATTGATATCATTGAAGAAAATGGATATATTGTTTTGTGTTATAAGGATACTTATTATTTTAATTGATTACTAAATCTCCCTAGGGAAAAAGAAATACATCTGTTGACATAACACTAAAGTGAAGGAAAATAAAAATATTTTAATAATCAAGAAAATAATTATAATTCAAAAAATGCATTAAGTAGATGGCGTAAAGCTCAATGATAGAGCAAATGTCTTCCATGTGAGAGGGGTTTGATCCCCTGACCAGGAAAAAAAAAAGAAAGGAAAGAAAAGAAAAAAATAAAAGAGTTTTGTTTTTTTAAAACAAGCAAAAGTAAAAATAAGAAAGTGTCTTCCATTTTATTAACTAGAAGATTCAATAGAATATCTGCCAGAAAACACCATCGTCAGATGTTGGTACTCTTTGAAACTATATATATTTTTTAACCAAATGATTGACTCTTTCTCCCTTGTTCGTTAACAAAGCAAAAGAGAAGCAAAGAGAAGATAAAACTAATGGCCATCATCAAGGTTATGAAGTCATGTTTTACCTGAAGTTGCATGTGATCCTCAGTCCCCTGGAAAAGGGAACCCCATGGCCACACCAGATGCCTTATGCCCTTTTCCAGCCAAAGAAAGAAGGGGATTGTCCTCTAATCACTGCTGGGAAGCATAAGAATGAACATTCTGAGGGCTTTGTGAATGAGAGGATCCCAGACCACCATCTGAGCCTGAAGTAGTAGTGACTGGTGGTGATGTGAGCACTCAGATTTACCATCAAGTCTACCGACTGTTCAATCTGAACCCCATGGGCACTGCAGGGAGCACCGCTGCACCACTGAGTTCTTATGATGACTGAGCGCTGGCTACCTCACTCCTGCTCTGGGTCCTTGCACATGACCTGCTTCTACCAACTTTCTTTAATATTATTTCTTCCCACATGTCATTATGGCTCTAAATTCATCAGTTCCTACCCACTGCACTAATCCCTGGGGGGTCTCTTTGAATGTTGGGTTGTATTATAGAACTGTTGCTGGTGTGTGGGTAATGACCACAGAGAAGACTGTGTTACTGACCACAGAGACTAGTGTGCTACTGTGATACTACCACTTTCCTGCTTGACCCAGCAGGTAATAAAGTCCTGCCTCTCTCTAAGTTTCCCAGGCTTATTGTCCATTCTCCTCTTTGTCTGGAGAAACCTATACTTGCTCTGGAATGTGTTCTCTCTCTCTCTCTCTCTCTCTCTCTCTCTCTCTCTCTCTCGCTCCCTCTCTCTCTCTCTCACTCTCTATCTCTCCCTCTCTCGCTTCCTTCTCTTATGTTTTAAAAATAAAATTTATTTTCTCTACTATTTAAGATACACAGTAAATATATTTCTTTTTTAAATACTCTTTTAAAATATATCTTAATTCATTCAAAATTGAATTCATTTTTTTACATAATTGTTTTTTATTTATTCTTATACTTTTAAAGGACCTGTGCATATTCAGTCTGAGATCTCCTAAATCTGGATCCATTTCTACTAATATTAAATTTCATTGTGGTGGAAGCTTTGGAAGCAATATTTGCTATGTATAAAATCCAAACACAACATTTTTCTAAATACTGATTGAGAAAAATGATCTACACTATCCAGGATAAACATCTAATTAAGCTATTCAAAGACATGATAATAATCAAAGCTTTACCTTTTAATTTAAATGGAAACTTTAATAGAGAATTATCACTTAAGATGAATTTATCTTAAAGATAAAATTACGTAACAATTGTTCTCCCTTCTCTTGATGTAATAACCAAAAGTTCACGGCAAAGGCAACAAAATAATAACTCACTCAGCTTTCATTTATATAGGTCAGTGATTAATGTACACAGGTGGAAACAAAGAACAAAATAGGACACTGATAGAAGGGATATAGGAGTAGAACAAATGGAGGCTCCAGAAGGTTGGAAATATGTCCTATGTCCTAATTCTCCATTTTAACATTCAAAAAATTATGAGGATGATAATAGCAATGAAAACCAGAATTTTCTGACTAAATCTTGCCAGGCTCTTCTTTGTCATTGATTTCTTTTTCTCGAGTATCTTTTACATGGTCCTAAGCAGTTAAACAAAACTTAGGAATATTCCTTTTCTCTTTTTTAATAAGTACACATAGAGGTCACTAAATCTTACAGAAAATTGCAAGTTCTTAAAAACCAAGGCAGTTAGAAGCCAAGGAAATGTTATTGAAAGCTGGCATCAAAGAACAAAATTGCCTTAGAGATATAATTCAGATCATTGTAGAGCCATTAGGTACAATTACCTTAGACTCATTGTGACTCTTCTGAAGAGTTATTTTTGAGGAAGGTACTGAATCTTGAAGCAATTGCAATGGATAGAAAAGCATAATCGAAAGTGCAAGTATGAGTTGCTGAATATCTACCATTAAGAGATATATTCTAACACAATAATGCATTACACTATTAAAAGTGAATAAGAGCGACTAGAGTTACAACTGCTTATTCCTCATTTATGATTTTCATCTATTTCTAAAGGACAGATATTTGCATAGATAAAGCTCTTAGAACTTAACATTACTTTGACTCTGACTATTGTCTGAGCTGAATTTTAAGGCTGTCTTATTAACACTTTTGGCTTTTAAAAAAGATGTACTTTAATGTTATCTAATTGCAATAACATTTTTCTGAATATTTAGTGACAGTTGTAGTTCACCACCATTTATGAGTTGTAAGAGTTCTCTAGAAGAAATAAAAAGAACTTTGAATAAACTTTGAAAGTGCATGTACTACTTTTCAAAAGTTCAAATCTCAGTTACAGAAGTTCACTCTCTAGGCATACAAAGTTCATATATGAATGAAAGTAATGTACCTTAGAAGAAAAATTGCTTTTACATTATAATTTTTTTCTAAGCAAAAATTCGTGAGGGTAAAGCTAATACATTGATAAAATATGATTATATCCAGATAAGCATTTTAATGAACAGCATGAACTTCAATTATAAATAATTAGTTTTCTAATTACATTAGGATTCTGATGATTATTATGAAAATATGATAAAAAGCATAATTATAAAAAACATAATTAGAGGATTGGGCCTCTATCTCTGTTATTTAATGAAATTAAGACTTAGATTTGTTTACTCATTCAGTTATAAATTTAAAAATTTCAACAATATGCAAAGGGGTATTCTTAGAAACTATAATTAAAATGTAAAATTTATAGTTATTGCTATAGAAGTTTTTGATGTATTGAACAAAATGTTAGGTGATCAGAGTTTTACATAAATAATTAGGAAATAACATAGAAGTTGGAAAGATATGTGAGATGGAAAAGGAAAGCTAGAAAAATTTCCGAGAGTTAAAACTGATCTTATATCTTCTGCTTTTTATATAAGAAAAATGTTCTTGTGAAGACAGGACTTTGAAAATATCTTTAAGATAAGGAAGCTAGGATATTTTAGTCTTCCACAATCTCAAACTGCCTTTTCTATAGAATCTAGCATCTAAATTTTGTTCATCTGAGATATCCTTTTTTTCCCTAATAAATACTTGTCTTTTGAATCTTTGATTATTGTTTGTTGTGAGAGTCTTCTGAAGATGGTTGCAAACAATTTGATTTAAATAACATCACCCAATAACCTCAGACTCTCTCTTAATAGCAATGCTATTTGTGCTCAGGTGAAAATTTTCTTGATTTAGAAGATATATTTTTGTTATATTTAAAGTAAGAAAAAATGCAATGCTGGAATTTTATTATTCGCTTGGACTTCAAGATTGATTACTTTTGAGGTGTGTGGTTTTGGTCCACATCCAGCAGTACTCAGGGCTCACACATCTGTGTTCAGGGATCACTCTTGGTGGTGCTGAGAGAGTATATTAAGTGACAGGGATTGAACCAGAATGAGCTGAAATCAAAACCATTTTTTAAACCACTATACTAAAACTCAGGCCTCTAATTTCTGTTTTTTTCAGTCATGAATTTGGAATACATGATATATGACTAAAATAATTAGCAAATAAACTCTTTATATTTGTATTCTTACAGTGGGTAGGGCATTTGCCTTGCACACGGCTGACCCATGTTTGATTCCTCCGTCCCTCTCAGGGAGCCCGGCAAGTTTCTGAGAGTATCCTGCCCACATGTCAGAGCCTGGCAAGCTCTCTGTTGGAGTATGCTATATGCCAAAAACAGTAACAACAAGTCTCACAATGAAGACGTTACTGGTCTCTTCAATTTGCTCAAGCAAATTGACGAACAAAGGGAGGACAGTGACAGTGACAGTGACTATGAATTTCATCGCATATTATAGCATATTATATATATAAATATATTCACATATGATTGATAATAGATACTTGGAATCACCAAATACATAGTTTTATGAAATTCTGCTCAATAACCTATGTTCATAAAATATCATGAAGGCCAAGATATTAACTTGGCCTTTTAGTTTCATTACTCACCAGTGTCATGTGCCTTTGTTCCACTGTTTTCTCATACCTGATTATACTCAGGAGATTGCACACATTTTCTGTCCCATAGATTTCAGAGAGCAGAACCATGGGGACCGAACAGGGCTCTTGTGGGTGACACTGACAATTCTAGTTGAGGTTTCAGGTTTGCAAGTCACTTGTATTTTTGCCATTGAGTCAAGATCCTCAGGAACCCTATGTTAGTATTTAGAGATTCTTTCTAATGTTTTCCTTAGAAAATGCACCAATTTACATCCATCTTTATTTCAATGGCATGTAGAACTCTTTTACTCCTCATTCTGCTAATCTTCATTTTATTACAATATTTTTTATATAGGCAGGTCTCAGAATAACTATCTACAGTTTATTTTCTCAAGGGAATCATATACCTCATGTATTTAAAAACAAAATACTTTTAATCATTTGTTTTAGGGGCACTGCATGCTATTCTATTTTGATTTAGTATGTGCCTAGCTTTATCCTAAGCCCTTGAAATACTTATCTATCTATCTATCTATCTATCTATCTATCTATCTATCTATCATGGTAATTACAACTACATAACAGAGGAACTTTAACTTCTGGTCAGAGCAAATAAAACTTCAGCTATATCTTTAGATAAGTATCTTTGTAAAATCTTTAGGAAATATTTTAAAGTGTATAATTTTTAAATAATTTAAATATTTTGTTCACAGTGGTGCTCAGAGGTTTACTCCTACTTGACAACTCAATGATAACTCCTGGCAGGATTCAGGGTACCATATGGAGTGCCAGGGGTAGAACTCAGGCCAGGTGAATGCAAGAGTAAGACCTTACACAAAGCATTTTCCCTATGACTCCTAGATTAATTATAACAATGGAAAGTTCTTCCTTATAAAATATTGTATTCTCATGCTGGAGAGATAATCCAATAAGTAAGGTGCTTAACTTGCATGCGGTTGACCCACGTTTAACTCTCAGCATCCTATATGGTCCTACCAGCCTTACCGGTAGTGATCTCTGAGCACAGAACTATGAATAAGCACTGAGAATTAATTGGTATGGCTAAAAAAAATTTAAAAGATAAGTATAAATAAATAAGTAGAAATATTGTACTCATTTTTATCAAATAATAATTTTATGCAATTATGCATTCCCTACTTTGAGCAACATGTAGATCCTTCTCCTTGATTTCACTCAAGGATCAGCAAATCATTTAGGTCCTCTTAAATGTTCAAGCAACTAAGTGAGCTACATCAAATATAGAGAAGTTAAGCACATCTATCTCTTGGTAATAAATTTGGAGGCTCTTCCATACAAATAAAATTTCTGTGTTGTTAGCCTAGTTAAAATGTGTACTGTCCTCCCCCCTGCCCCATTCTTAAAAGTCACTTCTTAGCATCAAACCAATTTCCATCGTGTAGATGAGAATTTAAAGTTTTCTATGATAGTGCATGATCCGATAAACACTGTCTTACTGGTCTTCAGTTTGATTCACATTTCATTTGTATGATACAGTGTTTCAATTTGTCCCCCTCCCCCACAGATGTTTTCAGGGTATCAGCATAGAACACTGTCTTTCTGTGGAAAGAAACATGCAGAAAAACATTTATTCTTTCCCTTAATCTTCTTCAAAAACTCCTCTAGCCCATGAGAGAAGTGGCACTATCTCATACCTGATAACTAGTGTCCAAATTTTGTCAAACTATTTGCTGCCCGTACTTTATTACCACATCTTATAACCCTGCCAGTAATCTTCCTGTAGCCTGGAGTCAGAAATTTCCCTGCATGTAAGTTTCATTTTATCAGCTATGGTGTATATTATCTGTATTCTACTTGTCTGCCTGCCTCCTGGAATCGATCTTGATCAAAAGCAAGTTCTTCCACACCCATATTTCTGCCTGTGTGCGCATGCTCTAGTTGGTGACTCACAGTAGTAATCTGACACATTTTGTCCCTGACAGACAAATTCTCTTTAAAGCATTGTTACAAAATCAAGTGTAAATTTCGTTTTATGGGTTTTACTTTTTGTATTGTAATTGGAGGATCAGACCTAATGCGAGTAAAAATCTGGAATTGTATCTGTAAGAAAAGGGTGAACAACTGCTGTGAAATTGTACCCTAAGACAAGAGTTACTTAAAAATACAAACCCTGGTTTATTTTCTTCAAACATATCAGACCCACAAAGGTATATAGAAAGTCATCAGCTTCATATTGTATGATTATAGCAACGTGTTTAAGGGAAAGTCTTATGGAATAATATTAATGGTCTTATGACTTAATGCAAATATGTGGACTATATAAGATGAGCAAAGCAGAATGAAGTGCTGTGCACTTTGCATGGAAGAATTCTCAAAATTCATGTTTTATTTATTGCGGGGGCCTTCTACCAATGTTCTAAAACCCTTGGGGACACTCCTTATTTTATCCAACTGAAACTTGTCTAACTGTGCCTGAAGGCTCAAGGATGAAGAAGTGTCCTGACAATGTGGAGTTGCTTGGACCCTGCACCAGGGACTACGAAAGCTCTCCAGGGCCCACAAGGGCCATACTCTGCCACGTTGGCTGGGGTCACTAGGTGTTGGTTTCCAAACTCCCATCCAGCATATACAAAGCATATATTACCTGACTATAAAATTTTCTCCCTGTTCTCCCAAAGTCAGGATCTAAGCCAAGTATCTTCTCTATATGATGGAAATACTTTTCCATCATAGGAAGACGTTCTTCGAAGTTCTTAGAAGTTACACTAAGGTGTTTTGAGATCTGCTTCTTGGATGAATAGTGTTCTCCTACTTTGTGATATTTAAAGGTAAATGAATACCTATTGGTAATTGGGATTCTTTTTTTTTTGTTTTTTGGGTAATTTCATAGTAATGTGTGTGTGTGTGTGTGTATGTGTGTGTAGATTTTATTTGCTTATTGAAGTCATATACCTTCTTTGGAGAAATTTCTGTTTTTAACAATTTTATAAGTTAGGTTATTTTTATTTAATATTATTTTCTTAGAGGAATATTTTATACAGTCTAAAAATCATCCTCTTATAATAAATATTGTTTACAAATATTTTCATTTCTGATTTTCATTTTCATTGATTTATTAGTGCTTTTGTTGTGAAAATTTATTTTGAATGAAGTAATTTATTTTTATTTTGGTACTTCTTGTTTTAACTCTTTGCCTAAAATTTTAAAGAAATGCTAAATGCAATGTTAGTCACATATGTTTCTTCTTAATCTCTTTGTCTTTTTTTAAATATTTGATTACATTTAATATTCAAACACACATCCCACAATCATTGCACCTTCCCACCGCCATATTTCAGATGTTTCTATCCTGAACCTCAATTCCTGTCCCAAAGCAGAACTAAAATAATATACTTTGTATTGTTTGTTATGAAAAACTACTGAAAATGCTACAAAAAATATCCTTAAAGAAAAGAATGTGAAGATTGTTCTATTTCAACAGGGGCCATTAAGACCTAAGCGATAGCACAGTGGTAGGGCGTTCGCCTTACTAGCAGCCAACATGGCCGACCCGAGTTCGATTCCTCCGCCCCTCTTGGAGAGCCCGGCAAGCTACCAAGAGTATTCGATATGCCAAACACAGTAACAACAAAGTCTCTAATGGAGACGTTACTGGGCCCGCTCGAGCAAATCAAGCCTTGTATGTTTTTAATATATATATAATATATATAAATATATATACTATATATTATTAAAGGTAAAAGGTAAAGGCCCTCCCGTTGATCGTCGATTTGCTCGAGCGGGCCCAGTAACGTCTCCATTGGAGACTTTGTTGTTACTGTGTTTGGCATATCGAATACTCTCGGTAGCTTGCCGGGCTCTCCGAGAGGGGCGGAGGAATCGAACTGGGGTCGGCCACGTTGGCCGCTTGTAAGGCAAACGCCCTACCTGCTGTGCTATCACTCCAGCCCATATATTATAAATAAAATATATTTGTATATATAATATATTTCATATTATATATCTGTAAGTATACATACATATGTGTCTCTCTAAGATTGGTTGCCTATTACTTTGAACCCCATCATATATGGGCCAGAATTCATGGAGTATGTGTAGGGTAGGACTATGAAGTGTCCAGGAATAGTTTAACTCGTGAGTGAGGCTCAGTCCAAGTGTGGTGTGTGAAAAGGTGCCTTGAGCATAGCAGTGGTTGAGTTTGGGAGGTTTTCAGCTGCAGGGGCTGGGTCCCTTGTGGTGAGGAGGGCTCTCATCTGATCACCCTCTGGGGTGCCCTGAAGTGCTTTAACTTTTAAGTTTACATCGTTGTTTGATTTGGGGTTAACTTTGGTAGGTGATATTGGTTTATACTTATACATTACAGCTGCATATGCATATTTGTAGCACCATTTCATGAAAACGGTATCTTTTTGTCACTATCAAAGACCACTGGGGATTCTACATTTTATTATCCTGTGCCCTTTTATGTACTAGTACCACATCATTTCAATTTGTTAATTTGGAAATAATAGTCAATATCACATTGCCTTGATAAAGGAGTATTATAGAAAGTTTTGAAACTAAAAAGTGTGGTTCTTCAAACTTTGTTGGCTTTTACAAGATATCTATGTCCATTTAATGTCCGTTGAAATTCCAAATAATTTTTTGTTTGTAATCATATCTTTATAAAAATTAAAAAGTCAAGTGTATTTTAGTAAGAATTGCAGAGTCCTTTCAGGACATCACTGTCATCCTAGTGATATTAAGTTAACTTGTCTGAAAATACACTTTAACTTGTCTGACTTTGATATTGAGGTATAGGTGACTTCAGAGTTTAATTTAGAAAGTAGAACTTTCTGTCTAATTATTTGGAAGAATTTGAGAGAATCATACTTGTTTCATATGTTTGATAAAATTTCCTCATGAAGTCATTTGAGAATTTATGTATTGCTATTGTTACAAAATGTTTAATATTTGGCTTAATATAGGATATTACTAGTTATATGTCTATGTTCTGATTTCTACTTCTTAATGTTTAGATATAATTGACAAAAAAGTCACATCTTTTCAGGTTTATAAGCTAATGATGTGTTACTTGATATATTGGAACATAATCTACCCAACAGGTATACTTAACATCTAACAGCATCTATAACTTACAATTTTTTGTGCATGTGGGAAAAATCTACTAGTGAAGCATCTCTAAAATATGAAACATCACACTGAGTACAAACTTTAAGTACAGGAGATTCAGTTAAATTCTTGGGAGTGCATACTTTTCTGAGAATCCCAGGGAGCAATCTTGTAACTCTCATATCTTTTATTTTTGTCACTTAAATTCTTCCATTCCTCCCTGTGTTTAGTTGACATCTTATTGTGAGATATTTTGATTCACTTTTCTTTTTGTGCATATACTAAAAAATTATATCTTCTTACCTCACTGTCTTTGGCCATTCTCAGTCTTCACGTGGCCATTTCTTTGTGAGAAAAGTTAAGATAGTAAAATAGAGTTTAGTATAATATGTTTTAATTCATATAATATGTTAAAATGCTATTAATCCATTATAAATGTATATTTAATAATGCTTATGGTATTTATACATATATGTATTATTTTATATCATTATTAGTAATGTTTATATAATTTTTTACAAACAGTTTTAAAATACTGGTAAATCTAGTTATTGTTGTTTCTATGAATGCATAAGTAATATGTAAGTTTCTTAAGTTTTAGATGTTATGTTTTCAATACTTTATTATTACAGAATCTCATAAAATATAATTTATGAAAACTTTATCATTACAATCTTCTCTGTTTTTAAAATATATATATATTTAACAAGTTCTGTGATTTTCTGACCAAACACAGGATGTTTTTAATTGATGCCCTATACAGAAGTAATAAAATGTAAAGATGAGTCAAACTACTACTTGATTCTGCTCACAATAGTCATATGCATTGTTGCACTGTAACACTGTTCTCCCATTGTTTATAGATTTGCTCGAGCAGGCACCAGTAACGCCTCCGTTGTGAGACTTGTTACTGTTTTTGGACATATTGAATACACCACAGGAGCTTGTCAGTCTCTGCCAATAGTCATATGAGGTGTGTGGAATTCATACCTCTTCGTTCTTAAAAAAAATACAGTTAACAAATATTTACCAGATTCATCAGTCAAACATTTTCTTTGATTTTTCTGATTCAATAAAGCTAAAAATTTCATGCTATCATACAATACACTCATTTCGAAAAAAAAGATTAATGACTGAAAGGACTTTTATTTCACCATTTGTTTTACTTGCCAAGTTTACTTTATTTATTTAACCTATAATTATGAATACAATTCCATCTATAAAACATAACAAATGAGTTTGTCAAAAATATGCAAACAGTATGAGTGTCTCACTGCAGCTTATTGGAATATTAACTCTTTGTGTTACTGAAAAGTTATTATTATTAGAAGAAGAAAAAAGTCACTTTTTGCAATGATAAAACCTTATTTTATCAACTGTTAAGGAGTTCCTATGTATTTTGTCCCCAGTTAAATATACTATTATTTTTATTAATGATGATAGGAACATGTGTCTCCTACCTTGAGAAAATGACAAACTCGTATATGCTGAAAAAAGGATACCAAACTGACATTGTTCCAGTGATGTAAGATTTACTAAAAAAAAAAAATGTCGATGATAATAATGACTTCCTGAAGGGTGAGAAAGCCACAAGGGAAAAGTCTATTTTAATCTTTTATTATAAAGTTCATTTTCCCAGAAATAAGGACTTACAAAGAAATCAGGTTCTGTGTCTTTCATTTTACCTTTAATGCAAAGTTTCCAGTAAGCAGAACTCCAGCTAACATCAGGAGATTTTATTTCTCTCTCTCTCTCTCTCTCTCTCTCTCTCTCTATATATATATATATATATATATATGTGGCATATTTGATATGCCAAAAATAGTAACAACAAGTCTCACAATGGAGATGATACTAGTGCCCACTTGAGAAAATTGATGAACAGCAGGAGGACAGTGCTACCTGTTTACAAATGTCCATTATTCTTGTACCTTACTTAACATCACTATACTAATAGAAATATCATACAATTAAACAAAGTTTAAATTAAATGAGGTTGTTGCTGGAGTGACAGCACAGCAGGTAGGGCGTTTGCCTTGCACACGGCCTGACCCGGGTTTTATTCCCAGCATCCGATATGGTCCCTCGAGCACAGCCAGGAGTAACCCCTATGCATCATTGGGTGTGACTCAAAAAGCAAAAAAAATAATTAATTAATTAAATGAGGTATAAATAAATAAGTAAAATTTAAATCACTTTGAATATGTTTTGATAAAGATGAAAGAAAATACATATTCAAAATCCATATCAATTTTTAAAACACTTGCAATATTTTGTTTTGAAAATAAAACTCTTTGAGGCTATAGACATTGTACAGGAAGTGAAGCATTTGCCTTGAATGATTCCAAACACAGTGCAATTCCTGGTACCATGTCTTATCACTCAAGCACAAACAAAGCACACCTCAAAGCACAGAACCAGAGGTAGTACTGGAGCATTGCTAAAGAAGAAGCAAAATAGAACAAGAAAATTAAACTAATTGAAGGGTTAGGCTTAATATTCCATAAAAATTTTCATAGCTGGGAAGAATTGCTTTCTCAGATTTAGCACCTTTGTAAGAATTTACAAGCATTCTCTCTAAAGAACCAAGAGAGAAAATATATTTAGGATTAGCTTTCCATCATGTACTTGTTGCAACTATTATATTCTGTCATTTAGATGAAATCAGTAAAATAAAATATATAAAATAAATATGTGACTGTGTTTCAATAAAACTGTGTACAACTGGTGAAGCACTGGTGATTTCTTTCACACACTCGAAAGCTCCAGAACTGTTATATAATATTCTTGTGGAACTTTCCCATAGTTAAGTGATTAAAATATATTTAGGAATAATCAAAGTCCAGAGTTTGGGAATTTTTCATTAATGTGAGAAGCTTGAAAGAGAGGGATGCATTTCAGTGGTGCAGTTTAAAATTTCTTAAAAATAAAAATTTTGTTTATTGTAATATGACATATTTGAAATAACGTCTAAAATATCCATTCTGTATCAGTCATAGTTTAGTTTGATGGTTAAATTACTATCAGACATTAACTCAGTAGTGCTAGCAGACTAGCACTATGTATAGTCACTGGTACCCTATACTATTTCAGAGGCTTCTGGGGATCTAAGAAAAAAAAATGGTTTGACTTTCGGAAGAAATTTCATGGGGAGAATGAAAAATTTATTGTCATCAGCAGAAGCTAAGATCGGTGAGTAAGTCAGTTCTCATTTCTCTAAATTTGATTAAAAACCAATGGGACCATATCTAATAAACATACCCTTTCAATTCCCACATGTAATTTTGAGATAGCAGCATGAAAATACCTATCAATGTACTGCTTCTCAGTCTGGGAGAATGTAAAGCCCTCACGATGAATTCCACGGTTTTCTTGACTAATGTCTCCAACACGACTTCTTAATCTCTACAATGATCAAGTGGCTTTTAAGATAAAACTGTGCTAACCTTTTCAAAAATTAGAAGAGCGTGACTACAAGTGAAGCGACAATGACTTCCTGGAGAGGTAGCCTTACAGGTGAAAGATCGCCCTACCCAGGCAGGAATAATGTATGCATTATTTATACAGCGTGTCTGGGGTCTGCATGAAAGATGAAATCCCTGTCTGGGAAGTGCCATTCTCAGCAGGATTATTTTAGTTAAAGAGCACAAAGCAGTCTGCTGTATTTTCATAAACTGAGTAAAAAGGAGGAAAGTGGGTGTGATATAAGTTCTTGCTGTGCTTGAGAGCCTGTTAAAACAAGATCAACAAGTTATAAAGAAAAAATAAATGTGTTATGTTTGCATGACCCTGAGGACTTTTTATAGATTTGGAACAAACTAAGCTGTTCAATATTTTCTCTATACTTCTTTTTTGATTAATAGTTATACAATATATATGATTCTAATTCAAAGAAAAGCTTATACACTACCTGAGCTAGAGCAATAGTAGGGCATTTTCCACGTAGCGGTCAACCAGGTTTAATCTCAGGCACCACATAGGGTCCCTGACCCTTACCAGCAGTGATCCAGTAGTGCAAAGCTAGGAGTAAGTCCTGAACACAACTGGGTATGGGCCCCAAACAAACCAACCTTTAAAAAAAAGAAGAGAGTCAAGGAGAGGAGGGGCGTTTGCCTTGCACGCGGCCTGACCTGGGTTTGATTCCCAGCATCCAATATGGTCCCTCCCCCCCCCCCCCCCCAGCACGGCCAGGAGTATCCCCTGTGCATCATTGGGTGTAACTCAAAAATAAAAAAAAAAAATTAATTAATTAATTAAAAAAGTAAAGTAAGTAAAGTAAAGTAAAGGCTCTCCCGTTGATCATCAATTTGCTCGAGCGGGCCCAGTAACGTCTCCATTGGAGACTTTGTTGTTACTGTGTCTGGCATATCGAATACTCTCGGTAGCTTGCCGGGCTCTCCGATAGCACATATATATATATATATATATATATATATACATATATATACATATATATATGAGGTTTAAATAAACAAGTAAAATTTAAATCACTTTGAATATGTTTTGATAAAGATGAAAGAAAATACATATTCAAAATCTATATCAGGGGAAGAGAAGGGAAAAGGAGAAGAAGGAAAGGGAAGCGAGGAAGGGAGGGGAGGAAAAGAGAAGAGGAGAGGAAAGGAGTCAGAGAAGAGAGGAAAGGAGAGGACAGGAGGAGGAGAAGAAAGGAGGTAGTTTATAAATTTTATTTAACTCGGTTGATTCTGTTTCCTTACTTTCTTGGAGTCAACAAAGCACTAGTATCCATACCTCATTTACTAGATGAGAGGTAAGGAGGAAATCTTTGAGGTGGGGGACAAACTTTTAAAAATATCTTATTTGTCCCCAACGCTGCTCCGCTGGTCTCCTC
This sequence comes from Sorex fumeus, assembly GCF_029834395.1. NCBI lineage: Eukaryota > Metazoa > Chordata > Mammalia > Eulipotyphla > Soricidae > Sorex > Sorex fumeus. The sequence continues at coordinate 26,284,058 of NW_026606092.1, forward strand.
CCCAACCCGGGCATGCAAAAAATTTATTTCACATTATTTGGTCCATAAATCTTTTTAAAAAATAGCAAAAAGAATTATTAGAAAATAAATCAATAGAAGTTAATTTGTGTTGTTTAAAAAAATAAAATAAAAATATCTTATAGTAAAACCTGAAGCTGGAAAGAGCACAGGTTTGTGGGGCATTTGCCTGGTCTGCAGCTGTCTCAGGTTCTGTCTCCTACACTACTTATGATTCCTCTAACCTCTAGAAGGTGTGGTCCCTGTGTGTCAGGCTAAGAGTCAGTCTTGATCATAACCATGTGTGACCCTCTCCTTCCCTCCAAACACCACATTTACTTAATCAATATGTTCAATGTTGTCTTGTGATACTCAAATTCTCACATTTCTATGAAAATCAGTTAATTACTTTCATGACTGTATGCCTTTGAAAATGCTATTATTGGTTCCTAGAATGACAATTTGTCCTTTTCTACCTGACATTCAGTATTTTCAATTGTATTTAGTATTTGTATACACATATAAATACTAAGTTTGTATACTTCAGAGTAAGTCCATACACATCTATTATATGATGGTCAGATCAGCATTTTCTAAATCATGTTTAAATTGTGCTATTATTCTTCATTTTATATGTCTTCTACCAATTTAAATTTAGGTTGGTAGATTTAATTGCCTTTGCTTCAGTGGCTCTTTGTATATATCTATTAATTTTAAACTTGATTATTCAAATTAAAATTATTATTGTATATCTCCTTATAAAGAAATGGAAAACAAACTGAATAATATAAAATCATATATCACACATTCACATTGAGATCTTAGAAAGTTAAGTTCAATAAAAAACAATGATCTCACAGAATTAAGTGACTGGCACTATATTATATATTGTTGGTAACTATTAAGATTCCCCCTTGATTCTAGGTCTGGGTTATTGGAACGTGACTACAAATGAACACTTTCAAAATGGGAAATATATTCTCATCTGATCATATTTTTAGCTTCCTTAAACTCTCTGAAATAGAAATAATGCCTCAGCTAAAAGGCCTTAAAATATTCTGTCTCAGGATGTCCTCCTGTATCATTTTAACCTATTGTTATTCCAGGGCTGTGTTTAGTGACAGACGGCTGTGTCATTCAGTTATTAGGAGGACATCAATAGTTCAAGACTTGTTACATATTGGGCTTTCAAATCACAGGATAAACATATTTTTATAACCTAGCATCTCATATATTTAGAAACTATACACATATAACCAAATGCATTATAGGACTGTTTATACTCAGAGGAGTATAAGAGAATATATCATAATAATTCATTTTATAAATGATCTCTTTAAGAGTGATACTGGCATCTCACAAGTATATATAAATATTATATTTTCATTCCATACAATAAGAGATAATGAAATGAAATGAGAAAATAATAATTATGTAAAATGTTGCATATTAGAGTCCTTTTCTGATGAAGGATGTTATACTATTGTCTCTAGGTTTTTTAGCTTGTTGTGCCTGAGTTTCAGGTCCCCAATTGCTGAGAGACCAAGTTCACACATGATAATGCAAAAGCAAAGGAACTTTATTCCTAGCCTGAGCCAGCGCTAGCTCGAGCTGGGTCCAAGTCTCATCCAATGCAGTGGAGTCTTCACAAGGACCCAGACTCCAAATCACAAGCAGTTTATATAGGGTTCAGACTTAAGAAGCAATTTAAATACTGGTCTGTTCTTAGTATCGGCCCTATTACAATTGTGGTCAGCAATTAAGCAATGGTTAGTATCAGTTTCTAAAGAGGGTACAATGACCCTTCAGGACCGGCCAGACCCAACTGCCCAGTTCCTTATCTGGGCAAATTATTCAACTGGGACTCTACCAGAAATTGCAAGTCCTGCTCCAGGGAAACAGAAACTGAGGCTTAGTTAAGACTTAATGTTAGCTGCATCTTGTCTTGGCATCAGTTTCGCCCTCACAAGGTAACCTGTCAGTGAAAATTGTATGTGTGTGTGAGTCATGATAACATGACAATAGCCTTAAATTATTGAAATTGATAGATAGTTTAAATTGATAGATCAAAAATCATTCTCCAGTTTTATTGTCCAATTTCAGAGTTCTTACTCTGTGTATAATACATTGGATCCCAGATTTCTAGAATCTACTCTGCTCAGACTAAACATAAGTCTGTCTTCTCTCAGACTGGTCACCTCCTTGTTTGGATTCTCTTCTACCTTCATTGGTTTGGCCTCTATTCTGAAATCAACTGGAAATTGACTTTCACCAAAAAAACACAGATCTAGCATCTTTAATGAAATTCAGCTTTAATATTTAAAAGAAAATTTCCATAGGACATAAATGGGAGAAAAAGAAAACAGATGGTTAAAATGTTCAAAATACTTTTGTTATAAGTTTGCAACTAATCTTGGTTATATGTCAATAGAAGTGGTGGGCTTAAGATTTTTGTTATATATTCCAGGTTCAAATAATGGAACATAGTTGAATAACTGAGCTCTCCTAAGATAGGAATTGTTTGTAAGACAGATAGGATTTTTATTTCTTTTAGTTGTATTGCATTTGAGATAATAGATATACAAATAGCAATTCCATTTTGGCAGTTGAAAATTGTGTTTGGATTTCTACACAGAAGCCTGGCTAGAGACAGTTGTCAGGGTATAACTGTTTGATGGTAATGAGGATATCAACAAAAACTAGGAGCAGGGAGATAATCTAGAAATATATACTGGTCACCATTAAAATCTGCGGAGAGGATGGTGACATAACAAAATTGATGTGCAAAAAAATCATGGAAATAAAAGTGCAAAATTAAAAGAAATATAAGGAAACTCTGATATCCAATATTCTAAGGGAAGTACGTTTCAAGGAGAAAATTATCAATATCAATTATTCCTCACATATCTAGTAAGACTAGAACTTCTAGTAAGACCAGAACTTCAAATATATTTATTAAATTCCTATGCTATATTTTTGTTACACTTTCAATTTCTTGTAGATTCTCCCAAAATCTCTCTGATTTAGGGGCTTTCACACCTAGTATACAATCTACCTCCATTAACACTTTTTCTAATTACTGAGAAAGTCATCATTTAACTTTTAGGTTTTGACTTACAAGTTGGAATCTCTGGAAACGCTTTGTGATTACCCTCAAGGTTTATTTGGAAGAGATCACAGCCCATATGCACCTCATTGTCATTACTTAAAACAAACAAACAAAACTTATTCTTTTTCAATGAATTGTAATTACCACAATTATTGCAATCATGCTAATGTGTTTTATTATATTCCCAGGAGAGTAAGTGGCAAGTAGTAAATAGTGGTGATCTATGATGCATTCATGACTAAATGAAACATAAAGCTATTTGTTGAAAAATTCCTCATCTTTGCTTTTGTTTTTCTTGCCTTTCTAATTCTTTCCTCAATATTTAATGCACTTTTCGATACATTGACAATTATGCCCTTTATTTTTGTTCCCCAAATTTAGTTACGTTCATCTTCTCTATTTTCCTTTTCTATCACACAAGCATGCTTCATCTACAGTACTCTGATTAATATTTTATATTCACCTTTAATCCCAATGTTCTCCTACTGTAATGATTATTAATTTTTCAATTTTGATATATTATTCTTTCCTAGATTCAATATAGCTAATATATTTTTTAAATTACTTCTGGTCAGTTTATCCTTCAAATTGTTTTCACAAACTCAAAAATTGATCAACATTATCCTGGTAATGCAAGGTATCTCTCTGGGGATGCTATGATTCTTTGCCACATATATATGATCAGCTATCAATTTCCTTAGTATTAAAAATATTTGTTCTATTTCTCAGTTTTTATAGGAAATGCTTATGATTTTCAAACAGATCCTTCTTTACTGATGTGTTTACTTCCATGTTCACTCTTCTTCATTTTATTCTATGTTTTGCTTTCTTTCTAAATTACCTGCTTCAAAATTGACTGCTTCAAAATTCTTCTGAGATCCTCTATCATAAATATTATAGGCAGGGCATAAAGGCTCTTCTTGACATAATTTCTCCCTCCTTCTTGACTTTCACGTTCCATTGCACATGACATCATTACAAAATTATAATATCCGGAACATTAGTGTTCTTATTCGCTGATGGTTATACACACATATTCACATATTCTCCCTAAAAGAATTTTTATGTTCTTCTGAGTATGTACAAATATATATGTATGTGTATATATATATATATCCCATTAATATTTTTACAATACATATCAATCTCAAGTCTGGAGAATAAGCCCTTCTCTGTTATATTAAATTACTGTCACCCTATCACTAAATACTCATTAACTCATTGCCACTCTATTTTACACAAATATTTAAAATTCTTAGTTTAAGATACTAGAACTAACTATACTTTCAAGATGTATTAGAATGTATATGCTCAGTAAATGTTCTGTGCCTTATAATAGCTTCATCAAACATAATTGTTTATTTAAATTTAAATTCAAAATAAAATTTATTTAAATTTAAATTTAAAAGCTAGTTCTCATTCTGTAAGAGTTCACAGTTTTGTTATAGTTTGTCTATAAAGTAGTCCAATATATATTAACATTACACTCACAATTGAAAAAATGCTAAATTTAGATTACTTATTGCCATTTCTTTGAGTAAATTACTGACATTTGTATAACTACATCATTGGTGGTTATAGTAATGCTGTTATTGGGCCGAGGATAACATTGGTTTGTCCTTTCTGCCTTGCCACAGGGAGTTTAGGTTTATTGGTTACTCCTATAACAGTGCTCCTATTCCTCTTTGTTTATTCATAACCTCTTTCTTTGTGCTCTGTTAACTTGTAAATATTTCTTTTCTCTTCTGCTTAAGTCCTTTGCGTAGTTAATTCAGAGCAATGTCTTTTTTGTATAGGCACAGGAAGACAGCTCATGCTATGCTTTTGTAACTTTGGATTTAATGAACTCTGAATGATGTACACCCCTGGGCATCTGTTCTCTCAACCTAAGCCTCAGTTGCTCTTATTTCCTAGCACCTCAAAAGCAGGCTGCTGACGAGGGACTGGATGGACTCAGGGCAAGCTTTGTGGCATTGAAATGGGCCAGGCCAAAGCGCCATAATACTTGACTATAAGTTAAGAACATGGTCATGGACAAATTCTGTCATGTCCAAAATGTAATAGCTAGATTTGGGGCCAGGAGCGATAGCACAGTGGGTTAGAGCATTTGCCTTGCACATGGCCAACCCAAGTTCGATCCCCAGCATCCCATAAGTTCCTCTGAGCACTGCCAGGAGTAATTCCTGAGTGAAAAACCAAGAGTAAACCCTGAGCATTGCTGGGTTTGACCCAAAAAGCAAAAAAATAATTAAAAAAATAACTAGATTTGGACCCTACTAGGGTTAGAAAAAATTAATCTGACCTGAGCACTGTAGTCTGAGATCTATAGTGAGATGTCCCCAGGAGAACCACCCTGACAAGCTCAATGTATCTTTTACTGTGTTCTTATAAAATAACTAATATTAAGAAGTAGAATTGAGATGTTAATTAAGATGCTAATTAAGTTATCAGACTAAAGAGAGGAGATACACCCCTAGGTGGTATTTCCACCCTTGAGCCTAATCAATCAGTGATCAGGAAGGGCTTTGATATGTTGATTTGTCTAACCCCAATGCAGGGGAGTTGGAGAGAGACTAGAGACAGACCAGGGCAGCAAGATGAAGTGCGGAGTGACTAGCAATGGGGACAGAGGGAGAAGAATGCAGGGGAAGAATGCAGGAGCAGGCGGGTGGAGAGAAGAAAAAAGAGACCGCAAAGACGGATGTGGAGAGATGAGCGGGAGAGAGAAGAGGAGACCCATATGAGGGCAGTGTGAGACTCGAATGAGGGGCTTAGTGAGATTGAAACAGGTACTTGGGGAGAATGGAATAAATGGCAACTGATAATCAACCAACCTGGCCCTCATTTCCTCCTTCTTCTGCCCCTGTTGACTGCCATCCTGAGTGGGAAGAAGCAACCTGAAACTACCGAATGCAATGCAGACAGCAAGAGAGAGCCAGATGGGGGCGTTCCCTAGCCGCCCTATGATTACAAAATTGGGTTTACTGATTATCTTTTTTTGGGAAATATTTGATGCACCTTGTTTCTGAAAAACTAACTCAAAATTTAATAGCGCAAAGCTATGTGGAAAGTAGTAGGATGGTAGTAAAACAATCAACAAGAAAATTACTTTAGTAGGGTAGAATATCATTCTCATGCATCAATAGTAAAGTCAAATACAAAAAAAAATGTCCCTGTGACAATGATGAATAGAATTAAAATTTTAAAAAGTAATTCTTGAAGATCTGTGTTGAAAACAATAAACATAATAAAGCTTTGTTAACTTATTGCTTTAATAGCTAGCAGTCGTACAATTTAGCACTAGTAACTCCTTATGTTTGAACAACTCAATAGGCAACATAACTTCAATAATGATAAGGCAATTAACCAATGTTTCTAGTATTCTAAAATAAAATTATGTTTCAGTCATTAATATATTTAGAAATCATATGGAAGTTCTGTTGTGTATTTCTCTTCCAAAAGACCTGACCCTAGTACAATCCCAGGCATACATGGTCCTCTGAGCACTGTGGGAAGTGACCCCTGAGCACAGAGCTTGAATTCCGTAATTCTGGTTATAGTCAAAAACAAAGAGAAAAAAATTTACACATGAAGCTTACTTTCAAGGAAATATTAAACAAAAATTACAATTAGTTATTGCTCCACCTTTGTGGTTTGACTATTTGAAAAATACCGGAAATAAACACTGAAGGGATATTTACAAGATAAAAATGAATGTCAGTTGAACAAAGCATTAAATAGAAAAAGATGCTGTATATAGATATATACAGAAATATAGATAGACATACCTATATATATGTACATATACATACATATATACTCATTAATATATACTCACATATACTTTATATGTATATAGATATCTATATAGATATATAGATATATAGATATATACACAAGTCCTCAATTACACAATCAAGTTACAAAAATTGCACACTTTGGGGGGGGGCCATGCCCTCAGTTTTCATGGCTTATTCATGGGTCTGCATTCAGGGATCATTCCTAGTGTCGCTAAGAGGACAATACAGATACCAGGATTGAATGCAAGTCGACCACATGTAAGACAAGTGCCCACCTGCTGTGCTATTGCCCTGGACCTTAGATTATATATATATACATATATATGTATGTATATATATATATATAAAATGTTGGAGATTCATTTAATTTTTAAATGTGTTCATTGTTGTGAAATTTATTTTTAAACTAAATTTTAAAAGTTATTTAAGTGAAAAGTTATTTTTAATGATTAAAATTAGATAAATTAACCTCTTATTAATTTCAGCAAACATGAAATTCTGTTATATTCAAGCTAATATTGACATAGGATCCTTAGAGTATGATCCTTAGAATCTGAAACTATGATCCTTAGCTCTAAATAATTATCATCTTGAACAATATACAAGATTCAGATTATAGGCCTGACACTAGAATTACTAAATCAGAAATTCTGGGTTTAGTTGGGTCTACCACCCTAAGTCTTATTAAGCCTTCTTTATGATTGTGTTGCACACTAAAAATGAGAAAATGCTGTATTAAAGTACAGATATTCCTAGGAATCTTTAGTCTCAAGAAAAAGTAGAAAATTAACTCATTTCATTTTCTGACACTCAAAAGATAAAATTATTTGTTCAAGTCATCCTGAGCTATTAAATTTTAAAATTCTTTATCAATATACAAACTTCTTATCGTGGGGAATCTAAAAATAGAAACACCTATTGTTAAAAAAGGAGGCATATATGAATGCAAAATTCTAGAATTCACTTTACATAGAATTTTGTAAAACTTGTAGGGATTTTTAATAGTAATTATGCATTGATTTGCGTACTTATCATTTCCACTTCATACTTTAAGAAGTAGATTTAAGATCTTAATATTTTATGTTATAGATATGCTGTAAGCTTTGGTTTTAGAAAATATCAATCAAATTTATTAAATAATTTATATAAAGAATACATGTAAGGCAAATATAGCAAAAGCTATCTTCTGTCATAATAATTATTGAAATATTACATATAATATAATTGAATGTATCTAAAGCAAAAAAATTAAAATTAATTTGATTCTTTTTAAAGGTTTCACTGCAGTTGCAATAGTCATTTTACTATGTACATAGAATAATTATTTAGTGTAGCTAGATATGTTAGTACTTTTAAATTTGTGTATTTGCATGAGTAGACATGGTATTCCTCAAAAATTAAAATGTTCACAGTGCAAAAGCTTTGTTTCCCTAAAGGAAAGGTAGAAAAAATGAATGGAGACAGATCCCCTATAAAGTGTTGAATTTGTGCCAAAAGGAAATTGCATTTTCCAAAGAAGGTCTCGTTGTGGGGGAAAGCACAAGACAGTGGCTAAATAAATCAAAGTCCCATTTCAATGAGCCCATCTGAACAAAACCACATGCACTAGATTCATTACCTTGGAAGATAAGTCAAATCCATGGGGTTTCCGCAGGAGTTCAAATTTGATTTTCAGTCTTCCTCTGATTATTAATATGTTTGGTCAAAAAGGGAGTTGAAATATCTGCTTGAAAAATAGTCAAATATGAATGTTGTGTACTTAATCAAGGCTATCACCACTAAGCTCACCGCTACATCTCCCAGTAAAATCACCAATAAACAAATCAATAAAAACAAAGCAGAGTACTTTTTTTTTGCTTAACTTGCCATTTCATATCAATTCAGATACAGGCAGCTAGATAGAAAAAGTCATCTAGTTCTATAGAATTAATTTAAATGCTACTAGTATCCCCAGTAGTAAAATAATAATACAACTTCCCTGAAGTCTAACCTGATTTCAAAGATTAGGTTACCAGTTCTAAATCTGATTGAGGATGTTTCTCCTTGATTTCAGCTATGACCTCTCACAATATCCTGGAAATTGAACACTTCCCTATCGTAAGCTAAGATAGGAAAACTGTCTAAAAATTTCCAGTTAATTCCAAACACAATTTTCCACAGCAAGCTCTGCACAGCTAACTACTAAACTAAACATATAATCATTTTTTAAGTTCTAGCATCACAGTTCAAATCAATAAAATGTCCCACTTCTAGAACATATACAAAAATAATAATATGGTGGTCTGATGTGGGATTATAGTGGATACTTGAGACTTCTTACACATATAATTTCTTGTGAAATGTAAGCAAATAATTTTGAAAGTCTATATCGAAAATAGATTTTGTACAAAATTTCAAAGGCCTACAGATGTTAGAGAAATAAAATAGTATTTTCTCACTAACAACTGAACTTTTAGAATTTATATAATGTATTAGATAGGAAACATGTGAGGGGGAGGGATGCAAGAGATATTGCATTCTCTGGAAGCATGTAATAATTTAAACTTTATGCCTGTATATAGTACCATAAACTTTAAACAGGGAGAAATTAAATGTATAAAATGATTTATCGTTGGATTAAAAAAGCTTGCAAGTTTGGGATTTCATACATCTTCATGAAAACTGTTATAAATCTCTGTAACTTAAATTGCTTATCCTAGTCCACAGAAGCAGCATAAACAGAACAAGCAATTATCTGTAATCAACTGTTTCTTTAATATTGTGGCAATCCCATTTTCTTAACACACTTGTCATAATACATCTTCTGCTATCCTAGAGTCAAACATCACATCCTAAGTAGCTCATGCCTTTTACAGTTTTGCATATGCTGTAGCTATCATGAATAAGTCTACAGGGAAATGATGATAAGCACAAAATTTTGAGAGGTGTAACATCTTAGTTAAATCATTTGAAAGTTAACATACTTTACAAGGCAAATCCTGCACTCTTTAGAAACTGTAGGGAAAGTTTGAAAACGTTTTATATTTACTGTTCTAAGAACAGTTGTTTGTCCAGGGAAGTAGCTCAAAAGTTTGTAAGACATGCTTGTATGCTAGAGCACCAGGCTTTAACCACAGTTCCACAGGTACCCGAGTACTGGGAATACACTGACCTTCCTCAACTACAAAAGTACCAAGAGAACAATCTCAAAAACATGAGATTGATGTAAATTTTCATTCTTTATCACTAAGGATAATATTGTTCATTCTAAGGTCATAATTTAAATTCATTAAATTGTTAAAACACTATTTAAAATCGCTCATTTTTATTGTACATTAGATAACATACGTTCAATAGTATTACCATTTATAGTTTTTATTGAAGATGTTCTACTGACCATCATGCAGAAAATGGTGGAGCAAAGTGGAATGTTACTCTAATGACTTTATTTCGTCCAAGTTACTCCCATGACTTTTAAGAAAATCTAAGTACATTTTGCAAGAATTATCATCATAAAACTACTAAGGATCAGGGAGATGGGTTGATGGGCTACAAAGCATGCTTTGCAAATGCTTATCCCCAGCATCCCATTTCCTCCAAAGCAAGAAGCCAGGGGTAACTCCTGAATGAGTGTAGTCCAAACAATGAAACAAAAAAGAAATGACTTATCTGAATCTAGTCTTTGCAATTCTATTTTAATGTTAACACTTCATGGTCATGGTCACGGTCCTCCCGTTGTTCATTGATTTGCTTGAGCGGGACAGTAATGTCTCCATCATGAGACTTGTTACTGTGTTTGGCATATCGAGTACCTCACAGGTAGCTTGCCAGGCTCTGCCATGTGGGCGAGATACGCTCGGTAGCTTGCCGGGCTCTCCGAGAGGGGCAGAAGAATTGAACTCGGGTCGGCCATGTTGGCTGCGTGCAAGGCAAATGCCCTACCACTGTGCTATCGCTCCAGCGATGATAATAATTTAATTTAAAGGTTGCTAGTCTGATAACCCAGAAATAAGGAAACATGATATTTGGATTTCCAGTAATAGCTGAAAGACAGAGTAATGTAGAATTATATTCTATTTAAGATACTTCCATCACTTATTATAAAGAACCAGGTGGGCAAAAGTTTGATGACTTGAAAGCAGCAAAGGAGAGTAAAAGAGTTATTGACTGGAGATGTACTCTTTTTCTGGACAGCTGAAGAGGATATATGTAATAGGAAACAATTTTTCCAATATTCTAGAGAACTAAAAGAAAAGATTCAATACATATGTATCTCATAACTTTAAACATTGACTAAAATTTTAAGTGTGTTCCCCTAATAAACTTTTTTTAAAAGTTTATAATGTTTAGTCTTTCAGCTTCTTTGGAGCATAAGATGACATCGTCTTATATATTAACATTATAAGTCTAATTAAATATACATTCTTTTAGTATTTTCCTACTTATATTAATTTAGTTTGTGATCTTAATGTTTTAGTGCAATAAATACTGACTGCATATTTAACATAAGATAGAAGAAAATAACAAAGTTGAATATTTATTGACTAAAACTCAACTGGAAAGTTTCAAGCATAAATGTGAGCAACAAAAATATTTTTGAATTTTATTACTATAAAATATGTGCTAACCATAATATTGTGTAAATAAATTTCAGATAACTTTTTTGTTTAATTTAAAGGGTTGTCTGTTATTAATCAAAATACTATCTGTGGCCAGTCAAATAGTGAAATATTCTAAACTCACACTATAACATTTTCTATTTACTAAAACTGATTCTACCATTATACATACAGATATATAGCTAATACAATTGTTTCTAAAATTTAAAGAAAGGTATAGAATAAATGTATAGAATCTATAGTAAAGAAATTGTGTTGTTGTTAATCTTTGCTACATTGACCTTATTTCTTTTTTTTTCTATGGCTTGGTTATATAGCTACTCAGTGAAAGTCACTATCATTTTTCAAATATGGAGAACACACATGAATATTCTTTTTCAGTGTACAAAACCATGAGAATATTCATTATTATCTTTGATTAATCATTTACCAAAAAGTATAAAAAAATCAAGTGGGTATAGCCATGAGCTTTAAAAAGGATCATTGTCTAGTTAAAATATCAACTGCACATATTTCTGACTAGGTATAATTTTAAAGTAAAATTTGCATTTGAACTTGTAAGTTACTATAATTTAGGGTATTTTTTCAATTAATGTATTTATTTTTCTAAAAATCACTTGCTGAAAATAGACTAAACAATTTGTGGGGGGCTTTATAATCTTAAACTTAGCACTGTAGCACAGTCCTCCTGTTGTTCATCGATTTGCTTGAGACGGCCCAGTAATGTCTCCGTTGTGAGACTTGTTGCTGTTTTTTTGCATATCAAATTCATAACAGGTAGCTTGCCAGGCTTTGCTGTGCAGGCAAGATACTCTCAGTAGCTTGCCCAGCTCTCCGAGATGGGCAGAGAAATTGAACCTGGGTCGGCCGCATGCAAGGCAAATGCCCTACCTGCTGTGCTGTCACTCCGGCCCAATATTAAACTTGATCACTTGATTACTTGACATCCCATTACTCATTGATTTGCTTGAATGGGCAACAGTAATGTCTCTATTCGTCCCTGTCGCATGTTAGTGTAGCACAGTGGAGCCTGCTCATTCTAGGAACACAAACAGCCTCAAACCAATCATTCAGGGTCTTGATGAAGAAGTCTGACCATCTCATAGGTGGGCGGCCACGTAATCTTTTGACATCCTGTGGAATCCAGTTAGTAATGGCTCTAGTCAGCAGTCGTCTCTGAATCTCATTATGTGTCCAGCACATCTGATTTTCGATGTCTTGGCAAATGAGACAGCATCCCTGATTCTTGATCGTCGATGGAGTTCGGAACTCTGAATTTTTTCTCTCATTTGAGTTGAAGCAAGATACTCCAAGCATAGCATGGATAAACTTATATTCTAAATATACTAAATGACCAACTTTTTTACAGTAGAGAGAAAAATTTGCTTTAATTGAATTAAATATGTTTCTCAGGCTTTCCTTTCATATCCTTTTTGGTGATACAGTTAATTAAATGATCATTATGCTACTTTTACAGGACTCTTTTTATCTATTTTGTATAGTGCATGTGTTCAGATGTATAAAAATGATTTTTAATAGTGACTGTACATAGCACTATGGCTCATTCAGGTTTAGCAAGATGTCAGCTCAAAACCATAACAATTCATATATCATTGGAGACAGTGTTACTGATTCCATATGGAGTTTAATAGGCCTTCACTCTTAGCCCTGAAATCACCAACATCCATCTTCTTGTGTTTACAACTAAAAAAAAAATTAAATTAAATAAAGGTGTTTAGAAGCATTTTTCTTTCACGAAAAAGTGCTGCAGAATAGAAACTGTGCATGACAAGTTTTAGTTCAACAAGAATTAAAATTGATATGTGATAAATCACTGCAGAATGGTACCTTCCATAGGAAGCAGTGAAGGATTTACTATCAGCTCTTGGCTTTGTATATATAATTAGAGGAGGAACCCATCCAAGGAGTGGATCTGGTAGTTGTCAAAGTCAGTAACTACAAGACACAAGAATATCTGGAGATGATGGATTGTGATTGCATTTTTCACTTATAATTCAGATATTTTGGCATCAGTAAGAGAGTAACAAGAAACGTTTTAAAAAGATATTGAGTTCTTCAGGCTAGAATTTCCTGGTTGAATCAAATCAATATTAGCAAACTGTTCAATTTGATGTTTTAATGAGTGAACAGAAATTACTAAGGGAAATAATATGGTAGATTTTAGCTATACTTACCTGGAAAATGCCGTGTAATGTGATTGAGAGAGAAAAAAAAACCTTTAAAATTGCGCTCTTCTATTGTAGGTTACCATGGCTGACATTTACCAACTCTAAGACCTGGATAAATAGCCTTGGTGATTCTAAATTTCTTTGGATCTAAAAAATAAAAATAATAAAACAAACAAAGAAAAGAAAGAAAAATATACTTGAAAGACACTATAGGATTTAAAACTTATATTTGAAAATAAAAGGTAAAATTTTAATAGAATATGCTAGATGATAGTCATTATTACTTTTATCCTCAAATAAGAGCCAGCATCATAGGTAATCATTTACTTTTACCTAAGGTATAATCAAGGTGAATTCCAGAGCACTCTGTTATCTAGTTTACTAAAATAAGCCCCAGAAGTTCAGGTTTTTCAGGCCACATTTATCTTTATGGTTTTGTCTGCAGATGTCTTAAATTGACTTATGCTGTCAACAATCATACCCTGCCAGTAAATGCTCCTCTGTGCCCTAGGAAACCCATGGCCTGTCACTGGCAAAATTCCCTACATCCCCAGTGTAATAAAAGTTTGACTCGACTGTTGATGTTTGCTGTTCTGTCAACAGTCAAATATTAGGCCTCAGACTTCAACCTTCTCTTTTTGCACCACATCTGACAAGTCAATAGCAAAGCACAGGTATCCTTCTTCTTTGCACTGGTTAGCAATGGTATCAGAATTCTAACTTCTCGGGCCATAGACCAAGCAAGGAAGCTATCACCCATCTCAAAACCCTATTCACAATATGTACCAAAGTCACTCATTCCTGACTCTGTTTAGCAATTAAGTTTGCATTATAACAGTCCTTCCTTCTCCAGAAGACTATATGTTCTATAAACTTATTTTCAAAACCCTGCACCACTTGCATAACATCATAAATCTCAACATAGAAACATATTTTAGGTGTATCTGTTGTAAAATCAGTGTCCTCCATCTGGAAACTATAAAAAATATCATTCTCTCATTTACCATTTCTTTCATTCCTTATATTAGTTTCTCTATTTGAAATCTGAAAAACCTGAGAAATTGAACCCATATACTCCTTTTATGTTGTAACTATTATTTGCCTCATATGGTTCTTATCATTGAAGGCAGAGATTTATTGATTTTTTAAGGTTTTTTTAATTGAATTGCCAAGTCATTCATGATTGAATTTCAAGTATAGGATGTTTTAAAACCAATCCCAATATTACCTTTTCCAGAACATTGTTTCTTATTGTAAATAAATAAGAATAACAACAATATGAACAACAAACTTAAGGTCTGTGTATCAACAATTTTACACTATCAATTTTGTCTCTTTTCTAGGTGATATTTATTAAGTCACTACCCGTTAAGTCACTACCACTTATGTGACAAAGGTTGTATCAACTTGCTTATATTTTTTTAATTCTACATTTTTGACTATTCTAATAATCAAAGAGCTTATTATACAATAGAACTCCTAGTTGTCCAGAATTAATAGCATTGGCATTTTCCTACCTCCTTAGTAACTCTTTAATTCTCATTAAAACAAGAATCTTGTGATGTAGGATGTATCTTGGCTTTTCCAATGGGTCTTATATACAATCGCAAGTGTCCTTATAAGAAAGGAACAAGATTTGAGATGGAAGTAAGAGAAAACAAAAGCTTGGATTGATGGAGGAAAAAAGTCACAAACCACAAAATACAAGTGTCTTTGAAAAGCTAGAATTGATGTGGAAACAGATTACCCCTTTTGATATATAATGGACTTTTGTTATTTTTCAGCTGTCAAGTTTTGCCAGTTTTTAAAGTAGCAAGAGAAAAAAATTCATTAGTCTTCCCTCTCTTGCACCCTTATATTTGTTTTTGGTAAGGGTTGCAATGTTTCCTATAAGGTGTAGGTAACATCACATTGCTTTCTCCAACAACTTCTAAGGTCCATAAGGCTGTAGTGATTAAGACCTCGTTATCTCTCTTTTATTAGTTTTTTTCTTATAGGGCATTTCCACAAAGTTGGTTTCTTGTTCTTCTCGGAACAAGTAAAAAATACTCTTCAATTTTTTGCTTCATCCCCATCTCAGCTCAAATATATCTCCCAAAGAGGGTATTCCCTGACTCATATCCAAACCACTTGATCACTTGATCACTTGACTTTCAATTAATCGTCAATTTGCTCGAGCGGGCGCCAGTAACGTATCCATTTGTCCCTGTTGCGTGCTAGTGTAGCCCAATGGCGTCTGTTCATTCTAGGAACACGAAGAGCCTCAAACCGATCATTCATGAACTTGATGAAGAAGTCTGACCATCTGATAGGTGGGCGGCCACACGTCTTTTGACATCCCATAGAATCCAGTCGGTAACAGCTCTAGTCCAGCGGTCGTCTCTAAATCTCATCATGTGACCAGCCCATCTGATTTTTGACACGTTGGCAAACGAGACAGTGTCCCTGATTCTTGATCGTCGAAGGAGGTTGGAACTCCGGATTCTTTTTCTCATTTGAGTGAAACATGATATTCCAAGCATAGCTCTTTCAATTCCTCTTTGGGAGACCCGAATAGTGTTCTCATCCTGTTTGCGTAGGTCCCAGGTCTCTGAGGCATATGTTAATGCAGGAAGAACAGTGGAATCAAAGAGATATGCCCAGAGCCGGAGGTTCTTTGTCCTCTTAGCTATTTCCTCGATGCTCCTGAAGGCGTTCCAAGCCGCTCTCTTCCTCCTGCGCAGCTCAGGTGCCAGGTCATTTGTCATGTTGACTTCTGGAACTTGGTACACATAGCTGTTGCATTCGGAGATGGTCGTTCCGTTGAGAGTGAATGGCGCATCAGGAACCAGGCTGTTTCTCATAAACATTGTCTTCGTAAGATTCAGCTGTAGTTCGACCTTTCCACACTCACGGTCGAAGTTGGCCAGCATTTGTGCCGCTTGGCTAATGTTTGGTGTTATTAAAACAATGTCATAAGCAAACCAGAGGTGGTGTAGTTGCCAACCATCTATCTTCACTCCCATTCCTTCCCATTCCAGTCATTGCATGATGTTCTCAAGGGTGGCACTGAAGAGTTTTGGTGAAATGGTATCACCCTGCCGTACCCCTCTCTTGACATCAATGATTATTTCTTTGTAGAATGGTGAGATCCTGGTAGTGAATCTGTAATACAGCTCAAGGAGGATCCTGATGTATTGAGTTTGAATGCCTTGATTGGCTAGGTCTTCAATGACCACTTCTGTCTCAACAGAATCAAAGGCCTTCTTTAAATCAATGAATGTTAGACAGAGCGGCATCTTGAACTCCTGAGAAACCTCAATGAGCTTGGTTATATTGTGTATATGGTCGATGGTACTGAATCCTTTGCAGAACCCAGCTTGCTCACATGGTTGTCCTTCATCTAGTATTCTGCCAATCCTATTCAGGATGACTCGAGTGAACAACTTGTAGATGACAGACAATAGGCAGATCGGGTGATAGTTGCCAATGTCATGAATGTCTCCCTTCTTGTATAGTAGTACAGTCCTGCTGGTTTTTCCATTGGAACGGAAACGTGCATTCAGACAGGTAGCATGTGAAGAGCCGAGTCAGTGTATTAATGCGTACTGATGGCAGGTTCTTCAGGTGTTCAGGTCTGACCTTGTCTGGAACAGGTGCTGTTTGTTTCTTTACTGACAAAATGGCATGTCAGATTTTGGAAGGGAGAACATTGGGAACGACATATCCATCCTGAGGAATTTGGTATGTCGGTAGGTGGACATGGGTATCAAAGAGATTTGAATAGAAGTTATGGATAATCTTCTCCATTGCCCTTCTGGAAGATGTGATAGATCCATCAGGACATCAGAGGGCAGTCATCTTGGTCTTGTAGTTGGCAAAGGACAGGCGGGCATTATGAATACTTTTCCCGGCTTCTGCCGCATCTAGCAGCACTTCTGCTCTTCTCTCTTTGAGGTCTTCCTTGATAGCATCTCTGCACTGCTTTGCAAGCTTGGACATTCGATTGCAGTTGCTTGAGGCATGCGCTAATCCACGTTGGTGAATAAGCTCAAGAGTTTTTGAAGACAGGCGTTTTTTTGTGCCTCTCTCTCTCTCTTGGCGTTCCTTGCACAATTATGGAGATACTGAACCAGTCGATTGTATTCCTCGTCAATGTTGTCAACAATGGCATCTTCTCATGTTGTCGCAATAGTGCCAAAGAGCTCCCAGTTGGTGGTCGTTCTGGGAGTTCTCTTTTTAAACTTTGCAGCCCTTTCTCCCTGCTTGGTGAAGTAGAATTTTGCACGAAGGAGACAGTGGTCCAATCCCATTTAGAAAATTGGGACAACAGTGACATCGGTCAGGCAAAACCATTGATTGAATATGATGTGGTCTATTTTGTTGTGGAATCGTCCACCGGGAGACTCCCATGTCCAACATTTAGATTCGGCCTTCTGGAATTTTGAGTTACCATGGATGGTCTTGGTCGACATGATGGACTCAGACAGTCTCTCACCCTGTTTGTTCCATTCTAGGCCATGGGTCCTGATGTGAAGTTCTTCAGCTAATCTTCTCGGTCCTATCTTGGCATTAAAATCACCCACAATGATCTTGTAGAAGGTGTGGTCTTCCTTATAGAACTTCTCCAGATCCATGTAGAACTTCTCAGTATCTCCTTTATCATAATTGGATGTTGGTGCATAGACAACGAAGATAGAAACTGCCCACAGTGAGCCATATCTATTCAAATGTAAACATCCAATTCGGGTGGTTAGGCATACGAATGAATCAATGCTCATGGCCAAGTTTGTGTTGACAAGGACACCAACGCCTCCGACACCTCTTGTATCGCATGTTCTGAGGAACAATTCTTCTTGACCTCCACTACCCAGCCGCCACCACACTCCAGGATCATTTCTGGACCTGCGCGGCCTCAAAGCGGCTGTGCAACACATTATTAGACACTAAAGACCCATCTTCCAGAATTGCTGTACCATATTTGATAGGGTACAAATATGGTAACACCTACAAGGGCGATTAGAGGTCACTCCAAAAGCCTCTATCCCTCTCGGAAAACCAGGCAAGCTACCGAGAATATTCCGCCCACACGGCAGAGTCTTGCAAGCTATCCGTTGTGTATTTGATATGCCAAAACCAGTAATTACAATGGGTATCATTCCCCTAACCCTGGAGGCGTCACCAATATGGCAGCATTGAGAAGGATGAGAAAGGAGAGGCCAATAAAATTTCAAGACTGAACTAGGCTGCCACAATGAAGGAAGACAAAAATGATCGTCTGTACTTTCAATGCACATATGATAGCATCAGATGCATCCATCGAGGACCTGATGGTACAAGCACAAATGATCAAGTACAACATCATTGGTCTGACTGAGACAAGAAGGCACAAATCTCATCACGCTGTTTTCAACACTGGAGAAGAATTGTTCCTCGGAACTTGCAATCCAAACCACAAGCTTTATTATTCTCTATACTTTGCACAGCTGTTATTTATCATTTCAACTTCTATTTTTAATTTTATTGTGAGTGTAGCACTGTAGCACTGTCCTCCTGTTGTTCATCGATTTGCTAGAGTGGGCAGTAATGCCTCCATTGTGAGAATTGTTACTGTTTTTGGCATATCGAATATGCCATGGGTAGCTTGCCAGGCTCTGCCAGGTGGGTGGGATACTCTTGGCATCTTGCCAGATTCTCCAAGAGGGATGAAGAAATCGAACCCAGGTAGGCTGCATGCAAGGTAAATGCCGGAAGTGCTGTGGTATCGTTCCAGCCCAAATTGTCAGTGTATCTGGCATTAATTTATTTTCTTTTAGGATATAAAATTGAGAATATGGTCCAAAGTGTTAATTTTTCTGGCCCACTTAGAATAAAGTCTACCTTATAATGGACAGTCAAAATTTGTTATGTGAATCATTTAACTTATTATAGTATCAATATCACTGCATTTTTTTTATACTTTTACTGGGGGTAAAGGCCAGGGCAGAGTCTCTGGGTCATGTGGTTATAACTTAGGGCTCACACATTCAAGATATTTATTCTCTCATTAGAGCCATATCTCCAGCTCTCTGAGTTTTTGTTATTTTGTTATCATTTTTATCATTATGACCTTTAGTTACCACCTGTTGGTGCTCAGGTCTTACTTGTGGATTATTGCTCAGGGATCACTTCTTGTGGTCCTTGGGGGACTTTTAGTTAACACCTGGTGGTTCTTGGGTTGTAGTTTTGACTTATTACTCAGGGATAATTCCGATGACCCTCTGGGAACCAGATGGTGTGGAGAGTCCCCAGCATACGTCAGCCTATGCAAGGCAAGTGCTCTACCAACTGTACTATCTCGCTGCCTAAATATTTTAATCTATCTAACAGGTTTTTTATGATGTTCCCAGCATTGTTTATATACCTCACGAGTTATGCTCATTTATTATTCATATCAACACAAAGGGGTAGATATTCATATAAGCTATAGATGAGGGAATAAAGGGACAAAGAAATCAAGTGATTATTTTTTACCATAACACACCTTATTAAGTGGTATGCTAGGAGAGTAGTTGTTTTGAACGAATAGGTGATGCACTCTCTCCAGTATTTGTAACAAGCAGACATAAACTGTATTAGCAGTTTTTTTTTTAAAAAAAGGAATTTAAGGCATGATTTCTGTTTAAATATTTATTCCAATTTACTTAGCTTTTTAAACTTCTTTTAATGGAGTAATTATAGGAAACTTTAAATGTTGTACAGAGCAGTTCTGAGCAGTCTTCACCAGTTTCCTCTAATGGGTGCATTTCACAGATAATATCAGTAGAAGCAAAATAAATTATAATAATAACAACATTCCTGAGTATATTCAACACATTAACAAAGGCTTATAAATTTCTGAAGCATTTAATCTATGTCTTTACAAAAACTAAAATAAAATATAAAGGCAGAAAATAAATGGAAGCCTGATAATAGAGGGAAATAGAATAAATTATTGATACAGCACTAAAAACAATATGGGAAGGATTTCTTACTGAGTGAACTTTAGAAATGCATCACCATGTTTTTCACAGTGTTGGATAATGGGATGCATAAGCAGCTGATCAAGGAAAGTTTGCCCCAAAATGACCTTTGACCAGTTTCTCAAATGATCTTTCCATTCGCCATCCTTTGCCCCAGCCTCTGATAATTTTCTTAAGGGCAACAGAATCTTGATGTTTTATCCTAAGCCACGCCGGAAGACAACAAATTAAACTTACCATATTTATCTAACTGTGGTGAATCAGGGATTCTACTGTTAGAATAAACATAAAAGAGTTTAACTCTGTTTATTGTATAACTGTGGGACTTCAGTTCTCTATCTGAGGAAATCATTCTGGTTACCGAACTATGGATCCACAGATAGCATCTTCCCCAGGTTTGTAATAAAAGGAGAGCTTTAACAAAAGCACAAATCAAGGGACTGAGAGTGAGAGAATGCAATCACTAATAATAAGAGTACTATTCTCATATAAGTATACAGAGCAAAGAATTACGAGGAGAATTAACAAGAAGGCAGTGTAGACATGAATCAAGAGACGAAGATAATTTTGTTCTGTTTTGTGTTTTGGCACCACACCTGGCGATGCTCAGGAGTTAGACTTCACTCTGTACTCAGGAATTGCACCGTAGCACTGTCTTCTCGTTGTTCATCAACTTGCTTGAGCAGGTACCAGTTAACGTCTCCTTCGTCCCAGCCCTGAGATTTTAACAGCCTCTCCTCTCGTCCTTCCCAAATCTGCTGTACTGGAGGCTCTCCCAGGGTCAGGGAAATGATACCCGTTATTGTTACTCTTTTTGGCATATCTAATATGTCACCGGTAGCTTGCCAAGCTCTGCCATGCGGGCGAGATACTCTTGGTAGCTTCCCTGGCTCTCCAAGAGTGTTGGCGTTTTACAGGTGTTCCGAGTCTACCGAATGTAAGCTTTTGCTCGACGGGCTTGTTATACGGGAGCTTTAGTTTATAGTCTCTAGATTTTAGCTGTTGATGAGATTATGTGGCACCAGGGGCAGTTTGTGGGTGTGACTGCCAAACTGCTGGGAAACTAGGGATATGGGTGGAGGAGGTCCAGTTCCAATCCAAGCAGGCTTGGAGATCTCAACTATGGGTCCCGCATACCTGGGTACCTCTGATGGTTCCTTCATGCCTAAGGTTCGTCAAGCATGTGGAGAGTGGCCTTGGACATGGCTGTGGCTGGATTCTGGAGGTTTTCGGTTGCCAGGGATCTGCTTGGAATGAGGAGGGAGACTCAACCCATCTCCCTCCAAGGTGCCCCGGTGAAGGCAGCCTGGTTTGGGGTCAGGAGATTCAAGAATTACTCCTGGTAACAATCAGGGGACCACACGCTAGTAATCTAAGGGAGTGGGGGTGGGATTTTAATATCAAAATGCAGAATAGTAAAAAATACATAGAATAAGAATTAGGAATTTAATTATATGAGTTTAAACTATGAACCCAAAATAAGAGGAAAAAAACATGAAACTTAAATTTATTTATTAGCTTACATAGCAGGAATTTTTAAAATCCTTATTAGGTAATAAATAGTATAATTTTAAACTTTAAAATTATTACAAAAAAGTATCAAAATTAAAACAAAACTGTGAGGTTGGAGTTGGTGTGAAATATAATGAGATAACAAGTAATTACAGGAATTTTGTTCTATGTTTTTTATTTTACTGTCCATTTAAATATTTTTAAATCTATGATAAAAAAACTATTTAACAAGATAGATTTAAAGCACTAAGATAAGTGAGGTAAACTGGTTATAGTTAACTTTGTTTGACAAAATATCTGGTAATTTGACATTTATCTGTGTATTTTATTAAGGAGGCAAAATAATCACATTTTTAGACTGTGTAACCATAGCTCAAAGATATATCTTTATTGTAAGTTGTGTATTCTAATGAATATTTTATGGTGTTTAGATGATATTTCTTTTTGCATTCTATTTAAAATGTATTATTGAAAGAGATAAGCTTTTTATTATAAATACACAAGCAAACAAAGAATAATTCAAATCATATATATTGCAAAGGTTGCTTTTAAAAAAAATACTATTTTGATTTAATAAACAGTTTTCTGAGAAATAAATCTTAGGAGAAAATTTGACATGTGCATTTTATGCATAAGCTTACATAATATATTAAATAAAATGTGTAATTTGAACTATACATTATTATTAAGGAAAATGTCTTCTTTTTACTATTTAGTTTCAGAAGAAAGCCATTAACTGTAATGAAAGCTATATAGGAGACTTAAGAAGAGATTATTATATAATCAATTTATTTTCATTTCACACATAAGCGTCTTTAATTGTTTTAAAGCACGGTTTTATTTTAGCTTAATATACAAAGGAAAATTATTTATTACATAAAATTTATTCTAATTACTTGTTTTTCTATCATTAGTTTGAATGATAGCTTAGTGGACTTGTGTACAATAGATAGTTTAAATGAAATAAAAATGAGTCATATATAATTTTGCTAATATTCATTATTTGTTATTAATTTATATTTGCAAAGACATTGTTGTTTTTCAGTATCATCTTTTTGTAGTAATTTATAATTTTGGCATAATCTGACTTCTAGATTCTCTAGATTTTTAATCACTGAAATCCTAAAACTCACTTAATTTTTGTTTTTTGCTTTTTGGGTCACACCTGGTGATGCACAGGGGTTACTTCTGTCTCTGCACTCAGGAATTACCCCTGGCGGTGCTCAGGGAACCATATGGAATGCTGGAAATTGAACATGGGTTGGTTTCGTGCAAGACAAATGCCCTAACTGCTGTGCTATTGCTCCAGCCCCTAAAACTCACTTCTTATGAACAAGCATACCACTAATCACTGAGGACATAAACTTCTTTTAAACTAAAAGTATCAGGTTTTAGATAGTACAAAATTGAACAAATGCCTTGTGTCCAGTTAAACTTGGTGTGATTCCCAGCACCAAGTGGCCCCCTTACATCACTGGATTTCAGCTTTTGTGCCCCCTTGGATCATTGACAAAGCGGCCTAGGTAATCCCTAGAACCACAGAGTCCAAGCTGAATTTTATTTGCCCTTCAACATTGAATAGCTTGGTTGGCCTAGAATCATGGGAACAGTCTCTGACCTTCTGAGCCTGCTTGGGTCTTCCCAATAGTTTACATTCCAACCTCACTCCAACTCCTCCAAAAAACATGAATAGAAATGAATGCATAAATACTGTCTAAAATTCATACAGGTTTACAGGAGAGAGGGTTTACTCAAACTTGGTTCCCTAAGTGAGCTTAGTGAATGGATACAAAAAGTCTGAAGAAGGATTATAAGAAGGGCACTCTAGAAAGAAAGAAGAAGCAGAACAAGAAAACAAGATGAAGATGGGATTTTGTAAATACAAATTAATTTATTTGTTCATTTCTTTTTTTTTTTTGATGTTGAATCATACCTGGTGAGAACACACTTCTAACAGGGGAGAACCATATATGGACCCAGGGATTGGTAAGGCACAAGCAATGCTATTGACTTGACTTCTGAACTTTCTGTACCCGCAAGTGATTTTTTTTCAGTTCAGTCTCTCTTGGTTTTTGAGGAAAAGTGAGCCACCTTCACATCTTGTTCATCTTCAATGCTGAATCAGTCGATCTGGGTTGCTATCTGAAATTATGCTTTTAAACAAGCACCTACCTGAGGCAGTGACTAAAATTGGCTTAGGTAAAGATAAATCTACAGAGATTCAAGGCAAATGTTTTGAACTGTGTGCATATTTACTAAAGCACGGGATAAAGTGATACGTAGGAAAGTTATTCATGGAAAACTGTTCCTCCTTCTGAGCTCTCCAATCCCAGTTCACATTTTTCTTCTCTAACTAATCTTCAGGAGAGCAGAATCCACTTAAATTGTGAATTTCCCATATGCAACTCTAAACTTATCTTTACATACACCACACTTTTCAGAAAGTGATTCTGATGGTTGCCAGGAAGGTCTATATTGTTTGATTTATAAACATTTATTTCTACTCTACTTAGCAATATATATGTATATGTATGCAAAATTATATGTATGCATATATATGCACATACATACACATATGCATAAATATATATGTATTTATAATCCTCCTTTGCTTGCTTTAATTTTCTGTTATTTTATCTGAGTAAATAGTTCACTATTATGGCTAGTACTGTTTTTACATGTGATATTTACAACCAGTCTATATGAAAGGAGTTGCTCATAAACCAGAATTAAGAGAATCACAGACGAGTTTCAGTGGTAGAGCACTCACCTTGCAAATGCAATGTCCTGGGTGTGATTCCTTGTCCACCAAAAATAAAATAAAATAAAATAAGAGTTCTCAGATGCCAGGGAGATAAAACAGGGGCTAAGGTGCTTGATGTAAATGTTGCTGGTCATGGTTTTATCCCTGGAACTATATATGTTCCCAGGATCATTATCAGGAGTGACTTTTGACCAGGAGTAACCTCTGAGTACACAGCCAGGGAATAAGTCCTGAATACCTCCAGGTATAATCTACATTCCCCCAGCCAAAAAAAAAAAATATTTTCCTTTTAATGTTATAAATTCTGTCTTAAACCAGGACTAAGTAATTCAGTCCAGTACTGATGGACATTAAGTTACATGTTAAATATCTTTGACTATGGATATATGGAAATATGCCCTTTAATTGCATTAGTTTTATGAATTATGTATTTGTGCAAATGAAAATGATTGATAACAACATATAAAAATGTTCAAGGGGTAAGGTGATTAAATTGCATGTGACCAATACCTTTTCAATCATCGCTTATGATCCCCTAGCATAGACAGGGGTCACTTTGGAGCACAGAGAATGGAGTAACTACTGAGCACCACTGTTCTGCCAAAAATAAAAAAAATAACATTTTAAAAAATAAATTAAATAAATAAAAATGCTCAAAGTGTATATTTCAATGCTCTGCATTCAAAGATGTGTTTAGAACTTCTGATATTAGACTGAAGAAATTCCAATTTTCATTGGCTTCTGGAAAATTTTAACTTCATCGGTGCCTCTACTCTAGAGATCCCTTTCACTTTTAATCCAAGACCAATGATAAGCATGAATGAAGAGAATTGACAACCACTCTGCAGGTGTTGATTCTTGAAAGTGAGATGTTATTAATTTGAACCTTTGGAGAAACTATAATTGAGATTTCGTTTTACCATAAACTAGATGAGTTATTTTGCTATTAATAAAGAAAGGAAGAAATTGACCTTCAAATTGGGTTCATTTTGGACTGTAAGTTAGAATGCCATTCAACTAAATACTCATTAAACCTGATATTTAGATGAAAGATAACTTTTCCCAAAAGATATTTTTAAAAAGTTATGCTAATTTCATCTGTTCAGCAACGGATAATGCTAGGATGTCAAAATGTCTCTGGAATAGGAAAGTAACTAATGTGTACACTAGAAATATTGCAAATAAGAGATAATTGCTATTGGGAATTTGCATGAAGCAGAATCTTAAGTAGTTTTGCCTCTGCTGAAGTTTTTCTCTAAAGTAAGAACTTTGAGAATAGAGGACAGGACCTCCATGAGGTATTATACTAAATTAAACTAATTAATCATTCATTTTGGAAATATGGATCTAAGATAAATTCCTTAGAGTAGTAATGGACATGGCAACTTTATGTGACTATGTAGCAGTCACGACTCTGGAAATGGTTATTACCCAAATTAATGGCTATAAAAGTATAACTAAGAATTTAAATATAGTGAATCTATAATTACCTGTATCCATTATAGCATTTAGTTCAATTTTATGCTTTAAAAATATTAACCATTGATAAATAAATCAGTGTCTTTATTTTGAGTATAATGAATAACTAGATAAATAAAGTTATAAATTACAGAATAATATTTTAATTCTCCAATATTACTTTACAAGATTACCTCTGACTCCAGGCAAATCTCTTCTTTTCCACTATTCTTCCTGCATTAACATATGCCTCAGAGACCTGACCCTATGAAAACAAGATGAGAACGCTATTCGGGTCTCCCCAAGAGGAATCGAAAGAGCTATGCTTGGAGTATCACGCTTCACTCAAGTGAGAGAAAGAATTCGATTTCTGACCTCCATGGATGATCAAGAACCCGGGACCCTGTCTCATTTGCCAAGACATTGGAAATCATATGGGCTGGACACATAATGAGATTTGTAGATGACCGCTGCACTAGAGACATTACCAACTGGATTCCACGGGATTTCAAAAGATTGCGTGGCTGCCAACCTATGAGATGGTCAGACTTCCTCGTCAAGATCCTGAACAATCGGTTTGAGGTTCTTCGTTTTCCTAGAATGAGCAGACGCCATTGGGCTACATTGGTGTGCGACAGGTTCTAATGGAAATGTTACTGGCACCTGCTCAAGCAAATCGATGAGTAACGGGATGTCAAGTGATCACGTGATCAATATTACTTTAAAACTACACATTCTTGGGGTTGAAAGGTAGCACAGTAATTGGGACAATTGTTAAGTACATGCACCCTACCAGCTGGATTAAAGCAACACATAGTTTCCCAAACATTGTCAGTTGTACCTCTGTGGGCACCTGATCACCTCCATGTGGCACATAGAACCAAAAACATTATATCCTCAGGACCTTGAAACCCATGACTCCTAAACACTGCTTGGAAGACTCCCAAACTATAAGCACATAAACTTTCTTCTTAATAATTTATGCAGATCAATAATAACCAAGTTCTAAAGAGATTATGAAATATACTTCTTATTATATATTTGATTTGCAGGTAAGAATCAAAATGATTTTGTTTGCTTTCAGAATTTTTGGAAAAAAATGTCTAATATTTTAAAAATTATTGTTATTAGGGCACCGTGATTTACAAAGTAATTCTTAGTAGTGTTTCACACATGCAATGTTTCAATACCATTCCAACCAAATGTGTCAATATTTCTCCACCAATGTCCCCAGGTTATCCCCTACCTTCTACACTGCCCATTTGAAAGGCACCAAAAAAAAAAAAAGAAAATCCAATTTAAAATTTAAACCAACAAACATGGGGAATATGACATGAAGTTTAGAAATAAAATATTGCACTTTTTTATATATTTGTTTTTGTTCTAATTTGAGTTCATGGATTGGAGTGATAGCACAGTGGGTAGGGCCATGTGTGTGACCTACATGAGTTCGATTCCTCCATCCCTCTCGGAGAGCCCAGCAAGCTACCGAGAGTATCCCTCCCACACGGTAGAGCCTGGCAAGCTCGCCATAGCATATTCGACTTGCCAAAAACAGTAACAACAAGTCTCACAATGGAAACATTACTGGTGCCCACTCGAGCAAATCAATGAACAACAGGAGGACAGTGCTACTTGATTTCATACCTGGCAATGCTTAGGGTGTACTATGGGCTCTAACCTCAAGGGTCACTCCTGGAGGGACTTATATAAACAAATGGGGTGCTGGGGATTGAAATCCTGTAAGCCCCATGCAAGGTAAGAACTCCACCCTCTATACTATCACTCTAGCCCTAAATTCATGCAAGAGTTTTTTGGTTTTGTTTGAGACAACTGCAGGGCACACCAAATATCCAAACATTCTCAGGGTTTACTACTGGTTCTGTATTCAGGCATCACTCCTGGTGGAGCTTGCAGGGCCACGCATAGTTCTGGGCATAAAACCTGGGTCAGCTGCATATAATTCCTATCCACTGTACTATTGAACTACTTTTTTTGGGGGGGGGGGTTGTCACATCTGTTTATGCACAGAGATTACCTCTGACTCTGCATGCAGGCATTACTTCTAACAGTGCTCAGGGGACCATATGGAATACTGGGATTCAAACCCGGGTCTGCCACGTGCAAGGCAAATGCCCTACCCACTGTACTATTGCTCCAGCCCCTGAAGTACCTTTTTAAATATTGAGAATTTTCCAGAACTGAATCAAAATTAGGGTCAGAAGAGACATTACAGCAGATTGAGTCCTTGCCTTGCACTTGGCTGACCAGTTTCAATTCCCATTATGACATATGGTTCCCTGAGCCAAACCAGCAGTGATCCCATAGTGCAGAATCAGAAATACGCCCTGATCTTCACAGAATGTGGTACAGAAACAATATAAAAAAATTAAAGAACTATCCTTTTGAATTTAAATACAAGTACTAGAACATTCTCTTCAGTTACCGTGTAGACTTGAAAAATGTGCTGTCACCTTTAGACAATAAGACTTTCCAGAAAGTCACTGGCAAAAGAAAAGTTGACAGTGGATTTCAAACTTTGTATGCTAGTAATGTAAAATAACAGAACATGTATAAATAAGGGCCAAAATGATCATACAGGTTAGGGTGTTTGGCTTGCATGCAGCTGACCCGAGCTCAGTCCCCAGCAATCCATATATTTCCCCAGCACTTCCAGAAGTAATATCTGAGTGGGAGTGCAGAACCCGAAATAAACAGTGAGCATGGTGGGAATAACACCCAAACAAACAAACAACAAAAATGTGATAAAAGTGAGCAAAACTGATAACTAGCACACTGTCATCTCAGTATCCAGGATGTAGCAGAGTACTTAACAAGATCTGTAGAATTAGTTAGCCTCTGTGCATCAGTCTTCATCTAATCATTCAATAAATCTCTTATCCCCATTTCATATTTAAGAAGTTTATGGAATACTTTATATAACCTTCCTAATTTAATTGTTATTATGTGATAGAATCACATCTACATGAAATGAGAAGTTTATACCCCAAAATACTGGGTAGTAAAGAAAAAATTAAGGAATACAATTGCTTTGAACGTCACTAATTTTTCTTATGTTTTAATATTTTATTTAAAAATCACATGAAATTTGGAGTATCTTTATTACTTTCGACCGGGCAGAATTTTCTGTGTTTGATTATATCACTACTTATTTTGTGGTAGATAAAGTGTGGTCCGTATTGTTTTTTACCCTACATAAAGTGATAGTTGGATAATATAAATAGTTGAATAAAACACTATGTAGCAAAATGTTCACATTCTTAAATGTGACCTAAGGGAAATTAAACAAAAATCATAAATGTACATCTCCCATCCAATGCTCTCTTAAGAGTTGATGTCATTATGTACTTTATCTAAAGGACTTACTTGCACCAAATAAATTTATTGTACTCTCTATATTCTCCAAGTCTATTTACTCCATTAGCAAATATTTTATACACAAATGAAACACTTTTGATGAACACTTTATTGGAAACACAATGCAAAGAACAAGGAATAAGAGCATAAAGATGAGTCTCCTGCTGAGACAAGGATCCAATTTGTCTAATATTTGTAAAAAATCTCAGCAATAGATTAATAACCATCTATTTTTAAAATAGTGTCTTGGGCACTGATGATACAGCAAAATGTTCTCTACATTAAAGAAAATTCAGTTCAAGCCATAGTTTTATGTAAAAAAGATACTTTCAAGTTCAATATAGTAAAGGCTATCCTTGGAAACCATGCAGGGCACCAAGAAAACACAAAAGTTCTCTTCATCCAGATAATGCAGGGAATACATGACCTACTAGAGTTGAAACTAAACATGAAAAGTAATATTTCAAAGTATAAAAGGCAAAAAGCATGTGCTTTGTCATAGGACAAAGAAATATGTGTGATTTTTTTACTAGAACTATACATCAATTGAAACTAGTGTGGTTGTATGCCAATTATATATTTTAATTTAAAAACTAAAGTATTGGTAAACTAAATATGAATTTAAGTACATAATATCATTAAAAATATCTCTTTCAGGTTATTAATCAATGTACACATCAAAATAGAAAGAGGGTTCCATTACCAGGTAGTGTAAAGTTTTACCACATTCCAAATTATCGTAAATTGCTCTACAGGTCTTCCAAATGTTTATTGCATTGCATTCTTTATTGCAGACAAAAAAATAGTATAAAATTCTTCCCATTTCATCATTTATGAGGTATATTTTAGTATACCTTTTAATATACTAAAAGGTATATTAGTATATTTTGATCATAAATATTTTTTAGTGTATAAAATTCTAACTACAAACAACAGATAACAATAGCCCTACTTACTGACTCCCCCCCTGAATTTCCCTGACTGCCTGTGTCACGGTTGACTCAGAGCAAGGCATTCTAAAATTTGGGATTATATCGTTTTATCCATTTCAGGAGACATTGTTTCTCCAAACACCACAAACAATGTCATTATCTTAATGAAATCCCTGTTATAGTTTGTGCAGGGATGATAAAATGGCAACAAGGATTAGCATTTCAAGGGGAAGCATCACATTTTCTTGACAACCATGTTCCCCTGTGTTTCAACAGAATGGAAGATGGTCCCTAAATAACAAATACTTAGACAGGAGCCAGGCTTTCAATTTTACTGATTGGTTATGGTAATTTTCAACCTATTTTTGAATGAGATATATTCAAATTAAGTTCTGTGACTATGATAGCAAATCATCTTTTATCTATGACAGTGGTCATCAACTCCAGTATTACTTTCATTGTTGTATATTTTGGAAAACTTCCAGTTCAAATATTGCTATAGGAAAGCAAAATCTCTGCTTAATAATTTATTCTCAAAGGAGAAAAGTACTAATTATCAAAAGGGTTAAACGGGGTGGTAAAAAAAAAATCTTTGAAAAAACTTGTATTCATTCTATAATGACTATGGGGCAAATCTTTCTGAAGAAAAAGGGAGTTCCCCTAAATTGTACTACAGGAACAAAAGAATAGCTTATCTAAACCATGCGATTGCCTCAATGGATCACAGACTGGGGAAACAAAAGGAAATATAGATTTCTTCCTGGCAGTAACTGTAATTTATCAAGTTACTGAGCTGTCTTTGCTATTCTTAAATGGCACCAAACCAGGCAACTCTTTGCTTTTTATGTTTAATGGTTAAATTCTATCTATGTTTTGGCTTGCTTTATTGTTTCATTTTTCCTCCTCTATTCTCCCCAACCAAAAGTTTTTTTTTTAATAGACTTACTATTTTATTATGTATCTCAAATGTCAGTGTTTTTTCTGCCAAAATTTAGTCAGTGGGCAACATTGTGGACAAAAGAAGCTTTCTAAATTCAAGACTAATTATGAATGCAGTCAGTAATCAGTTTTATTTCTCCCAGAAGTGCCGGCTTCACTCCAATGAGGCCAAAGTCCTACCACATGAATAGTCTCTTCTCTCACTGCCTTTACAGATTCATGGCATGGCCCTTCCTTATCTAGATCATTGCAATCAAATTGAAATATAAATAAAATCCAAGTCAGAAGTTGAAACTTTTCTAGTTGTCACATTTTTTTTTAAATAGAGCAATGTTTATTTGAATAATATATTGTATTTAATTGATTATATGCAAAATCAGTTTAATACATATTTTAAATGCTGATATGCTTTAGGTCTTTTTGCTTTAACTACCTTCTAAATTTCAGTTTGTATTTTATAGTTCCTGCATATTTCTATTCAGACTAACTGGCAGTTTAATTGCTCTATAGCTACTATGTATTTTTTTGTAGTTTTCTGGTGATTCCTTAGAGTAAACATAAAGGTCATCATATTGTACAACACAGTGTCAGAGAACTGTAGTACCCTTGGACAGAGATGTGCAACATAAATTAAAATAACTAAATGGGGCTGGAGAGAAGCACAGCTTGCCTTGCATGCAGCCCACCCGGGTTTGATTCCCAGCATCCCATATGGTCCCCTAAGCACTGCTAGTAGTAATTCCTGGTGCAGAGCCAGGAGTAACCCCTGTAGATCACTAGGTGTGACCTAAAAAGCAAGAAAAATAAATAAAACAACTACATACAATGCATATTTTAGGAATATGACATGAATAGAATATAAAAGAACAAATATGCCAGATTATATATGTACATGTATATATTTATTTCCATCTCTATAGTATCCATGTTTTAAGAGGAAGTATAATTTAGTTCAAAAAGAAAAATATCAATCAAACAAAAAATAAAATTTCGAGTCAAAAATTTAATAGCTATATGTTACAGGGGATGGGCTGGAGCGATAGCACAGTGGTAGGGCGTTTGCCTTGCACGCAGCCAACATGGCCGACCCGAGTTTGATTCCTCCACCCCTCTCGGAGAGCTCGGCAAGCTACCGAGAGTATCTCGCTTGCACGGCAAAGTCTGGCAAGCTCCCCATTATGCCAAACACAGTAACAACAAGTCTCACGATGGAGATGTTACTGGGCCTGTTCCAGCAAATCGATGAACAATGGGAGGACCGTGACCGTGATGTTACAGGGGACATGGCTCAGGTGTTAGAGTCTTGCCTGTGCAAAGCTCTGGGTTTAATCCCTAGTAAAATTCATGTCCTCCAAATACAGCAGGGGGTAGTCTTTGTAGCAGGTACCAGGAAATTACCCACTCAAGAGTATAAAAACTACTTTCAATATAATAAAAACAAAAATAGTTTGTATTACAAAACCCAAAGAAACTGTTGTGTGGCAAGGTGTCGTCTTTCTTCCAATACATTAATTATTGATGATTTAGAAGATTTTTATAGGTTAATGACCACAAAACCATTTGTACTTGAAAAATTACACATCATCTTAAATCTGTATTTTCTGTTTCTCCTTACTCTATCCTTTCTGCTACCACATCTTTGTTTCTTCTATTTTTTTCCTAGAATAATGGGACCAAAAGATAAGGAAGAAAATTTGTAATCCTTTCCTGAAATGGATAGTCACATCTATGACAGAGAGAAAGGAAGGGGAAATGTTTGTACAGAGTTGCTCCTGGTAGTCAAAATAGATATTTTGTTTGTGTTAAACTTCTTTGGTAATTACTTTTTAAATGCTTGCAATTGTTTTAAAATGATTCCACCACTCACTCATGGAAAGATCTTTAATAACTACATTGGATGTGCAAAGCTTCTGAGAGAAATGATTTTTCTTAATCACATAAATGTGGAGGCTGTTTCTCTGAGATTTTGAAGCAATTAATTTGTCATTCCCACTGACCAGTAGACTCAGTGGTGAGAGAAACTCAGTTAAACTGACTGCTTGACAGATAGAAGTGAATGTTCATGGGCATAATTTTGGCTTCTGCAAGAATATGACTGACAGTATTCATGAGAGAAATGCAATAAGCAAAGATAAATGAAGGAACCAATTACATTAGTAGTTTGTATTTGTAAATGAACTTATCTGAACCATCTGAATAACAGGTTAGTGTTCCCACTTTGTTCTATGTGTGAAGATACAGCCTGCTTTGAAGCTTGGGGAAACATAGCCCCAGGGACCTTGAAATTTGGTGGAATAGAAACCAAAGTCAACAAAAGAGAAAAAATGAAAACATATCAGCACAGAGAATGAAAAGCAAACAAAATGAACTAGACTAGTTTAAATTGAAGAAAAGGTCAGTAGCATTGAGGTGATTGGTAGAAAAAGAACACCTCTACTTTTCAAAAAATTTTCTGCTTCATTTGCATTCTACAAATGTCTTTTCTATGCTAATTGTGCACAAGGATACATAAGAGCAATTATTTATATTTTTCCTTCAAACCAACCATTTTATACTAAGATTATTAATGTTCAACAAGGTTTTAGTTTTCTTTTGATAAGCTCTGTCAAAATTTTTAGAGAGTAATCCAATCAATATTCATATGCAAATGCCTTATTTACAATTATCATGGAATTCAGCAATAATATTAGACTTAGCTTTGAACATTTCTCTACATATATTTGTATTAGATGTGTATGATATCAAACATCAAGTATCATACAATGGGAGCCTTCTGAGATACTTTAAGAGAAAAGAAGACAAATCCACATTGAATAAACTGATTCTCAGTCTGAAGTTCCTTCTTTCAAAATATTACTCCAGGGAATATATGAAAGAATGCCATGTCTCAAATCATAATTTTCCTCTTAGAGTTTTTTCTCTTTAACTAATATATAAGCACATAGAATTGCTTGCCTCATATTGCAGGTAAATGAATTTTAGAAGCCAATCATGTACTTCTACTAACTAGATGAAAGATCTTGGGTAGATTTTTTTAAAAATCTTTTTATACCTCAGTCTTGATTTGTAAAATGGAGAAAATATCTACATTTTTATACTTAGTGTGAAAGCTACGTGACACTCAGTAACAGACAGATACAATCACATGTCTAATTGCTTCTTTTTGGAAATTATATACTATATGCAGTGGGTTATTTGTCATATGTCCTATCATCTCTCTATGTATTTCCAGAGAGCAGAGACACAATTTAATGGTCTACTTTTGCTGTATATGCCCTCTCTAGTGTATTGTCATTCTATAAACACTTTCTATACCTAGAATTATCCTCTATAGGTAAAATGCTCCTTTTCTTCACTTAGCATAGCAGGTAGGGCGTTTGTCTTGCACGCAGCCAACATGGCCGAACCGAGTTCAATTCCTCCACCCCTCTTGCAGAGCCCGGCAAGCTACAGAGAGTATCTCGCCCGCACAGCAAAGCCTGGCAAGCTTCCCGTGAAGTATTCAATGTGCCAACCGCAGTAACAACAAGTCTCATGATGGAGACGTTACTGGGCCGGCTCGAGCAAATCAATGAACAACGGGAGAACAGTGACCAGTGAGATCATTCTTGGTAGCCAGAGAGATAGTATGGTGGGTGTGGCATTTGTCTTGTATGCAGACCTCTTGGGTTTGATTCCAAGACATCGTATGTCCTCTGAGCCTGCCAGAAATGATTCCTGAGTGCAGAATGAGGAAGAAGACCCTAGTAACACTGGGTGTGACCCCCCCCAAAAAAACAGAATTTTTATCAAAACAAAATATTTTTTATTAAAAAAAGAGAGAGATGAGGAAAAAGAGAGACAAGCTCAACAGAGAACACATATTCCACTAGAGAGGAAAAATGTAACATTTTAATCAAGGTACAGTATTATTTTATGTAATGATAAAACTGTAGGCACACAAATTAAAATAAGGAAATCAACTTTTGCTCATTTTTAAAATTAGAACTTATCCTTTCAGTAACTGAAGCCCTCCTTGCACTTTTCTATTGTGTATATATACATATATAGTGTATGTATATATTATGTATGCATTTGTACATATATAAACACATATATGTGTAATTATATGTTGAGTGCGTATGTGCATTAATAAACACATATGTATGTATGCATATATATTTTTATTGGCCTATTCATTACAAAGGCCAATTTATCCCACAAGTTATTGTTTAAGTCTTTTAAATTATATTTAAAAATACATTAATATTTTATGTGCATAATGTCCTCAGTTCTATTTACTTCTTTTCTTTTTGTTTTGAAGACACAGATGGCAACTGGCAGGGCAGGAGTTTAGTCTTCTCTGTGCGCAAAGATCACTCTGAGTAGTGTTCTTTGGCAACGTGCATGGCTAGAGATGGTACGCAATTTTAGGGATGGAAACCAGGTAGGCTGCATGCAAGGCATCTGTCCTCCTCTGTATGATCACTCCAGACAACTCTATTGTTTCTTGAATTATATTAAATCATTTTGTTCCATTTATCAGCCTCTCATTTCTCATCCTTCTTAATGCTGCCATGACTCTTTCATTGACAACATTGACGAGGAATACGATAGACTTGTTCAGCACCTCCATGATTGTGCAAAGAATGCTGAGAGAAAGATAGCCACAAAAGGTAGCCTGTCTTTGAAAACTCTTGAACTCATTCGCCAACATGGCTTGGCGCAAGCCTCAGGCAACCACAAGTGAGCATCCGAGCTCATAAAGCAATGCAGAGAAGCAATAAAGGAAGACCTCAAAGAGAGAAGAGCAGCAGTACTGGCAGATGTGGCAGGAGCCTGGAAAAGCATTTGCAATGCCTACCTGTCCTTCACCAACTACAAGAACAAGGTGACTGTCCTCCAATGTCCTGATGGATCTATCACATCTACCAAAAGGTCAGTGGAGAAGATTATCTGTGACTTCTACTTGGATCTCTTCGATAGCCATGTCTACCTGCCCACATACCAAAATCTGCAGGATGTATATGTGGTTCCCAACATTCTCCCTTCTGAAATATGACACGCCATTTCATCGATAAAGAAGAGAACAACACCCGGCCCAGACAAGGTCAGACCAGAACACCCGAAGAACCTGCCATCAGTACTCATTAATATACTGGCTTGGCTTTTAACATGCTACCTGTCTGAATGCAAGTTTCCATCCCAGTGGAAAACCAGCAGGACTGTACTACTGTACAAGAAGGGAGACATCCATGACATTGGCAACTATCGTCCGATCTGCCTGTTGTTTGTTGTCTACAGGCTGTTCACTTAAGTCATCCTGAATAGGATTGCCAAAACACTGGATGAAGGACAACCATGCGAGCAAGCTGGTTTCTGAAAATGATTCAGCATGATCGACCATATCCACATGATAACCAAGCTCATTGAGGTTTCTTGGGAGTTCAAAATGGCCCCCTGTCTAACGTTCATTCATTTAAAGATGGCCTTTGATTTTGTTGAGACTAAAGCGGTCATAAAAGCCCTAGGCAAACAAGGCGTTCAAACTCAATACATCAGGATCCTCCATGAGCTGTATTATGGATTCACTACCAGGATCTCACCATTCTACAAGGAAGTGATCATGTCAAGAGAAGGGGTTTCTCAGGGCGATACCTTTTCACCAAAACTCTTCAGTGCCACCTTGAGAACGTCATGAGACAACTGGAATGGGAAGGAATGGGATTCAAGATAGATGTTCGGCAACTATACCACCTCCACTTCACTGAAGACTTCATTCTGATAACAACAAAAATTAGCCAAGCAGAACAAATACTGGCCAACTTCAACCATGAGTGTGGAAAGGTCAGACTACAGCTGAATCTCACAAAGACAATGTTTATGAGAAATGGTTTCATTCCTGATATTTCATCTGCCCTCAATGGAACGAACATCTCTGAATGTAACAGTTATGTGTACCTAGGTCGAGAAGTCAACATTATGGATAACCTTGCATCTGAGTTGCACAAGAAGAAGAGAGTGGCATGGAACACCTTCAAAAGCATTGAAGATATAGCTAAGAGGACAAAGACCCTCCAGCTCCAGGCACATCTATTTGATTCCACTGTTCTTACTGTATTAACATACACTTCAGAGACCTGGGCGCTACAAAAACAGGATAAGAACGCTATTCGGGCATCCCAAAGAGGTATCAAAAGAGTTATGCTTGGAGTATCACACTTCACTCAAGGGAGAGAAAGAATCCGAAGTTCTGACCATTCTTGACCATCAAGAAACAGGGATGCTGTCTTGTTTGCCAAGGTGTCGAAAATCAGATGGTCTGGACACATAATACGATTTGGAGATAACCACTGAACTAGAGCCATTATTGACTGAATTCCATGGTACGTCAAATGATAGCATGGATGCCCACGTACTAGATGGTCAGACTTCTTCATCAAAACCCTGACCGAATGGTTTGAAGCTCTTCATATTCCTGGAGCAAGCAGATGTCTTTGGACTACACTAACATTCGACAAGGATGAGTGGAGATGTTACTGGCACCCATTCAAGCAAATAGATGAGTAACAGGATGTCAAGTGATGAAGTGATTTTGTTCTAATACAATCGGTGTAAATATTTATTTCCATATTTTAGAGACTAGGATAGGAAACATTTAGTTGTCTCCTAAATCTCACTATTAGTAAATGGTGGACCTCATCTCTGTCCTTGGCTCAGGATCCTGATGTTCCTACTCCTTCATCTATTATGTTTACACTTTTTTATTACTTGCCACATTCTAAACCGTAGAATAGTTTAGAAGTCATAGGAGGTTATAGAGGTTTGATTCATTTTTAGTTTAGTTTTGTTTTGTTTGTTTTGGGGCTTTCTGGTGACACTTGGCAGTGCTTATGGCTTCTCATGGCTCTGCACTCAGGAATTACTTCTGATGCTGTTCAGAGGTCATTTGGGATCCTGGTGATCCAACCAGCATGCAAGGCAAAGGCCTTACCCTTCTCTACTACTGCTCCATCCCCAGATTTCAAAACTTTTAAGATTGATTTAAAGGTGTAGACACATACCTCTATGATGACAAACCCTCAGAATGTGAGAAAATTCAACAAAATATACTGAATGTTATTTAATTAATTTTTAATATATTCTCCATGAGCGGTTGAGGCAGGAGTTAAAGAACCAGTATTTTTTACTATGCCCTGACAAATTTGAGATGGCACCACTGTCTCTACTTTTTAAAATTTTGTACCTGAAAAATGTCAATTTAAGGGGGAGTCAGGATATATGAATGGCAGATGGAGACATCTGGTTCACTGTTTTATAAGTTTGGGTCTTGATCGCCAACCATTTCTGAGTGCATGTGTAAGTATGTATGCATGTATAAGCATATGTGTGCATATATTTGTGTTATTTACTATACAGAAATTATTCTGTTTTCCGAGTTGTCCTAAAATTTAAAAAGGGCCATTTTAAGAGACTACTATTTATATGTACTGTTCACCTAATGTACTATACTCTATCACTAGGAAAAAGGAGAGTAGATTATACGAATTAATTAGAAAATGTTTCTACAGTTAATTTAAATTATAGAATTTGTTTACAATTTCAGAAGGAGAGATGAAGAGAGAAAATGCTTCTTGAGATTTAAACTCTTCCTTAGGATAGGTCATGATGGGTCCTCCAGGGAGGACAGGGAGAAAGAAATACATGGCAAGGTTGTTTGACAGGTTTCAGAAAGAAAGCACAGAAAGAAAGCTAAAATTCTATATTTCAGTACTACAGGTGTTTGAGTCCATATTTGACAGTCAGTAGTCAGACCATTTTCAAGACATTTCAAGTGTTTTCAGAGAGAATTACAAAAAATGTTGTCTATCATCATTGGCACAAATTATAATAATTCTTCATAAGACATTAATTTGAACTGAAGTTATTCCATAGATATTTTATTTCCATCATATTGAAGTACTGCCAAATTTTCTTTGCCTCA
Organism: Sorex fumeus; assembly: GCF_029834395.1. Classification (NCBI taxonomy): domain Eukaryota; kingdom Metazoa; phylum Chordata; class Mammalia; order Eulipotyphla; family Soricidae; genus Sorex; species Sorex fumeus. Next base: position 26,323,677 of record NW_026606092.1, read on the forward strand.
AAATCAGATTTTTAAATATATATAATTAGTGAACACAGATGGCACAGGCTGGGTTCTCAGTTCTAGTTAACTAGATGACAATTCCTGAATCTCCTCGTAAACCTTCCAGTGAAAGGAGAGGAAAAACCATTGATCAATAGTGACAAAGCTTTACAGAAGGCTAAAACAGAGGACGAAAATGGTCTTAAATTGTTCCAAGGTATTTATGCTAGACACACAAGGACTTTTCTCGATGGCCAGGAAAATCATACAGTAAAATAGGTTATCAGTGCAGCTAGGGAGAATCTATATTCTGAAAAATCATCATACATTGATTATGCTCCAGGGAGTTAGGTCATTGACTTATCTGCTCAGATTAGCTTCTGTGGATGACTAGATTTCATAGCTTGACCAGAGAATTGATGGGTACTCTTTTTTATTATATATATGTTATATATATCAGGATATATATAGAAGGGTACCAATTTATTATTATATACAGATATATATCACGGTCCTCCCGTTGTTCATCGATTTGCTCAAGCGGGCCCAGTAACGTCTCCATCATGAGACTTGTTGTTACTGTGTTTGGCATATCGAACACATCACGGGTAGCTTGCCAGGCTCTGTCGTGCAGGCGAGATACTCTTGGTAGCTTGCTGTGCTCTCCGAGAGGGGCAGAGGAATCGAACTCGGGTCAGCCATGTTGGCTGTGCACAAGGCAAACGCCCTACCACTGTGCTATCGCTCCAGCCCCACAAATATATAATGTATACATTAATATATATTAATGGATATACACATGGGAAGAGTCTGGCAAGCTACCTGTGGCATATTCGATATGCCAAAAACAGTAACAATAACAGGTCTCATTCCCCTGACCCTAAAAGAATCTCCAATCTTTGGGAAAGATGAGTAAGGAGAGGCTGCTAAAATCCCAGGGTTGGGACTAATGGAGTAAATCCACTTGAGTAAATCAATGAACAATGGAATGATAGTGATACACTGGCACAGTGATAAGTATATACATATGAAAATTTATAAATTTATATTTATATATGTTTATATCTGTGGGCTGGAGTGATAACACAGCAGGTAGGGCATATGCCTTGCATGCAGTCAGCCCGGCCGACCTGAGTTCAATTCCTCTGCCCCTCTCAGAGAGCCCAGAAAGCTGCCGAAAGCATCTTGCCCGCATGGCAAAGCCTGGCAAGCTCCCCGTGGTACAGTCTATATGCCAAAAACAGTAACAACAACTCTCACAATGGAGACATTACTAGGCATGCTCGATCAAATAGATGAACAATGGGAGAGCAGTGCTACAGTGCTATATATGTATATATGTGTGTTTATAACATATTAAAATATATCATTTTTAAGTAAAAATAAACATAACAGATATTGTTTTTTATTTTATCACTTACATCTATTTTTGGTTTGAGGGGCAAAATTGGATATACTCAGAGTTTACTCTTGCCTCTGTTCTCTGGAATAAGCCCAGTTGTGCTCACCATGAATATATGTGGTGCCAGGGATTGAAACTTGTTTGGCTGTGTACAGGGAAAATGCCTTACTTTCTGACTCTCTCTCATGCTCAATTATTTTATGAGTTTTAACAAAACTAACTCTCATATAGACATATATAGATAAAACATAATATATATGCATACATATACATGTGTCTATGTGTTCCTGTGTATGTTAGCATGTATGTATGAATGTATACATACTAAGTATATCCGCTCTTAAAAAAGTGTCTAAAAATATCCTTTTATGCCAAACACGGTGAAGATTTTCCACACTTCACAAAGTACAATTTTTAAGCCAATCAACATGAAATTTATGGTTAGTATTTTTAATATAAATTTCAAGACACTCCTGTCTTCTTCCAACGAATGTCTATTTACCATAAAACTCTCCTTACTTGTTCTATTCTCGTATTTATAAGAACATTCAATGTTATGCAACTACTTCACAGTATCTTTCTATTTACAGCATGGGATGCTCTCTGATTCATAAATTGTTTAATAAATACTATCAAATATCTAAATTTCTTCAGATAAATTTAGTTTCCAATAGTACATCTGAATGAACAAGTTAATCAGCAATTCATAATGTAATACCTAGTAATTTATCTATAAGGTAAGGTAAGGTAAAGGCCCTCCCGTTGATCGTCGATTTGCTCGAGCGGGCCCAGTAACGTCTCATCATATTTCTGAGACTTCAGTTATTGAGATATCTTTGAATAGATTGAATAAGTACTTAATACCTGCCATTTTCCTGAACTCAGAGATGACAGGGTGAAAAAAATGTATATTAAAGATACTGCTTTGAAGACTATTTAAGCTAGAGCTGTACAATGTCTGAATGTGTGGAGATTAAAATGGTTAAAAGTAAGTAATTATCACTTGGTTCACCCTAATACAGGGTAATTGAGGAAAAATAAGACAAATGCACCCAGAACTGCTAAATCAGAATTGAACAGAGCACATGAGTAAGTGGTCTGCTGAGTGCTACAGACAAGAGTGCCCAGGAGTTCAGGGAAGGAAGAGATCAATGTGGCTTGTAACAGTTTGGGTAATAAATGTCCATTGATCTGAATTGACTCAAATTGTTTGTCCAGTTCTGTTAAAAAACAAATCTTTTTTGTCTTTGGGGTTGCTATCTTTCTATTTTCAAAGGTTATCTAGATACCAAACTGAGTAATAACACATTCAATTTGGTTAATCTCCTTCAACAGAGCATTACCACTGCAGACACATACTGAATACCTGGAAGAATATGAAAATCCAAATAAGGCTTGATTGCTGAAGTTAAAAAGATTAGAATTCTATTGATTAAGTAGCACTGAATACATGAAATGGAGTAAATAAGCTTATAAATTGTGTTGAGTCATCTCACGCAGAGTGTGACACTGGTGTTTAGTGAGAGGAGAAATCATCACAGACTAATTTAATCAAGAGAAGGCATCCCAGAAGTTTGATCTGGGGGAGACTTAAGGAAAAGACATTGATAGAATAAGGACAGCAGTCCACTTGAGACTGAATAGCTAAATCTGACAATAATACTTTCCCTGAAAAAAGCTACAAATTTGGCTCTAATAAAAAAATTATAAGTTCCCCATGCAACGAGGAATATTGCTTAAAAGGCTGAAATGCATGCTTTATAAGTCAGAATGTCAAGTTCCATGAATGCTTCCTGATCATTATTGAAAATTTACTCCCAAGCACTGGGCCTTGAGCTCCACCAGGTGTTGTACAAACATCAAAAAGCAAAGGTTGGTATAGTTGTGCTGTACTCCCTATATGCAAATTTCTATTCAATATTCATTGACCCAGCTATGCTGCAATAAAACTTAGTCTAAGATCAGTCACATATTTTAGTGAACTTAATTTTTTCACTATACTGTATGACTGTAAAAGTTCAAGTTCCAGAGAATTAGTCTTTGATGGTATTTTAAGAAGCAATTGTATGAGAATCTGAATAAAGGATTTCAGTCTGTCAGTAATTCAGGAGAAGTACGACAGCTATTACCAAGAACCAGTTATGAAACAGCAAAGGAAAATGGAAAACTGAACGAATCAGGTGTCAGGAATCTACTGGTATTTATTGAAGACTCAAGGTAGGTATGAAAAACCTGAATAAAAAATTTATGAGTGACTGTTATTTCCAAGGAATTTGTGGTCGGTAAAGTTAGAACTCCACTAAAATCTAAATATTCTAGTATATAATGAATTTAATTTCTTAACTACCAAATCAAATCAGAGACGAGCCAGAGAGATTTCTTCAAGAGCCAAAATTCATATAGTATATACAAGGTTCTGAGTTCAGTCTCTAGCACTGCATGCTCTGCCAGTACTATTGGTTGTGGTCCTTGAGTACCATCAAGGTGACCCTAATGATGTCCAGCAACTCTGAGCCTGAGAAGTAGCAGGAGATTGTCCAGTCATAGCATGAAACTAACCACCCTGCATATATTGAACTGGGATATCGGTGAGCCTTAGATTCTGACTGCAGCTTGGGAAGCCTTTCCCCTTCACACACAAAAGGAAAAAGAATACATTCAGATCTTTTTCATTTCAGATCATGATCAAAAGGTGAGAATGAAGGTTGGGCTCTCAATCGAGGCAAGTCAGGAATCTACTCAATGCTGCTCACAACCCACACGAGTTTTAAACTGCTTTTCCAAATAAGCCCCACTTAACTTGGCTTCCAACATAATCCTTTAAGCTGGTTACATTTCAACAACTAAATTGGTATATCATGATTTTTTTCTCCAATTTTTCAGTTCACATTTTCAGAGTGTGTATGTGTGTGTGTGTGTGTGTGTTTGTGCTTTCCCAAATTTTTCTACAAACACATATTATTCTCAAAATACTCTGTTAGGGAATACTTGAAGATAAAGACTCCAAAAAGAATGATCTGTAATTATAAAAATAATTTTAGTTGTTAAATCTTAGTGTGAAGTAATAATCCCAGACCATAGTGAACATATAATGGAAGTTATCTATATATGCTTACTTAAATTAGTTCTCAGATCTATAGTATTTTTAAACCAAGATAATGCTGGATTCCTGTTTCTTACAAATAAGTTCTGTAGAAGTACAGAAGTTTATTGAATATGAAGAATATTAATGCTTATTCAATTTTTAAAAATAAAATAGACTTTTAGAAATAGTTTAGATCCAACAGTATAACATATTATAATATGCCATAACTATTACTCAAAATACATTGCACATCTACAGGTGTAGAAGCCCTAGATGTGACTTTGAATATGGGCAAAAAATAGCCTGATATGCTATAACTCAATAATTATTTTCAACTGTGAATAAAAACAAAATGTTAACACATTATACATTTTAAATAACAAATAAAAGTTCACTGAGTACTGATCGTACCAGAAAAATATTTTTCTTCAACATTCACTTTTTACTTTATTAATACTCCATGATATTAATATATATGTAAATGTATGTATATTTATATGCATTATATATCTGCTCTCATAGAATATATGAGCTACATACCTTCTTTTCTCAGACTATAAACCTGAACTTCTCATTCTTAAAATGTGTTCAGGCATCCTTTTATTCAATTCACATTCTTTGACTGCTCACACTGTTCTAGGCACAGTGTCATTTTTAAAAATGTTTGATCATTCGGGTCAGAACCTTTAGAACCCTATTTCAGTGAAGTTATTTCACAGAATAAATTTGTTCACTGCTATCTGCTGAAAGTGTTTTCCAGTAATATCAGTGCTTATCAAGTTAGTGCCTAAACTTTCATATCAGCACACCATTATCTGATAGCAAGTAATGTCGAGATGACCTTTCCTGCTAAGATTTCCTGAGGCTTCTTGCTGAAATACTCTGTAACATTGGATACACCTCTCCTTTAGGCAAAAAGAAATTTAGAAACATATCTAAGTCTTTGGAGGTATGACAGAGAAAATAACTTGAAAATAGAGGTCAAAGAATGAATGAAATATCATAAGAAAAAATCTAAAGAGTTCCCAAAGATAAAGTCAAACTGTGATTCTTTAAGACCTAACCCCTAGTTGGATAGTTCCCCCATCCCACCCTCATTTTTTTTTTATTTTTAGACTTGGGCTGTCTTTAATACAGCTATTAAAAGTTGAGGAGTCTTTTTCCAAATAATGTATCACACTATTTTACTGCAGATTAAGAATTTCAGGGTAAAATATTGCTGTTTCTATACTCTGAGATTACTCAAATACTGGTCTAATAAAAAAGAGGAGATATGGTATTAATTCGTGCCCTTTTTATTCCACAAGAATAAATGAGCAAAGTACTCACTCTCACAATTTAGCATATATTAGAATTAGAGATTGTTAAAGCACATTTCTTGATCTTATTCTGAAATTCTAGGAGCTAGGAGTAGGTTTGGAGGAAAACAGACTACCTAACAAGTTCACAGGGATGTGATATTGCTCTTTGGAAGCACTTTGAGAAGTACCAGATTAATCTCACAAATAAATTTCATTAGAAATTGATTCCTGACATAAGGAAAAAATCAATTTGAAGAGATTGGAGAAATCAGTTCTTCTGAAGCCATAGAAAACCTAGACTGGTTGACTAGATTTGTCATGTTTAGGTTGATGACAACTCTGACCTCAAATTGTTACAGTTACCTCATTGCAAATTATAATTATGATCTCTAGCATCAATATTGCTGCAATGATTAATAAAATATCAGATGCAAAGTACCTGACAAATATCAAGCACTTAACACATAGAAGTCCTGATCAATATAGGTGGTTCTCAAGGTATTTTATTTACAAAACACGTATGTGTGAATAGGTTGTAAAAACAGGTGGATCTAATGTATGTACTAAGGGTAGTCATAACTTTTTCTAAAGTCATTGCATAGAACAGTGACCCTAGATGAGAGAGGGTTGCTTAGGGGGACCGTGGACTGGGTAATCTAAGTTGCCTACCAAGGCCATTGCTCTGCATGTTTATAACTCTGCAGCATGTGCTGGAGAGATTTATCCCCGTTACAATGAAATACTGTAATTTCTTGGGACTAAAATTCAAGGTCTATGTTCCATTTGTTACTAACCAACCCATTTTAGTCACCCTTGTCTTCATAGAAAGCCAAACATCATAGATCTACTTTCATTATATAGACATTTATTCTTCTATATCTCTGAACATATTTTCTATTTCTTATAACTCCTTCCCATCTCTTTTTCTATGTTCTATGGGATTCAGGCCCTGTAATCCATGGACTTTTACACTCTTTATTGCATTCTCTCAGTACCTCTTTGTTTACCTACCAAGGACATTTTCTGAAGCCCCATCCCTACTTTGTGGTTATTCACTTTGTACAGTCAAGTCCTTATTGGATTATATTTTTTCTAGGTTTTTGCAATCAAATACGTTTTCCACGTTTTTCACAACAAATTTTCACAGCAGCGTATTATAGATTTTATCAGCCCCACCTTTCTTTTATGTTATTGCATTTCTGCTATCTCCTTCATTTCTCTGTCTCTGGATAAATCTCCCCCTCTACACACACACAGGCACACACACACACACACACACACACACACACTACTGTCATAAATCTTAGAGATGATTACTTTGATATTGAAACAAATGACTTAACAAAAAAAAACATCAACTTAGAAATAAGGACTTTTTCTCTACTCTAATCCAGTTACCTATTTTCAAAATCACAATTTCGAGCTTGACATTGTCAATATCACAAGCATAAGTTTTATTAAAATATTGGCTATCCTTTAATAACACATTATTTTATGTCCTGCTCATTAACTCTCACTACTAATAAACAATGAAATAACGAACAATTTAAAAACATTTTGAAAATTTGATAGCATTTTGAAAGTAGAATCACATTCATTACCTCTGAAACATACATAGCAAGGAATTACAAAAATAAAGACTCAGTTATGATACAATGATCTACCTTGAAACAACTCTTTGGTAGAAAAGAATTGACTATGAAAAAACTTGTTTTTTAAATAAATCAATACATTTTATCCCTGAAAAAAATATGTAGATATAATGAATTTCTAGGAAAAATATAGAAAAAGATAATGAACTAATTCGCCTGTATGCCCTTTGAATCATCCCTCTAAAATTAGGCCCTGGTTGAATTTTACTAGAAATTCCAATCACATACATGTCCTGGAAAGGATTTGAAAAGTACAAATTTTAGTTTTCTGATTCTCTCCAACTTGCTTTAGTAGACAAAGCCCAAGAGACTAAATGATGGATGTGATGAATATCTTTTCCTCTTTTAACTCAATAATTAGCTCTTTGGATCATATAATTCAGTTTGTCAATTGAGCCAATTCCACACGTGGAAGCAAGCTTCAGGGATAATGAAGGAAAATTATTCTCCTATGGATTCTTGTGCCAGAACTAGTGATCACAAAGATCTTCTGAAGGGAATTAAAATGATATTTATTTTGCTTAAAACCTTTAATACAAACCACACCACATGCAGAATGGCCAAAGATGTGTGAGAAGGTTTTGAAAAAGTTCCAGAAGTTGGTTAATTGCCAAACTACAGTTCCCCCTATTAATACATAAGCCCTTCTCTAATTCTTTGGCAAGAAAATAAAAAAGAAACCCTGAAGACTAAAAATACCATTCAAAAATGACATATTTAGGCTGAAATCATTTTAAGGTGTCTAGTTTTCTCAGGCTGGAGCAATCGCACAGCGGGTAGTGTTGGACTTGCATAAGGCAGACCCGGCTGACCCGAGTTCAATTCCTCTGCCCCTCTCGGAGAGCCTGGCAGGCTACCGAGAGTATTTTGCCCACATGGCAAAGCCTGGCAAGCTACCGGTGATGTATTTGATATGCCAAACACAGTAACAACAAGTTTCACAATGGAGATGTTACTGGGCCCACTCCAGCAAATCGATGAACAATGGGAGGACAGCACTACAGAAGAGTGCTACAGAGCTACAGTTTTCTCGGTAAAGTTTTTAGAAAGGAGAGGGCATTCTTATTTATTAGTCATATAAGAAAAAGTAGATGATAAAGATGGAAGCATTAGGAGAGACCTAGTAGGACAGACGCTTAATGATCAGATTTTTTTTTTTTCGGTTAGAAAATACATTTTTTAGGTATATTTGAAGAATGTAGGCAGAAACTCACTATTGTTTTATAATAATCACTGTCTTCAATTTTGTTCTTGTTTCTATAGTATTGTTTTATACTTGCAATGCTACTTCACAACCATCATTGTTCTTTTAATAATATCTCAGGAGTTTTACATTCAGGATTGTCTTCTGATCTCTTGCATTATTTATTTATACTCCACATATGAGTGGGATCTTCTGACATTTTGTCTTTTATTTCTCAATTCATTGTATTCCTTTTGATAAACTCCAATTTCATCCAGCTTGCAGAGAATAACTTGAAGCCATATTTTCCACAGCTGAATGTTATAATTATATGTGTGCATGTGTGTGAATGTGTGTGTATATATGTATATGTTTATATATCTCATAATTTTATTATCACTCAACTGCTGATAGAAATTTGGACTGTTAAAAATGTAATGTCATTGTCTAAAGCCATCATCCTAAACACCCTAATCTCATCTAATCAGAAGAATTAAGGGAATTCCCATTGTGTGTGTGTCTGTGTGTGGGGTGTGTGTGTGTATGTGCTGGAGTAAGAGCACAGGGGGTAGGGCATTGACTCGCACATGGCCGACTCGGGTTTGGTTTTTCCGTCCTCTCAGAGAGCCTGGCAAGATACTGAGAATATCCCACCCGCAGGCAGAGCCTAACAAGCTCACCATGGTGTATTGGATATGCCAAAAACAATAATGAGTCTCATAATGGAGAAGTTACTGGTGCCCACTGGAGCAAATCGATGAACAACAAGAGGACAGTGCTACAGTGCTATATATACATGCGACAAAAGAGGCATCGGTGGTGTCAGTGTCTTTGTCAACACGAACTTGGCCATGAGCATTGATTTATTAAAATACCTAACAACCCAAATCGGATGATTACACTTTAATAGATGTGGCTCACTGACGGCAGTTTCTATCTTCATTGTATATGCACCAACATCCAATTATGATGAAGAAGAAATTGAGAAGTTCTACATGGAGCTTGAGAATTTCTATAAAGAACACCACACGTTCTACAATATCATTCTCTGTGAATTTTAATGCCAAGATAGGACTGAGAAGATCAGCCGAAGAACTCCACATCAGGACCCATGGCCTACAATGAAATAAACAGGGCAAAAGACTGTCTGAGTTCATCATGTCAACCAAGACCATCCATGGTAACTCACTGTTCCAGAAGGCCAAATCTAAACTTTGGACATGAGAGTCTCTCAATGGACAGTTTCACAACAAAATTGACCACATTATATTCAATCAATGGTTTTGCCTGATCGATGTTACTGTTGTCCCAAAATTCCAAACGGGATCGAACCACCGTCTCCTTCGTGCAAAATTCTACTTTGTGGAGCAGTGAGAAAGGACTGCAAAGGTTAAGAAGAGAATTCCCAGAACGACCATCAACTGGGAGCTCTTTGGCACTATTGTGGCATCATGGAAAGATGCAGTCGTAATGACATTGATGAAGAGTATGATCTAAGTAACTCCATGGTTGAGGGAGGAACTGCAAGGGAGAGAAAGTCATAAAAAGACGCTTATCCTTAAAAACTGTCAAGCTCCTTTGCCCAAGTGGCTGGCCTTAGGCAACCACAAGTGAACATCCAAGCTCACAAAAGCAGTGCAGAGAAGAGATCAAGGAAGACCTTAAAGAAAGAAGAGCAGCAGTACTGGCTGATAAGGCAGAAGATGGGGAAAATATTTGCAATGTCTGCCTGCCCTTCACCAACTATAAGACCAAGATGACTGTCCTCCAACATCCTGATGGATATATCACATCTTCCAGAAGGGCAATGGAGAAGATTATACATGACTTCTATTCATGTCTCTTCGATAGCCACACCCACCTGCCCACATACCAAGTTCTGCAGGATGGATATGTCATTCCCAACATTCTCCCTTCAGAAATCCCAAATGCCATTTTCGTTGGAAAAGAAGTGAACCACACCCTGCCCAGACAATGTCAGACTCAAATACCTGAAGAATCTGCTATCAGTACTTATCAATACACTGGCTCGGCCCTTTATACACTACCTTTCTGAATTCAATTTTCTATCCCAATGGAAAATCAGCAGGACTGTTCTACTGTACAAGAAGGAAGACATCCACAACATTGGCAACTATCACCCAATCTGCCTGTTGTCTATTGTTTATAAGCTGTTCACTTGAGTCATCTTGAGTATGATTGGCAGAACACTAGATTAAAGACAACCATGTGAGCAAGCCAGGTTCCAAAAAGTATTCAGCACAATCAACCATATCCACACGGTAACAAAGCTCATTGAGGTTTCTCGGGAGTTCAAGATGCTGCTCTGTCTAACGTTCACTGATTTAAAAAAGGTTTTTGATTCTGCTGAAACTGAAGTGGTCATCTAAGCCCTAGCCAAACATGGAGTTCACTCTCAATACATCAGGCTCCTACATGATCTGCATTATGGACTCACTACCAGGATTTCATCATTCTACAAGGAAGTGATCATCCATGTCAAGAGAGGGGTTCAGCAGGGTGATACCAATTCACCAAAATTCTTCACTGCCACCCTCAATAACATCATACAATGACTGGAATGGGAAGGAATATGAGTGAAAATAGAAAGTAGGCAAATACACCACCTCTGTTTCACTGATGACATCATTCTAATTCACCAAAATTCTTCACTGCCACCCTCGATAACATCATACAATGACTGGAATGGGAAGGAATATGAGTGAAAATAGAAAGTAGGCAATTACACCACCTCTGTTTCACTGATGACATCATCCAAACATTACCCAAATGGCACAAATACTTGCCAACTTTGACCCTTAGTGTGGAAAGGTTGGAATACAGTGGAATCTCATGAAGACAATATTCATAGACATGGATTCATTCCTGATGTCCCATTCACTCTCAACAGAACGAACATCTCTGAATACAGCAGTTATGTGTACCTAGGTCAAGAACTCAACATGATGAATCACCTGGCACATGAGTTGCACAGGAGGAAATGAAGCATGGAACACCTTCAAGAGCATTCAAGAAATAGCTAATAGAATGAAGAAACTCCAGCTCTGGGCACACATCTCTTCGACACCACCATTCTTTCTGTATTAACATACACTTCAGAGACCTGCAACCTACGAAAACAGGATGAGAATGCTATTTCGGTTCCTAAATAGGAATTAAAAGAGTTATGCTTAGGGTATCACGCTTCACTCAAGTGAGAGAAGGAATTCGGAGTTCTGGCCATTGTCTACTATCAAGAATCACGGATGCTGTCTCATTTGCCAAGGTGTCAAAAGTCAGATGGACTGGACACGTAATGGGATTTGGAGACAACTTCTGGACTAGAGCAGCTACTGACTGGATTCCATGGGACATCAAATGATCGCGTGGCTGCCCACCTACGAGATGATCAGACTTCTTTGTCAAGACCCTGAACAAATTGTTTGAGGCTCTTCATGTTAGTGGAACAAGCAGATGCCACTGGGCTACACTAGCACTCTACAGGGAAGAATGGAGATGTTACTGGCGCCCTCTCGAGCAAATAGTCAGGATGACAAGTGATCAAATGATTTAGCATACAGATAGATAGATATATGGTAGCATACCAATTGATAAATTATAACAATATGTTATTCATATACGGGAGCTTTACTTCATTATCATACTTTATAAAGTTGCTTCTCTTTCATGAATTAAATCCATTCCCACCTCTTCTGAATGCAGCCACCAAATGAAATATATCCTTTATTAGTGGACAACTTATACACAATGTGATCGGAGATTTATAGGAAGAATATGACTTATAATGCGAGACAATTTTGAAAAACACTGAAAAGAACCTTTTTTTAAAATCAGTTAACAGAAATTGTGGTGTTTTAAAATGTTACATACGGAGAGTATCTCGCCCGCATGGCAGAGCCTGGCAAGCTCCCTGTGACGTATTCGATATGCCAAACATAGTAACAACAAAGTCTCCAATGGAGTCGTTACTGGGCCTGCTCGAGCAAATCGATGATCAACGGGAGGGCCTTTTTTTTTTTTAATTTTTTTTTTTTATTAGTGAAACACCATGAGGTACAGTTGTAGGTTTACAATTTTTTGTGCTTGGGTTTGATTATACAATGATCAGATACCCATCGCTCCACCAGTGCCCATTTTCCACCACTATGGATAATATCCCCCCCACCCCCATAAAAGGGAGGGCCTTTTAAAATGTTACATGTATACATGAATTCTTCCACTGTGCATAGATAAAAGTCTTTAACAATTATTTTTTCTGAAATGTGATGTGCTCAATGGTAAAATGCATGCCTTGTATACAATAGATCTGGGATGAGTTCTCAGTAACTAAAATACAGGCTCACATGCATGCATTTATATATATTCATATATTTATATATTTTTATTATCAACTCTTTTGAAGGACTGAATTTATGAAGACCCTTTCAGGAAATGAACTATAATTAATAGTCCTCTTTCAGTGACTCATTTAAGTTGTTTGATGCCTCTTAAACCTTTGCAACATATAATTGCTTGGGGAACTGACAAGACAAACACAGATATATAAACACATTTATGCCTCACAACATAATCACCTGAGGAATTTGTAAACTACAAGAAGGATGGCATAAGGAAGTCATGAAGAAAATATGCCATATTATCCTGTCACATGGAACAGTGGAAAGTGAAAAATCATGTGGAGGACTAAAGAACCACAGAGACCAAGGCACAACTGTAGAGCACCATGGGGAGGTGGATAAACAAGGAATGTAAGAACTGCGGTAGATAGGATTGTGTTGGCATTGATATTATTATGGACAAATGTAGAAGCTGTGACACCAACTTAAGTTGTTAATAAAAGGGCTAACAACCCTCTCAGATCAACTATTAAAAATTCCTTTTCTGGTTCCAACTGGGGGCCAATCCTCCTGGGCATTTTTTTCTACTGTTATTTTACTAGTCTCATAAAATTTATTTTAATATCCCACAAATGAGTGGAATCATTTTATGTCTATCCCTCTTCTTGTGCTCAATTCACTCAGCATGATACTCTATATCCATCCATTTATAAGTAAATTCCATAACTTCATTTTTCCTGGTGGTTGCATATTATTCCATTGTGTAAGATGTACCATAGGTGCTTCATTCAGTTTTTTTTTTTTTTCCCGCAAGCACTCAGGTTGATTCCAGATTCTGCTTACTGTGGATATTGCTGCAATGAACATAGAAGTGCAGATGCTATTTCTGCAGTGTGTTTTGGGTATCCTACTATATATTCCCCAAAATGGTAGTCCTGAGTCATATGGAACTCAATTTCTAGGCATTTTAGAAATCCCTATGCCTATATTGTTTTCCAAAATAGCTTGAAAAGTTGGCATCCCCACCAGCAATGAATGAGAGTACATTTCTCCCCACATCTGCGCCATTACTGATTCTTCTTTTTCTTTCAGATTTGTGCCAATCTTTTTGGTGTGAAATATTACATTGTTTTGATTTGCATCTCCCTGATGATTAGTGATGTAGAGGTTTTTTTTTTTTCATAAACCTTTCTTCTATTTGTACTTATTTGAGGAAGTTTCTGTTCGTTTCTTCTACCCATTTTTAATGTAGTTGGAAGTTTTATTTTTCTTGTAAATTCTACCTATGCCTTATATATCTTGGATATTAACACCATATTTAATAAGTATTCAGTAACATTTTTTCCCATTCTGTGTGCTGTCTCTGTGTCTTGGTAACCATTTCTTTTGAGATGCAGAAGCTCTTATTTTAATGTAGCACTGCAGCACTGTTTCCCATTGTTCATCGGTTTGCTTGAACAGGCATCATTAATGTCTCACAACAAATTGTGAGACCTGTTATTACTCTTTTTGGCATATCAATACGTTATGGGGAGTTTCCCAGGCTTTGCCATGCGGGCGAGATACTTTGGGTAGCTTGCGAGTCTCTCCGAGAGGGGCGGAGGCATCAAACCCAGATTGACTGTGTGCAAGGCAAATGCTCTACTCGCTGTGCTATTGCTCCAACCCATTTTAATGTAGTTCCATTTATTTATTGTTTTTTCCACTTGCTTATTCAGAGGTGTTTGATCTTTAAAGATGCCTTTAGCTTCAATGTCAGGGAAGGCTATGCCTACATTTTCCTCCCTGTACCTGCCTCTAGTGCCTGGGGAGAAGGCAGTTGGATCGAGAAGGAACTATGATAATAGTTGAAAATGATCAGTCTGGATAAGAACTGTGGGCTGAAAATAGGTAAAGCAACAAACAGGATAACCTCTCAGTATCCTGTAGAGCAAATCATAATGCCCAAAAGGAAAAGAGAGAGAGAGAGAGAGAGAGAGAGAGAGAGAGAGAGAGAGAGAGAGAGAAGAAAAGTATCTGTCATAGAGGCTGGTGTGTGTGGGTGGTAGTGGGATGAAAACTGGGACATCGGTGTTGGGAAATGTACACTGGTGGAAGGATGAGTGTTTGAAGATTGTTTGATTGTAACTCAACCAGAAGCAGGTCTGTAACTGTGTAAAATAAATAATTAAAAAATTGCTACAATAAATTTTTCCTGGAGCTGGAGAGATAGTACAGCTGACTGGGCATTTGCCTTGCATGTGACTTACCTCAGTTCAATATTGAGCACCCTATATTGCCATCTGAGAACCTCCAAGAGTGATCCTGAGTGCAGAGACAGAAATAAGATTTGAGCACTATCAGCGTTGACCAAAAATTTTAAAATAACTAAATAAAATTATTGTTTGTATTAAAATGGGGTTATACAGTTAGTTTTGATTACAGATGTTTGGTGATTAAGTAAGGAGGAAAAGAGATAATAGGTAAAACAACAATGTTCATTTCAAATTGTACATCAAACATCACCACAGTGCATTAGAAAGAACAGGTTTCTGACTCCAGTCCAAACCAACTAAACCAGGATATGCTATTTTAAAATAAAAGTACTGGTAATTTTTTTGATTTCTTGGGAAATGTTAATATAGTGCAAGTATTGGAATCATTATCCTAGACAAAAGAAAACTGAAGCAATAGGAGTTACAGGGAAAGATAGCTTCTTCATGTAAACTCTTAAAGGTGAGATGGTTTCCTTTATACCAAAAGTGTATTCATGATTTATAAATATCTACTTAGGAATGCTGGGAATTTTATAATTATATTAATAATTCTATGCCCCTTTACCAATTAATGCCTTTATTCATTTACCCACCAATATTTCTGTGGCTAGAGGTTTCACATTCAGCTGGGTCTGTCGGCATGCTCCAGTAGTTCCATCTATTGTAGCTACTGGGGCGGGGGTGCAGGGGGGGGGGGTGCTGAGCCGGAGGGTAGCTTGAGTGCAGAAATTCTGGGGTATTCTACACTGTCTCAGCATGGTCTCAGCATGGGAGACCACCATGCTGAGACCACTCTCCGCACACATGAAGGTACCAGCAGAGGGACAAAGCCACGCGGGTTTCGGGGCCGAGATCTCCAAGTCTACTCGGATGGGGGCCGAGCATCCTCCACCCAGATCCTCCAAATTCCAGTAGGCGGCGGTCACACCCACCAACTGGCCCTCTGGCGCCGTGTAATCCCATCAACGGCCAAGATTCAGAGACTATAAAACGCAGACGCCGGAAGAGAACAGTGCAGAGTCTCCTGCCCCTGCGCCTGGCTGTCCTCGCCGGGGCCCCTTGGAGGGGAGCGGGTTGAGTTTTCCTCCCTGCCCCGACCAGGGCTCCGGCAGCCGAAGACCTCCAGAACCAGCCACCACCATGCTGAGACCACTCTCCGCACACACGAAGGTACCGGCAGACGGACAAAGCCACGCACGGCCATGACATCTTATTATGACATCTTATCATCTCATTCCTACTTTAGACAAACTGGCAGGCTACCGAATGTAACCTGCCCTCATGGCAGATTCTAGCAAACTCCCCGTGGCATACCCAATATGCCAAATACCAGTAACAATGAAGGGTCTCATTCTCCTAACTCTGAAAGAGCCTTGAATATGGCACTTTAAAAAAAAAAATCTAAGGACTAGGATGAAGAGACATTACTGGGGCCTGCTCGAGGCAATCGACGAATAACAGGATGGTTGTGATTGTTGTGATTGATTCTACACTGTGCTGATTGGGTGTCCACACTAAGTTTAGCATCAATGTGGTGATCCTCGGGGAATGGAAGACCACTAGGTTGCCTGATGAAGGGTGTACTGGCCCAGGTGAGAAACCGTGGATTCACAGTCAGTAATTCTATTTATCTAGAGAGTACTTGGTAGTGTCCAGGTGGTATTTCTTTCCAGAGTTCAATATTTGTTTAAGCTGAGGCCAAAGAGACAGTGTGTTAGTAGGGTTCTTGTCTTGCATACAACTGGACCCAGTTTGAGCCTCAGAGTTAGACATGGTTCTCCAAACACCATCAGGAGTAATCCCTGAGCACAGAGACAGGAATAAGCCCTAAGCATAGCCAATGGTGGCACAAACATACACACACACACACAAACACACAAAGAGAAATACATATATATGTTTATAGATATGCTTATATGTATACATATATATAACCTTACACACAGAGAAATCCATACATATATGTATATATGCCTACCCTCAGATATATACACACAGAGAGAGAAATACATATATATATGTATATACATATATACTTGTATGTATATGTATAAATATATCCTTACACACAGAAATCCATACATACATATATGCTTACCCACAGAAATACACAAACACACATATATATATGTTTATGTATATATATTCTTACAGACATACATGCTTAAGTGATATTCTCTGAGAAATCACACTATTTTTAAATAGCTACTATTTTATTTTAGATCCTGGTGGATTTTCTATTCTATCAGATACTGTTCAAATTCAAACTGAGTACAGCAATTGAAATTTTGAGTTTAGAAAATGAATTTAAATGAAGTTGACTTAGGATAGTAAGTATATAATGGAAGAAAAGAAATATTTTTCAAGTATCAGACTTTTTTAAAGTGTATCCAAGACTCTAACAATGACTTATTTGATATCAATGCTCTATTTTGACAAGATTTACATGACTGACTTTCTCTGTAACCTGTTATAATGATCATTTTGTATAATTTCATCTTCCTCCAAAGAACTATCTCCAGTGAAATGATAGATTGCTTCTTAAATAATCCAAATAGAATAGGATAAAAATCCAGTAGCAGAAAGTAATGAAATAACCTATGGCAAGATAATACCTCTAACATCTAGATGAATTTCTATGTGGTAGAAAAAATTTAAATGTCACCTTTTATTTCCCTACTATTATGGATTCCATATTTTCCTTTCTTAGTTAATAAAAATATTTAAAACACAGCTGTATTGAGTTCTGTTACTCAATATTTTAAATAAGAAAAATGTTTTCCACTTCAAATAGCTATAAAAACTTTAGATATGCAGAATATCATTATCCCAATATGTGTCAGTCTAAATCACTGAAATTTTACACCATAGCCATTTTTTTTCTTTCACCTGACTGATTCAGACCATAAAAAGTTATTTCTCCTTGGCAAATAGAGGGAAAATGAAAAGAATGTCAGTATAAATATTGTATTAGTTAAGAATAAAAACATTTTATTCTTGGTATTGACATAAATGGTAATCAAGCACAGAACAGATCCTTAGGTAATTCCTAAAGAGCCATGGTAACATTGAGGCTACAATGATTTGTTTTCCCTTATTAGAATTAATTCTGCATTTCCTTCATTTCTATACATCATCTTCCCATTCTCTCTGAGACAAAATGGTATACTTCTTTATATTAATGAAATGAATTTAGCAAAAGTATTTTATCAGTACTTATTCAGACAATTAACAAAAAATTTCTATTTTAGTTCTTTAGTTTTATATTTGATCTTTGTCATAAGCATTACTTTTATCTTAACTCAATATTTAACTACCTTGAGATATAATAACCTTTGCTTCTGTACCTATTATCCAAAATATATACATAAAAGAAGAGAGAAGCATATTGTGTCAATTATATTTCTTTCACTACAAGAAGATAATGTGTAAATGGATCCAGGAATGCTTATTTAAAATCTATGATACATATGGATTTCCTTAAGTCCAAAGTACTAGCTCTAGATCAATGAACAAAATTGAATGAATAGCTAGAGAGGTAGTACAGTTGTAAGGTTCTTGTCTTGTGTATGGCTGACCCAGTTTCAACCCCTCGCACACCATAGGCTGTCTTAAAAATCTGAAGAGTAATACCTGAGTAGAACCAGTAGTAAGGCATAAACATTGCTTGGTGTGACCCCAAATAAAAATAAATTCAAAAAATGAATGAAATTTATTTCCTTTGTGACATTCACGTTCAGCAACTTTTAAATGGTGGATAAGGGAATAGAAGAAAGGAAGGTATCAAGACTATGGTTAAAGTAAATGTACAGTATTGAAGATATGATTCCCACATCACATATCATATAAAAGTATTTTTATTGATAGTAAATTATTTTGAGTACTACATATAAATTCAATTAGTTATTTTATTTATTACTCATAAATTCTCATAAATTTGTAATTAACTCTCATAGGTAAGTTAACAGAGAGTTTGAGTAACTTGCTCACATAAGTGGTAAATTTCACTGGATCACTGTCATTCCATTGTTCATTGATTTCCTCAAGCAGGCACCAGTAATGTCTCCAATTGTCCTAAAGGTAAAGGTAAAGGCCCTCCTGTTGATCGTCGATTTGCTTGAGCGGGCCCAGTAACGTCTCCATTGGAGACTTTGTTGTCACTGTGTCTGGCATATCGAATACTCGAGGTAGCTTGCCGGGCTCTCCGAATTGTCCTAGTCCTGCGATTTTAGCAAGTGCCCCTTGGAGGCTCTTTCAGGGTTAGGGGAATGAGACCCATCATTGTTATTGGGTTTTGGCATATCAAACACGCCACAGGGAGCTTGCCAGACTCTGCAGTGCGGGCAGGATACTCAAAGTACTCTGCCGGGTTCTCTGAGAGTGAGAACTAGACAAGCTTCTAGGAGCTTGGTTTTATAGTCTCTGGATCTTGATGGGATTACACGATGGGAGCAGTTGGTGGGTATTAACTGTCCAGCTACTAGAAGATGGGGGATCTCTGTGGAGGAGGCCCAGTCACGATCCAAGCAGGCTTGGAGATCTCAGCACCAGGTCCCGCACACCTAGATTCCTCTGCTGGTTCCTTCATGCGTGAGACTCATCCGAGCATATGGAGAGTGCTCTTAAGCCTGGCTGTGGCTGGGTTCCAGAGGTCTTCAGCTGCCCGGGTACTGCTCGGGGTGGGGAAGGAAACTCAACCCACCCCCATCCAAGGGGCCTGGTGAGGGCAGCCAGGTGCCAGTGCAGGAGACTCTGCCTGAGGTTGATCACTGTGTCACTGTAACTCCGATTACAGTGAATCTTGATTTACTTCAGTAACATCTCTATACATCCCAGCCCTGATATTTTACCAGCCTCTCCAAACTCATCTTTCCCAATGATTAGAGGCTCTTTCAGGGTCAGGGGAATGAGCCCAGTTATAGTTACTGTTTTTGGCATATCGAACAGCCACGGGGAGCTTGCCAGGCTCTGTCCTTGCGGGCGGGACACACTCAGTAGCCTGCCGGGATCTCCAAAAGGCATATATATATATATATATATATATATATATATATATATATATATATAAATTTGTTGCCTACTGTCTGAACCCCGTCATACATGGTGTGGTAATTAAGGAAAATGGATAGAAAGTGTCTTATAATGTGCCATGCGGCCACTTGTGCAGCCGTGAGGTCCAGAAAGCAGCCAGGAGCGTGGCAGCGGGTGGGTAGTGGAGGTTGGCTGCCTGGGATGGGTCCTTTGGGGCAGGGAGGGCTCTTATCTGCCTCCCTCTGGGGCGCCTCAAGTGAAAACAGCCTGGCACGGAGTCTGGTGGCATGGCTATGGGAGCCCCATTTTGTGCTCCCTTCTGGGAGAAGTAGCTGTGAGTTCTGGAGGGTGGCCGATGAGGAGATCATCTGGCAACGGCAGGGAGTGGAATCTGGGTGTGACCCCTGGGTTGCCAGAGACGGGGAGGCAGGCAGGGGATCTCTATTCCCGGGTCCCGTTGGGCCCAGAGTCCTGTATCACAAAGTTCCGCATCACCCAGGTTTCATGCGGCTTCACTCAGCTTGAACAACCAGAAAACTGCATGGAGGATGGCAACAGGTTGATAGTGGAGGTCAGGATTAAATTTGGAACTAACTATAATCTTATATGTAAGATAACAGAGATTTTGAGTAAATTCTTCATATAAGTGGTAAAGTTAGAACCCAGATACATGGAGATCAAATATTAAATCTGTGTTCTTCATCCATCCACCTTATGCTTCCTTTGTGTAGAAGAAATCAAGCCAAGGTACAACAGAAAGTATTTTAAATTAACAAGGTTCATATCCTAGGTGTTTTAAATGTTATTTTTTTCTATCTTATAACAAGTAAAAGCATAGACTGCTAGATAGAGGCCCTGTATCTTCAAGTTCAAAGAGTTGTGCAAGTCACTCATTTTATTGAATCAAATAATATGGCAGATTTCAAATGTATTTGCACAACTGAGTGTCACATATAGAGAGGCTTGTAGCTTTTTTCCCATTATTATGCTATTCATTACCAAAGTATTAATTGATACTTAATCTGAAGGTGATTGAGATTTATATTGCCATTATTCACCTTTAAAATGAGATTACTTTATAGCCTTCATTTGTTTTCTCTTTCTTCTATCTACTTGCTGAATGAAGTAAGGGGGAAACTGGAGAATTATTATGATTTATGTAATAAATGGCCTCTGCTGAGCAGCCCTGCTGTTAGTCAATTCTAGTATTTATATCAAATTAAAACCATTCCAATCTTCCTAGTGGGAATTCTAAACATTGATTATATTTCTTTAGCCTTCAAAGAGTGTCTATCATTGTTCTCCCCAAACAAAATTAAGTGAAGGTATTTAACATAAATTCTTTCAATCACATCTTTCTTATTTTCAAGATTTGACTGTAGTTTACACAAATCATCCATCCTGCACCCCCTCTCTTTAACTAGTCAAATTGTGTTTCAGCTAATTCCCTCACATCAATTACTTGCATATAATTTTCATGATTTTCTGCAAAAGATTTTTTTCTTCCATTTATCCTCATCATTTCCTCACCCATTTAAGACACACAGTATTTAAGAATCTGTCAGTTTAAGATAAAATATCCTATTTTTTCTGACTACTTCCAAATCACTGTCTTCTTTATTGGTATAATCTAAATATGAATCTCTCTTGCACTGATTTTGCAATATCCTTCACCACAAACCACTATCTGGCTTTCCACAGTTTCATACAGTTGATAATTCGTTCTTAGATATCAGTAAGGCTTCTTCAAGTCGTAGCTCAAACCCTACCTGCTTTCTAAATGCACAGAGTTGTTGACTCCCTTCCCCAAACTTCTATTCTCCTCTAAAAAGTTTTGAGTTACCACATATTTGACTGTCTAATTCATTTCTCAAACCCTGGTATTTATATCTCAACTGTGTCTCTTGTTTTCATGATGCCTCTTTTATTCCCAATGCTGTTGAACTAATGGTCCTGAACTGTGTGCCAGGACTATTATCATAGCATCTTAATTGGTGTATTTATTTCCATTCTCTTGTTTTTCCAAACCGTGATTCATATTATCATCACTCATCCTTTCTAAATTAAAGTGAATCTGTTGATATTCTTTTGAAAAAGCTTAGATTTCTGTGTGCCTTCTATTACAGAACTATACTAAAACATAAACTATTCCATCGGACATAAATACCAGAGGTTTTCTTCTTTCCTGCATTCCACCAAGTGTCTGAGTTTTTGGTTATCCTTTACAGAAATATAACATAATAAAACAGCATGACAAATAAATGGTAGTCATAATATTTTATTATTTTATTCATTATCCTTTCTCAGAATTATTAAATATTTTCCTAATTAAATGAAGCATTTGGGGAAATGAAGAAGGGGGCTAGGTCATACTCATAAGTGTTCAGGGTCTGCTACAAGTTCTGGGCTCTAATTTCACTCCCTGCAGTACTCAGGGGACCATATGAGGCATCGGGAATAGAACTGGACTTGGGTCTATGGAAGGCGTTGCTTTAATACTCATAAAAGCTCTCCAACCCTTTTAAGAATCCTTTAACTTTAACTTTAATGTTACCATTTCCTGGACTTCGTCTATTTTTTGACATTTATTGTACTTTTACCCTGATGCATATTGTATGGATAAAATTCAAAATGTTGAGTAAATTTTACCTGTGATGGTTAATTAAAAAGATGACAAAGAACCATGCTAAGAATAAATTGACATCTCTATTTAGAACCTCATGATAACTTCATTATCAGTTCACTATACATGATTTTCTCAATTATATTAATATTGAGATACTGATATATAAGTTTGAGAGAATAAAAATTTAAGATATTATGTCTACCATAATAAAATATTACCATATTTCTATATACATAGTATATATATACTAGCAATTTTATCCCCTGGTTATGCAACCTAAATTATACCTGTAAGAGGCTTATCCCTATATTTAAGAACAGAGCTTGAAGTTGAAAATGGCAGTAAATATATGCTAAAGTGTAGCACACTCTGATAGAGGAAAATATTGCTTAGCCAAAAAAATATAATCTATTCTTTTTCAATAGGGTTAACTCTGCTATGTATATATCCAAAGACACCAATGCCAGATGTCCATTGTTGAAATAGTAGTTATTATCAATAATTAAGTAAAATTTATCTGTCACTGTCACTGTGCTCCTGTTGTTCATCGATTTGCTCGAGAGGGCCCAGTAACATCTTCATTGTGACACTTGTTACTCTGTTTGGCATATCGAATACAACACGGGTGCAGGCGAGATACTCTCAGTAGCTTGCTGGGCTCTCCAAGAGGGGCAGAGGAATCAAACCTGGGCTGACTGGGTGAGTCGCATGCAAGGCAAAACCCTACCTGCTGTGCTATCGCTCCAGCCCTCTCCAAAAGTAAAAATATTCTCACTGGCTAATCAGGCAGTTAAAATTTCTATCAAATAAATAATTATTTTCTTAAAATTTCTGCATGGATTGAGTCCTCATTTACCATATCATTCATTCCATAGATCGCACCATAATTTAATATACATTTTAGCTTTCTACCCTGAAGTGGTAATTTATAACTCTGACTTCTAGTTTTAGATGTGCCACTAAGTTATCTTCGCAAAAGCAGCTCATACACCTACAGCTGTTTCCACCAATATAGCTTGTTAAATTTAAAATTTAATCTATGAAGAATAAATTGGCTCTAATAAATATTTTTGAGACATTCTGTCAAACTCTGTATGTTGTTCATGCACACTGTATGTTGTTCATATATGCATATATGTGGGGCAGAGAATAAGAAAAATGTAAAAAGGATAAAATCAGTCAAAAATTTGTAAGAAACAAAATATTTCTGGAGAGGGAAAATAAATCAGATAAATTAAAGATATATACATTACTAAGAAATTAATAGTTGGTTTACATACTATCCCGGATACTATTAAATTATACACTGGAATTATTACATAAATACTATATCATATCTTATCTATAACTTTTCCTATTGTTTAATTTCTTGGTACACTTGAGTAATCAACTTATTATTATGATTATATAGAACAAAAACAAATAATCAGTGTATTGTGTGTGTGTATTTTGTGTGTGTGTGTGTTTGAATCCCAAAGAAAATGGGACAAAATAGTGTACATACTCTTAGCTAATAAGTAGGACAGGCCTGATTTTTTTAGAAAAAAGTACACACACATAGGGATATGAGGGTGACTTACACATAGAAAATCAGACTCCTCATATTTAGATGTTTGCCTTGCTTTAGATCAGCTTCTATTATAGAAATAGTATTTTTAATAATGAAGTTCGAATTCGCTATGCCAAACACAGTAACAACAAAGTCTCCAATGGAGACGTTACTGGGCCGGCTCGAGCAAATCAATGAACAACGGGAGGACAGTGACAGTAACAATAATGAAATTATTTGCAGATAAGTCTTCAATTTTTATTTCTCTAAGTAGTTAGGAGAATGGCAAATGTTTCCTAGTCACCTCACTTGATTTAAGTTTGAAGATATTTACATATCAAAATCTTTCAGAGCTTATTCTGAATATTACAGGGAGAGGGATTCTGTTGTAAACATCTTGAGGACACCTATCCTTCATCCTAGGTGATCATTTTATACAAAACAGTCATCACACTGGGGCTGTGTAAGCAGGAGAGGTGCTGGAACTTAGTTCCAGTTCTAATTGCTTTCTCTTTAGTGATTTTGTGAACCAAGTGTGTATATTGGTACTCTTGATGTCTTGCAAATTAGCATTTAACTATAAGTAATGCAATAGCTAACTGACATTACAATTCTGTATGTTGTCTTGGTTCAGTGTTAAGTTGAAAGAGGGCTTAAGGGCTAATCATGGAACACTGTTATGTGGAAATTACATTAAAACCTTTTATTAGTACATAAAGACAAGAATTGTTTTTCCCTTTGTCTTTGTAGTTCTAGTCTTTTTTTTTTATGAGAAGCTTAATGTCAATCTCTAACAGTCAATTTCAAAGAACTTCTGAGCCCTCTTATGCCATTTCTCTTTTCTATCTTTTCATTTGCTTTATTACCCAGTCCAGCAGCCTTTTATGTTCTCAGGAAGCCATAACCTTTTACCCCAATTAGAAATTGAAATATATGTATTGAGAGGCAAAACAAAATGCATGAAATGTGCCCTATCCCAGTCACTAATTTATACCTATTTTACCTAACTCATCATTTGCCATTTCTGTGATATACTCGAGTTCAGATCTTCTTTTTTTTAAACCTCAAAGTTACTTGAATTCATTTGCTGCTGTATTGCATGTGTATGCACTGCCTATTTCTATTAAAGACAAATAGCAAAGGAAAACTCTTCTCTTTGTATTCCAAGATAAGATCTTCCTCAATTCTTCCTCAATCACCAAAAACGTTCTCATGTGTCACTTCCATATAATTTTTAGATGATTCCTCAATTTATATGACTCTCTAAAATAATTTGTTGGGCAGGTCACATCCAGCAGTATTCAGAGATCATTCCTGGTGGGGCTTCAGGATCTCATAGGGTGCCAGGTAAGAAACATGGGTTGGAGGCATACAATGCAAGTATTCTATCTATTGTAATATCTCGTAAGGCCCCAAAATACTATAATGGTGTGTCTACTAATGAATATTCTTCTACTTGTAGTAGTCTGGGAAAAATATTGTCTTGTAGAAATGATTTCACATCTGTGCCTATGTCATTTTTCACCAAAATTAAACAAAATAAAACATGTTCTCTAAACATATTTTCAGCAAGAGTGACTTTTGTCTTAAACTCCACGAACTTTTGAGAGTATTTTAACAATATAAATTAATATTTAACTGATCAGGTAGCATACCCACATAAAAATGCATTTTTATGTATAGGCTAAATGACTAAATACAATAAAGGTAAAAAAATGAGAAAGAAAAGAAAGCTTTTACTTATTAAAATAGTACTAGGGCTAGAGCGACAGCACAGTGGTAGGGAGTTTGCCTTGCACGCAGCCAACATAGCCGACCTGAGTTCGATTCCTCCGCCCCTCTTGGAGAGCCCGGCAAGCTACCGAGAGTATCTCGCCTGCACGGCAGAGCCTGGCAAGCTCCCCGTGTCATATTCGATATGCCAAACACAGTAACAACAAAGTCTCCAATGGAGACGTTACTGGGCCCGCTCGAGGAAATCGATGAACAATGGGAGGGCCTTTACTTTTACTTTATTCTGTAGCTAAAGCATTTTTTTCTGGGGGGGGGGGATGTGAGGCATCACCTCCTTAATTTCAAATTGTACTACAAAGTGGCAGTAATTAAAACAGCATGGCATTTGAACAAAAACAGACCTTCCGGTCAATGTAATAGAGTTGAATATCTTTACACATACTCTCAAATATATGATCATTTAATCTTTGGTAAAGGAGCAAGAAATATGAAATGGAGTAAGGAGAGCCTCTTAACAGGTGGTGCTGACAAAACTGGACAGCTACAGGCAAAAGAGTGGGCTCAGACTTCTACCTAATACCATGCAAAAAATTCAGATCAAAATGGATTAAAGACCTGAATATCAGACCAGAATTCATAATGTATACTGAAGAAAAGGTCAGCAAAACCCTCCTCGATATTGAAGCTAAAGATATCTTCAAAGATCAAATGCCAATGACTAAGCAAGTGGAAGAAAAGATGAACATATGGAACTTTCTTAAACTAAGAAGCTTCAAAAGAAGCAGTGACCAGGATATAAGGACAGCTTACAGAATAAGAAAGGATAATCATCCAACACCTTTCTGATAAGGTATTATTATCAAAGATGTACAAAGACTGGTATAATTCTACAAGAAATAAATGTCATGCAGAAAACTGAGTGATGAAATCAACAGAAACTTTCTCAAAGTAGAAATTTGAATGACCAAAACACATGAAAAATGTTCTTCATTACTAATCATCAGGGAGATGCAGATCAAAACAAAATGAGATATCATTTCACACCACTGAGACCGGTCCACATTCAAAAGAATAAGACAATCAGTGCTGGTGCAGATGTGGGGAGAAAGGTACTCCCCTTCATTGTTGGGAGGAAAACTGACTGATTCAGCCTTCTGGAAAAAAATAAGGACATTTCTCAAAATACTAGAAATGAAGCTCCCATTTGATACACAGTACCACTTCTGGGAATATACCCTGGGAGCCCAAAAACACAGCGGAAACACTATCTGCACTCCTATGTTCATCGCAGAACTATTCACCATAGCCCGAATCTAGAAACAACCTGAGTGCCCAAAACCAGATGAACTGATGAACAGTCTATGGCACATCTACACTGTGGGATACTTTGCAGCTGTTAGGAAAAATGAAGCGATGAAATTTGCCTATTGATGGATGGACATGGAGAGTTCATGCTCAGTGAAATGAGTCAGAAGGAGAGGGACAAATATAGAATGACTGCATTCATTTATGGTATGTAAAAATATATAGTAGAAGACTAATATCCATGGCCAGGGAAAACAGGGGCTAAGAGGACTGTTCAGCGGTTGGAACTAATCACAAGTTGGTGTGAGACTAAGATTACTTAAGATAGAGAAGTATGAGAAAAGTATCTGGGACTGATCATGTTGGACAAGATCTGAGTGTTAAAAGTAGCTGAGGGATATTATTGATAAATTTTCAATATCAATATTGCAAACTGCAATGCCCAAAAGGAGAGGGGGCGGGAGGAAAAGCACCTGCCATAGAAGCAGGCAGGGGATGGAGTTTAGGGGAGTATGGGAGGAAACTTGTGGACACTGGTGCCTGGAAATGTACACTGGTGAGGCGATGGATGTTGGAATACTGTATGACTGAAATCTAATCATGAACAGTTTTCTAAGGGTCTAACTACAGTGATTCAATAAAAATGTAAAACAGATGAATAAATGAAAATAAAATAGTGTCCTTCTTTGAAAGCAGGCATGCTGTTTTAAAGTTAATGAGCTTTTTCAAGTTTTAATATACCCTGACAGGAAAATTGGGTAAAAATTTTGCTAACAATAGAGATATTTATAAGCTCTTACTAAATTCCTTTGTGGATTTATGTTATACATCACAGACATGTTCACTGGACATTTTTTTGAAAAATAATGTAAAAGAGATTATTCTACATTTAATAAGAATATCATTAGTACTTGGCAGGAGAGAAATTAATCTTGTTAAAGCAACGAAGTACTATAGAAATTTAGTTGCTTCGATGAAAGTTGAGACATATGTATATTTTTAATTACACTTCATTTTTCTATTTGTTTCAGTTTTGGGCACTACCTACCACTGCTCAGGTATTACTCCTGACTCAACACTCTGAAGTTATTCCTGATGGTGCTTGGGGGACCATATAAGATGCTGAGGATCAAACTCCAGCTGGCATCTTCAAAGCAAACACCCTTGCTGTACTAACTTTCCAGTCAAAAACTTAATTTCTATGTGAGAATAGATACCAAAAAATAAATCATTAACAAAAGAAAATCCCTCCATAGCATTCAAGCATCTAATTGATTTCATGAAAAGAACTGATATTTGAAGATAAATATCTGAAAACATCAAGAGATATTACTAGAGTCATCAGCTTTTGGACTAGATTACTATATATTAATTGTATTGGGATCAGAGAGTTAATACAATAAGGAGTGTGCTTTCCTTGAACATGACCAACTAGAATTCAATTCCTGTACTCTTTATAGTTCCCTGAACACCATCAAAAGTGAACACATTGCATAAAATAAAGAGTACACTCTGAGCACCACTAGTTTGTTCCCCCAAAATTTTAAAAATTGTTATTTATCACATTGTGCTGTTTAATGTATAAATAGCATAAATAATCAAAAAAGTAAGGCAAAATGGAGATTTGGTAGAATTGGGGTTTGAGGGAAAGAGTATAGTGACTATTGGCCATTTGTATGTCAGTTATATAACTAGATTGTGTGGAGCAAGGAGAGGTTCAAGAATAGAAGACAAATTAGGAGACCATTGGAATACTTTAAGTGTTTCAAACTAAACAGGCTCTCCTGAATATCTTGACAATTTATGATTGATAATGCTATTGTAACTTATAACCCAATTCTTGTGTTCCTGTTGCTACTTTCAGAGTAAGAAGCCAAACCATAACTCATGCTTAGTGATTCTGCCATGCAGCTATTTCAAATGGGAAGTCAGAGTTTGGGCTGAAATGATATGAATGGCCAGGAAATCTCAACATCGTGGGACTGAAATTGATAGCACTGTTTTCCATTCTGACACATGGGCTGGAATGACTGGAAGGCTAGCCTTATGGTGGGGCTATGAACAAAGCACTTAATCAAGACATGAGCTCTTGATGTAGCTTGGATTTCTAAAATGTGACAAGTGAATCCTGAAGAAATCATAGCTAATGAGTATCCTACGTAACAACTGTAAAAACTTCATCTGATATTGTCTTTAAATCCAAGTAACACAACGTCATTTCGTCTGCATTCTATTAATCCATACAATCATCCATGTTAAGGAAAAAGAAAAGAGAAAAAGAGGAGGGGCAGAACTTCTTAGTGGTGAGATCCTCTAATAATTTCAGGTCTTACTTTAAAACTGCTATGTATGAAGGCCAGAGAGTTAGTACAGGGATTAAAGTGCTTACCTTGCATGCTGCCAATCACAGTTTGATCCAGAGCATTGCCAAGAGTGATCACTGTGTGCAATACAAGAAGTAAGTCCTTACTACATGGCCCATATCCCTAAACCCTGCTCTTTCCTCACCAAAACAAACAGCAACAACAAAACTCTCCCATGTACAGATGCTAACAGAAAAACAAAACGTTCACTATAAAATAAAAAATAAAATCAGTTTTGACAACTTCTCAAAAATTTTGCTCTATATATTTCTTATGAGTTCCATTGCACTGCAGCACTGTCCTCCCATTGTTCATTGATTTTCTCAAGCGGGCACAGTAACGTCTCCATTGTGAGACTTGTTGTTACTGTTTTTGACATATCAAATATGCCATGGGGAGCTTGCCAGACTCTGCCGTGCAGACGGGATATTATTGGTAGCTTGCTGGACTCCCTGAGAGGGACCAAGGGTTGGCTGCGTGTAAGGCAAATGCTCTACCCACTGTACTCCAGCCCATAAAACAGGTAATACATGAAAATCAAAAATTACAAAATGTAATCAGAAGAGAGAAGTTATGAGTTCCATAACAGTCAAAATTAAGAGAGGTTCACTAACATTTAAGAGGTATTACCAGCTCTTGAGGTAACAGAAACATAATTTTCAGTTAATAATTTTAAGCCATACTTCCAAGTGAAATAAGCTCATTTGGACTTTGAGGGTTAGAAGATGTACCACTGAAAGAGCAATAAAATAGAGAAGAAAGATGTGGAGACATGCTTGGAGCTCCACTGCCCTTCTGCCTACATACTAGAAGTAACACCTAGCACCTGTATGTGTAGCTCTTGTGGTCCCCAGCACTCTGTATCTCTGGCAAAGGTCCCAGCCCTCCAACACCACTGCAGAGACTCCTGTGGAAAATAGATCATCAATTAAGAGATGCATATTTCTTTCATATAAACACATGTTGAAAACTATGATTCAAATGTCAGTTTGTTTTTTTCACAAAATCTCCCGTTATTGGCTTATATTTTTCTTTGCATTACACTGAAACCTATTTAGATAGGCAGATGCAGATCACCATTTAGACAGCCTGTCACCGTATGTTTTCTTTGGGCATGAAAAATGAGAATAGACTGAACCTTTGCCACAGAGACATTTAAAAGGTTCCCATCAACAGCCATTAATTTTTGAGTAATGGGTTTTAAAGAGACAACGTGTAGTGTTACTCTTTAGGAACCTCGAAGGCAATTGTGCTTTAGCTGCAGGTTCCATGATCCAACAGTGTAGCTCTGTCTCCACTGGCCCCTTACCTGTGTCACCACTGCTTGAACCCCCTCTCTGGTATGCATCTGTTACCAATTCTCTCTCAAAGAGCATCTGCTGCCAGTAGAAGCAAGCTTTTAATATGTTGATTTATCATTGTCAGATACAGGGTTTTATTGCTTGCATTTGAATATTGTATTTAAGGTGCTTTTGTGATTACAGATGTTTTACATATAAATTGCTTTATATTAGAGAAAGTCTTTTTTCAGGATTTTTAAAGGAAACTTCACATTCATGTGTTTTACATTTTAATATCTTCTGCATTGCTGAGAGCTTGTGAATTGCTTTCTGTCTGTAATGGCACTCAGGATGAGCAACAGCATCTGTGACTAGTGCTGCTTCAAAGGAGAAAATTAAAAGTGGTTATTTTATTTTTCTTTTCTAGGGAAACAACTTATTAATTACTAAGGGAAGTTTTTTATTAGTAGTATTTTACACGCCCCCCCACCCCCCAAAAAGTAGAGGGGATTGTTACATAAATAATGTCTCTCCTATAACCTTTGTAAGTCACAGAAACATTTCATGTTTCCACACTTTACTCACACTTGTTTCTATAGTTTTAAGTGTATGATGATGTCCTCGGTACTGTACTGTCTTTGAAATAATAGCACCATCTACTGTCTGATGTGAAATGCATTCATCATATTAAAGTAAAAATGTAGATGATGAGAATGCAGGGGTAATTTGAGTTATTTAATGCAGCACTAAGTAGATAATACATAACAGGTATTTATGTATTTGAATGAATGTAATCATCAACTTGCCTTTGTTAAACAGTTTAGGAATCAGGTAGGATTCCTTAGGACAAGCAAGTAGCTGTAACTAATACGGAGTTTTTAGAGCTAGAGACAGTGGGGCAGATTATAAACAAAATTAAAAAAATAAAATAACTTAATTTCAGGCTAAATTACCTTTCCAGAGGAAAGTCGGAGGACTTTTCATTTCAGATTGATTGACTAAAATTCCTACCATTGGCAGAAGTTGAAAATGTAGTTTGGCCTTATATTAGGTGTTATAGGGCATGGCATTGATGACTGGTCTGTGCCTAGTGTTAGTTTATTAACACTGAAAACTGAAAAGTCTTACCTAAAATAAAAAGGCAGACCTGATCCTGTCTAGAAGTAGTGTCTTTAAATAAACACTAGGAATTGTTATTATTTTTTAAGGAAGACTCTGTAAAATTACAGAGTGGTAAAATTACAGAAAAGTTGGTATCATCATTATTTTTTGTATTTCTATTTCTGTACACTTACATTCCACTCACTCAGATGAAGGGGAAAATGGGGGGAGTATCATACTTAAAAAGTAACTTTTTAAAGAAATCTGCCTCTCAGCAATGAGTCACTATGTAAGCATAATTGTTTCCTTGTGCAGAATGCCGGCCTGCTCTCAAGGCACACAGCTCCTAGTGGGAGTTGCCAGTAGGCCTGATTGTTCCCTGTCCTCAAATCCATTTCCCAAAGGAGTACTGTTATTTCATTAAAGAAACTCAACTGTCTGGATAAATGATCATTGAAAGTATGTCTCAGGGCTCTCATAAAAATAAGCTACTGGCTATTTGAAGAACATAGTGTGAAATTCAGGACATTCTCCCAGCCTCCTTCATGCTGATTTCTTTCAATGAGCAAGAGGTCAGTTGTCATTCTGCCTCATGCACAGTGATTTCCTTAACCTCATAGTTCCCAGAGGACTGCTGTTCCTCCCACATATCTATTGCACACTCCAGGGCTGACTCTTACGGTCTGCAATTAGTGTCAGGTTATTCTATAGACCACAGGAATTTCATATTTTCTCTCCAGGCTAATAATCAATTTAGATCTATTTTCTCTACCTGACCTAATGCTGCTCCCTTTCTTCGCACTTCTAATAAAGTCTCCACTTTTTAAAAATAAAATTCAAAATGAGACCTGAATTATATTCTCCCATTTGAAAATAAAATGTTTTTATTCCTACAATTTTCAATACCTATAGTTATTACCTTAAAATAGAGAAAATATGTATTCTTATAATTGATTTATCGGTGTTGGCCAATTTATTTAGATGCTAAGAAATATAATACATAGGAAATAATGAATCATTAAAATGTCATCTATGATTCTATACTTAATGATAATGTATTAAGTCTCCTCTATTTGCCTATATCTGAAATTCAATTTATGCCTTAGAAGCACTTAGAGTCAGCATGAGATTTTCTTAACCTATTGTCTTTTTCATGTTATTTTGTTAATTGTGTGTCTCCATTGGAATAGATATTAAACAGATATTTAGTTTTCTATTTAATGTAGCTTTTCTTATGTTTATAGTATAGTAATATTTTATGATAATTGTTGTGGGGTGCTATGAGGTCCCGACCTGCAGGACTCCACCTATGAAGGATATGCTGGGTGAGGGGGCTCCCGAATGAGAAGGAACGGAGGCATGTCTTGGATGGAGAGCATGCGACAAGCTTTACTGTCTGCAATGCACTTATATATCTTAAGGTGGCGCACGAGAAACAGAATGGGCTGACCTCTGTCATAGCTAATGCTCAGTGGACAGTGTACGGACAGAAAGGATGGGCAGTCAAGATAGCCTTATAAGGAGTGGAGAGTTACAGTGGTGGCTAGCCAGGTTGCATCATCCAAGAGCCGCGTGGTGGGATGCCATGTGCTTGTGAGGAATGCACAGGCCCACAAAGCCAAGATGGAGACCTCTGGCTCCCCACAAGTCATTGTTCTTGATTAGGAAAAAACATCAATTTAAGAGTATATTAAAGTTAATATAAGTGGCAGTTAATATTAATAATGGGTTGGAGCCATAGCACAGCAGTAGGGCATTTGCCTTGCACGCAACTGACTCTGTTTGATTCCTCCGCCCCTCTTGGAGAGCCCGGCAAGCCACCAAGAATATCTCGCCCACATGGCAGAGCCTGGCAAGCTACCCATGATGTATTCGATATGCCAAAAACAGTAACAACAAGTCTCACAATTTGTTGTGAGATGTTACTGGTGCCCACTCAAGCAAATCAATGAACAGTTGGAGGACAGTGCTACAGTGCTAATGTTAATAATAACAATATAACAATTATAAATTGTAACAGTAATAATAAAAACAAAGTTAATTGAACTCCCAGTTTTTTCTTTTAATTTATGGGACTGAATGAGCTACGAGTATTCATATATATATATATATATAAAATTAAAATTTTTCAGTATTTATATTTTTCTCTTTTTTAAAGAAAAAACTGTAATTTTTTTTAAATTCAAAAGTAATAGAACAGTCAGATTACCCCAAAATAGTATAGGTAGTGAAGTTGCATTATCAGTTCATTACATATGGGGAGGAAAGGAAAAATAGTTGTATCAGGTGATATGATTGCTATTGGCAAACATTGCTTACAGAATGAAAATGGCACCCAAAATCAGTAATGAAAGTAAATAATATTTTGATATAATTTTAAATCAAAATTAACATAAAAATTCATGATGAATATTATAGAAAAATTTAAATAAATGCAGGGATCATATGAAACAGTACATGCCTCCAAAGCAGAACATGCCATGACTCAATTCTGAGACTCAGAAGAGAGAAAAATGATTTTGATAAATATATTTTTTTCTAAAGTCATACATATATATACATATGTGTGTGTGTGTGTGTGTGTGTGTGTTTAGAAGCACAGGGAAATAGAAAGCATTCACCATTACTACTCTCTCCTCTCTCTCTCTCTCTCTCTCTCTCTCACACACACACACACACACACACACCCCCAATCATATTCCAGGAAATGATAACTTAAGAAGTTATGCATATAAAATATCAATGGACAGTTTGGTTGGTTTCAAGAAAAGCTTCCTGGACAGGAGGGATAGTTCATTTGTTAAGGCATTGTCTTGGATACTGTTTCATTCCAGGTACCAAATAAGTCCCTGCAGCACTGCCAGGAGTGATCCCTGAACAGAACCAGTAGTAAGCCCTGGACACAGCAAGAGGTGACCCCAAAACCAAAGAAAGAAAATCTTCAAAAACAAAGAAAAATAAAAGTCTCTTAAAGTAACCAAAAATGTCTTTGGAGAGCATTGATAAAATCAATTGTTTTATGAGGTTTAGAAATTCTGAGGAAGGCAGAATAAAATGAAGCTGTTCTGCTTGGGATAAGAAAGACTTAAATGAGATAAACTAAGCAATTGGCTAAGCCACTACTAGACCCACAGACTAAGCAGGATAAGACGAAGTCAATAAGAATACAGTGAAGTCAAATCAAAGTTAATCAAATGGCATCAGAAGGCAGAGAGGAGGAAAGCAAATAATACTTAGTATATTGTATTTTCCCTTTAATCTTAAAATTAAAATCATCTTAAAAAGTGAAAGGGAAAAAAGAACATGTAATTTACTTATATTTTATAAAAATTTTATAAATTTTATCATTTTATAAGGTAAAGTTAAAGGTAAAGGCCCTCCCATTGATCGTCGATTTGCTCAATGTAATGTCTCCATTGGAGACTTTGTTGTTACTGTGTTTGGCATATCGAATACATCACGGGTAGCTTGTCAGGCTCTGCCATGTGGGCGAGATACTCTCGGTAGCTTGCCAGGCTCTCCGAGAAGGGTGGAGGAATCGAACTCGGGTCAGCCATGTTGGCCGCTTGTAAGGCGAACGCCCTACCGCTGTGCTATCGCTCCAGCAAAAAGGTAATAGATTGTGTTCTCAAATTTACCTAATTTACAAAAGGCAATTTTGAGTTTATTATTTTAAGAATTATCAGTTATAAGAAATGCTCTAAAAAACTAAATAGAAATTACTATTACTGTTTTTTGTTGTTTATTTTCAGAGCCACAGCAGTGCTCAGAGCTTTCTCCTACTTCTGTGCTTAAGGGCCATTTCTGGTGGGATCATATGGGGTGCCAGAGATCAAACCTATGGTTGCTTAGTTCAAGGCAAGTAACTTTTGTTCCCTCATATCTCTCCAACTCCAGAATCTACGTTTTTTTTTTTGTTGGTTTTTTGTTTTTTGTTTTTTTTTTTTTTTTTTTTTGCTTTTTGGGCCACAGCTGGCGATACTCAGGGGTTACTCCTGGCTCTGCACTCAGGAATCACTCCTGGTGGTGCTGGGGGAACCATATGGGATGCCAGGGGTGGGAACTGGGTTGCCCTCATGCAAGGCAAATGCCCTCCCTGCTGTACTATTGCTCCGCCCTCCAGAATCTACTTTTTAAGCAGAAAATTTTATCTACATAGGAAACTATTTTAAAGATAGAGTTTTAAATTTCCACACCAAGAGTAAGATGCCCCACCAAGAAGAGTAAGATGAGTAATTATTATTAGCTGTGAAGGTCCAGATTTGTAATTTCATAACAAATCTGAGGTTTATTTATCATCCTTTGACTGTGAATGTCCAATTAACTGGTATACCTACCCCACATATATCTCTTTTGTTGTACTTGAAGGTGATTAAGTTAAAGATCTGAGCTATATCTAAGATACTAAATTTCTCTTCTGGATATAACTTTTCTGCTTCTATTTATGCATGAAGTCACTTGATCACTTGACTTTCCGCTAATCGTCGATTTGCTCGACCGGGCGCCAGTAATACCTCCATTTGTCCCTGTTGCAAGCTAGTGTAGCCCAATGACGTCTGTTCGCTCTAGGAACACGAAGAGCTTCAAACCGATCGTTCATGATCTTGATGAAGAATCTGACCATCTGGTAGGTGGGAGGCCACACGGTCTTTTGACATCCCGTGGAATCCAGTCGGTAACAGCTCTACTCTAGCAGTCATCTTTAAATCTCATTACATGACCAGCCCATCTGATTATTGACACCTTGGCAAACGAGACAGCGTCCCTGATTCTTGATCGTCGACAGAGGTTGGAAATCCGGGTTCTTTCTCTCATTTGAGTGAGACGTGATATTCCAAGCATAGCTCTTTCAATTCCTCTTTGAGAGACCCGAATAACGTTCTCATCCTATTTGCATAGGGCCCAGGTCTCTGAGGCGTATGTTAATGCAGGAAGAACAGTGGAATCAAAGAGATGTGCCCGGAGGACACATCTTCGTCCTCTTAGCTATTTCTTTGACGCTCTTGAAGGCGTTCCAAGCTGCTCTCTTCCTTCTGTGCAGCTCAGGTGCCAGGTCATTTGTCATGTTGACTTCTTGACCTAGGTACACATAGCTGTTACATTTAGAGATGGTCGTTCCATGAAGTATACATGTTAATAGGCTTATGTTTTCTTTTACACTGTTTAGCTGTATTTTATTACAGGGTGTCACCTTGATAAATTAAAAAAGGAAATTATTTTTTCTCTTTCTCTTGCTCTGCCAATATTAGCCAGAAGAGACTAAATTTCATTTATTAATTTTATTTCTGTGACTTTTGGTATGAGACCACACCAAGCTGTGATCAGGGCTTACTCCTGGCTCAAATCCTTGAGAGCTTTGGGGTCCCAAATGGGGTACAAAAGTATTAATTGGTGGAGTACAGGGCAAGATACTCTCTCTTCATCCCTAAAAGACTGAATTTTAAATTGCAGAAGTCTTAATAAAATTTAACTTTTTTTCAAAAGCTAAACTTATTTACTTTAAAAAAATCTGTTTTTAATTTGAATTTGGTAATAATAACTATTTCTTAAAACATGAAACATCAACATTACAAATTCTATAAGATTATTGGAAATAAAATATTGCACATAACTCCAAATTCACAAAGAAGAATATAATTTTAAAAGTCCTAATATGTGGGAAACAAAATAGTCCTGCTAAGAACCCCTCGACAGTGTTATAGGTTAAGGAAGAAAATTGTCACTCAATATTGTGTAAACATTATTAGATTTTCATCTTGCAAAAACATTATTAGATTTTTATGCTTGAAAAGTATTATGTGCAGTGAAAGAAAAAAAGTTTCATTTCCATCCTTTGATATATAGCCAAGAAAACCAGTTACAAAAGTTCAGTTAGACTCTCATCCCACAGCTGCTGCCATGTAAACTCATCAACCTAGTTTCTAGATTGTTGGGATGCTTACATGGTCATGAGACACCTTCAAATTCCCCATAGGACTTCCCAGTAGGAACACACCAAATTGTTTGAAAAAGTAACATAGAAGCCAATTAAGCTCAATAAACTAAAACAATAACAAAAAGGCCCAACTAGCAACAAACAACATAGTAAACCTCAGACAAGGATGGCAACAATTCCATCATGAGACCTAATATTTTTTTACAAACTTTCTTTTATTGAAAATTTTTTGATACTCTAATTGTTTAATCGCAACAAGAAATATAAAATGAATTATTTCATGCCTGCTAAGGGGGGGAGATTGGGGATGGATGGGGAAATGGAGACAATGGAGGAAAGGTCACTCTAGTGACAGGATTTGTGTTGGAATTTCAATAAGTTCCATAACAGCTGTATTATAACAACTTTATATACTAGAGTGTTTAAATAAAATAAAATAAATAAATAAGTAAATAGTAATGAAAAAAATTCCAGACATTTATAAAATGTACACATTACCTATACCCGGGAGAGATATCCTGGAAAAGTGAATAAACTGCTTGAATCAACCCAATTTTTTTTAGCAACCAGGTAAAGAATATTTTTAAGGAAAATATAGCAAACAAAGTAAACTTGCTATGCAGATCTAAATTGGATTCTTCCCATTGAAAAGGAATTTCCATATTTAGAGTCATTTATCCTTTTGTAAAACATAATTTTAATATAAATATACTTTTATATTTATATAATGAGAACTTGTACTCTTTTCCAAAATATTTATGCAGTTATCCTATATTTGCTAATTTTCAAAAATAGTCAACTGAAAATAATCCTTGTGCCAAATATATTTTGGGATAGTACAGTTTGATACAACTCCATCTGAAAATTATTACAAAGCCTGGATAGAGTTTCAAACGTATTGCTATTAAAAAAAATAGAAATGAGGAATTAAAACATTTCTCATCCCGGCTTTCTGAATTGCTCTACATAGAGAATATAATTCACAGCATAATTTCCTTTACGTGATGGATCAGATAGAGAATACTTTAGTCTCACTGTCTGTTTTGTCATTATGCAAGTCTACAATTGTAACAGAAAAACTTATCCATAAGAAGAGGACAGTTATTTTTAGTAACACTGTATTACAAAAAAAAAAGCAACATTAAAAACTTAGATCCCAGACCATAATTTTTCAAACATTGATCTAGAATATTTTATTAAGCAAAAAGTTTTGAATATTAGACCTTGACAGTTAAGAAATAGGATGCTGCTCTTCTAGCATAATTTTAATAATTATTAATAATTTAATATCTAATAATTCTTAAGTAATATTTGGTTATATAATCTCATTTACTAAAATAGCACACATTCTATATTGTACAGACTGAGCACAGAAAAACTCATAAATAGTAAGTTCTTTACTACTTATTTCCTGTGGAACTGTGGGACTATGAAACTGGTCTCCCCAAAATTGGTCAATTGTTTCTTTCACTAAATATGGAGTAGATATTGGGGGTATGGTGCAGCCAGCAGTTCAATCTGTACCTGTGAGGCAAGTGCATCAGCAGCTTCATGGTGCCTTCAGACATCTAGATACCCCAAAATTGCTGCTGTGCCTTTGGCCAGACCCCAAAACCTTGGGGCAAAGTTTTCCAAGAAAGTAAACGGCCAAAAGTTAGGTATGTGGGAGACACACCCACACACCACCTCCAGCTCAGCTATATAATTGGAGGCATGGCCTCTCTGGTTTCTGATTGAACTGCTTAACGGCCTTGATCCCAGAGATTCAGAAACAAATATCGAAACCCAACGGCTTTTGGCAGAAATGTGTGTGGGCCACGATGTAGGTTACCGGCTCTGGGCCACCCCAGGTGGGAATCGGTTTTGTGCCTTGACCTGCTCCCCCTTGGCTGCTCAGTGGCCTCCATCCACCAGAGACCATTGGACAGTCAGGTTTGGGCCCACAGTGACAAGACATGTGGGGCCTCATGGGATGGGGGTGGAGCAGCCCTTTCCTCCCCACCTCAATGAGACCATGAGTCGCCGGCCACAAACGGCATCTCTAAGCTGCTTAATCAAGCTGCCATGATCCCAGAGACTCAGGAACCAATCTAGTACCCTAGCAGGTTTTGGCAGGAAATCTCTTCAGATTTAATTGTTAAAATTTTGGAATTTCAAAATTGCGCAGCCACTACTGCAACCATGCGACATCATATATTATTCATAATCAGGAATAGAAAACAAATGGTCTACTGCTGCCTTTTCAGCAGATCTGAGTGTTGGGGTAAAATCCCAAATAATAATGGTGGGTGTGGTATCGAAATGTTGAATGTGATCAAAGTATAGAGAGAGTGATTTGGAAATCATCTGCCCCACACGTAGGGGGAAGGTGTGGGATGGGGTATACTGTGGTTTTTGGAGGTGGAGAATGGGCACTGGTGAAGGTACAGGTGTTTCATTGTAAGACTGAGACTTAAATCTGAAAGCTTTGTAACTGCTCTCATGGTGATTCAATAAATAATATTATAAAAAATGGGGGGGAAAAGTAAGGTGGAGTTCATGTAAAATTCAATCAGCCTAATCACTGGCTGAAAAATAGCAGTACTCCTACATAAGAAAAAAATAGAGAGAGAGAGAGAGTAGATATTTTCTTACTTATGTCTACTATGAGATCACAGAAGAGCTCATTCTGTACCTCACTGGATTCTTTAGAAGCTGAAATAATAATAATAATAATAATAATAATAATATTAATGAAATAATAATAATAGTTAAATGAGCATCAAACAGAATAGTGAAACAAGTTTGAATGAAGTTATTAATAATGTATATTTTCTGTTTGTGACAGAGACCATCCCCTCTCCTCAAAAAAAAATGTGTTTAACTAATCGTGTGACCTTAAAATAAAATCTTGAAATATCTGAACTTGAAATATCAGAGGGCTTTGGGAAGTAGAAAGAGGAGACCGATTAGATAAACCACAAAAACA
This sequence comes from Sorex fumeus, assembly GCF_029834395.1. NCBI lineage: Eukaryota > Metazoa > Chordata > Mammalia > Eulipotyphla > Soricidae > Sorex > Sorex fumeus. The sequence goes on from NW_026606092.1 coordinate 26,364,787, forward strand.
TGTCATAGTAAAATAAGGCAGATTTAAATTCTGCGTTCTCTGCATTTAATCATTCCTTTAGGAAGATGTTTATGTATTTAAAAGATAACATTGATCTAGCTTCAAGATATTTCCCTCCAATGAAATTAGCCTTTTGCCAAAGACATATTGTAAGTGCAGGTATTTACTCATCTACATCATTTTATTATGTGAAACAAAGATCACTTTAGTCTTTGTGGACTTCTAAAAGAGTTTATCAATATTTTCTAACCATGGCTCTTTTCCAGACTTGTGTTATCACGTGGAACACTGTCTGAGCAGTACCTACTCTTATGCTGAGACTTCTCGTTTATGTTATTTCACCTTTGTTCCCCTTAGAATATCCCTGGAGCCTACAGGGAAGATTCTATTACATCACATAAAAGATGCAGATTATTTTGAGTTGAAAGGAAGGAGATAGTAGGAGAATCACAAATTTATGCATCCCATTGAAAGCTAGAAATGTCTCTTATTTAGCAAAAGAGGAGATACTGGAGACTAAAATTATACCATATCAGGATCATTTCAGTGCCTCCCGGGAACATTATCATCCACTTTGGGAAACACTGAACTTGAAATTCAAGACAGCTCTGTCCTTCCCTTAGTTCTTTCTCCCTTTCCCCTAACTGAAAGAGATAATCACTCCTAAATATTTGCCCTACCCTTAATAGAATAAAGACTTCTTTCTTGGGAAAAGGAGTAGCATTCACTTATAAGATTTTTAGCTAACACTTTTTGTATCTGAGAAACATATTTTTATATTCAAAGTAAACATGAGGCTATATCTCCTCATCACTTGAAATCCTCATCTCTTTCCTAAAGAGTTTTCTTCCTCTTTACTACACAGAAAACCAACTCTTGTTTTTTTCTTATGTTTCGTTAGAATTTATATAGCTATTTTGTCATATAAACATTATTAAATTTGGGATTTCTGTGCCACTAATCCATCTATTGATAACTTATTCTTTTACAGTCACAGAAAAACACAAAGAAGTAGGATTTTTTTCCATACCTGCAAACGTCTATAAATCTGGAGCATTAATGCAGAGGGTACGGAGGTTGACCTGTACAAGACTGATCAACTTTTGATCCCCTAAATTACATATAGTCCTTCAAGCCCCACTAAGAGTGGCTCATAAAGACTGCTGGGTATGGCCCAAATATATAAGATATATAGATAGATAGCACAGCGGGTAGGGCGTCTGCCTTGCACGCAGCCAACATGGTCGACCCGAGTTCGATTCCTCCACCCCTCTCGGAGAGCCTAGCAAGCTACCGAGAGTATTCGATATGTCAGACACAGTACCAACAAAGTCTCCAATGGAGACGTTACTGGGCCCGCTCGAGCAAATCTATCTATCTATATGGATATAAATATTTAGAGAGAGAGTATGAGAGAACAGAGAACAGGTGTCAAAACACTAAATGTAAGGACTTGATGATGTTAAATTTGAAAAAAAAAGCAATAGTAGTCTCAGAATCTTTTGATTATATAGTGATTTAATTGTTTTCTCTCTTCCTTTATCCTTAGACTACAAAGCAGTTGGGAAAGGTAGCCAGAAAAAGAATTTCTCAAGGTTTGGGAAATTAAATGAGATACTCAAGGTCACACAGCAATTAATAAGTTTGGTGGTTACTAAAACACATATTTACTTCTGCTTCCTTTTCTAGTATAGGTTTTACACAAAATAATGCCTTAAGCTAGTAATAGGACTACATATTAATGTGGCTGATAAAATCTATAGTTAAAATACACAATTCTCTTCTAGAAATAAATGGCCTGAGATTCATTGGGGACCTACACAGAATTGCTATACATGTTTCTATTTTCTTACATCACACTTTGTTTCATTGTACTCTTATTCTTTTTATAGAAGATACAAAAAAGTTATTTTTTCAAGGAACTATTTTGAACATTGTATTTTTATAAAAATGCAATGGATTATTTGTTGACTGATACTTTTCCTTTATGTAATTTATATTCTTTGAGATAATCACAAATGAGTTCATTTATCCACTGAAGTCCAAAGCAAACAGTAGTCTTTTTTATCTCTTAAAAGTATATTTTATCCCCTAAAATCACAACTATCTAGTGGGGGTCATCGGCCCTAATTATTTTGTTCTTGTCTCAAGCAAATATTGCTGGTACCTGAAAGCACATTTTATTGAGTTAATTTCCATTATGGGGTTCTCCAATTTCATTCTGGACGCTCTTCCTCTTGCTATTACTGCCTTATATATCTCTAGAAGATATTTAATTAAGTTAAGAAAAAGAGACTTTTAAATTATGTGCTTGCTAGTCTTCCTTCAGGAATTGGAGATTTTTCAGTCACAGTGGTAAATTTATGAATAAGGTATGCAAAGAATAAAAAAAAAGTTTTTTTTCTTGAGTTTGCTTCCTAACTTCAAAATGGTCTCACTTCTTTTAGGAAAAAAAAACATGTAGGAGCTAAAATAATGAGTTTACAGTTCAATTCATTCTTGTTAGCAGTAGTGTGGCTCTTTTGATACATACTTATAAAAGTCTTTCAATGTGTTTTGGCTATAATGAATGGAAATGTATTCCCTTAAAAATATTTTAACTTTCTGTGCAATAGGGGGATTCAAATGGTAAGAAAAAAACTGAAATAAAAATGAAAAAATAGTAGAAATTATTACACAGAACTACATGTATATGTATCTAGCTTGCATGTATACAATAGATTTAGGTTGTATTCCTGAAATGATTCAGGATCCTAGAGAGTACAGGTTGGCTTCCTTTTCTATTATTTGTGTGTTTTTGTTTTGCTTCCAAAATATTTATGATATCTAGCAATCAAAACTTGAGTAATTAAATGCTGGCAAAAATAAGTAAAATAATTTTAAACAGGCAAAGTGCTAATAGAAGTAGATATTTAGGGAAGAGTTGATGGGCTGAGAGAAGTTGGATAAACAGTATAGATAAACAGCCAAATCTAATTTATGTATTCAAGTAAGATGGTCAATAATTTTTTATTGTTTGACTTGAAATTAGGCTCAGAATTTACTAATATATATTTTATTTATTTACCAATACAAAATAATATTTCTACGATCATCATAGAGCACAAATACATCAAATTTTTGATCAAAATTACATTATTACGCTAATATCTATAACAAAGTACTTTATTGTTGTAGGCTTAATTATTTCCTTTTAAAATTCTTATTTTCAACCCCTACCAATGTGACTGCATTTAGGGATAGGTAAATTTTCTTGATCCTGTTTTATAAACACAGAAAATATTTTGTTTCATTATCACTTAAAATGGCATTTTCTGGTCTAACTTATATTACAAGTAAATATAATAATTACTTATATTGATATTTCAATATCTCAGGCATTGGCCAGACAGATAATAGATTGAGATGCTTTATGTGCAGGAGGCACAAGTTCCATTTTCAGTACTGCATAGTTCTCAAATGTCACTGGGAGTCACTTACAAGCACCAAACGAGGAGTAGCCAAAGTACTACATGGTGTTGGGGTGTGGGACAAAATCAAAATAAAACAAGATATAATATAAAATAAATAAGTCAATTCCTACCAGAAATATATGATAGGATATTTGTTTAACCAAATTTTATTTAACCAATTTGGTTAACCCCCTCTTAGGAATATATCTAAAATGCACACAATACACACAAAAATGTGCACTTTATTAGTTAACATTTATAATACTCAAAAGTATATAATGTCTATTAACTCAAAATAGATGATAAGAGTAAATAGAGCTATACAATGGGATACTATTAACCAATAAAAGAGTATGAAGTAGTTTTTAATTCTACAACATGAGTAAAACTTGAAAATAGGGGCTGAAGAGAGTACCAGTTATAGGGGACTTGCCTTGCATCCCGCTGATCAGGTACATATCCTGGAGACCCTAAATGCGCCAGAGTTCATCAGGATTGATCCCTGAGCTCAGAGCCAGGGATAATCCTTGATCACTATTGGGTATGGTCAAAAAAAAATTAAAATCATTGTTAATTAAAAGAAGACAGACACACAAAAAAACTTTCATTATTTTGGAAAGTTTCAGAATGTGCAAATATGTAGAAATAGCACAGAGAATTGGATCCAGATTGGGGGATCATGGAGAACTGAGTGATAATGGGCTGGATTTCCAGTATGTGTTTATAGTGCTCATAGTCAAGGGAATACTAAAATATGGCTGTGAATTTCAGAACACTATTAATAAAATAGGGCAGAGTCTGGCAAACTCCCCGTGGCGTACCAAATATGCCAAATACCAGTAACAATGATGGGTCTCATTCTCCTAAATAGCATTGAATATAATCTCAGGGCTAGGATGAAAGAGACGTTACTGGGGCCTGCTCGAGGCAATCGACGAATAACAGGATGATGAAATGAAAAAAAAAATGAAATGAAATTAATAAAATAAATGTGATATAATATATAGTGAATTTTAATCCTATACAAATGTGTTAGAAAACTATTTTGAAATACAACAGCATTTTTAGAATTTTAGAATACACAGGTCAGGGAGGAAATGCAGGGGTAAAATGGTGCTTGCTTTGAATGTGGCAAACCTCGTGCCAATCTTCAGCACCAGTTCACGTTCCTGGGCACTGCCAGAAATGATCCCTGAATGATCCCTGAGCACAGAGCAGTAGTGAGCCCTAGCACCAACAGAACAGAACAAAACAAAATGAGATATAGAATATAAAGACCATTTATATAAAAGTTATGTCAAAGGACACACACATTCACTGTTTCTATTAACCTTTTTTGTGTGTTTGGTTTGGTTTTGAGGCACACCTAGAAATAAGCACACCTAGTCAAGGAGTCTCTGAGCTTTGTGCTTGGTGGTAGCACTGGGCAGTGCTTAGAGGACCATGTGATGTCAGGAAAGGAGTATGGACTTTCGACGTGGCAAACATAAACTCAATTTATTGAACTATCTCCCCAGCCCACTCATTTATATTTAGCCTCATTTTTTTACATACATAAATTGTTTTTAAGCATCTAGATAATATAGAAAAGATTATTAGTTTTAAATTTTACTTTTCTCTCTTGGAATATACTTTTAAAATTTTTAATGCCATTGACTATTTTTCTTATAGAATTCATGGTAAATTCTTTAAAGGCATAACAAACTATCTTTAAGGACAGCAACTGATATTAGCTCTTCACATTAAGAATTCTTCTTTCTAGTCGCTAGGAATCTTATTTTTGTGGGCTATGATTATTAATGAAAGTGTCAAGTTCTTTGGCTAGAAGTAACTTGAGAATCACTAAAAAGTAATTATAGATTGTTGTTGTTTTGATCAGTCTGTTAAAAGACAAGCAGGATTACTTATCCAGACATTTATTTGGATGTCCAGACAGGTGATCGATGTACTCAAAAATGATCATGAAAACATTATATTTACTACTCATTATAATCAGTGATTCTTAGGCAGGAAGGGTTGGAGAAAAAGTGAGGAGAAATCAACATTTGGTTGTAAAAGGAAAAGTGTGAGATTCTTCAAACTTTCATTGTGCTTAGAAGTGTGATTGAGATGAGGGATTCTGATGTGTGCTAAAGGCAACACAACTGAAATCCCATTGCCCTGGAGAGATGAGTGGTCTTTTAAAATTTGATTTGCCAGATGCAGAACAGACACACATCACTTTTCTCTAAAAGTGATGAAGATGTACGATCTGTCTATAGCAAAACACAAACATTGGCCAACATCTTTATTTCAATAACCAATTCTTTCTACCACATGTGAAGAAAGACATAACAGCCATATAAATATTTTCTTGAATTTACTATAGAATGTCTTGTTTTAAGCCTATCCAATATATAAAGACCATCCCTTAAAATTAATTAAAATAATGTTATGAACCTAATGATCATATCATTAATAAAGTTGGGTAGTCATCTATCAAAATAATAATTTTGTTTACTGTGAAAGAAGATGAAAATAATTTATGTGTTTGCACATATGTTCTGGGCTATAGCAAAATATTCACAGAATCATAAAAATTTAAAATGTGTTATCTGGACTACAGGAGTCCAATAGCTACTTCAAATTCTCTGTAACCTAAATAATTATCTGACAATCTCATTCAAAGTAGCTATATTTTGATGCCTGTGAAAAAAAGTTACTATTAACAACTTGCCTTTGTGTCACAGAAAATGGAATTCTCTTGACAAAACAATGACAGAATTCATTAGTATATGTTTTACAACATGCCATATTTCTAAAAAATTTATCATTGGTAATGTATGTTTTTCCAATTTCTAAACACTTTACTGTGGTGAATGAAGCTCTCCATGAGTATGAAGAATAGTACAATATAATCCATCAATTAATAAATATATCAATTTTATTATAAATTTTTCCCAATTTTTGAAAATCATGCATTCAGAAACCTTTTATTATTGTCAAATGTTTTGTGCCATTGCACTCACTTATGTGATCCCATATGAAACCATGAGGCATAGTTTAATAGGGTGGTTCTCAGTAACAATGATAGTTGGAAATGATCAATCTGGATAAGAACTATGTGTTGAAAGGAGTTAAAATGATATAGATGATAATGTTTTGGTATCTATATTGTAAACCATAATTCAAAAAAGAAAGAGAAATAGGGAGAGATACAGAGAGAGAAAGAGAAAAACAGAGAGAGAAGAGAGAGAGAGAGAGAGAGAGAGAGAGAGAAAGAGAGAGAAGAAAAGTGTCTGTCATAGAGGTGGGCTGTGGGGTCGGGAGGCAGGAAGGAAACTGGGGACATATGGTGATTCAGTTTGAAAAAGTGGGCTCTAATTTATAATTTATGAGTGTCAGAAATAATATTTAAATCAGTCTTTTTGGTCCCAATTATTTACACACTATTTCCTTCCCAATCAGTTGATGTTGTTTTAAGTTTTATGGGTCATATCGAAAACACTTTGGACTATTCCCTCTATAATGGTACAGCCTGGGGATAAGTCCTGCAGGAGCTCACTGATTCCTGGGTTCAGGGGAACGAATATAGCACTTCTGCATGTAAGCTTTTTTTGAGTTATCTACTGGCAATTCCTCACTATTCTTTATGAATCTTTCCCCACCTACATCAGACAAAGAGAACCAACTCACTGCCAACATTCAGAACTAGTGATCTTTGGCTTTCCACCTGAAAATATTGGTGAATCTTTGCTTTCCTCAAGCAACAGCCAGAGTTTTTTTTTTAAATTCCCTCACAGTTTTTTTTTCCTTTTTCTTTTGAAGCAGAAAAGTTCTGTTTATAAACTAGACATTTTTACCCATGCGTCCCTGTGGGTATGACATTAGTCTTGGTTGCTGTAACTCATTTTATATAATTTGCTGCTGAGATGGTGCTATTTATTTAAGGTCACTGATATAGCAAATTTTTATCAATCAACAGTTATGTAAGTCTTAATTTAAAAATAAAAGAAAAATTGCAAGTCTGCTTCTAGAGATCATTAAAAGTTATCTTCTCATGGGTTCACACTATTTACATATTTATCATAATTACATTACTTATGAATATGAGTACTGTTAATTGTACATCTACCCTACTTCTCATTTAAAAAAGAAAAAGTAAAAGCAATGCTGTTGTCTGGTTTCTAATTTTTGTTTTTATGTTGTTAGTGAACACAAATGCCTAATTCTAAAGTTCATATGTATTTATCTTTCTTCAGGGTAGCATTTCACACATTCAAAGATTGATTTTATCTTTTAATTCTTGTTTTTCTAGCAAGATTGCTATCTTGTCACTTCTGTGTATTTGTGACTCTTTAAAAAACCTCTAAATTCTCACTTTTCTGAGAGGTACAAGTTATAGCTCTTTTCTCCTCTGGGCCAGATCTGTTCTGAAAATCTCTATTCTTCTGTAGATTAGGCAAAAAAGAAATATGGGATTCCCTGTTCAAAAACATTTCATTATGTGTAATATCATCAACAGTGCTAAATTATAAAGCTTTTTATAATCTCTATGGGGCTGGAGTGATAGCACAGCGGTAGGGCGTTTGCCCTGCACACAGCCAACATGGCTGACCCGAGTTCGATTCCTCAGCCCCTCTCGGAGAGCCCAGCAAGCTACCGAGAGTATCTCGCCCGCACGGCAGAGCCTGGCAAGCTACCTATGGCTGGCAAGCTACCCGTGACGTATTCGATATGCCAGACACAGTAACAACAAAGTCTCCAATGGAGACGTTACTGGGCCCGCTCGAGCAAATCGACGAACAACGGGAGGGCCTTTACCTTTACCTTTACCTTTATTGTCATATTGTCAAACTATTATATAATTATTTCAATTCACACTTATTTTTTTTCAGAGTAAGAAATATATATTCTTTAATTCCTAGTATGAATTTTGCTCTCTTTCATATGGGTTGCAATACCAGTTTGTAATGTGAAAAAGCATTTATCTCACATATGAAATTAGAAAATTTCACAAGTTTTATTTCATAGTTTACATATGCATCTGCATTTCATACTTACAAGAATAGTGTAAATGATGGATAAAACAATCTCAGCTGTTTTTGTGTTGTGACTTGATTCATGCATATACTATCAGCATTTCTTTTTTACTTTTTGCTACTGATGAGTTGAAAAATATGAAAGGTTATCATACTCTCCCCTAAATTTTGTACCATCACTTCAACATACTTGGTTGGCTAATGAAGAAATTTTATATGACTTATTAAAAATTAAAAAAAAACAGGATCTCATAGGATAGTTAAGATGTTAGTCATTTGTTTTAGGGCACTTATCTTCTTTGTAACAAGTTCTAGTTCAACTGGATTGTGACCTGAGAAACATCTTTGCTAACTGAGACATCAGAAACACAACTACTTCCAGTCTTGAGTATTTCCAAACTATGATGTATTGTGTGTCCATTATAGAATTCTGCCCTTATAGGGTAACATACATATAGTGTATATCAGTAAACAAACATACTTTGGGTTAGTTTCCTTCAGATGGTTCATTTACAAAAAAATAGTACTGAAGTTACTAAGCATTTCAAAATAATAACACAGAGCTTTTTTGGCATTAATGCTATGCAAATGTCCCATTGCTGTCCCGGGAGGTGTGCCCTGTTTCAATTCATCTAGCTCCAGTGGCAAAACTTCCTGGTTGCTTTGATCATAACTCATCTTGTTTAGTTTGACATTTAAGACACATTTTCTTGTGAAGCCTCCTTTAAGTTAAATGAAACTTTAGGGAAACAAGGAAAACATATCTCTATGCTGGCTGAACCCCATTGTCATGAAAATGGTAAATTTTCTTCCCACTCAACATCATGGTTGTGGATGCTTTTGAATTTTATTATTGGCATATGTATGTACCCGCATTGTTATTTTTTTGGTTTGAACAACATTTATTTATTATCTTTCATAGATAACTTTTTAAAAAAAAATTTATCAGTGAAACACCATGAGGTACAGTTGTAGAACTACAAATCTCTACGCTTGGGTTTCAATTATACAATGATCGAATACCCATCCCTCCACCAGTGCCCATTTTCCACCACCACAGGTCCCAGTATCCCTCCCACCCCCCATACCCCATCCCACCCTGCCTCTGTGGCAGGGCATTCCTTTATGTTCTCTCTCTCCTTTTGGGTGTTGTGGTTTGCAAAAGAGGCATTGAGTAGCAATCATGTTTGGTCTATAGTTTACTTTCAGCATGCTTCTCCTATCCTGGGAGGATCCTCCCAACATGTTAGGGTAAAAGGGAACTCAGATAGAGAAGGGAGCACTAAATAAAGAGCATTGTTATTTTTTAACCAACTATTTATGGACTTCTAAAGTCAAGAATTACCATAGGAAAAAAATTATTGTGGTGGCCTTGTCTTTACCATTTTGAATTTACTTTTACAGTACTTCCTTTCCTTCATATCGCCATCATAAGACATTCAATTCATTTTTTTCTCATCTTTGTGATTTGTAAATAAGATCACATGATTAATACTTCCTATTACTATTTTGATGATTAAATTGTTGTGATGCTCTCTAGAATTAAGTTACCATGATCCCTACTCACTTTGATGTGCATGATTATTTGTGTTGAAACATTGTTCAGTGCTTTCTCCTGTCCTCACTGATGGTACCTTTGGGTTCCTGGTGACTTATTTGTAGCTACTTTAGTTTTGCATATCTGTTGCAAATACTTTCCACATGTGTGAGTTGCAATGCTGGATTTTGTTATCATAAATGCATTGCTAACAGCAGTATCATTATAAACTAGTCAGTAATCTGCTTCTGATATATGCAGTATTTCTTCAATCAAAGGTAAACTTCACTGATTTAAGTACATAAAAAAAGGGAAATATATGTCAAAACATCAGAAAGTTAAGTGTTGTTTGTATAAACTAGCTCCCCGTGGGCCACAACTATAGTACAGTGGGTAGGGCACTTCTCTTACATGCAGCTAATCTAAGTTCAATCTCTAGTACCCTATAGGATCCCTGAACATCACCAGGAGTGTTTATTACTATCTCTTGATCACTGCTGGTGTGACCTCAAAACAAACAAAACAAAGCCTGAAAAATTAGCTACCCAGACCTGAACAGAAATTTAAACACACACACACACACACACACACACACACACACACACACACACACTCATACAAACACATGTACTATTTTCAAGATCACCACATTATTGTGTTCATTATGAAAAAAACACATGCTATCATATTTAGAAGATCATGATATTTATTCAGATATTAGGAAGGCAAATATTAGTGACAAATTATTTTTGCTAAAAAATTCACATTTAAAATATATGCTTAATTTTATAGCTTAAGTGCAGTCGAATAATACTGACAAATGACACAGCAAGAGACTAAGTATATCCATTCTCCCCTCAAAGTTTGCCACCTTTGTAATCCCTCTCTTCTGCTCTTTTCCATATTCTTCCATTGCCAAGCAACCACATATTTTTATTATGAATTAGATTCCATTTTCTTGAAATATGTATAAATAAATTTATTATATGAATTTAATCTGGATTTTTTTAATGCATTGGGAAAAGATGGTGTACAGAAGTCCTGTGGACATTCCCAGTGATTGTCAGTCTACTAGGCCATTTGGTAGCTATACTAGAGACTGAGAATGCCATGTGACAGAGGCGCTGTAGCTGATAGCAATCCTACAGTGATTGCAGGACTCTAGAGTTACACTCAGTGATCTTCAAGGTATTATATGGGACCAAGAGCTGAACTTGAGTCAGGTGTTTCCAAGGCTTATACCCTAACTTCTGTAATATTTTTCAGACCTTTTAATCAGCATGATCATTTAAAAATTCATACATATTACAATTATATTAAATATATTATTACTTCCCTTTTATTGCTGAATGTTTTGGTTTGGATATATCAAATTTATTATTTTCCTTATCTATTGACTAATGTTGTAGGGTGTTTTTCATTTGGGTTACTGAAAACAAAGGTGCAATGCACATCTGTTAAAAAATGTAAAGTTCAAGATTTTACCTACTTTGCAAACCAGACTTTGGAAAATTAGCCCTGTTATTTTAGATTTATCTCATTGTAAAGATATATTTTTCTTCATCATGCATAATAATATGCATGATATTATTCAATTCTGAGTGAACTGCCAGTATTTGCCTCTTTACCTCCAGCATTAAGGGATTTTTCAGATTAAATCTGAAGAGATAGACTGCATAAAAAGATGTACCATAGATGCATATGTAATACAGGTTGTTTACTTAGAAGGGAATGCCATCAGAATACATCACTTTTGTCATGTAGGAGCAATACCATAAGAAAGGGCATATGCACACACAAGGCAGACATAGGGGGTATAATTCACTTTCCCTTCCCTTTAGCATAAATATCTTTGTATAAAATATTATTGACATAAACTTTTACTTAGCCTTTTTTCTACTTTGTTGCTTCCTCAGAAGCCATAATGTCCATGGAAAAAATAAGTGGCTTGACAACTGGCCTTGAACATCCATGTCCTAAACTCTGCAAGGGCATTTAGTCTTTTTTGTTTATTGGTTTTGGTGTTACACCTGGAAATGTCAGAGGATATTCTTAGCTCAGTTCTTGGAGGTCTCTCGCAGCAGTGCATAGGAATCAATCATTAGATTCAAATCATAGGCTCAGCCCATTGAAATTTTTCTCATTGTGGGGCAACAAATATTATGATGTTTCAGCAACCATGATGACTAAACTCGGTAAATTCTGAAGTTAGGCGTTCACTAACAATACTTTTTAAAAGATGTATAAGCATATCCTTGGCTTTTGTTTGCTTGGTTTTTAAATTTTGTGCTTTTGGTCACTAAGGCCATTTAAAGGGGGCATGTAGTACCAGAGATTGATCCAGTATTTCAGTATGTGCTGTTCTCATACCTGAGCTACCTCCATGGTTCCCATAAGCTAGAGTGCTTATCATAAAAACTATGACAAAATTTCAGAATATTTCAAAGAATAAAAATGTGTCCTGTATCTGAGGAGAAGAAGGTTTAAAGAGAAACAATGCTTGTTTCTCACATGAAAGACTGGGTTTAATGCCAAGTGATCCTTAGAGCAACCGAGAGCACCAACTAGGAGTACCCTTCTAGCACTGCCAGTTGTGTTCCCCAAAACAAACAAAAATATAATATTTAAAAAAACTATAAAAGGACTTTTGGGGACTACTCAAATGTATCAGTCAGAGAGATAGACTAAGTATTAAGGTGATTGTCTTGCACCCAGCTGTCCCAAATATGATTTCCGGCATCACATATAGTCTTCCATGCACTACTAGGAATGTAGGAATAGTCCCTGAGCTAAAAACCAGAAGTAAGCCTAGAGCACAGCTGGCACACAAACCAGAAAAAAATCATATATAGCACAGTGGGTAGGGTGTTTGCCTTACACGCGGCCAACATGGCCGACCCGAGTTCGATTCCTCCGCCCCTCTCGGAGAGCCCGGCAAGCTACCGAGAGTATTCGATATGCCAGACACAGTAACAACAAAGTCTCCAATGGAGACGTTACTGGGCCCGCTCGAGCAAATCGACGATCAACGGGAGGGCCTTTACCTTTACCTTTATATATATATGTATGTGTATATATATATATATATATATATATATATACATACATATATATGTATATATAACAACCAGACAAAGGTAGATAAAATTGCACAACAAATGCCTTACATCACCAAACATTGACAATGGTAAACAACATTTCTTTTTCACCTCCCTTACCCACAATCTGTGTCCTCTGGGAACCATTTATTCTACTATATTGTATTTTCTTTTCTCTGGCATTCTAGAAATATACTATCTGGCTTTGCTAAAGTACTGAAGTCTCTTCAAGGATCATCAATGTTTTACTCTTCTTAATTTAAATTACATGGCCTTATTCTTAATTAAAAATGCTAAACAGTGCATCCCGTGTTATTTAAGGTGAGAAAATAAGTGATTTGTTACATGAGCTATTCTTTTGACAGTCAGAATGATTAGGTGTTGAGATAGATTACATAAATATTTTTTTTTTTACCAAGTACATTCTAGTGTCCAAAGAGATAGTACAGAGGGCAGACTCTTTGCCTGACACATGTTCTAAACAGATTTTGTGGCCAAACCCTATATGGTCACGCAGGTAGTTCCAGAATTGATCCTTGATTACAGAGTTATGAGTAATACCTGAGCAATACCAGGTGTGGCCTAAAACCACAAAATTAGCACTATAACTACTAAAAACATTTTAAAATGAAGTATCTTCTTAACAAGCATTAGAACAAATAAGCAGCATTAAGTCTCAAGGTCGTTGAATAATTCTGTAGTATAAATAAACATACATTAAAAAATATATGCGTACTGCATCTTAAATTATTGGTTTTTGTTTTTGATAAGTGCATATTTGTTTCAGGATAAAAACTACTTTGAGGTTATGTGTTTATAACTAGCAAAACCTGTGGAACATTATTATGCTTGATGAAACACTGCTTCTGCTCAGACAAATGTATATCAAAGTGAAAGTAAGTGGAGATATTACTGCTTTTTAGATTAGTGCCTATTATCAATAAGCAGAGTTTCAACTGCTTAGCTAATGCGATTTCTTTGCCATTTAGTATAATTTATTGTTCCATTGTAAGAATAGTTGTCATATCTTTACACAAAGAGTCAGATAATTTTTGCACAATATTTAGTACTGTAAAAAATGAGATTTGAAATGTATTGAACAAGAGAATACCTTTCAACATTTCTTCTCAGATAAAATGCTTGCTACACGAACATTTAATATATATGTAATCAAATAATATCTGCATGTGGCAGACTGCCCAGGAGCTATTGACATATGGCTGCCATCTTTCCAATTAATCATGCAATATTTACATGAATTAATATGATATAACTAAACTGGTCATGTCACCTTTACTATTATATCAAGAATGGTCAAACAAATCAAAGTACTTAATTCTGGATTTGTCTGCTTGTCAGCTTTTAAAGCAATGCCTGAGGTGGAATGGAATGTATTAAGCAGGAGGTGGCAAAGTTTAAGGCATGAAAACCACAGAAGTACACAGAAAATGTGGCCGTGTCAGAGTCCTGTGGTGAACCCTTGGCAGAGTGACCCAGGCAAGAGGAGTTGCAGATCAGAAAGATCAAGAATGAGTGGCATATTTTGTTTCCAGAAGACTGCCTAGGAGTTCTGAAGTAGGTAGTTCAGAAGCTTCACAACCCGGATCTGTCATGGCTGAATTTCTGGTCAAACTTATGGGTCACTAAAAGGGCAAGAAGAGCAAGAGATATCACAGTTTTCTAGTAACTATACACAATTCAATAATACAAAACAAATACACACATTTAAAATAAAAAAATGGTGTTAATTAGCAGTCCTAGAAATAGGATAGGAACTCTCTCTATATATTTTAGGTAGAAAACTAAAATATAAAATTTAAATTGACTTCATGTTTCAAAATCTTTACAATGCATTGTTTCTTCCTAAATAATTTTTAACACAGAAAAGGACTTTAACAAGAAACTGAGCTTGAATTAATACATCTAGAGGGTAAATTTAGATAAATCAAATGAAGTCATGAACAATTATGAAGATAATACTATTGAGAGTGTGCTAATGACTGCTTAATATTTGCAATATTTTCTGATATCTCCAGTTTATCTACTCCATTATTACTAATATCAAATTAAGTATATTTAATTAATATATAATCAATATTTAATAGTACATTAAATGTAAATAGTGCATTAAATTTTTCATAAGCAGTCCATTATTTAACTACATAATAATTTTTAATTTTTTATCATTATAATTCAGAAATGTTTACAAGAACCTCTATATACTAGAGTTTTGTCTCAAGATTAATTGGTGCAATGGAGTTTTTATAAGGAAGATCATGAATTATTTTCCATAGAAGAAACAAACAATTCAAGAATTATTTTAAATTAGAATGATTAACAATCAATCAGGAGTTTATAAAACTTTATTTATTATGATATGTTGAATATTTAACAAATATTTTGCTACTTCTTCCACTGAAAGGCTAGTGTGATTACATATACCATTATGTCTAGGCTAGCTTTAGGGTGAGAGGGATACTGGTTACATTGGTGGCGGGAGTTGACACAGATGATGACATTGGTGTCAGAAAAGTTTTTGCCTGAAACTCAACTACGAATAACTTTATAAATCAGTTGACTCAATTAAATATTCTTTAAATAAAATAAATTATAAATAAATGAATAAGTAGTAAAAGCAATAGAAAATAGAATGTGTTTTAGATTAGTTTTGTAGTCTTTATTATCTTCAGGGATTATTGGAACACTTGTCTTTAGAGTCATGAGTCTCCATAAAAAACCCCCAAGTACCATAAGATCTCTTTATTGGCTACTTTTATCTGTTAACTGGACAGGACAATAGCAGGTCAAGATTTTATTTAAATGTTGTAACTTTCTATGTGTGTGAAGGTGTTCTAGATAGGATTAACAATTCACTTGGACTTGCTTTTCTCAATGTGGGTGTGTCCCAGTCAATATACAGAAAGAAAAAATAAGTTAAAAGTTAAAGGAAAGAAGAATCTGATGGCCTGAACCAGGATATGTACCAGGACATATATGTGATATTGGGGTCTTCTACTCCAGAGCTAATCATTGTTTCCCCAAGCTCTCATCTCTTCAAATTAAAACTAAGGCTGTGAAACCCTGCTTCCAGCTTACATATAACGAATCTTGGAATTCTCAGCTTCCATAATGGCATATTTCTCTGAAACACCCCCAACTATAGCAAAGCTGTATGAAAAGTCAAAAATATGCTGTATAGAGTCTCCCAATTCAGTCTTTGGAGTTGTAGTAGATTCTGTCACAGACATCAGGGAGCAAAGATTACTCATCCATATGGTGTGCTGTCTAAATCAATTATTTTCATAAGTATGAGATAACAAAAAAAAATAAAACTATATATATTTAAGTGTGTATGACATTTGTTTCTCAGCAGTGATACTTAGAATATATATTATTTGAGTATCAAAATTAGTGATTTTTGTGGTATGTTTTATTGTCATTTCTATGTCTCAGAGGGATAAATATAAGAAAGAAAATGAATAATAGAATGTTTCATGAAATATTTTGCGGTATTAAAATACCATTAATAATTGAAAGTTAACTTCAAAGATTTGTAGTAATATTGCTTCACAATAATAAATATTTTATAGTATCCACAAGTAGGAAACCAACCTAATGATCCTTTTCCATAATATACTCTTCTTGAAAGAAGGGCAAAAATCATTAAACTCACAACATTTGGTCTTCTGAAACACCATACAGATTTAAAGCCTCTTTTGAACTTTACGTTTATTCTTATAGAAAGACATATTCTTATTTCTTTCAAGTTTATTCAGGGCTAGAAATTCCACTGTATTATTCCTGCTACTCCTAACTTAGGGCCTACTTCCTCATAAATATTCAACATATCACTAATGACTATGTCAAGTTTTCTTTACTTTGCTATATAGATGCTCTTTGAATATCCAGAAACTGTTCATGCATTTTGTGTGTATTTGTAAATGTACATATCTTCCCACAGAGAAATGCAGACATGTTTCACAACTTTATTTTGAAACACATGAAAAATAAGGTATTCATTTGTATATCCCGTCTCTCTTTCATAGCATGAAAACTATATATAGCAGTCCATTTTCCAAATACTCAAACATTGTAATTTTGTAATTTTCGTGTAAATTTTTTGTAATTTTATGGTTACCTTACTGTTTCGGCACTTTAAAAAAAAAATCTCGGGGCTAGGACGAAGAAGACGTTACTGGCACCTGCTCGAGGCAATCGACGAACAACAGGGTGGTCGTGATCGTCGTGATTACTGTTTCAGAGTTATGTAGCCTTGTCTTATTTTTTCTTTTTATCTTCTAGAGCACTCTAACTTTCTGGAGGACAATTTCCATGACTTACTACCTCTGGGATCTCAATTCTCAGCATTTATTAGTGAGTCTGATACAGAATCTGTTCAATATCATTATCCAAATGATTTAAAACTGCTAGTTTTTATTACATTCCAATTTTAACCAATAAAAATAAAATATTAACAATATGATTCTGTTTGGCTGATAAGCATGCTTTTCTCAAAATATGCACTGTTCAAATTATATTGATGTTGTTACTATTGTTGACATTCTACTTAAAGCATTTTGCCAGTGCTATATACAGAATGTAAACCACATCAAATTAAAATAAATATATTAACATAAATTACTTAAGGACAGTGATACTGTGATACTTAAGGACAATGCATATAAAAAGTCTACTTAGAGCAAATTAAGAATTATGACAAAGTGATAACTGTATTTATTTGTATTGAATAGATACAGGGATTCAATGAGTATGTGTTACAAAGGAGACCTTATTTTTACAGTGGTATGATCTCACTGAATAGAAGGTCTTTGTCCAAACCCACTCCAGTTTTCTATTTTTTTGTGTAGTTTCAAAGATGATCACTGATGATACTATTAAAATCTTGGTAACATGTTGAGATAATTTCTGACTCAACAGACTATCTTTCTAAGTCAGAATATTATATAATATCTTATTTTTTGTAAAGGTCATATATCTACTAACCTAGGTCAAAGGAAAAAGTTAATATCTATATAGTGTGTATGACATTTTCCTTGAAGAGATAATAATGGATAAAGGGTAAAAAAAAACAATCTCATCTGTACTTATTTTGTGAAAGGTTACATCCACATTTAGATACTTAAGTCCTAGATTTCAATTTTAATTTAAGCATTCTTTCCTAGTGACCTTTTGCTTTTAGTGAAAAAGTTCGACACTTTTGTTCTTCAAAATCTACCTGCTTCTTTGACTTTTAAGTAAAAACTTAAAGAGTATGTCTGTCATACTCTTTATAAAGGAGCTTTTTTATGCCATGTTTTATTTAGTCTAGAAGGCTTTAAGTAGTCTTTATTGGAGCAGACATTATTCAGTTGGGGAGAGGTGAGTTCCTAAAAGGAGCTTTCGGAAGAGTTGGATTATTAATAGAAAAAATAGGAGGATGCCACTTTGTCAATAACATGTCTATAACTTCTCACTCCGACTCCTTTCATGTCTTGCTAGTACCATCAACATGTGAAGCACTTGGACTAATAATAAAATTGCACAATTTTAATTAGTAATATTAAGTTATTTTTTAAAATTTATTTATTTTTTTCTTTTTATATTTATTTTTATGCCATTGGGCTACGCTAGCATGCAACAGGGATGAATGGAGACGTTACTGGCACCCGCTCGAGTAATTCGATGAATAACGGGGGATCAAGTGATCAAGTGATATTTATTGAATCACTATGGGAAAAGTTACTAAGCTTTCAGGTTTAACTCTCGGTCATACAATGATCAAACACCTTTCCCTTCACCAGTACTCATTTTTCACCACCAAGAACCCCAATATACCCCCTTCCCACCCTTCCAAATGCCTGTGAGGCAGATGATTTCTACTTAACTCTTCTCTACATCGATTACATTCATTATTTCAACAAAAGATGCAGCATTATTGTTTAGAATTTCCCCCTACACAATCAGAATTGCTGAAAAGGCATTGTGAAATATTTTGTTTTCTATAGTTGGTTATGAGAATCATATAATGTCACGTGGCCATGATTTTGGATTTCTGCAAAGAGCCAGATAATTACAACATTGGTTTATGTGTGTCTGGTGTTATGGCCATGCCAGAGAGCTGCTCGTGGGGGGTAACAAGTGACCTCAGTAGGGCGTGAAGAGTGTGCCGGTACCGCCCCCCTTCCCATGAGACTGCAGTTGCCCCTTCACCGCCAGCTCATACCTGGCTTTCCTATAAGCTCTGAGGCGGCGGCCACCTTGCTGCCAGGGTGGAAAAAGGCAGAAAAGAGCACTACCCTTTCCCTCCTGGGAAGGTATGATGCCGTAGTTTAATGCATGGTTCATTCACTTTTCTTCAGCAAGCTTCTGGACTCTGGATTAAGTTCTTTTGCCTCTGGAGCCATGGCCGTGCCAGAGAGCCGCTTGTGGGGGGCAACTTGTGACCTCAGTAGGGTGTGAAGGATGAGCCAGTACCGCCCTCCTTTCCATGAGACTGCAGTTGCCCTGTCACCGCCGGCTCATACCTGGCTTTCCAATAAGCTCTGAGCCAGCGGCCACATTAAATGCAATCCAGATGAATTTCTGCCAAAAGCCTTGGTTTCAAGATTTGTTTTTGAGTCTCTGGTATCATGGCTATCAATCAGCTTGATCAGGAGCCAGAGAGGCCGTTTGTAGGCGGCAACTCGGGATCTCGTTGGGATGGGGAGAAAGAGTCGGATCCACCCCCATGTGGTGAGGTCCCATGTGTCTCGTCACTGCAGGCCCAAACCTGACTGTCCAGTGGCCTCTGGAGGATGGTGATCACCAGGCCGCCAGGGGTAACAGGCCAAGGCACAACACCTATTACCACCTAGAGTGGCCCAGCACCAGTAACCTACTGCAGGAACAGGACGCATTTCTGCCAAAAGCCTTTGGGTTCCGAGATTCGTTTCTGAGACTCTGCGATCATGGCCATTAAGCAGTTCAATCAGGAACCAGAGAGGCCATGCCTCCAATTATATAGCTGAGCCGGAGGTGGTGTGTGGGTGTGTCTCCCACACACCTAACTTTTGGCCATTTATTTTCTTGGTAAACTTTGTCCCAAGTTCCTGGGGTCTGGCCAAAGGCACAGCAGCAATTTTGGGGTATCTGGAAGTCTGATGTTGCCATCAGGCTGTTGGTGCACTCACCTCACAGGTACAGAGTGACCTGCTGGCAGCACCATACCCCCAGTAATATTAAGTTATTTAAGGTGTGGAAACAAGTAGAGCATATTGTCGTAATAGTTCATATCAAATATGCAAATTTTCCAAAATATTAGAAAAAACAACAATTTTATGGCATATGCTATTTTTAAAAAGATAGACTAATTGGAAAATGTGTCTTCAATGTGACTACTACTAGAATAGCATATGCCATAATTACTGGGGCCTGCTCGAGGCAATCGACAAATAACAGGATGGTCGTGATCATGATCTTGATATTGAGACTTGAGAAATAGTACAGGGTAATAGGTACTCGTCTTAGGTGGCAGACCTGAGTTAGATACACAGCACCACACGTTGTCTTAGGTAACCCCATGACTGATCCCTAAATACAGATCAAGGAGTAAGCCCTGATCAATGTTGGATTCAGTGCTCCTATCTAATAAAAAAAAACAAAACAACCGAAAGTCAAATATTGCTTTATTATTATTTTATAAAGCCCTTTATACAAATTGCAATGGATTATTTTAAATTAAAATTGTAATAACATTAATACTAATTTATTGAGCAAATAAATTAGCTAGGATCATATTAGTCAAAATAATCAGAGTAAACATAACCAATTCCTTCAAGAAAAATTTTTACTAACAGTTATTGGTCTATAATACCTAAATAATTAAGTTTAAATTTTAAAATTAGAGCCTAAAACTAAAGTGAAATAAGAGTTTAGAGAAAGCTAGAACTTATCTTACAAGACTCAGCTAACTTTTATGAAAAATTTGTAAGAGGCAGTTTCCCTTTTCTCACAGAACCTAGCAGGTCTTAGATATGCAGATCTCAGGTGCTAGCCAGGCCTGATCTTTGGGTTATAGATTCCCAGGTCTAGGCAGGCTAGTCTTTGGTATGCAAAGCTCAGATACTTGTCTTGGGGATGTAGATTCTAAGCTCTAGCAGACTGGTCTTTGGGATGCAAGCCCAAGTGTTTGTAGCTTGTGAAAGTGCTTGTGAAAGGTTTCAGTTTGGTTTTGTATCTTCTTTCTCCAGGCCAAAATTACTGGCCTGCAGATATAAAGAAACAATGTCCGTTTTGCTGCCTCAAGGTTCTTTCTGTAACTCCTTTTGATGGCATCACTATATTGCAGAGGTACTATGATCTATAGAAATAAAAGAGAAAGGGAAATGTTTAGCTTTGTGATTTTTCCCAAGAAATTTAAAGCACGACTTTTCAGCTCTTAGAATATGTGATTATATATCCTGCTTTTGAGAACCAGAAACAAGGTTAGGGAAAGCACCTGACCTCTTAAGGGAGGAAGTACTTGCATTTTTGGGTGTACTAACTGAAGAAGTGGGGTACAAGAAAGATAAAGCCAGAAACATCAAATAAAAAAATCAAATAAAAATTATATTTGTACTTGTTCAACTTAAAACTATAAAACCTAGCTCCCAGAACCACGCGGCCGCATTTGCAGCCACGCAACATCTTATTATGACATCTTATTATCTCATTCCTACTTTGGACAAACTGGCAGGCTACCAAATGTAACCTGCCCACATGGCAGAGTCTGGCAAACTCCCCGTGGTGTACCCAATATGCCAAATACCAGTAACAATGATGGGTCTCATTCTTCTAAAGAGCCTTGAATATAGCACTTTTTTAAAAATCTCAGGGCTAGGATGAAGGAGACGTTACTGGGGCCTGCTCGAGGCAATCGACGAATAACAGGATGGTCGTCATGATTTGTGAAATTTTAAAAAAGAAATAATCATTCAGAATTTTTATAAAAGTTAAAAATCAGTAAGTGATTATTTTGTTCATTTGAATGAATTATGAACCCAATTAATGTAGTTTTATTTAATTAGGGGAAGTATATATGTCCAAAATCATTTTATTTTTTATGAAAATTTTTTTCTTTTTCTGTTACACAAAAACTTGGCCAGCAAATTTTTATAATGCATGCCTCTTCTTTCTGGGACCATGAGTGTTATTTAACAATATCTAGTCTTTCCTCCTTTGCATGCCTCGTTTAGTACTCTGTGAATATTGTCCCTCTCTTTTTTCTTTCTCTGTTTCTTTCATCCCCTCTTTCTCTTTCACTATTGTTCTCTATCTTTAATAAACATTTAATTATCACCAAATTTGTATTAAGCGTTGTGTTAGACACAAAAAATATAGTGGATGCTACTTGACCTTATCAAGTTATGGTCTAGAAGACTTCTTTGAAGATAAATATACTTGATTTGTTATAATAATCATTTATACTAAACATTATTATTACAACATTATTTCTAATAATCATTTGTGCTAAACATTATGGTAATAATTTAATACTGAGTGGACCTCATAAAGGGATTGGTGTTAAAACAACGTTCCAACACCAATCTGAAACTCAATCATAATAACTATATAATTTTGTAATTCACAGTGATTCAATTTAAAAAATTGAAACTGAACCATAGGGAAGTGGTACACACTATATGTGGTATTAGATGAAACTTTGTAAAGATTCCATTAACATGTACTGAAATCTCCACCTTCCATATACATCAAACCCACCATCATCAGAAACATGATAATTGTCTTCAGCATTTTGACTAAAGCAGCTCTAGTGATATTAATCTTGTTAACATTTCTTTAAAATGCACAGCAAATAATCAATGGCCAAAGAAATAGCAGGGCTCCTACTTAAAAAGAATCACAACAAATGTGACCTCCTGTTTGTAGCTCTTATATACGTCTGGTCAGTAGCATTTTATACCCATATCTGGTTGTTTGCACCTGCCCCAAGTAGATATGAAACAAGGTAGATAATACAATTCTGTTGAATCTTTTGGTTCTTTTGGCAGGAGATTTAGTGGTTGATGATTTTGTTAACCTCTTTGGTTCTTCTTTCTGGGACCATGAGTGTTATTTAACAATATCTATTCTTTCCTCCTTTGCACGCCTCATCCTAAGCACTCTTGTGCATCTACTATAAGGAATGTTATAAATATTTTCCAAGAAAATGACTGAAACACATTAGATATTACTAAACCAACTAATTTCAAGATTTTGGTCTTTTGAGGCTTAAATGCCTTAAAATCATTTCACAGAATCCATTTTCAGTGAAATGGTTCTTGTTCAAGATTTTATAGGTGACTTTGTAAATAAAATGTTAAAGATTAGGTTCAAATAAAAATGATTCATACTAAAAGTACTTTTGTATGTAGTCAATAGATATCCCAAAGGAATTCTGGTTTGCTGGAGGAAACTGAAAATGACCCGTCTGATGTATTTCCCATTTTTTATTTGGGCCTTTAATCATTTTATGTCTGAAATATAAGGAACACATTGTGAAGGATTTTAAAAAGATTAAAAAGTTGACTTCAGGTCTCTTCCCTAAAGTTGCAAGTCTTTTAATGATCTCGTTTCAAAGTAGATGCACATTTATTCTGCAAAAGAAAACCATAATATTCTTTGATACTATGTCCTTCCTACAGCAATTTACTTCCTTAAGGACAAAGTAAAAAAAAAAAAGACTTTTGTATTTGAAAAATTTGTATTTAGAGTGTCAGTTTATTATAACACCTTTATCTCTTTCCTTCCTTCTATCTGTACTAAACATAAAGACATTTCCTTAGAAGTTTAGGAGGAAAATAATATTTCCCCTGAGTTGTCCTTGAGCTAGAAGCTGCAGACTTTCAGATTTTTAAGATAATTCATGTAGCAGCACCTATGAGAAAAAGGGTCCTGCCCTCACTTAAAAGTTCAAAGGCTAAGGTACAAAAATGCAGCCATATCAAGTGACTTCTGAACATGTTTAACCTGTGCTCAGTTAACAAGGTTAAAACTGGCAAATATTACAAAGTTAGGGTGAAAAGATTCAATATAGACCTTTCAACTGAAGTTGGTAAAATAGAGATGATCTAGAGACAAGGTCAAAGAAAAGAAATGTTGATCAGCAGGAAACACACATAGTGGTCACAGATCAAAATAGAGACAGGACTTGCTGAATTGAATGCCTGCTGGCTTTTTCCCCTCCATATGCTGAAAATATTGTCCTATAATACAATATTTTTAAAACCATGTGATAATTATTTACATGAGTTCAATCTCAATATAATTCAAGACACTTTTGCTCTAGGAAAGCCATCAAAAATAGAGTATATAAATATGGATCAAGCTCATAAGTTATCTTATAACAAAACATACTGATCATTGATATTTTTCATTAGACATTATATCCCCAGCAAT
The DNA here is from genome assembly GCF_029834395.1 of Sorex fumeus. NCBI lineage: Eukaryota > Metazoa > Chordata > Mammalia > Eulipotyphla > Soricidae > Sorex > Sorex fumeus. The sequence goes on from NW_026606092.1 coordinate 26,389,310, forward strand.
ACAGATAAAAGACATAAATATTTTTTACTATGTCATCTAATATCAATATTTCAGTTCAATGAAGAGTTGCTCTTTATCCACAATCATCTGTAGACTTTATTATTAGCAATAATTTCTATCCTGATTTTCTTGGTAATTTTGAATATATATATATATGAAATTCCAGTACAATTCCAGTCCAAACAATGTGATGCTCCCTCTCCCAATTCATGCCCTGTCTTTAGTTTTTTATACTGACTATGATAAGGAGAAATTTTGCTTAATCGAACATGTATAAGTGGAGCTTCAAATTGAACAAAGTAATTTTAAATAATTTTTAAAAGGATGCGCAGATTAATTCTGTGCGGGGGGGGGGGTAATAAAGCAAAATACTTGAGGAATATAAAGATATGCCCTAAAACAAATGATAAACATAAATTGCTACTACAACTGTAATGGGCTGACGGTAAAGGTCTTCTAGTTGTGAAAAAAATGAAATTGGAATCTAATGATTTCCCACAGTTAGGGGTTGGAATCTTTGAGTTAAAATACACAGGGAAGCCATGAGTACCACCAGGTACGTGACCAAAAAAAAAAAAAAATACCGGACGGCAAAACTCCAAATAAAGTTAGTAGTCTCAAAAGACCATGATCTCAACGTGAATGTAGCCCCAAAACAAAAACGAGTCTTAAACTTAAGTAAAAAGGACTTAGAAAAATCTGAGTGCCTTGTACTAATTTCTTTCAGCTCAAAAAGTAATCTCTTAAGAAAATTAAAAATTAGCAATATGTTAGTTTTAAAAGTTAGTAGGAAAACACAGCATAATAGACACAGATTTTTTTTTTGTAAAGTGGAAAGACTAAAGACACTAGTTAGAATCCAGAACACTAAGAAAAGCAAATGAAATATGAAATTTACCATGTTGTTTTGTTGTTCCAATGTCATTCCAAGGGCCACTTCATAGAAAGACAAGATGATAGTTCAGGAAAGAGATTTATTAGCAACAAGCTAACTGAATGGAAGATAACAGACTCACAGCTACATTGCTTGCATACTCAGTACCGGAAAAAAAAACAATAAAAACAGAAATCTGGAAAATTTATTTTTATGAGGTCACACAGATTGTTCAACAGACTGAATGTATGGTTTTCATGCAGGAGGTCAGTGTTTGATTCCAAGCACTACATGGTCTACTAATTATCATTGGAACCACTGCTAGGTGTGGACCAGGAATTAAATAATATCAATCCCAAAGTAAGGGGTGGTTTGTACACTGACCGAGATAAGGATGTTGAATCTATTGACTGACCCTTGTAGGCCTATCTTCTGAGTTATAAGAATTCAGACTGCATTTTACCTTCCTTCTATAGTTTTTGAAAAAAGAACAAGGTAAAAGAAATGAAATTTGTATTCTCTGCTCAGAAACTCAAGCATAGAAGAATTTGCTGGTTTCAATTTTGAGTAGTTTTTATTTCTTTATGAATAAAATTTGTTGTACTGAGGCACAGAAAAGATACAGATTTATACAAGTTTTCAGTAAGAATTGCCAAAGGGAGAGATAAACTTAGTGGAGAAGTATAGAATATTTAAGATTCTAAAACATTTTTTAGGATAGAAGTTACAGGGAAATCCTTAAATATGAAAATCACAATGAGAACTGGGAACAGCTGCTGGTCTGTACGTGCCTATTCAAGGTCTGCTCTGGCACATGGCATTATAACAGATGCCAAATAGAGATCAAGATTCAAAGACTGAGGGCTTGGAAAAGTGGAATTGAACATCATAAGCTTATGAAAGTTGCACATTTCACAGGTTGACTGTTTATGACTTTTTCTTACTTTACTAATTCATAACTGTAGCCTGATAAATTGTTCTGAAGAATAGCTACTTTACTGGAGACAAGTTCTCTGAGGGATTTATTAGCTGTGTTTCTTCTTGATAGGCTAAAATGCCATTGCCCTGCCATCCTGTACTTTATTCTCTTTGAGATATGTTACATTGTTTATACTTAAATAATTATGGCAATGTATTAATATTAGGGCACTCAATTAAATTCTCTAGGATTCCATATATAAACAGAGCACAGTGTATGCAATTTTTATTCAGTAACTATAATTTTATTGTTTTCAAAATGTAACTGAGATGTTGGAGAGATAATGTAGTAGGTAGGGCACTTGGACTGAAATGGGTTTGATTCCCCAGGATTCCATAAGTTTCTCTGATCTCCTTCAGGAGTAATTCCTGAATGTCACCCAGAATAGTAATTCCTGAGCATAGCTGGGTGTAGACATAAAACAAGAAAAAAAATACAATTGGCACAAAGAAATGAGAAGCAGCAGATTCCTTTAGTCAAGAACACTTGTAGTCAAGAATGTTTGTTTCCTTACTCTTCCCTCCAAATACCTGTAAACAAGTATCATTTTCTTCAGTTAGCTTTTCCCAAAAGTCTGCAATCCTTCTGATTTAAACAGCCCTAAAAGCCTAACCCAAATTATGTTTAAGTTTTCAAATAAAACAAAGTACACCACAGAGAAATCAGCCAGCAGAATATATACTATTTACTCTAGTCACTGCTGTCCTAAAAACATGTATCTCTAATCTAAACATGTCTTGTATTCTTGTATTTTCCTCTATAAAATCAACTTCTGTGACCAGAGAAGATGACTACTTTGAGGACAAATTCCTCTGTCTTCCAATGTGCCAGCTTGTAGCACTGTAGCACTGTCCTCCTGTTGTTCATTGATTTGCTTGAGCAGGCACCAGTAATGTCTCCATTGTGAGACTTGTTGTTACTGTTTTTGGCATATCGGATATGGCATGGGGAGCTTGCCAGGGTCTGTGTGTGGCCAGGATGCTCTCTGTAGCTTGCCAGGCTCTCCAGGCTCTCCAAGAGGGACGGAGGAATGGAACCCCGGTCTTTTGTGTGCAAGGCAAACGCCCTACCTGCTGTACTATTGCTCCAGCCCATGCCAGCTTGTAGTCAGCAAACTCAAGAGATTCTTTGTTTTGACACCACCCAGACTACCTAACCTAATTACAAGTTTAATCTTTCTGATAAAAATTTAATCTTAAACCAACAATCTGCAGTTTTCTGATTAGCATAATTAGTAAATCTACAAGGTAACACCTTGATCTCTAGGAGGGAAGGTGGCTTTGCTCGAAATGCCTCCATTTTTGTTCAGAATTTTGTCCTAACCTCTCCCTATCTTCTACTTTCAGTCGTTTTTAGCGTCTTTCTATTTTCTATCTGGGATGCTGCCAGATTCATGAATCATTTATTAAAGTAATTAGATGGACAACTTCAGAATTTTCTTTTGTACTAATAGTCATTTAATTGAGCATTTAATCATTTTAATACTTAAAAAGTTAAAAATTACGTTTTCTTTCATTTACTCTTACTTATACATCTTTTCTTATTAAATGGTAACAGTACATACACATAATCTTTAGGAAAGACAGTTCAGAATTGTTCTTTTTTTTATTTAAAAAACGTAGATACCAAAAACTGATCTTTGGAAAGTAAAGTAAAGTAAGTAAAGACCCTCCCGTTGATCATCGATTTGCTCGAGCGGGCCCAGTAACGTCTCCATTTGAGACTTTGTTGTTACTGTGTCTGGCATATTGAATACTCTCGGTAGCTTGCCGGGCTCTCCGAGAGGGGAAACAGATGTTAAATGGGCAATTTATTTACAGAATAAAATATGATTTGGACTAATTTTCTCCTTTGGTATTAATAGCAATGAAGTAATTTAATGATGAATTTGTAAATTGAAATAATGGTGGCCAATGAAATTAGGCAGACTTTACTAAATAAAGTAAGAATTAGAATAGTTTTTGACAGATCTTATCCTGAGATAGCTGTTATAAGTATGTGAAAGATTATTTCTATTAGTTAATAGTAAAGAGATAATCAGTCATACATAAAGCAGTATTGATAGGCACAGACAGAGGGACAGAGATGAGTGAAGTATAGAAATAGGAGTTTATAAGGGTACAAGCCTGAATTGACCCTACTGACCTTTAGTGAGGCTGGAGTAGAGCTGTGCCCAGGGAGAGACTAAGCAAGATTTTAAGTTGTCTTAATGGAGAAGGTAAAAAAGACCAGTGGGAGAGGTATGATCGGTAAGGAAGCATGAAATGTAGCCTGGAGATTCCAGGCATGGGATGGGCCATAAGTCTTGTCTTTGGTGTTGGTACCAAGGGCACAAGATAATCTTTGGTTAAGGGAATGTTGTTATTTCATCAGCCAGCTGCCATCAGGTCACAAGCAAACCTTACAAGCATAGCGATTAAGGACACTACTGTAAGATCTCGAGGGTCTCTCTGTCTTTTCTTTTTCCTTTATTTTTTTTTAACTTTTATGTCTTGAAGTTGAAAGTTCAGTATTAAAAGAAAACTTCACTTATCCCAAAGCTTAAATATAAGGACTGTGTTTTCCTCAGTTTACACTTCTCCCAAAATCTAAAGGTCTATAACATTACCGAGTGCAGACAGAGGAACAGAGGCAAGCCAAAGTGAAGAAACTGGAGACGTTTTTGGAGTGTGCTCTGTGGCAGACCCTCCCAGGCTCTGGTGATAGTGAGGTAGAGCTGTGTCCTGGAAGAGGCTAAGTGGGATGTTGAGTTGTCTTGTGTAGGAAAGTAAACAAAGAGCAGTGGGAGTGTTACAATTGGTAAAGAAGCCTGGAATGCAGCCTGCACTCTACCAGGCTTGGCATGGGTCAAGATCTAGGGTGGTTTCCAAGAGGGTAGAATTGTGATTAAGTGATGGTCTTCTTTGAAATTCCTTCTCTTGACTTTTGTTCCTATTGGAGCTTCTCTTGGAGGGGGACGAGGAGGACCCAGGGTCTGTTGGTACCAGGTAAAGCCTTCTGTTCCTCTGCCTTCTAGTCAGCACAGAGGTCAGAGTTCCAGAACTTGTTCAATTTTGTTGTAGGTGAGAGAAGCAGTTCCCACTAAAAAGTAGGTCTTCAGAATGATGCAGGTCACTGAACTGCTGTTTATCTTGCCAAGAGTTTCAGGTTTCTTCTGTGAACTGGGGAGCAAGAAAGGAAGCCTTGAGAAAAGAGCATATCCACTTTTTCTTGACCCACCTCAGAAGTGCCTGGGTTGAGTTAGGGCTGGAAAACTTGCCTATGAGCACCTATGGCATAAATATTCACAGTCCAAGAGACAACAAACGCAGCTGTGTAGATTCACCTGGAATCCGCAAAAGTTAAATTGCATAAGAATTGGTATTTATTTCCTGATACCTTGGGAAACCTTGAACTCAGACTGTAAAGAGGAATTGCTCTTTTCAGAAAAAGGAAAGTCAGCCCTCACTCAAACTATCCCAGATCGTTTTGGATTGTCACCTTTTCTCATAGTAAAGAAGTTCAGGGAGTGAAAGGAGTGAAGAAGCCTCACTTCTATGGAGAAGAACTCACATGAAACTCTTTTCCCAGGATATAATTGAAGGTAAAGGTAAAGGTAAAGGCCCTCCCGTTGATCGTCGATTTGCTCGAGCGGGCCCAGTAACGTCTCCATTGGAGACTTTGTTGTTACTGTGTCTGGCATATTGAATACTCTCGGTAGCTTGCCGGGCTCAGGAAGAGGTGAATATTGTAGCAAAAGAGTTTTATTTAGAAAAAAAAAAGTAAGGAGAAAGAAGAGAGAAAGAAGAAACAAATAGATAGGCAGGCAGGCTAGCCAATGGACAGAGCTATAGACAGCAATGTACTGATTCTTGGTCGGGGATTTACTTCTAGGCTGAGGTCAAAGGAGGAGCCTGGGGGCTTTACAATCTTTTCCATAATCTTAACATGACTTTTTGTTTTCTTGAAGCTTTTATAAGGAGACCTGCCCTTGTCTTTATGCCTTTGGGCTATTTCAAGGTTGGTACTTAGTGCCTTCTTCTCCTTCACTTTGGTATTATTTTTTTTTCCTAAAAATCTCTTTGTTTGAAGCCCCCATCTCTGTCTATCTGCCTGCAACAATTTCCTTTTCCCACAGGTATTTGGATTTTTCCTCTTCAACTCCCTTGACTGAAGAAGTCTAATACATTTCTGCAAGAATTTTAAACTTTCTGTTTGTCAGTACAGGAAAAGAGATCATATGATGAAGTTTCAGTCTTCAAGTTTAACTGCTATGATATTACTGCATTTGAATATAAGGTGAAATTTTGTTTGTCACAAGTTATATAAAAAGCCTGAAGCATCTCTATAATGAGAGAACTAAGTAAAAAGCCAACATTTACAACAACAACAAAAAAGCTGATAATGGGGCTGGAGCAATAGCACAGCAGGTAGGCCTTTGCCTTGCATGTGGCTGACCCAGGTTAGAGTCCCAGCATCCCATATGGTCCCCTGAGCACAGCCAGGGGTAATTCCTGAGTTCAGAGCCAGGAGTAACCCCTGTGAATGGCCAGGTGTGACCCAAAAAAGCACACACACACACACAAAGCTGATAATGGTTTATGAGATAATAGATAGTTGTTTCAAGCTTTCATTTTTCCCTATCATTTGTTTACTCTACCTAGTGCCTTTTACAATTTAAATATAGTCTTAAAATGTAAGACATATATGTTATTTTTAACAGCTAACTATATTTCATTTTTGAGGGAAAAGAACATATGCTTTTACTAACTGGATTGTCCTTCACTCCAGAATCCACACAAGAAACTAATCTATCTGATAAGCCTGCAATATTAGTATCAAAAACACCAATCAGTTGGAAGCAGAAACTTACTAACTGTACAAAGAAAGACAGGTAGTTTGGTTTCTCAAAGTCTGTCTCTGAAACACTGACTCTTTTAAATTACAACAAAAGATCATTAAGAGAATATTATCAAAGGAAAGTTATAAAGTGCTATCTTCTACAAGGTTGCCTAAGGGTCTAGTTCCTGAAGAATGCAATAATAAAAAATCACTGAAAAAAATTACTGAATTTTTATCAAAGCAAGACTCATTTACAGAATCACAGGACTGAGAAGATTCTTAGTGGTAACTGAAGGTAGTTATTCATCTGACTTCTGAAAAGCTAAGTCTAAACATCTTAAATCTAGTGTCATCAGACACATAAAATGGTAAAGGTAAGGTAAAGGCCCTCCCGTTGATCGTTGATTTGCTCGAGCGGGCCCAGTAACGTCTCCATTGGAGACTTTGTTGTTACTGTGTCTGGCATATCGAATACTCTCGGTAGCTTGCCGGGCTCTCCGAGAGGGGCGGAGGAATTGAACTCGGGTCGGCCATGTTGGCCGCGTGTAAGGCGAACGCCCTACCCACTGTGCTATGATTATTTGGTAAATGTGTATATGTTTACTATTCAGTGTCAATACATAGCAGAATTAATTCTGAGATTTATATTTTTTCCTTATCTGGTAGTGATGTAAGAGTCTAGAAGATATGTACTCCTTACCTTTCTTTAACTGTCACCAAGATTCTACCAGAATCTTCCAGACATAATCCAGTCATTCTGAATAATTGACTCTATGAATATGAAATGTGGTTCCATTTTTCCATCCAAAATGATCATTTCACCTGTAGTGAGTCAGAAACGAACTATGAAGCACTGATCATAGAAATATTGATTTTGTCCTTTATATATTCCCTGCAGCGATCTATCTTTTCCCTTTCTGAATGTCCTCTCACAAAACATTATCTATTCTATTTTATTAATTTACTTAAAAATTATCAAACTGAAGATCAAAAAATATGTGATTCAAAATTGTAAACTCGAGAGATATTGGTATTAGATTCAAATCCCAAAAATCAATCAATCACAACAATCACAACCATCCTGTTATTCGTCGATTACCTCGAGCAGGCCCCAGTAACGTCTCCTTCATCCTAGCCCTGAGATTTTTTTTTAAAGTGCCATATTCAAGACTCTTTCAGAGTTAGGAGAATGAGACCCTTCATTGTTACTGGTATTTGGCATATTGGGTACGCCACGGGGAGTTTGCCAGACTCTGCAAATTTTTAAAAAAATTAAAATCTCCTCTCCGATATGAATTTCTGAGATTACAAACATTTGGGGATTGAAGGAGAGTTTGCAGACAGTCTCACGTACACACATTTGTTTTTGTCATTATGCACCCCCTGTTCATGATATGAAGACCAGGCCCCAGATTCACCATGGGTGACACAGAACATGCTTTATTCCGGCAGGGGCTCCATCACACACAGCAAGATCTGAGGACCCGCAGCCACAGTCCAGCGGGGAAGACGTTTGCCTGGTGCGTGGTCCATCTGGACTCCATCCCTGGCGTGTCCCAAAAATAATTTACTTTTTCTAATTAACAGAATATTCTGGTATATTACATGTAAAATAGATAAAATATGGCAAATTTCTGAAAAGTTTTGTTTTGGGGCCACACCCAGTGATACTGAAGGATTACATATGACTCTGTGCTTGTGGGTTATTCCTGGAGATGATCAGGGAACCATATGGTCCCAGAATCACACCTCAACATAGCACAATCACAACATGTACTCCATGTATTAGAATCACCATGATTTTGTTTGTCTTTACCTGACAGCACACATGTTTTTTTAGAAATACATGCTATAGTGTTAGCAAAAATCTTAGCATTTGACTGACAAAACAACATAGTCTTTGAAATCATTGTTAATCTTCACTTTTAAATATTAAGCATAAAATGACAATTCAGTGAACATGTGATTGATGATAAAAAAAGTAAATTTTGATCAAAGTGAGATAAGTACACTTTGGATTTTATTCAAAACTATTGATACAGGCAAGTAAATAGGGAATTACCCTCATGGCAGTGGAGTTCCTGGCAAGTAATAAAATCAACTTAGCCCTAAGGTTGTCAGGACCCACCTTGTGGACATAGGAAGTATGTCCACATCTTTACCTGACAGCACCACAGACCAGAAAAGGTTGGAGTCCCCCTCCAAGAGAAGCTTCAGCGGGGAACACATTCAAGAACAGGAATTTCAAAGAAAAACATCAGTTAATTCTAACTATATCCCCTTGGCAACCACCCTAGATAATCTATTCTAGATATAATACTCCACATGCAGCAGCTTGGAAAAACACCTGTAAAAGCTAACATGAACAAAGGAAGGTAATACATATGCTGATCAAGCCCATGTGCTGCTTAAGTCTATGGCTAAGCTCATGTGATACCTGAGCACATGTGTCACCAGCATCTCCCTTCTTGACATGTGTACTTTTATGCTTTCATATCTAATGCTGGGATGTGTGTTCGGGCTCTCTCTGCCTTTGAAGAAGCCTACATTCTTTCTGAGTACCTTACTTTCCCTCCCTTACTGTCCCTCCTCTCACTTTCTTAAAAACCTTCAAATAAAATGTTTTGATTTCACTGCTCATATCTTTCTAAAATTATTTTCTGTAAGAAGGTGAGGAGCTGAAAACACTGGGTGAAGTTTAAGACTGACTCCTTTCCTGCAAAGAGCAATGGCTTGCTCCAGCCTGAGTCCATGGCTTCCCAAGAAATTAGGTGTTGGTGATTGACTCACATATAGTGCAGAACAAGTGAATGCCAGGGATTGGGTGATGGCTACTTATTGGGGTTTGTGGGACTCGAGACCTGTGCCATGCAGGAGCTCATAGAAGACTTTCTCATTGCTAGCCTTCCCAGCTTCACAGGGTGGAAGAGTTAGATCAGGAGAAAGTGGTTGTTTTTCTCCTTTCTGCATCTTGTGAGTCACCACGGGCCCACCAACATCAACAAGATTGCCATCTCCAACACCATTTCATAAATTTTGCATCAATCATGTAGTTTCTATATAAGCAAACATATCACTGCTTATTTAATATGCAATTAATATTTTCAAAAGAAAGTATTGTCACCACTACAATTTCCCATGTGCAAGCATAAAATAAGTATCTATATTTTTCAAACATATCATGCTTTTAAAACTAATATGTGCAGGATGGGGGTCTCCTACCCCTGCTCCTGGCTGTCCTCACTGGAGCCCTTGGAGGGGGGAGGGTTGAGTTTCTCTCCCCCCTCCCTGCCCCAAGCAGAGCCCCAGCAGCTGAGGACCTCCGGAGCCAGCCACAACCATGCTGGAACCATTCTCCACACATCCAGACGGGCCTCATGCATGAAAGAACTGGCAGAGGAACCCAGGCATGCGGGTCCCGGGGCTGAGGTCTCCAAGCCTACTCGGATTGGGACTGGGCCTTCTCCAACCAGACCCCCATCTTCCAGTAGGTAGGCGTCATACCTACCAGAAGCTGCCAGCGCCAGGTTGATCCCATCAACGGCCAAGACGCAGAGACTATAAAATCCAGCTTCCGGAAGCGCGCGGCCGCATTCGCGGCCATGCGACATCTTATTATCTTTTTTTTTTCCCTTTGTAGAACCTGGCAGGCTACCAAAAGCATCCTGCCTGCACGGTAGAGTATGGCAAACTTCCGTGTCGTATTCAATATGCCAAATACCAGTAACAATGATGGGTCTCATTCTTCTAATCCTGAAAGAGCATTGAAATTGCTCTTTTAAAATCTCAGGGCTAGGATGAAGGAGACGTTACTGGTGCCGTTCGAGAGAATCAACGAACAACAGGATGCTTGTGCTTGTGTGCTTGTGTGCTTGTGTAGGATAGTGATTACTAAAAATTCTAATATTTCTGTTCTTTAATGGAATTGTTTCTTGCTTATTATCATCATGCTTCTCAGTAAAGTAAAAAATAACATCACCAAATAAAAAACTTAAGCAGTCAATCTATTTGAATTACACTCAAATTCTGGAAGGGAGAAAAGTAAAATAAAAATGCACTTGCATGACATTAAAAGAAGGCTAAAGAAATTAAATGTGCATTGTTGTAAATTGACATAAAAAATCAAGTACATACACACAAATCAAATATCAAAAGAGCAAATGGCATATAAACCCGGATAAAGTGTGGAAAATTTTCATTTTCGTTTCTTATTTAGTACACAAATGCTAATTACAAGCTTTATCTTTTGTACCTAAAATAACTTCAGTATTATACAAGCAAAAGAATATCTCTTCAAAGCAAAGCAAAGTCCCTTGCCTTGATTGCTTCATATTTCCTATCTCACCTTGTTCTGTTTGTCATTCAGGTTTAAATGTAATCAACGAAGAAAATTGTAGCTGTGCATCACCCCAATCATGATCAGCTTGTATCACTGCTCTGTGCTATTTCATCTGGTTGTCACTATCTTTAGAAATGACATACTGGGATGAGAATACTTGTGTATGTATCTATGGATGAAATATCTATAAGGATTTCCCATAATTTATATATGGTTAAGTCAGTATAATATATTTCATGTTTTATAAATGCTCAAATAACATCTCAAATAATTATAAAATTTAACTGTTTCTTTGAAATTATTCACTCTCTTTGTGATGAACTATGAAAGAAACTACATTCTAATTACCAAATCTAAGTTAAATAAATTATTTTTCTAGTAACCTTTAGTGTAGTTGAGGTTTTTTAATTCAGATTCTAAGATGCATAGTACTCAAATAATGTTTACGTGTGTGTGTGTGTGTGTATAAATATATATATATATATATATATATATATATATACATGGCATGGGCAGACAGAACATACAGAAAAAATTTAAAATAAGGTGGCCACAACTAAATATACAGTGATGATTGATTTTTATTACCAACAAGCTAAGAAAGAGAATGAAAATAAGTGGGAAGAGAGAGAGAAAGAAAGAGTGTATGTATGTTACTTTTAGGGAGTAGAAATGATATTTGTGCTAATGCACTAATATTTTAATAAACTTAAAAATTTCAGTGTGCCTTCTCACACTAGTATGAACACATTTTAAACAGATATAAACATATCTAAAAGAGAGTACATATGAATTTGCCTATCAGATCTTGGATTATCATTATTATTTTTAATTTCAGAGTTTTATTGTATTGCACTAAAGGAACACCAGGATGGTTATACAATGTTCTCTCTAATTCAGTTTTGAAAATCTAAAGTACTTGCAAATTCTTAAGACTACCTTTACCACCAGTTAGAACAGTAAAACATTACAGTAACCAATTTAAGTAATATATTACAAATTAGAACACATTTAAAATACTTTAAATAAATTCTTTACAAGTAATTCAGCAAGTATTTTTCGTATCTTATTCATTTATGCTTAATAACTGAAGCAAGTATATTACTCTGATAGAAATGTGGGAAATCTCTCATTAATGCAATATACAGGAGTAATATTCAAGTCAAAGGGGGAAAAATTCCCCCTCTTATTTTTATAAATGTCATTTGACCACTTGATCACTTGATATCCCATTGCACATCGATTTGCTTGCATGGGCGCCAGTAACGTGTCCATTTGTCCCTGTTGCTAGTGTAACCCAATGGTGTCTGCTTGTTCTAGGTACACGAAGAGCCTATAATAGATCATTTAGGGTCTAGAAGAAGAAGTCTGACCATCTTGTAGGTGGGCAGCCATGTGATCTGTTGACATCCAGTGGAATCCAGTCAGTAATGGCTCTAGTCCAGTGGTCATCTCCAAATCTCATTACATGTCCAGCCCATCTGACTTTTGACACCTTGGCAAACAAGACAGTGTCCCTGATTCTTGACAGTTGATGGAGGTCGAAACACCAGATTCTTTCTCTCATTTGGGTGAAGCATGATATTCCAAGCATAGCTCTTTTGCTTTCTCTTTGGGAGACCTGAATAGCATTTTCATCCTGTTTTCGGGAATCTGAGGTGTATGTTAATGCAGGAAGAACAGTGGAATCGAAGAGGTGTGCCCAGAACCAGGTGTGCTCTTTCATCCTCTTAGCTATTTCTTCGACGCTCTTGATGGTGTTCAAAGCTGCTCTCACCCTCCTGAGCAACTCAGGTGCCAGGTCATCTGTTATGTTGACTTCTCGATCTAGGTATACATACTGTTGCATTCAGAGATGTTCGTTCTGTTGAGAGCAAATGGAATATCAGGAATGAGACAATTTCTCATAAACATTATTTTTGTGACATTCAGCTATAGTCTGACCTTTCCACATTGTGGTTGAAGTTGGCCAGCCTTTGTGCTGCTTGCCTAATGTTTGGTGTTATTAGAATGATGTTATCAGTGAAGCGGAGGTGGTGTCATTGCCGACTGTCTATTGTCACTCCCATTCCTTCCCATTTCATTCTTGACATGACGTTCTCGAGGGAGGCACTGAAAAGTTTCACTGAAATGGTATCACCCTGCTGAACCCTTCTCTTGACATCGATGATCATTTCCTTGTAGAATGGTAGTGAATCCACAATACAGCTCATGGAGGATCCTTGATGTATTGAGTTTGGATGCCTTGTTTGACTATGGCTACAATGACCACTTCAGTCTCAACAAAATCAAAGGCCTTCTTTAAATCAATAAACGTTAGACAGAGTGACATCTTGAACTCCTAGGAAAACTCAGTGAGCTTGGTTATCGTGTGTATATGGTTGATCCTGCTGAATTCTTTTTGTAACCCGGTTTGCTGGCATGGTTGTCCTTCATCTCATGTTCTGCCAATCCTATTCAGGATGACTCCAGTGTATAGCTTGTAGATGACAGACAACAGGCATATTGGGCAATATTTGCCAATATTGTGGATGTCTCCCTTCTTATATAGTAGTAAAGTGCTGCTGGTTTTCCACTGGGACAGAAGCTTGCATTCAAACAGATAGTATGTGAAGAGCTTAGCCAGTGTATTGATGAATACTGACGGCAGATCTTCAGGTGTTCAGGTCTTAGCTTGTCAGGGCTGGGTGCTGTTCACTTCTTTATCTATGAAATGGCGTGTCGAATTTCAGAAAGAAGAATGTTGGGAATGACATCCATCCTGTGGAATTTGGTATGTGGGCAGGTGGATGTGGCTATTAAAGAGATCCAAGTAGAAGTCATGGATAATCTTCTCCATTGCCCGTCTGAAACGTGGTAGATCCATCAGGATGTCGGAGGGGAGTCATCTTGGTCTTGTAGTTGGCGAAGGACAGACGGGCCCTTGCGAATGCTTTCCCTGGCTTCTGCCACAAGGGCCAGCACTGCTGCTCTTCTCTCTTTGAGGTCTTCCTTTATTGCTTCTCTGCACTGCTTTGCCTGCTCAGACGTTCGCTTGTGGTTGCCTGAGGCTTGCACCAAGCCAAATTGGTGAATGAGCTCGAGTTTTTTCAAAGACAGGCACCATTTTGTGTCTATCTCTCTCGGCGTTCTTCTCACAATCATGGAGGTGCTGAACCAGTTGATTGCATTCCTCGTCAATGATGTCAACGATGGCATCTTCCCATGTTGCCACAATAGTTCCGCTCCCAGTTGGTGGTCGTTTTGGGAGTTCTCTTCTTTGCAGTCCTTTCTCTATGCTCTATGAAGTAGAATTTTGCATGAAGGAGACGGTGGTCTGAACCCGTTTTGAATTTTGGGACAACAGCAATATTGGTCAGACAAAACCATTGATTGAATATGATGTGGTCAATTTCATTGTGGAATCCTCCACCAGGAGACTCCTATGTCCAACATTTAGATTCAGCCTTCTGGAACTGTGAGTTACCATGAATGGTCTTGGTCAACATGATGAATTCAGACAGTCTCTCACCCTTTTTGTTTCATTCTAGACCATGGGTCACGATGTGAAGTTCTTTCGCTGATCTTCTTGGTCCTATCTTCGCATTAAAATCACTGACAATGATCTTGTAGAAGATGTGATCTTCTTATGCAACTTCTCCAGCTCCCTATAGTACTTTTCAACTTCTCCTTCATCATAACTGGATGTTGGTGCATAGACAACAGAGATAGATACTGCAGGCAGTGTTCCACATATATTCAAGTATAATTGTCTGATTCGTGTTGTTAGGTTCCACTATCTCCACTACCCAGCTGCTTCCACATTCCAGGATGCTTTCCAGATGCTCATGCTAAAACTCACACATTAGTGAAGCCCCACAAAGCCAGGTAAGCGAAACTCTGTGACCTTGGACTCCAGGCTCAATGGGACCCTGGAACAGAGATCCACTGCCTGCTCCCACCAATCATTGGAGACCAAGGGATTAAAACCAGAAGCCCCACCCTACCCCGCCCTGTCTATTTCCACCAACCTTCAGAGACCCAGGGATGACACACAGAAGCCCCACCCTACTTGTACCAGATAGATACTTCATAGGCAGACCTCCACTACCTCCACTTCCCAGCCACTGCCACACTACAGGACACTTTCTGGACCATGTGGCTACTTTGCGGTCTCGCAACACATCATAAGAAACTTAATACACATCTTCCAAGATTACCGCACTATATTTGATAGGGTTCAAATATGGTTGGAACCATGGGAACACCTTCAATGGGGATTAAAGCCCGCCCGAAAAGCCTACATCACTCTTGGAGAGCCTCGTAAGCTATTGAGAATATCCTACCCACACAGCAGAGCCTGGCAAGCTTTCTGTGGCATATTTGATATGCTGAAACCAGTAAATACTATTGGTCTCATTCCCCTGACCCTGAAAGAGCCACAATACAGCAGCGTTAAGAAGGATGAGGAAGGAGAGGCTGATAAAATCTCAAGGCTGAACTAAGTTACCGAAACGAAGAAGGACAAAAATGACTGTCTGTATTTTCAATGCATATACGCTGGCATCAAATACATCTATCGAGGACCTGATAGTACAAGTGCGAAAGATCAAGTACGACATCATTGGTCTGACCGAGATGAGAAGGCATCAATCACATCATGCCGTTTTTCAACACTGTAGAAGAAATTTTCCCTGGAACATGAAACAAAGAGGCATTGGTGGTGTCGGTGTCCTTGTCATCATGAACTTGGGCATGAGCATCGATTAATTCGAATGCCTAACACCCAAATCAGACAATTTATAGATGCGTCCATATATATCATTTACATGATAGATGAGGAAACCTATGAAGTTTCCCACAGATCAGATATATATTTTCAGTTCATCAGAAGCCCCTGGTGTCTACTGCTAATTTATAATTATATGACATTTCAATAAAACCAAAATGAACCCTGACAATTCCTATAAACAGAAGTTTCCAATGGTCTAAGGGAGTCAATAATTAATGCAGTCATTCAAGGGATTATCGGCTGTTCCTTACAGAGTGCAAGTTCAAAACTGTCAAGAGTAGAGGTAATCATTTTATAGCAACTTATATGTAATTCCATTTAAATTCTTTACCCAAGCATAACATATGAAAAGTCTTTCCATAGGCAAAAAATATGGAAACATTTAAAAAATAAGGAGTTATTTTTTAAAGTAACTTGTCAGATTCCGTAGGCTACTCTTTGAAACAGGATCTTGCTGGTGAAGTCCCTCCATTTGGTGGCTTTTTGCATGCACTGAACTGGACCTATTCTTCTGTGTGTTGTTCTAAGAGCTCACCAAAACATAAATCATGCCGTATAGGTAGTAAAAAAATGCTAGAAGGTAAAAAGCTAATTTGCACCGTCCTTCTTTTTGACAATATGCTAGAATATCTGCATTCATGATGGTTGTTGGGTCATAGAGTCCTTGGGCCACTCATCACTGGCCTACTCATATACCTCTAAATGTGATATGCCAAGAGGGACATATTGAGAGCCAGTGTCAGCCACTCTGCTGCACAAAGAAACATGACACAGAAGAAAGCATTTATGAGGTACTCTGGCAGTACAAGAGGATTCAGGGTATTACATTGGTCTATAGGATTCTTTCAATCAGTCTTCAGCTCATCAAATGCTATATGCTGTGCCAGATGGCAAAGAATATGAGTGCGGAGGTGAGCAGCAGAACCAGCATGTAGCAGAAGGCCATGAACAGTGAACGCCAAGGCCAGGGCAGAGGAGCACGGAGCAGCGCCCATGCCAACAGAGAAAGGCGGCGCTCGGCCCTCTAGGTAAAACCATTCACCTCCCCCTTATTATTTTTTGTTGAATGGGTGTTCTTTGGATGACACTTGGAACTACTTAGGGGCAGTTTTGGATCTGTTTTGGAAATGTCCCCTGTTAATGCCCTGGGGACCACATAGGCAGGGATAATGCAAGGCAAGCACCTTATGCTCTACACGATTTATCCAACTATATGTGAAGTTGAAAAGTGGAACAAATTTCTGTAATTTTGATACTTCTGGTCAAGGACAACTCAGAGCCTTACCGTACCTCACTTTTCTTGGGCCTATTATATGACACTTGGGAGACATCTCCGTGAAAAAACAAATGCTAACACTACATTCTAACTCAGCTTTTCTTGCCATTCTGAGAAATATAATATTTTTTAAGATAGAATACTGTTTATTTATTTATCCATAGTTATCCTAATTTTAAACTGCAAGTCTCTATGGTTTTAGAGGAAACTTAAGGTCTACACAAGTTTTGCCAAAATGCTGATTTAATATTGTTAATCATTTAGTCTAGAGAGATAATACAGCAGTTAGGGATACTTGTCTGCACATGGTCAGAACTGGATTAAATTCCCAGAACCCCATCTGATTCATCCCTTGATTATTGTCAGGAGTGATCACTGAGTGCAAAACCACAGGGTATGGCTGAAAATGAAAGAGAGATAGAGAGATATAAAGAGAAAGAGAGAGAGAGCGTGTGTGTGTGTGAGAGAGAGAGAGACTGTAACTAAAGACCCAGTTCAATTCCCCCACAGATATAAATCAAATGGTAGACCAAGAAAAGAGTTTAAAATGAGATTTACTGGCAACTAGTAAGCAAGTTTGAAGGAAGAATCATGTTCTTATTAAGGAAAGAATTAACATGTGTGTATATGCATGAGGGGAGTTGGTGGCAAATAGTCTGGTATTGCTTGTCTTATTACACACTAGGTTTTTGAAGGTCTTTGAAATACAGGACCCACCTGAGAATCTTTGAAAGGCTTTCAGATGTAGAATTTCAAACCAAGAGCGTATCCTGAACTCCCTTCCTTTTGCCATATTCTCTCCCCAATACACACACACTACCCAGGGGAGAAACTCCACATCAGGGACAAAGGTTATGCTAAGAATATTGGGAGGATCCTCCCAGGATGGGAGAAGCATGCTGAAAGTAGACTATAGACCAAACATGATTGTCACTCAATGCCTCTCTTGAAGACCAAAGAACCCAAAAGGAGAGACAGAGAGAGAGAATAAAAGGAGAATAAAAGGGAATGACCTGCCACAGAGGCAGGGTGGGATGTGGGGGGTGGGGGGTGGGAGGGATCCTGGGACCTGTGGTGGTGGAGGATGGGCACTGGTGGAGGGATGGGTACTTGATCATTGTATAACTGAAACCCAAACACAAAAATTTGAAAGTCTATATAAGTGTACCTTGTGGTGTTTCATTAATAAAAATAAATAAATAAATAAATAAAAAGAATATGAACTGATAACCTTTCAACCGTGAGTGTGGAAAGGTCAGACAACAGCTGAATCTTACAAAGACAATGTTTATGAGAAACAGCCTCGTTCCTGACGCCCCATTCGCTCTCAACGGAACAACCATCTCCGAATGCAACAGCTATGTGTACCTAGGTCCAGAAGTCAACATGACAAATGACCTGGCACCCGAGCTGCACAGGAGGAAGAGAGTGGCATGGAATGCCTTCAAGAGCATCGAAGAAATAGCTAGGAGGACAAAGGCCCTCCGACTTCTGGCACATTTCTTTGATTCCACTTTTCTTCCTGCCTTAACATATGCCTCAGAGACATGGGCCCTACACAAACAGGATGAGAATGCTATTCGGGTCTCCCAAAGAGGAATTGAAAGAGCTATGCTTGGAGTATTACGTTTCACTCAAATGAGAGAAAGAATCTGGAATTTTGACCTCCGTCAATGATCAAGAATCAGGGACGCTGTCTCGTTTGCCAAGGTGTCAAAAATCAGATGGGCTGGTCACGTAATGAGATTTAGAGACGACCGCTGGACTAGAGTTGTTACGGACTGGATTCCATAGGATGTAAAAAGACCGCGTGGCCGCCCATCTATCAGATGGTCAGACTTCTTCATCAAGATCATGAACGATCGGTTTGAGGCTCTTCTTATTCCTAGAGCGAACACACACCATTGGGCTACACTAGCATGCGACAGGGACAAATGGAGATGTTTCTGGCGCCTGCTCAAGCAAATCGATGATTAATGGGAAGTCAAGTGATCAAGTGAACCTTTCAATATCAATATTGCAAACCACAATGCCAAAAAGAAGAGAGAGAGAGAGAGAGAGAGAGAGAGAGAGAGAGAGAGAGAGAGAAGGAGAACAAAACTCCTGCCATAGAGAGAGCAGGCAGAGGCAGAGGGTGGGTGGTGATGGGATGGAACCTAGGGACTCTGATGCTGGTCTTATTATCTCATTCCTACTTTGGACAAACTGGCAGGCTACCGAATGTAGCCTGCCCACACAGCAGAGTCTGGCAAACTCCCCATGGCGTACCCAATATGCCAAATACCAGAAACAATGATGGGTCTCATTCTCCTAAAGATCCTTGAATATAATCTCAGGGCTAGGATGAAAGAGACATTACTGGAGCCTGCTCGAGGCAATCGACGAATAACAGGATGATTTGTGATTGTGAACTACATACAGAATTCATATGGAGATTAGTCTAATTAATAATGGTGGTTTCGGCTATAATATAATTTGGGTCTACAATACTGATATTGAGCAAAATAAAACATTTTTTAAAGAATGTTTAAGTTAGTATTGTTTTGGCTATGTATATTTTGTCTGGCATCTACCATCTTCAGAAGTTATAAACAAGAAAAAAGTGAACAGATGGGAATATTAACAATATTAGGTGTCCTCAATATTTTTGGTTACTGAGAAACTGGCGCAAAATAACCAGAAAAGTTGTCTAGATAAAAAAAATTGTCCTTTCCTTACCCTTAAAAATCTACTAACTGTTTTTCCTCATTCACCTTTTCACCTAAAATCTATCCTTAAACTTTGTGTAGATTTGTAGATACCTCAAGGGAGAATCCCACCAAGGAATGCATTACCTGTTGTGCTACATGCTGATCTTCCATCGGAGCCTTCTAAATCATATGTCCTTGTTCTCTTTCCTATAAAAAACATTATTTGTTTCTGAGTAGACTTGATGGTTGCTTTGAGGCATTTAGACTACCATCATCCAACATGCCAACTTGTTTGCTGTAAAGCTTTTTCTCTGTCATTATGTTTCTTGACTAATTGTCCATCCTACACTACAGCAGTGGAAGTGAGCTTTCAGTTAAATAAGGAAAAACTTGTATTGCACGTATAAAATTAATAATCAAAAAGGGAAAATTATCATTTACAGTAAGAACTCATACCTAAAGACAAAAGTCTGTTGTTTAGTTGTATTTATTTATTTTTTATTATTTAATATTTTATTTTATTTTTCACAGTTACAAATCTTTTATGATCAGGTTTTATTCATAGAATGCGCCAGCACTCATCCCTCTACCAGTGTACAGTTCCCACGACCAATGTCCCCAGTATCCCTCCTGCCAACCCCCAACCCCAGTCTGCCTCTTTGGCATGCACTTCTCTCTCTCTTTCTCTGTTTGTCTCTCTTTCTCTAACTCTCTCTTCTTCCTTTCTCTCTTCTTTTGGGCATTAGGGTCTGCAAGATACTGTGAGCCCATCATGTTAGGTCCTTTTCTCACTTTTAGCACACATCTCCCATTCAGAGCAATATGCAGACATAGTCTGCTCATTTATGGGATATAAAGCAAACAGTATGAGAGTCTCACCCAAATACAGTAGGAACAAGGGCCAGGAGGGTTGGTCTACAGTTGGAAGCCTGCTTCAAGTGCTAGGAAACAGGGCAGTTGGGATAGAATAGAAATCACTATGACAATGATGGTTGGAAGAAATTGTTGTTGAATATTAGAATTAAGTACTCTCCTCAGGTTTTGTTTTCTTTTGTTTTACTTCTCAATCCTGCACACTTGTCTTGCATAAGGTTGAAATGAGCTGAATTCCAGATATTGCATATAGTCTCACAAACATGACCAGGAGTGATCCCTGGCCTCCAAGTCAAGAGTAACATTTGACTCAAAAACTAAACCTTTTTTTGCATTCAGAGAAGTAAACAAGGCAAGGTCATGCCATTTATTGAATGAGTTAACCAATAAAGCATGTCCTGTATATTATTGAAACCCACACAACCAACCATTACTTTGGTAACAATTTTATGCTGAATTTAGAGACTTAGAGAGAAGGACTGGGGCAAGTTAAATGACAACTATTTTGTAGCTAGTCCATGTCTAAAAGTTAACTTTCTTGGTTCCAGAGATATATAGAATACCTGCACAATGGTATAGCAACAATTCAAAATAAGTAAACAAATAAACAAGCAAGTCAACTATCTCTAAAAATATATTGTTTTTCCCCGTGCCATACTTTGAGAAACAAATGATGTTTTCTAAAGGGAGTTAAGAATGCAATGGACTACTTTAAACTTTCTGAGACTCTCTACAGTAGTAACTTTCTAAGAAATTTCTGTTTTAAATGTTTTGTGAATGAATTACAGGAAGTTGTTCTCTTAATGATATAAATAGACAATTTTAGCTTTTGGGGAAGAATTTAAAAAGTCAATTAGCTATAAAAATGACAAAAATGACTTTGTATAAAAGAAACAATCAAACTCTCCTCTCGTTGTTCATTGATTTGCTTGAGTGGGCCCAGTAACATCTCCATTTTCAGACTTGTTGTTACTGTGTTTGGAATATTGAATATGTCATGGGTAGTTTGCTGGGCTTTGCCATGCAGGAGAGATACTCTCGGTAGCTTGTCGGGCGCTCCGAGAGGGGCAGAGGAATTGAACCTGGCTCGGCAAGGCTGACTGTGCGTAAGGAAAATGCCCTACCGCTGTGCTATCACTCCAGCCCAACAATATCAATATTTAATTTTAACTCTACCAACCTATAAAAGGAAATCATCTAGTAGAACCACAGATAGGGTTTATTGAAACAAGAAAAAGACACGGGAAGACAGAGTTCATACAACTACATGTGAACCATGTGCATCTTCTTTTCTTTTTATTCCAGCTTCCTGTTTTCATTTGATTTTTATTTGATTTTTAATTGACCTGCAATATCTTTAAATTTTATTTTTAATTGATTCTGTGTCAGTGCTATCAGAAATGGAAAGTGGAAGAATGCAGAGCATTTTCTGAACTACATGGTGTTAAGGCGCCCACAGCTTCCCAGCCTCATTTAAATCAGATTCTGAACATCAGTATTGATAATTGGGTTCTGAACATCAGTATTTAAAGTTTTGATGAACTTATCTCATTAACAAAAGTTTCTAATAAGAAGTGTGTTTAAAGGCCTGAGCAGATAGGGCATTTGACATGCATGTATTCCGACCTGAGTTAAATTCCTGGCAACCCTTCTGGTCCCACAAGCAACACAAGGAATAACTCCTGAACATCACTGGGTGTGATCCCCCTCACCAAAAAAAAAAAGAAACTTGTGTGACAGCTTGGAGAAAAATCATTTGAGAACTCTCCATACCATTCTTTAAACCTGTTTTTGTCTTAACTATAAAGCTTATTAATTAAAAAATTATGTGGTAAAATTAATCAAGCTGCATATTTAAAATGGATAAAAATGTATATGTAGCATATACTTTAATAATATTGATTTTTACGGTGCTTAAAAATGTAAAATATTTAAGCCTACTTTTAGCACAACATCAAAAAGTGGCCTCTACAAGATAAATATGAAATCATCACTGTATCACTGTCACCCCATTGTTCATCAATTTGGGCAAGCGGGTGCCAATAATGTCTCCATTTGTCCCAGCGCTGAGATTTTAGCAGTCTCTCCTCACTCGTCCTTCCCAATGCTGCTGCATTGAAGGGTCTTTCAGGGCTCAGGGGAATGAGGCCCATGATTGTTACTGTTTTGGCATATCGAATACACCACGGCTAGCTTGCCAGGCTCTGCCATGCAGGTGGGATACCCTCGGTAGCTTGCTGGGCTCTCTGAGGGGGATGGAGGTTCCAGGAAAAACTGCCATGAAATTATATTAGAGATATAAATATAAAAAAGAAAAATATTGTGCTTGCTGCTTAGAAAACTATTTTATTATGATATAAATGAATTTTTAAAATTATTATAAATGTAACAATTCTATCCAGCTTTCATTTGTACAAATAGACAGTTGGAATCTTTGTTGAACATGTAAACTACTAGGTTATCTAAATAACCTTGAACTAAAAAAAAAGAGAGAGAGAGCAGAACTTCAAAGTAGTATAGCTGCCTTACTAAAGAGATAATAATAATGACCTACAGCTAGCAAATAGATAAATAAAACAGAAAGAAGAACTCAGAAATTAAGTCCCAGTTATATATTAGATTTCTTATGGAAAAAATATGCTAAAGAAATCTAATGAGAAATGAAAGTCTATTCACAAAGTATATTAAAATACTTTTAAAAATTTTTTAAATAGCTTTACATTATTATATAGAAGTGTATTTATTTTTCTATTTTTATAAAGGCTACTTCCGTGTTGCTTGAATTTAAGGGGCCACTTCAAATGATGCCTAGCCTGATGGTGTAGGGATGCTCAATCTAGTTCTTGAGTCCAGAAAAAGTCAGCCTAGTGGTACTGGAAGTATCAGGGTTACAGCCAATGACACTATGGGATACCTGAGATTGAAATACTTTAAATAAGTTAACTCATGAGAAGGTAGATAGATGTACACACATTTGATAAAGCAACCATAACAAGTGTTCATATAGAATCTATTACATTAATTTATGGTTGTTTGATAGCTTTTCAACATTTCAGCATACCTTTTTTTATTATAAACTAAAGACAACTATCTACAAGTCCAAAGTAATCCACTGAAATATGGGATCTTAACTTATCTCCAATGGAGACGTTACTGGGCCCGCTCGAGCAAATCAACGATCAACGGGAGGGCCTTTACCTTTTACCTTTTACCTTTTAACTTATAAGAAGTACTTTGCAAAGCAGTATCTTTCCAACAAATAATAGACTATCACAAAAATAAAATAACCTCTGATATAAACAGAATATCAATTTTATGTGCATTGAGAAATTAAAATTACATTTAAGAAACTAAGGATTCTAGACAGAAGAACAAAAATATTTTGTTCATGATCTCATGACAGAAAAAAGCAAAGAAAATGACATCTGGACAGGATTCTTAATAAACAAACCCAAATCATCATCAAGAAAAAAATTAATTTTGAAAAAATTATGGAATTATAATAATGGCAACTAAAAGAACTCTTTAAACAAGTAAAAATGTACATATAGTGATATTTGCAATAAATATAATTTCATGGTATTTGTTTACAAAATTAATTAAAATATCCAACTTAGTTAGAAGTAGAAAAATCAATAGAAAAAATGAGCAAAAGTTTTGAAACTGTCATACAGAATAAGCTATTTAAGGGACCTGGGGCCAGGGAAATACCAGGTAAGGGGTTTGCCTTGCTTGCGGCTGACCTGGATTAAATCCCCTAAACTCTATTTGGTTTCTTGAGCCTTTCAGGAGGAACACAACTGAAGAGCCATAAGTAAGCCCTTAGAATGACTGGGTGTTCCCACTAAGTAACAAACAGACAAAAAAAAAAAAGGATATTTCAGAGGCCCGAGTGATAGGTAAGGTCTATCTATAGGTAAGGTCATGTATCATTTGTCTTATACATGACCAATGTTCATGAGAAACGGATTCATTCCTGACGTTCCATTTGCTCTCAACGGAATGAACATCTCTGAATGCAGCAGTTATGTGTACCTAGGTCGAGAACTCAACATGACGAACAAACTGGCACCTGAGTTGTGCAGGAGGAAGAGAGCTGCGTGGAATGCATTCAAGAGCGTCAAAGAAATAGCTAAGAGGACCTATGGTTCTGGGCACATCTCTTAGATTCCACTGTTCTTCCTGCATTAACGTATGCCTCAGAGATCTGGGCCCTACAAAAACAGGATGAGAACGCTATTCGAGTCTCCCAAAGAGGAATCAAAAGAGCTATACTTGGAGTATCATGCTTCACTCAAGTGAGAGAAGGAATCTGGAGTCCCGACCTCCTTCAGCTGTTGAGAATCAGGGACACTGTCCTGTTTGCCAAGGCCTCGAAAATCAGATGGGCTGGACACGTAATGTGATTTGAAGACAACTTCTGGTCTAGAGGTGTAATGAACTGGATTCCACTGAATGTCAAAAGAATGCGTGACTTCTCACCTACGAGGTGGTCAGACTTTTTCGTCAAGACCCAGACAAACGGTTTGAGGCTCTTCGTGTTCCTGGAGCAAGCAGTTGCCATTGGCTACACTAGCACATGACAGGGAAAAATGAAGACATTACTGGCGCCTGCTTGAGCAAATCTATGAGTAATGGGGATGTCAGGTGATCAAGGGATGACTAACACAGGTTTTTGACCCTAATGTAATATATGATCCCCCAAGTCATAGCAGGAATGATCTCTGAGCACAGAGCCAGGAATAAACCCTCAGTACTGCAAATGAAGCTCAACAACCAAAAAGACGAAATTAAAATTAAAGTTTTCAAGAAAATTAGATACTCAAACCAGGTGAAACCATGTTTTTTCACACCAATAACCTGGAAACAGAAATTAAAACAAATGAAATCTTACTATAGATCTATCAGAATGACCAAATATTAGAAAGGGTTTACTAGACTAAATTTTATGATGATAAAAAACAAGAGAATTAACATAATAAGAATGCTGGAAGTAATATAAACATGTGCAACCATTTGAAAAAATAAATTATCAACATCTACTGAAGTTGAATATGTGTATTTCCCAAGAACATCATTCACAGGTCTATAGCTTAAGAAAATGCACACATCTATATCTCAAGATACATGCACAATATATGCACAGAAGCATGGTTTCAAACAAAATAATTTTAAATGTTATATTTGTGTGATGAAATGTAATTTTTTAAATGAGTAAGCTTGTGGTATATGCAATCACAAAGATGAATCTAACTAAAAAATATTGAACATAAGAATTTAGCAAAGATAGAATAATATATAAATACGCACACATATATATGAAAGGTAGATTACATATATATGAAAAATATATATGTAGATGTATATTTTAGAAAAATAACTTCAATATCTTCAAGAAATCAGTAAGGTACATGTTAAACTCATAACATAAAATCTAGGAACTTTTTCCCATAAAACACAAAATTAAAGGAATAATTACAAGTGCAAATTTAAAAAAATAGCAAGACTGATGGATTTTGTCTATATCTTATGAGATCTGAATATTGTTTCATTAAAACTCAAAGTGCTGTTCATATTGGCTTACTTTTATTTCTGCTACTGCAACTAAAAACATTATCGTGGGGAGAACAATTCAAAGAGGTGTAGAATAATGTCATATACATATACAGCATGCTGAAATCCTTCCCAGCACTACCTCCTTGAGCAAGAACCATCAGGCTCACTGCTGAGCTAAATATTGCTGGGGTTGGCATTTGGGTCCCTGAGCACTATTTGGGAGAGACCAGCAATGAAGTTTTGAAAGAGTAATATTGAAAAACAAATACATTTGCTACATATGAGGTACTTAGAACATTTCTCCAGCGTTTTCACCTCTAAGAGATATTATTTAGGTAAAATTCTCTGCCTCCTTATTCTGTGGCTTGGGAAAATAAACTTAAATTTCTATAGGCTTGAAGCCTCCATTTGTACGAATAAGACTACAATTGTGCAGTTGGATGTGAAAATGAATTTATTCATGTCAAGTGATTAAGGATTTGAAAAAACGAAAAACTTAATATAGCAACAAGGGAGGAATTAAAGTGGAATCCACCCTAAAAGGGCTTAGCACCTGGAAAATCATGACACCATAATTAAAAGTAGGAAGCACTGAAGAGTGTAACAGGTAAGCTCTGCAGGCTGTAAAACTTAATTCAGACAAAGTGTAAAGGTGGGGTCAGTTACAATAGTCATTATTAGGATACAAAGAATTTATTCAAAAGTGTAGTTTGCAATCCTATTCCTAACAATGCAGGCTGAATGGATGTGCTGCCAAATTCTCACAGCAGGAGAACCAGGAGATAAAAGCTGCAGCTGGGAGCCCAGCTGGATGATTGAGCAGAAGTCAGACCAAACCTTTGCCTTGAACTTTTGGTGAAATCACTCAATGTGAAGCCCTAGGAAGTTTACAGACCCGTTGAAATCCCTGGGAAAAAATTAGAAAAAGGATGCATCTAGAAGAATGAAAATGAAACCCATCACAATGCTTACCTGTTCTATATCCTCTTAGAACCACATAAGACAAGTACAGGTTTTCCAAAGCCTGGCCTTGCTAAAAGGTATTGTGGACTTGGCTACCAAGCTGAAGAGGGACACTAAAAAGTTTGTCTTGGAACAAAGCTTCAATCACACTAAGCTTTGAGGCAAAACTAATTGGGAGACAATGAGGAAGCTAAATCACCCAGAAAAGGAAAAATCAGAAACCAAGAAAGAAGCAAGAGTAATATGTGGATACAGTCTATGAAGCCCTGATTTTGCAAGCATTGTCCAATTTATTGAGAGCATAAGGACTAGGTTGTGACTGATAATAAAACACATTACAGGACGTGAATCCACTTCCAACAACAAATATGGGCAGAGAACTACAGGCATCACGTCCTGCCAATGAATATATCAAGATTAGGAGCAACAAACAAAAGTGGGGACAACTCATATTGTTCTCTAACTAGGAACAAAAAGCATCTTCATCACCATCATAAAACTTTTTTACAATTTATTATTTTTTCTTTCTGACTACTTTGTGAACTTTTTTTTTCAGAGAAAGTTTATCTTGAAATTCTATCTTTTACAAATGACACTCTCCCCCAGAGCTCTTTCTCCAAGATTTGAAAGCTGGCATAGGACTGTGAAGAGGGAAGCTTGGGCCCATATCATATGTATCTCATAGATAACAGAGGACTTTCAGCTCCCTGGCTGCCAATCTTCCATCTTTCATCTGCACCAAATTCACAATGATAAGGAAGAAAGGAAAGCAATTTAATTCTCAATGGTACTTCATATAGCTGCTGTAAAACATCATTTCTGCTTTATACCAAGCAAGTAGTAATAACATAGAAACTCTGAAAATTGTCAGTTGGATGGCAAAAATGGTGGAAGGAGAGTTTTACAGAATGAATCTGGGTAATAAGAAAAAAATATATATGCTACAGTGAGTTTTCATCAAGGATTCTAAAAACACCCACTTATCCTTTGCAAAGAACTTGTTACAGCTCATTTTCTATCTGTGTATGTAGCTCCATCCCAAGATGAGCATCTGTCAAGCCTGGAAAGCATAACATTTATAATATTGTTTTCATTCTTGACTGAACACATAAAAAGCACAAAATCTAGTTAGAAGAATGGCATATGTGCATGTGGGTTTTCTCACAGCCTTTGCCACAAATATTCACATGTCCTCCTATATTATTTACAGGCTACTGGTGAATTTTGCTCAGAGTATTATAATAGAAATAAAATAAATTGATAAAATTTCAGGTATTTCCAGGAAAGGTATTAGAATGAAGTATGTCACCTGGTTCCGTATAATAGGTACATTTTAATTTTAAATGTCTCACAATCATTACATTCATAGCTTGTTTAATTTTTAGTTTTTCTTAACCTGGTATTTGAATTCTCAATACCCAATTAAATAAATTTTCCTAGTATCTCAAAGTTGCTTGGTTTCTATTTTTATGAGGATACTAGACAGTCCCCTGTCTCTGCCTCTAGTTAAGAACTGGAGGGGTATTACCTATCTATATTCCTTAACCCCATGCCATGACCTACATCTATTATGATCTATATGTGAATTGTAGATTCATGTATGATATTTCTTTCTAAGAAGGTCTTTCATTCTCATGCTGTAATGCTCCAGAAGATATCTACCAAGAAAGTCTGTTGAAGCAGATGGAGGAAAGAGAGAAAAGCAACTGGTAGTCTTCACGAATATTATCTTACTCCAAAAAATTAGTTGAAAGTTTTGTTATAAATTTCCCTCTCTTTGTGTTCTTTACCCACACCTTACATAGAATTAAACCCCACATAGTAGCACTGTGCAGTACTATATCCACAAGGCGTGCATTTGCAGTTCAAATACTTGATTATGAACACCTACTACATCACTTATTAGCGGTGTGATCTTAGACACCTCTATTCTCAATGATATTCTTAGCCTGTTTCTTCATTTAAAAAAAAGTGACAAAAGTACCTACTTGAAAGGATTCAAGATAAAATGTGTTAATATATGTGAAAAATTACTAAAAGACTGCATTCAACAATGGTATCTTAATGCATCATATTTATTGCTCTTTGGTAGTTAACAATATTTTTCTAAGGTACTAAATAATTATTGTTGGGGACTACAAATGTGAGACATTCAGCAAAAAATGCAGTTACAAAGATGATTCTATAAGTCTTACCTACTCAGCGTGCACTTACATACACAGTATGATATTTTTCTCTCATGGACATCTTTCAGGGTCTCCTTCAGGGCTCCATTTTATGTTCCTTTATCATAACTCAGGGTGATGAGAAAAGAATACCTAGAGAAAAAAGAAAAAAAAAAGCGCTTTACTCTCCTGCGGAGAAACAGTTCAGAATCTCTCTCATCCTGTTAGGGTCCATAAACCTGTTTCCTAGTAGTAATACTCATACACTTCCTTCTGATATGCCTCATACATTCTATATTCCATTCTGACTTTATCAAGGTATTTTTAGCTAGACAAAGACAATTTAACAATATACATCCCCATCTTACCTTGTCCTTAAAACATTTTGTATTGAGGCAAAAGGCATTTACAAGTAAAGGGAATGGTTTGGAGTCAAAATTGACTTTCTCAGGCGCTGTGCAGCTACTGATGTTGGTCAAAAAGAAATGATTATAAAAGATTGAAATGTACGTGATGGCATGAACCGAGACATACAAATATATTGTGGAAAGATCTATACTCAAAAAAGATGGATTGCAAAGATTTGGGGCCAGAAATAAGCTAAAGGTGTGAATAAAGGAGGCACATGTACCTGAAGGATACAAACAAGATATGAGTGATAAAAAATTTCAACAATATCATTCTCCAGACAGCTACTGTCTGATGTCCTCTAAGTTTCTGCTAAATGTTCCTCCATCAAAGACAGACAGAGAAAGGCTTTTATCACCGCATCTTAAAGCACACAGAAGAAGGACAGTAGAACATACATAGATGTCTTCTTGCCCTTTAGATGTTCTTTTCCAAACTAATGTGTCATTTCCAGGGGAGATAAAACATTATGAATATCTCAGGACATTTGAAAGGTGAACGGTAAATGCTGTTGGAATGGACAAATAGATAAAAGACAACAAGCAAAATCAGATTGTAATGATAGTAAGGATTTTGTGCATCCCTATAATATGCTAAGCAAGAAGAGTCTGGAACTGCATAATTTTAGTACTTCTTTGAAACATAATTTTAAAAGCTCAGCCTATTTTTTATTTAGAGACATGGTGTATAGGGATATAAAATTAAAAGAGAAGAAAGAGTTAGAGTTGGTGTAGTCTAGATGATAGTATAATAATAATAGAGAATAACAAAAGACAAAAAAATAATTACTTAGGAATGTTTTGAAGTGAATTTCTTTAAAGAATCACAAGATTAGCTCTATTTGATGATGCTGGAAGACAAAAATAAGATAATGACTGATAATTCACAAATGTCTTTGGCAGATGATAATCTTTGGTCATCATAATGAATCATTTTATTAGAAATGCACAGATTAAAAGGTACTGAAAAAGAAGTCGGTAGCAGAGTCCACAAAGAAGTCAACTTTTTAACTAGATATTCTTGAAAACACTTAAACTTTTGAGAGCAGAGGGCAAGAGGGCAGAAAGAGATTACAGTGGTAGGACTGTTGTGTTGCACCCAGTTGAGACAGGAACCAGCTTGGCAAAACAATTGGTTGTTCAACTACAAACAGAACTAATTCCTGAGGGCAGAGCCAGGAGCAAGCCCTGCGTATTTCCTGATGTATCCCAAAACAAAACAAACTCGAATAGGTTATTTGGGGTCACATCGGTCAATGCTCTTGGGGCTACTCCTGACTCATGGTGGTGTTTGGAAAACCATGCAATTCTTGACACTGACCATAAGGTTCTTTCATGCACAGCATGTGCTCTAGCTCTTTGAGTTATATCCATGGTCTTTGTCTTGGAAAATTAATTTGAGTTTCATTTTTTTTTTTCTGAATTGGGAGCAGCAATGTAATTAAAGTAGCACTGTAGCACTGTCCTCCTGTTGTTCATCGATTTGCTCAAATGGGCCCAGTAATTTCTCCATTGTGAGACTTGTTGTTACTGTGTTTGGCATACCGAATGGGTAGCTTGCCAGGCTTTGCCATGCGGGCAAGATACTCTCGGTAGCTTGCCAGGCTCTCAAGACAGTGGCTTTGATAGTCCATTTGTTAATCCAGATTAATTTCTTTACAGTATATAAGAAGAAACACTAATATTTTGAGAAGGAAAACTGGATGGGAAGACTTCATACTGAAAAAAAAAATGTAGCCTCTGCTTATTTTGAGATGTTTTGATAACATCTACCAATCACATGAGTAAAGTCATTGTCACGGTCCTCCCATTGTTCACCGATTTGCTTGAGCGGGCCCGGTAACGTCTCCATCATGAGACTTGTTGTTACTGTGTCTGGCATATTGAATACGTCACGGGTAGCTTGCCAGGCTCTGCCATGCGGGTGAGATACTCTCGGTAACTTGCCGGGCTCTCCAAGAGGGGCGGAGGAATCGAACTCAGGTCAGCCATATTGGCTGCTTGTAAGGCAAAATGTCCTACCACTGTGCTATCACTCCAGCCCATGACTAAAGTGTTCTCATAAAATTACTTTGAGAGATTAATGTTGCCTTAATCTTCCAAAGGTCCTTGGTGTCTGCTTCTGTGTGGTAATTAAAGTACATTCAAAATATTATTACTACTATTCTTTTAGGGAAGAAGAACGAACAATATAATATAGACTACTTGCAGATTGAGGTCAACTTGTGTAATCAGGTGGCTAAGCCTGACATTTGATTATACTTCAAACATCTCCTTTTCTCATTTAAAAGTAAATCATTGTATACAGTTCTTAGTTTCTTTCTTTCTTTTCATATACCTTTTGAAATCATTATTTGCTCAGCTGATCTGAAGTACTTGAGAACAAACTAGTGGGATCTGATGAGTTGAGTTTCTCTACTTTCTAAAATGTCAGGTGAGATGGAATGCTTGTCAGTCACAACAAAGGAAGAAAATGTCATTACCAATATCTGTCTTCCCAACATCTTGGTGAGCAGTGTGACACGATTACTAAGGAACAGAGTATTTGTTGTGAGAAATGACCCTAATGCATTTTTATAGGGAGGTGGAAGAGATTTTCTAGAGCAGTTGTTCTCTAATTCAGCAACGCATTGAAATCACCTGAGGAGTTTTGAAAAATAGTGATGCCTTGTTGTTTTTTTTTCTCTCAGAGATTGTGATTTAATTGGTCTGTGGTGTGGCCTGGGCTTTGGGGTTGTTTTAATGCTCTCCAATTGATTTTAAAGTGCAGTCACAATTGAGAATGATGGGAGTAGATACTGAAAAATATATGCACAAATTAGCCCAAAGAGGACATTTTCAAAGACTATGCAATAAATCTTCAGATACAGCTCAGGCTCTTTTCGTTTTGATTTTGTTTCTCTGCTGTTTGTCATTTCTTTGTTTGCAGAGAACAAATTTCTGTTGTTCCTTAAAGGCTATTGTAACAGAAAAAGAATGATTAAAAGAATGATCACTGCAAAGCATTTGTAGAGGGAAAAAAATGAAAAAAATTAAGTTTTTTTTTTTTAATATAACTATTCCCTTCACTAGGCAAGTAATAACAGCTCAAGGGAGAAAGGACCAAACTCTAAACTGATAGTTTCAACCTATTAATGTGAAAATTATTTCTTAAATTCCCCAGTGGTTATTTAAGTCACCCTTTGCAGTCACTCTACCAGAGGCTACTCCAATTTAATTGTAGGCTACACTGCTTGCAACATTTAATTCAAAAAAGAAATACAATTTAAAACATGTATCTAAATATATTCCCTTCACTAAACTTGTGAAGGGTTATCCAGTGGACTAATTTCCACATGCACTATATTTTTTTAATTTTTTAAAGGTATTAGACTATATAGCTTAAATTTTCACTGCTTGGATCTTCAGTTAATGCAATAGGTAAACTCCAAATCAATGTGAACAACATATATATATATATATATATGGTAAAAAAGGTAAAGGCCCTCCCGTTGATCATCGATTTGCTCGAGAGGGCCCAGTAACGTCTCCATTGGAGACTTTGTTGTTACTGTGTCTGGCATACCGAATTCTCTCGGTAGCTTGCCGGGCTCTCCGAGAGGGGCGGAGGAATCGAACTCGGGTCGGTCATGTTGGCTGTGTGCAAGGCAAACGCCCTACCTGCTGTGCTATCGCTCCAGCCTCTCTCTCTCTCTCTCTCTCTCTCTATATATATATATATATATATATATATATATATATATATATATCTTAGGCTATTTGATTTAAAGTTTGAGTGAAAAAAAGACATTTAAAAGTATTAAAATTTTCATTAAATTTTTTATTCAGAAAGTTATATTCAATTAATTCATTATGATGCTACTTAAAACCTAATTTGGGATGGCTATAGAGTTAAGTCAGGACCCAAAGAAGTACCTGTTCAACCCTGTACCTAAAAGATAATAGGGGAGCATTGAGACACAGTTAAATAACGAATCCTTGCCCATAATGTGGCCTTCAGACAAGATCTATGTCCCTTTGATCTTTTTTGTTGCCCTTGGAAATAAATCCTGCAACCCTTAATCTATGGGGAGCCTGGGAAAAGAGACTGTGATCAAATTTAATATCTTCAATTAAATAAAAAAACTGAGCTAGTCCTCTACCCTCAAAACCTCTCTCTTTGTCCTTGTTGGAAGAATAGTTAAAGACAAAATGGAGTATACAGAAAAACAGAAAATTAAGGAGAGAGTGTACGCTGAGATATGGAAGTAGCACTCTCAAGGGAGAATCACTCAGTAGGTTTCACACAAGGGTTTTAAAGGATTGAGGTAACTAATGGGAGAAAAATGTTTTGAGGGGGAGCTGGAGTAGCGTGGTTGGGGTGGTGCTAAAGGTGTGCAGGTATACAAGGACTGCATGCTTGTTACACTACATCATGTGTATAATATGTTAGAGGCCTTGTAAGTTATCATGTGGATTTGGAGTTTAATGATGAGAAAGTAAAATCTGCTCAGGATTCTATTCTCTGAGTATGCTCTGCTGGTGAACTGAACCTGTTGGTGGGAGTCCTCTTTATCAGAAAATTACTAACACAAGGATGTTTGCATCAAAAATATTTTTTTCCTTCAAAAGATAGCCATTTCTAACGTCTTTCTCTTTTCTCTCTTCCTTCCTTTCTTCTTTGTTTGTCTGTTTGTTTATTTGTGGCTACACCCTGCAATGTCCTGGGATCACTCCCAACTTCATGCTTAGAGATCACTCTTGGCAGGGCTGGTAACCATATTTGATTCATTTGATTCTGCGGAATAAAACCCAGGTTGACCAAGTGCAAGGCAATTGCTATATCCATTATAGCACTTGTACCATCTTTCTGGTCCTCATTTTAATTTCTTAGGTTTCCACAGTGCTTCTTTCTAAAAAAATCTGAGAATGTGTTCGTCTAATTTTATAAAAGTGTGTAAAGTGTAGATTGATTTAAAGTAAGTGTAGTCAGACAATTAAAATTATCCAGCTAGTGGTTAAAATGCATAGACATAGTAATCATAACAAATATTTTTCTAATGCCAAGTATGTTCATATAATCATTATTTAATCACTCCCATAGATAATCCTTATGGAAATTCTACAAGTAAGACACTTGTGAGTGTGTTTTACAAATGAGGAGTCTATGGGGCAGATAGTTGTATCTGAGTTCTTATAGTTGCTGAAATGAAAAGCTGAGTTTTCTATTCAGGCAGTCAGGCTATGAAGTCCAAGTCTTAACACTTTTTTATGTTAATAATTTCATTTTGATGGGTAGAGTGAAAGTACAAGGGTTAAGGTACTTGCTTTGCATGTGGGACTGAATCTAGTTTGGAGTGGCTCCAGTGATACCAGAACAGCACTATATCCTTAATGAGTTGAACAAGAATGACACGGGACACTGTATATCCTGAGCACTATTAGGAAGAGAACAAAAAGTTGGGGAAAAAAAAGAATACACACACACACATACACATATATATATGTGTATATATGTATATATATGGATGTTTTGCAAAGAATAGTCACCAATTTACTACCTGACATTGCAATGTTCAAAACTATCTATACTACAAAAAGTTGAAATAATGAGTAACAATATAATAAATATTCAGTCTCATTGCATATTTGTCATGAAGCAGAGACATGTACCATTTGTCATGAAGCAGAGACATATACCATTGAGGAATATGGACTGTCAAATTTTTGCTGACATCTAAATGATGGCAATATCTTGTCATGGCATATACTGGGGTTGTTAGTTCTACAGATATGGAAACTGTTGTGTTAGTCCATTTATAGTTGACCAACCCAACAGAGACAGATACGTGAAGTAATTTCCCAGAGTGACAATGTGTCCATTGTATATCTGGAGCTATAGTTAGCTTTTCACAGTTTGCAATAGTGATGTATTTTGCTTAGGAGATATTCAGTATTCCTTGGAAAATAACCCCAGTGTGGGAAGTTTTTTGTTTCAGTTTCTGGGCCACACCAATGGTGCTCAGGGCTTTCTCTGGGCAGTTTTCTTAGAGATCACTCCTGGTAGGGCTCAGGGGACCATATGCAGTGCCAGGGATAGAACCCGGATCAGCCACTTGCTAGGCAAATATACTACCCATAGGACAATCTGTTATTAAACGTGGACTCAATATAATGGAAATTCAATGCTAATAAGAAAAACAAGGATATTTTTAGTATAGCACACATCATCTTTATTTCAGAGAACTGGAATTTACAGAAATAGACCACTAGAAAATCACTACCCAAAATATTTTAAGATGTTTTACTATGCCAAAAGAAAATAGTTGATAACATATGTTAAAGAAATTTTATAAGTCATATTTTACATGACAAAATTATCAAATATGCTTAGTAGAGTAATTAAAAGTAAATTATATAATTTTTATATTTCACATAGCTGTAATTACAACCACACGTTATAATTATAGAACTTTTTCTGATTATGAGTAATTCACAAAGTAATACATCCTCACTATTACAAAATAAAATTTTCAAACAACTATAAAGAACAAATTCTTTAAACTCTGACACTTTGATTCTATGCACCTGTTCTGGATTAAGCACTAACAATCAGCAGTGTAGGAAGCATGTAAAGACATGTCAAAAACCACTAATTTAGCATATCACCTGATATGATATTATGCATAATTGCAGAATTAAGGGAGAATAAAAAATAGGACTTTACAATGTTTTCTGATTTAGTAATGTTTTCTGATTTAGTAACATCCAACCTACCACCCCGCTAGCTTTTCTTTTTCTTGTAAGCCTGCATTCTCTTTTGAAAATGTATTTCTCTTTTATCTCCTCTGTTTTCCCCTCCTCTAGAGAAGCCCAAGTTCTCTTTTGAATATCTCTTTCTTTCCCATCACCTATCACTAAATTTCTTTCCATAAATCTATTTTGTTCCACTAAGATACAAAACAAAACAAGCACATGTCCGCTGTTAAAATATGTGCATAAATTATCATATCAGTACTATTCACAATAGACCAAGTGAAAACATGTCTATTAAGTGGATGACTGGATAAATAAAATGTGGTTTAGGCATACAATCAAAAATACATTTTTTTCAACAGTAAGTAATGGAATACTGATAAATGCTTGAAAATACATGATAGGTGGAAAAAGCCAGTTACAAAAGACCACCTATATGCTGCATATTGATAAAAGTATAAGGGTAATTGGTTAGTTGTTGGAAGTGCTTCTGGTGGGAGGTAAGAAGGAAGAAGTAAGAAATAAGATTACAAAGTAATGTTTCTCGGGACTGGAGAGACAATTTAGGAGTTAAGATATTTGCCTTGCATGCAACCAACCCTCAGATTGTCATCCTTAAAATATCGCCAACTGTTATTCCTAATCACAAAACAGGAAGTATCCAGGTTTTGGCCCAATCCACCACTCTAAATTAATAAATTAGTAAGTAAATAAATATAATATGCAATTCTTTTCTTTTGATAATTAAGATTCTCAAAAGTGATTGTAGTGATTTTTCTACTTTATGAATATACTAAAACAAACATAACTGTAATTTATTTTTAAGATGTGTACTCAAAATGCAGAATCCATGCTATGTGAACTATATCATATAAATAAAATAAAAATTAAAAAAAGCACTTTTAAAAAAAAGTTAATTGCCATGAGATACACAGTTACAAATCTGCTCATAATCCCTTTTCAGTCATACAATATTTCAACACACATTTCCCACAACCACATCAATGGATTTTTCTAGCATGGACATCTTAAAGTACCAAATTACAAAAAGAAAATACATTTTTTGAAAAATAAGGTAGTGTTTTAAACTTGAAAAATAAGGGGGCATTATAGATAAATGTGTAGGCACCCATAACTATACATTTAAATATAGTTTTAAGATATATTTTTAACTTAACACAAATAGGATCACATTTCTATGCAATGCCTCAAAAGCACAAAATTATATCTGTCTATAAACTCTGATGAGTTTACACATATCTCATAGAGTATTGAGGTGCATTGCATTCTAATTTATTTTGAGCTGAGGGAACACATTAGAATAATTCAACTATATCTATTCTTGAGTTTACTACATGTCCCCTAAGTAATCTGCCACTGTGCCTTGCTGAAGTGATCAGGAAAGGCAAACCATAAACAACAGGATCTTGTGAATGTAGGCTGTAATCCCACAGAAACAGAGTACAAAACATACCTGAGGGAGCTGCAGAGATAATATAATAGATAATACCTATCTTGCAAGCAACCAGCCTGAATTCAATCCCTGGCAACACATGTGACCCCCAAGTACCTCCAGGATTTATCCGAGTGCAGAGCCAGGAGTAAGCCCAGAGCACCATGATTGTGGGCCCCAAATAAAAAAGCAAACAAATCAAACAAAATATTAATGCCTGTTTTACTCCTTCTGACATCAGTGACTGATGCCCTAAACCAGAAGCTGAGGTCCTAAATCAAAAACGTGACACACACAGCTAAATCAGGAGTCAGAAACTTGAAGAAAAAAATCGAAGGAGAGCAGACCAACTGCAGGCCCACCTTCGTCCTCATTCGGTGAGGAAGCTGAGAAACCCTTTGGAGACCTCTAAGAGGAAGCACAGGAGGAATAACACTGTGGGGACTGCAGTTCAGCCAGGTAAGCTGGCATTTAACAAAACCCTCCCATCATGTCACAGTCAAGTGAAGAGTGTCATGTGATTTCTAAATATTTTTAAGATCTTGTTTTCACTTGAGTGCTTATATGTGTTACAACGTAAAGATCTGATATTTTATGAGAAAGTTTTTGTTATATGGTTTTCTTAGGATGTTGTTGTATGAGTGAAAGGAAGTATTTAGGGAAGCAAGGACCACCTCCTGGTCCTTGATTGGTTGATACAAAATCAGTCAATCCAGTGGTAGGGGCTGAAGGCTTGCAGTTCTAATGCTGTTTATGCCCTGCAAAACTGGGGACTTCTAGGGACACTCTGGCAGACTGGAAGAGTTTCTGGTTACACTTAATGATGCTTAGGGGACCACACACACAACTGGAGCCTGACATCATAACTTCTGTGTTATCTGCATAGTTTTCTTTTCAATCTCTTTTTACAATATCTTCTCTCAAATGAACAGCAATTGCTTTCATACAGGAGGATTGTACGTGTGTGTGTGTGTGTGTGTGTGTGTGTGTGTGTTTGGCAGGGGTGGGGGGAGGAGTGTGCACATGTCTCTGTGCTTTTATCAACTAATCAAAACTTTGTACCACACTGTATCCTCTTTTATTCTCATTAAAGTAAGGCATGCTTTCTGCCCAGTTAAGCAAATAAAAATACATTGTCCTGATACTTGCAGTTTTAGCACTGTTATCACCCCTTCCTGGAAGGAGTCATATTATTACATTTTGTTGCTGTTGTTGATCAGTGCAGATACTTATGTATGCCTTTGTACTAATCAGACCTATAAACCCCTGACTGGACAGAACTAGACAGTGTAGACTGAGCAATTGAGTCTTCCTTAATCTGTAGTCAGTTAATTTGTTAATATCATATAAACACAAGAACAAAAACACCTAGTAACATTCTCTGCCAGTTTCTGTACTACATACATGTTTATGTATGATCATTGAATATACCTCACCTGGGAATGCTCATTGCACCTCACATATATGCACAACGTCCCTAAATATATATGAATATATAGATATCATGTTGCTCTGATTATCTGTCTATATCTTTGTTTGTTTTTTAAATTTCTCTACCTCTCTACCAATATGGTTTAAATTATTAAAATATAGTTTAAATTGTTTATCTTATCTTATATTTTAGTAATCTTATAGAACAAGCAAAAAAACAAAAGCTATTTGATGTTAAAAAATTAATGATCTAGAGCTGATGAGATAGTATATGGCTTAAAGAATGTGCCTTACATGCAGTCTACCCTATTTTTCTCCCTAGCACCTAGTATGGTTCTCTGAGCACAGCTAGAAATGGCTTCTGGCTATGCTCAGGAAGCACAGAGCCAGGAGTAAACCCTCAATATTGCTGGGTATCATCCCCAAAACTAACAAAAATATGTTAATAAAGTTAAAGCAAAATAAATATTGAAAAATATATTTTAAAATTTAAAAGAAGTCTAGATTCAGAGATAGAAGTTTATATTTTATGATACCATTTATAAAATCTTTCAAGTCAGGTAAAATTAATTATAAATTAGTAAATTGAAATGATAGTGGGAAGACGCAGATATCACTAGGTATGTTATACAGGGATCTTCAAATGTCATGATAACTCTTTCTTTACCAATTAAATTTCATGATAAATGCATGAGAATTAAATTGTCTGTTGGTTTGGACCATAATATAATAATATGTTCCTAGTTTCAAAACATCAGTCAAAATCGGTGCTTCAGAATACTTCTGGGCAGCATTCTTCACTAAGGGCTTTAGGCTGGCATAGCCCTGAGAGGATATTGAATGCCCAGCAGGGCACTGCAGAGAAGCTGCATATCAGTATTAAGTCCCAGCAGTGCCAACTGCCATAGTTCTGTGAACATGGGGAGAAGCTAAGTTTTGGAGAACCGTTATGAACCGTTCCTAGAAAAATCTCAAAAATGTTTGTAATGTTCATTCAGGCATTTGCAGAATACTAGACATTCTCTGTGAGTAAAAAAGTTTAACTTTAAAAGACCACTCAGGTTACATAATTTCTTTCATATATTCATTCTCTAATACTTAATAGAAGCTCTAGAGAACCATAAAATTAGAATCTTAAATTTTATTTATTTTCAAATACAACAAAGTACTGATTTATAATGATTAATGGGTCAGTAAATTTCTTGGTATTGAATTTCATACCTTATTTTAATTCTCTAATATAATTGAGAATACCCAAGATTTCCACTTACTATGAAATACTCTGCTTCAGTGGAGATATGAAAAATAAATGTAATGAAATATTGGCATTCAAATGGGATGTACTTATCACCTGGCATGCATATGGAATAACAATTGGTTCTCGTAGATAATGTGAAGTTGTGTTTATAAAAAATCATAAATAATATTTTAAAAGTAGAAAGATGAGATATTTAAGGTGCTGACATTTGAACATCAAACTACTTATCCTTTAAATTTATAAGAGGATTCATGGATCACCCTCATCCTTTTACTTTCAAAAAGCTTCCAGGGATTTTTAGAAGTAACCTTCTCAAAGTAACTTCTGAACTTTAATTCCAGAGAGTTTGAAAAGCTTTGCTAGTTTTTGACCTACACCTACATCCTGTAGAAAATGGCCCAGACTCACAACTTCCTAACTAATCCAGAAGAGATGCAAGTCAAGCCAAACAACTGAAATATGTTGGCCCACTTCTACCAATCCTGGAATTCCTGGACTGCTTGACTGCATACAAAGTCACCAGCACCTCCAAATTCCACAGTTCCGACAGCCCAGTAGGAGTACACCAATTAGAAGGGAAAGTGACATAGAAGCCAACTATTTTCTGCAAGCAAACCAGTATCACGGAAGGCTCAACTAGCAAAAGCATCGTAATCCCTCAGAGGATGACTTTAATGACCCCATTTGAAATATAAAAATCTTTACAAATATTCTTTAACTAATGTATTTCTTGATGATTCTATTAGACATGTTGTTGTAACAAAATATAAAGCAATGTCCTCCCATTGCTCATCGATTTGCTGGAGCGGGCACCAGTAATGTCTCCATTGTGAGACTTGTTGCTACCATATAAAATAGATTGTGTGTGCCTGGTAGCATCAGCATAAAATACATAATTCAGGGAAAGGCCTGAGGCCTGAGTGGGAAACTGTGATCAATGGTGTAGAGAAGGAACATCACAATGGTGGTAGGATTGGTGTTGGAACATTAAATCCCTAAAATAACTGTGTTATAAACAAACACAGTAACAACAACGTCTCCAATGGAGACGTTACTGGGCCCGCTCGAGCAAATCGATGAACAACGGGAGGACAGTGACAGTGACATAAACAACTTCATAAAACATTGTGTTTAACTAAATAGAAACAACAACAATCAAAGAAGATTTTTGTAATGTTTTACTAACATGCAACTGTTCCGCATTCAGAAAGATAAGTTCATACCAAAAGTAAAATGATTTTTTTAATATTCATAACAAAGCAAAAAGTTTTCACCTGAAATAGTTCAACAATGATTTTATATATAGACATATACTTAATAGAAAATACTCTGGAATACTTGAGAAAGTTTATTAATTGGAAAACATTAAAGTGTGAGTAGCCTTTTTAAAAACTAAATAATTTATTAAATATTATCAGCTGTTGGGCTAAAGCAATAGCACAGCAGATAGGGCATTTGCCTTGCATGCAGCCAACATGGCAAAGTCTGTCTGGCAAGCTACCCATGACGTATTCAATATACCAAACACAGTAACAACAAAGTTTCCCGATGGAGATGTTACTGGGCCCGCTCGAGCAAATTGATGAACAATGGGAGGACAGTGATACAGTGACAGTGATATTGGCTGTTATGTTTTATGTTGCTACTTTCACCATTTAATAAAATTCTTTGTTCTGTCAAGATTACTAAGTATATAGTCCAACACACACACATGCGCACACACACACACCAGTCCAAAAAATCTGTATAAGCATTTTCTAGTATTATCTAATATCTCCTTTGATTGTGCATTTTATTGTCATTCATCTAAAGACAGTATAACACCCTCCAGTTCTGTTTTGCATTTACATAAATTTTTAAGTAAGGTTTTTATTTTTAAATAAGAAAAAAGAATACTTTTTTGTCTGATTTTGGGGACTAAAAAACTCTACAGAGACTTGTGTATCATAAAACATAGTGAATAATTTCTTTCTAAATCTAACCTCAGAAACTGAGTGATATTTAATAAGCCTAACATGTACTATCTAAAAGTTAAGTGTCAGCTGAAAGAGATTGTTATTATTATTATTATTATTATTATTATTATTATTATTATTTTCCGTCACACCCAGTGATGCACCGGGGTTGCTCCTAGCTCTGCACTCAGGAATTGCTCCTGGTAGTGCTCAGGAAAACATGGAATGCTGGGAATCAAGCCCACCTCATGCAAGTCAAACACCCTACCTGCTGTGCATTCACTCCAGCCCCTGAAGGAGATTATTCTTAATAGTAACTTATTGGATGAACATGTGTTTCCAGCGAAAAGCTGTCAGACATTTGAGCTATGGATACCTGAACCTTCATTCATTAGTTTTTGTTTGTTTGTTTAAGATAAGCAACACAAAATTAAAAGAATTTTTTTTATTTTTCATCACTTTGCTTTTAAGATATATATTTGGTTAACTAAAAAAAGTATGAATCACTTGGTCCTGTTTGATGAGATTATGAATGATTTATCCTATTTTTATTTCAATACTGCATTTTCCTGCGCACAGTAACTGTAGAATATTCTAGAAAGCTATGCTTTTGACTTTTCAAAAGAGATATAAAAACTCTAGGCATGCATATTCTGCCTGAGCCCATGTGTTGCTTACGCCCACGTGGCCGAGCACATGTGGTGCCCTCATCTCCCCTCTTGAGATGTGGACTTTCATGCTTTCATGTCTAATGTTAGAATGTGTGTAGGGATTCTCTCTCTGTCCTTGGAGAAGCCTGTGTTCTCTCTTGAATACATTACTCTCTCACTCTCTCCCCCTCTACACCTTAAAAATTCTCCAAATAAAATCTATGTATTTAAAAAAAAAAAAGGAGAGATATAAAAACTCTAAAAAGTGTTGCTGTCGCTGTATCAGAACACATTTTTTGATTA
Organism: Sorex fumeus; assembly: GCF_029834395.1. Lineage (NCBI taxonomy): Eukaryota > Metazoa > Chordata > Mammalia > Eulipotyphla > Soricidae > Sorex > Sorex fumeus. The sequence continues at coordinate 26,432,809 of NW_026606092.1, forward strand.
ATGGAAAATTAGTTTTCGAAGAAGATCAAAGACCAGAGAACTATCCCTACTATATTTTTACTATTTTTTGCATATTTATGTATTTATTTATTTTTAGATTCAGAAGCTGGCCCTACCAGCTGTACTATTTCTCAGACACATTATATTTCTTTTTGTTGATTTTTTTTACAAAACAACTAGGAAATGCTCTGACAGTTTTGTGATACAATTGCATTCTTAGAATGTAAAGAGAAGGCTGATATTTTATTATGTATACTTTTTCTTTATTTTTGAGCCACACCCAACATTATTCAGGGACTATTTCTCTTTTGCATTCAATTTTGTCCTTGTTATTCATTTGGCAAGTACATATTGAACAGAATTATGTAGTTACCTAGAATTGTATAGATTCATGGTGAACTAATGTATTACGGAAAAAGCACTATTAAGAAACAAATAAGCTAAATTAATGTAAAAGTTTCTTAAATGTTTATGAATGACTTTACTAAAATAGTTTCCTCATTTGAAATATGGAAAATAAACATGGTTAACTTTAGTGTGTGTCCCTGTGTGTGTGATTAAGTCATTAAATCAGCTTTTAGGTTATAATGAGAAGAAATTAGAAAGATAAAGAGGGAAGTTGAGTCATAATGAGGAATATGCTTAACTAAAAATAATGGAGATTATTTTAAATGAAAAATTAAAAAGGTGGACTGTAATTTATAAATACAGCTTTGTTTTTTTTGTTTGTTTATTTGGAGGTCACATATAGCATTAGTCAAGGGTTACTCCTGGCTTCACTCAGGAATGACTACAATGAGGGCTTCTGGCACTATATAGAAAGTCTGGACCAAACCTAGTCAGCCAGGGCAAGGGAAGCACGCAACCTGCCTATCTCTCCAACCCCCAACCTGTGCTATATCTCCAGCCCCCATTTATAATGACTTTTATATTCAGGGTAGGTTGGTACTTCGGAAAGTAAAACTACACATGATTAAGCATAAAATTGAGTATTTGCTTACATTAAAGTTTACCCAATATTGTTTATGAAAACATTTGCCACTTTCTTATTGGAGCAATGATTTTCAGACTTACTTTTCACACAGAACTTCCTGGCGGGCAAGTGAAATCTTTGCTAGGAGCATAAACAAATGAAAGAGTGATTCAGTTGAAGATAACAAAATCAAAGGGAAACATACCAGGAATCCTTTTCATTGTGAGTTCCATAATATTTGTTTTCAACATCTATAGCCTCTTAAGAAATCACATATCTTTGAATTTCAACTTTATATCAAAATTGAATCCCTTTAATTAAATTGTGACTTTTCTGTGACAGACATGTCAGTCTCTACAGCTTTACAGTTCTGGGTACATTAAACACTAGTTTTCAAGAAGTGCATGAGAAATGACTACGTATATGTACTCAAGCTGATTAACCTCTGCCAAACAAAAAAATCAATTTTCCCCTTTCATTTTAATATGCATTTCCTTCCATTCCTTAGATCTTAGTGCAAAAAAAAAAAGTCAAAACGTGTCAGAAATATCAAAGTAACATGTCAGGAAAATGAAATGTATGTAAATTTATACAATGAATCTTTCCAGTAACTTACAGATAAAATACCTGTGATGATAATCTAAATGTAATGACGGCACATAAATTATTATAGATACTCCCGTTAGATTTTTGGATCAAATATAATTCTATATTTTTAGTTATTGACCTGGCCTTATGCTTCTAACTTACAGTTAAACCCTGACAATTTTAGGTCATACCTTGCTGACTTACAATTAAACCTAGAAAATTTTAAGCTCTGAAGAAAGAGATGGCCTGTACATGGTTTAGTACAATCAGGGCTTGAACTAAAATGATGAGTAAGAATGAAAATGAAGAAGCTGTTTCTTCCTGTTCTTTGCTCCATATTGAATTGTCTGTATTAAAGACAAATAATGAAAGATATATATTCACGTGTACTGTGAATATTGTATTCACAATACCAACTTTTTTTATGAATTCAGTGACATATTGATTATTTTAATGATTTTAGTAAACAAATCTTGTGTTTATTTCACTAAAGTCCCATCATTGATAAATTGCAGGGATAGTATTTGGACCCATTGTGAATTCATTATCACTTGATCATCTTGACATCCTGTTACTCATAGATTTGCTAGAGCAGGCGCCAGTAATGTCTTCATTACTCTCTGTCGCATGCTAGTGTAGCCCAATGGAGTCTGTTTGCTCTAGGAACACAAAGAGCCTCAAACAGTTTGTTCAGGGTCTTGATGAAGAAGTTTTACCATCTTGTAGGTGGGCAGCCATGCGATCTAAATGTAATGACGGCACATAAATTATTATAGATACTCCCGTTAGATTTTTGGATCAAAAATCTAAATGTTCCATGACATCCCATGGAATCCAGTCAGTAACAGGTCTAGTCCAGCGGTCATCTCCAAAGCACATTACGTGTCCAACCCATCTGATTTTCGACGCCTTGGCAAATGAGACAGTGACTCTGATTCTTCATTGTTGATGGAGGTCGAAAGTCCGGATTCCTTGTCTCACTTGAGTGAAGCATGATACTTCAATCAAGGTACTCCAAGCATAGCTCTTTCGATTCCTCTTTGGGAGACCTGTATAGCATTCTCATCCCATTTTTGTGGGGCCCAAGTCTCTGAGGTGTATGTTAATGCAGGAAGAACAGTGGAGTCGAAGAGATGTGCCCGGAGTTGGAGGCTCTTCGTCCTCTTAGCTATTTCTTTGACGCTCTTGAAGGTGTTCTGTGCTGCTCCCTTCCTCCTGTGCAACTCAGGTTCCAGGTCATTAATCATGTTGAGTTCTCGACCTAGATACACATAACTCTGCATTCGGAGATGTTCCTTCTGTTGAGAGTGAAAGCAATGTCAGGAATGAGTCCGTTTTTCATAAACGTTGTCTTCATGCGATTTAGCTAGAGTCCAACCTTTCCACACTCACTGTCGAAGTTGGCCAGCATTTGTGCCAATTGACTAATGTTTGATGTTATTAGAATGATGTCATCAGCGAAGCAGAGGTGGTGTTGTTGCTGACCGTCTGTCTTCGCTCCCATTCATTTCCATTCCAGTCATCGCAAGCCGTTCTCGAGAATAGTACTGAAGAGTTTTGTGAAATGGTATCATCCTGCCGAACCCCTCTCTTGATGTTGATGATCACTTCATTGTAGGATGGTGAGATCATGGTAGTGAATCCGTAATACCGCTCATGGAGAATCCTGATATATTGTATAATTCACTATATGTGTATATAAGATAGATAGGTAGACAAATATATGGATGATAGATAGATAGATAGATATAGATAGATAGATAGATAGATAGATAGATAGATAGATAGAAGAGAATATCGATTATCTTTGTTGCCTTTGTGAAACTTGGATAAGCACTCAAATATATAAAATTTATTTTTCATTTATCTTACATGTTTTTTCAAACACCATTTGTAAGAATTTACAGATAATTGGATGACTTATGCTCGCACACCTCCTCAAGTGTCTTAAAAATCACTGTAAAGATGTTGAAAATTAAGAATATTGTACCTACATTTAATATTTTATTTATGTAAGTCAGCATACTCTAAATTCATATAGAAAAGTTAATTGTAACATTGAGCAATGACTACTTCTCAAATGTCTTTAGTGCTTATGTTAAATAAGCTATTTGGGCTGGTGTTATGTAACTCAGTGCTACAGCACTAGCTTCTCATGCACATGTTTTGAATTTAATCTGCAGCAACCCATCTTATCTCTCTCAAATATATTTAGTGGCAAAGTTATCACGGTCTTCTAAAGAGAATCATTGTAATTTATAATCTTCCTTTCAATTGATGAGAGGTTGAAGATGTGATTTGAATATCATGATTTAAAAATACCTGCATTTTTGGGGCTGGAGTGATAGCACAGCGGGTATGGCTTTTGCCTTGCACACAGCCGACCCGGGTTTGATTCCCAGCATCCCATATGGTCCCCTGAGCACCGTCAGGAGTAATTCCTGAGTGCATGAGCCAGGAGTAACCCCTGTACATCGCCAGGTGTGACCCAAAAAGAAAAAAAAAAACCCTGCAGTTTTAGGATTTGGGAATGAGCTCAGATGGTAGGGCACATGCCTATATAAATCCCTGAATTCGTTCCCATACACCACATGCCTCTTTAACTCCCTTGAAAGCAACTACTGGTTGTGTTCAGTATTTTGAGAACCTAGGAGTGATAGCACAGCGGTAGGGCGTTTGCCTTACAAGCGGCCAACATGGCCGACCTGAGTTCGATTCCTCCGCCCCTCTTGGAGAGCCCGGCAAGCTACCAAGAGTATCTCGCCCGCGCGGCAGAGCCTGGCAAGCTCCCCGTGACGTATTCGATATGCCAAACACAGTAACAACAAAGTCTCCGATGGAGACGTTACCGGGCCCGCTCTAGCAAATCGACGATCAACGGGAGGACCTTTTCCTTTACCTTTACCAGACTTCAAACTAAATTCTGTGAATCTAGCACTTATATCTATACAGATATAGTTATGGAAATATATCTAAAATTCATCTATAAAACAGAAGACTTTTCTGTATCAGTATGCTTTATGCCATTAATATCAAGTTAGATACTTTACATTTAATTTATTGATGGTCAATGAATGCAGTCATTTTTGATGGGTTAGTCTAATTACAACATTACCCTTGACATTCTCTAATTTCTATTGCTGATAGTGTATTTTTGACTTTGGTGCAGATACTTGTTCTACTCCACGATTTCTGAGATGTTTCAGATGGCTCTGAGCTCAGGCTTTTTTTTTTTTTTATCTTGTGACTGATCTTCCTTTGTCTGCTGTTTTCATAATTGTTATTCATCTCAAGCACTTGTAAACATTCTTTCTAATGCTCTGCACAAAGTGTACTTCAATGTCTAGTGTCAGTAGAAAAAGGTTTTTGCTATCACTTGATGGCGTATTCTTTAGAGTGGAGAGTAACATGATATTTTACATATATATATATTCTGCTGTATGTAAAGCATGCTAAAAATTCCTAAGCTTATCTCTACATTTAGAGAGTTCCTAGCTTTTATGCTAATAATGCTTATATAAATATAATATAATAACACAGACGTAGATGGTTTAGGCCACATATAGCTAGACAACTAACTGCCACATTATATATGTAATTTGTCTTTGACCAGAAGTCAATAGGCAATGCATGACTATATTTGACAATTAATACAGTGTATACTATTCCTTCTTAACATTTAAAAAAATTTACGAAGAAATACCAAACACCTATATAATTTTTCACATGAGGTTGGTTATCATTTGGTTTACTCAGGTGTACTCAGAATTTATTCACAATTTTGCCAGGGGTACCATCTAATCTCATGCAATCAGGCCTCCAACAAGCAGGGAATCAATAGTAGCCCTTTTGCTATATGCTTGAACCCTGGATAAAGTTTAATTTTATTTTATTGCACAGATAGTAGTACTGTAGCACTGTCATCCTGTTGTTCATTGATTTGCGCAAGCAGTCAACAATAACGTCTCCATTGTGAGACTTGTTACTGTTTTTGGTAAATTGAATGTGCCACAGGTAGTTTGCCAGGTTTTGCCATGCGGGCAGGATACTCTCAGTAGCTTTCCAACCTCTCCAAGAGGAGTGGAAGAATCAAACCTGGGTTTGCCACATGCAAGGCAAATGCCCTACACACTGCACTATCGCTCCAGTCCCACAGGTAGTAACTGTTCAAATTTTATTCATCTTTCTTATAAAGCAATTATTTTTGTTATGATTCTCATTCATTTTAGAACATCAAATTAGTATCTCAATGACATATGACAAGAAATTCTATGAAAGATATTGAATGGAAAAATGTGTTACTGATTTATAATCTCCAATATATTTTATAACTAAGTAAATCATGGACAACTGACGTTAATGTGATCACTATGTTTATTAAAAAATGCGAGAGAGACCATGTGGACAACTGCGACCTGCCTGTACCCACATCTGTATCACACAGCCACTGGGACATTCCAATTCCAAAGACATTCTTTAAGAACTTATAATGCTCAGAAAAGTGTGTGTACAATCAAGCGTCACACCAAATATACCAAACAAAATTGAGAAATAAGAGGTTGGAAGTTATCTTATTACATAATTTGATATTATACTGCTAAAATATAGTGATTAGAACAGCATGTATTGGCATAAGGATAGACTCCCTAACGAATGGTTTAGAATCAAATTCCCATATCTATGGTTAGCTAATTTTCTTTTCTTTTTTAAAACCATTTTTGAGGCAGTACAGAAATTTACAGTATAGCTAATTAAACTTTCTATTCTTATCTAATTGATTACACCCATCATTTTCCTCCAACAGTATCCAAGGACATCCTCCAAATAAACCCCATGCAAACTCAATTCTATAGACAAAATTCTTGGTTTCAGTAATTTTATCCATCTGTTGTTCTCTTTTCATCCTGCACAATGGAGAGATTTTTTTTAATTGAGAGATTCTGACAGTGACACATATATAGACCAACAGAATGAAACTACTGAAATTTCAAAAAAAAAAATCAAATCAATGTTTATTAATTTTTCAAAAATGGTAAAGTTTTCCCTTTTTGTAGATACATAAATTTAAAATAATATTCCAAATAGTTCTGTAATGATATATTTTAAAATTTACATGCAATCTATATTATACAGATGTAAAATGTAGTATCACTGTATCACTGTATCACTGTCATCCCTTGTTCATCAATTTGCTCAAGCAGGCACCAGTAACGTCTCCATTTGTCCCAGCCCTGAGATTTTAGCAGCCTCTCTTTACTCTTCCTTCCCAATAGTGCTGGATTGGAGGCTCTTTCAGGGTCAGGGGAATGAGACTCATTACTGTGACTGTTTTTGTCATATCGAATATGCCATAGGGATCTTACAAGGCTTTGCCATGTGGGCAGCATACCCTCGTAACTTGCCGTGTTCTCTGAGAGGGAAGGTTCTCTGAGAGGTAGAACTAGATTATAAGAAGTCATGAGGCCCGCATCTTGGCTGTTGATCGGATTACATGGCGCTGGGGGCAGTTTGTGGGTGTGACTGCCAAGCTACTGGAAAATGGGGGATCTGGGTGGAGGAGGCCAAATCCAGATCCAAGCAGGCTTAGAGATCTCAGCCCCGGGTCCTGCACAATGGATTCCTCTGCCAGTTCCTTCATGCGTGAGGCTCATCTGAGCATGTGGAGAGTGGTTTTGAGCATAAGTATGGCTGGGTTCCTGGGTTGCAGAGGTCTTTGACTTCTGGGGCTGTGCTCAGGGCTGGGAGGGAAACCCATCCCCCTCTGAGGGCCCCTGGTGAAGAGAGCCCCCATACCCCAACATTACTAAAACGAAAACCCCAAGCGCACACAAAAAGCACCTTAGAAAATATGTTTTAACTGACAGAAGAAGTGGGGCCAAGAGAAAATAGTTTTTTTTTTGTTTGTTTCTTAAGCACAGGGAACATAAAAGAATAATTTACTGATTTAAGAGATAACCCAGAAAAGAGGAAATTGATGCTGCAGTTGAAAAAAAGATGCTGTCTAACAATGGGCTGAGAAACAATGACAGCTGGAGGCCATTTTACAGTGCTGGCTCTGATGTATTCATGGTTTTTGTAAGCTAAATAAAACCTAAACCTGTCAGATTTTACAAGTAAAATAATAGTATTAACAAAAGACTCAAAGGAAAAAAAACATTATGAACTGATCTAGAGAACTGAGGTTATCATGATGAAGAAGTAGGAGTGGCTGTTGGAGGAAATTTGAGGGATGATACTGAGAAAGTGGTAGAGGGAATTGAATACTCTGGTGGAGGATATGCTATTGTAATGCTGTATGCATGAATCCCTACCATAGACAGTATGATAAATCATGGGGAGTTAATTAAAATTAAAAAAATTAAATACACTTTATTAAAATGAAAAAGATCAATTTTTAAACTAATTAAAAAATAATCATAGAGAGCCAAGTAAGGTAACAATGTGACCGCTTAGCTATAGCTTCAAATGATTTCCTTGTGCTCACCCCTCTCTCTTCTTCAAAGACTGAAAAAAATAAACAAGCATCAGAAAGATTGATAAGGGGGAAATTTTGAAGAGAAATATTAATAACATATATGCATTCTGTAGGTACCCAGCAAAGTTAAGCAATATGCCATGCTCTCTCAGATGTCAAATTTAAATAGACTAGCAAATGCAAAAGAATCGGGGAAGAAGGCAAAGGTCAATTAGAAAGTCTAAAAGGATGGAACAGTAAAACCATTTAACATTACCTTCTCCATTGATCAAATCTGCTTCATAGGGAGATGTTTATACATAAATATACATTCAAATGTGCGGGGAGCTGCCTGCTTATGCAGGGTCCTTTCTTGAACCTGGCTCTGGGAGCTGCTTCAATCAGAGGGCCCAGTGTATTTGGCATAGTTCTCTGTCCTGCCACCTCGAATACATAGAGTAGTCATTATGTCTCTAACTCAAGCCTACAAGAGAAGTTAATACTTCCATCATCCTCAGTTTGCAAGAGAAGTTAATAAGAAATAGATGCATTGTGATTTTGTGGCATATGCAGGAAATAACACCTTTGGTAATTCATGAATAGTACATAGGAAGGGTCAGAGTGTTCTTCAGTATACTTTGCCATTATTTCTACCTTGTTCTTATTTCCTGTTACTGATCTAAGTAATATTATTTTCATTATATTATGCTTCCTCTGTTTGTTATGATCAAAGAAATGTATGATCTTGGGAATATGTTTTTTTGCAATTACAATGGCTGATTTTACCTGCCAAGTTCCTTGTAGAGATGTATAAGAGGCTGTCTGAAATAAAGATGAATGCTGCTGTTCCATGAGCACTCAGCCCTCTCAACCACTTGTATATAGTTTTTTTGATCCTCACCTTCCCTCTCGACCCATTCGACTGTTGGCTGGTCCTGTGCAAATGTATCCATGTAAGATGTTTACATGTAAATATACATTCGAAGTTTATCTTTCTCATCCCTGCCATGTAATTGAGCTTTTACAAAAGATAAAGTTTTGCTTCCCAATATATCTGAGCCTAAATCTGCCACTTAACATAGTTGTTCTCAAACTTTCTTACAAATTATAATCACCCAAGTAACTTAAATGAACACTAAATTGATGTTTGGTGGACTCCAAAGGTGGCTTATATGAGTCGGGAGGAAAAGATAGTCACTTTTTCCTGATCCGCCTCTGCCACCCGGGTCCCAGGGTTGCTGAGTTCTTGTCTAGTTCACAGAAGAGAATTTCAGGAGTAAACAAGCAGTGAGGTAACACAGTTCATTTGGAGGGTTTTTGAAGGGAAGGAGGAAGAGAAAATGGGAGAGAGTGGAGAGTAAGAGAGACAGAGTAGTGCACTCAAGAGAGAACGTGAACTTCTCCTTAGGGCACAGAGAGCTCCTACACACATCCCAGCATTAGATAGGAAAGCATAAAAATACACATATTAAGAGGGGAGATGCCGAGGACACATGTGCTCAGGCACCGCATGTACTCAGCCACATATGTGCAAACAGCACATGGGCTTGGGCAGCATATGTAATAAAGGTGAAGAAAATAATGATAGTTTTAGGGAGAAAACCAAGCCTATACGATGATAAAATTGTGATTTATACTAAGTAAGGGAATATTGCATTATGTTGGAAATATTGTATAGTAGATACCACTTAAATATTTGCATTAATAATTGAAAGATTACAATAAACATCTCTATGAAGGTAAAAAAAATCAAGCATAAAAAACCTGATAAGATTTCTTCAAATCTGAATGATAAACTAGCTGAAGAGAATATTCTTAGTGAGGTGCACATTCTGCTGAGTTTTTGTATTATATTCCTCCATTCTCTTCTGGCTCAGAGAGTCTCATTTGATATGTCTGCTATGAATCTTAAGGGTTTTCCTTTGTATATAGTTTCCTTGTTTGAGCATGATGCTTCCAATATATTTTCTCTCCGTTTTTTGTCATTCTGAGCACAATGGGTCTTGAAGTTTTCTTTTTCTTTGTTAGACCTACTTTTTCCTTTGCTGCTTATTTTCACCAAGTGGAAGAAAGTATAAGTGTGAGCAGTGTGAAATTTGACAAGTAGAGTTTCAGGACATTTGGAACTGTATCTGTTGATATTGTGGAGGTCAGGCATGGAGATTTCCATGACCTATCTGGAAGGGAGTATGAACTGTCCTCAGTTCCAAAAAGACCCCAGGGATGTCAACCGAGAGATTATTCTTAACTGCAAAGGCTGAGGAGCAAGTAGAGGTTCAGGAGCTGTGAACAGAGCCCATTGATATTGATCAACTAATTTTTGACAGAGGAGATATCTGGGTACAGAAAATGCAGTAAAGAAATCGTCTTCAACATATGGTGTAGGGAAAACTGGATAAGCACATGTGAAAAATAAACCTGAATCTATATCTCATACTCGACACAAAATTCAACTCAAATTGAATCCAAGACCTTGAGATTAGACCAGACTGCATAAAATACACTGAGGAAATTATAAGCAGAGCTCTCCAAGATGTGGATCATGAATATGTTTTCAATGATATGACCCCATTGGCAAAGACAACAGAACCATAAATATGTAACTTAGTTATTGTGTATGAAAAATCCTCCAGTTCTGTAGCTCTAAAATAATTCTATGGAATATAAAAACAAGAAATTGACTATTTTATTTACCTTTTAGTCCTTAAATTTGAAATATGAAAATTACAAACCCTAAAATTGTAGGATTTACCAAGACTATCATCCTAAAGTATTCTGTGTTTAATCAATTTTCATATCCTTAATACTGTGTGTTTTGTTTGTATGTAGGAAAAGGCAATAACAAAATATATATGTCCAAAATTCAATTAAACCATATTGTTCTGGATATATTCCTCTTTGGACATTTCAAGGTATTAATATAGAATGAAAAGAGTAAAGGTAAAATTATATCACAATAGATATTTTTGGTGAATAAAATATGCGCTTACTACAAGGTAGTATGTATTTTTTATAATTGTATTAGAATTCATTAATATCCATTAGATTAGATAAGATTAGATTAGATAAAAATTCTGATTATTTAACTGAAATCCAGTGAGGTAGCAGTTCTATTGTCTGATTTTAGTGGAGTAACTGCATCTTCTGGGAAATGGATTATGACAAACTACAAATTCATTTCTGTTCTATGAAAAAAAGCAAGCTTCAATTAAACATTAACACCCCAGGTGTTTTATATCTCTTCAATGAAAACATTATCACATCAGCTATTGAGACAGAGGTATGTGAAAATTCCAGATGCTTCATATATTTTCTTTGGAATTCAATGAAGAAGTTAAGAAAACTATCTGCATGTGAATTACTTTCTATAATGGAAGGCTCCCTGACACTGATTAATTGCTGAGCAAAACCCATATTCATTTGAATGGCAGGTATATGCAAATATCAGAGGCCAACTGAAGGGGGCCTGGGATAACATTCTACTTATAAGAAATTTAATTTTCAAGAAATGAATGCAGCATATTGAGATAGTAAGGCTTGGAAGAAAATAAACCTATATAGCTTAGAGGTATAGTTTTATTTTCCTTTGTTCAAATCATTTCTCACTTAATATGTCCATGAAAATGATTTACACTTTTTTTGGCACAAGGCATTTTTATTGATCTGTAGAACTTTTTCAGAACACTTTTGAAATAGATAAGATCTATTTTTTGATCTTGGAATATAGAGCCTATGAGTAAATGAGTAAAGGTAAAGGTAAAGGCCCTCCCGTTGATCGTCGATTTGCTCAAGCGGGCCCAGTAATGTCTCCATTGGAGACTTTGTTGTTACTGTGTCTGGCATATTGAATACTCTCGGTAGCTTGCCAGGCTCTCCGAGAGGGGCGGAGGAATCGAACTTGGGTCGGCCATGTTGGCCGCTTGTAAGGCGAACGCCCTACCCGCTGTGCTAGGTGAAATAAATTAATGATGCTGGAATTTAAATATAATGTACTGTAAAATAATAAAATTAAAACTTCCACAACACTATGAGATTTGACTATTGAGAATATAATGTTTCTTTTATCTTGTTGCTAACCTGCATGCTTATAAAAGGAAGAATCTATATAGGCTGAAGACACAGACCTATGGGAATTTTTTGACTACTCTGGTACCAACTGGTCTATAACCTTCCATTTCTAAAAATATGCTTTTCTGATCCATATAACCCCTTTCTTGTGAATACACAGGCAAGATTATTCCCTAGAACATGAGTCCACATTTTCTACCCCATTTTCTTTTAAATATAAATTCTGTTGCTCTATCATTTGTTCTCTGGATTGTCTGACCATAACAGGACACAGTGAACGAAACTTTCACGATTACAATTCTGAAAGTATGATTTGGGGGAAATGTTATAGAAGTGACATCCATATAATACAGTGATAATACCAGCATATGATCAAATTCTTAAATATTCAAAAAGAGAAATTTCTTGGGCTGAAGAGATAGTCCATAAGTTAAGGCATTTGTCTTGCATGCAGTGATCACATTTTGATGTCCGGTACTACACATGGTCCACTGAGCACCAGAAGGAGTGGTCCTTGAACATTGAGTGTAAGCATGAGCACAGCTAGTCACAAAACAAAGCAGAAATCTCTAAGAGGGGATTGGAATAAATGATTCCAAAACATGTCAGTTTGAAATAAATATTATTAAATAAATATAATTATTTTGTGCTGAAACAAATTGAGAGATATTTGTCAAAAAAAGAATATCCTGGGGCTGGAGCAATAGCACAGCGGGTAGGGCATTTGCCTTGCACGCGGCGAACCCGAGTTCGATTCCCAGAATCCCATATGGTCCCCTGAGCACCTCCAGGGGTAATTCCTGAGCGCAGAGCCAGGAGTAACCCCTGTGCATCGCCGGGTGTGACCCAAAAGGCAAAAATAAATAAATCTACTCTGAAAAAAAAAAGAATATCCTGCCATCTTTCTTCTTAAAAGTAAAGCATTTTTTTTGTAAAACAAACATAAATGTAAACTTGTAAAGGTATTTCTACTTTTATACTATTAAGGTCTGAATTGGCATTCAGATGAATTTATGTAATAAAACTTAAGAAGACAATAATAAAACCCTTTATCAAATATTCCCTAGAATTTTGCTCATTTCCTTTACTTAACCTGGTATATAAATTCCTTAGTTAAACACTTCTTTGACTTTTAGATTATTATTTTTTAATGATTGATTTGATCTGTTCTCATAACCAATAATATCAAATAAAATTAATGGATTTTCTCTCCAGTTAATTTGCCTTTTGTCAATTTAATTTATACCATCTAATGTAATATATATATACATATATATATAAAGGTAAAGAATGCTTTTTTTCCTTTTTTCATTTTAATGTAACTCGATATTTATTAAGACCCGATATTTCATTTTATTTATAAGTTCTAGGAGGATATGTAAGAAAAATCAAAAGCTGAATGCTTATTCTAGAAGATGAGGTAACTGACAAGAGTAATTGACCAATCTGCAACAGTGTACATGGATCATTAGGGTTAATTATGGCACATTTGTGCATTGGAACATTACAGAATGTATGCTATAGATTTTAGTCTTCTCTAGATTTCAAGAAGTCCCTATTTAAAGTGGTCAAACAATCATTTATTCAACAAATGTTCATTTATTTGTTTGTATTTACTAAGCACATAATAGGTAAGATTCACTCTTGTAGATGTTAAGAATAAAATAAATAAATAATGAATGGAAGCTATTTTATCTTTAAGGAGCTTTCAGTAAAATAGGTAAACTAATAGCACAAACAATTAAAAGTATGATTTATTGTTATTTTATGTATTTATTTATTTTGGTTTGGGTTCATATCTGGTGGTGATCCAGGTGTGGTCCCCAATCCCTCAAGTAGTACTTGTTGTATCATGGAGTGATGGTCTCATATCTAGTATTGTGTTAACCAGTTATGCTATCTCTCTGGTCTAAAGATGTGTGTGTGTCCCTCTGTGTCTGTGTGGCACAGTTTAAACCAGGGTCTCACAAATGTATGGCAAGTGCTTTTTCACTAAACTACAGTCCCACCCATAATAGTATAATTTATAACAAGTATTGTTAACTGAGTATGTAAGAGCTTGACATTCTATGTTGAAATTATGATATATAAAAACCAAGAAAAATATATTTTCATTTCATATCCAAGATATTCTAACATATTATTATAACCTTTCAAGTTAAGAGTTAGTATGTGGGCTCAAAATTAAAACTAAGAAACTCCATTGGGCCTGGGTTATTGATTATGTAATGAATGATTTTTGATTTTGACTTTCTTCCATGAGTCTGCAAGGAAGGTAACATACAGGTTGAATCCTTAATCAAATGTGGAAATCTGACCTCCATGACCCTCTGATCCTGGCAGATGCACGTGCGGTACTGTAACCATCTTGGCTCCTCTTATGCAGATCCAGAGCTACGTATAGATATCTCCGGGAAACATCTGCTACTGCTTCTCCTTGTGACTGAAGGTATTCAACAATGTAAAGATCCTGTGACATCTTTAACCATATATGGACATGACCCTTTTGTGTAACAACCTCATGCCTGGTATTGCTTCCAATAAAGATCTGTCCCTTTTTCTCTCTACTTCTAAACTGCACTCTGTCTCTTGTATTTTGTGTTCATTCGGTTGGTCCCTCCTTGCACCTACGGATCCGAGGGCCACCTCTGCGGGCTGGAGAATTGGTCTGGTGGAGTCCCCTGTAACTGGCGCCTAAAGTGGGGCAGTGTCTGGGAGACGACCTCCGAACTTCCTTTCAAGAAGCAGAGGCCGCCAAGACGCACTGGAGGTAAGTGCACACCTAATCTGGAAGTCCCCGTCTCGTTCGAAGTGTAGAGGGTAGAAATCCCCGTCTCGTTTGAGGCTGAGAGAGCAGTAGTCCCCGTCCCGTGATCGAGGGCAGCATCAGGGAAGAATTGAGTGTTCAGTCTCATAATAGGTTTATGAGACGTTCACTTGGCAGGAAAAGCCCCCCGCGCCCCTTTGTCCTGTCTTTTGTGGAATATGTGTGTGAGTGAATGAGCGGTCAGAGGCATCCTCGCCTCTGATTCAAGTCTGTGGTTCCACAGCTGGGCACCCTTAAGGTCTCTGAAAGGCTACGGAATTCGAGTGGGCCGTCTGCGATTCCATGGGACCATATGGTCTATGGTGGTGATGACTTAGAGGTCAGCCACAAGTCACCTTTGGTTGATCCACTACAGCTAAGTTTCCCACTGGCCAGACAAGTACCTGAGTGGGCCCCTTTGTCGGGGCCTCCCCTGTGTCTCGCGTCTGTTTTTCCCAGGTATTGATGCAGGGGACAGCCTTCCAGTGATCCATCTTCTGTCCCGTCTCTCTTCTCCCTATTCTTTTCATGTTTTGTCTGTCTTCTATTCATGTCGTCTGTCTTACTCCCTCTCTCCTTCCTATATTTCTCATTCTTTGTTTTGTGGCCTGTATATTCGTGTGTATCTGTATCTTTGAACGAAGCAAGAAGGAATTGTTTGTTCGTGGTTTGAAGACCTCCCTTAAGCACCGAGGAATCTAGGTAAAGAAAAAGGACCTTGTCGATTTCTTCCTTCTTCTTGAAAATGTGTGTATAAGAAATGTTGGGGCCATATGGGAGACTGTAAAATCCCCGTCCCAACCTTTTCCTACTGGAACCTTATCAATGAGATTCTCTGGGTCAGGCATTCTCAGACTGACGCAAAACAGTTCATGACTCAGAGACCTTCTTAAAGGGCTACCGTCCCTCTGCTCCACAGTCCCACGTTCCTTCTCGGCCTCCCTCTATCCCCTCCCTCCATATCAGTCCATCTCTTTTCCCCTCTCTTCTCCCTTCTCAGCTCAATCTTGTTTCAGGTGGCCCAGTTATTGGGCCGATCTCTCACTTTCTCAGTCACTTTCTCCGCTCTTTACCCCCGTTTCCTTTCCCGGCGGTTACTCCCTGCATGCACGGGTCAGCACTTAAAAGCCGCTAGGTGCTCACCCCTAGAAGTCTCCCATGACAAGGATGAGGGGGTCACAGTCGCGATTCCCAGAATAAAATCATGTCCCCCACAGAAGAAAAACTGTGCCTTGTTAGGTACTCATAAGCCAAGCACATCCACAACCCCACATTTGAAAATGCCGCCTTTCTCTCTCCCTCTCCCTCCCCCTCCTTTCTTATGACCTGACTGTGGGAAATTCGCTTAGCAAAAGGGAACTCTTTGTTGTGGGTCTTAAGGACTCCCACTACAGAGTAGTTTTGTCATGTTAAATGATATAATTTGAAAAAAATAATAAAACTTGGGCCTGTGTGGGGGGGTGCCTGAATGAAGAGCTGCTAGTTAGTAACTAGATCTCCCCCTCCGCTAGTAACTCTCCCGTTATAAGCCTCCACAGGAATGCAGGTGTCCTGAGCTGTAAATCACAGGGAGCTTGGTAGACATAGAAGATAAACCAGATGTCTGAGTTATGAGATACTGCTAGTCACAATGCCCATGATTGAGAGGACATATTCTCTGGGTTCTCATCTGTTCTGGAAAACCTGGTGCCAGGAGAAGACTTGGAAGAACTGAACCCCTCAGAGGTGAAAATCACGTGTATGCCCTTTGGGCAAATTCGGGAATCCCAGTGTGACTGTGTTGTGTGTGGTGCGCACCAGTGTGAGAGGAGGACCAGTCCGAGCGAGTGTAGGAATGTGATCTGTGTGTGTGTCCTTAGTGTGTGTATTGTCTTATTATCTTTCTCCAAGTTCTGTTTATTAAGATTTTTAACATGGGTCAGAATCAATTGACCCCCAAAGCTTTAATTCTTGATCACTTCTCTGAGATCCACAGGAAAGCTCAGTATCTGGGCTTGAGGATCAAGAAAGGTAAGTTTGGCATTTATTGTTCATCAGAATGGCCTTCCTTTGGTGTGGATTGGCCCCCACAAGGTTCAGTCTCACCAAACCTTGTGACTCCAGTAAAAGAGGTAATCAGCAAAAAATGTGCTGTGAAGGTATGCTCCCTTGGAAATCTCTAGGGGGTATGAGGAAGGTATGTGATAACCTCTGTGTGAATGGTCTCTGCAAAGAGGCACCCCTCCTTTGTCTGTTTTGCATCACCGTCCACTATGGGAGGAACGGGAGGAAACACACTAATGAGAAAGACTCTGGGAAACTAAGGCAGACCAATTTCCAGGCATAAGATCCTTTTCCAAACCCAGTTTCAGTCTAGCCTGAAGATCAGCTAGAGGTCAATTGAAATGCTAATGAAGGCAGTTCAGATGTAAGGCAAAAAAAGGGGGGGGGCTTAGAGTCCCATGGGGAAAGGCCAAAGAAAAGGCCAATTTACAGGGGGTTAGAGTCCCCTTGGGAGAGGCCAAAGTGATAGCCCTGGAGAAAAGTTTTGCCAAGGAACCATCCTTTCTCATAGATTATTGCTTGCAATTAAAAAAAAAATCCTAGGAGCTTCCAACTAGGTAGTTTAGATAAAGAGTATCTTGTTGACCTCTGTAACACCATGTGACCTGAGTATAGTGGGGAAAGAAAGATAGCCAGTGAATGGAAGTTTGCGTTATCAGATTATTTTGCAGTCAGATCTTTGCAGGCAACAAAAGAAATAGGAGTACCAAAGCAGAGGAGGCAGAAAAATGCAAGATCTTATGATTAACTGTTTGACATCAGAAACAAAGAAGTGTGTCACTAAGGCAGCCTATCCCCATGTCTGATAAGAATTTCCCTGCCTCAGAATTAGCCTTGGCCAAAATATGGTAACATCTTTGTCATAGTTTATTTTGCTGATTTATATCAACAAAAGCATGTTCCTGACTCATTTTCAACAAGCAGGAGACTGGCTGGTCGGGCTGGGAAATGGGGAGCAGTAGTCCTACCCTGGGGACTGTCCTTTCCTTTCTCAGTCCATCAGTTTCTCCCTGCCATTTTTTGAAGGGTCATATTCATCGATCAACTGCAGATGTGTGCACATGTACGTGTGGTGTTTTAGTCAGTTCATTGTCTGTCTGTCTGTCTGTCTGTCTGTCTGTCTGTCTGTCTATGTGAAACACTCGAGTGTTGGAACCAAGCTGAAATCAGAAGTAGAAATTCTAAAGAAGTTAGTGGTATTCAACTCAGTGATTTAAGAAATGCAGTTGTTTTTGGAACCTGTCAGACAAGGGTTAAACAAAGATTTCTTATCGGAAGGTTGAGTCTACAGAGAAAGCAGAATTCTCAATCTAAATTTCTTTTTAGAAGAACATTAATGATTATATGAAAGTGAAATAAAGTTCAGAGAATGCAAGGCTTTACAAGCCTCAGCCAATTGTAATGAGGAATTTAGCTGTTTTACAAACAATAGAGGTACAGAAGGCATCAAAATTAACAAATTTTTCTTATGGTTACATAAGCATTGACAGTCCAAGTGTTATTTTCTATGACAATATCAAAGTTTGGTAAAAACCCAAAAGGTTTTTTTCTGTGTCTGAAAGCATGTTTGTATTCTTGTGGAATTGTTAAAAGTATTTTGTGTAGAGAGCTCATGATTTTAAATAACTAAGGTATAAGAACTATTGAAATTAAGCCAAAGAATCTTGTATCATGTTTTATAAAAATTGATTGTTCATAGGTCTTATGCTGTTATGTTAATGTATATATTTGTATCTGCATTGAATTAGAATATTTGACCTAGAAAATCTTGTGAGTTAAAATAACTACGACACATGAAAGCAGATTCAAAAAGTAATGGTTTCGGGCTGGAGAGATAGCACAGTGGGTAGGGCGTTTGCCTTGCCACGGCAGACCCAGGTTCAATTCCCAACACCCCATATGGTCCCCTGAGCACTGCCAAGAGTAACTCCTGAGTGCAGAGCCAGGAGTAAGCCCTGTGCATCGCCAGGTGTGACCCCCCAAAAAAGTAATGGTTTAGTTTTTAGTTTAAATATGAGTTTCTAGAGTTATAAGATTGGTTGCAAAACTTGTCCTAACAGTGCTCTATCGGATCTCTGAGACTCTCGGTAACTAAAATTTCTAGATTTTTGACACCTTGGCAAATGAGACAGCATCCCTGATTCTTGATCGTCGACGGATGTCAGAACTCCGGATTCTTTCTCTCATTTGAGTGAAACGTGATATTCCAAGCACAGCTCTTTCTATTCTTCTTTGGGAGACCTGAAGAGCGTTCTCATCTTGTTTGCGTAGGGCCCAGGTCTCTGAGGCATATGTTAATGCAGGAAGAAGAGTGGAATCAAAGAGATGTGCCCAGAGTTGGAGGATCTTCATCCTCTTAGCTATTTCTTCGATGTTTTTGAAGGCATTCCAAGCAGCTCTCTTCCTCCTGCGCAGCTTGGATGCCAGGTCATTTGTCATGTTGACTTCTCGACCTAGGTATACATAGCTGTTGCATTCGGAGATGGTCATTCCGTTGAGAGCGAATGGGGCATCAGGTACGAGGCTGTTTCTCATAAGCATTGTCTTCGTAAGATTCAGCTGTAGTCCTACCTTTCCACACTCATGGTCAAAGTCGGCCAGTATTTGTGCTGCTTGGCTGATGTTTGGTGTTATTAAAACAATGTTATCAGCAAAGTGGAGGTGGTGTAGTTGCCGACCATCTATCTTCACTCCCATTCCTTCCCATTCCAGTCATCACATGTTGTTCTCAAGGGTGGCACTGAAGAGTTTCAGTGAAATGGTATCACCCTGCTGAACCCCTCTCTTGACATCAACGATTACTTCTTTGTAGAATGGTGAGATCCTGGTAGTGAATCCGCAATACAGCTCACGGAGGATCTTGATGTATTGGGCTTGAATGCCCTGATTGACTAGGGCTTCAATGACCGCTTCCGTCTCAACAGAATCAAAGGCCTTCTTTAAATCAATGAATGTTAGACAGAGAGGCATCTTGAACTCCCGAGAAACCTCAATAAGCTTGGTTATTGTATAGATATGGTCGATGGTGCTGAATCCTATGCGGAACCTGGCTTGCTCGCATGGTTGTCCTTCATCTAGTGTTCTGCCAATCCTATTTAGGATGACCCTAGTGAACAACTTGTAGATGACAGACAATAGGCAGATCGGGCGATAATTGCCAATATCATGGATGTCTCCCTTTTTGTACAGTAGTACAATCCTGCTGGTTTTCCTTTGGGAAAATGTATAGATATCTCCGGAAACTTCTGCTACTGTTTCTCCTTGTGACTGAAGTTATTCAACAATGTAAAGATCCTGTGACATCTTTAACTATATATGAACATGATCTTTTTGTGTAACTACCTCATGCCTGGTGTGTGAAACGTAACTTTGTAACTTTGTAACTTTCCTAACCATATATGGACTTAACTAATAGGTATATATACCCTGATTGCTTCCAATAAAGGTCTGTCCCTTTTTCTCTCTGTTTCTAAACTGCACTCTGTCTCTTGTGTTTTTTGTTCATTCGGTTGGTCCTTCCTTGCACCTACGGACCTGAGGGCCATCTCCGCAGGCCGGAGGATTGGTCTGGCGCCCCCCCCCCCCCCGCCGCAATCAAATATCGGTCTTTAGCTTTTGTAATTCACTATAATAGGCTACAGAAGACATTTTACTAAAGAATATAGTGACCATGCTGGTGTCCAGTCTGGCAAGCTACCCGTAATGTATTGGATATGCCAAACACAGTAACAAGTCTCACAGTGTTACTGGGCCCACTCGAGCAAATCTATGAATAACAGGAGGACAGTGACAGTGACAATGATGTATGTAGATTATATATTTATACATAAACTGCATGCATGTCATTGAATTTTATAAATACATATTGATTTCCCTCAAAAAATAAAAAAGCTAAAAATATATAGACTGTCACATCACCAGGCATATGGTAAAAAACATACTTCCTAGTTTTGAAGCCAACATTATAGTCTGTGCTGGTAAATTCCCTTCTCTATTTAAGTTGCTGTGTTTTTTCTTTATTTTTGGTCAGTGAAGTCCGTTTTTTACATTCAGTTGTCCCTGAGATTTTATTTTTATACTAATTCAATAAAAGCCAATTTTATTCTAGATACAAGATAGTTCTCTAGTACATAAGTTGCCATCTTCTGTTCTGCCCATTTATTGCTTCAATAAAACTCAAATTGTGAGTGCTGGGAGAAAAAATGATGTCTGCAAAAATTTTGTCTCTTCCAAGGTTATGAGTTCCATGTTATTGCATTATTGGAATAAAAATTCTGATGTTGTTCTGGACACAGATTACAGCATTTTTGTCAGCTGAGCCTTTTAAGATGAGGAATTGAGAAAACAGTAGGAACCAGAAAATCTCTCGTCTTTTCCTTAACGTTCTCCAACAAAGCAGGTTGTAGAATCTTTATGTTATAAGCATTTACCCAATACCTAAATCAAAGAAGATATTTGTCTCTGAAAGAAAATGCACAACATAAAGATCCCACGCAGTTCCTAGTTTATTACACTTCCTCCATACTATTAAATCTAGTCTTCACCAAGATGTTCACAAGAATTTTTTCATAACCTGTCACTGGTATGTTGATGATTATGAGCTTACAGTGGAGACACTGTAAACTTATAAGAAACTTCTACTTCTTTAGTTGTCACTGTCACTGTCCTTTGTTGCTCATCGATTTGCTCGAGCAGGCCCAGAAACATCTCCATTGTGACAATTTTTACTGTGTTTGGCATATCAAAGACGTCACGGGTAGCTTGCCAGGTTTTTGCTGTGTGGGCAAGATATTCTGGGTACCTTGCCGGGCTCTCTGAGATGGGTGGAGGAATTGAACTAGGGTCAGCCATGTTGGCCGCTTGCATGGCAAATGCCCTACCCACTGTGCTATCGCTCCAGCCCACTTCTTTAGCTATCTAAAATAATTATAAATGTGAATTAGTATACAGAATTTAGATTTTCACCTTTTGGGTTGATTTAGTGACCATTATGTCAAAGAAATGTATCTATATTGTAAGACAAATATCTAATTAAAGGGCATCTGGTCTTTGTTGTGCTGTAACTATAGCACAGTGGTAGGGCATTTGCCTTGCACGCAGCCAACCCGGGTTTGATTTCTCTACCACTCTTAGAGAGCCCTGCAAGCTACCAAGAGTATCTCACCCACACGGCAAAGCCTGGAAAGCTACCCGTGACATATTCAATATGCCAAAAACAGTAACAACAAATCTCACTATGGACAAATTACTGGTGCCTGCTCGGGCAAATCAATGAACAACAGGATGACAGAACTATTACAGTGCACTTTGTTACATTAGTCACCCTCTTATAATTTTTTTCTTCTTTTTCCTCCCTAAAGTCAGGTCCCTCTCCGACAAGATCCCTATTCCTCTCTTCTATTCATTAGTACTCTGTGTTTATGTGTGCCTGTGTGTGTATGTGTCTGTGTGTGTGGTTTATATGTATCTGTGTGTATGTTTGTATGTGTATGTGTATATGTATGTATATACATATATATGTGTGAATGTACTAGATTTTAAAATATACATGAATTTCCATAAATTGATCATTTAAATTTTTATCTCCTAAAAATTTGCCTGGTACTAATTTGATTACTAACCATTCCAAAATAACCTAGATGGGTAGCTAAATTATTTTATTTTGTCCCTAAATCCTTTATTTCTCATGTTATGTTTTTACTTTTTAAAAGATTATCCACTTTTTATTTAATCCACATCTAATTAATTCATCAGGTCTTCATACTTCATAAAGCCTGTAAGGCATAATGTAGAAATAAATAATTTGTATACATTTCTCCTGTTAGTCATTATTAATTTAATTGTTTAAACATAGTTAGGAACTCAACGGGGTTGGGGAACACATTTTCCCCCATAGTTGAAATGATATCCAAACAGGTAATATTATGTGTCTAGAAAACCCAGGGACTAAATTGGTTTCCCCCATAAATAAGTGCTTCTATAATCTAAAATATCTATCTATCTATCTATCTATCTAGTATTTTCCCCCTATATTTATAAATTTACAATTAAAAAAATTATGTTTTGGGGTCAGTGAGATCAGATAAACAGTGGGTAAGTTTTCCCACCCCCACTAAATAAGGTATCCTTAGTTCCTCTAGGGGTGATAAGTCAGTGCAGAGCCAGGAGTAATCACTGAACACTGCTGCATGTGGCCTTCAAACTAAAATAATAAAATTATGTTTGATATTTTGGGGTATTTTCGTTTTGAGTCATAGATGTCATTGACAAAATATATTTTACTTAAAATCCCCGAACAGTGAAAATATATGTCCTATTTCTCAATCATTTAATTGGTTCTGTAATATGAAGGAGTCAGATAATGAATTAACCTGATAGGATATGTTTAGTTTTAGCTTATGTTGTTTTGGGTTCTTAATTGGGTCCAACTAATTGAATATTTTAGTGTAATTTTTAATTGGTCTTTTTTTTACAGTGGGTAAATATATAAATAAAAACATCATCATAATAGGAAAAAAAGTATTCTGAAGATAAAACTGAAACAAAGTGAGACATAAAATAGGATATTGAGAAATATAGGTCTACAATTTTCACTTTGGCAGATTTTACAGAGATTGATATTTTTGGTTCTCATTGTAATAAGAACATTTTAATCTATATACATCTGTTTTTTCATCCTATTAGCTTTAGAATATGAACATATTTTCAAGAAAAATAGGAACTGTCTTTAATATTTCAGTGATGAACAATGTTTATAAATTTAGGATTATTTGTATTACTTTACAAGTCTAGTGTCATACTTTTTATACTACGGATAACATTACTGTGAACATTTTTATGTGTAACTATTTGATAGCACCTATCATTACTAAAATTTAGTAGATTATTTCAGTTGAGATTACTGGATCAAAGGAATAGAAAACATCAATGTTTAGATTTTGAATATCAGACTCAGTACTACTGACAAAAATAGATGAAAATGGATCTTGGGATTTTGGAAGCAATTATTATATTTTGAAATTCTATTATAATTGATTTTCAAATAAATCTCCTTTTTCTATTAATTTGCATTTTATTAATTTCAGCAGGATTGAATGCCATTTACATTTTGATGGGCTATTTATATATTTTGATGATTTTTTAAAATCTTATGTTTATTAATTTGTACTTGTTCCAGTGATGGAGCATGTCGTTTCTATTTTCAATAGTAAACCAATTATTTTATTATTTATTTAAATGTATAAAATAATTATTCTAATATTCTTTACTTTTTCTGACTCTACAATGTGGCATTCTCTTTAAATGTCCTAATATTTTCTCTGATTTAATTGGTTAGAATAAAGCTTAAAATCATTTAAAGAGAATTCAAAGTGAGAGCTGTCTATACTGTTATTAGTAATCTTTTGCCCTTGATTTCTTCCCCTCACAAGGAAATGTTTGTCAGAGAACTTGAATTTTCAGGTGGAGGCCACTTTCACATTCGTGCTACATCTAAAAAAGCAAAACTCCTCTCCTTTCTCTGTCTCTCTCTTTCTCTCTCTCTCTCCCTCTCTCTCTCTCTCTCCCTCTCTCTGTCTTCTCTTTCTCTTTCAGCAGGCAGGCAGGGGTGGGTGGTGGCTTGAAGGTGTGGGAGAAAAACTGGGGACAATGGTGCTGTGAAGTTACACTGGTGAAGGTATAGGTGTGGGAACATTGTATGACTGAAATGCAATCATCGAAACTTTGTAATGATCTATCTTATGATGATTCAATAAAAAAAATGAAAATGAAAAAAAACAACAAAATCTCACTGAAGGAAGGGCCTCCATTATAGTGAAGATGATAAGGGTCTTTTTGTTTCTTTGTTTTTGTGGGGGGTGTTGTTTGTTTATCCATGACAAACAGATCAAAGGAGAATAGGCGTGGTCTGGTAAACCTCTTGTGGGTCTGGCACCAGGTTCCTTCTTTTTTTTTTTTTTTTTAGTATTTAAATATTCTTTCTTGGTGGGAGAAAATTTTTATTTATATAATAATTTCTTTCATTGTGTATGGCTTTTACAACCAGGTTCCTTCTTATCTTCCATGATGTTCCTTGGTGAGCCCATAGAGATCCTCCCTTATTTCTGTCTATTCTCTGCTGACTTTTGGAGCTGAGTGGTTTCATCCAATTCCCTTGTGTGGTTGGGAGGAGAGAGACAAAACATGAAGAGGTGCTGATTGCAGGAGGGCCTCTATTCCTACTTCCTGCCCCAGAGTGCAGTTCTTGTTTTATATGTTTAGATTTTTTTTTTTTTTTGCTTTTTCCTGTGAGTGTCTGAGGACCCTCGCTGACCCAGGCTCTGGGCAGTGTGTGGGTGCCCTGAGTGAAACTGCGCTGCTGGCCCTGGGGCCTCAGGCTGCTGGTTCTAGGCATTTGTACCGCGCCCACCCTGCCCTTCCCTCCCTGGGACTCTCAATAGCAGAATGATCCTCACTTTTCTCTCTTGGCTTTTTTGCCTCATGTGTCATGTGTCAGGAGTGTAGAATAGCGCTATGGTTTCTTGGTGCTCAATTCCGCTTCCTTATTAGCCTGGCTGTACATCCTGAAATGTCTGATCCTTTTCCATGTGCAGCTGGATGCTCTGCCCTCACTGTATGCTTACCCCCCCCTTTGTTTATTTATTTATTTATTTATTTAGCTTTTGGGTCCTCTGCACCTCTGGGAGAGCCCCGCAAGCTACCGCAAGTAAGTCGCCTGCACAGCAAAGCTTGGCAAGTTCCTCGTGACATATTAGATATGCCAAAAACAGTAACAACAAGTCTAACACTTTGTTGTGAACACTACTGGTGCGCACTGGAGCAAATCGATGAACAACGGGAGGACAGTGCTACAGTGCTTTGTTTGTTTGTTTGGGGGCCTTGCCCAGCGCTGCTGAGGGCTTAATTCTGGCTCTGAACTCAGGTTTGTCTGCTGGCCATACTCAGAACATAAGTGATGCCAGGGATTGAAACCCTTTAGGCTACATGCAACTCAAGTGCATAACCTGCTGGAATATATTTCTGGTCCCTGTTCAGGGAAACCCTTAATTCCAACTCCTAAAAGCGATGGTAGTAACTTCCCCCATATCTACTCCCATTGAGGATTGGGATAAAGATGGTTTTATGGCACATCAGTAAATAGAAAAAAGTAAGGTCGCATCAAGGACAATGCCCCCCTCCCAGTTTTATCAAGTTGAACAAGGAATCAACAGAACCCACAGCTTTTTCTGTGAAGTTAAGAGAACTTTATGATGAACCTCCCCAAAGAGCAAAGAAATCAGGTACGGACTAGCTTTCCATCAATTATTTGTATCTGAGGGATGAGGGAACACAAAGCCATGGAGTGAATAGAGAGTGAGTGAGCCAGGCAAACTAGCCTGGTTTTCGTGCAGGATATTGGAGGTGAAGGATCCAATAGCTTAATTGGACTGGTGACTGATCAAGTCACCAGGAAGGAAAACTGAAAATGCTGGGTATGGTGGATTGTATGGAACAAATAAATTTACACTTTCTTGCTTTTCAAGTAAGTGATGGCGGGAAAATATACAAATGCTATAAAACCATTTTGTATTCTGGAAATTAGTTTGAGGTAAACTTCATATCGTCTATAATTGACTCTTTAGATAAAAAATAAATGGCCTGATTCTGCTATCTATTGGGAACAATAAAAAAAAACCCTAGTTCTGACTTCTCATTATGGAATAAACTCCTCACTAATTTATCTTTATCATTGATTAGGAAAGAAACAGTGAAGCTGTCTGTTGATTGTTAAAAGACCCTGCATTGTAACATTATGTCCGAAAATTTCAGTCCTTTTACCCCAAACTTTCAAATAAATGATTCTCTCTCTCCTCTCTCTCTCTCTCTCTCTCTCTCTCGCTCTCGCTCTTGCTCTCTCGCTCTCATTCTTTTGTTTGTTTTGTTTGTGAATCAATCTAGCTGTGCTGAGATCTTAGTGTTGGATCTTTGCTCAGCAACAACTCCTGGTATGCTCAGGGAACCATGTGTTATAGAGAATCAAACCTGGTTTGTAAAATGGCAGTTTTTTTGCATGAAATATCCCAGCACCACAATCCCTAGCAAAGTATCTCCTTTCCTCCATCTTTGTCACAGTGCTCCTTCCACGCCCCTTAAACTTCTTATTGAAGACCAATTCTTAGTTTTAGTTACCTTTGACATTTTTTGTTTCATTTATATATAGTTTCTTTATATGTCATACACAAGAGAGATCATTCTGTGTCTGTCTCTCTCATTCTGACTTACTTTATTGAGCATGATACTCTCCAAATCCAATGACTTATTCTTAATTGTGCTCTTGTTTAATCCTTGAAATCATAAACCCCCACATTTTCTGTGTTCTCTATGGAAAGAGTCTACACCTTTGAATAGCATGAACTTTGTTCTTAAATAAGTACCGTCTTAATTATATGATGTTCTTATTTCTAAATTGACAGGATATGTATTTTTTCTGATTGACACAGAAGTTACAATTACCTTGGAAAAAAACTTTATTACTATTAAAAGTTAACGCCAATCCCCCAAATAGAATACCAAATTAAACCACCAATTTAAATTATTTGCCTATTTATTAACTTATATCAGTTTAAAAAAAGCAAATAAAAAATCCCCATCAATTTCAAAGAAAATTAGTTTCCTAAAGAGGACAGGAACAATTGCTTTTAGGGTTTAAGATCAGAGATTCAAGTCAAATATTTAGTACCTGCAAATGCTATAATGATTTGGGGTTGTAGATAAAGCAAGTGAACATTCAGAAGACGCTTCCCTAAGTAATCAGTTTTCGGGTAATTTATCTCTGTGCTCATTTAAGTAGTTTATTATCTTAAAAAGACGTTATACCTGAACAAGCAGAGTGTACTGTGAAGAGGCAAGCTGATTTTTCTTTAAAAAATTTCATTTGAGAAAGTTCTGAAAGTCAAAAATAAAATTATTTACAGGAATAAATTGTTGTATTCTGGTAAAATAATTTCTAGAATAAATAACAAAGTCATGTTGATGAAGGCATCCATCATTCTTAGTCCTGATGGTTTATTTTTGGGCTGTATTTCATTCTTTAAAAGAGTTATAAAAGTAACATGGATGGATATGTCGTTCCCAATGTTCTCCCTTCTGAAATCCAACACGTCATTTTGTCCGTAAAGAACCAAACAGCACCCGGTCCAGACAAGGTCAGACCTGAACACCTGAAGAACCTGCCATCAGTACTCATCAATACACTGGCTCGGCTCTTCACACACTACCTGTCTGAATGCAAGTTTCCGTCCTAATGGAAAACCAGCAGAACCGTACTACTGTTCAAGAAGGGAGACATCCATGACATTGGCAACTCTCGCCCGATCTGCCTATTGTCTGTCATCTACAAGTTTTTCACTCGAATCATCCTAAATAGGATTGGCAGAACACTAGATGAAGGACAACCATGCGAGCAAGATGGGTTCCGCAAAGGATTCAGCACCATCGACCATATCCACAAGATAACCAAGCTCATTGAGGTTTCTCGGGAGTTCAAGATGCTGCTCTGCTTAACGTTCATTGATTTAAAGAAGGCCTTTGATTCTGTTGAGATGGAAGTGGTCATTGAAGCCCTAGCCAATCAGGGCATTCAAGCCCAATACATCAAGATCCTCTGTGAGCTGTATTGCGGATTCACTACCAGGATCTCACCATTCTACAAAGAAGTAATCATTGATGTCAAGAGAGGGGTTCAGCAGGGTGATACCATTTCACCGAAACTCTTCCGTGCCACCCTCAAGAACATCATGCAACAACTGGAATGGGAAGGAATGGGAGTGAAGATAGATGGTCGGCAACTATACCACCTCCACTTTGCTGATGACATTGTTCTAATAACACCAAACATTAGCCAAGCAGCACAAATACTGGCCGACTTTGACCATGAGTGTGGAAAGGTAGGACTACAGCTGAATCTTACGAAGACAATGTTTATGAGAAACAGCCTTGTTCTTGACGCCCCATTCGCTCTCAATGGAACGACCATCTCCGAATGCAACAGCTATGTGTACCTAGGTCGAGAAGTCAACATGACAAATGACCTGCCACCCGAGCTGTGCAGGAGGAAGAGTGCAGCTTGGAACGCCTTCAAGAACGTCGACGAAATAGCTAAGAGGACGAAGAACCTCTGGCTCCTGGTACATCTCTTTGATTCCACTGTTCTTCCTGCATTAACATATGCCTCAGAGACCTGGGCCCTACGTAAACAGGATGAGAATGCTATTGGGTCTCCCAAAGAGGAATTGAAAGAGCTATGCTTGGAATATCACATTTCACTCAAATGAGAGAAAGAATCCGGAGTTCTGACATCCGTCGATGATCAAGAATCAGGGATGCTGTCTCGTTTGCCAAGGTGTCAAAAATCAGGTGGGCTGGTCACGTAATGAGATTTAAAGATGACCGCTGGACTAGACTGGATTCCACGGGATGTCAAAAGATTGTGTGGCTGCCCACCTACCAGATGGTCAGACTTCTTCATCAAGATCATGAACGATCGGTTTGAGGCTGTTCATGTTCCCAGAGCGAACAGATACCATTGGGCTACACTAGCACGTGACAGAGACAAATGGAGAGGTTACTGGCGCCCGCTCAAGCAAATCGAGGACTAACGGGAAGTTAAGTGATTAAGTGATAAAAGTAACATCAAAAGCAGCTCCTAAAGAGAGTAAGATTTGCCTGCAATGATCCAATAACACCAACAGACCTCACATAATTGCTAGCTGTGATTAACATGGCCATCTCTGGGCAAAAGTTATAAAGTAATACTCTACTACTTTATCCTATAACTTTGTGATTTATTATTCCTCTTCAGTTTCTTGTATTTTTATGTATGTTTTTGTGATGATGTTTTCTTCATCTACCAAATTCTTATATTATTTTTACTCAAGTTGTTTCTATAAGAATTTGAATAAAAATCAAAAAATTTTCAATGAAAATAGAAATTCTTTCTATCAATAAGTATATGGTAGCTGCCATACTGCTTTAATAAATGTGTTTGCAAAATATCCATATGTATAATTATTTGCCCCAACTTGTCCTTTAAAATAGAATGTATCATATACAGAGCTAACGTGTTGGGAGGATGATTTAGTAATATAGAGTGCAAACATATAGTATACAATATTATATTTATTAATTATTGAATTGAACTCTAAATCCCTTTCAAATTTTGTCTTAAAGTGTCATGTGATATCTTCAGTTTAACTTGATTTAAATAAAATATGGAATTGTTGTTTTCAGATTATATTAAATCATTGTAGTTCATCAATCAACTTTCAGTCATTATTTAGTGTAATGTAGTGAGAAAGCACTGAATTGAGTGAAGAAACATTGCTTTTGCTTTCGATTCAGTACTAAATCACTGTGGAACTCCATATATTACCTAATTACCCTAAATTCCAGTTTAGTTATTCATTAATTGAAAAATTCTGCTCACTGACCTCAAAAAATGGTATCTACTCCATCTTAAATGATGAATAGTTTTAAGTTGACTTCGCATCTTATGTAAGTTTTTTAGATGAGAAATGTCTATTTTATAGCATATATTTATCAGTCATTTATGTTATGTCTTAAAAGGAATTTTCATATGTTCCTGATGATCATAGTTAATTCTGAATATTTTAAGGTGTCTATAACATAAATGTCATGGCATTTCATAAGATTTTTAGGACATTCTGGTGAAAAAAAAAGAAGCCATATCCTGGAGAGTACACTGAACTACTTTTTAAAATAATGAAAGTTATTTGAGAGCCACGAAAGCAATATTGACTAAATCTTTTAGAAGATTGGCTATTTTGGCTTTATCTCGGTGAAAAAAGCATCTAACAGAAAATGTTGAAAGTTGGAGTTTAGGGGTCAATTTTTAACACCAAATACTCTGTTTCAAATCTAACTCAATGAGAATAACATTACATTGATTTTAAATGCATTTTTTAAATTTAAAAATTTATTTTAGACACTCTGATTCACAAAACTGCCAATGGTAGGACTTCAACATAAAGCATTCCAGTGTTTGTTTCCCTCCATAAATTTCATAGAATTTTTCCCACTCCCCCAAGAAAATGCTCTACTTAGGATCAGTTCTCAATTTCTGTTGCCTTTAGGCTCTTTTATTCCCAAACTATTTCCTTCCTTCCTTCCCTCCCTCCCTCCCTCCCTTCCTTCCTTCCTTCCTTCCTTCCTTCCTTCCTTCCTTCCTTCCTTCCTTCTTCCACCCCTCCCTCCCTCCCTTCCTCCCTCCCTCCCTCCCTCCCTCCCTCTTTCTTTCTTTCTTTCTTTCTTTCTTTCTTTCTTTCTTTCTTTCTTTCCTTCCTTCCTTCCTTTCTTTCTTTCTTTTCTTCTTTTTTCTCTCCTTCCTTTCTTTTTCCTTTCTTTCTTTCTGGAGGGCAGTTTATGGATAATTTGTCTTTAAAATTATTTTTATTACTTTTTCCTTTTCATAATTTTTATTAAAGTACTATTTTTTACAAATTTATTTATAGTTGAGGTTTAAGCATATAATATCGCAGCACCCCCCCCCCCCCCCCGGTCTACACACTCAACAGTCACTTTTTAGCTTTGATTGTGGACATCTTGGTCTCTTGATTTCAGTGTTGTCGACTCTTATACATGGAAGAACTTAAGGTATCACTCAAAAGCTCCTAGAAACATTAAACCAATATAGCAAAATGGCCAGCTACAAAATAAATACACAAAAATTTGGTTGCATTCCTATATATTAACAGTGAGTCAGAGGAGAAAGAAATCAAAGTGTCTATCTCATTTTAATTAGTGTTCAATCAGTAGAAATAAGGGCCAGGGGGATTGGTCAGTTTACATATAGTCAGTTTATTTTTGACAAAGGATTTGAGAGCATACAGTTGAATAAAGATATCCTTTTCCATAAATGGTAGTGGGAGATTTGTAAAAAAATTAAAGCTGGACCCATATTTTACCTTACATAAAAGTCAACTCAAAGTGGATCACTGACGTTTAAATCAGACCTGAATCTATAAAGTAAACTGAAGAAAATACATGCAAAACACTGAAAAATGTAGATCTTAAAAGAGTATAACAATATGCTGCCACTGACAACAGTTACTGAATAAAACTAAACAAATGGAACTACATCATTTTAGAAGTTTCTGTATGACAAAGAAAACATTGGATAAAACTAAATGAAAGTAAACTGAGTGTGGGGGGTATTTAGACACAATTTGCAAATAAAAGGTCAATATCCAGGATCTATAGAGTAGGTCAACAAAATAACAAAAATTTAAAATCCCCATCAAAATATGAGATTTTGAATAAGTGGTATATATGCGCAATCTAATACTAGTCAGCTGCAAGGAATAATGAAATCACACAATCTGTTGCCATGTGGATGGAACCAGAAGACATCATGTTAAGTCATGTAAGCCAGAATAAGAAGGAAGATAAACACAGGATGATACCACTTATCTGTGGCATTTATAATATCTGGATGAGTGAATGCAATAGTGGAGAGGTCTAGATCACCCATTGCCCCAGAGTATAAGAAGAAGGAAGAAAGGGATGAGACGTATGTTGAGTACAAAGGCAGGATTAACATACCTTTGAATTGACTATAAACGGAAGAGAAAGCATCATAAGACAAAAATTCAAAGCAAAAGCAAATTAAGCTACAATTACAGATTTTTTAAAAAAGAACTAGAAAAACTATAGGTGGTAGTGATGGCGGTGAGTTTATCTTGACTCACATTTTTGTACTTTCTGGACATGATTAGCTTTCATTTATTACAATTTTGTCTGTGTTCTGTTTTTCTAAGAAGCAAGGAGTTTGAATGAACTACACTTTCTATACCTGCTAGGTCATATCAGCTCACCAAGACTCACAGACCTAAATTCTATAGGCAAAGCATCCCCGCAAAAAAATGAGAGAAAGAAAGACACATACACAGAATCCCATAACTTTATGTTCTTGTGCATTTGAATAAAATCTGAGCACTTTTCTTGATATTTCATAACTTCTACACAAATCCTTGACCTGAGAAAAATAGAAGTCAATGCAAAAGAATACACATCCTTCGTTCTTCTGCTAGTGTACAGTCAATTAAGTAGTCTAGTGCAAATCATTGATTGCTGCTGATAATCACAAGCACTTTCATATGTAGCCCTATCTTTGTATGAATTATTTTTTTGCATTAATCTTCAGGCATTTTCCCTACTTATTTCTTTTTTTTTCAATTATCTTGATTACTGTTAATTTTTAAGGGTTCTCATAGTTCAGTAAGCCTCCTTTTTGTACCTGGGGCAGCCAAATATAAGGCAAATGCCATACCTGATGAACTATTTCTTCAGCTCCAGATTTATCATTTTTAGTTTTGTTTTGTTTAAGCTAGTTTAAGGGATCAGAAACCTAAAGAAGAGGCTAGAGTGATAGCATGGTGGGTAGGGCGTTTGCCCTGCACAAGGCTGACCTATTCCCAGAATCCCATATGACCTCCCAAGCCCCGCCAGGAATAATTCTTGAGTGCACAAGTAAGGAGTAACCCCTGTGCATCCCTGTGTGTGATCCAAAAAGAAAAAAAGGAAAGAAAGAAAGAAAGAAATTTAAAAGAAACAAACTGCAATTTTCACCTCATCATTTTGAGACTGTATTAAATAGATACATTTATAATGAAAGAACTGTTTTTTAAGCAAATAAACATGAAAAAAAAATTTGTAATAATAACAGGAAAAAAGAAAAGTAATACTACTTAGAAAATACATATCAAGAACACTTGTTTGGGATACAGATTCTGAGGGCTTAATGTACATGTACTTATGCCTGGGAATAGTATACCTACCATTTGGTTATAAGCATCATAAATCACAAAGTTACTTACAGAAAGAGTAAATATTTAAACCAAACCTCAAGACAAATAATTCTGTGAGCAATGCTAGAATATCCTAAATAAAATGTTTTCAGATCATTTATGTCTAACTTAATATCTTAGACATTTGAGCTGTGGCCAAATATTTTTTTCTTATGTTTTCACGTTCCTTTAATTTGTTCTACTTTACATTGTCATGCACACATGTTTGAGGTAATGAGTTCTGAGGCTACTGACTCACTGTCCCTAGTTTAAATTATCTTGAGAGTAAAAATATTTATTGCACTCGAAAAAAACTTTATATAGATTATTGGAAATTTCATGAATCAAGATGTAAAATTTATTAAAGTTTATACAAGTAAGAGACTATAAAACCCAGCTCCCGGAAGTGCGACATGTTACTATCTCAGTCCTACTTTGGACAAACTGGTAGGCTACCGAATGTAACCTGCCCACATGGCAGATTCTGGCAAACTCCCCGTGGTGTACCCAATATGCCAAATACCAGTAACAATGATGGATCTCATTCTCCTAACTCTGAAAGAGCCTTGAATATCCTCAGGGCTAGGATGAACAAGATGTTACTGTGGCCTTCTTTATAGAACGTCTACAGCTCCATTATAATTTCTCAATGTCTTCTTCATCATAATTGGATGTCAGTGCATAGACAATGAAGATAGAAATTGCCAGCAGTAAACCACATCTATTCAAGTGTAAGTTTCTGATTCGGGTTGTTAGGCATTCGAATGAATCAATGCTCATGGTCAAGTTCATGTTGATGAGAACACTGACACCACCAATGCCTCTTTCCTTGCATGTTCTGAGAAAGAGTTCTTCTCCAGTGTCTAAAGTGACATGGTGTGGTTGATGCCTTCTTGTCTTGGTCAGACCAATGATGCCATACTTGATCTTCTGGGATTGCACCATCAGGTCCTCGATGGATGCTTCCACTGCCAGCATACGAATGTTGAAAGTACAGACAGGCATTTTAGTCCTTCTTCGTTTTGGCAGCCTAGTTCGGCGCTGAGATTTTATCAGCCTTTCCTTGCTCATCCTTCTTAATGCTGCCATATTTGGGGCTCTTTCAGGGTGAGGGGAATGAGACCCATTTTATTTATTATTTTTGGCATATCAAATACACCATGGATAGCTTGCCAGGCCTTGCTGTGTGGGCAGGATATTCTCAGTAGCTTTGCGGGCTCTCTGGGAGGGATGGCGGTTTAAAAGATCCACAACATTGGCAACTATCGCCAGATCTGCCTGTTGTCCATCATCTACAAACTGTTTACTCTAGTCATTTTGAATAGGATTGGCAGAACACTTGATGAAGAAAAACCATGAAAGCAAGTGGGTTTCAAAAAGAATTCAGCATGATCAACCATATCCACATGGTAATCAAGCTCACTGAGGTTTCTTGGGAATTCAGATGCCTCTCTGTCTAACATTCATTGATTTAAAGAAAGCTTTTGATTCTGTTGAGACGGAAGCGGTCATTGAAGCCGTAGCCAAACAGGGTGTTCAAACTCAATACATCAGGATCTTCTGTGAGCTGTATTTCATATTCACCACCAGAATCTCACCATCCTACAAGGAAGTGATCATCGATGTCAAGAGAGGGGTTCAGTATGACCAAGACTTAAACCCAAAAGCTTTGTGACTGCTCTCATGGTGATTCAATAAATAAAATTATAAAAAATGAAAAAAATGGTAGACTGAGGATTATTGTTCATGAAAGAAAAAAGTTTAGTCTTTCAGTTTTGATATGTAAAACTTCAAGTTTGAGATTAAAGAAAGATGAAAATATTGCACTTTTTGATTCTAGTTTTTTCACTTGTTTAGTAACTGAATTGGTATAGTATATATTAGTAGGAGAAAAAAATCATTACATATGTGTGGAAATACCCTAAATATCAGACTCAACTAAGTGAGAAAATTAGTGCAGCTTTTGCATATTTTAGAACAATAAACAACAATGCTTAAAAGTATTTAAGAAGATAAAAATGTTTAGAGTTGGAACCAATATTATTAAATAAATGGTACAGCTCTCAGAGCACTAAACTTCCTTTAGAAATGGATTCCTCTTACCCTCTGAATATAGAAACATTACCTTTCCTATAGTAGATTAACTTCCACATTTCCGGGGACAAAAAATCAGAGAGTTCTTGTATAAGTCATTTCTTAAACTCATTTTTTTTCTGCTTTTTGGGTCACACCCGGTGATGCACAGGGTTAATCCTGGCTCTGCACTCAGGAATCACCCTTGTCAGTGCTCAGGGGACCATATGGGATGCTGGAAATTGAACCTGGATTGGTCGCGTGCAAGGCAAATGCCCTACCTGCTGTGCTATTGCTCTGGCCCCACTTAAACTCATTTTTAATTCAAAATAATCCATTCATCCATATGGTACACTTTGGGTTTATATATTCTGCTCTTCTTTCACAGAATATATATTTAAAAGAAAGGTAATTACAACAGAGAAATTTATTTTTTATCTTCTTTATGAAACATCTCTAGATAAAATGAATATTGTATTTCACAATAAAAATCAGTGAAATGGAGTAATATCACCATTGACAATTGCTCTGGTGGATTGATGGGATAATGGAGATAGAACTGAGGATATAAGTAGTCAGATATAGGTAATAGAAGATCACTTTTTCTTGGTAGCAGAACATCAAGAACTCAGGGGTTTATATCCAATTCTACTTCCAAGTTTCCAAGTAGATCTTGCATTGTTGAACCTTAGCCTCTTTAAGAAAACTTGAAAAGAGACAACAACAATATTACTGTGGGTAGGGTGCTTTCCCTTCATGAAGTTTACCTGAATTGGATCTTGCAAACCCCACATGGTCCCAGAGCCCCTCCAGGAGTGATCCATGAGTTCAGAGATATGAGTAATCCCTGAGCACAACTGGGTGCAGCCAAAAAATTTTAAAAAGTTGCACTGAAAATAAAAAAAAAACCTTTCTTTCACTCTCTTCGAGAGCATGCAGAAATCCAGAATTATCAGTCATTACTATGACTTTTTGTTGTTCTTAGTAGCATGCAGAATCCCTCAAATGTTACAGCAGAGAATCACTGAGGTGCAAGTCAAAGGATTTCTACAATAGCATGCTGGCCTGAGGAAGAGTAATCTTACTCTTTTTTAGATTTCAGCACCCTCCACATCTAGTGAGAACCTAATATTTCTTTATTTAGAAGAACTGTTAGAACTCAGGTTAGACTGAAAAGGGCTAAGCACAGAGTACAGGAGATGGTTTAGATGATGAGCAGTCAAAACCATTCACACAACAGGAGTTCATACCTCAGAGGTAGATTTGCTCGAGGCCCTGCTGTTGATCATCGATTTGCTCGAGCGGGCCCAGTAACGTCTCCATTGGAGACCTTGTTGTTACTGTGTCTGGCATATCGAATACGTCACGGGGAGCTTGCCAGGCTCTGCCGTGCGGGCGAGATACTCTCGGTAGCTTGCCGGGCTCTCCGAGCAGGGCAGAGGAATCGAACTCGGGTCAGCCATGTTGGCTGCGTGTAAGGCAAATGCCCCACCCGCTGTGCTATCGCTCCAGCACGGTAGATGAGTTGGGTTAAATTGCAGGGAAGTGCACAGAAGGAAGAAAAATCAATGGATGAGGATGGAAGGCATTTGTGTACTTTTTTTTTCCGTTTTTCTCTCACAAGTTTAGTCTTTGAAGTACTATCTCTTTTCCATGAACACACATGGTCCAAAGAAGAAGCAGGAGACTTTATAAAAATCTAAAATTTTCCAAGTGTCTAAGTAGACTTTACAACAACCCAAAGTTTTCCAAGTGTCTAAGTATTAGCTTTAAAAGACTTTCAATATAGATGAAATTCTGGTGACCATGAGCTTCTAGAAGCAAGGCTCCTTTTGTGAGTGTCAGGACTAATTCTCCAAACGAATTGGAATAGCTCCCTACAGAGATGTCTCTGGAATTGAACCATTTATAATTTAGAATCTTAGAAGGGTGTGACCATGTAAGCCTTTCATGATATGAAAAGTGAGCAATGGAAAATAAATGATCTAGTGTCTGTCCCTGAAAGGTAGGCTTGAATGGTGGTGGGACAATTCAAGAAAAAAAATAGAATCTGAGCAATTGTCTGTCATATAGGCAGGGTAAGCACTGGGATAGAAGTGGGGGAAATAATGGGGACATTGGTGTTGGAAAGTTAGCCCTGGTGGAGGGATGATTGATCAATCACTGTATAGCTGAATCTCCAACATGAAAGCTTTATAACTGTATCTCGCTGTGGCTCAATAAAAAATTAAAAAAAAAAGACTTTCAATATGTTTCGTACTAATTATATTGAATTAATTTTATTTTGTTTTCTTTTAGCTTTGTTGAGAGGAAAGATGTGAATAAAAATAAGCATTAGAAATAATGTTTCTATATATATAGAAAAATATATTTGAATAAATCTGAAATCTTGCTACTAATAGGTTCTGCTATCTCCAGGGCTTTTAGCTTAATTTTTACTTGCAATGGAAGGAAGGAAGGAAGGAAGGAAGGAAGGAAGGAAGGAAGGAAGGAAGGAAGGAAGGAAAGAAGGAGGGAAGGAGGGAGGGAGGGAGGGAGGGAGGGAGGGAGGGAGGGAGGGAGAGAGGAAAACAAGGAATGAAAAAATGGAGGAAACCAGAAAGGGATAATGAGGGAAGGAAAGAAAGAAAAAGAAGGCTGGCTTAGAGCATTTATTTATTTAGGCTGGATGGGTAGAGAATAATTATCTTATTTATTTTCAAATCTCTACAAATATATCCTGCCCAATGAAAGCAGACACTAAGTATGTCTTGTTTACATTAGATTGTACTGTAATTATACTAGAGTTTCCTTTAATATTTGAGGGTAAAGAAAAGAACTTTTGCTTGAAATTCCTTGCACTGATGCATCTATAGATATGACCAATCCAGAAATTGCTGAAGGAATTGGAAATGGCCTTTGTATGCCCACATTTTTTATAGCTTCAACTGAAGTGCTAAGCTCAAAATTAAAAAAGTCAATTTACTACTTCATCAGTTAGGTGAATGTATTGACAAAAAATCTAGCCTGGATCATTAGGAGATGCTTAAAAAGATCTGTTTTCCTGAGGTGGGGCACCAGTACAGGTAAATGATTCCCGTGTCATTTATTCTAACTACTCTGTCTGCTCAAACAGAACTAGTCATGGATTCAGCACGAGAAACAAAAAGGACTGATATAACCAGAAAATCAGAAACAGAAGGAAGGAATTTTCCTTCCCTTCTTGGAGAGGGGGAAAGGGTAGGGTTGTAGTAGGGAGGGGTGATGGTGGTGGGAAGTGGTTCTTAAAAAATCTAAGAAAAAATTTATTTATTTAGTCTCATTAGCATTTCATTTCATTTTTTTCATGAATTTTAACTTTGTTTTTCTCTTCTAATTTCTCTTTTTTTCTTTATTTCCTTAAAGCTGTGTCTTACATAACATAGTTACAATGCAGTTAAATTTTCTGTTGTTTGTGTTCAAACTTATTGCGCGTGCACGTACACACACACACACACACACACACACACACACACCTACCTCTCTTCCCACAGCAAAATTTCTAAAACTCTTCAGCACATTCAGTATGTAACCTTCTCCACTTCATTCTCCCACCCCCCACCCCACCCCCCACCATACACTATTTGGTAGTCTGGAGTTTTGTAATCCAAGGGGAAAGGTTTACCACTGTTCAATATGGTTGTTCAGTGGGCATTTGAAAAATGTTCAGTTATCAAGGAAACACAATTCAAAACATCTCATGTTAATAAACATGGCATACAACAAAAAGATGGAAGCAACCAGCATTGGTGGGCATGTGATGAAAAAGCAGTCCTCAATACTGGTATGGCAATTCCTGAAAAAAGTAAAATGCAGAACTCACATATGTCTCAGCAACTTTCTTATTATCCCCTACCCTCTAAATACAAAAATGATAATTTGAAAAATTATCCATACCTGTGTTCATTGTAATAATTGGTACAATAACCAGGATATGGAAACATCCAAAATCTTAGAGCAAATCAATGGGCAATAAAATTGGGTAGATATAAAAACTGGGATACTACACAGCTATAAAAAATGGAATCATGAGATTTACTTCAAGGTGTATAAAACTGGAGGGCACTATGTTAGGCAAATTAAGTCCAGGGAAAGCAAATGGTTTCACTCTTTGGTGGTATATAGAGATAAAACAAGGATATAGATAATATCAAACAATGACAAGCAGTTGATTTTGGATTACAACACTGAGTAAGAATTTTAAATCAGAACATGACTAAACTATACAACTTTTTAAAAATTTTTTTGATGAGATACGGTTACAAATTTACAAACTTTCATGAGTACATTTCAGTCATACAATGATCAAGTACCCAACCCTCTACCAGTGCCCATTCTCCACCACCAATGTTCCCAGTATCTCTCCCACCACCCCACCAACCCCTCCGCCCCCGCCTCTGTGGGAGACACATTCCCTTTTTTTTCTCATTTTTTGCGGGGGAGTGTTATGGTTTTCAATATAGTTAGTAAGTGACCATCATGTCTGGTTCTATTGTCTACTTTCAGCACACATCTTCCATCCCAAGAGAGCCCTCCAAGCATCATTCACTTAGTGGTCCCTTCTCTATCCCAGCTACCTTTTCCTCCAGCATATGAGGCTATATTCCAAGCCATGGAACAGAATCCTGGTCCTTATGTCTATTATCCTTGAGTGTTAGTCTCCCATTCTGTTACTTCATATTCCATACATGAATGTAGTGTCCCTCTCTCTATGACTCATTTCACTTAGTATGATACTCTTTATGTTTAACTGCTTTCATACAAATTTCACGATTTCATCTTTTCTAAAAACTCCATAGTATTCCATTGTGTATATATACTAAAGTTTCTTTAACCAGTCATCTATTCTCAGGCACTCGTTTTTTTTTTCCAGATTCTGGCCATTGTTAATAGTGCTGCAATTAATATATA
Source organism: Sorex fumeus (assembly GCF_029834395.1). NCBI lineage: Eukaryota > Metazoa > Chordata > Mammalia > Eulipotyphla > Soricidae > Sorex > Sorex fumeus. The sequence continues at coordinate 26,473,584 of NW_026606092.1, forward strand.
GGTGCAGTTGTCATGTCTAGTGTATGTTTTGTATCTCTGGGATATATTCCATTCCCAGAAGTGGTATTGCTGGGTCAAATGGAAGCTCAATTTCTAGTTTTTTGAGAAATGTCAATATTGCTTTCCATAAAGGCTGAACCAGTCAGCATTCTCAACAGCAGTGAAGGAGAGTCCCCTTTTCTACACATCCATGCCAACACCAGTTCCTTTTATTCTTTTGGATGTGTTTCAATGTCTGTGGTGAGAGATGATATCTCATTCTTGTTTTGATCTGCATCTCCCTGATAATAAGTGATGGAGAGAATTTTTTCATGTGCCTTTTGGCCATTCATATTTCTTCTTTGGGAAAGTTTCTGTTAATTTCATTGCCCCATTTTCTGATAAAATTGGATGTTTTCTTCTTATAGAGTTGAACCAGTGCCTTGTATATACTTGATATAACCCCTTATCAGAAGGGTATTAGGAGAATATACTTTCTCATTCTGTAGACTGTCTTTGTATTCTGGTACTGTTTCTTTTGAAGAGCAGAAGCTCTCTTTCTTTTTGTTAGAGAAAAATGTAATTTATTGAAAGAACAGAATATATATGCAGTACTTTATTGATTTTTTTTAATTAGAGAAATATCATGAAGTAAAGTTACAGATTTTCAGACTTCCAAGCTTGCTTTTCAGTCATACAGTGATCAAGTATCCATCCCTCCACCAGTGCCCATTTTCCACCACCAATGGTGCCAGCATCTCTCCCACCTCCCTCACCCTGCCCCCGGTCACCCCACCCCACGTCTGGGACAGGGTATTCCCTTTTGCTCTCTCTCTCTCTCTCTCTCTCTCTCTCTCTCTCTCTCTCTCTCTCTCTCTCTCTCTCTCTCTCTCTCTCTCCTTTTGGGTGCTGTGGTTGGTGCAGAAGATCTTAGATTAAGATAGTCCCAATTGTTTATCTCTGTTCCACTTGCTTGCTCAGTGGTGTTTTATCTTTGAAGATACCTTTAGCTTCAATGTTGTGGAGGGTTTTGCTGACCAGATTCTGGTCTGATGTTGAGGGCTTTAATCCATTTTGATCTGACATTTGTGCATGGTGTTAGCTAAAGGTCTGAGCCAATTTCTTTGCATGTAACTGTCCCGTTTTGCCAGCACCATTTGCTAAAGAGGTTTTCTCGCTCCACTTTATATTTTTTGTTCCCTTATCAAAGATTAGATGATCATATATTTGAGAGTGTGTGTAAAAATATTCAACCCCCTGGGGCTGAGTGATAGCACAGCAGGTAGGGCATTTGCCTTGCATGCAGCCGACCTGGGTTCTATTCCCAGCATCCCATATGGTCCCCGAGCACTGCCAGGAGTAATTTCTGAGTAAAGAGCCAGGAATAACCCCTGTACATCACCGGATGTGACTCAAAAAACAAAAGCAAAAAAAAAAAAAGAATATTCAACCCTTTTTCATTGGTGTCTGGATCTGCCTTTGTTCCAATACCATGATGTTTTAATTATTACCACTTTGTAGTACAGTTTGGTCATTATTTTGTCTTGGAGAGCCCAGCAAGCTATTGAGAGTATCCCTCCTGCACAGTAGAGCCTGGCAATCTACCCATGGCATATTTGATATACCAAATACAGTAGTAATAATAATGGGCCTCATTCCTCTGACACTGAAAGAGCCTCTACTACAGTAGCATTGGGAAGGATGAGTAAGGAGAGGCTGCTAAAATCTCAAGACTGGGACAAATAGAGATGTTACTGGCACCTGCTCAAGCAAATTGATGAGCAACGAGACAACAGTGACAGTGACAGTACAGTTTGAGATTGGAGAAGTTAATGTGTCCTATCTTCCCCCCCCCCCCCCAAAGAATTGCATACCTGGGGCTGGAGTGATAGCACAGCGGGTAGGGTGTTTGCCTTGCATGCAGCCGACCCAGGTTCGATTCCCAGCATCCCATGTAGCCTCCCAAGCATTGCCAGGAGCAATTCCTGAGTGCAGAGCTAGGAGTAACCCCTGGGTATCGCCGAGTGTGATTCCCCCCAAAAGAATGTATTCCTATTTGGGGACGCTTGTTGTTCCATATGAATTTCAGGAGTGCTTGATCAATTTCTTTGAAGAATGTCGTGGGTTCCCTTATAGGGATTGCATTGAATCTGTATAATGCTTTGGAAAGTATTGCTATTTTGACAATCTTAATTGTCCCAATCCATGATCAGTAACATCCATTTCCTCGTGCCCCCTTTTATTTCTTGAAGTAAATTTTTGTAGTTTTCTTTGTATAGGTTCTTTACCTTATTAGTTAAGCTGATTCCAAGGTACTTGATTTTCTGAGGCATGATTTTGAGTGGGATTATTTTTTTTTTCTTATCACTTTCTTCTCTCTCATTATTTGTGTATAGGAAAACTATGGACTTTTAGATATTGATTTTATAGCCTGTGATAAGTTGATTGTTTCAGAAGCTTCTTAATAGAGGTTTTAGGGTTCTCTACAGTATCAGGTCATCTTCAAATTGTGAGAGTTTGATTTCTCCATTTCCTATCTGGACACCCTTAATATCTTTTTTCTTAACAAACTGCTATGGCAATTAATTCCAGTAATATATTGAAGAGAAGTGGTGAGAGTGGGCATCCTTGACTTATCCCTGATCTTAGGGGTAAGGCTTTTAGTTCATCCCCATTGAGAATAATGCTTGCCATGGACTTGAGGTAGATGGCTTTCACTGTTTTGAGGAAAGTTCCTTCAATTCCCATTTCGGTGAGAGTTTTCATCATAAACGGGCCTGGATCTTGACAAATGCTTTCTCCGCATCTATTGATATGATCATATGGATTTTATATTTCTTTTATTGATATGACTTTTTTTATTGATATAGATTGATTTCCGAATGTCAGACCATACTTGCATCTCTGAGATGAATCCCACTTGGTCCTGGTGTATGATCTTTTTGATGAATTGTTGGATTCTATTTGCCAATATTTTATTGAGGATTGTTAAATCCATGTTCATCAGGGATATTGGCCTGTAGTTTTCTTTTTTTTTGTGGTGTCTCTGTTTGCTTTTGGTTTTAGGGTGATATGTTAGCACTGTTAGCACTATCCTCCCATTTTCATTGATTCCCTACAGCGGACACCAGTAACGTCTCCATTGTGAGACTTATTGTTACTCTTTTGGGCATGTTGAATATGCAACAGGGAGCTATGCCTCATGGAAACTGTTTGAGAGTGTTTCAGTTTCTTCACAGTCACGGTCACGGTCCTCCTGTTGTTCATCGATTTGCTTGAGTGGGCCCAGTAACTTCTCCATCGTGAGACTCGTTGTTCCTGTGTTTGGCATATTGAGTACATCACGGGGAGCTTGCCAGGCTCTGCCATGCGGGCGAGATACTCTCGGTCACTTGCCGGGCTCTCCGAGAGGCGCGGAGGAATCGAACTCGAGTCGGCCATGTTGGCTGTGTGCAAGGCAAACGCCTTACCTCTGTGCTATTGCTCCAGCCTTCCAGTTTCTTCAATTTCTTGGAAAAGATTGAATAGCACTGGCAATAAGAACTCTTTAAATATTTGGAAGAATTTCCTAGTTAACCCATTTGGACCTGGGATATTGATTTGGGGAAAACTTGATTACTGTTTCAATTTTCTTGGTAGTAATTGATCTTTTTAGGTATTCCAATCTTATTGGCTCAGTCTTGGGAAGTTATAGGGATCCAGGAATTCAACCATTTCTTCTAGGTTCTCATGTTTCATGGCATACAGACTTTCAAAGTAATCTCTGATGATCTTTTCTTTAGTGATATTCCCCTTTCATGTCTGATTTGGTTTATTAGGATTGTCTCTCTCTCTCTCTCTCTCTCTCTCTCTCTCTCTGTGAGTATTTCTGGTGGTTTATCAATCTTGTTTATTTTTTCAAAGTACCAGCTCTTTGTTTCATTGATCTTTTGAGTTGTTTTTTGGGTTTCCATGGCATTAATTTATAGAATTACTCTTAATAATAAACTCTTCATTTCACTGTACAGAAATCAAATCCAAAAAGAACTATTTTAAATTCATCATACAACAAATACATGACTAATTCTTAGTCAGTTAAAGAAGTAAAGAATCTATTTTCTATTAAATTTGTCACTAAGTTTTTAATTATAATATATTTTTTGCTGCTCAATAAAGTAAATTTAAAAGTTCTACATTCTAATTTTGCCAATTAGGTCATTTTCACAACTCAAGTTACCCACTGTACTATCTCTCCAGCCCTGATGAATTTTTAAAGTACTAACTGAGATTAGAAAAACAGTGTATAATGCTGAAAGGAGTATAAGCACCCAAGGCTATCTTTAATACTTATGTTTTGATTTAGAAACAAAATTTAGAATGTAATTAGGTGATTAAGGACACATATAACCCAGATCCGTACGTATATAAAATACACCCTTTTCATATAATATTTTGGTTTTAGGTGATTACCAAAGAGAAAGAAAATTATGATAGAACTTTAAGAAACATTTCAAATGCAGAGATTAAAATACCTGTTGAATAAAATATATAAAACCAAAGTATATAAAGTAGAAAGCACTATTATAATCAATGCATTAGTATTATCTTTAATATACCCTTAATTTTATTTGTATTTAGTTATTTTGGGTCTCCAATTTCAATTACTTACAAAGTTATATCATCTATATCTATAAGACATGATTTAATACTATAAAATAAATGAAAAGTTAAATTTTTCATTTAAGAATATATTTAATAGTTTTCCAGAGACTAGACTTCTTTTGACAAGACATTACATGGAGTGAAGGGATGCCAGGCCTTTGACTCAAAGCCAACTTGGGCCTTCTGTATCAATCACAGTGTGGCTGAACTATCAGAAACAGAAAGTCAAAGGTCTAAAGCCATTGAGATGAGAGATAAAAGATGGAACTAATCAGATGCTTAGATGGTCCAGGAACCAAAGCATGGATCTCAGATGAAAGCACTCAGCTATTTCAGAGACAGAAAAGAGAAGAGTGCATGACCTTCGGTCTGAGAAGAGATTGTGAGAGGTACAACATTTCTCAAAGGTCAGGAATTATAAAGGAAAGACCGTTGATAAAAATACGAACAGGAGTAAATTACCTTAGTGCTTGTGACCTGAGAGGTATATTTTCCCTGCTCTTCTTTTCTATGAAAGAGTGAATATTCTTTATCTCAGCTATCACAAAACATTTTAACATATGTCAGCTTTGCTTTTGAATTTCAATAAAATTAATATATTAAATATTTTTCTTTCTATTTATAAAACAACTTTTCATCTCAATAATCAATCAGCAGTTATTCTTCATCTTATATATTTTAAAATTCAAATTATTTTAAAAAATGGTAATATACAAGTATTTCTAGGAAGCTTCTTGTCTTCTAGCATAGAGGATAATAATATTATATGAAGGAAAGCTTGAAAATGCTATTCATAAAATGGAATGGATTGGGATTCACATACTGTCTGGGTAGGTAATTAATTTGCTTTAAGAAAAGGGATTAAATTTTATAGGAACTTAAATTTCTATTGGGCTATCCTTTTTTCTCCATATATAATGTAGACCATTAATTTTGAACAATAAACTATACCTTCAAAATGCAAAGTGTTTCCATTTGATACCTAATATTATGAAAGCGAAACTATGTATTCTGTTACAGAAATTAAAGTCTGGACATATTTATTTTGCTATGAATAATAGTGAAATTCAAGTATATATTTTCTTTGCTAACTTTCTTTCCTGGAAGAACATAATTTATTTTCTTTTTAAGTAGTTATAGTATATTCACTTTATCGGCCTAACTAATCCATAGACATTGTTAGGTTAATCTCACTTCTTAGTGTTCCTAAAAATATGATTAAATCTACTATTTTGAAAACTCAAACCAGATCTTCATGGATTCCTTGCTAATAGAAAAATAATTTGTGAAGAGGAGGAGGAGGAGGAGGAAGAGGAAGGAAGAAAGGTTAAGGGTGGGACAGATGATGCATACAGGTGAGGAGGAAGAGGAGAAATTCCTGTAATTTAAGGCAGTCTCTATTATTATTCCCCTTTCCTGGTGAAGAGGGTACAGATGTGGTATGTAATGAAGTTACAGATGGGGAATGGAGAGATTGGGACACTGGTAAAAAAACCTGACTTGTCTGAGCTCAGTGCAGGGGTCTCCCCCGAGTGAACTTCTCTGACCAGAGGGCCATGATTGATTGGACTCCTGGGGCTGTCCTTTTTGTTCACCCACTGGACAAGGTCTTTGCTCTTGTCTCTGTTCTCCTTCCTGAGGACACTCCCACTTCCCCCTGCTGTCAGAAAGGTGAGAGACAGCTGTTTCCTGAACATTGACTAAAATTCTCTGATGACTCTTAAACCCCCCACCCCCGTCCCCAAACACCATATCCTGTAATGTTCTGAAACACACACACACACGCAAACACACACACAAACAATCACACACAGACACACACACGCGCACACACACACACACACACACACACACACACACACACACACTTTCCCTGGGCTTAAACTGGCACACTGTGCAGAGAAGAAAGGAAAATTCTATAGCACAAAGAATCTCAGGGGTGTGACAGAGTTGGGAAGGGGTCACCCCTGTGTGCATGGTCTCTAAAACCTCCAAAGAAGCTAGGGAGAGATTTTTTATTTGTGTGTTTTGGGCCACATCTGGCAATGCTCTGGATATACTCCTAACTCTGTGTTCAGGAATCACTCTTGGTGGTGCTCCAGAATCTGGGTTGACCTTGTGCAAGGCAAGCACTCTACCTAGCCACTGTACTACTGCTCCAGCCCTAAGAAAGATTCTTAACTCCTATCTCAGAGATAAACTGGATTTGGGGAGTTTACTTCCTCTCCTCATTCTTTTATTTATTTATTTTTTGTTTGGAGAATTTGGTGCCACAAATGGCAATGATCAGGGATTACTTGATCGGGCTGACTTGGACAACCATACAGAGTGCCAGGGTTCAAACCCGACGTATATGGCATAGTACAATAGTGAGAAAGCCCAACTTGCTGTACTATCTTTCTGACCCCTGTTTTCTTGTATTATTCCCATTTCTCCAGAGTCAAATCATGATTTAGAACCTGAATACTGGATCCGGAGAGATGTGAAGTGGATGAGGTAATTTCCTAGCATGTGGCTGATGCCAGTTCTACCCTATGAAAGGCATATTATCCCCTGAGCACTGCCAAAATTGATTCCTGGGCTCAGGGCCAGAGCAGCTAATAAGCACAGCTGGGTGTGGTTCAACACCTCCCCACAATAGAAGTCATCTTCATAAACTGTGGGTTGGGAACCTTGGGGTCCTGTAACAGAATGTGGTAAGTTTGGCCACAGTAAAAGGTCTCTGAATGTAAAACAGACAAAAATCCATTTAAAATCAATTTTCATGTATCTGAGGGAAGCTTCCCACAGTGCTCCCCATGTTGCCAACAGGTCATGACTAGGAAAGGTTAGAGACGCCCTCATCTAGTTCTCAAGACTGTGTGTCCCCTGGAATCACTTAGGAGATGATTCTGAGGTGTCCAGTGTGTTATCTGGCCCTTATTAGGTCTCTTGCTAGGAAGATTAGAAGGATGTTAGTATCTAGGCTCCTTAAACACTCTCCAGGGAAAGTCTGAGAAGTCAGTCTGGCCCAGGACACCTGAAGCCCACTGAGTTCCTTCGTCTCTCCTCAGTGTCGCTCTCCCTGGGAACCACCAGAGAGAATTGCAGGTGAGCAGGGTGGGAGCTTGGGAGAGAGACACACCCCCTATAAGGCTCAATATGGTCAGTGGATCTCTCAGTTATGACTCAGAACATTGCCCCCCTCCCTCTTCCTTCTGTGGGTGGTTTCCCATCCCTCTCCCTTCCTTAGGAAAGGAAATATAGCAGAATTCTGCAGTGGTAGGTTCTGAAGTTCATTTAAGAAGAGCTGGTCAGAGAGCTGCTAATAGTCATGGTCAAAAAACAAAACAAACAAAAAATGAAACAAAATTTGTTCAAATATTCAGCTTGTGGTAAACAAAATCTGTTGTTTTTGCATATAGTATGCATCTTTGATGTGATAAGGGCAAAGTTCCTGTTTAGTAACAACAGTAATAAAAATAATAGTTGCAGAATTTTTCTACTTCATTTCAGTTTAAAGATAAAGTCTGTTTTTCTACAGGTCCAGAATTGTCCACTAAATAATTTTGTGTCATAATATAAACATTTGATTTGTGATCAGTATAGTAGCCACTAATCCCATCTGAGTAATGAACTCTTGATAAACAGCTAATAAAGTGCAGAGCTAAATTTTAATTTAATTTTTATGAATTTAAACTTAAAGAGGCACATGCATTTACTGATGACCATATAGGATGAAGAAACAAAATATGGCGATACCACTGGCATTACCAATAATTTGATTTACATAAAATATGAGATGAAATTTTCACCAACATCTAGGAAAAGAGTTATTGTCAAATGAAATGGTCTCTTTTCCCATTAAGAAAGCCCAACCAAGTGTGTTTTTTTGGAATTAATATACCAGGAATGATATCAGAGTGAAGTCAAAATGCTCAAATTTGCCAAGATTTTTTAGACTTCTACAAACAATGGATGCACTTTTAATATTAAGTCTCCCTCTCAGAGAACCCGGAAAGCTATTGAAAGTATCCTGCCGGCACGTCAGAGCCTGCCAAGCTCCCCATGGCATATTCGATATGCCAAAAACAATAACAATAATGGGTCTCATTGCTCTGACCTTGAAAGAGCTCCAATGCGGCACTGTTGGGAAGGATGAGTAAAGAGAGGCTGCTAAAATCTTAGGGCTAGAACGTATGGAGACGTTACTGGAGCCTGCTTGAGAAAATCAATGAACAATGGGATGATAGTGATAGTGATAGTGGCAAGCCATTTTAATTTGTATATCTAGATATTTGCAGAGGAAAGCACCATAACTAAATAAGCATATTCATTATTATTTGATTTTATTGCCAAAGTATTTTTCAAATCTTCAGAATTATAAACAGTAGCATTGGAGTGATTTGACAGAAGATAGATGTTTGCTATGCATGTGATTGTCTCAGGTTGAATCTTTTGCAATGCATACAGTCCCCGAAGACTTACTAGGAACACAGAGAGAGGAGCAAGCCCTGGACACCACCAGCTGTGGTCCAAAATCAAAATAATAAATACATATTAACTGAATTTTAACATATATGATTATTTTGTAAATAGTATATATATTTGATATGATCACTGTATCACTGTCATCCTGTTGTTCATTGATTTCTTTGAGCAGGCACCAGTAACGTCTCCTTCGTTCTAGCCCTGAGATTTTAGAAAGTGCCACGTTCAGGCTCTTTCAGAGTCAGGAGAATGAGACCCATCATTGTTACTGGTGTTTGGCATTATTGAATACACCACGGGGAGTTTTCCAGACTCTGATATGATGAGGGTAGAAGACCTATGTTTTAACAATACTAGTTGTAAATGTTTTTATATTTATTATTAAGCAATAGCTTTTAAGAACTATATCTTACAATTTTATTAATAGCCTGCAATGTGGAACCTATGGCAGTATTTATGGAAAAGTAAATTGAAATTTGGAGAGTTTAATACAGTCAGATATAAGTAATGGAGTAATTCTATCTCAATCTTGGGCGTATTGTTTTTAACAAAATACTCCTTTTAATTGAACTGGTTGACTTTGCAGCTATCCTCTGTGTCACGGGGTTTTAAGAATAATGAAAGACAGATTCTTCAGACATTTATATATTTAATAATCTAACTTGTTGACTCCAATAAATGTCTACCTATATGTGAAGCCAGTACTTGTCTAGATCAAAAAAGTATGGTGAAAAATGTCCTTCTTTGGAGATCAGCATTATTTGATTAACTATATTCCATAATATTCATGGGAAAATAATTTAAGTACAAAGGTAATATTTAGAAAATCTATAGCATAAGGTATATAGAGAGTTATAGTAGAGGAGGATTGGGTATTTACATTACATGAAAGCAAATAGAGTTTGTTCCCTGTATCCCATATAGTCCTCTGAGTACTGACAGGAGTGATCCCTGAGCACAGACCCAGGATAATGCCATGAACACCATTGGGTGTGCCCCTGAAACAAAAACAAATAAACAAAAAGGAGTCTGAGGATATAAATGTGTAGCTATTTTTAGGAAGTAATTAATCAAATTTGCAGGGAGAAATTAGTGACTTGAATACTTGTCAGTACTAACACTAGTTATTCAAACCATACATCTTAAAATGGGTGATACTAACAAAGATTTAGTCAAAATTAGAAAGTATGCAAGCTCCCCGTGACGTATTCGATATGTCAAATACAGTAACAAGTCTCACGATGGAGACGTTACTGGGCCCACTCGAGCAAATCGATGTTAATAATAAAAGTAGCATATTTTTATATAGTTTTAAAATTCAAATAAATATTTTAAACGCATTCTAATAGAATGTGGACACAATTCTTATTTTTCATCCAAAGAAAGATTTGTTATTTTCCTTGCCTTTCATGGGGAAGTAATGCAAATTTCCAATAGCAGTAGAGGTGTCTTGATTTGCTCTATTTTTATAGAACTCCGCAATGGCTTTCTGAGGAACACTATGTAGCTCTGATTCTAAAGTGATTTTAAATATGTATTTGATTTTTTTCCCTAAAAAATGATGCTTTCATGTAATGTCTGAAATGAACCAATTACAACAATTTAAAAATTTACCCAAACTTCTTCCAAGTTTATGAATTTATCATTTAGCTTAATGTCTATGATTTTAAGGTTATCAGAATATTTAGGTGATAGTTGGGCTTTAAATATATTAACTACAGCAGATTGTCACTAAGAATCTTTAATAATTTTTCTCATTAAAAAAAATCAAAGTGAAACACGAGAGCAACCCAGGAAATGGTGAAAGTAAGAGAAATTATTCTATTTAAGGAGCCAGTCCTTAGCCATCACTAAGAAATAGTAACACTGAACTAAAATCTCTATATGTAATAAGTGATTATATAATTACTACTAAAATAGTAATCATGAAAAATAAACATTCATCTTGTACCAGGCACCAAATAGCTTTTATTTATATAATTACATTATTATAGCAATGTTATGAGTGGATACTATTAGTGGTTTTATTTTTTCAGAAAACAAATAGTTCATTTTGTGTGTTTGCTAGCAGTGAAAAGTTGGTGTGATTACTGAACCAGCCTTATTTGTTTATATATATTTACACATATAATTATAAATTATATTATATATATAATTTCTGTTCATGTAATAGTGGATAAATAATTTTAGTATAATGTTGAGTTTGGGGTAAAATCAGTCTTAATTTTTTTTAATTTATTTTGTTTTGTTGGGCTGTACCACAGAGCCATGTTCAGAGGTTACTCCTGGGTTCGCACTCAGGAATCACTTCTGGAAGTGCTCAGAGGGCAATATGAGGTACCAGTTACACCCCAGGCAAGGCAAACTCTCTTCTACTCCACTTGGTATACTATCTGTCCAGCCCTTCCAATTATATTTATAGACTCCAAGATAAATGAAAATTTTATCTCACATTTTATTTTAAATAGGTAAATGACTGCAGGACTAGTAAAAGAAAACTGAATGGAAACTAGGCTGATGAAGTTAAAGATAATCTCACCAACATCTCTGTGCCCTACAATGCCATTCAAGCTAGGGAATAAGTAATGCCCTAAGGTATAACACATAATGTTTAACTGGAGCCAGACAAATCAGACAGTATTTTAACTAAGACAATAGCTCCCACTTAACTTCCCCCTAAGCCTTTATTACTTGAGGAGGCTACAAGGGACAAAGACCCAAACTTCTTGCTTTTAATATTCAGCTATGCTGCAGAAATGTAAGTTTTTTTGATTAATTTGTATGAAAAGGAAGTTTTTATCTTTCATTCCTAAATTGTGAACAAATTGATAGTTAATTGAAACATTTGATATAAGTTCTAAAAATTAGAAATTAATTTGTAATTTGTAACATCATTAAATAATTACGACATGTGGCCTGATACTTGAATACATGTAGTCTATTCACATATCATCTATGAGTGTGAAAAATAGTATAATTGTTAAATTTAATGCAAGTGAACAATTTAAAATGATCTAATAAAAATTGTAATATTTTGCTCTTGAATTCAGTAAAGTGTGATGACAGCTTTTAAAACCCAGTGTAGTTCCACATGGACCAAAATCTCTTTACCATCTAAGAAAGTTAAATAAATGAGTTGATACACAAACTTATAAATATATGAATAAACACAAAAAACTACTTTTGTACCTTCTTGAAATGTTTTTAGGAATCATAAATCATATTGAATGTTAGTGTTTCTGAGTTGTCTTTTTCATATGCCTTAGATTATTGTATAGAACAAATGGAAAAAGCTGATAAATTAATTTCAATTAAATTGCTGACTAAATTTTTATGGTATAAATACACAGGTATTTTCTGAAGATTGTACCTTACTCTGGTCATTCAAGATAAAACATGATTAAAATGATTTGGGGTAAGAAAACTTTCAAGTCATTTTCTGGCAACATTTCTCACTGATTTTTTCCCAAACTAAGACAGTGGAACATACATTCTTGGTATTTTCTTTTATCTGAAGAATACCATTAATTCCCAGCAACCCCTGAAATTTGCAAATGTGATTGGCCAAAAACACTTCTTATACTTTTCAAACATTATTGTCTTATTCTTACTATGGACTATTACAAGTGCTGGAGGTTTCTGAAGAGAATTTTAGCTACATCAATGCAGATGCTTAAGTATTTGGCAAGAAATTAATTTTTTTCAATAGGAGAAATATAAGAAAAGAAGCATTCATTTTTGTTATCTTAAAACTTTATAAATATATGTCTAATATATTAAACTTAGGTATTTATTCAAATTAATATGCATCAATTGGTGTAAACTGAGCTTACAATGAAAGATATTTAGTGATTGCGGTAATAGTAGAGGATAAATAAATGAAGATGAAAAAGCATTCAATTGCTTTAGGTTATAACAAAAGATGCTGAAGGAGCTGGAGAGATAGAATACTGGGTAAGAGAGTGCTGTCCTTGCACACAATCAGCCTGGGTTTCATCCTTGCCATCTTACATGTGGCCCCCAACTCCTCCCACTCCCTGTCTAGGAGTGATGCATGGATGCAGTCAGGCGTCAGCCCTGAGCATTGCCATGTATGGCCCGAAAAACAAACAAACAAAAAAAACACACAAGCAAACAAATCCAAACAAACCCCAAAAGACTCCAAGACAAAGGAATAAGTATTCCAAGTACCTCTTAAAGAAAAATTCTTAAAGAACTGTTCTAGTTATTAGGTTCATTGATAATATTGACTAAACTTTGTCCCCAAACAAAGTCATTGACATGTCATTAGTATAAATGATAAGGTTCCCATTTTGATAACCTATACTTAAAACAACTGATCCAGTTTAAACGACTTTACTTATGACTTCCACATTGGCTGAGAACAGAAAAAGGGAAATGCTGTTCAAACCCATCTGAGTTATTTATAAGAGGCATAGGAGAGGCACTAACCCCTGAAACTTAAACTATCAGATAAGTGTTTATGAGACAAGGTTGAAATACAATGGCTGTTGCGCAGACACTGAGGAACAGGCTGCAACATAATTCTAGGAATGACCAAATGAATGACATGGCAAGAACAAATTTGGAAGAGATAAAGCAATAAATCATTCTAGTTTTCTTTATGAAATTGTGTAAAATTGCAAGAGTTGGAAATCCAAATTCAGTGGCCTAAAGCAAACATGGATGCATTTTAGAAAATTTATGAACTTCGAGAAATTAATTATGTACCATTTTATACCCATACGTATTTCATCTCTCTGCTGGGAAAGAATATCTGAATCTTTCACTGTGTGCTCTGTAAAGGTGATAGTCATACACATAGAAAGACAGAATGTTGTATGTTGCAGGTAATTTGAGAATAGGAAAGGGCAGTTATGCTTTCAATGTGTTACACACTATTCATAAAGAAGTATTTTTTTTCTCAACGTTTGACTCTAATTGTACAAAGTAATTTTCTCCCATATGCAACACCTCACTAAAGAAAACCTGGTTTGGAGAAATAATGTCAAAAATGCAATTGTACTTCTCCCTGATTATAGCTACAGCTTGCTCCCTGAGGCACTGTGCCCCAGGCCTATTAATCCCTTGCAATTTCCAGTGTGTTTCCTGTTCTTTCTGTCTTCTTATTCTTTGCAGACACAGCTTTTTCTGTCTGAAATATTTTCTTTACCTCTAGGCTTCAACTGATTAACCCAAATTGCCCTCCAGGTTTCTTCTTTGGCGACCTTCAGCCAGGATTCTGGGCAAATCTCTGCCAACACTCATACCAAGCTATATCAAAATCCTGCTATTTAATTGCAGAGTTCCTTCAAACCATATGTGTTTAGTGATTAATTCATTTCACTAAATTTAGAGGTTCATAGCATCTGGTATGTAATGTGTCAGTGGCTTACTGAACGATTTAAGAAAAGTGAGTTGAAATTATCTAAAGAGTTTAATAAGTTTTTGAGGTGCACAAGTTTTTAAGCAAAGGGAAATTATAGAGTAAAAGAATTAATGACTGCCATTCTTTAGAAGTGATTTAATGCAGAATGCAGAGGTGTAACGAAGAAACTTACAGAGGTTGGCTGAACTGCTTCATTTGTATCACATCATTGACTCTTTAAAAATTTACTCAAATATGTCACATTTCAAAATAACTCAAATTTAATATTTTCAGCAAACAGTATAACTGAAATTTATAATTTATATTTTGTCCGATGGGCAGCTATGCTAGTAATATTCTTATTTTTGAATTAAAATCAAGACAGAAATATTGCACCTCCTTTCTCTCCTAGTAGTTTACTTGATGCTACTGATTTTTAATTGATGTGTGATGGTGCTTTGATGTTCTAACTTCATGAGCCTTTAGAACTGTGAGTCTTATTTTACAGTGTCTGAAACTTTAAGCTATCAAATTTTCATAGATGCATCCTTAGCTAAAAAGAGCCTGATTGCCTCAAGTTGTGCTCTGTATTTGACCCAGTCTAGATTCAGTGAGTTGCTGATGGGGAAATAATGGATGTGTCACTATCCACCACTTTGGGACAAGTAAGATAAACTATTACATCTTCAGAGGTTATTGTAGACTTGTGACTATTTTGAGGCTGTATCACAGGCCTTCTTATTTCTTTGCCTAAAATGATTCTTTTTATACCTTCCTCCATCCCCAAACTTCCAAGTGGTGGTCATTTTAAATTTGTTTTATTATATGTTCTGGCTACTGTGTGGAGAATAGACTCTAAGGGGAAGATCTATATGTTCAGTCCAGGGACACTTTGGGAGGCTATTATCACAATCCTGGGAATATAACTTGATGGAAGGAGAGTGGAATTAGTGAGAGGTATAGATCTTGGTAACATTTTAAAGATAGGGACAGCCAAGTGGAGAAAAATAGTCTGTAGTATTCCACATAATTTTATTATTCAGATAAACTAAATTTTAAATTTAATAAAAAATTAGTCAATATTAGGAAATTTTTGTCAACATTAAGGTTTTAGAATTAATTAAAGCATGCCTTCTTAATATACAATAGATACAAAATAAAACATTATTAGATTATTTCCTGTGCACCACAGGATATGACCTGAATGGCCCCCCGTAATGCCAGTGCTGAGCAGCAATGCATCACCTTGCCTGAAATACCAGCCCTACACAGCTGCTAGAGCATCATCCAGAGTCCTTCCAGAAGCCCCACTTAGCACTTCTAAGAGCTGCACCTCCCAGAAGAAGTATGTATTTGTCAACAAAATGTCCAAGTTCCTACACTAATTTAAAAGAAACATTGCACACTGCAGGTTAATGGCATCAAAGATAAAATAATATTAGGACAAATGGAGCAAGTTTTTTTTTTTTGAGCTCCACTATTTGAAGAGAACACCTTTGTAAACATTGGAGGAAATGTAAACATATTGTATTTCTTCATTTTAATGGAGGTAAAAATTGGACCAATGTTCTATATTTTTGTGAATATTAAAACGTTATTATATAAAGTTCACAGAATAGCCAGGTACATAGTGAACTTGTAATAATGAGCTTTCTTTATTAATATTAATCATGTGACCATGTTGCAGATAAAAGTAATAAATTAAAATACTGTAATAATAGAGTGTTATTCAGAGCATTTTAATGCATTGCATTTAATAGCTTTAAATATATATAAAAGCAGGATACCAATTAATATTTTTTAGAACTTATAAATAATACTCTATACCAACTTTCTCAATTTTTATTCTGTGGCTCTTTTCCAACTTTGTTTTCTTTTGTGACCACACTGTCATACTTGTTGCCCTCATAATCTGGTAATATGACCCCCATTTATTAACTTTCTCTTGTATACCCCTCACCACCTTGAAATATCCTGGAGACCTACAGTGGGGTCATATGATTGTGACATGCTGTTCTTGTGGGAAAATGAAAACGCCTGTTCAACAGGATTGATTTGTTAATAGATTTTTAAAAGGATGTATACAAATACAAGCATTTATTTGACTATTCTGTATCTTTTATAAGAACACAAAATATTTGATAGTTAAAATTTGTAGTGCCAATAATCCTTTACACTAAGATATCTACATTTCCTAGCGTTTCGATTTTAATTTCCCAATCATATTCAGTTTTCAGCAAATTTCTATGTGTTTTTAAAGCTCAACTTTATTCAAATGTTTGAGTCTTTTATAAAACTTTGAAATATCACATATTTATCAAGTGAATTGCAGAATACAATAATCCAATAAGTAAAATGTTTGAAAGTTTTGACTAATATAAATATTTTATTAAGTTAATTGACTACATAAAGCTCAGTTTTATATAAAATATATCATTTGACCTTTCAGAGCTGCAAATGGCATTGCCTATATAGTGATGGTCTTTTAAAGCTTCTCAAAATGTCTGCTCCATGCATATACTCACATATACTCAATATCTTTCATATAGACTTAACTTTTCAGTGTTACTCATAGACAAAATTGGATCTCCATAGATCAACTTTTACTCAGAATCGGTGATGAAAGGATTGCATCATTCTTACCAAGAACTGGCAAGTATTATTTATAAAGAATAAGGTGGTAAATGTTTTAGACTGTGATTTCTCTGTCAAATGTCACAATTATATCCACGCTGCTATTGTAATGAAAAATAGATAATACAGTACATACCTTAGATGCTATTTGAAAAAGTAAAGTAACCCCTGAACATTACTGTTCTCAAGATTAAAACTAAAATCAGAGATGGTCAAGCTTTGCCTATCAACTGCAGATAAACAAATGGACCATTATCCTAACTAAAACAAGGGATACAATGAACATAGATTGAGCCCTTGATATTGCTGAATGGGTCTGCTTCAGAGTCTTTTAAGAAGCCAGATACAATTTAGGGTTATGTCTTAGAGTTTATGTTTTTGTTCCACAAATTCTTCCCCTAAAAATTAAAGCAGAACAAAACAAAACAGCAAAACCCCAAAAATACTACTTAGTCTATTTGTAAACACGTTTGTTTTGGTATATTATCACTTGTGAAAATAAGCAATTGGTGAAAAACTTTGCTGTAGAAATTATTTTGTGATCAGAAAGACTGGTATCTTTTATTTCAGATTTCAGAGCAGTAGAGTTTTCTACTGGTCCTTTTCTACTAGTTATTAATGTTATTAGATAGTACATATGCACAATAACATCTCCCAAAGTCAATAGTATTAAGTTTCTGAAGTGATAAACTATCAGAATATATCCAGTTTTAATTTTTATAAGGACCCAAATAACTCCTTACAGGTCCCTGAAAGATCTGAAACAATGTCTATATCTTTTCAGAGATCTTGACTCAGCTATACATTTTCAAGTAAGAATTTTTTGTGTCATACATCTTTTTCTTCTTTTTTTTCAACCTGGAAAGCTACCCGTGACATACTCGATATGCCAAACACAGTAACAACAAAGTCTCCAATGGAGACGTTACTGGGCCTGCTCGAGCAAATCGATGATCAACCGTAGACAATGTGTTTTCTATTGCTGATTATGAATTACATATGATGTTGCGTGACCACAGTAGTGGCCACACAAGTTTGGAATTCCAAAATTTTAACAATTAAATCTGGAGGGATTTCTGAAAAAAACCTGCTGGGTTCTGAGATTTGTTCCTGAGTCTCTGGGATTATGGCCATTAAGCCATTTCTGGGTGGCTACTTGGGGTCTTGTTGGGTCGGGGAAGAAAGGACCTGTTCCACCCCCATCCCGTGATGTCCCGTATGTCTCGTCACTGTGGGCCCAAACCTGACTGTCCAATGGCCTCTGGAGGATGGTGGCCACCAAGTCATCAAGGGGGAGGAGGTGAAGGTGGAGGGACAGCACCCTTTCCCTCCTGGGGTGGCCCGGCACTGGTAACCTATTGTGGGGACTAGACCCATTTCTGCCAAAAGCCGCTGGGCTCCTAGGTTTGTTTCTGAGTCTCTGGGATCATGTCTGTTAAGCAGCTTGATCAAGAGCCAGAGAGGCCATTTGCTGGTGGAAACTCAGGGTCTTGTTGGGGCAGGGAGGAAAGGGCCGGCTCCACTCCCGTCCCATGAGGTCCAGCGTCTCTTGTCACTGTGAACCCAAACCTGACTGTCCAATGTCCTCTAGAGGATGACAGCCACCAAACACCAGGGGGAACAGGCCAAAGCACAAAAGCTATTCCAACCTGTGGTAGCCTCACGTGTCTCATCACTGCGGGCCCAAACCTGACTGTCCAATGGCCTTTGGAGGATGGTGACCACTGAGCCACCAAGGGGGAGCAGGCAGTTGGACACCACCCTTTCCCCCCTAGGGTAGCCCAGCGCTTGTAACCTACTGTGGGGACTGGATGCATTTCTGCCAAATGCTGCTGAGTTCTGAGTTTCTAGGATCGTGGCCATTAAGCAGCTAGATCAGGAGCCAGAGAGGCCTTGCCTTAAATTATATAGCTGAGTCGGAGGTGGTTTGTGGGTGTGTCTCTCACATACCTAACTTTTGGCCGTTTACTTTCTTGGTAAAGTTGACCCCAAGTTCTCGGGGTCTGGCCAAAGCCAACAGAAATTGTGGGGTATCTAGTAGTCTGAAGGCACCATCAGGATGCTGATGCACTTGCCTCACAGGTACAGATTGACCTGCTGGCAACACCATACCCCCAAACTTCTTAACTTCTTACATTGGCTATCACTTGGTAGGATTCTCATTCTCAGAAAATATATTGTGGAAGGTTAGAGAGAGAGTTAAGGAGGTGAAGCACTTACCTTGCATGATGATAACCACAGTTAGAATTTTAGCACCATGTGTAGACCCAGATCACTGCTAGGGTTTGCTTCTGAGTAAAGTCAAAATCGCCCCTGATAAATGTCAATTGTAACTCAAACCACCACCTCCACCTCCTCTCCCTACACCTACTGCCTCCACCCCCAAACCCTGTAAAGTATAAGATTATCAAATGTTTATATATCTAAATATGTATGACCTGGGGCCGAAGTTCAATGAAAGTGCCTTATATTAATATGGTCAATCCTGATACTGCCCCACATTACCAAGTGCATTCCCTAGCATTGAAAATGAGATCCTCAGGCCACAAAAATTGCAATTCCAAGTTACCACAACCACATGTGTGAGTGCTGTAATGAATTGTATAGTTCCAGACACCATAATAGAAATTCCTGACAATGCAACAGCAATAAGATGTCATGTAACAAATAACGTTATCATTATGTATTTACTATAAATCATATATGTGCATAAACACTGTGTCTGTATTATATGTTTTTATCTCTATCATTTGATTGAGTTATTGCCCAGGCTTGTTCTGATTTTATAGCTGATAAATCTAGTAAATGAAGATGTTTATAGTGCTGCTATTTAAACTAAAATCTAGGTTTTTGAAATTAACTCAATGTTCTTTGCCATTGTACTATACTATCTTTTTAATATTTAATATAAAATGAAATGCATTTTCTTTATTATTCTTTTATGTCAGGAATACTGAATATAACATACTTCTCTTAATAAGAAACAAAGCATACATGGCTAAAAAATCTATTTGTGAGGTCATGAGTTGCCCCCCATGAGAAGATCTCAGGCACAGTCATGGGTCCAGAGGCAAAAGGACGTAATCCAGAGCCCGGCAGCTTGTGGCAAAAAAGTGAATGGACTATGCGTTAAACTACTAGGGCACCATGCCTCCCCAGGAGGGAAAAGGTGTTGCTCCCTTCCACCTTTCCCCACCCTGGCAGCGAAGTGATCGCCGCCTCAGAGCTTATTGGAAAGTCAGGTATGACCTGGTGGTGGTGGGGCAACTGCAGTCTCATGGGAAAAGGGGCAGTACCGACTTGTCCTTCAAGCCCTACCAAGGTCAAGAGTTGCCCTCCAGGAGAGGCTCTCAGGCATGGCCATAACACCAGATGCACAGAAACCAATCTCATAATTATCTGGCTCTCTGCAGAAATTCCTCCAGACTTACCTAGTAAAATATCAGAAATCCAAAATCATATGGTTCTCATAACCAGCTATAGAAAACAAATTATTTCACAATGTCTTTTTAGCAATTCTGATTTTTGGGGGGGGGGGAATTCTAAACAATAATGGTGCATCTTTTGTCAAAATAATGAATTTAATCAAAGTAGAGAGAGAGTTAAGTAAAAATCATCTGCTTCACAGGCATTGGGAGGGGTGGGATGGGGGTATATTGGGATTCTTGGTGGTGAAAAATAAGTACTGGTGAAGGGAAAGGTGTTTGATCATTGTATGACTGAGACTTAATCTTGAAAGCTTTGCAACTTTTCCCACAGTGATTCAATAAATAAATATAAGAAAAAAATCTATTTATAAATTCTGTTCCAGCTTTTAGAACAGTGAGTTCTCAGACATTTATGTCACTTACACCAGTTGAAAACTCAGTTCTGGGCTAGTGGATAGAAGAACAGGACAGAGAAGGGTCAATAAAGCTAATAAGATCTGGCAGAGTTGCCACATGGCTGACCTTTTTTTGACACTATCTTGGGTCATTCACATTTTAATGTGCTTGTTTGTTGTGCCCATGACAAGACATTAGCATGGTTGGCTCAACCTACACCAGGTTGATGGACTTTCAAGCATTAAGCCAGCTGGAAAAAGATCCTCACAGTTCTGGCTCAAGCATTGTACTCTGAGTTAAACTGTGAGATTAAAATGAGAAGATTTTTCTGCCTTGTGATCCTTTGGCCATAAAGGAATGTATTCCCTCTTTTAGTTTTGCTAAGCTATTTTCTCACGTAGAAGTATAAACAATGTTCTGGGAATAGAGAGAAGATATAGTAATTAAGCATGTTATTAGAAAGAAATGATTGCAACCTCAATATCCAAGTTTCCTAGTGCTTTTACCATCCTTTTCTGAATACTATTATTGGCATGTCATTATGCATTTACTATTATTTCAGAGTCATAAATTGTGAAGTGTGAAAGTCAAGCATATATAAATAAATACATACACTGACTTGAAATAGAATGAATTGATTATATATAAAGAGCACAGAAATTGTACCCAGAGATATCTGGGCTAATTGTTCCCAGAGATATCTGGGCTAAGTCTGACTCCTGGTTACTGGCTAGTATAGCAAATACCTATCTGCAATTTCCTGAGCCATTAAAGTGTCTTTGTTATCCCTGGTGTGCTTTTTGGACCATACATAATAAGACCCCCAATTTATAGTTTATGCTAAAGAGGTAACACATTGTAGCTGCCATTTGCCCCAGAAACATGTGATCAGAGTTGAGATTTGTGCCACATTAATGTTCCAGAGGCTGAAACTAAAGACTGAGTTCAAGTATTTTATAGCAATGTGATAAATCATACATATATAATGAAACTTAAAACAAAACAAAATAAAAAACAGTCTGACTACTTCTTTAAATCAGGGCAGACTGATTTCCCTCTGTCCCAGAGACTCCTGGCAGCTGCTGCATCTAACCTTATTCAACATATCCAACAGCTAATCTTAAAAAGAAACCGAGTTTCCATGTTATTCTACCCAGGTAGATGGATATTCAGGCAGAAAACTTCTAGGTCACCACAAAACAGGAGTGTAAAACCCCCCTCCCATTCAGCAGCCACCACAACTGACCAGCCTCTTTGCCATATAATCAGTTTAGCTCAATTGTTCCTGGAGATCCACAGTTCCACAACTCCATCATATTTCACAGTGCTGACAGCTCAGTAGAAACACAGTGAATTTGATGGAAATGTTGCATAAAAGTTAACCAAACTCAGTGAGTGAAAACAATAATGCAAAAGCTCAACTGGCACCAACCAACTTTGTAAATTCTTAGACAACTTTAGTAACATCACTGTGAGGTGTAATGATTATCACAAATTGACTTTTATTGATCTATTTTTCATTTGTTTGTTTTTCCTTTGGAGGCACAACCAGTTGTGCACAAGTTGTGCATAAGTTGTAAGCTTACGTCTAGTTCTGCACTCAGGAATCACACCAGTTGGGCTTAGGGGCCCATATGAGGTACCAGGCATCAGGCAGAGGTAGTCTGCACACATGGCAAACACCTTTCAAGCTGTACTGATGCTCCAGCCCTTAACAATTTTCTGATAATTCCATTTACATTTCGTTGTCAGAAGCAGTATGAAGTAAATTTTTTTGTACCTGATTAGAGGACAGGCTTAGGGGTAGGTGGGAAATGGGAAATACTAGTGGAGGAAGGTCACAGTGGATGGTATAACTGCTACTGAAATAGGGAATGCCTGAATGTCGGAAACAACTGTATTGTGAAATTTGTAACTTATGGTTTAAAAAAAAGAAAGGAAAGGGCAGGGAAGATGAAAATATGGAATAATAAGCATAATCATGGTCTGGTTTTTCTTTCATACACACAAAACATGTCTGGCTACTGAAACTAGTGACAGCATTCTTGTTTGGCAATATTTCATGCATATACTCTTATATTTCAGTGCCAGGACAGAAAGGGATAATTCAATATATGGAATCTGTACATGTAGAAACTTTCACATTTTAACTTTCTACCAAATATGTATTTTTATTCTAGGTACACTTTCTGCAATAAAATTAATTGGAATTACAGTATTTTCAAAATTCTGTCAGTATTTCTAGGAGTTTCCTGGGTGATTTGAGTGTGTCTATTATCCATGGGCTCCTTTGGAATTATATGTACAGGAGTGTTTATGGAAACTCTCATATTTACATCCAAATGATTAGAACAAAGGGTTATCTTGGGGATTCCAAAGCTTGTCAATAAACTAAAGTCTTGGTCAAAGTGACATGCTCTTAATCTTGAGTCTGACCAAACTGTGAGTAGCAGAGGATGTCAAACTAAATAGGTACAAAATGTGTGCATCCTGTTTTATTATAGTTATAAAATGTATACTAGCGTGTTATGTATATATTAGTAAAAGTAAGTAAAAGTAAAGGCCCTCCCGCTGATCGTCGATTTGCTCGAGCGGGCCCAGTAACGTCTCCATTGGAGACTTTTGTTGTTACTGTGTCTGGCATATCGAATACGTCACGGGGAGCTTGCCAGGCTCTGCTGTGCAGGCGAGATCCTCTCGGTAGCTTGCCGGGCTCTCCGAGAGGGGCGGAGGAATTGAACTCGGGTTGGCCATGTTGGCCGCTTGTAAGGCGAACGCCCTACCCACTGTGCTAGTATTACAAAATTATTTATAGTAATATTAATAAAGCTAATAGTGTGTAAAGAGGCTGAGACATGTTACAGCAAGGAAGGTGCTTTTATTGCACATGGCCAAACCAGATTAAATTCCAAGGCTTCTAATAGTCCCATGAGCACCACCAGGAATGATCCTTGAGCACAAAGCCAGGAATAATTCCTGAGCTCTTTGTTCAAGAGATTATTGAGCACAGTCCCTGAGAAAAGTTTTAGAATAATCCCCCCAAATTTGAAAAAGACAGACAGAGTTTTTTCTATTGTCTTAGTAGTAACATAAAGAATAGTATATTTAGTTAGGTGAATAGATATTCAATTCTATCTAATATTTTGTCTGCATTGATAACAATAAACCTTCTGGCATTAAATTACAGAACACTGACTGGAACTAACCCAGAACCAAGAGTTAAGATTATTTATTAAAATTAAGTGAACAAATAGTTCTTAAATAGCATCTTAAACTTTAATTAATTTATTTATTTATTTATTTATTTATTTATTTATTTATTGCTTTTGGGGTCACACCCAGCGATGCTCAGGGGTTACTCCTGGCTTTGTACTCAAGAATCACTCCTGGCGTCACTCAGGGGACCAGATAGGATGCTGGGAATCAAACCCAGGTTGGCCTCGTACAAGGCAAACGCCCTACCTGTGGTGCTATTGCTCCAGCCCCTCACGTAGTATCTTAAGTGACTTAAGATACAAATTGTTGTCAACAAGTAATAGGATATCTGATTAGCTACTAGATATCTGCAAATTAAAAAATATATAAATTAAAATAAATATTTACAAATTATTGGAACATGAAACATGGAGCAATAGCACAGTGGTAAGGCATTTGCCTTGCGTGCAGCCAGCCCAGCCAAGCTGGGTTCGATTCCTCTGCCCCTCTCACAGAGCCCGGCAAGCTACTGAGAGTATCTTGCCCACGTGGCAGAGCCTGGCAAGCTATCCATGACATATTCAATACGCCAAACACAGTAACAACAAGTCTTACGATGCAGACGTTACTGGGTCCACTCGAGCAAATCGATGAACAACGAGAGGACAGTGACAGTGACTGTGTGAAATATAATAAATTAAGGTAAGTGGTAGGTATATCTGATTTGAGAGTAAAAATCAGTGGTGTCAGTAGGATCCAGCATATACCATATACGTGTCCTTCTGTTTTCTGTTATGTCATCTTCAGCACTCTGACTTTTCCATTTTTGGAATAGAAAGTCACTTCACATCACTGTGTCTGATGGTTTCTATCATATATAAGAGATAAAAATGATGTAATGAAACTCTAGGTTTTAATCCTCAAGAATTTATGTCTTTTTATCAAAGTAAAAATCTTGTGTAATTTTTATGAATGAAATTGTAGGTCTCATTATCAAATGGATGTTATAAGTAGAGAATAATATAAGGGAATGTGATTCTCATATCAAGATCTCATAGGCTTGTACTGTTGGTGTCCTTATGGATTCTGAAATCAAAGCATTTCCATGCTTAAATTAAGACAGTGTAGAATTTGTCTATTAAAACATACCATAACCTAAGGCATAGAAGATAACAAAACTATGAGAAAATATGCAATCCAGGGGAAAAACGTGGAGGAAAATTTCAGCAAGAGAGAAATCTTAATAACTCACTGAAATACCAACAATTTGAGGTTATAGTATAATAATAGTTATTGAAAATGAAATTTTGAAAGAACCAAATCATATACTGCCACAATACTTTGCTTAAAATTTTCATGTTGCTATTAATATAGAAGATAATTAAGGTCATACAATTATGTTCATATTTATACGTAATATTAAGATATTTAAAACATATAAACACTTTAAAGGCTTACATGAAAATGATACATATTTAAAATCCTATACATAATACATATGTATTTGATACAATGAATATTATCCAATTATTTTAAATATTAGTGTTTTTGATTAAATTAAAATAATTAGTTTTCTCAGAACAATTTTTTATTACCCTTGTTAATTTTCAAATTGTTATCATCAATAAAAAATATTTTCTTTAAGGTTAAGCTGCTCCATGAAATTGTACAGATCATGCACTGCACAATGTCACCCAAGGGGGCAAATGATAATTCTGATTGTTCTGCTATTTCTCTTGGTGCAGGAAGCTTTCTAGGAAGTTTCTATTTTTAATTCTCATAAAATTATTGCATGGGGCAGCTACCATACTCCCCAAGGTGAAAAAATGACTGATCATTTAAAATGAGATTTGAAGACACAAATTTTTCTCATTCTCTTCTTCCTCAACTAGCACAGCTATTTTTCAGTTAACTTAAAAATGCAGTAACTCACAAAAGGAGTATACGTGAAGTTACACAAAACAGATAAGTAGCAAAGTTCATGGAATAATGAATACCAACATTTCTTATAAGGAAATAAATCTTCTAAAGAAAAGAATATATGTCAGGCAACAGTGGTCTTTTAGTGACCTCAAGGGATTCCTGTGGAAGCTCTCAGCAGAGAGCTCTTTTCTGTTCATTACTAAATTATTTTTAAAACTTGCCCAATTCTTTATTGTGCTATTTGACCTACAAAAAATATATCGAAATAGAAGTTTCTTTTCTCTTCTGAGTAAATGATAAAGGCAATGTTGTAGAAGACTCTTAGCAAAGGAATTAACTTATTATGGTGAATTATGTAAAAGAAAAGTCCAATAAGTAATTTGATTTCTGCTTTACCGTTTAGCTTCTGTCTATACAAAAGTCTTCTGAGCTTTTCTAAGACATCAGAATTTACCCTTTGCCTTTGAGCTGATAGCTTAGATAGCTGAGGAGAGTAAGAATACAGACAACAATTTTTTCTCTTGGGGTTTATGTAACAAAATTTGTTTTAAATGTTTTGTTAAGTAGGAGGGCACATACCGGATAGAATATCTAAATATGCACTTCTACATAGTAAATGTGAAAATGATGATGAGGCACATTCATAAATGATCATTATATCATTAGGAGTATGAAAATTAAAATCAGCAACATATATCATCAAACCACTTCAAGAATGAATTACATTCTTGTTAAAAGAGGAAGAACAGAAATGTGTGGAGAAAAGAAACAAATATTGTTGGTAGAAAAAAAACTATGGTAATTATTTTGGAAAGCAAAATGGATCTCAAAATAAAAATAAAATAAGGAGTCAGACATATAGTATTGTGGATAAGGCACTTGATTTGTGCATGTCCCACCCATGTTCAATCCCTGTTATCTTGGTCCTCAAACCCTGCCAGGAGTGATCCCTGAGAAGGAGCCAGAAATAATACCTAAGCACATCGAGTGTGGACCAAAAAAATAGACAAAGAAAGAAAATAATATAAGAAAATAATTATCAAAATAATAATGAAAACAGGTGCATATTAAGACCAAACTAGAACTACAATATGATCTTTATAGATCATATCAAGTTCATATAGATCATATATATCATATCATTTCTACTTATGAACATTGCTCTGAAGAATTTGAGAACATTCTTTCAAAGAATCATATGTACTTAAATTTTATTCTTCATATTTATAATGGCTGTGGGTGGGTACCGGAGGTCTGTCGCTACCAGGGCTCTGCTCTGTGAGGGGAGGGAAACTTAACCTTCCCCCCCCCCCCCCCCCAGTGAGGGGCTCTGGTGAAGACAGCCTGGGCCTGGAGTGCAGACAAGAAAATCTGTGTTGCTCTCTTCTGGGAGCTTTGTTTAATAATCTCTGGATATTGGCCGTTGATGGGATTTCATGGCGCCGGGGGCATTTTTTGGGTGAAGCTGCATAGCTACTGTAAAATGGAGGCTATGGGTGGAGGAGGCCCAATCCTGATCCTAGCAGGATTGGAGATCTCAGCCCCAGGACGCATGCATCTGAGTTCCTCTTCCAGTTCCTTAATGCATGAGGCTTGTTGAGTTTCCCTCCTTGCCCCAAGCAGAGCCCCGGCAGCCACAGACCTCTGGAACCCAGACACAGAAATGCTCAAGGCCACTCTCCACACTCTCAGAGGAGCCTCCCACATGAAGAAACTGGAAGAGGAACCCAGGTGGATGGGTCCCGGGATTGAGTTCTCCAAGTCTGCTCGGATCAAGACTGGGCCTCCTCCACCCAGATCCCCAATTATATGGTAGCTAGGCAGCTACACCCACAAACTGTCCCTGGTACCATGAAATCCCAACAACGGCCAAGATCCAAAGACTATAAAACAAAGCTTTCAGAAGCCACATGACCTCTCATTGTCTAGGTCTCCTTCTTGTAGTACCTGGTAAGCTACCAAGAGTATCCTGCCTGCAAGGCAGAGCCTGGCAAGCTCCCGTGGCATATTGGATATTCCAAAAACAGTAACAATGATGTGTCTCAAACCCCTTACCAAGAAAGAGCCTCCAATGTGGCATGGTTGGGAAGGATGAGTAAGGAGAGGCTGCTAAAATCCCAGGGCTAGGACAAATGCAGATGTTACTGGTGCCTGCTCAAGCACATCGATGTATAACAGGATGAAAGTGATACAGTGCTACATTGATATTTATAGCAAACAAGATATGATTGAAACCTAAGTGTTCACTGCTGGGCAATTAAAGCAGATGTGAAATAAAATGGAATACTATTCAGCTATAAAATATGAAATATTCCTATTTTCAATTTAATGTAAACAAGTTAAGATGATTGTAAAAAGAAACTGAGGGTATTATGAAAAGTGAAATAATCCATTGGAGAAATAAAGGTATTGCCTTGTCTCATGAATGCATTCAATATAAGAAAACAAATAGATGATCAGGTAAACTAAAAACAAACAATTGGAGAGTGATAAAAACTGAAGTTACATTAAGAAAATAAGGTTGGGGTAGTGGAGAATTTGGATAAAGTAGCTATAATGGGTGGTAGTATTATTTCTAATAGAAAAATAAAAAGGGACTATTAGTATTCTTTTATTACACTATAGGAGTGTACTCAAATGCCTGGGCTGTAAGAAAAGAATTGGAATTTTTAATGGAAAGCTATTTTACATAATTTTGAAATCAAAGTCTAAGGTTATGGTGCCAGTTAAGGGTTGGTTCCTGTTGAGATTTCTCACAGGGTCCCTAAATGTCCATTTCTTTGCACACCTACAATTCTGGTGTGTCTTAAAAGAAAATCAGTCTGGTGCCAGAGCGACAGAACAAAAGAAAGTTGTTTCCTTTTCACACAGATAACCTGGGTTCTGATCCTATATGATCCCTCAAGCACCGCTAGGAGTAATTCCTGAACACATAACCAGGAGTAATCCCTGAGCATCTCCAGTTATGACCCCAAAAGCAAAGAAATAAAAAGAAAAGAAAAGGAAAAGAAAATAAAACAGTCCTTGGAGTAGATCCCCATTAAGTATTAGTTACCTCTATTTATAGGTTTTTATTTAGGAGGAGGCATGGCCCTAGCTATACTTGGGTTATTCCTGGTTTCTGTTCAGGAATTACTCCTATTGGTCTTGGGGGACCTTATGAGGTGCCTGGGATAAAAAATGAATCGACTGTGTGCCAGGCAACTGCCCTATCCACTGTACTCTCTTCAGCTGCTCTAGCTTCAATCCTATTGGGAATTTATGGCTTCAATATGAGAAAGTGAGAAAGTTTATATCTATTCTCTTAGTTATATAGAATATATAAATATATATATACACAATACTTCACCTTTGAACAATTATCGCATCCTATGTGACAAAAATAAAGTACATCTTAGAATAAAATTCAAATGGAAATTTATTAAGTTTGTGTCAAATACAAACTACATAAAATTGAATGCTAAAACAAGATAGATAAATGTAAACTGACAGTGAATGCTTAAAATTTTATTTATTCGATTAATAAAGATAATAGAGTCTCCTGCTTCAGAGCCTGGGTGTCCTCACTGGGGTGGAGGAGGGCGGGTTGAGTTTCCCTCCCCACCCCTAGCAGAGCCCCTGGAGCTGAAGACCTCCAGTTCCAGCCACAGCCATGCTTAAAACCACTCTCCACACGTTCGGATGAGCCTCACACATGAAGGAACTTGCAGAGGAACCCAGGTGTGCGGGACCCAGGGCTTAGATCTCCAAGCCTGCTCAGATAGGGACTGGGCCTCCTCCACCCAGATCCCCCATCTTCCAGTATGTAGGCGTTATACCCACCAACTGCCCCTGGTGCCGTGTAATCCCATCAAACAGCCAAGACCCAGAGACTATAACAACCAGCTCTCAGAAGCATACAGCCACAAATCTAATTCTTACTCTGGAGAACCTAGCAGGCTACCGAAAGTATCCTGCCCGCATGGCAGAGTCTGGCAAACTCCCCGTGGTGTATTCGATATGCCAAAACCCAGTAACAATGATGGGTCTCATTCTCCTGACCCTGAAAGAGTCTCGAATGGGGCACTTTCTAAAATCACAGGACTAGGAAGAAGATATGTTAATAGGAGATGTTACCGGTGCCTGCTCGAGGAAATCGATGAATAACAGGATGACAGTGATACAGTAATTTTTTTTTATTATGGTACCATAGGATTCCTCCGAACACCCTTTACTTGGTGTTCCCTTCTCTGTCTGAGCTGCCCTTTCCCGTAGCCTGTGCGGCTGGCCTTCAAGCCATGTGGTACAGTTGTTGACCTTACAAGTTTTTATATTTGGGTTTCAGTCATACAATGATTGAGTACCCATCCCTCCAGCAGTGTCCATTCTCCACCACCAATGATCCCAGTAACCCCCCACCTGTCCCATACCCTTGTCCCATCCCGCCTCTGTGGCAGGGCACTCCCTTTGTTCTCTCTCTCCTTTTGGTTGTTAAGATTTGCAAAAGAGTCATTGAGTGGCAAACATATTCGGTCCATAATCTACTTTCAGCATGCATCTCCCATCTTGGGAGATTCCTCCGAACACCCTTTACTTGGTGTTCAAGTCTCTGAGCGGCCCTTTCCCATAGCCTGTACGGCTGGGCTTCAAGCCATGGATTAAACCTTTCTGTAACTTATCTCGACTATTCTAGGTTGTTAGTCTCCTATTTTGTTCTATTATGTTCCCCAGATGAGTGCAATCTTTCCCCAGATAAATGCAGTCTGTTCCTCTCTTTCTGACTCATTTCACTTAGCATGATACTTTCCATGTAGTACCATTTGTATGCAAATTTCATAACTTCGTCTTTTCTAATAGCTGCATAGCACTCCATTGTATAGATGTACCAAAGTTTCTTTAACCAGTTGTCTGTTCTCTGGCACTTGTTTTTTTCCAGATTTTAGCTATTGTGAAAAGAGCAGCAATGAACATGGAAGTGCAGATGCCACTGCTACTATACTTTTTTATCTCTTCAGAATATATTCCCAGGAGTGGTGTTGTTGGATCAAATGGGAGCTCAATTTCTAATATTTTGAGAATTGTTTATACTGTTTCCCAAAAGGGCCAGAACAGTTGGCATTCCCACCAGCAGTGAAGGAGAGTCCCTTTCTCGCCACATCCATGCCAACACCGGTTGCCCCTATTCTCCTTGATATGGGCCAGTCTCTGTGGTGTGAGGTGATATCTCATTGTTGTTTTTATCTGCATCTCCCTGATGATTAGTGATGTAGAGCATTTTCTCATGTGTCTTTTAGCCATTTGAATTTCTTCTTTGAGAAAGTTTCTGTTCATTTCATTACACCTTTTTTGATGGTGTTGGATGTTTTATTCTTGTGGAGTTCAACCAGTGCTTTGTATATCCTTGATGTCAACCCTTTATAAGATGGGTATTGGGTGAATATTATTTCTCATTCTGTAGATTATCTTTGTATTTTGGTCACTATATCTTTTGAGGTGCAGAAGCTTCTTAATTTAAGATAGTCCCATTTGTTAATCTCTGTTTCCACTTGGTTGATAAGTGGAGTGCCGTCGTTGAAGATACCATGGGCCTCAATATCATGGACGGTTTTGCCAACCTTGTCTTTGATGTATCTTATGGATTTTGGTCTGATGTTGAGATCTTTAATCCACTTCGATCTGACGTTTTTTGCATGGTGTTAGGTTGAGGTCTAAGCCCATTTTTTTTTTGGAAGGAAAAAATTTAATTGAGCCTTTCTTGGCAATGAAAATTTCTTAAAAGGCAAAAAGATTATTGGCATAGTTCCAATTCAAATACTTCATTCCCTGTAATGTTCAAGTGAAAGTGAGATAAAGCAACCCAGTTACAAAGTATAAACTTCTAAGACAATTATCCAATCATTCTAGTAAAATGTTAGTAAGGAAGCCTTGTGCTAATGAAGTACCCACACTGTGTTCCTGCACGCAGCCAGAGACCCATCAAGCCAACCAGTGACATCCATCGTGACCAGAACAGTCCCTTCACCTGCACGTCATTCTCGCCTGTGCTGCCAACCCCAGAAACGAGACTTGATGTTTTATTACTCAGAGATGGTTCAACAAGGTTATGTCCAAGAAGCTCCCTATCAGTTACAATGGATACATACAAATTGGGTTAATTCACTAAGTTTTACTTTTTATCATTCACTGTCACCTCAGGACATCTAAAAGCTTAGATGTTGCAAAGTAATCAATGAACCTTGTCCGCAATAAACATGGGTATACAAAACTACACATCTAGACCTACAGTTATAGCCTAGACTGTCTTCTAGCTGAGCTACCATCAGAGCCCTTCCCTTCACCCTTCCTCTTCTTTCTTCACCATTTCAGTGACCAAGTTCAGGACACATCTTGCTCCAAGAGGTGGATTATTAGACTCCCAGAAGACCTTCTTAAAGACTAAAAATTATATAGGAATTGCTTACTAATACTACTTTTTAAAATACACAGTATTAGGACTTATTTTATAGCCATGTTAACTAAAATGCATATATAAAACAAAAGATAATAATGTGAACGTGCCTATAAGACTCATGGGTTCAGAACCCTTCCCTGCAAACCCCTCCCCAACAGTCAGCATTCCCTTCACCAGTTTCTTCCCCAGATACAACCATTCCTATAAATTCTTTTTAAAAGTGTTCTTTTCTTTCTTTCAATGATGTACACTTTCAAACACCTATGATTAAATGTTCCAAACAGGACTTGTTTAGCCCTTTGTCCACTACAATCTGAGTGCCTTCTACATAAAAACTTCCTAGTCTAGGATTTTTTTAAAAAGATTTTTAATGTTTTTTTTTTGGGGGGGGGGGGGTTGGACCACACCCGGCTGTGCTCAGGGCTTCCTCTTGGCTCTGCACTCAGCAATCACGCCTGGTGGGCTAGGAGGTAGGGGGGAAATCAAACCCAGTTGGCCACATGCAAGGCAAGCACCAACCTGTTGTGGTTGTGCTGTTTCTCCAGCTCTGCTAGCCTAGAACCTTGCCTCTTCTCATCCCTATCAACCCAGCGGACAGACTGGGTTGGCAAAACGACTCTCAAGTCGGTATTAATAGTTTTACTCCCTCAAACTGTTTTCAGAAGCCTTTCCTAAGAATTTCAACAAGGTGTACAAAAGTGACTTCTTTTTTTTTTTTTTTTGCTTTTTGGGTCACTTGATAAGCCCAATTTTTTGCAGGTGGTTGTCCAGTTATGCCAGCACCATTTGTTGAAGAGGCTTTCCTTGATCCACTTCACATTTCTTGATTCTTTATCAAAGATTAGATGTTTATGCATTTGGGGTTGTGTGTAGGGATATTCCACTCTGTTTCATTGGTCTACGGACCTACATTTCTTCCAGAACCATGCTGTTTTAATTATTACCACTTTGTAGTAGAGTTTGGGGTTGGGTAGGGTAATGCCTCCCCACATCTTTTTCCCAAGAATTGCTTTAGCTATTCATGGGTGTTTGTTTTTCCATATGAATTTCAGGAGTGTTTGATCTATTTCTTTGAAAAATTTCATGGGTACCTTATAGGGATCACATTGAATCTGTACAGTGCTTTGGGGAGTATTGCCATTTTGACAATGCTAATTCTTCCTATCCATGAGCAGGGTATGTGTTTTGATTTCCTCATATCCTCTTTTTTTTCATGGAGTAGCATTTTGTAGTTTTCATTTTAGAGGTCCTTTACCTCTTTAGTTAGGCTGATTCAGAGGTATTTGATTTTCTGGGGCATGATTTTGAATGGGATTATTTTTTTCATGTCACTTTCCTCTCTCTCATTATTTGCATATAGGAAGGCCATGGATTTTGGGCATTAATTTTATATTCTGCAGCTTTACTGTATAAGTCTATTGTTTCTAGAAGTTTCATGGTAGAGGATTTGGGGTTCTTGAGATATAGTATTATATCATCTGTAAATAGTCAGAACTTGATTTTTTCCTTTTTTATCTGGATACCTTTAATGTATTTTTCCTGCCTAATCGCTATTGCAAGTACTTCTGGTACTATGCTAAATAGAAGTGGTGATAGTGGGCATCCTTGTCTTGTCCCTGATCTTAAAGGAAAGGCCCTTAAAAGTTTTTTCCCCATTGACGATAATGCTTGCCATGGGTTTGTCATAGATGGCTTTGACTATCTTGAGAAAAGTTCCTTCAAAACCCATTTTTGGTGAGAGTTTTCATCATAAACGGGTGCTGTATCTTGTCAAATGCTTTCTCTGTATCTATTGATATGATCATATGGTTTTTATCTTTACTTTTGTTGATATGATAAATTATGTTGACTGATTTCCGAATGTTAAACCATCCTTGTATCCCCGGGATGAATCCCACTTGGTCATGGTGTGTGATCTTTTTGATGAGTTGTTGGATTCTATTTGCTAAAATTTTGTTGAGGATCTTCGCATCTGTGTTCATCAGGGATATTGGCCTATAGTTTTGTTGTTGGTGGTGGTGGTGGTGTCTTTGTTTGCTTTTGGTATTACGGAGACATGTGACTCATAGAAGCTATTTGGGAGAGTTCCTATTTTTAAATTTCCTGGAAAAGCTTGAGGAGAACTGGAAAAAGGTCATCTTTGGATATTTGGAAGAATCAATAGTGAACCTGTCTAGGCCTGTGCTTTTGTTTTTGGCAAGACTTTTGATTACAGCTTTAATTTCCTTGATATTAATGATATTCAGGTATTCCAAATCTTCTTGGTTCAATCTTGGGAGATTATAGGAATACAGGAATTTATCCATTTCTTCTAGGTTCTCTTGTTTCATGGCATAAACACTCTTAAAGTAGTCGGTGATAATCTTTGAATTTCATTGGTTTCTGTTGTGATGTCCCCTTTTTCATTTCTAATTCGGTTTACTAGGGTTCTCTCTCTCTTTATTTGTGAGTCTTGATAGTGGTTTATCTATTTTATTTATTTTCTCAAAGAATCAGCTCTTGGTTTCATAGACCTTTCTGATTGTTTTTTGGTTTACATGTCGTTAATTTCTGCTTTAAGTTTTATTATTTCTTTCCTTTTGCCAATTTTTGGTTCTTTTTCTTGATCTTTTTCTAAGATCTTGAGCTGTGTGGTTAGGTTATCTATGTAGGTCCTTTCTTCTTAGGAATGCTTGCAAAGCTATAAATTTTTCTCTTAGCTAGGCTTTGGCTGCGTCCCATAGATTCTGGTAGCTCGGGTCTTCATTTTCATTTGTTTCCAGGTATCTTTTGATTTTGTCTTTGACCTCGTTTCTGACCCACTCATTATTCAACATTGAGTAGTTTAATTCCCAGTTGTTTGATTTTTTTTTCAATGTATTTGTGTGGTTTGCTTCTATCTTCAGCACATTGTGGTCGGAAAAGATTGTTGATACTACTTCTATCTTCCTGATTCTATTGAGGTATGTTTTGTGGCCTAGCACATGGTCTATTTTGGAGAATGTTCTGTGTGCACTGGAGAAGAATGTATATTGTTTCTCTTTGGGGTGTAAAGCCCTGTATAGATCTATTAGCCCTCTTTCTTCTATTTCTTCCTTCAAAGTCAATATTTCCTTATTGAGTTTTGTTCTTATTGATCTTGGTGATAAGGTGATGTTTAAGTTTCCAACTACTATTGTGTTGCTAACAATGTATTCCTTAAAATCTCTTAGCAGTTGTTTTAAGTATTTAGTTGGTCCCTCATTAGGTGCGTATATATTTAAGAGTGTGATTTCTTCCTGTTGTACGTATCCCTTGATAAATATAAAATGGCCTTTGCCATCCCATCTAATGTTTTTAAATCTGAAATTTATGTTGTCGAATATTAGTATGGCCATTCCAGCGTTTTTGAGAGAGCTGTTTGCTTTCAGGATTATTTTCCATCCTTTATCTTTGAGTCTGTCTTTGCTCTGATTGTTCATATGAATTTATTATAGACAGAAGAATGCTGGTTTCAGTTTCTGGATCCATTTTGCCACTCTGTGTCTCTTGATTGGTGCATTTAGACCATTGACATTGAGAGAGATTATTGTCATGGGGTTTTGTGCCATCTTTCTGTAGGGGTTGGTTATGTTTCTAAGTATTTTCCTTCTTGTCTCATAGGAGCCCCTTTAATCCTTCCTTTGCATTTGGTTTTGAGTCTATGAAGTTCCTGAGCTGCTGTTTATCTACAAAATGGTGTACAGTTCCATTGAGTTTGAGTAAGGGCTTAGATGGATAAAGTATTCTTGGTCAGATGTTCAGTTCATTGAGTTTTTTCACTATATCCCACCATTTTCTTCGCGCTTAGAGGGTCTCCTCTGATAGGTCTGCTGTAAATCTAAGGGGTGCTCCTTTGTATGTGATTTCCTTCTTTTACCTTGCTGCTTGCAGTACTGTGTCTCTGACGACAGAATCCATCATTTTGACTATTGTATGCCTTGGAGTGTTTTTATTCGGGTATCTTGTAGCTGGCACCCTTCTGGTTCCTTGGATCTATATTTCTGCATTCTTTAACTCTGGGAACGTTTTAGATATGATGTCTTTGACTGTGGCCTTTTCACTGGGGTTGCCTCCTTGTCCTTCTGGCACTCAGATGATTCTAATGTTGTTTCTTTTGGTGGCATCCCCTAAATCTCTAATTCTCCTTAGAGCTATTTTGAGGTATTTCCCCATTGTTTATTGTTCCCTATGTGATTTCTGTTGCTCATCTTCAAGCTCACTGATCCTGTCTTCAGCTGTATTCATCCTACTGCTGAGGGCACCTATTTTTAATTTCGTCAACTGAATCCTTTATTTGTAAGACTTCTTTTTGTAGCTTTTTTATTTCTACTCTCACTTCTTCCTGTACTTTCTCTACTATTTGTTCTGTTATTTCTTTCATTTTTTCCTTTAGCTTTCTGGATATCTCCCCCATTGATTCTTTGAGTAGATTCTTGAACATCCTCTGCATTTCATCTCGAAATTCTTTATCAGAGAGAGCATATATGTGGATAACCCTGGTTGGGGATTATGGACTCTCTTCTTCTTCCTCTCCTTGAAGTGGAAATTTGCGCTGTTTCTTCATGTTGTTTTGGTTGTCTAGAGGTAGACCCCTAGAATTCACTATCACTGTTCCCGTTTATTGTGGGAAAGTATTCTGGATAAAGTTGGTTGATGGTAGTTACCCTTCTCCCTTTCTAAAGTCTGACCTTCCTCTCAGTCATTTTTCTTTGGCTTATAACGGACATCAAGTGAAGCTTTGGGGGAGGTGCTCTTTAATATTGGGCTTGTGCAGCTTCTTGTGTACTGGTCTTTTGTTAGAGTTGCAGTAAGTGAGTGGAGTATTGCATTGTCGTTGAGGTGGCCAAAAATTTTTCCTCAGAATCAGGTAATAAATGCTGGGATCAAAGTCCAGAGTGCTGGGAGTAGAAAATATAACTGCAGCTGCCTTGGAGGAGGCCACGCCCACTTTAGGGAGGCCACGCCTCCTACATAGAGGTTTTGCCCCCAGCTGGTCCCAGGGACAGTCCTACCCAGGAGCCTGGAAGGAATTGGTATTATTTGTATGGAACCATGAAACATTATTACTTATAATTAATACTTATATATTGTTTGTAAAAGGTCCTTGGTGTGGAGCAAATTGAAGTGAACTTCAAAATTTATTTATTTTTATAGCTGCATAGTATTTCATAATGTATATATACCACAGCTTTTCTTGTCCACTCATTTCTTATTGGACATTTGTAGTTTCCATCTCTGAGTTATGGTTCCAAGTGTATATAATTAAAATCTGGAAATAATCAGTGTTAGTGGAATACTATGGAAAAGAAACCTGCTTTAAATATCGCTAGAGATATTTTCTGGTTCATTCTCTATGAGAAACAGTATGTGCATTTCTAAAAAAATTAACAATAGAGTATTTTTATGATCTTGCAATTCTTCTTACATATATATATATCTCCCAAAAGCCACAAAAATAATTTTCTGATTTTTAAACCATGTTTACATGCTTTCCTTTTATGTAAATTTCCTTAGTAGCCTTTTAAGTTAACATGCTTAGTGTAATTTCTCAGTTGTTAAATTCACTTCCACACATCAGAGTTAAATTAATCTACCATATATATATTATCTGGACATTTAGCTTATTAAAAAATGTAGTGGAAGCTCTACTTCCTGATAAATTCAATATTTTAGTGCATAAGTCAAGAAGCTTTACAAGTTAACTCCAATACAAAGACCAAATATATTTTTTATTGCTTTATGATTCACCCCACAATATGAGACTAGCAAGAAAAGGCAAAACTTTGTAAAAAATAAACCTAGGTTATATAACTGGAAGGAAAAAGAAGTTATGTGCAGTTGTTTATGGTAGTGAGTTAAAGGCATGATCCTCAAAATTACAGAGTCATTGAAATACAAGTGTGAAAGAAAAAAATCCAAATACTGGAACATTCATAGATAAAAATACTAAGAAAATGAGAAATTCTGTATAAATTAATTATCCTTAAACAAAATTGAAGTAAAGTTCCACTGCCTTTAGGTAATATTAAAGAATTAAGTAAAGCTGCTGTTTCAATTAAAGTCAGAAGACACACAAAAATGAGTATGACATTACTTAAAAAATCTAATCTGCACTGGGGCCAAGAAATAGAACAGTGTTTAGGATTTGTGCCTGATTTAGGTTTGATTCGAGGGGTTGGAGCAATAGCACAGCAGTTGGGCCGAGGTTTGATTTCTCCGCCCCTCTTGGAGAGCCCGGCAAGCTACCGAGAGTATCTTGCCCACACAGCAAAGCCTGGCAAACTACCCATGATGTATTTGGTATGCCAAACATAGTAACAAGAAGTCTCACAATGGAGATGTTACTGGTACCCACTCGAACAAATCGATGAACAACTGGAAGACAGTGCTACAGAGCTAGGTTTGATTCGAAGTATCATGTGGTCTTCTAAAACTCCTGGGGTGGATCCCCAGAGGACCCAGCACTACCAACGAACCCTATGTAATAAGGAATACAAGTGTTTGAGTAGCATCGCATCCTCAGGTGCTTATGTTAAACTATTGCTGAGAATATAGAATGGAGCCTTGGATCTCTGGAGTATGGCTTGAAATCCTCACCTTCTAAAAAAGTAAATAAATAATTAAATAAATAAAATAGTAATAGTTATCTAAACTGCATGATTTTACAATGGTAAAGGTAAAGGCCCTCCCGTTGATCGTCGATTTGCTCGAGCGGGCCCAGTAACGTCTCCATTGGAGACTTTGTTGTTACTGTGTCTGGCATATCGAATACTCTCGGTAGCTTGCCGGGCTCTCCGAGAGGGGCAGAGGAATCGAACTCGGGTTGGCCATGTTGGCCGCTTGTAAGGCGAACGCCCTACCCGCTGTGAATTAGTATTAATTTGTTTTCTTGTTTGTTTGTTTTGGTCACACCTGGAAATGCACAGGGGTTACTCCTGGCTCTGCACTCAGGAATTACCCCCAGCAGTGCTCAGGGGACATATTGGATGCTAGGAATCAAACCCAGGTTGGCCATGTGCAAGGCAAACACCTTACCTGCTGTGATATTTCTCCAGCCCACGAATTTAGTATTAATTTATTGTCTGGTTGATTTTTATACTAATTCTGTTATTTCATTTTTTCTATTAGATATTTTACAATGCTTCAATAAGAACATGATTTAAAATGCCATTTATATTATAGGGATCAATCATGTATGAGGCATGTATATGTACATATATGCACATATATGTACATATATATATACACAGCACATCAGTTCATCACTTTGAAATTTTCTCATGTAAAGTGAAGTGAAATAGCAATTGCTCCACATAGAAAAAAGCATACATATTAACAACAATACCAGATATATTTAAGTCCAATATCTACACATCCTTAAAAATATATATGTATTATTCATCTTTTTATTTTGTGATTCAGAAATAAAAAAATGATAGTTCTTAATCATTTCATGAGTTTTCCTGCAAAGATTGAGCATTTTAGTCATGTTTAAGATTCATTTATATTTATCTCCTGTAAAATGTCTTCTATCATCTTTTATTTTCTTTTTAGAGTGAGGTATTCACACAGCATAGATATCTACTTGTCTCTGATAAGAGTTGCAAATTTCTATTTTCTTATACTGTTTTCTCTTTTTTTAAATATTCCTTCCACACTTTTATAAATAACATGAGTATATTCACTGCCCTCCCCTTGTTCATCGATTTGCTCGAGTGGGCCCAGTACCGTCTCCATTTTGAGACTTGTTGTACCGTGTTTGGCATATGAAATATGCCATGGGTAGCTTGCCAGGCTTTGCCGCACGGGCAAGATATTCTCGGTAGCTTGCAGGGCTCTCCGAGAAGGGCAGAGAAATCGAACCCAGCTTGGCCAGGCCGGCTGTGCGCAAGGCAAACGCCCTACCACTGTGCTATCGCTCCAGGCCATGGGTATATTAATAATACTTATTAAATGTCTGTTTGTAATTATACTTAAATTTTTATTTTTGACATCAAGATTAGAAGAATTTTTATTTCAACTTTTCTTCTAGTACTTTCATTTTTATATTAAAGAGTATTTCTATTTCTTGAACTTTTTATGACCTATGGAAGTTCTAGAAATCTTCATCCTTGAATCAAAAGTGAACAAATCCAACCATATTAATAAGTTTATGTATCATTCATGGCTATTTTCACACTACAAAAACAAAGATAAGGAGAGCAATATAAACATAAATGCTCAAAATTATTCACTATTTGGTCTTTTAGCAAAAAACTTGCCGACTCCTAAAATATGGAATATAAAATATTATGTATCACTATTACCCCAAATTCTCTTATTTGAATTAGTCCTAGAACTTTCTTTACAGGGAGTAACTCTAATCTAACTTCAAAGGAATTTCATAAAGTTCATATTTCATTTTTCCCATTTTCTGTAGTAGACAGTTATCAGGTAGTTCTCATGGAGTAATGTTTTTACTTCCTCCTATAACTTAGCAATAGAGCCATATTGTGTGTGTGTAATCCACACATACCTAGGTTACCTCTAATGTAACTTTTGTCTGGTTTAACCCCTGCCATCATTGGTATTATATATAAACTGATAGTTGCAGACTTAATTCTGATATAGAAAGAAAATGGTTGTCAATTATTTTTTAAGGGAACACAGAATTATTTTGTCAGTACCTTGTTAGATTGAAAAAAGGACAATAAAATGCTTCAGTTTTTTCTCCTCTTGAGTTTCATGGCATTTATTGGTCACTGTGACTTGAATTGTGGGAGATATTTGTGATATGAGAAACACACGCACACACATACACACACACTCCTTTGCAGAAAAAAATAATTAAATTATCTGTGATCAATATATTTACAATTCCTGTTTATAATTGGAGTAGTTGTTAAAGTAGATTTTATACATATATATATATATATATATATATATATATATACTCTAGCTGCTTAGTCTGAAGTATATATAAAATATCTTTGGTTAACATATGAGCTTGGATTACCTGATTTTGGTATACCCTAAAATCAAAAGCTGGCTCCGCTCTCTTTTAATTATGAGATATGTGAATCAAATATCCAAGCAAGTGAAAAATGTATGAGAAATTCCTTGCCAATAAATTTGGTATAATTTTACTCTCACACAAGAATACAAAAAAAAAACTTAAAAATTTTAATCTCCCTAAAATACTTAATTCATTACATTACACTGTTCCTGTGCTGTTCCTTCAAAATAAACAAATAAATACCTCATACACACAACGATTTTCATCTCTTGGGGAGAAAAAGTAACTATACAATCAATGCGCAGACATTCTCTAAATGCCCAACTGGAAAAAAAATGCGAGAGTAAGTGAACTAATACAGTAAGTAAAAGAAGACTATAGGCCAAGTGAACTTTAGTTCTTTAAAGAACTGTTAAATCGCTGTAGTTTTCCCGCAGCCTAGCAAATTTTAAATGGCCGCTTATTGTGAGGAACTCATTCCGAGTACATTTGAAAGGCAGAACATCTAAATGCCAGGCGGCCTTTCCACCTCTCAGGAACTTTGATTGGGCCCTTACTGCGAAGGAGAATGCAGAGAACTGAGTCGCCAGTACAGCTTCTATAGCACCCCGGGGTCCTTTGGAAATGACTCCACTTCCAACCTCCGTCTATGAGGGGTTAGAACAGTGACTTTTCCAGGCAGGGGTTTGAGATAAACGACCTCCCGAGTCCCCGCTCATTCTCACGAGTCTTTGATTTTGAATTGACGAAGTGCAAGCCGACTTTAACTAGGTCATCCCAAGAGCTCATATCCTGGCCTGTAGCTGGCATTCACTAAATCATGTGGCACAAAGAGTGAGGTTGGACCTTGGGGAGGAAAGCTAGCAGTGGCTATCTTTTTTAAGTTAATTTTTCTGGAGATTTTTATTTTCCCTAAATACTCGATATACTTTCTCCTCTGGAAAGTTTCAGTAAGGAATAGTACTGATTACCTTGCACGTGTCAAAATAAATTGCATGTGATTGTTTATGACATTGGTGTCTGCATAGCTATTGTTTAAAACATAAAACAAAAGAACGAAGACTTGTCTGTGAAATTGTTTGGTAAGTGCTGGTAACATTTCAACTTTCTTTTCTTAAGCCATTGTGAACAAATGCTCCCTTTCCATTGTCATCCTATTTTTCATTTACTCATTCATTCTTTTTTTAACTTTAGGCACCATTTTACAATATTTTTCATGGTTGGGTTTCATGCCTAAAATATCTCAACAGTATAATATCCACTGAAATGTCTATTTCCTCTACCATTGCTTCAATGTGTCCTATTCTTGAAACACTCACTATCCCAATAATCTTCGTACTGTGGAGAAGTTCTTAGTTTCTCTTGCCTTGGGACATTTGCTATTCCAATATTATATTTCTTTATTTCTTTATATGCCACATGAGAGACATCATTCTCTGTATGTCCCTCTCCTCATGACTAACTTCACTCTCCAGATCCATCAATATAGCAGCAAATTTCATGATTTCACCTTTTCTTAAAGCAGAATAATATTCCATTGCATATATGTACCATAGTTTTTTATCCTGTCATCTGTTGGACACTTCCAGATTTTTGCTACTGTGAATAGTTCTGCAATGAACATAGAAGTGCAAAAGACATTTTGAAATATCATTTTGGGCCCTTAGATGGTAGATGCCAAGAAGTGGAAAGCTCAGTTTCCACTTTATTGAGAAGTGTCTACATTTTCCAAAAAGGTTGAAATGGTTAACATTCCCATCAGCGGTGAAAGAGCCGTTTCTTGTGTGGAAAGCAGCCTATTTTTTACAGCCACTCCAACACTGGTTGTTACTATTCTTTGTGATGTGTGCCAGTTTCATTGTTTTGATTTGCATTTCTTAGTGCTAAATGAAAAGTTTTGTTTTATGTACCTTTTGTCCATGGGCTGCAGGAATTACACAGCTG
This sequence comes from Sorex fumeus, assembly GCF_029834395.1. Classification (NCBI taxonomy): domain Eukaryota; kingdom Metazoa; phylum Chordata; class Mammalia; order Eulipotyphla; family Soricidae; genus Sorex; species Sorex fumeus. The sequence continues at coordinate 26,516,987 of NW_026606092.1, forward strand.
CCTTGCACGTTGGCCGACCCAGGTTCGATTTCTCTGCCCCTCTTGGAGAGCCTGGCAAGCTCCCCGTGACATATTTGTTATGCCAAAAGCAGTAACAACAAGTCCCACAATTTGTTGTGAGACGTTACTGTTGTCCGTTCAAGCAAATTGATGAACAACAGGAGGACAGTGCTACAGTGCAGTGCTACCTTTTGCTCATCTGTATTTCCTCTTTGAGGAAGTTTCTCTTCATTTATTTCTCCCATTTTTATTTTTTTCCTGTAAATTTCTACCAGTATTTTACACATCTTAGATATCAACCCTTTATGTCATTAGTGGTGGGTAAATATTTTTCCAAGTTTGTGTGATTTTTAAATGCATTTAATCAATCACTCTGGAAACATGAGTGACTATTTAGTACTCAGTCACTTAATTCCAGATTCAATAAGCTTTTTCACAGTGATTTTATTGTTTTATCTTCCTTATAAAACCTTTTGATGTATCAAGAGCTACATGATATGTAATAATGTAGAAGAAAAGTCAGATGTTATTCATTACTGATGTCCTTGTAACTTGTCGAATACAAATATGCTTTGTAATAACTTCTCAAACACACAAAATTTTAAGTTTTCTAAATATCCCTGTGATCACCAAATTCAATGTTTTATGAGTAATAATGGTAAATTTGAGATTTGCTTTCAAAATTTTTATTGCATGTACCAAAGTCATTGTTTCTCACTTTTGAAAGTGTTCTTTCTCTTCCATTTTGTATGAGCTATTTTATTGATACACTTTCTTATTAAAAATGGAAGCCTCAGTTTACCCTTACCAGCTGCTGTGAGCAGTTCCACTTTTTGGCTTGTCCATCGTACATTTTTGACTCCTTGTAAATTTGTGTTTTTTTCTGATAGAGATTAAACTATAGTTCATCGTAAAATTCTTCCCCAGAGCTTAGACTCATGGGGAGACGAAGATAATAGATAATCATGAGGCAGATGGCCAGAAAGACTCCAACCAGACCACCCTGTAGATTCCCTGGATTCTCTCTCTGTAATATTTGCTGATTGATAAGAAATGCAAGGGTCTTTAAAAAGGCCCACACAAAACTTACTTTTAACTTAGTCCTATAATTAGTCCTCCCCATTTAGGAAGCTCCATTTTGTTTGTTTGTTTGTTTTTTAATTCTACCTTCCAATCAACATTTCTATTGTCCACTCTGAACCTGAGCATCTTTATTATTCAATATTTTCATTCTTGAAGAACCTGAGACTCACGAATGAGCAGACAATGTTCCATTGCTGCTGCTTCTACCTCACCTGCATCATGAAAATAGAAGAAGACACAAGTAATTTCTCTTTATAAAACAAATTCTTACTATAAGACAAATTATAAAAGCAAACAAAAAAGCTACCTTTGGTACCTTTGGGGCCCAAGAGATAATATGAATATTAAAGTGCATGCATTGCACAAGGTCAACCCTAATTCAATCTCTGCACTGTCATGAGGGATATAAGAATAGAACACAAGGGACCTTAGAACAGAACAGGAGTAATCGTTAAGTGCTGCTGGATGTGGCCCCTAAGCAAAAAAAAAAAAAAAAGATAAAAATTTGTTGTACAAAAGTTCATAGACACCAATAAACCACAAAAATAAATTGTAATTTTTTAGAGAAAATACTATTTTTCACTTTTAAGAATATGTTTTTAAAGAGAAGTGAATATAGTGATTTCTTTCATTGTTTTTGGTTCCTATATAAATAAAGTATTTTCAAATGTTCAAAGTGATGTATTTTTGAGGACGCAGCACAATAGTACAGAGCATAGGGTACTTGCAAAGACAGACCTGGATTCAATTCCTGGCACCGTAGATGGTTTCTTGATCCCCTCCAGGAGTAATCCCTGAGCACAGGCCCACCCTGAGCACTACCTGTTTTATTGTAATTTTACATGGGTTACTATCAGCTGTAATGGACTAGAGTGATAGCACAGCGGTAGGGCGTTTGCCTGGCACGCTGCCACCTGGCCCAGCCAGGTTCGATTCCTCTGCCCCTCTAGGAGAGCCCAGCAAGCTACCGAGAGTATCTTGCCTGCACAGCAAAGTCTGGCAAGCTACCCGTGACATATTCGATATGCCAAACACAATAACAAGTCTCACAGTGGAAACGTTACTGGGCCCGCTTGAGCAAATTGATGAACAATGGGGGGACAGTGCTACAGTGCAGTGCTACTATTGGCAGTTTGGGGGGTAGTAGTGAGGCTGGGGTCGTTTCCTGTAATGCTCAGCCTCATTGCTCAATGCTTAATTTGCTGAGTCCTGCCTGTACCAAAGGATACCAAGTCCATACCTAGTGTCACTGGGGTCGATGTGAGGATGGAAGAGAGTCTATACTGCTGTACATCAAGCTAAGGACCTCGCATTTGCATTATAAAACTTGAACTATCTTCCTGGCTTCTACATTAAATAGTTTTTTAAAAATTATTCTAAGCAAATTCACTGCAACTTAGAAGTTTTCTATGGGTGTTTTATGCAATATGTGTGAAAATTATCTTAAGCACTTTAATTGTTATCCACTCAATCAATATGCATCCAATTCTCATGTTGTTTTAGCATTTTAGTCATAGATATTAAAGACATGCTGGTTCAGAACTTTGAAACTGTAATAACCAAAATATACAGGCTCACAGAAAACCATCTCATACCCACATCCCGGTAAAGTATATTCCGTGATATCCCTAAAGAAATATCACTTGGGTATGGTCAATCTGCCAACAGAAAATCATTTTGTTACTATTTCAATTACAAAGTGCAATGAGAATCTCAAACATTTGAATATTCAAAGTGAATTATTACCATGTGTATAGGCAGCATATTTGGCAAACACTGGACGATTGAACACTGAGGATTTGTGATAAACCACAGTTACAACATAACAGTTGGAATTAAGGTTTTAATTTGTTCTTGAGAGTATAAAGTTATAGATTATCATACTGCCAGACCAACCTGTGGTGGTTCTTTTCCTGAATCCTTTCACTGACATTTTAAAAGTTATTCCAATATGACAATGGGATAGAATTTTCTTCTTTTATTATCTATTACATACTCAGGCAATCAGAACTCTTAGGGGTATTCAATATATTCAATTCACATCAAACAATTTAAGGGGACAATAAACCAGACAATATTTCAGACATTGGCGTGAAAGAAACTTATACAAATATATACAGATCAAGTTTAAATGCCCATAATGTTTTCAAGCACACCATTATTACAAGGAAGCTTAAACCCTATATTTTACAAATGCTTCGATTTATCTTTGTAAAAATCAATAAATCAGGATCAGATACTAACTAAGCAAGATGAGATAGTAATGCAAGGAATAGCAAAGTCCTTGAAGAGCTTGCACTTGCCTCAACTGAAATGTTGATCACAGGATAAACTCACGCATTAGAACACCAACAAAACTACAAAACATATGCTTTCACTGAAAAAAAAAATGGAAGGGTAGCATAAGTCACTGTCACTGTCCTCCCATTGTTCATCGATTTGCTCGAGTGGGCCCAGTAACATTGTGAGACTTATTACTGTGTATGGCATATCTAATATGACACGGGGTAGCTTGCCAGGCTTTGGCATGCGGGTGAGATACTCTCAGTAGTTTTCCAGGCTCTCCGAGAGGGGCAGAGGAATGGAACTCAGGCCGGCCGTGTCAGCTGCAAGCAAGGCAAATGCCCTACCCACTGTGCTATCGCTCCAACCCATAGCATTAGTAGTATTTTAAAATAACACAAACTTTAAAGAAAAAGACCTATGCTTGTGTAGCAGAGATACTAAAGGTCATTTTCTGAATTCAAGTAAACCATCACAATGATCATAAAGAATACATAGCAAATTTTCCTCCCATAATAGCAATCTTCACATGATTGAGGTAGGTCATATAATTCATGTGGAATCTATCTATCATCTATCTATCTATCTATCTATCTATCTATCTATCTATCTATCTTCTATCTATCTATCTTTCTATGTATCTCTAAATATACAAGTATGTGTTTGCATATATGTATATGAATATATGTATATATAGTCAAAATAATGTGAATGGAACTTACTATGACAATATAAGCTATATAAGATTATGCAATATTAGCTTTACACATATATGTTTATTTAAAAAGTTAGGACTGGGGTGAGATACAGAACTAAAACCAAGACTCAAGTATGATAGGAGAGGTGTGCAATAGGTTCAGAGATTAACATAGTTCTCTGTAGAGCAAATACAATTTTGCATTATTAGTCCCACTCTATATATTTGTGAAAACAGTTTTTATGTTATTTTCTGCTCCTCTTCAATATGGTGTTAGGTCTTGCCTTTTAAAACCAGCACTGATATAAATAATGGATTTTAAGTAGCTTGTTGCTAGAATTCACAATTCTTAGACAAACTCGAGTACATTTGATTCATACTCGTTAATTAAATCATGAAAGAGTAACTACTCTGGAGATACACATTCTCAGTAGGAGAAACAATAGAAATCAATTTACATCAGAATGGAGCCCTTTGGGCTCAAGAATCAAAATACCTTAGTTCATTTTGTATTACTCTAAGAAAACAACAATGGGATCTGTGTTTTGTGTAGATTACTGCCAAGTAACTATCTTTCTTTTTCATTTCTTCTCTTTTCTCATTTTTAGAGAAACACAAAAAAAGGATAATAAATAATTATAGTTACAATTTTCCTTTTTATCAACTGCTCAAATACCTTTTTATATGTCACTATTACCTTAAGGGATAACAACCTTTGTAAATCCATGAGGCATTTTCCTTTTTTTACCTCACAAAATATTTATCAGAAATTTGAGTACTCATGCATTACAGAAATTAGTAAAATGACAAAGTAGTGATAAATTAGGTTGTAATAGTCATTGAACGAAAACAATTTTATGCAAAATAAATTATAAGTACATCCCGAAACATAGTACGTAAAGGTGAAAGAATTAGAAATAAAATGTTCTCTATTGTAGGTTTATTTAAAATTAATTGAGTTCTGATAGCTACCAATCAATTTACTAGTTAATTTTACTTTCTCCAATTCCTAGTTATTGACTGTTTTCTGAAAATAAATGAAAGAGACATTATAAATGACAATACCTTGCTTCACATAAGTGGGGCCAAGATATTCTTCCTTGTACTTATTTTGTTTCTTTTACATAATGTGATTTTTTCATTCACCCATTTTGCTAGCATTTCTTGATATTATCAATGTGTCAAAAATTATATTAGGTACTTGCAGTTCAATAGTGAGTGGAAAGGGGTTTTTTCCATACCATTTGCTAGTCAATTTGACATCCACAGGATGTTAAAACTTAATGAACTATGATATTCCTTTGTAAATATAATATTATTCAATGCTGACAGAAATAGTAAAACAATTATTGCTATGTATATTTACGAAAACCATTTGTCTGGTATCATGTAAGTTTAATATTAAATTACTTGCCTCACTTATTTATTCCTGATCATTTGGGAACAATTTAATCTAAAGTACATTGTTGGTCATGAATAGCTCTGTAGATTAATTATTCTAGGTGAATATACTGTCTATGGGGGAAAAAAACTTATTCAGAAACAGAGTGTTATAGCTGAAAGACAACTCCAGATAACACTTCTCCAGATGTAGATAAAGGTTTCAAATATTTGAGAAGAGAACCCCTTGTAAAAAAAAAAAAACATTATTCTCAAATGGAAACAAAACCATTAGATGTCCTGAACTGCTTCTTATTTTTTACTTTAATTAGTTTACTCTGAAAAAAAGATAATCATTTTTTATAATTGCATCCAGTTTTACCTATTCTCCATAGAGATATTTATTTTTTTCTCCTGCCAAATTTAATGTATTCCAGAATATTTAAATTATTATGCTATGCATCATTCATTATTTTGTAGGCTTTCTAATTAGAACTGAGTTTTTTATGTTAAGAAATATTTTTAAAAGCAGAGTTATTATTTTTTTTCCAGATGTTAGGTTTTCAAGCAAATTGGTTCTCAGGAATGATGCGCTAGAAATCTTTGTTAAACTGGAATATTTTTATTGGACTACTCACATATTAACCACTCTTCACATAGTAACTGATTTTTAGATGAGCAATGAAGCTCAAGCAATAGTTATTACATTGATAAATATAATCCAATGATAGCTGATATTCATTCATATCTGGTAATCTATAGAAAAGACTCTTTTTAAGGTATTATATACATATTGATCTCTTGTCCAGAGCAGCAAAAGTAAATGATTGAATCAGGTCTCCTTTTTTCCTTGTATATGTTTTTGCTAGTTGATTTCTCTAATGTTGTAAAAAGTTCTAGATTTGATTTAGAAAAAGAGAAAAAAAATTAAGGGAGTTTTTGCAGAAATCTTAATGATTCTGCCAAAGCTTATTAAACTTCTACTTACTGGTACAGATTTTAGCTATAAAACAAATGCCTGAAAAAATAACTAATGGTTTTGTAGATTTACGACAATGAACTTTTTTTGGTTATTTAACTATTTGAATAGACTGGATCCTCAAATAATTTGAGATTGCATAAGGACCTAATTTGACCTCTCTTTAGAATCAAGAAAGCTTACAATAGATTCCACAGATAGCTCTGTGATTAGGTGTCTAAAGACAAACCAATGTATGTACAAAATTTTCAAGACAATATAACCGGGCTTTGCATTCCCATTTACCCACTCTCTCTACTCCTTGCATCAAGAAAAAGAAAATTCCACAGTCCTTGAGTAACATTAAGCAACCTGTCCACTATAGCTGTTACAGAGTTGATTATAGAGAACATGTCTGCCATCCTAGTAAGCCACAAGTCATTTATGTCCTCTAGGCATGTACTGCCTGTAAAGCTGTATGTCAACCTTTAAAACAGGATGCAGTAAACTCCAGTTAGGAATGCACAGAAGTGCATATCCTTTAGAGTTGCATGCAGGAGTTGAGTGTTTCAGATAAGGAACAAGGAGCTGAAAATTGGAGGAATGTTCTAGAATTTCTGATCGAGAACCCTCCAGGGAGTTATTCATTACACATTTGTCTACTTTGTGCTGGAGTCCATTTCCACAGTTAGCTTTATCTTGGCAAACCATTTGGCTTCTTATAAGTTTCTATTTCTCTAGAGCCAAGGAAATTGGGGTCAGTAACAAACTGAGTCTGATAAAGATCAAATACACATTTGTTGGGGAAATAAAGTATATATAGGACATTTTATCCATAATTTTAACATATGTATGCTATGGTCAGAGAAATAGTAAAAGTTAAAAGATCTTGTCTTGCAAGTACAAAATTTTCAAGACAATATAACCGGGCTTTGCATTCCCATTTACCCACTCTCTCTACTCCTTGCATCAAGAAAAAGAAAATTCCACAGTCCTTGAGCAACATTAAGCAACCTGTCCACTATAGCAAGTACCTGTGCCTAGTTTGATCCCCAGCACTCATATGATCTTCTGAGCATTTTCAATAGAGATCCCTTTGTATAGAGCCAAGAGATAAGCAAGATCTATGCATCATTGAGTGTGTGCCCTACCCTGTATATATATATATATATATATATGTGTGTGTGTGTGTGTGTGTGTGTGTGTGTGTGTGTGTGTGAATACATAATAAATAATTGAAATAATATCCATTGCTAGTAAAATATGTCTTGCAAACACCTTAAGGGCTTTTAGTAACCTGAAAGTTTCTAGAAGCACATACTTAGATCTGGAAGTAAAAAATACAACTTTGAAAAAGTACTATTTTACTCCAAAACCTAACTGTACTTTAGAGTTAATTTAGTTATTCTTATTAGCTATACTCTGGAATTTCTTTCTATTATCAAACTTAAGACTTTAAATTACACCAATTTAAGTATATTTCATTTCAGTATGAGTTCTATGTTTTACATTTTAGTATTATTTGTACTATTGATTCTACAGTAAATTTAGATATCCAATACATTTTGAATTCTACTCTTCAATACCTCCATCATAATATATAAAACTTATTAGTGTTACATATAATATTTTATAGGAGATGTGAAATAGTGCAAAAAACTCTAACATGCTATTATTAATAGCATGACCCTCAGGGAAAGTTAATGAATATTAGATGATAGATGACTAAACATATATGTTCTAATATTTTATAAAATACAAAGTGTTTTTGCAAAATAGTGCAATTTTTATTAATTCTCTATATTTTCTTCTCTAAAACATAAGTTCCTTCTTATGTGCAGAAGAAGTTTGTGCGTGTGTGTGTTGTTATTGTATCTTTTTATGTTTATTTATTTTAGGGCCACACCAAATGGTGCTCAGAGCTTACTCCTGGCACTGAACTCCAGGATCACTCCTAGAAAAATTTAGAGAATCATGTGGGACACGTGAGATTGAACTTGGGTTGGCCATGTTCAAAGCAAACACCCTACCGTCCATATTATCTCTTTAGCCCCAATTATCATTGTATCTAAAGTTAAGAATATAAACTAATTCAATGAAAGCAAATTTAGTGGATTTTATCAAATAAAATTTTAAACTATTCTAAATAACTAGAATAAACATTGCTGATGTGCTTGTTTTTGTGATTATCATAGAAATATGCATATAATATGCATAGTTACCTACTATATAAAGAAAATGCACCAAGTTATTAGTAATGAAGTAGAAAAGTGTTAGTGTTGTAACATTTGGGCATTGGATCATAACCATTAGTGTTCATAGATTACACCTGGCTGTGCTCTGGGGGTGGGGTTACTTCTCATGTGCACTGAGGAACATGTGATACCAGGGATAGAAAGCAGGACTCCTACATCTGCCCATTGAACCATCTCTAGTATATAAGCTTAATATTTCATCTTGACATTTGGTACTTTCTGAAATACCATCACATTTTTATATATCTTAACATTTTATGAGTTGTGATTTTTTAATAAAAAATAAAATGCAGATACTAAAAATTCTAACCTCTTTATTTTGTTTGGTTTTATTTTGGGGGGTCACATTGCTCAGGAATAACACGTAAGTCTGCTTGGGGATCACTCCTGGCAGACTTGCTGGACCACATGAGATGCCAAAGATTAAACCAGTTAGATTATTTGTAAGGCAAATGTCTTCCCTGCTGTACTATCTCTCTGATCTCCAAATTCTAGCCTTTATTAACAAAAATAATTCCTATATAGTTTGCAGTTTTGTTTTCTATAGGGGGCAGATTCTACCATATTCAGGACTTACTCTTTTTATGATGCTCAAGAATGACTTTTTTAAAAAAATTATTTATTGAATCACTGTGAGAAGTTACAAAGCATTCAGGTTTAAGTCTCAGCCATACAATGATCAAAAACGCATCCCTTAACCACTGCATATTTTCCACTAATGAGAACCCCAATAAACACCCATTCCACCCTTCCCCATGCCTGTGAAGCAGATAGTTTCCACTTTACTCTCTCTCTCTACTTTGATTACATTCGTTGTTTCAACCAAAAATGCACCATTATTATTCAGAATATAGCACAGCGGGTAGGGCGTTCGCCTTACACGCGGCCAACATGGCCGACCCGAGTTCGATTCCTCCGCCCCTCTCGGAGAGCCTGGCAAGCTACCGAGAGTATTCGATATGCCAGACACAGTAACAACAAAGTCTCCAATGGAGACGTTACTGGGCCCGCTCGAGCAAATCAACGATCAACGGGAGGGCCTTTACCTTTTACCCCCAACAATCAAACCTGCTTGTAAAGGATTGCGAAATAATTTGTTATATATTGCTGGTTATGAAGGCCATATGATGTCACATGGCCTCTGGGTTCATGGCTGTGCCAGAGAGCCGCTTGTGAGGGGCAACTTGTGGTCTTGGTGGGGCGGGCCACTTTTATTGTTGTTTAAAGGACCATTGTTAGCGCCAAGAATCAAACCTGGATTGGCTGTGTTAGAGGCAGGAGTCATAATAGCTTAACTTTCTGTCTAGCCTCTCTATATGTTTTAAAATAATTACATAATGACAGCTTTGGAATAGGTGAATGGTGGTAACATATTAAACTGTACATCTTGCCCTTCCAGATAGAAATTAGTTGGTTCAAATAGTATTTTTCTTGATCACATATTGTTTACAATTCTATTAAAGTTAGTATGATAATAGGTAAACTATGTAATTTTTTCATTACTGCACTGCACTGTCCTCCCGTTTATTCATCGATTTGCTCAAGCAGGCCCAGTAACGTCTCCATCGTAAGACTTGTTACTGTGTTTGGTATATTGAATATGTCACGGGTAGCTTGCCAGGCTTTGCTGTGCAGCCAAGATACTCTCATTAGCTTGCCAGGCTCTTTGAGAGGGGCAGAAGAATCGAACTCAGGTCGGCCATGTGGGCTAGGTGCAAGGCAAATGCCCTACCTGCTGTGCTATCACTCTAGCCACTAGTTCTTACAATATAAGCCTTTCAATTATCAATGCCCCAGGAGACACTTTTAATTCATTATCAAATTTGTGGTCACATAGAGACTGAGGGTGTCTCTCAAATACTAATATGGGCAGTAAATGCATCAGCATTCATGTCCAGATGTAAATATATAATGCTATAGCTTGCTAATTGAATATAGAATTTACCTCAGATATATACAATTCTCTTTAAATTAGTTACAATATTAGTGACAGACATGGAAAAATTATAATTATATATAATTATAATTATATTATGTATGAAAATTATTGTTACATATTTAATAATTGGTCATCTTTATATTGTTAACTAGTAATCTTATGCTTGGACAAAGTATGTGAATTTCTGTAATTATTTTTAATTAGCATGCCACAAATACTTTCACATGAGGTTGTTATAAGAAGTAAAACAATATTTGAGGGTCTTAGCATATAGTTTGCTATGAATGATGAGTTACAAAGTTCTCTACTAAGTAATGAACTGCTATTCCAAGCTCTTTGTTTTTTGCTTTTAAGAGAAAAGGTTGTTCAACTCAAACTCAATCCAAGTTTAGCTATATGAATATGATGAGGGAGGGAATCTATTGTGTGATTGATTTGTCGCAGTCTCCAGATCCCTCTGGGGAAAGTGCTGTGCGTGGGCAATGGCATTTTCATACAAAAAACATCTGTCCCTATTCCCTTGTCTCCTTTTTCATGAACAATCTTCTGCCAACTGTTGCTACTATTTGGCTCATGTTCAAGATAAACAAACAATTTTTTTATCGATTTAGAAGCCTCTTTCTGGTATTTGCAAAAGATAGAATTGTCCAGAGCTCAAATGTACCAGTTTATTATATTTCAAACAAATTGTTTTGTTTTAAAAACACTTTGTCATCTATTTACTTTTGAATTTTCAATTACTTTATTTCTCAGATATTAATCATTCGCCACCAATGTATAATAGATAGGATGTAAGGATAAGGTTCTTCTTTATTCTACATAATGCTTGGAGATTCTGCTAACCATCCCATTTTTGTCTAAAAGAGGAAGTCAAGTCGTTTTCACCATGCCTTAGATAAATGATGTCCTGATCTTAGTTCTTCCTGTGAGAAGAGATTTTTCTCTAAAACTTTGTTACTCCCAAACTTTCTTTTTTATTTAGTTATTTTTCTTTTTGTTTTGGTTGTCAGGTTACTGCTTTTTTCCCCAATATATTCAATTTTTTTCTGTTAAAAGTTTTGCTTCATATAAAACCTCATTATATTTAGGTAAGTTGGTTACAATAATGTTTATTGTTTGGATGTACAAAGTTACTGCAACTTGACTACTGCCAAGGTGCCCAAGAAGGAGGTTGGATTTTAATTTTTCTTTTATCCCTTAATTTTATGAACTAGGTATGTTCTATAATCCCAAACAATCTCTGTTTCTTAAACTTAATTTCTTGTTTCTTACTCTGTTTTTAATTTTAAACTCAGGAAGAATATTTCAGTTCATAGAGCCCGTTCATCTATCCTGATGCTGACTTGACACTGAACTCTTTCTGGCCCAAAACATTACGTTAACAAGAGTATATGAAGATGACCTCAATTGAGATAGAGCCATAACATGTGTGCCCATCATCTCACTCTCTCTCTCTCTCTCTCTCTCTCTCTCACATACACACACACACACACACACACACACACACACACACACACACTGGTCACTTGTCAAAAATCCCTAGTCTCCAGTAAATATCATTAAATATATACACAGCTTCCTAAAAAATATAATCTATGAGATTTCTCCCCCTGATGTACTACTGTAACCTAGGAATCAGCAGATTAATGAAATAATCCTCTACTGAAAGAACTGTAGTATTTTCCAATAGTAGGCTTTCAAATAACAAAAAAGTTAACCAACAAATTGTAAGGGGCAAATGTATTCAAATTATTACACTTTACACAATTTAAACATGCATAGATCATCAGTCCCTTTATATTTACACTCTTATAGACGTACACCCGAAACTGAAATTTATTGTCTTTCATCTTTTTTTACTGTAATCATGGTAAACGTGTAAAATACTATTAATATAAAGTTTAATACCAAAAAATAAAAGATACTCTACCAAAAGAGAGATAAAACACACTATACTTCTAAGGGCTAATATCCAAGATACTATTCAAATTTTATTGCCATTTCTTTCTTTTTTATTTTTTTTTTATATTTTTTGGACATACCCAGCTGTGTTCAGGACTTTGCTCTGGGATCACTCCTGTCAGGGATCAAATCTGGGTTGACTGCATGCATGGCAAGTACCCTGCATAATGTATTCAATCTCTGACACCCTATTCAGTGCTTTGTTTTATGTTTCTAGTTAATAATTTTCAAATATAACCATTTTCAGTAGTCCTTTTTCTCTTACTCTTTTTGATATACACACAGGTTTTGCATGCCCTTTCATAACTTTTTTTTAAATTTTATTTTGTTTTCATAAATTTGTTCGAGGGCTGGAGCGATAGCACAATTGGTAGGGTGTTTGCCTTGCACGCACCCGAGTTCGATTCCTCCGTCCCTCTGGGAGAGCCTGGCAAGTTCCCCTTGGTGTATTTGATATGAAAAACAGTAATAAGCCTCACAATGGAGACATTACTGGTGCCCACTCAAGGAAATCAATGAACAATGGGAGGACAGTGCTACAGTGCTAAATTGTTTGAAATTACATTGCATTCTATAGTCCAACACCAATCCCACCACCATTATACCTTCCCAACATCTTTATTTCAAATTTTCCCAACAAACACCCAAACCTGACCCGACAGCAGGACTTAAATAATTTAATTTGTATTGCTCATTCTGACACTAAATATTCACTAAAAATGATCAACAACATTTCCTTAGAAGAAAGTATATAAATATTGTTGTTTCACTCCAGGAGATTTTGTGAAAGGTTGAGCCTTATGTGCTAATATGTGTGTGTATATATATATATATATATATATATATATACATATATATATACATACATATATACATATGTATCAGAGATTGGTTGTTTCCTACTTTATATCCCATTTAACCTAGTGTGCTACTCCTGGTACATCAGTGGTGTAGTGTATGCGAGATGTCACACAGCTGTGAATGTGGCTGCGTGCTCCAGGAATTCTAAAATTTTAAATAGGGCGATAGAGCTGAAGTTAAACTTATAATCGAATGGTGACTTTGAAGTCTAGATTCATCCCTGCAGCTTGTTGATCTCTTCCGAGATTTATTTATAAGAATCTGGATCATGGCCAGTTAATGAGCTTTTATGGCATCATAGGCAGCTCATGGGTGTTACTCCTAGTCTCCAAGAACAACAGCAGGAACAAATCTCCATGAGAGTCTGAATATTTCAGTCACAAAACATATATCAGTGTTTTTCAGCAGATTCATTCCTGAATAAGGCCTGTCCCAAGCCTGTGGAGTCCAGTCATGAACACAGCAGCAATTGGGCTCTGGAGGGTTTTATTTGGGCAGGTTTTGTGCTGACCTGCCCCACTTCAGGATGCCCCAGATGAGACTCAGCCTGGTGTAAGACATGAAGGCATATCTCTTCTCATATTTTTATGATATAAACAACAAAAACAACAACATGCCATTTTTGTTGATTTATTTGCTGTGTATTTGCATCAGTGCCCTAGTCCATTTAAATGTGGCTGGTTCAAAGGGAAGCTCAATTTCTAATTTTTTGAAAATTGTTCATACTGTTTTCCAAAAGGGCTGAGCCCGTCGGCATTCCCACCAGCAGTGAAGGAGAGTCCCTTCTTTCCACATCCACGCCAACACTGGTTGCTTTTGTTCTTTTGGATGTGGGCCAGTCTCTGTGGTGTGAGATGATATCTCATTGTTGTTTTGATCTGCATCTCCCTGATGATTAGTGATGTAGAATATTTTCTCATGTACCTTTTAGTCATTCGGATTTCTTCTTTGAGAAAGTTTTTGTTCATTTCATTGCCCCATTTTCTGATGGAGTTGTATGTTTTCTTCTTGTGGAGTTCAACCAGTGCCTTGTATATCCTTGATATCCACCCCTTATTGGATGGGTATTGGGTGAAAAATCCTCTCCCATTCTGCAGACTGTCTTTGTATTTTGGTCACTCTTTCTTTTGAGGTGCAGAAGCTTCTTAGTTTAAAATAGTCCCATTAGCTTATCTTTGTTTCCACTTGGTTGGTCTGTGGCATGTCATCTCTGAAGATACCTTTAACTTCAATGTTTTGGAGGGTTTTGCCAACCTTTCCTTCAATGTACCTCATGGATTCTGGTCTGATGTTGAGGTCTTTAATCCATTTTGATCTAACTTTTGCACATGTTGTTAGAAATCAGAGCCTATTTTTTATGTGCCTGTTCAGTTATCACTTCTGGTAATATATCCTAGAGAGGCAAAAAAATTATAGTAGAAATGACATCTACACTTGTATGTTCATTTCTGTACTGTTTAAAATAACCAAAATCTGGAAAAACTCGAGTGCCTAAGAACAGATGACTGGTTAAAGAAACTTTGGTACATCTATACAATGGAATACTATGCAGCTGTTAGAAAAGATGAAGCCATGAAATTTGTATACAAGTGGATCAACATGAGAAGTATGTGTTAAGTGAAATGAGTCAGAAGGAGAGGGACACACATAGAAAGACTCAATTCATCTGTGGAATATTAGTCAACAAAATAGGAGACTAACACCAAGAATAGTAGAGATAAGGACCAGGAAGTTTTCCCCATGGCTTGGGAACTGGCCTCACATCCTGGGGGAAAACGCAGCTCAGATTGAGAAGGGAACATAAAATAAAGGGTGCTGGGAGGACCCTCTTGGGTTGGAAGATGCAAAGAAATGCTCGAGCGGGCCCAGTAACGTCTCCATTGGAGACTTTGTTGTTACTGTGTCTGGCATATCGAATACGTCACGGAGGGCTTGCCGGGCACTTATATGGCAGTGCAAAGAAATGGGTATAAAAAATTAGATCCAGAAAAATGTTATTTAACTTCCATAAGGGGCTGGAGTGATAGCACAGTGGTAGGGCATTTGCCTTGCGTGCAGCAAGCCTGGCTGAGCTGGGTCAATTCTTTCACCCCTCTTGGAGAGCCTGGCAAGCTACGAGAGAATCTTGCTCACACAGCAAAGCCTCACAAACTACCTGTGACATATTCAATATGCCAGACACAGTAACAAGTCTCACGATGGAGACGTTACTGGGCATGCTCGAGCAAATTGATGAACGATGGGAGGACCGTGACCATGACTGTGAACTTCCATAAGAGTTATCTCACTAAAATTAACACATTTTACATTCTTACATAGAATATGATATCACAAGCAGGAAACTTGTTTAGATTTTTTTATTGTGCTTAGTTCTTTGTCATGAAAATGGTATGTATTTTCATATTCCCAGTTAAAGTTTCTGTTAAAATGATGCTCCCTCCCCGCCAAAAAAGTCAAGCAATGTCATGTTGATTGTGAACATTACAAGGTAGAGGTACTTTACTTTTCACTTTTAGACAACTAGTCTCATTCCAAGCAATTTATTATTTCATTCAATATGGTCAACTTTTCTAGCGAATGTATTAGTGACATATAAATTTCATCATGGAAGCTATGTATTTATGTACTTATAAAGATAACAGTCATATTTATTTATTTATTGTTGGGTTATATTACTTTTAATAATAGTTTCTAATGATAGAATTCCAATATTATACCTATTACCAGTGTTAAAGTTACATTTATAGATTTGTGATGCATTACATTCATTTCTATACACACAAAGACAAATGTGCAGTCATGTACATATTTACACATATATATATTTATGCATACGCACCTATATACATTAACTTGTTTACCATTTTATGGTTGTTTTTTATATATAACATATTATAAAACTCCAAGTTAAACTACAAATATGTCTCAGAGCTTATCACTAGCAAATATCACTTGATCACTTGATTCCCCGTTATTCATCGATTTACTCGAGCGGTGCCAGTAACGTCTCCATTCATCCCTGTTGTGTGCTTGCGTAGCCCAATGGCATCTGTTCGTTCTAGGAACATGCAGAGCCTCAAACTGATCATTCAGGGTCTTGACGAAGAAGTCTGACCACCTTGTAGGTGGGCGTCCACGCGATCTTTTGATGTCCCATGGAATCCAGTCAGTAATGGCTCTAGTCCAACGGTTGTCTGTAAACCTCATTATGTGTCCAGCCCATCTAATATTTGATGCCTTGGCAAATGAGACAGCGTCCCTGATTCTTGAGTGTTGACGGAGATCAGAACTCCGGATTCTATCTCTCATTTGAGCGAAGCGTGATATTCCAAGCATAGCTCTTTCGATTCTTCTTTGAGAGACCCGAATAGTGTTCTCATCCTGTTTTCGTAGGGCCCAGGTCTCTTAGGCATATGTTAATGCAGGAATTAACAGTGGAATTGAAGAGATGTACTCATAGCTGGAGGTTCTTTGTCCTCTTAGTTATTTCTTCAACGCTCTTGAAGGCATTCCAAGCCACTCTCTTCCTCCTGCATAACTCAGGCGCCAGGTCATTCATCATGTTGATTTCTCGACCTAGGTATATATAACTGTTGCATTCGGAGATGATGGTTCTGTTGAGAGTGAATGGAGCGTCAGGAACGAGGCTGTTTCTCATAAACATTGTCTTCGTAAGATTCACCTGTAGTCCGACCTTTCCACACTCATGGTCGAAGTCGGTCAGCATTTGTGCCGCTTGGCTGATGTTTGGTGTTATTAGAATGATGTCATCAGCAAAGCGAAGGAGGTGTAGTTGCCGACCATCTATCTTCACTCCCATTTCTTCCTATTCCAGTCATTGCATGATGTTCTCGAGGGTGGCACTAGCAAATATATTTGGGGTTAAATTCCTTTCTCTATTAAAAAGCTATCTGCAGGGGAAAATCTGACCTCTTTATATTTATTATTAATAGCTTTCATTACCATGGTCACTCCTAGATGTTGCTTTCAATTCGAGGGCTCTACCTCTTTGTTATCTGAACTGACACCATGAAAAGGTGGCATTTCTGTCTCATAATTTACTTATTCACAAAAAGTCAGAAAGTCAAATATCTTCCAACTTTCTTAATCATAGATTTGTAGAGAAGGCAGACATCCAAGCTGCCTGATTCTTTTGTGTAGAAATCTGGGTACTGATACAGTCCTCTCTTTTGGCTTTAGTATGTCTTTTGTTTTTATCCAGTTGCAGAACTACTGATTTAGGAGTTGACAGATGCCTCTAGTTGTGTTATAGATAGAGGCTGAGCTACAGCTAGCCTACAGCTAGAATCTTTCCTGGTTCTAGCACACTTGAGTGCTGTAATTAGAATGAAACAGAAAATTTTCTTCTTTAAAGTGAAACTTAAATACAAAACTATAGACTCAATACATGACAAAGGCATTCCAAAGATTTCTAATACTATCCCCAGTTCTGTGTTCCAAGAGAGTCAGTCAGTATCATTCCCTCTGAGTATTTTTAGAGCTTAATATATTTTCCTCAACTACCTTTAAATTTTATAAAAGGTTTAATTTTATATAGTGATAATAAGTAAATGAAACTAAGATATTTCTGGAAGTGTCTTATCTTTATTGTGCTAAATTGCTTACAGAATAGTACTTTCTGCATAATATTATTACTCCTTACATTTACTTTGTTTTTGATGTCTTAGCGTACTTTTGTAGGCAAATATCTAGACTTTTTAGTTCAGTGGCATGTTTTTGAAAAGCAGTTTTAGGTTAACAAAGAAAAATGTTTCCTTTCCCATTAGCTTCTTATTATGAGGCAATCAATTCATATTTTCCCAAAAAGGTCCAATAATGAGTGTCTGTTTAAAGATGATATTCAGAGAAAAAAAATCATGTGAAAACCAAGGCATATCTGGAAACTGCATGCCAATAAAATTTGGGATTCTCAGATACTGTAAATGGTACAGGGTATAATTACTGGACCTTGGATTGCCTGGCTCTCCCTGTACCTTCATTTTAGCTGTAACAAAACTGTCTCATTTTATTTTTGTTTACTTTAGTTTACTGATTTAAATATATTGCAAACATATGTATATATACATATACATATATATGTATATGTAATGCAAAAGGTGATGGCAATCCTGTGTCAAGCAGTTATATTGTTCGATTTTCATAAAAGCTTCAATTCACTTTGTTCCTCTAAATCATATATTGCTAATTCTTAAATTTTTGATTTTTACTATATTTGCTCTGATAATTTGTCAGTCCTTATTATTACTGAAGCATTTGTTTGCATGGACATATAAGGTGGTTAATTTAATCAGTAAATATTGGGTATATTCTGGATATACCATTAACCTGAATATCAAATAATCCATAACATTCTTTTAAGCCAAAAGTCTCTCCCAGAGTAAATTTCTAATTCTCTTTTATTTTATCAAGTCTAAGAAGATAGAAAAAGCATTTGAAGACAGCAGAGTTAGGTCCATGAGGTTTAAGGAAAAAATATAACATGGAAGTGCAACGTGAAACAGTGAGTTCCGGTGTAGAATCTTCAACAGGTAATTCAGCTAAGATCAATGATGTTGGCAGTCACACTACACAACAGTTATTCAGTGTAGGTAAAGCAGCCATTAACTGGTCAAGGAAACTTGAGCAAAGCCAATGCCTACCTGCAAAGCTTCAAAAATGGGCTCACTCTTTTGTTAGGATCTTATTAAGCTGGTGAGTTTAAGTTGAAGTCAAAGCTTATTTACAACTCTGAATGTTCTAGTAACTTTAATACATGTGATCTACTCAGTGTGCTCTCCATAAATGGGAAAAACAAAGCCTAAATAGAGAATGTTTACTAAATAATTTAAGCCCACTGTTTTACCATCAGGTAAGGAGAAAGGGCTCCTATTAAAGCATAAATGGAGCGATAGCACAGCGGGTAGGGCGTTCGTCTTACAAGCGGCCAACATGGCCGACCAGAGTTCGATTCCTCCGCCCCTCTCGGAGAGCCCGGCAAGCTACCGAGAGTATTCGATATGCCAAACACAGTAACAACAAAGTCTCCAATGGAGAAGTTACTGGGCCCGCTCGAGCAAATGGACGATCAACGGGAGGGCTGACTGGAAATGCACCAGGTAACCAAGAGCTCCAATGGAGGTGTGTGTGTTTATTAATTTTTTATGACTACAAACACAATATTTATTTTGTAGTCTATAGATCAGGGGTTCATTTAGCTTTTTAAGTCTTATTATTAAAGAACTGTATTTTGCTATACTCTAGCTGCTACAGAAAGTAATTTTAGTATTGAATGCAAAATAAATAGAAGAATTCATCACTCTACAACCACTACTCTAGAATCTATTTTAAAATAAGTGGTTAACAGGAGGATATGAAGTATGGGCATAAACAGTTTGGAAGTGGATATAAATTTATAGGAGCCCCAGAATTCAATGACGTAATTAATTGGGGTTAGGTCCCAATTACTTATTTGGGGCTGGAGTGATAGTACAGCAGGTACTTTGGTGTCCCTCTTTGGATAACCATGCTCTGAGCTTGGGAAGGTGTCTTTTATAATTTCTCTCTTAAATAAACACACTACATTACCAAGTTAGTGCTAGCTTGGTTTACTTGCTCTCTCTACATTTTTAAATAAATAAATGTATGTTCTATGTATTTTATATGCTCCATAAAATCTTTGGAATGCAGATCAAAGAATCAGGGAGTAGGGAGGCTGTGTGATAATGTCCCAGGCCCTATCCCACCCATGCTTTGTAAGTGTCCTTGGGATGTGGGTGAGAATGATTTCTCATGCTGTTTGACCCCATGATAGTATAAGTCTGACAGGTAATTACTGAAGCTTAAAGGCGAAAGACTAAGCAGGCTTAAGCTATGCAGATACCACAGGTCTACTCCCAGCATGTAGTGTGGGGAGTCAAATTCAGGACCTTTTACATGTTTATGTTAAGGATGATCTTTTCCATGTGAGGTATCTTTCTTGCTCAGAACTAATTAAATATTAAGTGTGTTTGCATGTGTGTGTGTGTGTGTGTGTGTGTGTGTGTGTGCGCGTGTGTGCCTGCTTAGAGCAATGTGAAACTGATAAACATTTATTTTTAGAGACTCTAAATCTAGTGGTCATGCCCATAACCACCAGTCATATAATTGCAGCTTCAGATGTTTTTTCCTCTGCCCCCCCCCACCATACCTCTCAGTATCTAATATGACTCATTCACAAATTTCACAAGATAATATTTCTAAGACTGTCTTTCCAATCATCTGGAGGATAAAAGTTGCAGATGTCAGAAACTTGATAGACGTTTTGGAACATGCCATCAGCTAAGTAAATTGGGAATTTAAAATGCCATAGGGTTTTCCTGTGACAGTGTAGCAATTACAAACATTTTAATCAGGGTTGAAAATTCAAATAAAGAAATACTCTTGAGTGGTAAATGATGTAGAGATGTACAACTTCTCATTCAAGAAATCTGTTTCCTTCTCCAACCATTTAGTCACAATCTGTTTATGTCCCCTTATTCTTCTTTTCACCAGTCTTACTCCCATTTTATACAAGGAAATCCAAGTAAAAATCAAATGTGAGACTTTACTCTCTGCAGAAGAAGTTGAGCTTCTAATAGAAGTTGTTAATTTTGTGTTTCCATTTCTCTCTCTCTCTTTCTGATTTGCTTCCACCATTCCATTCCACCCAGCATTTATTTTTTTCTAATTTTTATTAATATGTTTTTTGCATGTGTGGAGAATTATTTATATAAAAATACAATAAATAATGTCTTTGAATAAAGTTTACATTATATTTCTGATCCATTTAGACAGTGGTAGTAAAACTCATGTCCACTGCTTTCAATACATCAATACAAGTGAAGGTAATATAATTAAAGACAAATAGGTTAAGAAAGGAATTATAACATATTCAAATATTTATTAATATGAGTAATAATTAAAATAAGTTCATTATCTAAAATTTTTGGATGAACTATAAAATTTGGACTAAATATGTGTTTTATTAAATCAGTCCATTGCTTCTAGTTTAAATCACTCTCTGAAAAAATGCTGATGTTACATATAATGAAAAAATATTTATATAAATGATTTTACTCTATCACTCTAAATTCCCTAATATTACCCCTAATAAGACCAATAATAGTAGTGTTAAGAGTGAAAACATTGTATATAAGACAGTCCATTCTCTATGTCAGATTTATAACCACTGACTTCACTAATGTCATAACATATCAAATTACTAGACAAGAACTATGGTACAGGGTTAAAACACTGCCTTTGCATATAGCCAAAACCAATTTGATCTTTGGCACCACAAAGTTCCCTGAGTTCTACTGAAATTGATCCCTAAGAAGATTTAGGAATAAGCAGGGTATACCCTCACCAAACAAAACATAACTACTATAGGAGTATAAATATGTCATCAATATACTTTATTAAGAAATTATTAACTGATTTATTTAAAATGCAAGCCACTATTTTATGATAATTATTCAAATTCAAAAAATAATATAAAAACAAAACAAAAACCGAGAGTCAAGTTCTTAACAAATCCTGCTCTCATTTCCCTGAAGGGGATGACTTTCTTAACCTGACATTCAATTACCATAGTTAATCAATAGTCTGATGCAACAGTCATCAGAAGAGCATTGCTTAATGGGAGACCAATAATTTGAAGTCAGTGGAGTATGCAGAGACTATGACAAAAAAAAAGAAATTATAAGATTTTCATTTTTGTGAGGTTGCTTCCATGAAGGAATTTTCATTTTTAAAAGATTTAAACTCTAATAAGGCAAAGAAATAATTTCAAGTCCACTGTAGCTTGAAATTAGTGCAAAATTACTGGTGGCAGGACCAGTTCAAAGATAATGTTCTTTTTGTAGACACACAGTGAATCGTAGCATTGTGCAAATCTCTATTGGAAGTTTTGGAAAACCTAAGGGAGAGATGCAAGGAGCATTGCTAGTTTTTCATCTTCCTAATACTAAATTTAATTAGATGAATGCTGTTATATTATTATGTATATACATTCATACCTACAAGACAATTTGATTTTAAAATTATCAATCTAGAAGTATGCCTTTGTAAGTAGTACCAATTTGATGTAAATCATATGTTCTTTCTTTTATGTTCCTAAGGCATGAGAAAAAATGTTCCTCAGAGACTTTGCTGCAACGTCACAAATGATATTAGTATCTGATTTGTGTTCATCAGTAATAGCTAGTGAGATCCGTTTTTATTTTTTTCAAGAACAATTAAGCTAAATGTTATAACAAGGAAGTTGCATATTCTGAGAAGCCTTCTTCGATGCAATCAGTAAGTTATACCAAGTCATACACATATCCCTATTTTCTATACAAAAGGAAATGAGTTGAGATATATATGAGTAATCATTTGCCTTTTGTTTTGTCCCCTAATTTATAAATCATGATTTACGTGATGCTGTCCTACTTTTTAGAGAAGACAAAGTAGTAAGAGGCAATCTATAAGCCATTTGAATATCACTATATTTTGTACAGAATTTGGAGTAGAGTTGACATCTGACGTCTCTATTCTTTGAATATCTGAAGTCAGTAAGAACAATTAAATATTTCCAAAAGGAATATAACATCTATTTTGAAAACGAAGCAAAGCACACAAGAGTATATGTCAAATATCTGAGATGTTTGTAGTGTATTCACTAAAATGGGGGAATTCCAAAAGTCTATAATATGATATATTATTAAGCAAAATAAGAAAACATGTAACATTCAACGTGCTTCTACCATGAATCAGGAATCTTCACACTATATAAACCTCATCAAGATCTTTGTAGCACTTCTTTGGAAATTATGATATTAATTTTGAAAAAGTTTAAGTTCAAAGAGGTGAAGCATCATAAAATATTTCAAAATGCATATAAAGTGAGACAAAATTATGTCATATGAAGTTTATCATTACTATAAATTACTATGTCTCTGATAGTTAATGAATTCTTATTCTTTGTGGTTTTAAGTCTTTTTTAAGTTCTATCCTTTATTCTACATCATTCATTTCCTTTGCATTTTTTCTTTCTTTTTTCTAATTTTTTATATCTTTTATTCATCTAAGGATAGAGTTTAGTCAATAAACTTTAATTAACTTTATGTTTTTGGGACGTAGCAGGAAAGAACATAAGTCCAAGAGACACGAATGAATAAATAAGACAGGTGACTGAATCTAACCTCCTTAATTCTAGGTAAATTGGTCTATGCTGTGTCCTAAGTGGAAAAGACTTAAGAATATACTTAGATCTCTCTGGCTATCAATATAATCAGATTTGTTTCTTATTTGGCAATTAGAAACAGTAAGTAGGAGGCAGGAGAGGCAGTATAGCAGTTAGGGTGCTTGTCATGCATGCAGCACCCCATAGGGTCCCCAGAGTTCTAGCAGGGTTGATCTTTGATTGCAGTCAGTAGTAAACCCTGGACACTAGCCTGCATAAAAACAAAAAACAACAAACAAAAAGAAGCAGGAACGATAAGACATGACTTACAGAGAATGACTTAAAGAGAATGTTGTGTATGTCTCAAATCCTTTTTATTTTGCTGTCATGGAAAGCCATGAAATTTCCCTAGAAAGCTCATCTCTTTGAGAACTAGAGCACAGGTCTGGCACTGAAATTTGTTTTTTTTTGGTCAGGATTCTTTCTGCTTTGTGTATTATTTATGGATGTCAATTGTCTGGCACCTTTTAAATGAAACATTAGTGTTATTTTCATTTGTATCCAAGCTGAAGACCTAAATATGTTTATAAGTATGCTACTTAATTAAATATCATGTATTTATATGATACAGTATGATTGGGAAACACTAGTGGATTATGAATAAACTTTAGAGTAGCTGTACAAATACTATAATCATGGATGAATGCATCTCTGAATCCCTGTTTCCATGTCATCTTCTGAGATGAAATTTATATCTCTGGAATAGTTTTTGTTATACCATCCAATAACATAGCAACTACTGGATTTCAGGCTGGTAGCCTAAGAGACTAGTGGCATATTACTATCAACAGATGGTGGAAGAAAATGAACATTGTGGAGTTAAGCTCCAAGGGAATTTTTGTCAGGAAGGTTAGAGCTATTCAATTCAATTGTAGTGGGAATTGAATTCTGTTAAACATGATGTGAGTAGACTGCTTACTACTTTGCTCACCTTCAACACATAATTTCTGAAGGTGGTCGTCACATATGCAGCAAAAAGTTTTGAGCTTTCTAAAGTATAACGAGCAACAGTGACACTCTCATACATTAAAGGACATAGCTTAATTATTTTTTATTATTTATTTAGTTATATTTTGGATCTACACCTGGCAGTGCTCAAGATTTACTCCTGACTCTACTCTCAGGGTTCACTCTTGGGACCTCAGGGTGTCAAATAGGGTTCTATGGATCAAACTTAGATTAGCTATATGAACCTGTGTCTTTGCTTTAGCCCTGAAGTTTTCTTGAAAATACAGCAAATTTAGTTCATTATTTGTTAATCTTAAATAAACATTAAAATTAGTCCAGTATTTGGGCAGAAGAGATAATATAGTGGGTAGGGTGATTGTCTTGAACAAGGTTGACCTGTATTCATTTCCCAGTACCCAATATGGACCTCTGGGTCCACCAGAAGTGATCCCTGGACACAGGGCAAGGTTTAAGTAATACAAGATCAGGGGTAAATTCTGAGCAACACTGGATATGGCCAAAAGAACAGAACAAAAAGAAAAATGTTCTGCATATTTGGACACTTTATAAACTCTGAGTAAGGCTAGCAATTGATTAGTATTCATTTCATGATTTCTGTCATTTGGAACTTCTGAGAAATAGCTGCCAAACACAATGAGATAGATATGATACTTATCAGAGGATATACATGTAAAGAAGCACAAGAGAGAAATTCTGAAAACTGTAATGGATTGCTGATGTAATGGGAGAAGGAGGCAAAGATAATGGCTCTGCAGTGAAACATACCCTCCTAAATTTCTCATGATAACTCATAAACACCATAAAGTGATACCTGAAATTGGAATTTTGGAACATAATTAGACATTTATGAAGTCACATGGGATAAATATCTTATTTAAGATCTGAATATAAGGAGAAAAAACAAGAGTTTCCTATCTTTAGACATTAAACAGTGAGAAGATGTCCATTTGGAAGTCTTCAGAAAAATAATTTATCAGGATATCACGTTGGCTATTTGATTTTCAAGTTCACAGACTTCTGCGCTATAAAAAAATTTCTGCTTTTGAGATAATCCCATATATGGTATTTATTTTAGCTGTTCAAATGGACCAAATGCAATTGTGAAGCTAGAACTTATGAGTGCAACTAAGTTCTGAGAAAGCTTGAATCATCGTGATGACAAATCAAGGAAAAAAATGTTTCTGTGAATAAACCTTTGTTGGGCAAAAATTGGCTAATGTAGAAAATTTATTGGGACCGATATTTTCATAGGAAAATATTAGGAGGATGGTGATTATTGATTATTTTTGTCAACTTATTTTTATTCACTGTCACTGTCCTCCCATTGTTCATCAGTTTGCTTGAGCAGGCCCAGTAATGTCCCCATCTCCATCGTGAGACTTGTTGTTACTGTGTTTGGCATATTGGATACATCGCAGGTTTGCCTGCCAGGCTTTGCCACATGGTCAAGATACTCTCGGTAGCTTGCCAGGCTCTCCAAGAGGGGCGGAGTAATCAAACCTCAGCTGACTGGGTTGGCTGCATACAAGGCAAATGCCTTACCTGTTGTGCTATTGCCCCAGCCCTTCACATATCTTTTAATTTAGAATATTACATGAGATATGTGTTTAAGAGAATTGGAGATCCTGTTAAAATATTATTTGGCAAATAAGATAATGAGCTGATGATATTTTGTTAATATTTTTATTGAGTAAACATTTATTTAGAAGAATGAAAATGTTGAAATATAACTTTTAATTTAATAGGAAGAAAGTTGTGATTCTCAATGCCAACATTTCATATAACATAGATACCGATACTTTGTAACAGAATAACCCTGTAGTTCAATCTATGTTGCAGAAAATGCAAGATTTCATTTTTATACAGCTGTATAATATTTGTGTGTGTGGGTGTATGTGTGTGTGTGTGTGTGTGTGTGCAACCACTTTTGCTTTACCCATTTTTCTGTCATTGGAAAAAATGGATTGTTTCCATATCTGGGCTATTTCATTTTTTCAATTAATGTATATGTGTGTAATCCTCAAAATAATGGTTTGGGTTTGGGGGATAGATGCTGAGAATTAGAAACACAGAGATATAATGGAGTTCTATGTATACATTTTGAAAACTCTATATACCGCTTTCCATAGAGATTGGCTCAGACGACATTGTAATTAATGTCAAATAAGGGATCCTTTCAGTTGCTTTGATTTGTATTTATCTAACAAAATAAGTTAGATTTTATTAGCACACATTTATGCCTAATAATTTTATTTTCTGTCTGAATGTACTATTTAGTAGCACTGCACTGTCCTCCCATTGTTTATCAATTTGCTCAAGCAGGCACCAGTAACATCTCTATTGTGAGTCTGTTGTTACTGTTTTTGGCATATCAAATATGTCATGGGTAGCTTGCCCAGGCTCTGCCATGGGGGGGAAATACTCTCAGTAGCTTGCTGGGTTCTCTGAGACGGGTGCAGGAATCCAAACCTGGGTTGGCTGTGTGCAAAGAAAACACCCTACTTAGTAATTTGATAAAATATTATAAAATTATATGGCCCACATAAATAGTACTCAGATTAAGGTCTCATATATAGAAGGCCCTGGTAAGATCCCTAGTGACACATGGTTCAGTGAGAACTACCAGTAGTGAACTCTAAGCATCACTTGTAATCACTTCTCATCCTGTTATTCATTGATTTGCTGGAGCAGATGCCAGTAATGTCTCTATTCATCCCTGTCGCATGCCAGTGTAGCCCAATGGCGTCTGCTTGCTCTTGGAACACAAAGAGCATCAAACCGTTCGTTCAGGGTCTTAATGTTCAGGGTCATCTCCAAATCGCATTACGTGTCCGGCCCATCTAAGCATAGTGCTAGTAATAGTCTATGAATAACAATGAGTGTGCTTCTATCCTTCCAAATTACTTAAAAAATAGTCTAAGTGACTCGTTTTCTTATTTCTGACTTAATAAGAAATTTTATGCTGTTTTCTTATTAGGAATAAGAATACTATTGATGAATATTGTAGGACTTCAGAAATATTATTCTTATGCCTTGAAATATTTACTTTTGTGATGAAATATTTTAAACATTCAAATGAGATAAGAGAATGTGATAAAATGTGATAAACTGACCTATATAAAAAAATCAGGGAACATAGCTTGTTATGGTAGATAAAGTATGCACATTACAAAACTTCATGTCTTTTATTAGCTAAGAAAATATTGTATTCCTATACAAGTACTAATAACTATAATATGCCGTTACTAGCATATAATATCATACCTTTCTCATTGTTTGTTTTGGGGTAACATCCAGTAATGATCTGGGATTGCTCCTGACTGCACTCTAAGATCACTCTTAGTGAGTTTGGAGACGATATGTGTACTTGGCATCAATTTGATTCTTCTGTGTGAAAGGCAAACATCTTATTTGGTGTACTATGTCTCTTGTCTGACCTCTTCACATATTTTATTGTGTTATAAACAATGCCGAAAAGACTTATTTGTAACGTTTTTGCCAAGCTAATCAATATCTTGCAGTTATTGAGTGCCTCATTTGGAGGAAACGGTGATAGCCAAGACTTCTGTTAGAGCATAATGTTGGTTGAATCTAAAAATACTACTTGAAGGACCTAGAGACCTAATAATTAATTCCAGCTTAATAAATACTCATTAGATTATTTTTCAGGGCTAGAGAGATAGAGAGAGAGTGAGAGAGCACAAGGTTTCGTCCTTGTCTTTCATGTCTCCCATGAGGTGAATTCTCATATGATTTGGCACATCCAAAATGATCCTTGAACATAGAGTCAGAAGTATCCAAGCACCACCAAGAGTGACAGCAAAATCTGGTATCCAAAAAATAGTAGAATGCTTTTTTTTCATGTTTAATTTTTCACTGTGAGGACAGAGCAATAGTACAGCAGTTAGGGCACTTGACTTGAACATGGTCACCTGATTTTAATCCCTGGCATCACATATGGTTCTGCAAGCCATCCAGGAGTAATTCCAGAGCACAGAGCCAGGAGTAAGCCTTGAGCACAACTGGTGTATTCATCCCAGAATAAAATAAATGAAAATTTCACTCATCTCAGTTGTGATGAATGGTTGTGGTAAATCCCAAAATATGATTATATATAGCCAGAATTCCTAACCCAAGATATTTTTAAAAAATATCATGAATATTCTGCCTCTTTCTAATGTCCTCTTTTTTTCTATTTATATGAACTAGAAATTTGTGCACAAATGCACTGCTTTCTCTAAAATATGCCTAAATGTTATCTTTCAGTGTACTTCATGTTTCATGCCTATAGTCCGATTCTTAATGATACACTATTCTTTAATAAGACTTTTTGTATAACTGACTAATCTGACTGGTATTTAATTATTTTCTGGGTCAAATGAATCAGGTAAAGGATCAGGATGCAACAATGTTATGACTGGGAACTTCCTGAAATGCAAGTAGGTACACAGCACATTTTTATACAGGTAAGTGCATTCAAAAAGCAAAAATCTATATGTCTCTTAATAAAAGTCATTTAAAGCTTTAAACACATTACTTGATTCAGGTTTCATTACTATTCTTGAGTATTTCTTGTTTAATCTTAGCTTCAAAAACATTGCTTGAATTCCTTTTTCATTCCTATATTTGACTACTTATCATCATGTCTCCTTGTTTTAATCTCTCTTGCATGTTATTTTTATTTTATACTTCTTTCACTCAATGTTAAGATTATGGAATTTATTCACATAGTTGTGATCATTTTTAATGTCTTGCAATATTTAATATGTAAATTTAGTATTGTTTGTGTACTTAATTCACTTTTTATTGATATTTAGATATTTTATATTAGGGGATACTAAAATATGATCATTGATATTATTATATACACTGCCTTAGGCTCCATATTCAAGTGGAGAATTCATCTGAGAGTGAATTTTCTAGATCATATATTCAGTTTTAGTTGGTACATTCAAAAGTCTTGCTTCCAAAGTTGGTTATAAAATGTATAGTCTTGACAAAAATATATGATAATTTCTGTTTCATGTCTTCAATTTTAGGAAAATATTAAAAAATATTCAGTTATGATGAAAAGAGTAAACTGTCGAGAACAGGTGCCAGCAAGATAGACAGAGGGTAAGATGTTTGCCTTCCATGCAATGGAAATTCCATTCTTGGAATCCCATACGGTCCCCAAGTATAGCCAGGAGTAATTCCTGAGTGCAGAGCCAGGAGTAACCCCTGAACACCACCAGGTGTGGCCTAAAACAAAAACCAATAAAATAATATACACTTATCATTTCATATAGTATGTAAAAATTTAGTTTTACTAAATATAAAATATTAAATATTATATAATAAATACATATATTATATTAAATAAAACTTAGGAGAGCTTAAAACATTGATCAATTAGACTCGTTTTAGAGATACTTTAATATTTTTCTCATAAAATATAAAAATGAATAATGGCCTATTAGAGCGATAACTCAGTGGTAGGGCATTTGCCCTTCGCACAACCAGCCCAGCCAAGCCAGGTTCGATTCCTCTGCCCCACTCAGAAAGCCTGGCAAGCTACCAAGAGTATCTCGCTCTCACGGCAAAGCCTGGCAAGCTGCCCATGACGTATTCGATATGCCATAAAACACAGTAACAACAAGTCTCACAGTGGAGACGTTACTGGGCCCGCTCTAGCAAATTGATGAAAAATGGGAGGATAGTGACAGTGACAGATTATAGAAAATTTGATTAACAATTTTGATCCAGCAAACATATATAAGATTCTATTATCAAAATACTAAAGTACATATTTAAGCATGTATTTTAATACATGATGAATGACCTGGCACCTGAGTTGCACAGGAGGAAGAGAGCGGCTTGGAATGCCTTCAAGAGTGTTGAAGAAATAACTAAGAGGACAAAGAACCTCCAGCTATGAGCACATCTCTTCGATTCCACTGTTCTTCCTGCATTAACATATGCCTCAGAGACCTGGGCCCTACGAAAACAGGATGAGATTTCTATTCGTGTATCTCAAAGAGGAATCGAAAAAGCTGTGCTTGGAATATCATGATTCACTCAAATGAGAGATAGAATCCGGAGTTCTGATCTTCGTCAACACTCAAGAATCAGGGACGCTGTCTCATTTGCCAAGGCATCAAACATCAGATGGGCTGGACACGTAATGAGGTTTACAGACAACCACTGGACTAGAGCCATTACTGATTGGATTCCACGGGACATCAAAAGATCATGTGGACGCCCACCTACAAGATGGTCAGACTTCTTCGTCAAGACCCTGAATGATTGGTTTGTGGCTCTGCATGTTCCTAGAACAAACAGATACCATTGGGCTATGCTAGCACGCAACTGGGATGAATGGAGACGTTACTGGCACCCGCTCGAGTAAATTGATGAATAACAGGGATTAAGTAATTAAGTGATTTAAGCAGATTTCATCAAGAATATGAATAAGTATAATTTAATTATCATAAACATATGACCTACAAACTAATTAATAATAACAAAATAAAGTGGGGCCAGAGAGATAGTAGAGCAGGTAGGGTTTTGCATGTGATCTGCCCTTGTTCAACACCTGGCCCAACATATGGTTCCCTGATCCACCAGACTTATTCTTAAACGCAGAACCAGTAGTAAGCCCTGAGCACAGCTGGGAGTGGGCCCCAAACAAACATAGACAAAAGTAAATCAACGCATGGATCTATACTTTTGTCTGATTACAGTATATCTAAAAAAATAGTGCCAGAAGTATATATTTCTCAATTCTATTATTCTGATTTCTTGTTCTCAGTTATGATTAATATTAATTTTCCTAGTGTATTCTTGAAAAAATGCCTAACTTTCTGCAGAGTTACAGATAAATAAAATACATCATATAATATATTGATTTCTCCTATTCCTAATAAAGTCATAATAAACAAATGATTGTTCAACATAATTTTTGAACCCATATTCAATATATCTTATGTACATATCACTAGCTCAAGATATATTAGATCATAGATGAAAGGCAGGTCCAAAATATATTTTAAGCACAGATATATTTATATTTGTTAATAGATTCATCAATTTCTATTATGCAAATGTGCCATAATTATCAACTATAAAATAAAAAGAGGTAAACATTTTAATTGTCTCAAAATTAAAATTTTTTTGTAGCAGTACTGCTATTTATTCAGCCACTGATTAGCTGATTGAATTGGGCATGAATTTCACCTTAATTTTTTTAAATTTTATTTATTTTTTCTTTTTATATTTATTTATTGAATCACTGTGGGAAAACTTACTAAGTTTTTAGGTTTAAGTCTCGGTCATACAATGATCAAACTCCTTTCCCTTCACCAGTACTCATTTTTCACCACCAAGAACCCCAGTATACCCCTCCCACCCCTTCAAATGCCTGTGAGGCTGTGAGGCAGATGATTTCTAAATAACTCTTCTCTACATTGATTACATTCATTATTTTGACAAAAGATGCACCATCATTGTTTAGAATCTCCCCCCAAACAATCAGAATTGCTGAAAAGGCATTGTGAAATATTTTGTTTTCTACAACTGGCTATGAGAATCATATAATGTCATGCGGCCACGATTTTGGATTTCTGCAAAGAGCCAGATAATTATGAGATTGGTTTCTGTGTGTCTGGTGTTATGGCCATGCTGGAGAGACGCTTGTGGAGGATAACTTGTGACCTCGGTAGGGAGTGAAGGATGTGCCAGTACCGCCCCCCCTTCCCATGAGACTGCAGTTGCCCCATCACCGCCGGCTCGTATCTGGCTTTCCAATAAGCTCTGAGCCGGTGGCCACCTTGTATGCAGTCCAGATGCATTTCTGCCAAAAGTCGCTGGGTTTCAAGATTTGTTTCTGAGTCTCCGGTATCATGGCTATTTAATCAACTTGATCAGGAGCCAGAGAGGCCATTTGTAGGTGGTGACTCAGGGGTCTCATTGGGATGGGGTGAAAGAGTCGGCTCCACCACCATGTGGTGAGGCCCCCTGTGTCTCGTCACTACAGGCCCAAACCCGAATCTCCAGTAGCCTCTGGAGGATGGTGGCCACCAGGCCGCCAGGGGGAACAGGCCAAGGCACGAAATCTATTCCCACCTGGAGTGGCCCGGTGCCAGTAACCTACTGCAGGAACAGGATGCATTTCTGCCAAAAGCCTTTGGGTTCCGAAATTCGTTTCTGAGTCTCTGGGAACATGGCCATTAAGCAGTTCGATAAGGAACCAAAGAGGCCATGCCGCCAATTATATAGCTGAGCCGGAGGTGGTTTGTGGGTGTGTCTCCCACATACCTAACTTTTGGCTGTTTACTTTCTTGGTAAACTTTGCCCCAAGTTTTTGGGGTCTGGCCAAAGGCACAGCAGCAATTTTGGGGTATCTGAAAGTCTGACGTTGCCATCAGGTTGCTGGTGCACTCACCTCACAGGTACAGATTGACCTGCTGCCGGCACAATAACCCCCCAAATTAAATTTTTTTAATAAATTATTTTAGGAGTTATCCTTTAAAACAACTATAGTGTAAGGGTTTTGATAACTTACTTGTCTGAGAATACTAAGTAGTACCTTGGTGACCAGAGGCAGAACAATGTTATAATGTCTCATTTATTTACTTTTTACATTTTTCATTGATTTTATGACACACCTTGACAAATCACGAACTGTTTGCAAAATTTTAAACCTGATTTTGGCTTAATTTCCCATGAATTTGCACAACCCCATCACTCAGAATGAATGGTACATACCTGGATGCATCATACCTTCCATAACTCATGAATTTCTATGTACTTTTTTCATAGCTTGCAACAACTACTAGAAGTTTTTCCTCTTCACATACTCCTATACCTTTCAAGTGACCCTGATAATATAACCTATATTAAGTCTTTAAAATTTCCTACCAGAACGTGTCACTTCATCTGATTTGTTCCACCTGAGGCCTCCGTTACTATATTTCATCAGTTCTCTGTTACATGGTTACATATCATTGTTATAATTTGAGCTTTACAAATATTTCCTCATTCCCTCCCAGCCTTTTTTTAGACTTCTCAACATAGGAATTGCCTCTTGTTGGGCTGGAGTGATAGCACAGAGGTAGGGCATTATGCACAGCCAGCCCGGCCGAGCCAGGTTCAATTCCTCCGCCCCTCTGGGAGAGCCCGGAAAGCTACCGAGAGTATCTCGCCTGCACTGCAAAGCCTGGCAAGCTGCCCGTGACGTATTCAATATGCCAAACACAGTAACAACAAGTCTCAGGATGGAGACATTACTGGACCCCCTCGAGCAAATTGATGAATAATGGGAGGACCATGACCGTGTAAGTTCTTGGTAGCATACAAGAAATACTAATAGCAAAAATGTGTCTTTAACACTTTACTTCAATCATACCAAAATTTCTAAATGCTCTGCAACACCTTCAGTTCTTTAAAACAACCATCAACTAATTCCTTCCTTAACAAGCTATTTCTTCCTCATACTCTATAAGAGTTGCATTTCTCAAATTGTCAAATTATTTACAAATTTTCACCCTAAAATCTCTTGTTTTCTTTAATTTGTATACTACCTGTTCTTCCTATTCCAGGCAAGGTCTTCTGATGCTTGAAATATCCTACATTTTTTTTCAATTCACTGAGATCTTTTATTCTGTACAAGGCTTTTTTTATCAATCAAAGCATTATTTTATCAATTCATAAATAAGTCTATGAACAATGTATGCATTTTGAAATATTAAGAAGTCACAAGAAAAACATAGTCATGTGGGTCTGGTAACTTAGTAGGAATGGGTGGGTATTATGCTTAGCAAAACAGACCAGATGTAGAAGGACATATACAGAATGATCTCACAAATATGTTGGCATATAGAGACAAAAAAAATCAAAGGCTTGAAAAGAACGAATTAAAAATAAACTTTGAACACTGCATTACCTTATAGAATTAACCTCAGAATGTCGGGATAGTGAGACAGGGTAGAGGGCAGTTATTAGGTTGACTGGAAATAATAGCAAAACATAGATGGAAGGTCTGGAGCATATAGGTGGTGGTTATAGTAGTATGCACCCAAATCATAATAAATTATCAACAGATAATGTGGGGAGGTATGTTGAGAATTTGTGGAGTAGATAAGATACTTGCCTTGTAGGCAATTAATCCAAATTAGATCCCTGGCACCACAGAAGGTCCCCTGAGCCCCTTCTGAAGTGCAGTCAGGAATAAGTCTGAGAATGACTAAGTGTGGCCCACCAAAAAAAAAAAACCAAAACAAAAACAAAAAGAAAAGCAAAGCAATGAACAAAAAATAATGAAATGAATGGGAAGAAGAAAAATGACGCCAGATATCACAGGGGAATGGAGATGTAG
Organism: Sorex fumeus; assembly: GCF_029834395.1. Taxonomy (NCBI): domain Eukaryota; kingdom Metazoa; phylum Chordata; class Mammalia; order Eulipotyphla; family Soricidae; genus Sorex; species Sorex fumeus. The sequence goes on from NW_026606092.1 coordinate 26,551,971, forward strand.
GGTCATAGGCACTGTAGTGACAGTGGTATGCTTTAACTTTATTTATCAATATGGTAGGGTTACGCATTATTTACAGTTAGGTAAGTCTAATATCTAAAGTATAAGGATTATAATTTGAAAAAGAAAACATCTACTTAAAAATATAAGGTAAATGCCGGTATAGCTTGCAAACACAATATCTTTCTAGTAACTAAAATTCTCAACCGAAGGAAAACTCTTAGTTTATAGGAAAGGGTTAAAGGAGGTTAAAGAGTTATTAAGACTTATTTTTTTATTAACAGAAAAAAAATCCCATAATATGCACTTATAACTATTGCTGACACTCTACTTGCACATATATTATGAAGGAGAATACTATGTTCCTTGACATTAAGCATAAGCTCATTTGTATTTGTTTAATCTTGGTTTGAAATAGCATAATGTCTGCCAATATTTTGTGTTCTGGCTATGAATTTCTTTGTTAGGATTTTATTGTTCACAGTAAAATTCCACACATAAGTTACAGAACTGCTTGGTTGGTATTTGGCTTTCTTGAAGCAATAGAATCCAGATGGCGTATAAAGGAATTGATACTCAATTATTGAGGAGAAATAGGAAGTGGGTATATTCACTGAATTCCCTTACAATTAAATTGGAGCCATGTTATTACTCCTATCCAATGAACTGTGAGCTGAATTGATGTATTACTTTTTGGCAGATGTAGTTAAGAACCTCCAACATTTCTTTCCTCCCTGTTGCCCTATCATTAGAAACAACATGTTTCATATGGAAAAGATTAGAGATGAAGAAAGATGAGCTAACTTACAGAGATAGTAGGAGGTTATCAGAGCAAAAATGATCTAATGTACCCATGCATTAGAATGAATATGATCTCAGCCCTCATTTTAAGTGTTACACATTAAGGTGGTGACACAGCCATTAAATTTTGCCAAAACTCTGCCAATATATCTGGCTATATTAGCACATTTTAAGGAAATTTTGATATCTCTTAAAATATAATGCAAATGCATATATCACCAATAATGTTTTACCATTTCTCCATTTTCAGTGCTCCAGCTCACTGAATTCTGAGTGGTGGAGATAAAATCTAAGAAAGCAGTACATACAAAAATTTCAGTATCAATTTTAATGTACGAAAAATAAGGTGTGGCTAATGTGAGGAGAAAGTATGAGAAAGGTTGTTGGGAGATGAATGGTGAAAACTTCCTTATAACCATGAGTTCATGAGTTTGATTTTGCATGCCACTTGTATGTGTTAAACATTCTCATGTAGGCTCTGCTGTCTAGGACTCGGTTGTTGCTCTGCAGCTGGGTACGTGGGGTGCACTATAGCTAAAATGTGATTCCCCATAAGCATAAACACTAAAACACTAAACAATTTACCTACATTAACTTTGTGGGACCAAAGATGATTACATCTGTGAGCACGGCAGTGAGGTGTGTGTGTGTGTGTGTGTGTGTGTATGTGTGTGTGTGTGTGTGTGTGTGTGTAAGACAATATCCCCACAAATAGTCATTGTAACAATGAAAGACAACGGGAAGGAAAGAGTCAGGGGAGAACAAATCAGAAAAGAGATACGTTGTTTTGATGCAACAGAAAGAAAAGACTTTTGCAAAGTAAATACATATAAAAACCTTACAAGAAGAGACTACCCTTCCTTTTCACAGATAAAGCCCTTCAATTCAGGGCTGGAGGAGACTAGAAATAGGCAAAGATCTTATAATTATAAATACATCACAGTGTCCTACATATTAAGTTAATTACACTCACTGCAGATAAAAATTCAGTTGAATCAGAGCACACCGAACCCTTAGCAGCAGGTAAAACCTCTGGCAAAGTGATAATATAAAACTCAGAGCAAGAACAGATGTGCTGTGTGAGAACATGCTGCTTTTATAGGCACTAAAGTTTCTCTTAAAATAAATACAGTCATTTAAAGTCTTTGAGTCATGGCTGGGGAAGTACCACATGGAGGTGCTAGAACAATTAAGGTTCCTCTGGGAAAAAGGAAAGCAGTGGAAAAAATTCTCTACGGAGCAAATCTTGAATATACAAATTAAATTGTTCTGTAAATAGTCGATTGAAGCCTATGTGGAATTGGTTCCATAATAACAGAGCTGTAAAATATACAAAGATTAGTATTTGAGTAAGTTTGTGTAAAGGGGATAAAGGAAATAAGAATTCCACTCTATGCCACTTATACAATATCACTACTCTTCTTCAATTCTTTCCACTAAGAGAGTTTCCTTTGATTTTTGCATGGCTACTTTCATCACTCTGTGAGAGAACAAATGGAAAGACAATCAGAGGCCTAGTAATTTAAATTTAGGGTGTCATTGGGGTAAGATTCTTAATGAATAGAAAGCAGTTTTCTTACCATTTAAACAAAAATTAAAAATTCCAAAAATTAGAATTAGTACATTTCTAGATAAGGGTGCTTGTCTTTGTCTTAATTTTTCCTCTGCCTCACGGCCTGAAGATTAAGGACAATTTCTTTATTTTTGTCCTTTGTGGTCTAGATAAAGTGAGCGTTATGAGTCCACCCATGAAGGAATTTATTGTTTTTTCTTTAGTTCACCAGTCTGTAACTCACCTTTTCATCCCCATTCTTTTCCTATAAACAAACAAACAATGCCTTTTTTGCATGCTGCCCAAGGAAACAGTTGATTTCAGGACTTGAGCCCATCATCTTCTGAACTTCAGCTTGTTACCTATAAATCTCTCCCTCGCCTATCAGCTCATCTCTCTTTCGATTATCCTGTGGGTAACAAAAAAAACAAACTATCACAGTTATAGGGTCGTAGTGAGATTAAAGTTAATCAGGTTTATAGACTGTCAGACACACAAAAGGAGATGAATTTTAGCTTTCTTCCTTCTGTTATCAAAAAAGAAGGTATGCCATATGGTAAGAAAAAATTACTTTAAGGTCTGATCAGTTTTTTTTTTTTAATTTTTAATTTACTATTCTGATTTGGGGCTGGAGCGATAGCACAATGGATAGGGCATTTGCCTTGTACTCGGCTGACCCAGGTTCGATCCCTCCACCCCTCTCAGAGAGCCTGGCAAGCTACCGAGGGTATCCCAACCACATGGCAGAGCCTGGCAAGCTACCCTTAGTGTATTTGATATACCAAAAACAGTAACCGTCACTGTCACTGTCCTCCTGTTGTTCATCGATTTGCTTGAGCAGGCCCAGTAATGTCTTCATTGTGACGCTTGTTACTGTGTTTGGCATATCAAATATGTCATGGGTACCTTGTCAGGCTTTGCCGATCGGGCGAGATACTCTCCTCACTACCCTCTCTCCACCTCCTCACCCCACCCAGACATACAAGGCAACATTCTAGACTCTCTTCTAGATAATCATGACCTTAAAAGCACATCTCAAAATAGAAATTCAATGACACAAAATGGGAAATACGTTTATTCTCCTATCTTTTGCTCCTTTTCTCTTCTTTTTCTTCTACAAACAAGTTTTGAGAATTCATGTGTCAACGTGTTTTTAAACACTAAGGATATAGTTATAAATAACATTGATAAAACTAATACAATACATCAGAGGCTCGAGAAATAGGTTAGTGGGGAAGGCACAGTCTTGTATTCGGCAGACCTTAGTTTGATCCCAGTATCGCCTGTGGCTCCTTGTGCCCCTTTCAGAGTGATAGGAGGATAGACCCAGGAGTCAGTCAGCATCTGTGGCCCCCAAACAAAACAAAACAGAACAAAACAAAACAAAAAAGGCAATAAAATAACCAACCAACAAACAATAGCTTCTAGGTGTCCAAGCAATAGCACAGTGGGTGGAACGCTTGCCTGTAGCAAAGCTTGACCCTGGTTCATCCCTGATACCATATCTGGCGCCCCTAGCCCTGGACAGAAGAGAATCTGCATTCACAGCCAGTAAAAAGATCTAAGCAAACCTGAGTGTGGTCCAAAAACCAGAACAAACAAATCACAACAAAAGCAAAAGCAATGACTTCTTGGTGTTAAGTATGAAGAAGAAACATAAAAGAGGTTGCTTAGAATGGACTTCTGGGTAAATTAAAAGGGCTGCCGTCCCCAAAGCATCCTTATTGGAGTTGGTACAGTCCATTCAATAAATACAGTTGTAAAATCAGAATAGCACTGTAACGCTGTCCTCCTGTGATTTATTGATTTGCTCAAGTGGGTACCAGTAACGTCCCCATTGTGAGACTTGTAAATGAGGATTTAATCCATGGAGAAATTTAAAGAAAATTTTTATTTATTTGATAGAAATTTTAACTGCCTGACTATATAGTCAGTGAGAATATTTTTACTTTTGTAGAGGGCTGGAGCCATAGCACAGAGGGCAGTGCTTTTAAGGTCATGATTGTCTAGAAGAGAGTCTAGAATGTTGTCTTGTGTGTCTGGGTGGGGTGAGGAGGTGAGGAGAGGGTAGTGAAGAGATTTATTCTTCTACAAAATCCTTGAGACCTCATAATCAAAAAACATTAAAGAGAACAAAGTCTTGAAGCAAAACTTTAGACTTAACAATATGCCAAGCCATTTTGCTGACTCAGCAAAGTCTAGTCCATAACAGGTCTAGTCCATAACAAGCAGGCACTAAAGTTAGAAGTCCAGTTTACCTCACTGGGCATAAATTATACACTGAGTACATAGTGATTTTTCCCTAAGAACCCTGAAAACCAGTATTTGTTTTCTGTAATATGAAAAGTATGCTAAATCTTAGGGGATTTACTTATCTTGGCAAAATATAATCAATATTTAAGAGATTACTGGACATTCAGATACTAAAAAGAATATTGGTAAATGAGAAGAATATTTTTACAACATGTTCTAAACAATAGCTATTATTCTTCAGTGTATATTATATTTGCTCGAGCGGGCCCAGTAACGTCTCCATTGGAGACTTTGTTGTTACTGTGTCTGGCAGATCGAATACTCTCGGTAGCTTGCCGGGCTCTCCGAGAGGGGCGGAGGAATCGAACTCGGGTCGGCCATGTTGGCCATGTGTAAGGCGAACGCCCTACCCGCTGTGCTATCGCTATAAGTAATTCAAAACTATATTTATAAATTCGGAGTGGTAGCACAAGTAGGTATGGCGTTTGCCTGGCATGCAGCCTACCCAGGTTCGATTCCTCTGTCCCTCTCGGAGAGCCCGGTAAGCTACTGAGAGTATCCCACATGCACGGCAGAGCCTGGCAAATTCCACTTGGCATATTTGATATGCCAAAAATGGTAACAAGTCTTACAAAGGAGACATTACTGGTGCCCACTCAAGCAAATTAATGAACAATGGGAGGCCAGTGCTACAGTGCTACAGTGCTACAGTGCTACAGTGCTATAATATCTTTATTTATGTTATTTATTTATGTTAAGTTTATAAACTTCCTTTTGTAAAGTTTCTATGACATCATTTTGCTTTTAACAACAACAGTGAAACTTCATTGGTGTCTATTATCACTAGAATAAATCTAAAAAGGATATTCACTTCAAAGACTCTCTTTTTAGAAAGCAAAAATACCGTTCAGTATTTATTTCACAGAAACACTGTCCTAAAAGTAGCAGCGTACTGATTAGAGAATTTGGAACCATCAAGCTCTTTCCCTAGCGACTGCATACAGGCTGTTTATGTGTCCTCTCGTTCTCTCTTTAACTCTGCATTAGTGTGATTTGAGGTTTTGTGTTTTTGGTCATGATTTAGTAGCTTATTTTGGGGATCTGAGAACACTCAAAACTGTAATAGTAATTGCTTCTTCAACTTTATGCCATTTCAACTTATGAAGGTTTCATGGGAAGACTACTTACAGATAGCAGAGAGAAGTTGCATTTGTCTTCCTACTTAATAGGTAAGAAACAAGATGGATCAAGTTAAGTGCTTGATCCATGATGCACACAAAGCACACGTTAGGACTGGGAATCAATCCAGCATCTAAGTTCACAGCCTATGAATGCTCTTGAACATTCTATCTCATTTTAGAAGTCTTGCCTGCAACATCCCTTTATGTCTAGAATAGTAATTGGCCTGACTTTGCAGGAGACACTCTGAAAGTTGATAAGAAAGTACATAGCTTTATTATTAAAAATGAAGGACTATTGCACAAATATGAAATAAAATAATTCAGAATGGGATTTCCTTATGTGGCAAATTAGATTCAAAGGAATTTAATTTGAAGTGAGTGCTAGCTTAACCATCACTTTTGTCACTTCTGAATGTAAGATTTTGTAAGTAAGCTAAGAATTACCTCTCATCCTTTTATAAAATGAGGTTCTGCAGAGTTCATGCTGAATAAGAGAATGAACTCTATGTAGCACTCATTAATTTTAAGGGTTATTGCAATCATTAGTTTCTGTCAATTTGCAATTGCTTTAAATGTGTCTAAGGTATTTGCATTTTTCAGGATGTGTTACGTCTACATTTGTCTTAAAAATGTAATGCTCTATCAGTCTACCTGGCAGCTATTTGGCATTCTCCATATATAGCACTTGGCAGTATTCATAGGGGTAGTTCGTTTTCTTTAAGAACTGTTGGTTAGTTCTTGTTTTCCATTTTGATACAATTTTTCCCTAAGGGGACTAAATAAATCTTTTAAATTGACATGGTTAGCTTTTAATTTGGAATTAGTTCTTTATAATATAATTCACGTGGCATAATTTATGCATGCAGGCTGTATCTTAGGTTATATAGACTATCACTTAGATAAAAAATAAGGACTCTGTTAAAAACTTATGCACATTATATATATGCACATTATATATAGTGCATAATGTGCATAGATATACACATATATTTAACTACAAGCTGCCTGTCAGCATTTGCTGTAGAAAATGGGTAAAACATTAATAAATTGTAATTCCCTTAGAGTCAGAGTCCTAACTGGTAAAGCTAATATTCGTATCTAAGTCTGGCTGCTCTAAAGCTGAAATTTTCTATCCTGTATTCATTCTTTCCATGACTTGGATTGCTTTTTTTTTAATCCTCCAAAATAAATAATGTATGTTTAATACACAGGAGTGCAGAGTCTAACTTTAAAAAATATAGACTTCTAAATATCCCTTAATATATTCAGTCACAATGAAAGAATGAGAAGATTAAATGAGAAAGTAGCAAATGCATTAGACTGTTTCTAGAACTGCATGAGAAAACTCATGTGAAGCACCTTTCATCCCCCTCAAAACTGTATCAAAACTATAGGTAGTATTCCAGAGTGTTTTCACTGCATTCCAGTGGGAGTCCATATTGGCAAATGAAACTCCTAGTTAAAAGTCTTATTTGGGGGAAACAAACTCTCCTTCCATTACAATGCCCTGAGAGCAGGCCCTGGTTCCCCCAACTGACTAAATCCTGCCTTTTCCCAAATTACCATTTTTATGGGTTTCACATATATGGCAGAAGGAAGGCCTCAGGTGATGGAATTCAGTCTGATCTGTGTGGTTTTGAATGGTAATTGCAAGTAGGCAGTGAATATCCATTACTAGCATATTGCAACTTAGTTTCTCCAGTAAAGTGGGAAAACTAAACTCAGGCAGTGTCACATATTGGAGGTTACAGAAATAAATTTCTTACTTTAGCAGAAGTTTTGAGAGAAAATAACTTGACTAAGGCACACTCAAGCTTCTAAACTCTTTTACTACATAATTTAGGGTCAAATATGTGGACATTCTATGTATAAGTTACATCATCTTTCTTAGCGCCAAGGTAGGTGAAATAATTTAAAAAAAGTAAAAAGAGGGTACCAAGGAAAACTAAATTTTGAATCAGATTCAAAGGTACATTTTTATCAACATATTTCATACAAGTAAAGGACACAAATTGATGATTCCTGGTCATCATATAAAAGTCTAGCATAATTAGGATACTAACATCTGTCTGTAACTCTGTTCTCCATTGTTTGTCGATTTGCTTGAATGGGCACCAGTAACGTCTCTATTGTGAGACTTGTTGTTACTATTTTTGGCATATCAAATATGCCAGGGGGAGCTTGCCAGGCTCTGCTGTGTGGGAGGGATACTCTCGGTAGCTGCCGGGCTCTCTGAGAGGAACAGAGGAATTGAACCTGGGTCGGACATGTGCAAGTCAAACGCCCTATCCGATGTGCTATCACTCCAGCCCTGGATACTTACTAGTTTACATTATTCCCAGAGTTTTCTTATACCCTCTTATATCCATCCCAAACCCTATAAAACATCTCCATATTGCTTGCTTGTCTAGTGATAGAAAGTCAACTCACAGAGAATACATCATTTATTTGCTATCATGTTATTTACATATCATTGGCTATTGATATAATCACCTGCTATTTGTTCTGTATCTGAGCACTTAAACTCAATGAAATGCTTTTTTATTATAATTTTTAAAATGTATGATTACCTTAAATACCTTCTGTTGGCCAGACAACATTTCATATAACTGATTTCTAAATGCTTATTTTATACTCTCAAGAGTCTGCTTATTATCATTGTCTCTCTTAATATAAAACAAGACCCACACATATTACATTATGTATAGCCAGATATTGCAGCGCAGAGTAGAATAATTGCCTGCATTGATCTGGTCACTAAATGCCTATTAATGTAGCAGAAGAAAGCAATAATTTTTATGGTAATCACATTCTGCAATTGATCTTTATTTTGAGATAACATAATAAGTGGAAAGGTCATAAACCCTGGAATTATGCAAAGCTGTTTTTCTGTTATGCTACACACATTGGGACAAGTATTTTAAGCTTTCTTCCCCCCAAAATAGAGACAAAACCTTAAAATTTGTAGGTGCTTACTAGCTATACATTAACATAGTATGTATAAAGCAAAATTCAGGGATTGCTGAATGAATATGATTGAAACCATGCTTTGCTTTAATATACTTACAAGCAGCTGTAGAGAGAGCTCAAGCAGATATTGATAAATAGGTAGAACAAAACAAGGCCAAGCACAGAGTTCTGGAACATGCCATTAGACAGCTACACCTGTGTGACATTGATCCATAAATCATCACCTTGCTTTTGGGCACACAGGCAGGTTCGCATCCATCCAGTTTGCTATCAACTGGTTCACATTGCTCTGGCTTGTCCACAAGAACAGCTGAAAAACTCATCAAATGTTTTTTTTTTTTGGGGGGGTGGGGGGTTGTTGCTGGTGTTGTTCTTTTCCTCTAAAATCCAGATGCGTTATATCTAGGTTATCTTTTTTTTTTCATCTAGCAATCTGGTAGCTATATCAAAAAAAGAAATGAATTTAGTTTGTCATGTTTCATTTACTGAGATCATGCTGAGCCCAAATGTTATGTGCTTTCTTTTTCAAGTATTCACAGACCATCTGTTTTATAATCTGGACTAGACATTTTTGGGAGTTTACATTAGGTGTAATCGCGTTTTGGCCATACTTAGTGTTTACCTTTTAGGAAACTGAAATTCCATCCATCTGCATGTTCATAGTTCCTTCTCCTATTTTCTCTCTAGAGTCTTCAAACATTCTTTACAACTTCTTTAATTAGTGGAACTTTGAGGTTTAAGACAGTTTCCCTTCCAAAGAAAAATAGGAGCACAAGTCTGTTCTCCTGCTTGATATCTATTGACAGTTAATATTAGTTCTTTCTTGTGAGAAGAAATATAAATGTATTATATTTATAAAATAATTATATTTCTTTTTATATTCCTTTATAATTAATTTATTATAAATAGCTTTACAATGGGAGGATTTATAGCTTCCTTAGCAGTCTATTCCAGAATTTTACTTTTTCCCTCTAACTTTATGGTCTATAAAATATAGTGTGTGTGTGAATGTGAATGTGTGAGAGAATGTGTGTGTATTTGTCTGTGTGTATGTGTGTGTGTCTTCATGTCTGTGTGTTTATATGTGAAGTTTCTACTTGTTATCTAATTCTGCAGTCAGAGGTCATCGAAAATCTACATTTCGGAAATCTACTGGTCAAAATAATTTCTTTGCAAACTATTATTTTTTATGATTATATGTTTTTTAAATTTGTTTTCCCCCACAGAAAAACCTATTTTCTTAGTACTAAATCAAGAGGTCTACAGAAAGGATTGTAAATTTTCTCTGAGATCCTAGGCACTTATCTTTGTAGACTCACCCATACTTTCCTTGAATAGAAGTATTATTAGCTTATTTGATTTTTAAGAATTGTCAATAATATGGTGGATTTTACTTTTTAAAACAAGGTTTCTTTAACTTTAGGTTTTATTGGTAACATATTCATCTAGGGTAATGTATCCTTTATACATTTTTAAGCCCATCAGCATATTATAAGATGAGAGCAGTGATTGAACTAATAAATTCTCCTTGTGTTATAAATGTTATATACATTTTTTTATTAGTGAAACACCATGAGGTACAGTTGTAGACTTACAAGTTGTTCTGCTTGGGTTTCAGTTATACAATGATCTAGTACCCATTCCACCACCAGTGCCCATTCTCCACCCCCACCAATCCCAGTATCCCTCCCAACCCTCCCATCCTCCATCCCACCCTGCCTCTGTGTCAGGGCACTGCCTTTTGTTCTATCTCTCCTTTTGTCGCTGTGGCCTGCAGAAGAGACATTGGGTGGCAATCATGTTCGGTCTATAGTCTACTTTCAGCATGCATCTCCCATCCTGGGCAGATCTTCCCAGCACCCTTTATTTGGTGCTCCCTTCTCTATCTGAGCTGCCTTTGCCCCTACAGTGTGCGGCTGGTTTCTAAGGCATGGAGTGAACAACCTGGTATTTATCACAGCTGCTCTTGGGTGTTAGTCTCTTATTTTGTTACTTTATGTTATCCAGATGAATGCAATCTTTCTATGTATGTCCCTCTCTTTCTGACTCATTTCGTTTAGCATGATATTTCATGACTTCATTTTTCCTAACTGCTACATATTACTCCATTGTGTAGATGTACCAAAGTTTCTTTAACCAGTCATTTGTTCCCGGGCACTCAGGTTTTTTCCATATTCTAGCTATTGTAAACAGTGCTGCAATGAACAAACAAGTGCAGATGTCACTTCGACTATACTTTTTTGTCTCTCCAGGATATATTCCCAGGAGTGGTATTGCTGGGTAAAAATGGATCTCAATTTCTAATTTTTTGAGAATCATCCATACTGTTTTCCAAAAGGGTTGAACCAGTCGGCGTTCCCACCAGCACTGAAGGAGGGTCCCTTTCTCGCCACATCCGCGCCAACACAGGTTGCTTTTGTTCTTTTGAATGTGGGCCAGTCTCTGTGGTGTGAAATGATACCTCATTGTTGTTTTGATCTGCATGTCCCTGATGATTAATGATGTAGAGCATTTTCTCATGTACCTTTTAGCCATTCATATTTATTATACAAAGACAGTCTACAATATGGGAAAGGATATTCTCCAAATACACATCCAACAAGGGGTTGATATCAAGGATATACAAAGTACTGGTTGAACTTCACAAGAAGAAAACATCCAACCCCATCAAAAAGTGGGGCAACGAAATGAACAGAAACTTTCTCATAAATGTTATATACATTTAATATATTACTAATGTGCCTTGCTAGTGTCATCAACACAAGCAATTATGAAGTGATACCAGTTAGTTACGTTTCTGATAACAGGGGTTAGCAAATTTTAAAAATATACTTCAAATAATAACAAATAAATTGTTGCTAGTACTTTAAGATTATGCCATCTGACTTTTGAGTATACACCTTTTTTTAAAGAATATTCACTCTCTTAAAAGTAAAATAGTTTTGTTTTTAAAAATATGATAAGGAAAATAGAGAATAGAAAAGAGGGAACCTCATGAAATTAAAAAATATGAATAAAATGACACACTCGAGTTTGTATCTGGGCTATTGTTGAGTGTGATGCGTTAGAAAATAGTTATTTTAATAGAATACCTATGGATATTTGAAACTACTTAAAAATTTATTTTTTCTTTTTTTGTCTCCGATTTATAAAATATTGTTCAGATTCTATCAAAAATTTATTAGTGTGCATTTTTGTTTGTTATTTTGTCAAGTAATAGTTTTATCCGTGTGGAATAGACATGAGGCTTAGATACTCAACCTGAGATTCAGGAGACCTCTAGGACCATTACTGGCTGCATTAAGGAAGGGCATTCAGTACTAGTCATCAGATTTGTTCTTGTATGCCAGTCTTGTGTTCCGGAGCTTTGAGCTATCTCTTGCCTCCTGTGAGTTTTTACTAGCATTATTAGGGTGATATTGTTTGCTGTCAGCTTCCCAGCAGGTGAAAGATTTTGCTGTATAAAGGAAGTAGAGGAGAAGGGCCTAGATCTAGTTTGTACTTGTCCTGGAGTGACAGCTCTTTCAGCTAAGTGCACACAGAGAACATTAAAACCAAAACAAAACTATAACACAATTTTCTTAATCTTTTCTGAGGTCCCATAGGAGTTTGTAATGAAAAAATCTGAAAATGACTCAAATTGTCCAAGTTGTTTGGCCCCCAGGTGCTCACACCATACCCTTGTATATATTGAGTCTGTCACAATCTCCAATCTCTTTAGATTAACTATTGTAATCAGCACCCTCTTGTCATAATATCTACCCAAAATAAATCAGTGTTCATGCAATATCTCTCTAGATTTTGGTGTCCACTTCTTATACTTTGAACCATTTAGTTCCCAATTATTTGAATTTACATTCAAAACCTCATGGCAGCATTTGTTCAGTTTGTTTGTTTCTTTTTTATAGTTAGAAATAATGCTACCTTTAGGTTTTCTCTATCATTTTTCTGACCATGGTCTCTTTCAACTTTATTCCCTCCCAGTGGGTCCTCTGTTTAATAGATTATATTGGTCACCTAGTCCCATACTGTGGACCTTCACTTATACCATCTTCACAGTGTATTCTTTGAAATTTCTTAGAAGTCATGAAGTGGGGCCTTATGTTTCCTGGCTGAGAAGTATTGTTCTAGATTCCTGAAAGTTCTTCAAAAGTACTTCCCAAACCCATGACTTCCAATGTATTACTTTCTAGTATCTTCCCTTTTTATTTTTATTTATTTATTTATTTGCATTTTGGGTCACACCCAGCAATGCTCAAGGGCTACTCCTGACTCTGCACTCAGAAATTACTCCTGACAGTATTCAGGGGACCATATGAGATGCACAGGATTGAACCCAGGTCAGCAGAGTGCAAGGTAAATGCCCTTCCCATGGTACTATCGTGTCAGGCCTCTTTACTTAATTTTTTACATGCTATTTTTTACTGTATATGCTCTTGTTGAATGAAGTCATATAATTATTATTAATACTATTAGTATAGTTTTTCTTAAAATATTCAAAAAGGATATAATCAAGGGACTGAGGACAGATAAATACTAAAATAATGTACTCAATTTAGTTGAATTTGCATATTGTATTAGTAAGAGGGACAAAATAATGCCTGACTTTATCTATGAACCAATTGTTAACATCTGAGGATGTACTTTTTGTTATCCAAACATTAATGTTTTCAGGTTTCTTTAGTTTTTGAGCTTCTGCTTCTTCATTTGTCAAGAGCATTTTAATGATTTTAGAAATAATTTTATTTGTTTATAAACTAGAATTTATGGCACAGAATGATAGTATAGCAGATAGTATTCTTGTCTTGCACATAGCTGACCCAGGTCTGATCCCCTGCAACCCATCTGGACTCTCAAGTACTTCAAAGAGTACTTCCTGATTGCAGAATCAGGAATAACCCCTAAGCACTACCAACTGTGTTTCCCTCTCCCCACCCCCCACCAAAAAAATAAGCCAGAATTTAATTTAGTGCTATGTATGTCACATATTTGAGAACATTTTTCTATTTTATTGTAATGAGAAGTGTGTTTATTTAATTAGTCAAATAAATTGTATACTGAATACATTAATTTTTTTCTTTTTTAGAAGGTAATATAGAAGTGAGAGGAAATTAAGGATTGAATGGGATAAAAAACAGTCATAGGACTTGTATCTCTTGAATTTAATATGCATAATAAAGAAAAATATAAGCATATATTATTTAAACAGTTTTAGAAGAGTTAATAAAATAAAACTTGGGGATAATGTTTGAAATTTTATTTTATCAACACTAATTATAGGGATAGTCTAGAATAGAGTGATGATTAAGTTGATATCTAAAATAATTCATAGGATCTAAATATGTGACTGGGTAGAAAGAAATAAAAAGTAATTGATATGAGTTAAATGCACATATAAAAGGGCCCTCAATAAGTATAATATTCAATAATATATGAGTATTAAGTTATCAACCACAGTTGATGAGTAAATGATTTGAAATAAGAGAATACTTTTTCCATTCTTACACTAATTTAAAATTATTTGAGATATTCACTTAACTTTTTGTTGGTATATATTATAAAGTAGTGTGGTCTATAAAATGCACGCTGATCTTTTCATAATTTTAATGAGATTTTTAAAAATAAAATAAAGCAAATTAGACTCAGGTTCTTAGCAATTAGAAAATCTAAAATACTCCAATCAATCAAAGCACTTGATTGCTCTTATCACAAGAAAGGAAAGAGTTGTAACTTCATGGTCCATTGCTAATGGCTTGTTCCACTGTTGTGGTTAATAGCATGAGTTTCTTCTACATCTAATTTAGGATATCTGAATTAAATAGATTAAAAGATTAGTGGGAGCTCAATGATGTATTAGTATGTGTGCAACCAATTATGTCTTTTTTTTTTACTTAGTTTTATTGCAGTTTTAGTTTGTATTCAAAACTTTTTGGCTTGATTTGAGTAGGTCTGTCGTCAATCATGTTGTGGCACAACAAAATTATTTCTAGAGATAACAAGTCAGTCTTTCTTGTGCTTTTATTTCCTGAGTTGGCTGTCACGAGCAGCATAGATTAGCTAAAACAAATAAACATAAAATTGAAGAGCATTACTTGTGGAAATTTCACTTTTAAATTCTGTTCCCATAAATTTTACATGAACTTGGTTTGGTTGATTATTTGATACATTTACTCTTTAATCTTTATATTATTTATTAAATGAAACAAAATTTATTACTTTAGTAATCACCACTTCTAGATATTTGACATAATATAAATCTAAGGGCTCTAAAGATTTTTTGTAAGTTGGGGGGGGAAACACCTGAATTAATCTCTTTGTCACATGGAAGATCATGTATTTTATTCTTATCTGACACAAAATAAGAAGACTTCACAAAGAAAAAACATTTTCGACTTACAATGAGATTTCATTTTTTCTGTTCCATTTTTATAACTAGAATGACATGGATGAGAAGGGTAGTAGAAGGTATTAATTGGTAACTTAAATCTACAAACGTTTTCTGAGATATTTGACATTCCAGAGTCATGGTCAGATTCCTTGGCACCCCAGGACAAAAACATCCATATTTAATTTTTCTCAATCTATCACCAATTAGCACTACCATTATGCAGATACATTCATTAAGAGCCATTTTTCTTTAAAGGCCAATTGAAGGGGAGGTCAAATTGCCTGATCATATTTCTGCTTATAATTAATGTCAGAGATCTTATTTTTTATTCATATCTCAAGGACTGAGTTTCTGTGCCAGCACAATTTTTTCCTTACTGTGATATTTTTAGAGTTGCAGATCAGCTATTACACGAAAGACCGTGGTTTACAAAATTTATTCTTGCCATATCAAATCTTAAATGGTTGCACATAAAAATAGCATTAGCTATACTGTGTGTATGTGTATGTATTTGTGTGTGTGGAGGGGTGGTGGCAGAAATTAAAATACAAGACCTCACACATGCAAAAAGTGCTCTGCCACTGAAGCAAATCCACAACACCTATAGAGATGTCATTAATACAAATCATTCTGAAATTTCTTAGTTATATACTGTTCTTGACGTAGTTACTTATTTTTTTAACTGCAGTCAATTTTTCAAATTTCAATCATCTTTCTTTTAAAATATTTAGCATAGTCTTAACTCAGGAATTTAGAAAGACCTAAACAATTGTAAGAATCTAAATAAATAAATTTAAGAAAATTGACCTGTAAAATTATTTAGCTAATGATATGTTTCTCAATTTATGAATGTTTTTCATGAACCTGACAGATTTAGTTAGTTATTGGTTGAAAATATTAACATTTTCCTACCCTGACTATAAAAAGTTAGGTATCTGTTTTCCTGAATCACATAAATTTAGTTTCCTATTATTCTTTTTTTCTTGAACTTTTATCATATTCTCACCATTTTTTGAAGATTCAGACTTCTATACAACCATATAATGAAAATATTTTAACAGCTATGTTTTTCTCACTCTCTATGTTCTTGAGAGGTTCATCTACTTTCATGACTTATTGCCTCATTATATTCATATTATCCTCACACATACTAAGCTTTCTCTTTATATAAATACCACACTTACATCTCAAATTGGATTGTGCACAAGACTGTATTTACGACTATTTTATAAAACTCCTCCTCCTCTTTTTATCAAACTGCTGCAATATATATACCCACAGTTGTCATGCTTAAGTAGTACTCTTAATTTTTTCCAAATCATAGCTCTGAAAATAGATTTTGTTTTGTTTTGTTTTGTTTTGGGGTCTCAACCAGCAATGCTTGGACTCACATCGATGCTCAGAAGAACCATGTGGGCCTAAGAAGCAAATCCAGGCTTCCTGTACACAAGCCAAGTGCTTATCCTAATAAGTTATCTCTGCCACTCCTGATCCTTAGTTTTATGTACCTTTCTGTATTGTAGGATTTTATTATTTCCCTCTGCCCATTCATCAAAGGACAATTAAAGTGTTTTATGCACTCTTCTTCCCTTATGTTATTTTCTTAGATTTTTTAAGTCATGTTAAATTTTATGGCATACATATATCCCCATAATTTAAATTTTAAGATAAAGAAAAATGCTTTTTCTGACATTGATGTAACTCTTTTAGCAATCTTTTTTCTCCCTTCCTCTCTCTCCTCCTTTCCTTCCTTGCCCTGATTTTAATAAATAAAAATAAATACTCTGGGGCAAGAAAGATACTACAGAGGTTAGAGTGCTTGCCTTGAATGTAACTAATTCATGTTTGATCTCTAGCACTGCACATGGTTCTACCAAGCATTCCAGATAGTGATCCATGAGCACAGAAAGACAGGATTAAGCCCTGACCACAACCAGAAGTGACCCCTACTTCCCCCCAAATCTGTTCAACTATAGTGTGTAATATTGGCTTTAGAAGTAGTAGGAGTTATATTATGGGTCTAGTTAGTTTGCAGTTTGAGCACAGAGGAATTAAGGAAACTTTTGATGGAAGAAATGAAGTTACAGTCATTTTTATCTGAGTGAAAATTTGCAGGAGCATTTTGCTTAGCAGTTTTCAAGTTGACCTTTTTCTCTTATACTTTTAGTCCAGCTCTTTTCAACCCAAAGGCACTTGTTTGCAAGCGTGCAGAAGTAGTTTTATTTATTTATAATTCTAACAGGGCTCTCTCCCAAACCTCCACATTGCTTCCCATTGCAGTGGCTGACCATAATTAAAATTTAAATTTAGTGCTTGATAACCTATTGTTTGAACCTATATCTTCTCAATGTAGTTTCAAAGTTTCTTTCTGTCTCATCACACTAATATTTATTGTGTTTCTATAACTCAGCCAGATTCACAAGGAAAGGAGAGTACATGAGAGAGTGCATGAGTGTAAACAACTTTGGATGCGGAATGGGACAATGGTAAAGCTATAGAAAGACAGACAAACAATTTTTTAAGAAATTTTCAATGGGAGATATGTGACCTTGAATGATCCCATCATATGCTTTATAGAATTTGAATTTCCCATTGTACTGTCTTTATATCAGTTAGTTTTTCTTTTGTAAAATCTGAATGAGGAAATTTCCACAGTGCACTATTGATAATTCCACCAAATTGAACATTTAATCTGCCTTCTCATCATTTACATATCCTCCAGAGACTGTTTATGCAGGCAAGATTATTTTGAAATGAGTGTCAAAAGGAGATGAAAAGTACAAATCAGGAAATTCCTCAGGGTTATGCTTTAACCTTTAAGGCCAATAGCTAAGGTTTTAATTACTCACTTGAAAAAGATAACTGAAATGGGAGCTGAAAGTTTTTAAAAAAAAGGTATATGAAAAGTGTTTTGCAGTGAGTTCGTAACCAGGGCCTCTAGATCAGTTGCAGAAATAACATCAACTGCAAAATATTTTCTTTGTTCTTACAATTTATCCTCATATCTCCTCCCACAATTTTATAATAGGTGTGTTGTTGGTATTTATACAAGTTTTTGTATCTGAGCTAATCAAAAAATAGACTAAGACAGAAGGTACTAAAGCCTAATAAAATTTTGGTAAATATCACAGTGGAAAAAATAATGAATATACAAGACAAGCTATAGATAAATCAGCATTTGGATATCCATTAGGACAAGAATATGAAATACAATGGGATTTTACTTTGACTTTATTTCCATAATTATTATGAATTGAATAAGAAACAAATGTTCATTTCAGTAACTATTTTTTAGACACAGTAATAATGAGTTGTATTTATTGTGCATTCACTGTATATCTGATGCTATGGACAATGTTTTACATGTTAAAGGAGTGTATTCTAATATTATTAGGGCATAGGGTTTAGAATATCTACCTCCATTTACAACAGGAAAAACTAAAGATTAAATTATAGATTTAACTGCCCAATAGGTGATTAACTGGACTTGGTCCCTTTCAGCCCGATCCCTATTACCTTTAAGTATGCTTCTCATTGGTCTCTCTTTGGATTTATGCTATGTCAAAAATAGCTTTGATAGAAGGTAGGAACTTTAATGCACCTACAAATACTCTTCATTACATGTTTGTTACTGGCATGCTTTTATATTTGTTCAATATAGAAATAATTTAAAAATGTAGAGGGAAAAGTAACATTGTTTTCCAAAATTAAATATATATGTACTTAATTGAATATAATATAACATTAAAGATATGTTTCTATCTTTTTCTTAACATACAAAATGCCAATATAGCACTGCCTTCCCATTGTTCATCAATTTGCTCGAGTGGACATCAGTAATGTCTCCTTTATGAGACTTGTTGTTACTGTTTTTGGCATATCGAATACACCATGGGGAGCTTGCCAGGCTCTGCAGTGCGGTTGGGATACTCTCTGTAACTTGCTGGGCTCTCCCAGAGGGGCGGAGAAATCAAATCCGAGTCAGCCGTGTGCAAGGCAAATGCCCTACCCGCTGTGCTATCGCTCTAGCCCGCAGTGTTAAGTCTGCATTAAGAACACAATGTCAATGTATAAATATAATCTCATATTTAATCTTTTTGTTAGTTTTAATTTGGGTACCACACCTGACTCTCCTTAGGACTTACTCTTGGCTCTGTGCTCAGGGATTACTCCTGACAGACAACAGGGAATATACATGGAGCCTGGGTTTGTATCTGGGTTGGCCATGTGCAAGGCAAGCACCCTGCCTGCTGTACTATCTCTACAGCACCACTTTATTGTACTCTGTAAAGAACATGTATGTATCCTTCAAGCATGTGTATTTTATGAAATGTTATTCCCAAATCTATAGCAACATATAGGTGTGGTTTTGAGATCTTTGACAATTATTCTAATTTATAATCCTGTTGAAAAAGAGGTTGGTGATGTTCTAGTATTTTCACTCCTGGGTGGACCTCAGCAGGAATCCAGGACCTGAAGTTGTGAGATACTTGAAAAACTGTGAACAGTCAATCATACAACAAAAGAGACATGGTAGTGGAGGGTGTTGGCACTTTGGTGGTGGGGAAGATGCAGTGATTTTCTATGTGTAAATCTCAAATGCTAAACTATATTACCTATACTAAATTAAAAGAAATAAACAAAACATTTTTAGTATATGTGCACAGTGTAGGGCATTTGCCTTGTACGTGGTCGGCCCGGCCGACCCAGGTTCAATTCCTCTGCCCCTCTCAGAGAGCCTGGCAAGCTACTGAGAGTATCTCGCCCATATGGCAAATCCTGGCAAGCTACCTGTGGCATACTCAATATGCCAAACACAATAACAACAAGTCTCACAATGGAGACGTTACTGGGCCTGCTCAAGCAAATTGATGAACAACAGGAGGACAGTGCTACAAACAAAAAATGTTTAGACAGAAGTCCAGTGAACATAAAGATATAGTCATATAGAAAAGGAAGATCACTATCACAAATTAAATTAACTGAATTTAAACAAAGTAAATATTCAGTGAATCACAGAAAGAATGTGGGATTCAGTGCGACAAAAAATCACTCTATGATTAGAAAATGTCAATACTAAAATATGCCTTACTGTGCAGAAAACAGTATCATGATTTTGAAATTCAAGACTGGGGGGGTGGTAATATAGTTATTTGATTTTGTCACCTTCTTTTTGGAGTGCTCAAAACTGTTTCATTCTAAAGGTTGAAATACATGTCATATACATGAAGACAGCATTATTTTTTTTAAATGAAGCCTGAACAAGAGTCACCTAGAAGTTTTAAGTTTTGATTTTGATTCCAAATACTTACTCCTATTTTTGACTTTTGCCCTTTACTTTTTACTGAGCTCCTAGTAAGAACAAGAGCAGGGGAGCTCAAACTGAAATTGCAGTAGTAAAGTCACCAGGACCTTAAAGCTTACCAGAGATATTGGTGTTTGGTGACATTAGCTTTAGGCTTATCTGTCTGCTTTCACTTTCATGAATTTGGGGAAATATTCAAACTATTTTGAGACTCTCCCTTGTATTATACCCCTTGCTTCTTGTACTTTTTTTCTCCATCCTATAAGTATTAACATATAATGCCACCATAATAAATCTACCATTTTCTATTAAAAATTACTCTTTAATATGGTTTGCCATCCCCAGTTATTGGGAAGTAACATTGAGTGATGCTGCTTAAAAACACATATCTGATTATTTTCAGCCTTTATTTATTAATTAATTTAGTTAGTTTTAGTTCTTCTAGACAAGGGCAAATTTTCTTTCAAATCCTACCTGCTGTTCAAGTACAGTTTAAGATTGAAGGGATGGGAAAGCACTGAAGCAGTCCAAATTTATCTTTTGACCTCTGGGCTCAACTGACTGTCATGCACAAATTTGATTTTTGTTAGAGACATCCATTTTTCCATCTCCCAAAAGAGATAACTAATGAGTCTCAATGAGTTGAGGAATTATTCCTTCAACGATCTTTTTTCAAAAGTGATATGTGGCAAATCTGAAAGTTTACTTTGCAATACATACTTTGTAATGGAAATTGGGAGAGTAAAGTAAAATAAGAGAACTTTTCAGCTTTAGAAATTGAAAACGCTGATAAAGATGCCAACCAGTGGGCAAAATATAAATAATAAGTATTTTAAACTCAGATATTAAAGATGTAGGCTTAAATATTAGAATATGCCATATTTCTAAATGAGTATCTGTCATAGTTTTCTCAGCTTATCTCTTGTTCTAAACTAACTAGAAGTAATTATCCATATATTTAGTGACCCATCCTGTCCAATGTCATTCTGGTCACACAGGGATTTTCCTGAAAGTTCATCCAGAAAGTAATAATCACAGATTAAGTCACTTGATTTATTTTAATTAATTTAAAACCAAGTTAGGCAGTGGTAACACATTCATAAAATTTGTAAGAGTAGCAATAGAATGGTTGCTCAAATTTTATTTTGCTCAAGTTTTAATAAATTTATAGACAAAATTGGGCTCAATGGACAAAGATTTCATAAAGGAATAGCAATCCAGTTGAAATTTGAATTAATTGCGGAATTTGTGGAAACTAATGAGGATACCATAGTGATGTAAATTTTACTGACATTGAGGTTAAAATTACTTTGAATTTGGTCAAAATCCTTTATCATTTTTATCATTTTCCAGCCATATTGATAAAACACTTTGGAATTCTTTGATATTCAATATTGACATTTATTTCATGAAGAGGGTTGGAGCGATGGCACAGTGGATAGAGCAATTGCCTTGCACGTGGCAGACACGGCCGACCCAAGTTTGATTCCTCTGCCCCGCTTGGAGAGCCCGGCAAGCAAACGAGAGTATCTTGCCCATTTGGCAAGTCTGGAAAGCTACCTGTGATGTATTCGATGTATTCGATGTGCCAAACACAGTAACAAGTCTTACTGTTACTTGGCCCACTCGAGCAAATCAATGAACAATGGGGGAGAGTGACAGTGACAGTGATCACATTAAGAAACTTGTAAGACTTTGAGGTAAATAAGAGAGTGAAATAAGATGAATTATATGACAAAGATCAGTACAGTGGCTGGCGTGTATAAGATGTTCATTTGGTACTTATTTCAGATTAAGAAGAGGCATGTTATGGAGGTTAATACTTGACCATGACAACAAATGTATCATATACAGAGAAAAGTTAGGAAACTGGATTAAGTGAAGAAGAATCGTTCACTACATGCGATGGACTGTAATGAGCAGAAGGTATCTCTCTGTGAGCTTCAAAATTTCACTATCACATATGCTAGCTAATTTTCACATCTTAACTGAGACTACAATGAAATCTTGGTTCAGGGATTTTTTAACAAATTTTGAATCTTTCGGTTCTTGCCTGTTGAAGTCACTAGAATAAATCTTGCAAATATCTACAGTCATATGATCAGGTGAATTCAGCCTGAAAGTTAATACAAACTGAGGGGAAAATAAAATACGAGAGCTGATGATGAATTGTTGAATAAATATATAGATAATTTTGGTAAGAGTATGTGAAATATTAAAGATTAACTCTTTTTTAATATTAAACATCTTTAATATTATAGACAACTCTTTTTAAAATTCTACTAGCACACATTACTTAATTTTTTTATCATGCTATGGTTACATATGTCTCAATATGCAAATATCATTATTTCATTCTTACTCATAATTGAAGATTGGGAACAGTTTACTTCATTTGTGTTCTAATTCTAAGACCCAGGTTGAGGAAGTAGTTTGGTGGTAGAGGAAAAAGAGCTAAGGTTATATGAAAGGATCAAAGTTCTGGTAGAGATATTATATACGTCTACTTAGAATGCTGAATAAAAAAATTACATTGGTCGATTTCTGCTTCAAGAAACCCGTTAGGTTATGAATCGATGATAGTGAAGTATAATGCTCCCTCAAATCAGGAGCAAAACCACAAATGAGAGAGATCACAAGTATCTTAATTAAAGTTGTTTAAAAATTACCATGAGATTATTGCCTTCATTCACTAGTGGAAAATGTGCTCCAAGAAAACGTGTCATTTTTACTTTATTAAGGCCACTACTTCGTCACAGATAAACAAATTGCAATTGCTTTTCATTTTTGCTTGCTGTTCTGTGGGGGGTTTAAAAAGCCATTGTTTATTCCTACTTCAACTTTCAGTCGACAAAGTAACAGGTTTGTGCTCATTCACTGAGATGGCGCTCTTGTACCTGTATAATGTTGTTCAGAGAGTTGAGTGGGCTTCACAATATCCAGATTTATTGCTTCAATTCCAGATGCTTCTACTAATATATGCTAAAAGCCATTGTGGCATGCATTTTAGTGACCTTGCATTTACATAATTGTCTCAAGTTAAGATGCAGACTGTGTAATGGATAAATCCGTCAGTATATGGAGACTTTGGAAAGTATAGCCAGCATTACTGCCTGAGATATGAGTGAACTGGGTTTGCTTTTATTTTCACATATCTTTTCAAGCAGTATCCATCTGTAGCTAATGTTATAAAGCCAGTCTCTGAGACATCTTTGTTTTTATTGTGGCAATATATCTAAGCCCTCTCTTTATCTTAAGTAATCCAGTACCCCTGAAAGATGATGCTAGGACTCTGAAGGGAAAAAAATCTGATAAGATAACAGCTTACAGTGACATTTATATAATTGCCCTAGTCAGAACTCATTTCCAGCTGCCAATGTTGGGAGCTTCCTTCAGTTAGTGCAGTAGCTAGGAAACAAGGAAAGCAAATAGCTGCTTCTCGTTGGCAAAATCTTCTGAACTATTTATGTTTAAAAGAAAGGATTTCATTCAGGAATACTGTACTTTCAATTGCATATAGATTGTCTCTCTAAGATCTCAGTTTTCTTGAAAGGTGTTTGAAGGGGGCAGCTATCAGAGACCAAAATCTCCATATTTTGATTAAATATTTTGTTAAATAGTCAATTAAAAAAGTCTGTATCTTCAATTTGTATAGTACAGAGCTCATCCAATACTCTGTTTTGATTGAAATTATAGTCTCAATAGATATCTGGGTTCCCATGAAGGTGGAATTTTCTGTTTTTCTTACTGCAGCAAGCAGGAATTTTCCTTATTTAACAAAACTAGCCCATAAGCCATTGCCAGAAATATTCATCTGGAGATTTGAGGGATTTTTTTCTTATCCACTTCTCTGTCCACTACTTACTCCAGGGTCTTCAAGGTTATAGGTAGCAAAATGTTCTATATTTGATCTAGAAAGATTCATCTCTGCATTATGTTAATGATGTCTTCCTTCAGTAAGAAAGGAATTTCAGTTAGATTTTTGGCAATGCCCTTTCAATTTTCTACCTAATTGATTCTCATTTTGTCCAATGTAAAGTTTCACTTTATTTCTAAACTTGGTTCATCTTAGTGTCCCCTGAATATTCTATTTTTCCATGGTGCTTGCCTTTCTGTAAGTCATACTTTTAAAAATCTTGGTGGGATTTTTGCTATGCAATTTCTAGAACAATAATTTAGTTGGGTGAAGTGAAAGATAAACTGTGAAATTATCTTACCTTAAAAGGCTAAGAATCTTGAGTATGGTTCAAGTTGTAGACTCACATATGCAAAACCTTGGTTTCAGTACTTGACATGGCATGCTTTACGCCCATATCTCCCCTAGCTGTAACCCTGTTGACTACTGATTACCACTGGAAATAGCTCCTTTTAAAAGATGTTTGGAGTGGAAAGCACATCATGCATAAAAACATGATTAATTAAAAACTCAATGAAAATTTATTTTTGATATTATACCAGAATACACAAAATGCATTGAGGAAAATGTCAGCAAAACTCTCTAAGATACCTGAGAGGTATTTTTAATGAATTTATCCAATTAGCAAAGATAACATAAGAAAAATGAAATAATTTGAACTATTTCAAACTAAAACGTTATTATGATGAAAAAACTAGGGCTAGCATAAAAAAATGGGTGTATCATTTGTACTTTGAAATCTGTAAATTTGTAATCTGAAAATTTTTTAATAACCAAGATATATAAAATGCTCACAACAATCAATGTGAACCAAGCAAACAACCCTGCTAATGAATGGAGAGAATAAATGAACAGATTATACATTGAAGAAGACATAGTACTGTGAATATAATTATTAAAAATTATTCATCATCATTTACTATTGGGTAAATGAAAATCTAAACAACAATGAGTTGCCACTTTACACATGGTGATAATGCTTTATTAAATAAATAAGCAAACACAGAAACAGCTAGTATTGGTAGTAATATGGAGAAAAAAGAAATCTTATACATCGTTGGGAATATAAACTGGTTCAGCCTCTATGGAAAGTTGGATGGCAGTATGTTAAAAAATTAAATTACAGCCTTCATATAAATCATGCATTGTAATCTTTTGAATCTGTCCTAAGAACAAACACACAAACACACACACACATGTACGCATGCACACACACAGACACACAGACATACAAACACACAAAATTTCAAACAGACTATGCACAATATGTCCTTTGCAGTAGTATTTACCATGGTTAAGATACAGAAACAACCTTGGACTAATGATAGATAAATGGTAAAAAAAATAATTTTGCACATATATACAATGAAATCTTATTTTTTGCTACCACTTGAAAATAGTAAGAGGGAGAAGGATTAACATTTGGTGATTTCTCTCATATGTGGTATATAAAAACAAGGCAAAGAAATGGTATCTACTGACCACTTGAACTTTGACTACAATAGAAAGGGTAACAGCGAGGCAAGGGAAGAGTCAGACTTTAATGGCACTGCCAATGGGAGGGTGATGGGTTCTCTGTTGCAGATAGAGAGGAAGTAATTTGTACATCACCGTTATGAGCATCATGAGTACCATGACTGCGTTACCATAGGCTACAATTATATATACACACGTGAATACACAAAAACACACACGGATATACATAAACACAAATGTTTGGAGTCTTCTGTAAAAGGAAACTCTATTTATATCCATTTTGGTGACCTTCACTCATCACAATATGTCAAGTCATGTAGTGAATTACTGAATAATTGTGCAACAACTGTGAGTGACTTGGACTATTTAAACCTTAAGAATTTCTTGCTATGTTTTTTTGTGGTAGTGTTTTTTAACTTGGCCAAAGAAATCATACAGATTACTTGTCACCCATATGATGCATTTTCCACTATTATATAAGATCCCAGAGGACATGGACTTTATCTTAGTCATCTTAATATTCAAAATCTATAGAATACCACCTGACTCACAGTAAGTACTCAATAAATATCAGTGGTATGAATAATGGATAAATTCAAAGATAATCCATTATTATAGTACTATTAATAACTATAATTTATCACTTACAATTTTAAAAAGCTATGAAAATTGCATGAAATCTAAAAATCATTATTTTTCATAGCATTAAATACTCTCAACCATTCTTTAAGTGAAAACAATTTTATCTTCATTTTTGTCATTGGTTAATATTGAAACTAGACTGTCTTGATTTATTTTATATAGGGTCTCACATATTTTAGATTTGTTAAGTAAATATTTCCGTATAGATAAATGAAAAGAGAAAAAAGAAGAAAGAACAGACAAAGAGGAGGAAGGGAGAAAGGGAGAAAAGGAGGAAAGAAGGAAGGAAGGAAGGAAGGAAGGAAGGAAGGAAGGAAGGAAGGAAGGAAGGAAGGAAGGAAGAAAGGGAGGGAGGGAGGGAGGGAGGGAGGGAGGGAGGGAGGGAGGGAGGGAGGCAAACTTAAAAAGCACTTAAAAAGCACTAGAGACTCAATCCGTTTCCTCACAAGTGTATTTCTTATATACTTTCTTTCCACTTGGTTTCTTTCTGCCTTAAAATATTTCTCATAGCTTGTGTATTTGCTCTTAAACTAGGTCCAGTTGTGGAGGAGGGAAAGGGAGTAAACCAAAGACCCTTTGAGAACCTTCAAGGAGCTTATATATTTAGACTTCCCTTGTCTTAAGACCACATCAATACTGGGTCCTTTGAAAAGATTTGAGAAGCTTTTCAGAGTGTCCTGATGACCCATTTCCCATGATTTTATGCTATCTTGCTTTTCCAAAATCCATATATATATGGATATATATATATATATATATATATATATATATCACCAACTTAAGTTTTAAAGCAAGCTGGTTTGGGGAACAATTCTGTGATATTTGGTACAGAGCAATAGTACAGTGGATAAGGCATTTGCTTATGTACAGCCCACGTAGTTAGATCCTTGTCATCCCACATGAAGCCCTGAGCCCAGGGAACCAGGAGTGTTCCCTGAGCACACAACCAGGAGGAACCTCTGAGCATTGCCAGGTGTCACTCAAAAACTAAAACTAAAACAAGCAAGCGAAAATAATCCATCATCTCACCTGATAAGATGAAGACCTGAAATAAACTGCTTTTCTCAATCCAAAACTCATCGCTGAAGTATTGCTCTTTAATGTAGAGAGCTTCTGAACATGGATTCTAAAACTAATTCACAAAGATCATAAGTCATAGAGCCACTGCACCAATCAGTTCCATCTTGTTCCATGACCTTTTCTCTTATTCCTTCGAAAAATGTAAATAGGTTCATAAATATTTTATGCAAAGGTGTTAGAAAGAGGAATTATAATGGTATTAAAAAGTGAAACCTCTGCACTCAAGGCATTTCTCTTGAAATGGGTAAGACCACTAATAAACAGGAGAAATACATTTAAAGTGTTTCCTTATTTTTAGAACAAAATTAAAGAAGAAAACATAAATATCAAAAGAAATGGTCTTTCACATCAGAGTGTAAATTATTCCTCAGGAATGTTGAATAATTGGAAAGCAGTGATAATTGTCTTATCCCCATCAACATTCTTCCTAATTTTTTTTCTCTCTTTATGTTAGGT
The DNA here is from genome assembly GCF_029834395.1 of Sorex fumeus. Lineage (NCBI taxonomy): Eukaryota > Metazoa > Chordata > Mammalia > Eulipotyphla > Soricidae > Sorex > Sorex fumeus. Next base: position 26,579,988 of record NW_026606092.1, read on the forward strand.
TTATCTTGCAAAAAATTGGCTATGAGTAATGCAAGCACCCTATCCATTGTACTAGCTCTAACCCCTCCTCTATTCCATTGTTCTGACATAAGTATTTAGTAAAATAAAGATGTGTCATTTAGTATGTACTCAATATAATTTATTCAAAAATAATTTTCACAATTTTGTTATGTTACCATTAACATAAATATCATTAATGATAAATATATGCCTATTTCCATTACGAAAATTCTTAGAAACAATTCTCTGAATTCTTTATGCAGCACTCTACAAATCCAGAACTGCATCAAAAAACAAAACTGGAATTGGGAGAGTATATAGTGCAAAACCAGGATGCCATTCCTAGCGTCATAAGGATATGGAACTGAAAGCCCCTAGCACCACAGGGTGATCTTATTACATAATGCAGGTTCTGAGAAGCACTGGATCCTTGGACCTTTAATCACAAGTAGGACCACCCTGGGACTTCCTTAGAACTGCTTGGGAGTCTTCCTCTATATAAATATGCATATACTTAAATGCATAATATATTAATTAAAGTCATTTATAAAGGTAAAAATGATGCATTATATTACTTGTTTATACATAAGTGCACACATAAAATTATGTGATTTTTAACTTGTATTTCTTACAATTAATGCAGTTAATGGCCTATTAATTCTTTCCTAAAAAAATTAAAGGAGAAAATACATCATTTATCTCACAAATTATTCAGAAATATTTCAAGAATCGTGAATGGGTGTATCTCTGTAAATGAGTAACTTTTTAAAAAATTTTTCAATAGCCAGAAATTTATCCTTGTTTTATTTTCTTTCCAGTCCCCCATCCACATTTACTTACAAATATTATTTTTAAAACATTTTCTTAACTTGAATTGTACATTATAATGTGACTAACTTGAAGGATATTGTTTCTTTGCCTGGGAATCAGCCAATTGAATGGATTGAATAATGTTTTATTACTGACACCAAATTATGCTTCTGAAGTCCTCTGTTTCAGTATTTGACATGTTTGTTGGAACAAAATCTGGTGTCATTATGTTAGACATTTTCTGGTCTGTGCAAAACTCTTATCTGGAAAGTTTTTACGTTCATTTTATATTAAAGAAGGTTTTTAAATAGAACCTCTGACCCATTCTAAAAGAAAAATATGTATTATCACAGCCTTTATGATATATTCAAAGGCTCTTTGGCACTCTGACATGTAAGTAGCCTGCAAAATACTTAAAATTCTTTCTGACAGTGTCAGATTAAAAACCTATGTAGTAGCTCTAGAAGCCAAAGAACAAGTCTCAGGATTTAAAAATCTACCACATTGGCCCTTGGACTAATGCCACTGAACTCCAAGGAATATTTCATTTTCTCTCTTTGAATCTAACCTGCAGAATTTGCAATCATTGGGTAATAGTCTTTAGTTCTTTCTTTTGTCTTCCATTATTAAAAGACCAGGTACATGCTCCTTGGGAAGAGGTTCAACAAAATGTGAGATTTTACTCTGGAGAATGTCTGCCTGAACCGTCAGCATATTTATCTTTGTCTTCTTACCTATTTAGATAAAAGTTGAGATTGTGTTATGCAAGCAAGATACATTGTTTTGATGTCTAATTTATTAAAGAAGAAAATGTTCTATTGAATCAGAGCAATTTCCTTTATTTCTCCTGACAATCAGGAAGGAGAAATTCATATAGCACACAATAATTCAATGGATTTGGATGCAGATATGCTAATAAGTAAAGGGCCCTCATAAAAATGACTGAGACATCTTCAAAGAGCCCTTTCTTCGTAAATGATAATGATCTTCATTAAATATAAGCATTTATTCTTTTCATCAAGAATAAAAAATGCGAACAAATGTCATCCTCCTCTCAATAAGCTAACAGTCTCAGAGTAAATGTAAGAAATATAATTAGAACTTAACTATATTTTCTTACCAATAAATCACCATTTTTATATTTCATTTATTGGCATATTCATTCATTTATCCACTTTGGTTTGGGGAAACAGACTTAATGATTTTCAGGACTACTACCAGTTCTGTGTTCAGAGATCACTCATAGCAGACTCAGTGAAACGTGTGTGGTGTTGGGTATCGAACCCTGTTGTGTGTATTGACTTGCACATAAGGCAAGTCCTTTATATACTGTATTATTTTCTGCCCCATTCTCATTTTAAAAACACATCTCAACATTCTACACCCATAGAGCCTATAATTAACTGAACTTTTATATCACTTAAATGTTTTAATCTTGATTTTCAACATTAAATTAGCTTTATCATATTCTAGTCTATTTTTCTTTTAATGTAGTTAAAATTGAACTACATCTATCTTTATATTGGCAAGTTGTTCTTAAGAAAACCTTAATTCTTTCTTCTATTCATCATATTCAACTTTCACCTGGAGAACTACTCCTGTCTTCACTCTCAACATCATATGATACGGTAGTTCTGTCCACTACATTCAATCATTTGACTACTTAAGCTGCATATTATTCTCTTCACTTTAGCACTGTAGCACTGTCCTCCCGTTGTTCATCGATTTGCTGGAGCAGGTACCGGTAACGACGTCTCACAACAAATTATGAGACTTGTTGTTACTGTTTCTGGCATATGGAATACATCACGTGGAGCTTGCCAAGCTCTGTCCCACGGGCGGGATACTCTGGATAGCTTGCCAGGCTCTCTGAGAGGGGCGGAGAAATCGAACCCGGGTAACTGCGTGCAAGGCAAACACCCTACCCGCTGTGCTATCGCTCCAGCCGGTATATGTACATGTGTTAGTATATTGTATGGGGATGGGAACGTGTACGTGTGTGCAGTGTGTGGAGCTATGAATGTACACATGCGTGCGTGCCTGTATGTATCTGCACATTCACGGCCGAGACCCTAGCCCAGCCCCCCACTCCCTCCCCTGGTATCTAAATCCAGGCGCTGGAGGTTGGCTGGGCCAAGGGGCGGATGACGGGATCCCACCGTGCTGGGGGAAGAGAGTCTCGGAATGAGCAGGAAGAGAAGCAGAGTCGGGGTCCCCAGTATCCAAGAGGCAGCAGTGCCTGGAGGCCAACCTTGGGGGGATGCCCCCTCTGAGGGAGCTAGCTGGAGCTGACACAGAAACTCCCGCCAAACTGAGAGCCTGGGCCTGGGGGCTTGGCAGGGCTTGGGGGCAGCTCGGCCACAGGAGGCCACTGGGGGTCTCAACACCCACACCAAGGCTGGCCCTGTGCAGGGACTGGACTTGCCCCCCCCGCTCCCCAGACTCTGCTGAGTGACTTGGCCCCTGCGGGGAAAGTCCAGCCTCTGTCCAACCCACGGGGCCTCCTGAACGTCCAAAGGACACATCTGCCAAAGCAGGAATATCTCCCCCCACCCGGGGTCCATCCAGGCCTCAGAGCTCCCTGGGCAGTGGACGGGAATTGCGCCTGGGAAGCCCTCCCCCCACTTCCCCAGCAGCCGCGTGAAATCTCCAAAGAGCGGACGGCGAGACACAGGGGGTCTCCACTGTTCCCGCCGAAATACTGATGACTCTCTGCCAAGCATCGTGGTGAGGGAGACCCGAGCCTCCAGCCACCAGTACAAACATCCGGGCACGCGAACACACACTCACAGTCACTCACACATTCACTCACACACTATCACACCCTCACACACACTCACACACACTCATGCATACACACTCATACATACACTCATGCACACACTCACACTCACACATATACTCATACACACACTTTCATACACTCACATAATCACGTACAATCTCACACACACTAACACACTCTCACACACTCACATTCACACTCCTACAAACACTCTCACACTCCTAAAAACATACGCGCTCACAGTTCTACACACTCACATTCTTACACACACTCCTACATACACTCACACACTCCTACACACACACTCATGTGTGAATGAAAGTATAAATGTATGACTGTGACTGTATGTCGGAGTGTGTGTATGTGTGTATATGTGGGAGTGAAGATGGGAGAGTGTGAGTGTATATCTGTAGGATTCTTCACTACAATTCTTTTAAAAATATGTTAAAGATGCAAACACAGCAAGAAGAAACAATAGTATATCAACTGGGAATTCTGATTAAGAGTTCATTGTTCTTTACATGTAATGTAATGCTGAGAATACATAAATATAAGAACTTGCATTAGAATCTTGTGAGCTGAAGTTATTTCTTCACTGCCAGAAGTTATTGCATGAAATTAGAAAATCAGGCAGAAACAAACTCAATAAATATTAAACTAAAGCAGTGTAGTAATTGGGGTTCCTGGTTTCACTAATTAGATAGAAGGAACATCTCAGTTATGTAAACCAACAGCTTTATTATACTAAAACTAAGGTATCAGTCAGGATTATTTTTAAATTTTAGCTAAAACATAGAAAAAGACGAATATTGGGGAAGAAGTTTGGGTCGCACTGGCAGTGCTAGGGTTTGCTTCTTGTTCTCTACTCAGGGATCACTCCTGGTGGCTCAGGGGACCATATGGGGAACTGGGATGGAAACCAGGACAACAGTGTGCAAGGAAAATGCCCTACCCAATGTGCTATCACCCTGGCCCCCAAAAGAGGAAGTGTTTTTAGTAAGTATCTCCTAAATAAAGATGGTATAAAGACCTGTTTTTTTTTCTTTTAACTGCTTTTCTTTTTAACAGGTTCATAGAAACAATGTCTTCCTTATAATAATGTCAGTAGCCCTCTGACTTACATGTTTCCTTGTCCAAGGGAAGAGAAATGTTTCTTTCTCGTAAATCTAGTAAATTCCACAAAATTCTATTCCCATTTGCTATTGATTAAATTTTGTGTGATGTTTTTCTCATACAATGCTGTGTCCTGAGAAATGGTTAGACTAGTGTGGTTAGTACTAAATTACATGAAACTATAACTGTGGTCTTATATTTTAAATAGATCTGAGTTCAGCATACCATATGCAGATGGATCAATTTATCCTCATTCCACAGAGTACACATCCTGTAAAGGAGTGAAAGAGATGATGGAGAAATGGTAGTGTTATTACAACTAGATGAGCATGAGTTTTCTTGTGTTATTTAAAGTTTTCAAAACAACCATTTAAAGGTCAAAATAGGGGGAAACTGAGGCTTATACATGGGTCAATTTTTATTTTCATTTTGATTCAGTACGTAAGGTTATTCAGTTGATAAACCATACAAAGCAACTGGATCCCTTTGTTCACAAGGTCAATTTTTATACCTGTTTTTAATTCTGCCTCTTGTGTAGTCAGAATCTTCTGATAGATCTGGAATACAATTTAGGGTTTTTGGTGACCTCAAATCGAAGTGTGATTTTATAGTAAACTCTTTAACATAGAAGTAAACTCCTGACTTCAGATTTAAATTGTCCTCAGACACTGCTTTTGGAATTGAGTATCAGTAGAAATGGTTTTGATCTTGGTAAACCTTCTGATGACAAATGCAATTAATCAACATGCATTTGATCAGTGCTTACTGATTACAGTTCTAGACAATCCTAAGGGGAAAAGTAACACTAACAAAAGCATATAAGCCTTAGTTGTGAGAAAGTAATAAAATTATATTTAAAAATAGTCTGAAAATGAACATAAATCTAGTATTAACTTTACCTGCAACATTTCAGGAGAACTGTGTTAATCCTCCTAACAAACACCCAGCGTGTATATTATTATCCTTACATTTACAGATGAGAAATCATGATTCAAAGAGACTTTACAGTGAAGTAAATTTTCTCTCATTAAAATAATACGACTTTCTACCTTTACTTAGCCACTTTCTTTCTATTAGAGTAAGAACCAGCAATCTTTCGCGTATGAATATATTTGTCAAACCAGGGCAAGTTCAAGGCTCATAGGTACATGATGATTCAATATATAGAGAGACATATCAAATTCTATTTTATAGAGTTGAAAATCGAGAGTGGTTTCAGAGGAAGAAATTCAGCACATGGAGTAACTTTTTGAGGGTCACCCCAATAGTGTCAGATTTACTCCTGATTCTGTGCTCAAGGACCATTACTGAAGTTTGGGAGAACATCTGGGGTGACGAACATCAGATCCTGGTTGGCCATATGAAAGGAAAATATCCTGTCCACTGCATCATCTCTTCAGACCATCAATGAATAATTTTTGTCGAGTTCTGATGTTGTTTTAGAATTACTTGTCCATCATATACTTAACAATTTTAAATAAGGTGAAGAAGTCACCACAAAAATGAATAACTTATTTCTAAAATGTGAAACTCATGTATAACAGAATAAAAACACATATTGGAAAAGGTGGTAATAAAGACCTGTTGCTTTAGAAATTCTAGACAAGACCACAGAAACACAAAACAACAAAAATTATATCCATTTAAATTAATTTTGATATTCACAGACTTTTGGTTAATATACATATATATTTAGTGGTTGGTTGAACACACCTGGCTGTGCTTAGTGTTTACTTATGTCCTTAAGCTCAGGAATCACTCTTGGAGGTGCTTAGGGAAAAATATTTAGTGTCCAGGATCAAACCCAGGTCAGCCTAATGCAAGGCAAGCACCTTAACCCCTGTACTGTCTCTTCATTCAAGGCACATGTACATTTAACGCAGTAATCTTTACACACAAATTATTACAAAATAAATAAATACCTGTTTGTAAAGGTCCAGCATATATCCTAGCATTTTTATAAGACTAAGTTGCTTTTAGAGCAAGGCCACCTGTTAAGCAAATATGAAAATATCTTGCTCCCAAGACCCAAGCAACCTGAGCATTCAATTCCCATTTATTCTGAAAGCTGATTTCTTGGGCTCTGTCTCTCTAGACACTTGCTGGTGTGTAGATGGATGGTGTTAATTTCAGATGGGGAAATCTAGTAATGCTGTTCTGAACTCTGCAAACAAGGTCAGACATTTGTAAGAGCTGTAGCCCTCCAGGAAAACATGTGTTGTTTATTCTGTCTGGCCTGTTCTCCTCCTGCTTTTTGGTCCAGAGATTTCTTTAAAGAATTTTTATTGATATCAGAGAGTATAAATTTTCCCATATTCAAAAATCTCCATGATTCTCTCAAACTAAAATAGCAGAGAGCTTCCTTGGTTTGATTAGTGAGCAGGCTGTCATCAGGCTAGAAAGCATCAGCTGTCTAAAGCAGAGTGAAAATCGATGTGCTTTCAGGACTATTGGTCAGAGTGGCATTTAGAGTCTTTAAGTAGATCTCATTCCAATAAAAATTGTGAAATGGATGGCATGTCTTTGAACGCCTTATTTCTGTTCATTTCTCATTGCCTGTATACTTCTACCCCCCTCATTTTTTACGGTATTATATATCTGAAAGACCTCAGATTCTGACCTCAGAATTATCTTCATGGACTTGAATACACTGATATTTCTTAACCAACATTGTGAAAAAATTGCTTTACAGGCTATGGAAAAATAAAACTGCTTCCATTATACACCTTTTATTTGGATGTGGAGGCAACATATTTACAAATATTTGCAAAAGAGAGTATAATAACATTAGAAGGTGAAAAGCTATATAGAAGAGCAATTTGGTAGGGTTTTATTTTTTTTATAGTGTGTGCATGCATGTGTGTGTGTGTGTTTCCTAGAGTTTTATGTTATTTACTGGGCAATACAAAGCCATAAAATTTTAAGCTAAAATGTTCTTGTATTTCCACTGTTAGTGACATTAAATTGACACAGAGACAATTCAGAAATTATCCCAAAGTATTTGGCTTGAATAGAAGATTCAATTATTACATTGAATCAACAAGAGAGAAAAGAAAATTAGCTATTTTTAAGAGATAATGAAACCTTAGACAACAATAATGACCACAACAAAAGCAATGGACATACTGTTTTTTACTTTCCTATTCAAAAAAATATTTAGAATTTGCAACTGTCCACATGTTGATAAACCGGTATTCTAGAGTGGAGACACACTATATTATATATAGTATTCTGGATGTTGTATAGTGAATGTCTTCCTTAAAGAAAACAACATGATGGATCAAGCAAGTATAAAACCGGAAAGAAACACACTCATTTTCTGGAACATCATCAAAGAGGATAGAAGAAATAAGAGCTAGAACAGCAGGTATGCAACAGTGTCTCCGAGGCTTAGTGCTAAGAATTCAGAGAGAAGTCTATTAGTGTTATTCCCTTTAACTTTTGATTTCAATGCTTCCAGAGCCTTTGCCCCTATGATGTTATGGTCAGGAACTGGAGTTGAAGTCTGTGTGTACAGAATATAGTGACAGCAACTCCTCCTGACAGAACCATTGACTGAAAAATAATGTTTCAATCATCTTCTGAGGTTGATTGCCTTGGAATCTAGTTGCTTTGAAAATTTTTAGTTGCCTTTTGTAGTGAATTATTTCATAAAACTTAACTGTATTCTTAAAATGTCAATAGAAAATAAATCTGATTTGGTAACTGCTACATTTAGGGCAGAAGAATATGTGGTTACTACCTCTAGAGACAGAAAGATTATACAGAAAAATATAAATTGAGTGAGAGAATTTAGAGCCAGCCGTATAGGTAAAGAAAGACATGAATTTTTTGTAAAGAGGAATATTTCAAGTTTAAAAATTCTACTGAGCCTAGAGATAAAAACAAAATATAAACAGAAAGTCAAAATTTAAAAGTAAATGAGAGGGTGTATGGTGCTGCCAGCAGGTCAATCTGTACCTGTGAGGCAAGTGCATCAGCAGCCTGATGGTGCCTTCAGACTTCCAGATACCCCAAAATTGCTGCTTTGCCTTTGGCCAGACCCCAGGAACTTGGGGCAAAGTTTACCAAGAAAGTAAACGGCCAAAAGTTAGGTATGTGGGAGACACATGCACAAACCTTCCTGCCTCAGCTATATAATTGGATGCACGGCCTCTCTGGTTCCTGATCGAACTGCTTAACGGCCATGATCCCAGAGACTCAGAAACAAATCTCAGAACCCAAAGGCTGTTGGCAGAAATGCGTCCTGTTCCTGCAGTAGGTTACTGGCGCTGGGCCACTCCAGGTGGGAATAGCTTTCGTGCCTTGGCCTGTTCCCCCTGGCGCCCTGTGACCGCCATCCTCCAGAGGCCACAGGACAGTCAGGTTTGGGCCTGCAGTGATGAGACACGTGGTGTCTCACCAGATGGAGGTGGAACCGGCCCTTTCTTCCCCATCCCAACGAGACCCCGAGTCACCGCCTACAAATGGCCTCTCTGGCTCTGATCAAGCAGATTAACGGCCATGATCCCAGAAACTCAGAAAGAAATCTTGAAACCCAGCAGTTTTGGGCAGAAATGCATCTGGACTGCATACAAGGTGGCCACCGCCTCAGAGCTTATTGGAAAGCCAGGTATGAGCCGGTGGTGAAGGGGCAACTGCAGTCTCATGGGAAGGGGGCCGGTACCGGCTCCTTCACACCCTACAAAGGTCAGGAGTTGGCCCCCACGTGCGGCTTTCCAGCACAGCCATGGCTCCAGAGGCAAAAAGACTTAGTCCAGAGTCCGACAGCTTGCAGCAGAAAAGTGAATGGACCATCCGTTAAATTATGGTGCCATGCCTCCACAAGAGGGAAAGGGTGTTGCTCCTTCGGCCTTTCACCACCCCCTGCCCCACCAACAGCAAGGTGGCCGCCACCTCAGAGCTCATAGGAAAGTCAGATATGAGCTGGTGGTGACAGGGCAACTGCAGTCTCATGGGAAGGGGAGCGGTACCAGCTCATCCTTCATGCCCTACCGAGGTCACGAGTTGCCCCCCACAAGTGGCTCTCTGGCACAGTCATAACACCAGACCCACAGAAACCAATCTCATAATTATCTGGCTCTTTGCAGAAATCCAAAATCATTATATGACATTATATGATTCTCATGCCAGCTATAGAAAACAAAGTATTTCACAATGCCTTTTCAGCAATTCTGATTGTGGGTGGGGGGGGGGGGGGTGGGAAATCCTAAACAATAATGGTGCATTTTTTGTCAAAATAATGAATGTAATCAATGTAGCAAAGAGTTAAGTAGAAATCATCTGCCTCACAGGCATTGGAATTGGTGGGAGGGGGGTATATTGGGGTTCTTGGTGGTGAAAAATGAGTACTGGTGAAGGGAAAGGTGTTTGATCATTGTATGACCGAGACTTAAACCTGATAGCTTTGTAACTTTTCCCACAGTGATTCAATAAATAAATATAAGAACAAAAAATAAATAAATAAAATTATGAAAAAATGTAAGGTGGAGTTCATGCCCAATTCATTTAGCTAATCAGTGGCTGAACAAATAGCAGTACTCCTACATAAAATAAAAACAAAACATAAATAAATAAAAGTAAATGAGATATCAGTGACTATATTCTAAATGAATTAAGCATTCAGAATCTACTTTAACGTCGTTAAGAAAATGAAGATATGGAAGAAAAGAAGTAGTACAAAAGAATGAAGAGATGATAAGGCAATAGCTTGATACAGAAGGAGGTTGCGCAATTATTTGTTTTTATAATACAAAAAAACTATTTGAAAAGAGCTTCTGTAGATGGAGAAAGCAGCAATGTCTGCAAATAATTTATATTCTCAAAAAAATTTACCATTCCTCTTGTGAGAAGACTATATTATAATTTATCAATATATAAGGCCTTATTTCTAAAGAATATTTTCATTTGCATAAGACTATTTTTTTAACTTTTGGAAGCACCTCTAACCAGAAAACCTAATACAAATATTGGTAACTGTTACTATTACTTGTCAAAACAAACTAAGGGAGATGAATTCTGGTTAAGTAGTTTCTATCTTTCTCATATCAACCTGAATGTTCTCCTCTTATAAACTGTTCTAGCTGTACAAAACAACATTCTACTTCATCTTTCTTTTCTCCCTCAGGCCAAAGTAAGAACAATGGCCAAAATCAGTGTTAGGAAAACTTGAAAGATATTTTCCTTTCTTTGGAAATTGTCTAATTTTTATGAATCACAAAGAAAGAACCAGGGAAAAGTGGCCTAATATTTTTCATTTCTTGCTGGAAGCTTAGCTGAGTGCCAGTGTAATTTCACATGTGTAATACTATAAAAAGTATAGTACTCAAATCCCAATTGATAAAGCTGAGGTATAAAGAATTTAAGATTTTCAGGACCACAAGAAAGGTAAATGACTTTATTCATCTGTAACAATCTGCTGTTTGATTCTTAGTTTTCTAAACTCTATTGATCTGGTGGAATTAATGTAGCTGAACTCTACGCTGCAGAAATATTTCATCCCATATTTAAAGAATTCTATCTTTAACATATTTTTCAAACACAGTGTTTCTATTTTGAGATGTGTTACTGTATGTCTAGGTAATAATTCATATTGTTGCTCCAGATAATTGAGTGCCAGTGACAACCAAAGCAAAAGTCTCAAATTATGGACTGATATTTGCTACTTGAATATTTATTTTGACGAACTCTTCACTTTTCAATTCATGATTTAGACACATATACGTATTCCAGCATATTATTTCACACATTTTTATTAAGCATTTTGAGATGAAAGAGTTAAAGCTGTTTTTAGCTTCTTGATACAGATCCATTAAAGCACATGCCAAAGTCATATATCTTCATTAGTTTATATCTGGAACTCAAGCAACATTAGCCAGAGTCAGTAATAATTATACTCAGAGAACAGGCATATGGTCTACTTCACACCATCATTTTTTCCTTCAAGATTGAAAGATGTGGGGATTTTAAATACATGACCATTCATCCTATCGTGGTCTGACTTGCCAGTTTGCCAAAGGCTCCAAGCGTGTTAAAGCTTAAAATCATAAATATATTGTGGGACATACTTTCAGTGGTGAAGATCTAGATGGTGTGCCAGATGGGCCTGCATTCATTATGAAACATGGGACTAGGAAGTTCAGCCACTACCATTCTCTCATCTTATTGCTCTAAAGAGGTTTACCACATTGAAGTGTGGAATAAAAGATATTTTCTTAAAGAAGTTCATTTGGGAGTTACTTTTCTGAAAAAAAATAAAATGTTTACATTACAGGAGAATCATTACCTGAAAAATTTAAACATCTGTTCTTTTTACATGATTACTGTATCTCACTGATTCTACCACAAAAATATCTTTCTTGTTGAACTGCTTGTAATAAGCATCAACATTACCTGCATGAGCACTATAACTAAGTTCTCATTTTCCTTTTCTTAACTGAAAAATATTTTACAGAAATTCTTTGGAGCATGTTAAAATATTGGAAAGATGATTTTTAATGTTAAGTAATCTATAAGAGCATAGTAACCAACTCTTTTTATTCATATTTATTTGGTTTTATGTACTTAGGAGAGACACCTGAGTGGACAGTATGTGTTGTTAGGGGTATGAAATGAGGTCAACAGGATTCAAAGGAAGCACCTTAACACCTAGAGTCTTTCTGGTCCCCAACTCCTTTTGCATGCCTGGTCTCAGAAAATTTTTTCCCAATTTCTTTTGTTAATTATTTAACAGCTTGGATGATACGGTTATTAATTGATTTCTGAATCTCAATAAAAAGTGTTTCTAGTACCTGTACAATTTATTTGCTTCTTTCTTTCCTTCTTTCTTTCCTTCTTTCTTCTAATATTTTTTAATTTCATTTTATTTATTTTTTTTGGCTTTTTGGGTCACTCCGGTGATGCTCAGGGGTTACTCCTGGCTCTGAACTCAGGAATGACTCCTGAAGGTGCTCAGGGGACCATATGAGGTTCTGGGATCCAACCCTTCCTTCCTTCCTTCCTTCCTTCCTTCCTTCCTTCCTTCCTTCCTTCCTTCTTTCCTTCCTTCCTTCATCACTCGAGCAAATCAATGAACAGTGACAGTGACAGTGCTTTTTGTAAATACATAAAGCACTGCTATTGTGTGAGCTCATATTATTTTAAATATTACAGAGAGCTCATGAGTACTGCAAATATTTTCACTATATATATATACACATAAGGTTTTATATGCACTGTATATACATGTAAATTAAGGATTTGGGCACAGTCAGAAAAGCTAATAAGAACATTTATCCTAAATACAAATTAAAATATTAAGTATACTTAAGTTGATGAGATAGTTATTTTTCTAAACAATAAAAAAATGCTACCCTATATTTGTGTATACATAGATACATATATGATTATACTCATGCAGAATATAAGGATCGTAGAGGACAAAAAGTGCAAAATGTAAAATTTAAAAAATGATAGCATGGTATTCACTTAGTTAAGTACTTTGAAATACACAGTTAAAAATAAGTAACTCACTTTGAGAAAACATATATCAATATGTAGTGAACTTAAGAGCTTATGTCCAGAATGTAAAAATAACTCTTACAATATAATGACAGAGAAGTATCTCAATAAAACATTTTTTAACTTGAACCTTTAAACTTCAGGATAAATGGAGGTCAAACACACACATATATAAGCATAAATATGTATATATATATACATATATATATACATATATATATACATATATATATATACACACATTCACACACAAAACCTCTTTCCTTTTCTGGTAATAGAAACCATGGTTTTAACTGGATGCATGCCTTCCCTCGAGAAAAATTACATTCCTACACTTTATTTTTCTTAGCCTTTGGTTTATAGTATGTTTTTATCAAAAAATTCTTCATAACTATGGGAGAGCCCTCTACATGGTTTATTTCATAATAAACCTAATATATTTTTCTTAAATTAGTGATTGAAATTCCAAAAGGTCACTGTTACTGTCCTCTGATTGTCCATCAATTTTGCTCAAGCGGGCCCAGTGACGTCTTCATTGTGAGATTTGTTGTTACTGTGTTGGCATATTGAATAAGTCATGGGTAGCTTGCCAGGCTTTGCCATGCAGGCAAGATACTCTCGGTAGCTTGCTGGGCTCTCCGAGAGGGACGGAGGAATCGGACTTGGGTTGGCCGGCTGGGCCACGTGCAAGGCAACCCCCTACAAGCTGTGGTATGGCTCCAGACCATTCCAAAAGGTAGATATGGTCAAGTAATATAAATGAGTAAATCTAGAATAGAATAGTAAGAACAAATAACTAAAGTTTAAAAAATAAGATGAGTTTAAAAATAAGGAGTGTTTGAAGAGCAGAAGGACGATGTGAATCACAGAAAGGTTGTCAGTTGAAAAGGCCTATAACCCAGATGAAGTCAAAGAAAGTTCATTGTGTACAAGTTTTTATGTACCTTAGCTATTTAAGAATTCTATCCTTTTGTGAATTTGTGGCTTGCAATATTGATATTGAAAGGTTAACAAGAATATTCCTTTATGGGGCCAGAGCTATAGCACAGCGGGCAGGGCATTTGACTTGCATGCAGCTAACTTGGGCTCGATTCCCAGCATCCCTTATGGTCCCCTGAGCACCGCCAGTAGTAATTCCTGAGTGTAGAGCCAAGAGTAACCCCTATGCATCGCGAGGTGTGACCCAAAAAGCAAAAAAAATAAAGAGAATATTTCTTTACCTACTTTTAACACTCAGATCTTGTCCAGCATGATCACTACCAGCTATTGTTAACATCTTATTATTATCATTATTATTATCATATTATCATATTATTGTAGGTTGGAGCAATAGAACAGTGGGTAGGGCATTTGCCTTGCATGAGGCTGACTCCGGTTCTATTCCTCCACCCCTCTTGGAGGACCTGGCAAGCTACCGAGAGTATCCCGACCAAATGGCAGAGCCTGGCAAGCTCCCCGTGGCATATTCTATATGCCATAAACAGTAACAAGTCTCACAGTGGAGATGTTACTGGTGTCTGCTCGAGCAAATCAATGAACAACGGGATGACAAGGATACAGTGCATATTATTATCATATTATTTGTCTTCTCAACCCTCAGCACCACACACATTTGTGGTTAGTTCCAACTATTGGTCAGTCCTCAAGAGAGGGAAAGAGACAGAGAGAAGAAAAGCACCTGCCATAGAGGCAGGCAGAGGGTATGTGGTGGGGGTGATGGGAGGGAACCTGTGGACACTTGTGCTGGAAAATACACACTGATGGAAGAATGGGTGTTGCAATACTGTATGACTGAAATCTAATCATGAACAGCTTTGTAAGGGTTTCTCCAACAGTGATTCAATAAAAAAGTTAAAAAAAAATAAAATAAAACAAACAAAAATAATTCTCCATTTTTACCCTGTGATTGCAAAATTGTCAAAAAAGAATCATCTGCCTTATAAAACATTATTTTCTGAAAGAAACCTGATAGTAAACATGTATGTTAATTGTTTCACCAATAGGTCAATTATCATAAGTTTTACTGAGGATATAATGGTCATTTTATGTTATCCATATGGATATATTCTTAGGAGTACCCATAATTATGATTAGACTCCTCTTCTCTTTTATTATTTTAGTATTAGCACTGTAGCACTCTCATTGTTCATCAGTTTGTTCGAACTCATGCGGACCCAGTAAAGTCTCAATTGTGAGACTGGTTGTTACTGTGTTTGGCATATCCAATACATCACAGGTAGCTTGCCAGCTTTGCCCTTGGGCGAAATACTCTCAGTAGCTTGCTGGGCTCTCTGAGATTGGCAGAGAAATCAAACCCGGCTCAGCCAGGCCGGCGGCTTGCAAGGCAAACACCCTACCGCTATGCTATCTAATATATATTGCATAATATATATTATGTATAATATTATATATTATATATTATGTAACATAAAAAGTCCTTTACTTTATGAATCAAAATCAACCATGGTCAAATGACTATGAACACTAAGCTCATCTTTTAGTAATTCACTTCAAGCAAACATTTAAAACATTACAATCATATATCAGAGTAAAAACTGAAAGCAATAGTCTACAAATTTTCTGTTACCCAAACAACATTTTCAGATTCACGTATATAATGCATTTTCATTGAAAACTAAAGTTTACTTCTATAATGGCAAAGCGATTTTTTTACTAAAATTAAACATAATAAGAATACAAATAATAAAAGTGCAACTTCTTTATCAAACCAATAATTGAGGTCAAGTTCAGTTTGAAAAATATGAGTTAAAATTTTAAACACTGACATATGCCTTCATAGGAAGCATGCATATAGGAGAACAGGCATTCTTAATTAAGGAAATACTATGTCACAATAGATCAGAGCTGAGCTCCTTAAAATATTCCTTTACATGTCAGCATTCTCTAAAGCCAACGTCAAATTGTCTGCATTTTGCATAATGTGCTTAGTAATTAAACTTAATAAACTTATTTTCTGAGCAACTCTCATACCTGATAAATGAAGGTAGGGGCAAATTCCAACAAGGTTATTGAATAACAATCAGTGCATCCAAAATGAAAAATAGCTCACCTTATTCTGAAATAAGATATGAATAGCTTTATTTTTATAATTAATGTTGCTGCATCTTGCATGAAGATGGGATATTTTTCATTTAAAACCCATGTGTTAATTTTCCTTCATAGATAAGCCAAAAACCTTGACTCTGTCATCAGACCTTTGGCATCTCCTTCTGTTATAATCTTGGACTGCTGCCATTCATAGTTAATCTGTTTTTGGTGTTCCAGGCTGAGGCTGGTATAGAGATAGCCACTAGGAACATTTGTTTTGTTTTCAGTCATATCCAGATTTAAATAATCCACCTTATTAAAATGCTACTTCTATTAACAGAACATATGCAGAATACTCAGCTGAAAGACAAGGAGTCCTAAAATCCTGCATTAATAAATCTAAAGGTAAAAGCTATTCTGCAGACATGGTGGTTGGGACCAAGTAGTACCGAACATGACATTTTGCAAAGATCTTCCCAAGTCACAATATTTTTGATCCTCCAAATAATTCTGGGCAATTAATTAGGAGACATGTGTTCTTGTTCAGCTCTACATCTGGTTGGTGGTAAGATCTTCAGAATCTCTTTTAGCTTCTGGGGAACTGATTTTCTTTATCCCTACCTAGTAGAGAGAGGTATTGAGAACATGTCTTCATTTCTAAATCTAAAATTTAGGACTTTGAGAAGATAGTTTTTTTCCTTTAGAATACAAGTAAAATAAGATTTTTGTTGAAGTGACAATGAGCACTGTAGAATTTTCTGCTTTAACTGACATTTCTTTAGTTATCTTTTAATGGTTTGCCTTTTTCCCACATGTTAGTTATTACCATGTTAAAAATGTTCTCCAGAATCAAATTAATTCTACATGCTAGATTCACGCTCCCCCCCATTTCCCACTATATCTTCATCTTGTGTTAAAAACCGATATAACCATTCTACATAATAAATTTATCAAATCTGCATAATTAACAAATATGATATGCTATTTCACTCTTTTGTCAGTTACTTTCTTCCCCATCCTCGAGCAGCACTCGAGTGCTGAACACTGCTGGATGTGTACCTCCATAAAATTGTTTTAGGGTAAGAGTTAGTAGTACATGATTAACATCAAGTGCATGCTGTCAATGTGAGTTTGTTCATCAGCACCATATGGCCTCAAAGCATGCCAGGTGTACCACGGGAAGCCCCGACCTGCATTAGGTCTCCTGACTCTGATGGTCTCTTACTGCAGTGCTGAAGTAACACCACATCATCAGGACCTTACTGCCAGTCAAATTGGCAGAATGTTGCCACAGGAATTTCCAGAAGTTCCTGAGCACTGCTTAAAAGCTACCCCTCCCACCCACTAATGAAAGCATAAACTTGTTTATTCCATTTTTCATATTAAATATTTAGTACAATATTTAGTATTTTATTTATATTGCATTAGTGAATCAACTGAATATCTTCGATATTTAGTATTTTCGTGCATATATGTTTTATCAGTGCTTTTCTTCTAAAGAATTACTAATATTATATTATTTTTCCTACCAACTAGCATACTGATAAATATATAGCTGATCATGTCAAATGCTAATTCAAAAAATTGAAGGATGAATAGTTGGACATGTATCTGTATTATTACATTAATAAATGAATGGATTAATACTTATTTTTAAAAAACTTATTAAAATACCCATCTGCGCCTCTTGGAGAGCCCGGCAAGCTACTGAGAGTGTCTTGCCTGCACAGCAAAGCCTGGCAAGCTCCCCGTGGCGTACTCAATATGCCAAAAGCAGTAACAACAAGTCTCATAATAGAGACATTACTGGTGCCACTAGAGCAAATTGATGAACAACCGGAGGACGGTGCTACAGTGCTATTAAAATACCATGATTTACAAAATTGGTTATTGTAAAGTTTAGTGTTTCAACACCATCAGTGTGACCTTTCATCCACCAGTACGCCCTGTTTGCCTCTCAACCCCAACCTTCGCCCTTAGACATATAACGAATTTATGTAGTATCGCTTACTCCAGTAAAACTTAAAGAAGTAGCAAATAGAATGATAAGAAAATATATTAGTAAGAGCCAATACGTAATTTCTCTATAATTTTAACCTATGCAAATAAGGAAATCAAAACTAATATAATATAGCAAGATGCCTATTCTCTTTACATATGTCAGTTTTCAACTCTGGAATCTAAAATATATTGCATTCAATCTTACTTTATACTTGGATCTTAATATGGTAACAATCATGTCTTACCCATCATTAATAAAACATTTTAAAAATTCTATGCTGATACATGTGGTAGACCCTGATTTGATCCTCAGCTGAACGTAAGATCCCCTAAGTGCAGTCAAAAGTCAGTCCTAATCACATATCTGGAACTAGACCCTGATTGACTATGGATATGACCCAACCCCTGACCCCAAACAACAGCAACAACAACAGCAGAAGCAAAATATCAGATAAAATAATAAATTGTTAGAGAAGAAATAAATATATTTGATAGCACCTAACTAAATTGATATTGATAGATTCCGTCAGTGCATTCAGAAGAGTTAAATGATCAAACGGTTAGGAGGCAAGTGTTTCCAAAAAGAGAGATCTAGATATATTTAGAATTTCTCAGTCAAGTCTCTGAACAAAATTTGGTCAGTATGTGTTTGATAAATGACAACCCAGAAGGATTAGAGTGAATCATTGTTAAAATCCAAACAGATCAGAGATGTTTTCTCCCTTTTCTAGCCAAATTGGAATACATTATGATTTATAGAAAGTCAGGTAGAACATCTCAAGAAGTTCTGCATACATAATCACTGTCACTGTCTTCCCGTTGTTCATCAATTTGCTCGATCAGTCCCAGTAATGTCTCCATTGTGAGACTTGTTATTGTGTTTGGCATATCGTATACATCACGGGTAGCTTGCTGTGTGGGCGAGATACTCTCGGTAGCTCACCAGGCTCTCTGAGAGGGGTGGAGAAATCAAACCTGGGTTTGCCAGGTCGGCCACATGCAAGGCAAACGCCTTACCCGCTGTGCTATTGGTCCAACTCACATACATAATAAGGGAGGCGGGAGGAGGGAAGCTCTGGAATGAATCAGCTTAGTCTCAACTAATGAAACATAAATACATTTGGAAAAAATTGCAACTCTTTTCAATGACGATATCTGTACCTCAGAAAAGAAATCTAGTTTTGTATTTAGAACATAAATTATAAAATTCAATTTTAGTGCCCAACAGTACAAAGTAAAACAATATAAAATTAAAATATCAGTAATGTAAGAAAACATGGAAGTAAGACCTATAATGGGGAAAAAACACAGATGATAAAATTATCATAGCAGAAAATTAAAACTTATAATCATATCCCTTGATATGAAATCAAGGAAGACCTCAAAGAGAGAAGAGCAGAAGTGCTAGCAGATGCGCAGAAGCCGGAAAAAGTATTTGTGACGCCCACCTGTCCTTTGCCAACTACAAGACCAAGATGACTGCCCTTCAACGTCCTGATGGATCTATCACATCTTCCAGAAAGGCAATGGAGAAGATTATCCATGACTTCTACTCAAATCTCTCTGATAGCCATGTCTACCTGCCAACATACCAATTTCCACAGGATGGATATGTCATTCCCAATGTTCTCCCTTTCAGAAATCCGACACGCCATTTTGTCAGTAAAGAAATGAACAGCACCAGGCCCAGATAAGGTCAGACCTGAACAACTGAAGAACCTGCCATCAGCACTCATCAATACGCTGGCTCGGCTCTTCACACACTACCTGTCTGAATGCAACGTTCCATCCCAATGGAAAACCAGCAGGACTGTACTACTGTACAAGAAGGGAGACATCCACGACATTGGCAACTATTGCCCCATCTGCCTATTGTCTGTCATCTACAAGTTGTTCACTCGAGTCATCCTGAATAGGATTGGCAGAACACTAGATGAAGGACAACCATGTGAGCAAGCAGGGTTCCGCAAAGCTTTCCAGGCTCTCCGAGAGGGGTGTAGGAAAAGAACTCGAGTCAGTCAGTCGACGGCGTGCAAGGCAAACACCCTACCCACTGTGCTATAGCTCAAACCCTATAAATCACTATATTACTTAAAGTAGACTGTAAGCAATTAATATTCCAAAAGTTAAAACAGCCTCTAAAGTAACAACACCAAATTTATTGCTAATAAGCCAACAGAGGAGAATAGAATAATTAACATAGTCAGTGAATTCAAAATGTAAATTAAAAAGTACAAAATGAAGAGAAAAAGGCCAATAAAAAAGAGTAAGTAGGATGGCAATTTTACAAACATCCATAACAGTAATAACATACACAATATGATAGTATAATACACAAGAAGAGATTTGGGCACTCTAAATAAAAAAACAAATATTGCCAAAGTAATATATAAGGAAGATCATTACTTAAAGTAGACTGTAAGCAATTAATATTAAAAAGTTAAAATAAATGAAATACCAACTATAAGAAATCCAATTTAATAGTGATATTGGATAACAGTTCCAAGCATTTTAGGTTCAACTTTGGTTTGTCCTTTCTTCCAGTCAGGACTCTTAAGTTTATTGAGTTACTCTTATCACAGTGCTCCTGAGACACATCTAATTCCATCAGGCACTTCCAAAGTGTTGGAAAACTTCTGTGTTTATCTTTTACCTCTCCTTTATACAATTTTTCCCTAGATGTTAATCACTTATTTCCTCAAATCAGACTCCATAACTTGTAACATCAAATTCTACTGAGGGGTCTGGATTTTGTATATGTAAATGATATATTGCTTTTTACTTTCTTTTATATCCTTTTTATAGTTTATTTTAGAGTAATGTCCTTTTCATATATTCACAGGAAGCCAGTTAATGCTATGTTTTTTGTAACATGGGGTATTCTTATTAACTCTGAATAATATTTATTTCTGGGCATCAATGATAGTTACTTACTTTAAGTCTCAAAATGGGGGCTCCCAGAGAGGAACAATTGTGGACTCAGGGCTGTCAGCTACCGTGGCATCAAAAGGAGACAGGCTGAGAGCTGCAAGAAGTATGTTAAGAGCACAGTCATGGAACAAACTCAGTCATAAAACCAAAATGAAGTAACTGAGTAATGACTCTGGGGTTAGGAAAGACTAACCTGGACTGTAGTCTGGGGTACATAGTGAGATGTCTACAGGAATAACCACTCTTCAAGCTTAATATATCTCTTACTGTGTCCATACAAAATGACTAAAAATATTATTAAGAACTAATTTTAAGATGAAGGTTTAAATGATTACTAGCTAACAGAAAGGAATGCACCCCTAGATAGAATTCCACCCCTTAGATTTTAGGGTGCAAAACACCAAGATGAGCTTCTGTCCTTGAATAAATGTCCTAGAAGAACTTCCCTTGAAGGAAAGGTTTTACATCTATTCATTTTTTATAATAATATTCAACCACACCTCTGTATAATTGTTACCCTCAACCCTTCATGGTTTCTCTAGAACTAGTGCTATAAAACTTGAATAAATGGCGAATGCTTACCAACAAGTCTGTGGGCCCCATTCCTTTGTTTATTGCAGTTAGCTCACCAGGGGACAATGATTCAACCCTGAACAAACCGGGGTAACCTCGGGTCACTGCAGGCAGGCAGGTGACACCAAGGAGCAGCAACAAGTAGAGAAAAAGTACGTTCAAAAAGGGCAAGAAGTATTAAGTAGAGGTAAGATGGAAAGTCTATGTAAAAAGTAGACAGATTAGATTTCAGAACAAAACATATTGCTTGTAATAAAGAGCCATTTAAAAATTTTACAAAATTAATATATTATTCCTGATGTGTATGTTTTAGAAAACCTCTATTAAGAAAATTTTCTAAATTAACAACTGTAGAGCTTGACCTTACCAATATCATTTTGTTGTGCGTATCCTGCATTTAGGTAGGCCACATTCTTTTTACCTACAATGATTACTTTTTGGTTCCCTTTTTAGGTCACACCCAGTGACAGGGATTACTCCTATTTTTGCTCTCAGAAATTACTCTTAGAGGCGCTTGGAGTTCATATGGGATGTCAGGGAATCAAACCCAGGTTGCATACAAGGTAAAGGCCCTTCCTGCAATAATGACTCTCCAGTCCAAACAAGAATGGTTTTTGTTTTTGGTCCCCACAGGTGATTGAATTCTCTTAATTAATTAATTAACTATATATTTTAATGAATCACCTTGAGATACAGTTACAGACTTACAAAATTTGTGATTATGTTTTATTCATACAATGATAGAGTATCCATACCTCCACCAGTGCCCATTCTCCACCTCTAATGTTCCCAGTATCCCTGTCTATACCTCCATCCCATTCCCCCGACCCCTGCCTCTGTGGCAGCACAATCCCTTTTGCTCTCTCTCTCCTTTGGGGTGTTATGATTTGCAATACATGTAGTAAGTGGCCAACATGTTTGATCTATAATCTACTTTCAGCATGCATCTCCCATCCCAAGCAAACCCTCCAAGCATCATTCACTTAGTGGTCCCTTGTCTATCCCAGCTGCCTCTTCCTCCAGCAGGTGAGTCTGGCTTCCAAGCCATGGTGCGGATCCTCCTGGCCCTTATCTCTATTATCCTTGAGAGTTCGTCTCCCATTCTGTTACTTTATATTCCACAAAGAATGGTTAATATTTTTTACTGACTGTAGACTCTTATTGCATCAACATATGGTGCCTGGTGTGCAATCTTTCAATACATTGTTCCTGTAATCTGGAATTCATAGTATCAGAGATCCAGCAAAATTCAGTAAATCAAGTTAATGAGAATGAGTTTATCAGTCAGCTGATGGGAAAGATAATGAGGAATACCTGTACCTCCTACTCCCTCGAGTTCATTAGATCAGGAGTTGATAGCACAGAGGGGAGGGCTCTTACTTTGTTCGTAGTTGCTCATAGTTGAGTAATTTCTGAGCATTGCTGGTTGTGCCCCAAAACCGAAAAAATAAACAAGTAAATAATAATACAAAAAAACAAAAACACCTATTAATAGAGAGAGACCATATAATTGAGAGAGAGAGAAAGAGAGAGAAAGAGATCCCCACCTTAGAGACTGTTTTGAGGGATGAAGGAAGGGAAAGAAACTGGGGATATTGGTGGTAAGAAATGTACACTGGTGAAGGGATGGGTATTGGAACATTGTATAACTGAAACCCTGTGCTATCGCTCCAGCCCTGGCAAGCTCCCCGTGACGTATTCGATATGCCAGACACAGTAACAACAAAGTCTCCAATGGAGACGTTACTGGGCCCGCTCGAGCAAATCGATGATCAACAGGAGGGCCTTTAATTACTTACTTTACTTATTTACTTACTTATAACTGAAACCCAATTATGAACAACTTTGCAACTTTGAATCTCATGATGATTCCATTTTTAAAAGTCAATTATTGCAAGGGCTGGAGCAATAGCACAGCGAGTAGGGCGTTCGCCTTGCATGCAGCCAACATGGCCGACCCGAGTTCGATTCCTCCGCCCCTCTTGGAGAGCCCGGCAAGCTACCGAGAGTATTTGATATGCCAGACACAGTAACAACAAAGTCTCCAATGGAGACGTTACTGGGCCCGCTCGAGCAAATCGATGATCAACGGGAGGGCCTTTACCTTTACCTTTACCTATTGCATTTAGGAATATGACTTCTCTTTTAATAGGATATAAATATTATCTCTTTTACTCTTCTGGTTTGATGTCTCCCAAAATAACCTGTTCTTTATGAAAAACTCTTATTGTCAGAACTTGGATTTCAGTATAACTAGTGAAAAACATTATTATGCTAGTACCAGAACTAGAAAGCAAGTTCATCAAGTTGAAAGTTCCTAGTTAAGGAAGAAAAATTAATAAGTATAAGAAAAACTAAACAAACTAAAATTCAAATTGTTCTATAAATCACACCTCAAGATTAAAAAAAACACTTAATATGTTTTCCAGACAGTTAAGAAGAAGTCAAAATGTTCTCTGTCACCACACTTAACTATTGTACTGAATTCTGGGACAGAATAAAAAGTCAGAAAAATACAGAAAAAGGAAAGACACTTATTTTCTAATAAATGATAAAACATTTGCATTCATATCAAATAATTAAATATATAACCCAAAGCAACTGAAAGTTAAGTCAAAATAAAGTAAAGAGGACTGGAGCTATAATACAGTAGATAGGATATTTGCCTTGCTGACATGTGTTAAATTCCCTGCACCCTAAGTAGTCTCCAAGTCTACCAGAAATGATTACTGAGCACTGATCCAGGAGCAAGACCTAAGCACCACTAAGTGTGACCCCAAACCAAACAAAAATAGAACAAAGTTTTTTTTCAAAAATTAAGCATAATATAATAAAGCTTCTGAACAAAAATATATGGATTATAACAAACTGTTTATATGCCTGCCAAGAGGGCAGCCTGGGAATTACAGAGACCTTGCGGACGCTAATAGTGGGATTGGAATTACAACAGTTTATTCTTGAAACAATTATATTATTAGCAACTTTGCATGGTGTCTTAATTTTAAAAAAATAACGAAAAGAAATATATGCAATAAAATGTGTTATATTGATCAGGCAAATATTTTTGTTCTAGATATGATATAAATAATTGAATTAATGTCAATGATTTTTATCTTAAAATTTTAGTTTTTAGTTCATGAAAATAAACCACAAACTGAACAAAGAATTTCCAAATACATTTTAAAGTTATTTATGTCAAGAAAATAAATGAATATCTAATTTTAAAAAAATAAAACAAACCACAATTCTTGGTGTCCAAGAATTACCTGTTGGTGCATGAAAAATTTATACATAAATCACATTGTAACAAGTAACAGAACTTCCTAGTGATGGTGTTAAATGAATTATTATTGATCTATTTTTTAATTTTTTGAGATTTTAAAATTATAATTCTAAGTGATTTATGGAATTTTTAAATAATTTTAAAAGCATCAAAATATTGTCATTTTTACTTCTTAATGTGCTTTTTTTCATATTTTCAAGGACGAAAAGCTATGACTTTAATTATCTGCTTTATAACTAGTGCATCCCTGGATTCTTTAGAGTGTTTTGTCAAATTTTTAATCTCAGGAGGGTTTGAGAGAAACTCTAATAAATTACTAGTTAGTCAGAAGTGTGGCAGGTCCAGACTTGATATTATTGTTTGAATTTTGTGGCAGAGTTTTGATATTAAATGGTTGACTTATGGGGTCTGTTCTAAATCAGAAAGCTAGTGTCAGAAGAAATATTAGAGGCCCTCCCGTTGATCATCTATTTGCTCAAGCGGGCCCAGTCAGGTCTCCATTGGAGACTTTGTTGTTACTGTGCTTGGCATATCGAATACATCACAGGGAGCTTGCCAGGCTCTGCCATGCGGGTGAGATACTCTCAGTAGCTTGCCAGGCTCTCCGAGAGGGGCAAAGGAATCAAATTCGGGTTGGCCATATTGGCTGCATGCAAGGCAAACGCCCTACCACTGTGCAGTGGCGCAATGGATAACGTGTCTGACTACAGAAGAAATATTACTGAAAAAAATCAAAGCAACAACAATTAAAAGTCTTTTCTTTTTAAACCCTCACAGGATGAAAACTTTCTTATATATCACAGATCACAGATCATCCTGTTATTCGTCGATTGCCTCGAGCAGGCCCGAGTAACGTCTCCTTCATCGTAGCCCTGAGATTATATTCAAGGCTCTTTAGGAGAATGAGACCCATCATTGTTACTGGTATTTGGCATATTGGGTACGCCACGGGGAGTTTGCCAGACTCTGCCGTGTGGGCAGGCTACATTCGGTAGCCTGCCAGTTTGTCAAAGTAGGAATGAGATGTCATAATAAGATGTCACGTGGCCGCGAATGCGGCCGTGCAGTTCCGGGAGCTGGTTCTTATATATAGTTCTTCCAATTTCAACTATCTTTTATACTAGTTAATTTAATCCTAGTTCACCTGTGATTTATTCATACCTTCAGCATTTCATTGTCCAAAGCTCCATTATATGCTTCAAAATTCATAAATGGAGAAGAAAAATGCCTTAAACAAAACATTGGAATAACTGAAAGTGTTATAGTCTTCTACATCTACACCACTAAATAATTATTAGAAAATATAATAGAGAAATTGTCAATATGTTTTTCCAAATAAATTAATCTATGTAATAGTTTTATTGGTGCTACAAAGAACATTTGAAGTTTAGTAGAAAGTTATTGTTTAATCTTTCATTGACTTTTTCAACATAAACTCACCAAGATATTTCTTTATAATGTTTCCATGCCTTTTACTTCAATTACTCTGAGCACTAATTTTTATATACCGAAACTATGTTGGTAACATTTATGCTTGTTGGTAACATTCATGTTATTTAAAAAATTTTAGCTTTAATATATACATCTACAATCTGTCACTCTACATAAAACTTCAAAGGACTGCATTACTCTGATTTAAAAATCTTAGTCTTATATCTTATATATACATGATTTACAGAAGTCATTCCCTTTCTGCAACCCTCGGCATCTATAAATTATAGTAAGCACAAGTTGTGTAATGAGTTATTCTGAAAATGGGAATGTTGAATGGGAAACAGAAAAGACTTCAGTGAGAAAATCAGATTGAACATTTATATTAAAAGTATCAATAAAAACTTTCTTGAAGTTAAAAATGTGCTTGGTTGTTTTTTTTTCTTGAAATCGCATTTTCACTTTCTTATAATAATTTATAGAAAAATCTTGAAATGCAATTTCCTAATGGGCATACAACTTTCAGCACATTATCATTTCTTATAAGTTTTATTATGAATTCAAGTAATCAAGAAAAACTGAATTTTGCAGTTTCTTTTTATTTTATCATAATTATTTTGTTTTCTGAGCCACACTCAGCTGTGCTCAGGGCTCATTCTTGCCCCTGTACTCAGGGATCACATCTAGTAGACTTAGGGTACCTTTAGGTTGCTGGTAATCAAACCTGAGTTTACCATGTGCAAGGCAAATGCTATACTCTACAGCTCTGCATCTCAATTTAAATCTTTAATAAACTTGTAGCATTATTGAGAGAAATTTGTTTATGTTTTTAATACTAATTTATTTACCTGCAAAGTTAAGGTCACACACACTCTGTGAAGAGTTATAAGAATAGAGGTAAGTAAACATCAGGTATGTTGTTGATGCTCACTATGATTCACTCCAGTGCTTAAATATCTCTCCCCTACATTGATTTATTTAGATGAACTTAGTTTTTCTGAGATTACTAGAAAGTTTTAATTTAGCATTATCAATTATGTCAATCAACTATTGAATAATTTCAATAATTTCAGTTTTCACATGGAATTCACTACTTCCTTCCTGATTTAGACCCACTCTTCTAATATTTTTTAATTTCATTTTATTTATTTAATTTTTTTTGGCTTTTTGGGTCACTCCGGTGATGCTCAGGGGTTACTCCTGGCTCTGAACTCAGGAATGACTCCTGAAGGTGCTTAGGGGACCATATGAGGTGCTGGGATCCAACCCTCCCTTCCTTCCTCCCTTCCTTCCTTCCTTCCTTCCTTCCTTCCTTCCTTCCTTCCTTCCTTCCTTCCTTGCTTCCCCCTCCCTCCCTTCTTTCCTCCATATCTCCCTCCCTTCCTTTTCTTCTTCCCACACTTAGAACTGATCAAGTGCTATTTCTAGCTCTGTGCTCAGAAGACCAAACCTGTGCTTTTTAAATTCAAACATATAGTCAGATGGCTGAGTCATTTCTCCAGCCCATAATTGTGTCTTTACTGATACTGTGAGTTCTATCAATAGTGTCTGACACATAGTCATTTTTCTAAATAGTCTTTGCTCAATGAAATCATTAAATAGTTTAAACTTATTTCCCAAAGTTATTCCATTTAACTCTTTCTATCCCTCCTCACTTTCCCCACAAATTAACATTTGATACAAATAATTTGGTAGCACTTTCCAAAATTTCAGCTGCATAGCTCTGTTAGATCACAAGTTTTGAATACTTAAGAACATTTTGCAGTACTATTTTATTGAACTCATATGTAAAGTTGAACACAATACAGACTCAAATTAAAAACACTATTGAGCTATGGAAAAGTAAATTAAAGCATGATTCATTTATACTTAAGTGTCTTAGAATTCAAAAAGTTTTAAAAATATACAAGTTTGGCAATAACTAGAGAGAGGGATAGTGATTGCTTCAGTCATCATCCATCAATCCATCCATCTGCCCATCCATCCATCGATACACGCATCCATCCATTCATCCATCCACCTATCTTTCAACCAACAAGCAAGCATTTAGTAAGAATATGATTTAAGTATTAGCATTACACTGTAGAAGATACAGATGAAATGAATAAAATATATGAAAAGTTTCCTTACTTCAAATTATTTGGGGTTCATCTAACAATGAGTATCATTTCTAAGGAATGGAGACATAGAATATCAGGCAGGGCATTTATCTTGCCAGCTGTCTTTCCAGAACCCAGTACAGGTTTTATCCCCAGTAGCCCACGTGGTCCCTCAAGCACAGCCACGAGTGATCCTTAGCACAGAACTAGGAGAAACACTGAGAATATCTTGGTGTGCCCCCTGCAAAAAGCAAACAAAAATAACACTTAGAGTTTTAAGGATTGAGAACATTCTCCTAATGTTATATGTCATATCACATTTCACTTTAATTTATGGATTTCATAATAATGAAATGCTGTGTTCCTGCTTGTAGTTATTGGGTGATGGCAGGACTGTCTAAAAACTAAGATCAGTTTTAGTTCCAAGAGAATTTTAATAGTCATTACTTATTTAGAAGATTTATGAATGAATAACATAAATAAGTAAATGTGATTTGACATAAATAATTCACTAAATTAATTTTGTCAATAAATAAGCATTACCCATTTGTTTCAGAGATGCCTCATGTACCAGGTCCAATCTGACTCCAGTCCCAAATGTCACTCTGCTGTCAGACTGTGACAGTCACCAGTGTTAGATGTTCCTTCCAAGAACACATTATTTCCAGTAATAAAAGCCCATCTGTTTACCTAATTTGTGTATGTGCTCTGCCTAAATTATCAACTGGTCTTGAAATGACTTATCTCATATGACTAAACATCATCAGCCCTACATGACACCATCTTTGTACATGGTCATAGGAAGAACCCAGCACCTCCCATTTGAAACTTGAACTTTGTTTCAATAACTGACACACAATTCACTTTACAAATACTATTTACTCGCATTATATGAAGTAGTCCACAATAATGGATTACATTCAATATTTTGACACCAGTTCCATCACCAGTACACTTTCCCACCACCATTATTTTGAATTTTTCTGCCACCACGCAAACCTGCTGAGAAGGTAGATGTTAGATACTTTATTTTGAATTGGTCATTATGAATAGTATAAGATGTATGTGGTTGCGAGAGTGGCTGTGCACTACTGGAATTCTAAAATTCTATTTTCATATATTTTATTCATTTCATCTGTATCTTCTACTTAAATAGCAGTCAAAGTCAGTTTGTGGGCATCACCTCCAGGGTCCTATAGGGATGGAGAGATGAGAAGGACCAGCCCATCTCCTATTCTTTGAGGCTTGGTGCTTGCCATAACAGATTCTGCATACCTGGGATGCACCCTCGGTTCTGAAAGTTGGCGGCCACTGTGATTCCTAGGGGGCAGGTGGAGGGATGACACCTGCTCCAGTTTGAGACATCCTGGCAAAATCGGCCTGGTGCAAAGTCTGGAGACATCTTTGCAGCAGGCTGCTCGGTTCCAAGATTCTTTTGTGTGTGAATATTTTTTTTAATTGTAGCAAAATAAATAGGTAGTGCCCCAGTATATGCCATGTGGTTTCTAGTATAGATCTGAGTAGCACCATATTACTTGTTCCATGACTACTGTCAAGCCCACATAGCTGCCTAGCAAGTATCAACTAAAGTGGTCGTTAGATCTCTGAGTGCTGTGCTTGAGAGGCACAAAATATTAAAAAAAAGAAAATTGAACTGTTGGAGTACACGGATCTTAGGTTTATCAGGTTGCACCTATCACAGTGCTCCCGAGTCACTCCCATTACTTTGTCTGTCCGTAACCACTTCTGTGCTCTTTTCCCCAACCAATTTATAAAGTCTCATCCTGCTTAGACGCTGAAGCTGTACTGGAAGTTAATATTGCCTTTCTCCTCTCCTTATGTCTTTTGAGCAGTTTACTTTAATGCAATGTCCTTTTGTATAGATACAGGAAGACAATTAATTAATTAAGATGCTTTCTAACTTAGGAATTGATTGGCTTTGAATATTATTCACTCCTGAGCATCTGCCTTCTCAACTTAAGCCTCAGTTGCCCACACTTCCTAGCACCCCAAGGGCAGGGTCCCGACGTGGGACTGGATGGAACCAGGGCAAGCTGGTAAGTTATGTGCTACCCTGGCAGCGCGATGGGCCAGGCCAAGGTGCCACGGTTCTCAACTATAAATTAAGAGTTTGATCATAGGCAAATGCTGTCATGATCCAAAAGTAACGACGAGACTAGGACCCTGCTGCTAAGAATAGGAAAGATATATCTGGCCTGAGCACTGCAGTCTGAGATCGAGATGGCCTTAGGAGAGCAATTCTATAAGCTCAAAGTATTTCTTACTGTGTCCATACAAAATGATTAATATTATGTATGCTTATATGTTGGTTGGACAAGGAGAGGACAAACACATCCTAGAAGCAGTTTTCCTATGTGTCCTGACTAGCTTGGATGAGACTGAACCTTTTTCCCCTCCAAACTGCCTTCAGTAAATGATTTCAGTATATTGAGGCAGTTTCTCTTATCTCACAGGAACCTAGCTGGTCTTAGATAAGCAGATCTCAGGTGCTAAACCAAGCCTGATCTTGGGGATGTAGATACCTGGCTCCAGGCAGGCTGATATTTGAGATGTAGGCTCCAAGCTCTAGCAGACTGGTCTTTGATGTGTTAATCCAAATAGCTTGTTAAAGTGAGGCCAGGATTACTGGCCTGCTGATGTAAAGAAACAATGTGGATGTAAAGAAACAATGTGGATATAAAGAAACAATGTGGATATAAAGAAACTATGTATGTTTGCTGCCTCAATGTTCTTTCTGTAACTCCTTTTGATGACATCACTATATTGGCCCTTTAGAGGTACCATGATGTATATAAGGGGATTTTCAGGGTTCTTGGGGGGGCTCTCTCGGGGTGCATGTGCTTGAGGACTCCTGAGGCCTACATGACATACATTTCTTGGATTTAATAAACTGCTGCTAAGACCAACCAGCTTAGCCCTCGTTTCCTTCCTTCACCTGACATCGCCATCGACCTCCGTGGAGTGGGGAAACGGCTTGAGACTACCAAACATGGGCGGCGGGAGAGATAAGCCGCTGCTCTCCCCTTAGCCGGTCCTTTTGTGTGATTACACATTGAACTATATTTAGGATTTATTGGAAAGAAATACCATGCAAAAGTTTCCAAAAATATAATGCTAAAGCATTGGTTTCATAAAAACTAAAAATAATATGATGAAGTGCAATATAAAAAATATTCAATATATGGGAAAAGACTTATGTATATTGTGCGTAATAGTCAAATTACAGCAAATGAATCATAGTAGTAATTTAATAAAATATATATAACACCTGTATATGTAGACTATTGAGAAATATATAGACTAAAGGAAGATATATGACCACATATGTTTTTCCATCTCTTTATATATATATTTATATATATATACTTAAAATTTAACAAATGAAAAAGAAAACTAAAAAAAAGTTATTTCGTTTTATTTTTATTTTTTTGAAATAAAAAAAGTTACTTTGTTTTAGCCTAAGTTTATAAATCTTTTTTTTCTTTGCTTCTTTGCTGTTGCACAAACTCTTTTAAATATTTAATATATAAGGAGATCAAAGTACGTACCTAAGATGAACTTAGATTTAAACAGAATATAATCATTTATTTTTTTATAATCTAGGACTAAATGTCTCCACAATTACACATGTATATTGAAATAAAATTATAAAATGATTATATAGGGCAATTTTTCATGGGTGATCAAGCAAAAATTAGTGACACAATCATTGAGTTCATTCTAGTCCTCTACATACACTTCAATTAGTAATATCAGTATTATTTGTCAAACACCTTTCCTAAATTACAGTTCAACATTTATTTTACAATTAGGAAATTAGAGCTCAGAGTTTAAGCTGAGTACCTCCAAACCAAAATGTAGTAAATATTAGTATTGAGTCTTAAATTTCCACCTTATAATTAAGTTCAAGAAGTTTTAATCTGCACTTTTTGTCCTTTACCACAATAGTGTTGAATATAATTTTATATTGGGCACATTGTTAAAAATAATAATAAATTTTTTTTCAATTATTTTATATGTGTTAAAACAATTTATTTTGTTAATATAATGATAATAAAGGATCCCTTGATTTGTTTACATGTATCCAATATTAATATACAGTATTAATATAAAACATTTCTGTTAAGAGAGACCTGTATGTTAAAGAGCAGATATGGTGCTTGCCTTGCACATGATTTACCTGGGTTTAGTCCCCAGCAACACATGGTCCCTCAAGCCCAAACAAGAGTTAAACTTGAGCAGAGTTAGGAGTAAGCCCTCAACATTGCCAGATATAGTGTCAAAACAAAACAAAAGATATATGTGTATAAAAGTGAACATTTTTAAAAAGTATTTTTGGAAGAGGATTAGTATAGTATGTGAAATAATGGAAAATCTTGTGAAATAAATTAATAAATTAATAGGTTTAGAGGATTAGCAAACAATGCATGCAAAAGTTTTTGTATTACAGAGGATACCTTGCAGCAAATTCAATTTTCCTACAAAAATGCATAAAAAATGACACTTAAAATATTTTATAGGTATAAGTAACTTCCAAGAATTACAAAAAAGAAAAAATATTCCAGAGAGATACACAGAGAAATGAGCCAATATTTTTGTCAGCCACTTTCTCTCCAGGGATTTTGATATTTCTTGTCCATGGTGTTAAAGATAAGAGCCCAGGTGGAGAAAGGAAGGCAGGGATTCTGCCAATCTCATGACATTTTTTTGTAGTCAAAAATTAAAAATTATATCTGCCATGGAAGCCAAGAAATGAGGAGCAAAGATATTGGTGAGAAGAGATGAACAGAAAATGAATATAACATTTGGTGGTTTCTCCTTGTGGCATCTGTTGGGAGAGAAATTAGCTGGAAAGTAAAATGGAAAATTGCTAAAACAAGAAGATTTTTCTTTATTCGTATGATGTTAAGAAGACAAAATGTAGAGTTCAGAATATACAAAATATAAGGAACTCTATTAAAATTCTAAGTTCTTTGTTGGGACTTTTGAATGTTTAAATTTGAAGAGAAAAGAAATCATAAGTAAGTTAAAACTTGGAAAAATGAAAGTCTAATTAATTATGTATTTTTAAAATTAAAAATTTGGCTAAACTATAAATTAATAAATTTTATCCTGGGCTGGAGCGATAGCACAGCGGTAGGGCGTTTGCCTTACAAGCGGCCAACATAGCCAACCCAAGTTCGATTCCTCCGCCCCTCTCAGAGAGCCCGGCAAGCTACTGAGAGTATTCGATATGCCAAACACAGTAACAACAAAGTCTCCAATGGAGACATTACTGGGCCCGCTCGAGCAAATCGATGATCAACGGGAGGGCCTTTTACCTTTCATTTTATCCTAGTAATTATTTAATGTAGAACATTGCATAACTATCTTAAAAGATTAATTTTTGATAAATTTAAAACATCCCAGAATAATAGAAGTTGTCATCAAATTAAACTTAAAAAATTGAGTTTAACAGTATAAGTTGAAGATGTATGACAAATTGCATACTTAAAGATGAGATGTCAAAGACTTTATCTGTAACCAATGAAATATGACAACACTTTATCAAAATGTCTATTAATATTGAGTTTCCAATCCTAGATATAAATATTAAATTAAGATCACTGTCACTGTCTTCCCATTGTTCATTGATTTGCTCGAGCAGGCCCAGAAATGTCTCCATTTTGAGACTTGTTACTGTGTTTTGGCATATTGAATACATCACAGGTAGCTTGCCAGGCTTTGCCGTGTGGGTGAGATACTCTCAGTAGCTTGCTGGGCTCTCTGAGAGGGCCGGAGGAATCGAACCCAGCTCAGCTGGGCTGGCTGCGTGCAAGGCAAACACCCTACCACTGTGCTATGGCTCCAGCCCATTAATTAAAGATAAAAAATGAAAATAATAAACAAAGAATAGAAATAAAGTAATTGTAATGAAAATAGAATAGAAATAGAAAATAGAATAGAATAGAAATAGAAAATAGAATAGAAATCAAATAATTGTAATGAAAACTATTAACAATATTTATGAATAACTTAACATAAAAATTTTAATGAAACAGTGTGAGCCGAGATCTCCAAGCCTACTCGGATTGGAGTCGAGCATCCTCCACCCAGATCCTCCAAATTCCAGTAGGCGGGGGTCACACCCACCACCTGGCCCCCTGGCGCTGTGTAATCCCATCAACGGCCAAGACTCAGAGACTATAAAATCCAGCTCCCGGACGAGAACAGTGCAATCTCCTGCCCCCCGCGCCTGGCTGTTCCTCGCCGGGGCCCCTTGGAGGGGAGAGGGTTGAGCTTTCCTCCCTGCCCCGACCAGGGCTCCGGCAGCCGAAGACCTCCAGGACCAGCCACCACCATGCTGAGACCACTCTCTGCACACATGAAGGTACTGGCAGAGGGACAAATCCACGCGGGTTCCGGGGCCGAGATCTCCAAGCCTACTCGGATTGGAGTTGAGCATCCTCCACCCAGATCCTCCAAATTCCAGTAGGCGGGGGTCACACCCACCACCTGGCCCCCTGGCGCCATGTAATCCCATCAACGGCCAAGACTCAGAGACTATAAAATCCAGCTCCCGGAACTGTGCGGCCGAATGCGGCCGTGCGACATCTTATCAGGACATCTTTTTATGACATCTTATTATCTCATTCCTACTTTGAACAAACTTGCAGGCTATCGAATGTAGCCTGCCCACAGGGCAGAGTCTGGCAAACTCCCCGTGGCGTACCAAATATGCCAAATACCAGTAACAATGATGGGTCTCATTCTCCTAAAGACCCTTGAATATAATCTCAGGGCTAGGATGAAAGAGATGTTACTGGGGCCTGCTCGAGGCAATCGACGAATAACAGGATGATGAAATGAAATGAAATGAAATGAAATGAAATGAAATGAAATGAAAAGTGTGAAATTGATGCAATATCATTAGATACTGAGAAAATGCAAAAGTAGTTTTATTGCTATATGTGGATCAAAATCAGAAATGTAATTTGAAATGCTATCAATCAGAAAATAGTTCCTAATCTTTCTGTAGCATGTAAGACATTTACATTCAAGCAAATTAACAAAGAAAAAAAGCCAATTAAATAATGTGATAAATGAAGAAAAACCTAAGTACATGACACCAAGAAAGCTTATACATTGGATATATCACAGACATTTAATGGCTTGTGTTTAGCCATTAAGAGCTCTTTGGCACTATTGTGGCAACACTACAAGATGCCATTGTTGACAACATTGACGAGGAATACAATCGACTGGTTCAGCACCTCCATGATTGTACGAGGAATGCCAAGAGAGATAGCCACAAAAAAATACCTGTCTTCCAAAACTCTTGAGCTTATTCGCCAATGTGGTTTGGCGCATGCCTCAGACAACCGCAAGCGAACATCTGAGCTTGAAAAGCAGTGCAGAGATGCGATCACGGAAGACCTCAAAGAGAGAAGAGCAGAAGTGCTGGTAGAAGCGGCAGAAGCCGGGAAAAGTATTCATAATGCCCACCTGTCCTTAGCCAACTACAAGACCAAGATGACTGCCCTCCAATGTCCTGATGGATCTATCACATCTTCCAGAAGGGCAATGGAGATGATTATCCATGACTTCTATTCAAATCTCTTCGATACCCATGTCCACTTGCTGACATACCAAATTCCACAGGATGGATATGTCATTCCCACTGTTCTCCCTTCCGAAATCTGACATGCCATTTTGTCAGTAAAGAAACAAAGAGCACCCGGCCCAGACAAGGTCAGACCTGAACACCTGAAGAACCTGCCATCAGCACTCATCAATATGCTGGCTTGGCTCTTCACACACTACCTGTCTGAATGCAAGTTTCCGTACCAATGGAAAACCAGCAGGACTGTACTACTGTACGAGAAGGGAGACATCCATTACATTGGCAACTATCGCTCTATCTGCCTATTGTCTGTCATCTACAAGTTGTTTACCCGAGTCATCTTAAATAGGATTGGCAGAACCCTAGATGAAGGACGACCATGCGAGCAAGCCAGGTTCCACAAAGGATTCAGCACCATCGACCATATCCACATGATAACCAAGCTCATTGAGGTTTCTCAGGAGTTCAAGATTCTGCTCTGTCTAACGTTCATTGATTTAAAGAAGGCCTTTGATTCTGTTGAGATGGAAGCAGTCATTGAAGCCCTAGCCAATCAGGGCATTCAAGCTCAATACATCAAGATCCTCCATGAGCTGTATTACGGATTCACTACCAGGATCTCAACATTCTACAAAGAAGTAATCATTGATGTCAAGAGAGGGGTATGGCAGAGTGATACCATTTCACCGAATCTCTTCAGTGCCACCCTCGAGAACATCATGCAATGACTGGAATGGGAAGGAATGGGAGTGAAGATAGATGATTGGCAACTACACCACCTCTGCTTTGCTGATGACATTGTTTTAATAACACCAAACATTAGCCAAGCGGCACAAATTCTGGCTGACTTCGACCGTGAGTGTGGAAAGGTCAGACTACAGCTGAATCTTATGAAGACAATGTTTATGAGAAACACCCACGTTCCTGACACTCTATTTGCTCTCAACGGAACGACCATCTCCGAATGCAACAGCTATGCATGTGTACCTAGGTCGAGAAGTCAACATGACAAATGATCTGGCACCCAAGCTGTCCAGTTGGAAGAGAGCATCTTGGAAGGCCTTCAAGAGCGTTGCAGAAATAGCTAAGAGGACGAAGAACCTCAGGCTCTGGGCACATCTCTTTGATTCCTCTGTTCTTCCTGCATTACCATATGCCTCAGAGACCTGGGCCCTACTCAAACAGGATGAGAACGCTATTCGGGTCTCCCAAAGAGGAATTGAAAGAGTCATGCTTGGAATATCACGTTTCACTCAAATGAGCAAAAGAATCCGGAGTTCCTACCTCCATTGACGATCAAGAATCAGGGACGCTGTCTCATTTGCCAAGGTGTCAAAAATCAGATGGGCTGGTCACGTAATGAGATTTAAAGATGACCGCTGGACTAGAGCTGTTACCGACTGGATTCCATGAGATGTCAGAAGACCATGTAGCCGCCCACCTACCAGATGGTCAGACTTCTTCATCAAGATCATGAATGATCGGTTGGAGGCTCTTCATGTTCCTAGAGCGAACAGACGCCATTGGGCTACACTAGCACACGACATGGACAAATGGAGAAGTTACTGGTGCCCGCTCGAGCAAATCGACGATTAACGGGAAGTCAAGTGATCAAGTGATCAAGTGTTTAGCAAATTTATACTTAATAGAAATGCTGTGGGGCCATGCGAATTTTCACACTCAACACCACACAATACATAGTAAACAATACATAAGAAATAAGATTGGTGGACTGTGGCTAAGGCAGGTCCGAGCCCAGGCCTGGCACAAGCAGGACGGGGAGGTGGTGTTCAGTGGTCCAGGTGTGGCCTCCCCAGGAATGGGTAAAAGATGGGCAACAGGCAAACTCCCCGGTGCCATCTCTCCCTTGCCAGTACAATCAGCTATAGTGTAGGTCATCAGAGTTCCATAATCCTAGAATCCTTGTGGACCTCAAAGTCTCCAAAGTCAGTTTTCCTCCTTCTTGTCTTCTCTTCATTGTTTTGCTCTCTTTTCTATCTTCTTCTTTTGTGCTCTGCTTCTATGTGTGCTATTGTGCTCTTTTCTATTGTCTCTCTATTCTCTGTGTGACTCTCATCTCTGTAGTTTCTCCTCTGGTCTCTGTTTCTGATCTCAGTCTCCCCTCTCCACTCTCAGTAGTCTATCTTTTTCTAACTTCCATCTTCTGCTTCTAACCTTGGCTTTGTGCTCTTCTCTTAAATTCTCTGTTTACTGTCCATGCCATTGTGCTCTGTCTCACTCTCCTGGTGTCTAGTCTCCTGCCATTGTCTTCTTCAGTCTTTTTTCTCTTCTTCTGACCTCTTCTAACCCTGTAACCTTGGTGACCTCATAACTTCCCTAGCCACTTACAGTATAATTTATATAGAAATCATATGGAGTGGGAATTTAAAGGTGGAGTTAAACATTAACAAATCAACAAAGAGAGATAATGCCACTCCTCCAGAATATGAACTCAAGGACAAAAATCTCATCTAAAGACATTACTCTAGATTACTAGCAGATTAGCTCAAGGGTGGGATTCCATCCAGGGAGTGTTGCTTTCTTCTTTCCTCAGCTACTAATCCACTTAAAATAGTTATAGTAAAATTACTTCTAATATTTCTAGCAATGTCTTTTGGTATGAGCACAGTAAGAGATATATAAAGCTTAAAGTTTGGTTCTTCCTGAGGACATCTCACTATATATTCCAAACAACAGTTCTCTGGCCAGGTTAGTCTTTCTATCCCCTGGTCCTATTCAGTTACCTTTTTTGGGTCATGACAGAATTTGTGCATGACCATGTTCTTATAGTTAAATATTATGGCGCTTGGCCTGGCCCATTCTGATGCCAGGGTAGTTTGCCCTGGGTCCATCAGTCCCTCGTTGGGATGCTACTCTTGGAGTGCTAGGAACTAAGTGAAATTGAGGCTTAAGTAAAGTGAATGTGTATGCCCAGGAGTATATATTATTTTGGAGTTAATTAACTCCCATGTTACAGAGCATAGCATCAATTGTCTTCCTGTGTCTATACAAAAAGGAAATTACTAAATAAGCCATACAAATGACATAAAGGAAAGAGAAAAGCAATAAAGAATTGTTAGTTGTACCTCAGTTGCACTATTGTAGGAGTGGCAATATAGACTTTAAGCTCCTTGCAGGAGGAGCAAAGCAAACCCAGTGTTATCCAACAGGGTCAGAGCAATAGGACAGCATGTAGGGCATTTGCCTTGCACTTGTCTGACAGAGATTTGATCCTTGGCATCCCATGTGGTCCATAATGGAGTAATTTCTGTCTGCAGGGTCAGAAGTAACCCCTGAGTATTGGTATTATAACGTGTAAAGTAGAAAAAAATAACTTATCAAAAGTAATGCAACCAATCAAAATTCCTATGCCCTTTTATTGAATGTTGACAAGCTTATTTTTAAACAAAAATTTAGAGTGGTGATGAACTAAAGAAAAAAGTGAAACATTTATGAAACTAGAAATATAAACTTGTCATAATGACATATTAATGAAGATTTCATGGTATTGATACATAACACAATATTATAACATAAAAGAGGGGATGAAAGATCCTAGTGGTAACCCTTTTCCACACAGATACAGTGATTAGCTTGATAACAGTCTCCTCTCTACTGTCTCCCTAATTTTTGCAACACTGCAGTACTAATGGAAAAAATAAAACTTTTTGATAATTGATGCTTGGGCATTAGTATTTTTATAAGGAAAAAAGCAAACCTTTACTCGTCTCATATCACAGACAGAAATTTGTTTCCAATAAAATGCAAGTTCAAACATAAGGTGTACAATGCTTTGTTATTTAGAAATAAAACATTTTCACATTTTTGGAGAAGGCAAGGATTTTTCAAATGTTTGTACTAACTCCACTGGAAAAATTCTGATAAATTGAAATTTAAGAAAACTAGGAACTTGGTTTTATAAAATAAAACTTTGATATTAAAATTTCTTGGCAAAGTATATGTAGATATTTTTAATACCTAGACGTTCTAATGGACTCTGACTAGTATAAATCTTGGTAAAGTACAACTTCCATAAAATGTTAAAAATATTAACAGTCATATTGTAATAGAACATATTCAAATTACTATGAAATATACAAAATGTGCTTAACCTTAGACACCAAAGAAATACAGATTAAAATCACTATGTGATACACAGCAGAATTCGTAAAAATTAAAGAGAAAGATATTATTTGGTATTGATGTAGCTGTGAAACAACAATAATTTATAACACTGATAGAAGTGATATAATTTGGCATGGAATACTGGAAAATTTTAGTAGGTCTTTACTAAAACTGATTACAAGTTATTAACACTGGCAAGTGGGAAACACTCCAAAAGACCAGTAATAAATTAATGTCCTGCCACATTTTCACTCAGAATTGAATGAGGAACTTTCTAAGGGACTTATAAGATGGCTCAGTGAATGAACCCTCTGCCCAGTAAGAATGAGATCATGAGCTTAGTTGTGTAAGGCATGGCATAAACCAAGACAACCTCACTAATGCTTTGGGAAGGATAGTAGGGGTGGGGCGGGAGGTGCTCTACAGACAAAACTGAAGAAGGAAGTTCATCATAACCAACTTATTGTTTACATATAAATAAATTAAGTACGAAGAAATTTCACCTACAGGTTAAATATATATAGGTAAAGGTAAAGGCCCTCCCGTTGATCGTCGATTTGCTCAAGCGGGCCCAGTAACGTCTCCATTGGAGACTTTGTTGTTACTGTGTCTGGCATATCGAATACTCTCGGTAGCTTGCCGGGCTCTCCGAGAGGGGCGGAGGAATCGAACTCGGGTCGGCCATGTTGGCCGCTTGTAAGGCGAACGCCCTACCCGCTGTGCTATTGCTCCAGCCCTAAATGAATATGTAAATACATAATATATTAAATACACAATATATTTCATATTAAAATTTTAATATGTTATTTATGTATATAGATACACTACAGAACTGCTGTTAGTATTAACTCAACTGTTAGAGTTAAAAACTGTTAGCTTTCTCTTTAAGAACAGGAAAAGGCAATCTTTTCTGACCTTGTCTCTTCTACTTTGTTTAATATATGGAGATCATAGATAAAACAACTTAACATTAAGAAGAAAGAAAATAAATTCAAATAGGGAAAACTGAAATTATCTTTATTTGTTGATTACATTTATTTATTTTTACATCAAACCCAGTGAAGCACAGGGGTTACTCCTGGCTCATGTACTCAGAAATTACTCCTGGCGGTGCTCAGGGGCCCATATGGGAATCGAACTCGTGTCAGCTGTGTACAAGGCAAGCACTCTTTCCAGTAATGGAGCGATAGCACCGTGGGTAAAGCATTTGCTTTGCATGCAGCTGACATAGCCGACCCGGGTTTGACTCCTCTGCCCCTCTCAGAGAACCTGGCAAGATACCGAAAGTATCTTGCCCGCACAGCAAAGCCTGGCAAGCTCCCCGTGAGGTATTCAATATGCCAAAAACAGTAACAACAAGTCTCACAATTTGTTGTGAGACACTACTGGTGCCCTCTTGAGCAAATCGATAAACAATGGGAGGACAGTGCTACAGTGCTACAGTTGAATATATAATGATGCATTTAGTAAAACATATTAAAGTTATTATAAAACTATGTGGTTATGAAAAATGAGGAGTGCTATAAAATCAACATACAACATATTTTTTTATTTTCATAAAAAATCATCAAGAATGTAAATAAATTAACACAATCTGATAATTTATAAAACTTCAGCAAGGATTATATCCTGCAGAATAAATTTAACAAAGGCAGTAAAATATCTAATAGGAAAAGGGTGCCCAGAAGATACCTGAGAAGTCTGGGGCACATGCTTATCCAGTGTGGGCCTGGACACTCATGATCTCCTGAGTATCATTAAGTCGAGCCTGGTACTCCCTGGTAATGGTGGTCCAAGCACCTGGGTGACTTCAGGCCCTAAAATTGATCTCGGCTTGTGTTTCACCCAGAATGAGTTGGTATCAGTCCTTCTGAGCATAGCTTAGAAACTTTTCTCCTCCAAAAGGGAGAGGGGACTTTGTATAAATAACTTATACAATAACAAATGCATATATATATCCAATTTTAAAATTTCAGAATGCGAATATTTTCCAAAATTTAAATTAAAAATACTCATAATAGTGTGTTAATGAAGAAGCACAAATCAAAGCAATGAAATATCACTCCACAATGTGAGGATAAATTTAAAAAGTCTAGCAATAATAAGCACTGGTTGGGATATGGAGAAAACAAAATCCTTTTAAGACAGTTGGTGGAAAGATAGTTGCAACTACTTTGACAACTTTTGAAGTTTTCTCAAAAATTAGAACTACCAAATGATCCAGCAATCCAATTTTTCAGGCTTCTCTTTCAAGAACCTTAAATCATTACCTAAGTGATAAACAAACCACAATGTTTGTAATAGCACTGCTTATAATAATTTTTAAACAGAAACAATATAAGGATCCATTGATAGGTTTTTGAGTAAAGAAAATTTGCTATATGTTATATATGTTCATAACGGCATTCTATCTGCCTATTAAAGAGAGGAATTTTGTCACTCAAGGTAAAACAAAAGGAAGTCAAAGGGATTATAGAATATAAAAAGAACTAAGAGACAGAAAACTAATATTGAATGCAATTTTAAGGAAACAATGTAGATAAATTAGCTACTGACTATACAAACTGACAACAATAGAACAGTGGTCATTCATAATACAAATAATGTTACAGAAGGTGAAGAAGGTGAGTGAGAAAAAAGTAAAGTCAAATTAAAGATGATGGGTGTTTTCTTTATAAATTAATAAAATAAGAATACTGGGGGTATGGTGCCGCCAACAGGTCAATCTGTACGTGTGAAGTGAGTACATCATCAGTCTGATGGCACCTGATGGCACCTGATGGCATCAGACTTCCAGATACCCCAAAATTGCTGCTGTGCCTTTGGCCAGACTCCAAAAACTTGGGGCAAAGTTTATCAAGAAAGTAAATGGCCAAATGTTAGGTAGGTGGGACCCACACCAACAAACCACCTCCAGCTCAGCTATATAATTGGAGGCATGGACTCTCTGGTTCCTGGTGGAACTGCTTAATGACCATGATTCCAGAGACTCAAAAACAAATCTCAAAACCCAATGACTTTTTGCAGAAATGCATCCAGTCTCTGCAGTAGGCCAGTAGGAGACCAAAGCTGGGCCACCCCAGGTGTGAATAGGTTTCATGCCTTGGCCTGTTCCCCCTGGCGGCCTGGTGGACATCCTCCAGAGGCCACTCGACAGTCAGGTTTGGGCCCGCAGTGACGAGACATGTGGGCATCACGGGATGGGGGTGGAGCCAGCCCTTTCCTCCCCGTCCCAACGAGACCCTGAGTCACCGCCCACAAACAGCCTCTCTAGCTCCTGATAAAGCTGCTTAATGGCCATGATCCCAGATACTAAGTAGGTAACTGTCGCTGGGCCACCCTAGAGGGGAAAGGGTGTTGTCTCTCCACCTGCTCTCCCCAGGCAGCTCAGTGGCTGCCATTTTCCAGAGGCCATTGGACAATCAGGTTTGGGCCTGCAGTGATGAGATACATGGAATCTCATGGGATAGTGTTGGAGCCAGCCCTTTCCTCCCCATCCCAATGAGACACCAAGTCGCTGCCCACGAACGGCCTCTGGTTCCTGATCAAGCTATTTAATAGCCACGATCCCAGAGACTCAGAAGCAAATTTCAAAACCCAATGGCTTTTGGGAGAAATGTGTCTGGTCCCTGCAGTTGGTTACTGGTGCTGGGCCACTCCAGGAAAGAATAGGTTTCATGCCTTGACCTGTTCCCCCTGGTGGCCCATTGGCCACCATCCTCCAGAGGCCAGTCAGATTTGGTCCCTCAGTAACGAGACACATGGGGCCTCATTGGATGGGGGTGGAGCCGGCCCTTTCCTCCCCATTCCAACGAGACCCCAAGTCACTGCCCACGAATGGTGTCTCTGGCTCCTCATCAAGCTGCTTAATGGCCATGATCCCAGAGACTCAGAAACAAATCTTGAAACCCAGCACCTTTTGGCAGAAATGCGTCTGGACCACAAAGTAGGTTACTGTTGTCAGGCCACCCCAGGGGGGAAAGGGTGTTGTCCCTCTGCCTGCTCCCCCTGGGTGGCTCGGTGGCTGCCATCTGCCAGAGGCCATTGGACAGTCAGGTTTGGGCCCACAGTGACGAGACACGCAGAACCTCAAGGGATGGAGATGGAGCCGGCCCTTTCCTCCCCATCCCAACAAGACCTCGAGTAACCGGCCATGAATTACCTTTCTGGCTTCTGATCAAGTTGCTTAATGCTCATGATCCCAGAGACTTAGGAACAAATCTTGGAACACAGCAGGTTTTGGCAAGGAATCTCTCCTGATTTAATTGTTAAAATTTCAGAATTTCAAAGTTGTGCAGCCACTGCTGCAGCCACACGACATCATATGTTATTCATAACCAGAAATAGAAAACAAATTGTCTACTGTTGCCTTTGCTGCAGAACTGAGTGTTGGGGTAAGATCCCAAATAATAATGGCAGGTGTGGTGTCAAAATGTTGAATGTAATCAAA
The DNA here is from genome assembly GCF_029834395.1 of Sorex fumeus. Classification (NCBI taxonomy): domain Eukaryota; kingdom Metazoa; phylum Chordata; class Mammalia; order Eulipotyphla; family Soricidae; genus Sorex; species Sorex fumeus. The sequence goes on from NW_026606092.1 coordinate 26,624,760, forward strand.
GTATAAAAATAAAGGCCCTCCCATTGCTCATCGATTAGCTCAAGTGGGCCCAGTAACGTCCCCATTGGAGACTTTGTTGTTATTGTGTTTGGCATATCGAATATGTCACAGGGAGCTTGCCAGGCTCTGCCATGCGGGCGAGATAATCTCGGTAGCTTGCCGGGCTCTCCGAGAGGGGCGGAGGAATCGAACTCGGGTTGGCCATGTTGGCTGCGTGCACGGCAAACACCCTACCACTGTGCTATCACTCCAGCCCATATAGAGAGAGTAATTTGAAAATTACCCACATAGAAAATAGCCCATATAGAGAGAGTAATTTGAAAATCATCTGCCTCACAAGTAGGGGGAGAGTATGGGATGGGGTGTATACTGGGGATTTTGGTAGTGGATAATGGGCACTGGTGAAGGTATGGGTGTTTCATTGTATGACTGAGACTTAAACCCGAATGCTTTGTAATTGCTCTCACAGTGATTCAATAAATAAAATTATAAAAACATAAAAAATATTGGTACATGTAAATTAAGTCTAATAGTATTCTAGTTCTATTTGCAATGACTTTTGCTTTTATCAATTGAAGTACTGAAATGGAAAAAAATATGAATGCAAAAGAAATGAAAAATAAAGGGAATGAAAACTTGTCTCCTCTCCCTCTTTCTTCTTTCTGTTACTTGGTATGTAAAGATCTATAGTTGGGATTTGTTACAACTATTTTCCCACCAGAAATTTAAAAGATCTCTGTTATTCGATAAAACTAAAACAGAATGGTCTGAAATTCGTCCTTTGGAGCATGTGACAACCTATCCCTGGAAGAAACTGTCTTTTTACATTCTTCTAGCTATAATTGGGTCAAAACAGAACTTTAAGAACACTTTTGTGTGCCTGAGCTATAGAACAGCAGCTACGGCATTCAGCTTGTACATTGTTGAACTGGGTTTGATTCTAGGCATCCATCTGATTCTCTGAATACTGCCAGGTGTAATTCCTATGTGCAGCGTCAACAGTAACATGTGAACTCCTCAGGGTGTGTCACAAATACAAATAATAATAATAATAATAATGATTTACATTGATAAAAACCTCAGGTCTGGTTGGGGCTAACAGTCAGTAGGCCCTCTGCAGTGGAGCTTTTCTTGATCTCCAGCCACCCCACCCACATCCCCCCTACTAAGCTACACCCTGATGAGGTTTCTCCATTTTCTATACAGGCAATTTGTTTCCATTGTACACACCTCAAGTATGCCTGCTCTCCTTACCTCCTCATGAAACTACGCAGTAGTTTCTAAAAAAACTACTTAAATCTATTACTTGAAAAACAACTAGAATTTGAATAAACTGTTATGCCACTGAGACCCTGATTTTATGCTGACTTTATGCTAGCATAAAAATCATACTCTCGGTTCTTTCTAGCCCACTCTTCAGCTTGTGTTGGTTAAACAATCATCTCAACTTAAGTTGTTTTTTTGTCTACAGAGCCTCTCTTTTTCATTCAGTTCCTGTGCTTTTTCTGCAAAACAAACACACAGAGCTTTGAAAAGTCAACAGTCAAGAGACAACATTTTCAGGAGTTCAGAACAGGAATAAAAAAGAAAAAATTGGCTGAGTTTCAGATGAGATAGCACCACTCTGCTAGTCCTAAATTGACAATCCCTGACCTTTTCCTACAACAGAAGTGTATTTTATATTCTTATAGACCAAACACAAAATGATTATTTCCTGAGACATGAACAATTATTGAGATCAATGTCTATTTTGCCAGAAAGTTTAGACTAGATTCTTTATTTTTATTCCTTTACAGTAACAATAAGAATTCACCAACTTAATTTTTTGCACATTCATCTTTAATATTCCTATCATTTTCATAGGAGAGAAGTCCCTTCAAGCCTGGTACTGCATACGGTACCTGAACACCACCAGCAGTGACTCATGAGCATATGGCCAGAAGTAATTCCTGAGTACTTTCCCATGTGGTCCAATATCCACATTCCCTAGCCCATAGGAAAAAGATAACATAGAGATAAAATTCCAGAAAAATGGGTTATTGGAGAAAATACAAATGCAATTCATTATTCAAGTACATTAATAGAAGTAAAAATGTAACATAAAAAGTATATTATTTATCTATAGGGTCTATTCTAAGGCATAGACAATTTTGGGAGGAACATTCTCCATGAGTACTTTTGGACTAAAATGTGTCATGAAGGGCTGGAGTGATAGCACAGTGGGTAGGACGTTTGCCTTGCACGCGGCCGACCGGGTTTGATTCCCAGCATCCCATATGGTCCCCTGAGCACTGCCAGGAGTCATTTCTGAGTGCAAAGCCAGGAGTAACCCCTGAGCATCGCCAGATGTGACCTGAAAGGAAAAAATAAATAAATAAATAAATAAATAAATAAATAAATAAAAATGCATCATGATTTTTCTCCTGAAGTTAAGTTAATTCATAGTACCATTTTTGCCAAAATTCTGAGCACACTAATGAATGCCATTTGTAAATTAATATATAGATTTCAGAGGCAAAATCAAATGTACTTGGATGTTTATACATTCTAGTACACTCAGATTCTTAGCAAAAAAAAAACAAACGCTGCTTTATTATGGGGGGCTGGAGCGATAGCACAGCGGTAGGGCGTTCGCCTTACAAGCGGCCAACATGGTCGACTCGAGTTCGATTCCTCCACCCCTCTCGGAGAGCCCGGCAAGCTACCGAGAGTATTTGATATGCCAAACAGTAACAACAAAGTCTCCAATGGAGACGTTACTGGGCCCGCTTGAGCAAATCGATGATCAACGGGAGAGATTTTACCTTTATCTTTACCTTTATTATGAATTGTATTGAACACATACATTCTATCAAAAGGTGTAAGTTTCATTATATTAGAGTGGAATTGACAATTATAAATAAAATAGTGACACCTATTAATAATTTTCATAAATCATGGAAATTTTAGTTAATCATAAAATTCTATGTATGATACATGTATATATCCAGTGTTTATTTAAGCCACTAAACTTTGGAAATATTCTCCTATGTTCTGTAGTATACACAATGATCATATAATTATAGTTGTTGCTATTGTTTCTTATTTTGCTTTGTTTTGTTATAGGGTTCCACCGAGCAGTGCTCAAGGCTTAATCCTGACAGTGTGCTCTGGGATCAATTCTTGTGGTACTTGGCAGGAGTGATGGGTAGAAGGTCTTATCAAACTAGTCAGGCATGAATCCATGATAGTCATACGCAAGGCAAGTAACTTAACTGCACAACCTTGCTTTACATTGCTCTATTTGTTCTATTTTATGCTTGGTTTTAAGTTCTTCAGAATTTTCTGACCCTTTATGCAACTTTTTGATGCAGGGATGCTTATAATAGACTCCCTTATTGATAATAATGCCAACTTCATTTTTACAATTGCCAGTAGTTAATGCTTTTTATGAGGACCAGTTTTATACAGATAGATGTAAATATATCATCAAATGCAGGACTTCATTTATGATCTTTATTTTCATTTAAGTTTTCAGACCACACCCAGGTATTCTGGGTTTCCTCCTGGCTCTGTGCACAGAAATTATTACCATCAGCTGCTGGGCTTGGGAAACCATATGTGGTGCCTTGAATGTGTAAGCCCTTGGGTTCAATGTATAATAGCATATATCTCCATAAACAGCACCTCAAAGTAACACCCTACCGCCCGTAATGCCTACTGTGCTCCCTAATTCAAACAACAAAGAGTAAGTATTTTAAATTTAACATGACCCAATTGAGTAAATGAGGTCGTATCTGACTAGAGTCTTAGTCATAAAATGGAGCTATCTCTCAAACAATACATTCCACTATATCATAATCAAAATATGCTTTTATTAAGGAGATATTGCAGGTGCTACTATCCGGATGCAGAAGATAATGTGGTGATGAGGTATTATGCCTAGTGTGTGCATACTGGTATTCAATTCCAGCATGATATGGACCCTTGATTATTACCTGATGTAGCACTGTATGTTCTAGGACCTCTTGTGGCTCTACAGTCCTTCAGTACAACCAGAGTGACTTGAGTATACCTGGCACTGCAGGACCCAAGTGACATCATTTGAACTCTTGCATTGAACTGCCATCTGACTGACCTAGAATCAACAATGAATTCCTCTCCACCATGGTCTCCTCAGCAATGCATGGGAGTCCTTTTCCCAACAACAACCACAAACTGCTTTTATCTTGGTTGATCTATTTATGTCTGATTTGCCATATTCTCTTTTATACAATTTCATAATAATAGATTAGCGTATGAACTACTTTTTAAAAATATTCTATTAACCATTTAGTATTTCGTTTCTCTTTCTCTGTAGATGTGTTGTTCTATTCCTTCCTCACTTTGTGGCGTGATTATTTTAAATGAAATCTTCCCGTGTAAATCCCTATAGTAAAATTGCTTGTTAAATTATCTTTTCTCTCTATATCGCTTAGGAGTTTAGTAGAGTCATTCATCAGTTACATTTTGTTTAGCATTCCTTAGCATTTTAAGAATAAAGGGCTTCGATGTCTTCAATTTGTAGCACTGCTCACCCAGTTCAATAGAAAATTTACCTTCCCTGTTACTTACTACCAGGCATTTCAGAATAGGGCTTTTCTGCCTTATCTCTGAATTGATTTGAATTTTTGAGCTCTGAATAGTGACTGCTTCCAGCGTGGTTTACTTTATATTGTCGGATTTTGTCTCTATTCAATACTGGTACTCTTGTAGCACTCTGAGTGCTTTATAATTCAGTCAAAACTGCAATTTCTTTTGAAAACATATACTGATTCACTATATTAAATGCTTGCATATGCTGATCTTTGTTTTTAATGACTCCTTTTCTTTTTTATGAATATTCATCCATTTTAGCACCAATTCAACTTACGGTCTATTAGACACATTGGACACTTCAGTTTTGTGTTTGTGTGACTCTATTGTATTATCATCATTCTATTGAGTTCCAGAAACTTCATTCATTTTTAAACTAATAAGTCACGTAGTTCTTAAATTTCTTACTTTTCTACTGCTTAATATATTAACAGATATATAGCAGATGCTCAGTAAGATTTTGGACAAAAAAAATAAAATGAATTATCTCAAAACATTTCTTTCCAAAATCTTAGTATCCCAAGTTCTACTTACTGTTATTTCCTTAAGTTCTAGACATGGTATTTTAAAAGGAAGCAATCCCTGGTGCTTTACAATGGAAGTTTAAGAAATGTCCTCACAAAACCTAAGCACATCATTCCTCTTAAGTATAAGGATGAATTTCCATCCAATTAAGTTACTCAAATGTATTTAAAAATGGAGCTTCTACAGCATGAATGAGTAATTATTTTAAATGATGGTCCGTTGACTTATCCAGCAGAAAGAGTAATTATTTAAAATTGTAGTCCATAGACTAATTTACTAAATCAGGATTTTGTAACTTAATTGGACTTAATGTTAGAAAGTCCTAAACCCTTTGCCAACAGCTGTGAGCAGAGAGCAGAGTCATATGGATTTAATTTGCATTGCTGTAGTTCTCTCCTACAGCACTGAGTGGAATCCAAATTTATGACTTCCAGACACTTCTTTATTGATTTCCCCACAGGAAACATCATACACATCAAAATGAATGTGAGTCTTCCAAAACTGAACATTAACCACTAAAAGCGTAAATTTGCAGTGGTTGTCTAAATAATTGTTTCTTAATTAGTTACCTGTTTTGTGTGATTTACTTTGAGCTTGTCTTTTATTTGAGAAATGATGTTCTGTGTATATGTTTCTTGGCTTTTTAAAAGTAGAAGCAAGGTAAATAAAAAAAATTGTACTTAGGTGTTGGGTTTCACATCACTGATAACATTTACTGATGCTTCTGAGGTATAAAAGACATAGAACTCAGTTTGGAGAATAAAAATCAATACAATTCTTCTTTCTAAATATATCTGGAACCTACTTATTATTCTCAATCTCTATTGCCACCTACAAAGTCTAGGCCAATTTAAATTTGAACTTGACAAACTGCTCTATCTTGCTGGCAGATATCCTCATCAAAATCTGCTCTCCTGAAATCCATTAATTATCATCATATGTCCTCCACCATACACCTACTAGTCATTAAGATCAGAGCAGCCTTTCCATCTGAGCTTTGAGTGCCAGTACTATTTCCTGTTTCCATTCCTAGTGTTATTTTGATGCCCTCTTATCCACTTTTACCACCTTGCTCTTTTTTCAGATCAACATCATTTTCAAGCCTTTTTTCCACTGTAGACTATTGACTTTCTTCTTCTTTTTGTTTAGCATGAACTTTCTTCTCATTGCACCTACACCATTTTGGTGAATTGCTCCTTTTTTTGCTTCTTCTTCTTCAAAGTATGGCTTTCCTGCCATATACGCAATCTGATTCTGTCTCCAGACAAAAACCAACACAACTCTGCTATATGCTTTAATGACAGACTCTAAAATAATCCAATTACAATTAGCATAGAGTTTAGCATGAATTTAAATATTAGTATAAGGATTATCAAACACACAAAGACTTTTTTAAATCATTAACCTCTGAAAATTAATAGAAATACAATAAAAATATTAAACTATCTGAAACATACCAATTTGATAATATAACTTTATGCTCATCATTTTGTGTGGAATGTTTTCTAAACTAAATACTTCTGTGATTTTTAAAATATAGTACATTGAATAGAATTGTATCAATGATCTGAAATAATTATGAATATTATAATGTTTCTGTTGTATACATTATAATATATAATAAAACATTATAATAATTGGTAGAATCTCTTAGGAGAGTCTCCAAGGAACAAGTTCTTCTTCACTGTCTAGGTCCTAAAAAGTGAATAAAAATATAAAATATAAAATTCTTCAAGGAAGAAGTTCACATATCAACCATATAGATAATTGCTACAGTATCTGACATTGCTTTTCTGGAGATATAATTGGGCATGTCACTCTGTAATCAGAGTGAAACAACTTATTTGTCCTACTCACTAGAGGTTCTACATCAAATCTGAGAGTTCCCAAAGAAAGGACACTGTCTGCATTAATATAGAGATGACTCTGTCAAGGTAAATTATTTCCCCAATTTGTTAATAAGAAACTTTTGGAGAACATTCTTTATATATTTTTTCGTATGCCTACACAGTAAAGAATATTTTTTAGTAAAGGTCAGGTCTGAATATCAAACACCTTGAGAAGTTAGAAACAGAAAATCCCTTCAGATAGATTTGATGACATGACTCCTCAGAAACATCCAATTGTAATATCCCTGCTGTACACTCTAGCCACTCTCCAGAGACTTCTGTATTCATTCCAGAGTGATCATATTCTGAGTCTTCCTTCTCTCTTGCCTTTGCTCTATAGCTTAAAAGACTAGATGTACTGGCAATCCCATAAAAGATCTGAGTCTCCTAAAATCCAAGCTTCTCTCCCATGCGAGGCCCTGCTTACACAGGTAACACATGGCCTTCCTCACATTACCCTTTGGGAACTTCAGTGTAAGAAACTAATGCAAAATGTTTTGCAGACTGCTTCTTTTGCGGTAATAAATAGTCTGTTTTTCTGATCCAGGGATTTTGTGTCCTTTTGTCACAGTTTCTGATTTCACAAATAAATTTTTGTATTCCCCAAAGGTAGAGAGAGTCAAAAGACAAGAGAGACATATAGTTTGCTGTGGGATAGTTTCTCTCTCTGGCAATTAGAAATAGTGCAAAGGTGTTTCCTAGCCTCAACTAATCGTGGCACAGATAACACTAATAGCAACAACAACACAGAATTAATGTCAGTGCTCACAGTGACATGGAAAAAATATCTACCAAATCTCTCACTTGGTCTTCAGTAAGTTCATTGAAGAAATATTTTCACTAGTCAGATTTTGTAAAAGAAGAAATCAAAGCTCAGAAAGTTTAAGAAATGTGCTCTAAATTATGATAATATTTGTAGAGAACTAAAAACAATTCTACATATTCCTCAAAAGAATCCAGGTTTTTAAATTTTATTTTTATTTAATTAAATATATAAACATGACAGAGTCTTGTGTTGCAGTAGATTTTTAATGTCTATATAGTCTGAGACTCTCAAAGTATATTTATAAAAATCATACTAGTATGTATATATAATACATATTATATTATATATATTATATGTAAAAGGTAAAGGTAAAGGCCCTCCCGTTGTTCATCGATTTGCTCGAGCGGGCCCAGTAACGTCTCCATTGGAGACTTTGTTGTTACTGTGTTTGGCATATCGAATAAATCATGGGGAGCTTGCCAGGCTCTGCCGTGTGGGCGAGATACTCTCGGTAGCTTGCCGGGCTCTCCGAGAGGGGCGGAGGAATCAAACTCGGATCGGCCATGTTGGCTGCGTGCAAGGCAAACGCCCTACTGCTGTGCTATCGCTCCTCCATGTATTATATTTATTATATATTATATATATTATATATTATATATATATATATATTACTGTCTTGCTGCTGCTGCTGCTGCTGCTGCTGCTGGAATGATAGCACAGCGGTAGGATGTTTGTCTTGCATGCGGCCTATCTGGCTGAGCCAGGTTCGATTCCTCTGCCCCTCTTGGAGAGCCTGGCAAGCTACCAAGAGTATCTCGCCCTCACAGCAAAGCCTGTCAAGCTCCTCGTGACATATGCGATATGCCAAACACAGTAATAACAAGTTTCACAATGGAGATGTTACTAGGCCCGCTAGAGCAAATTGATGAACAATGGGAGGACAGTGCTACAGACAGTGCTATATTACTGTAATAGTGTTTACTACTAGTGTCATGGGCTGGGGAGAGAGTGAAATGGCACATAGTTTAGATATGGTACTCAGAGCTTTGCAAATGTCTTACACAAAATCTACCACATGGGCTAATTCCCTGTCCCTTGAACTGTATTTTTATAGTACAGTAACTTTATGATTTCAATAAGCCTTTATCAATTCCAATCCTGTATCATTCACATTATGAAAAAAGTCACAGATTAATCTTAGTCATATGAAATAGTGCAAATAAGACTTTCCATAAGAAAATCTCTGAGAAAACTATTTGTTCTTTAAATTTATTTTGAAACATTAAGGATAAGAAGTAAGAAATTAGATGGGCTTAATTAAGAGATTATTTCCATAGAAATAGCTCAAAAAGATCTATTTCAACTTAAATGCCACAAAATTTCAAATCTAGTTGTTATCATGATAGAGTACTTCTTAGGAAATAAACAGTCCTTACTCATTTCTGTTTTCTCAACACAAATCAGATTTTAAAGATTCTAGATTGAAGTGATTAGAATTTGCAGAGGAATGTGTTGCTGAGTTAAATTTCTATCCCTTCCTTTGCATTACATACATTTAAAAATATAGGGACAAGGACGGGAGAGGTAAAACAGCAACTTTGTGCCTTAACCCCTATACTATTTTTCTGGTCCTCAAATGGACATTGATGGACAATGAGGTAGGAAGCAGGTTTTACTATTTCTATGAAGGGATATTTAAGCCTTGAGACAAAAAAAAGTGGAAGAGATAAGCTGAATAAATTGATAAACTAATGTACAAAATAAAAAGTCATAATTGTATAAAAATTAGAACTTTGGCCCTATTGTATAGCAAATTGCACCATAACTTCCTTATTTGAAAATAAAACTTAGAAATTCAGCTTGTTACAAATTAGAAGTATATGTTTCAGCTCTCTAGCACTAACCTAGAAAGCTAATAATTACCTAAAATGGAGACTTAGAGAGAACATAGATTTTAAGGAACTTGACATGTATTTTTTTTGAACCCTGATAGCTTATATAGTTCCCTGAGTACCTCCAGAATTCCTGAGCACATAGCGAGAGGTGAACCCTGGCTTACACAGGGTATGGTCTAAATAGTAATGAATAAATCATATTTAAATTAATAACTTGTGTTACAATTGCTTCCAGTATCCATGATTTAATTAGTAAATAAAATCTGTCTAACTTTTGTCCCTGCTTCTAAATTATAATCAAGCAAAAGAAACCAAATATCCACCCATAATGAATCATAAAGTATACATTATACTTGGCTCACTGATTGAAACTCATGACAATAGCATCTAATAACAATGCCTGAACCCTTCTCTTTCTCTACTATTAAAGTTTTCTCATTTCTATCTGAGTCTTTTAGTCTTTGCCAAATACAAGTAATGGTGGCTGTCTCACTTGCTCTATAGGAATATCTGAATAAACAGTGATTTTAGTTTTGGTTGGTCTTCATTTTTACCACAAGTTACATTTTACAAGAATAACTTAGTTGACGAACTTCCACCTCCCACAAATATTGAAACCATCATATAACCCTTCTTCTTAAAAATAGAATGACAATTTGAATCTGAGCATTATAATTAACTTCCCTCAGACCAATGATTTTCAATCTCTTGAACATTAGAATCTCCTGGTAATTTTGAAAATGTTCAATTTCAGACCCTGTTTCTAAAGCAACTGAAATGAAGCCAAAAAAAAAAGATGCAGTTTGAAAGTTTCATTATACAATTATAATAGGTCATGAGGATATGAAATAAGTGTTAAAAGATGGTAAAATTAGATGAAAATTCAGAAACCCTAATTTTTCACATGGTTTCCTTTAAGTTATAGCATTTAAACCTTTCATCTCGATGGGAAATAAATCCAATGTAAAGATATATATTAATATGCCTCCTGGCAAGAATTCAAATACCAGTTTCTTCTGTCCCACCATTATGACAAAGGAAAACAAAAATGATCCCCATCTTCAAAATACCGTCTCTTAGTCACAGAAGATCCCCTCAAGCCTTCAATCAGAAAATAGGCATTCTGTTTTTACACATATTCCTGACAGGTTTGGAAATCTGGATTTCAGATTTACAACCTCTATGAAATGAATGATGCTTCATGTAGTTTGTTTGATTGCCTTGAGAAATGATGCCCAAGAGAAATGGAGAAATGCAAAGCCTAAAAAGCACTAAACCTAAGACCTGTATAGCTGTTCTGCTGCCTGTCACAGTCGGTTCTGGATGACAAAATAATAAGAAATTCTATTTATGGAATAAAAAATTCAAACTTGATTATATGTATTCAATTTTATGTATATTTTCATATGTATATAATTATGTATATATATATATATACGATCTGTGTAAAGGTATCAATTCTCAATTATTCATGCAACTAAATTTTTTTAAATGTCACAATCTGAGATTTTGTACAACAGAAATATGTAGAAATTTACATGTAATATTTAGACTAGAAGTAATATGGGAAGTATTTTAGTTTTTCTCCAAAAATATTTTACACAGCATACTTTGGAAAAAACAATAGATCTGTAGAAACTATTAACTTTGCTCTATTTTTATTTTATAATTTTTAAGCAAATAATGCTTTTCTTTAAATGTTTTTTTCTTCTAGATTTTCTGAAAAATAGGTTCTGGTGATCACTAGCAAAAGAAGGAGTCCTTGGCTATCATAATCTCACTTTTGTTACTCAAAAGAAAATTTTGAAGCAAGACAAGCTACAACCAAGTCAATATTCAATACACATAAAGTTCCCTTTAAGAAACTTTGAGAAAGTTTGGAACAATTTGATCCTAAAAAATAAACCATTTCCCTTGAATATCTTGGTTAAAGAGTAGTTTTCTAGATGACACAAAGGCAAATGCAACCAATTTGTAACCTATTTAATATTTATTTTTTTCCATGCATATACTGTGGTGCTCATACTCACTCAGCTCCTGGGAGAGAACAAGACAGAGTCTCCTACCCTATGCCTGACTGTCTCCACCAGGGCCCAACAGCTGAAGACCACCGAGGCCCAGCCAAGGCCATGCTGAGAGCACTCTCCACACACTTGGATGAGCCTCACGCATAAAAGAACTGACAGAGGAACCCAGGTGTGTGGGACCCGGGGCTGAGATCTCCAAGCCTGTACAGTTTGGGACTGGACCTGCTAGTAACTAGACAGTTACACCCACCAACTGCCGTGTAACTCCAACAACGGCCAGGATCCAGAGATCATCACACTCAGCTCCTGGGAGAGAACAAGACAGAGTCTCCTACCCTATGCCTGACTGTCTCCACCAGGGCCCAACAGCTGAAGACCACCGAGGCCCAGCCAAGGCCATGCTGAGAGCACTCTCCACACACTTGGATGAGCCTCACGCATAAAAGAACTGACAGAGGAACCCAGGTGTGTGGGACCCGGGGCTGAGATCTCCAAGCCTGTACAGTTTGGGACTGGACCTGCCAGTAACTAGACAGTTACACCCACCAACTGCCGTGTAACTCCAACAATGGCCAGGATCCAGAGATCATCACACTCAGCTCCTGGAAGCGCGCGACCGCATTTGCGGCCGCGCGACATCTCATCATCTCATTCCTAATTCGGTCAAACTGGCAGGCTACCAAATGTAACATGCCCACACGGCAGAGTCTGGCAAACTCCCCGTGGTATACCCAATATGCCAAATACCAGTAACAATGATGGGTCTCATTCTCCTAACCCTGAAAAAGCCTTGAATATGGCACTTTAAAAAAAAAATCTCAGGGCTAGGACGAAGAAGACGTTACTGGCACCTGCTCAAGGCAATCGACGAACAACAGGGTGGTCGTGATACTGTGGTGCTACTTAGTATATTGTCTGTAATGGGTACTTGTATAAAATGCCAAAGTCAGTAATAGTAAATACTGCAATTTTTTTTTCATTTTATTGGAGATCCCATTATAATTTAAAATTATGAGAATTGTTTACAAAATATCTCAACATCAGATGTGGAGAATATCTGTTTGCCAAATATCATTTTTCTTCAAATATTTGTTATCATAACACAGCTATGAACATACCCTTCAAATTACTGTTCCACATTGGTCAGTTCCACACTTACCCTTATTTTGTTGTTGTTGTTGTTTTGTTTTGGGGACACATTTAGTGGTGTTTAGGGGCTACCCCTGGCTGTGTACTCATGACTTCTTCCAGTACTCTGATACCCATATGGGGCATCTATGATAGAATACAGGTTACCTGCAAGCAAGACAAACACCCACCCTTCCTGCAGTACTGGAGGAATAGCAGTGGGTAGGTCATTTTTCTTGCACGCAGCCCACCCGGGTTAGATACCTCCGCCCCTCTAGGAGATTCTGGCAAGCTACCGAGAGTATCCCACCTGCACGGCAGAACCTGGCAAGCTCCCTGTGACATATTCAATATGCCAAAGACAGTAACAACAAGTCTCACAATCGAAACATTACTGGTTCCTGCTCAAACAAAGTGATGAACAATGGGAGGACAGTGCTACAGTGCTCCCTGCAGTACTATTACTCCAGGACTAGAAGTTCACCTTTTTGTTTTTAATCTATTAACTAGTTCAGACCAGAAGCAATAGAATTATTTACATTGAATTGGATACTTGAGTGATTGTCAAAGGAATACTTTAAGTAGATTGAGTGACACCTACTACTAGTGGAGGCTAGATCCTGGTTAAAAAAGCTATAATTTTTAACTTATCAGTGGCAATAACTAAGGTACTTCTTAGTAGACATCTACAGGGAAAAGCTTCCTCTTCCATACATATCTGGGGTTGGGGCTAAAGGAATCAAACAATGAGGAAGATGCAGTCAAGGACACAGGCAACCAAGCAGGTCAGAATTTTCTACATGCTTGCTCTCCTGATTCTTGCACCTTCTTCGTTCCAGGATCTTTAGATTTGACCAATCAGGTATAATATATCCTTTTCATGATACCTTCTTATGTAAATGATTTAGAGTGCTGAGAATGCTAACTGTATTTTCACCATTTTTTCCCATGTAATTTTTCATTCTTAGCCATTCCATTGCATGCTCCCACAAAACTAGAGGTCCTAAACTGCCAATTTTGCCCAGGGATTACTCAATAGTTAGGCAGTGTACAGTTGAACTTATCTACCTTATCCTCTGCTACTGTACCTCACTGTTCCTGAGGGGCAGTGGAATAAGAAGAGGAGTCTGACATATTAGATTTTAGACTTCTACTATTTCAATCTGTAGATGGTTAACACGATTATTTTCAACTTGTTGCTTTAATCCACTACTCTCACATCTGACAATTTATCTTTTTCTTCCAAATCAGTGATATTATTCATTATTCACAGTTTAAGTTTCGACTTTAATCAAATCTCAAAAAAATGACAAAGGAACTAAATGTTTTCCCCTGTGGATAAGCACTGAGAATTTGACATTTATGTACCTTACTTCCACAGTTTAAGGGAGTATGCTATATTAAGACTCCTAATTCTTAAAAATCAGAAACTTGGAATTTTCTTCTATCTAAGTGACGACAAAATTTTTACCATTTTTAACAATGCTTCATACAAAATTAGAAATCTTTTTAAATCTTTATATTATAAATCTAGACCCATTTGGAAACTTTTTATATAACCACAGTGCATTTTAGGTCATAGCATATAACCCTTACTAAATAAAAATCAAATACATATATTTTACAGCTAAGGCTAACGTCTGTAAAGAAAATATGTGTTTTTCTGGAATCTCAGTTAATAATTTTTAATTTAATTCTCATACAAATGCCCAATTTTATTCTTAAATTGGTATGCAAGTAACATTGACTTTTTGATACAAATAATTGTATTTAAATGTTTCTTTCACATTAATTAACAATATGATGTCAAAATTCTGGCCTATTACACCTTGCAAATGGTTACTATAATGAGGTAAGTAACTAAAGAATTTTTGCTTTTATAAACCTACTAAAATTACTCATTGTCAATTTTCCAAGTAAGAATAAAATATACCTTTTATTCAAATGAGCATATGAAATTCATATTTTGCTGCCACTATTAGTCTGTGAATAATTTGATATTAAATAATATAGTCACCTATCAAAATCATTTCTCTATTAGAGACGAGACTTAGTTTTTTTTAACTTGATGTATTTTTTCTTCATATATAAAATCCAATAGTACAGGCCAAAATAGGAAAATGTACTAGTGCCTGTGGTTTGGGTGGATGCCTTGGAAAAACACATATTAAGAACACATAAATTTGTTGCTGCAGAATGGGATTAAATACAAGTATTAAATGGCAGCAATGCTCTTGTCGAAAATTGGAAAATTTCGAAGAGATGATCAGTAACTGGCAATACCATTTAATCTCCTTAATTAAACAATAATGATGAAAATAACTATAAGATATTCAAGAAACAGAGAAGCCTATAATAAAAACAAAGAAGACGTTATATTCAAGGTAACAGATGACAGAGATTCACAACAGCCATCAAACTAAACAAAATTAATGATTTCAGAAAGATGAGAGGAGACAGATAATCAATGGAACATTGCCAGAAAGTATTAGCAATAAGTAAGTAAACAAACAGACAAATTTCCTACATATCCTACACATTAAAAATGGGCATTTAATTGAAAAAAAAAGTCAATACCAGCCTGAAGATTTATTTCAGCAGTAGACTACTTGCCTTGCATGTGTAAGGCCCTTTGCCCTTGTATGCAAGCACATGCTTTCAGGAGCACAGGCACGTGCACACACACACACACACACACACATGCACACAAGCACCTACATGTGCACATGTGCCTGTGTAAGTGTGCACACGTGTGAAAAATGAGCTGTTTGGATTCACATATTTTACTCAAAGTATCTGAAAGATATAGTAAGATGGAAAGTATAGTACACAGATTGAAACAAAGAAGACAAAGAACCATAATTTGGAGAAAGAAAAACTAACAACAAAAAAAGCAAATTTGAAAAGATAAAACTTTTTCTCTTTTTCGATGTCAGGGTCTCACACACATGTGTATGCACCTTCTATCTCAGCCAGATCCCAGACCTCAAGGCAATTTAATTATACCATGTCAACTCATGTCTTGCTACTTGACAGTAAGCAAGCTATGTAATTTTTCTATTTTGTATTATTAAAAATATGAGTTATGGTGGATCTTCCTCAGACTAAACATCAGGAACCCATTTATATACTTTATGGGGTCATATTATGAGCCTAAATGGGCACATTATCATTAACACATTCAAACCTTAAGGAAATAGAGTTCAAAATCTTGGTTTTGTTTTCTGATAATAGTCATTTTGACCAGGAATTATGATTTAGAGTTGACTGTCATGTAAGCAATAGCATAAAAGGTGCCAAACTTGTTAATTTACAAAGAACTATTACTTACTGACAGTCATCTTTGTGCATGGAATGAAATTCTCAAAAAGATGTAAGAAACAATATTTACGAGTTTAGGTAAAAACAATATAAAATATTATAGAATTACATGAAAATCATAAAACTCATTAATTTTGGAGAGTGGCTAAAATACTCTAAATTATAATTAAAGATTTTATATGCATGCCTGCCCGGAGGGGGAAGGGTGTTGTCCCGCTTGCCCGCTCCTTTCTGCAAAGAAAGATGGCGGCCGCACGGGAGCCTTGTGGACAGCAGGTTTTAGCCGGGGGCGGGGGCGGCAGGGGCCTCATGGGAAGGAGGGCGTTCTGGGCCGTCCTTCACGCCCGACCGAAGTCACCAGCTGCTCTCCACGAGCGGCTCTCCGGCACGGCCACGGCCCCGGAACTCAGAAACCAATCTCTTAACTATCTAACTTTTAATAGAAATACTTCTAGGGTTAATAAGTAAAACAGCAGAAATCCAAAACCGCGCGGCCGCTATTACGGCCGCACGACATCATTTTATTCTTAAACCAAGCTGTAGAAAGCAAATCATTTCACAACGATGTTTCAGCATATCTGATGGGGGGGGGGCTCATGAACTCTAAACAATAATTGTGCATCTTCTATCGAAACAATGTATCTAGTCAAAGTAGATAGAGTATGAACTAGAACTCATCTGCCACACAGGAATTGGGAGGGGTGGGAGGTGGGGTTCTATTGGGGTTCACGGTTAAAAATAAGTATTGGTAAAGGGAAATGTGTTTGATACTTACATGACTGAGACCTAAACCTGAAAGCTCTGTAACTTTTCCCACAGTGATTCAATAAAAAATAAATTATAAAAAAAGATTTTATATGTATATAATTAACCAAGATATAATTTTTCCCATGATCTAGAAGGATAGGTTTCTAAATGCAAAGTCCTACATAGAATGATTAGTGTAACAGTAGCTTCCATCACTACTAAATTTTCTGCATAATGTCAGAAAGTAAATAGGACAAAGGCACAAATATGAAGAAATTTCTATTCTACCAGCCATGCAGGTGTGATGAAAAGTCTAAGTACTCTACCTATGTACAGTATTACTAATAATAATGTTCTACAGCCTGTAGAGTCGTTTGCTACCAATTTAGCTTCTATTTTCAAATGGTATTCATTGGCTCATATGATGGATTCTGGGGATTTGGATGCCAGGTTTGATTAAGTCACTGCCAAAACTTTACTCATTGACAATCTGGACTGGGACTATTGTTTCCCCAAAGGCTGCTCCTCAGTTTTAGATGTGTGAATCCAAGAGGAAAACAACAGGTCTTACGACTCAATAGCTAAAATCAAATACATCTGAGTGACAGCCTCTAGGATAAATCTTGGTGACATTTTGTTTAGATACCTCTAAGTAGTTGCCACTTTTCTACAAACTACACTTGTCAAAATCTATGACTTGAGATAAATCTCCTTGCTACTCAGAATCACAGAAAGAGACTGTAAGTTTGGTGTTATAGGCTACTGTGAACTTTCAGCTTTAGATTCAAAGTCTACTTATCAAATATGCAGTGTCCTGGACTTTACTTAAGACTAGCCAAGCTCTCTCAAGTAGGCACCCAAAGTATATTTTAACAAGTTCCTCAAACTCTGGACTTCTAAAGGGTTTATATTTCATTTAGATAGTCTTAAAAAAATTATTATTTCTCACTAAAAGTAGTTTTGGGGGCTGGAGCAATAGCATAGCGGGTAGGGCATTTGCCTTGCATGTGGCCAACCCAGGTTCGATTTCCAGCATCCCATATGGTCCCCTGAGCACTGCCGGGGGCTAATTCCTGAGTGCAGAGCCAGGAGTAACTCCTGTGCATCGCCAGTTGTGACCCCAAAAAAACAAAAAAATGTAGTTTTGATATATGGTTCAAATGCTTATATTAAATAAAATAGTACTAATTTTAAATAAAATAGTACTCATATTATAGGTATTCGTCCAATACAAAAATGTATTTCTGAATCTGTGACCTATTGGGAGTGATCTGATCTCAGGGTAAAGAGCCATAAATTAGTCAACAGGGTGGAAACAGTTTTAAATCCCATGTCTCTGTGAAAGATATTTTGAAACTTGGAGAGGAGTTCAGTAGTTTAGAACATCTGTCTTGCAATTATAAAGCCTATTCCTGGTATCACTCCATGCTGTGAATGAGATCCTAGAAGCTCTGTTCTTTGAGTCTGAAAGCTCTGCTATCACTGACCTCGGGCACTACAAGCGACTTTTCATAGTATCACAGACAAATGTATATGTGAATCATAAGTAAATGGGTGAAACCACTACAAGCACCAAAACTAAAAGAAGTGTGAGCATCATACCTGGCACTTACCACAATAAGCACTCACATGTGTAGACATCACTGTGACTTGCAATATATTCAGATGTTCATGAACATTACAATTGAGTGTAAATTCAAGCAAAAATATATGCAAGAACCACAAATGAAGTACTACAAACATTGATCACCATGACTAAGGGTGAGAGCATCATAGACTTGAGAGGTGAGACTTGGTAATCACTATAAATAAATATGTGGACACTATAGCCAGATGCATTAGTAGTGACCTTCTAGTGCAGCAATAATAACAATAATGATTGGAGGGAGAGAAAAATGTCTAAACATTTTATTATGTGATAATTAAAAAAATTAACTAAATATACCATTGGGATCTTTTGCTTGAGCTGCTTATTTAGAAAGAATTTTGGTTAGTTAAACTTTGGGGGACCATTAATGAGTCATTACATAAAACTTCTGTAAGAACTGAAATAATAATTAAAGAATATCAGTGTTATTCTAGTTTATTTATCTGTGAAGTTAGGTTATTAACTTGAGTTATTTCATTGTTTCCTAGTATTATTTACTGTTAAGTATATTCTTATTTTTACTGCTTATTATTAATTTTCTGTGGCTTTGAATATGTTGGAGTTTATTTTTTAATTTTCAAAAATGTGTTTCATTAATTGCAATAGTATAAGATTGCTCAACTTTAGGTTGTTTATAGTCTAAGTGCGTGAAATTGCCCCAGGTTCCTTTTTACTGTTAATGTCTACCTTCCTAGCATGGATATCCAAAAAAGTGATATGACACAATTTTATTTTTACTGCATCATAGACAGCAATTTTTGGGTCCTAGTATGTGGTCTGTCCTAGAAAATGTTCTAGGTACACTGAGCAATGCATATTCCCTTTCTGAGGGAATAGAAATTCCTGTGTTTGTCTATTAGTTCTAATTCTTCTAATTCCTCATTGAAGGATGTTATTTCATCATTGATGTTTTTGGTTTGTTTTCTTTTTTTTATGTTGGACCACACCCATGATGCTAAGGGCTTCCTGCTGGCTCTGCACTCAGGGATCACTCCTAGAAGTACTCAGCAGACTATATGAGATACGAGAGATCAAATTGGGTAGGCCAAGTGCTAGATAATGTTCTACCAACAGAACTTCCAATTTCTTTTTATTTTCTTCTGGATTGATCTTTATCATAGCGGTAGGGCGTTTGCCTTGCACGCAGCCAATATGACCGACCCGAGTTCGATTCCTCCGCCCCTCTCGGAGAGCCCAGCAAGCTACCAAGAGTATCTCGCCCGCATGGCAGAGCCTGGCAAGCTACCCGTGATGTATTCGATATGTGAAACACAGTAACAAGTGTCACAATGGAGACGTTACTGGGCCCGCTCGAGCAAATCGATGAACAACGGGAGGACTGTGACCGTGACCGTGGATTGATCTTTTCAATAATGAGAATGAATATTAGACTCTCTGATTACTACTGTGTTGCCATTGATAAATTTCTTCAGGTCTATTAGCTTTAAGAAATTTCCACTTTTTAATTTGGTACATTATATGTAAGAGTTAAAGTCAGCTTTATCTTTTATTACCTCTTTAATTTGATCTGTTTTGTCTGAACAAGTATGGTGACCTCTGCTATTTTTATGTTATTTGTCTTATAGGAAAGTTTTCAACTTTCTTTCCCTGAGCCTGAGTCAATCATGTGTGATTCTTATATGAACAAGATTGTATACATAGCAGAAGACTGATACTCAAGGTAAAAGAATCACTATATCACTTGACTTCCCATTAATCATCAATTTGTTCGAGCGGGCGCCAGTAACATCTCCATTTGTCCCTGTCACGTGCTACTGTAGCCCAATGGTGTCTGTTCATTCTAGGAACACGAAGTTCAAACGGCCTCAAACCGATCGTTCAGGGTCTTGATGAAGAAGTCTGACCATCTCTAAGGTGGGCAGCCACACGGTCTTTTGATGTCCTGTGGAATCTAGTTGGTAACAGAGGTCGGAACTCTGGATTCTTTCTCTCATTTGAGTGAAACGTGATACTCCAAGCATAGCTATTTCGATTCCTCTTTGGGAGACCCCAATAGCATTCTCATCCTGTTTTCATAGAGCCCAGATCTCTGAGGCATATGTTAGTGCAGGAAGAACAAGGGGAAAGAAGAGATTTGCACGGAGCCGGAGGTTCTTCCTTCTCTTAGCTATTTCTTCGACGCTCTTGAAGGCGTTCCAAGCTGCTCTCTTCCTCCTACGCAACTCAGGTGCCAATTCATTTGTCATGTTGACTTCTCGACCTAGGTACACTTAACTGTTGCATTCAGAGATGGTCGTTCCATTGAGAGCGAATGGAGTGTCAGGAAAGAAGCTGTTTCTCATAAACGTTGTCTTGGTGAGATTCAGCTCGAGTCTGACCTTTCCACACTCACGGTAGAAGTCGGCCAGCATTTGTGCTGCTTGGGTAATGTTTGGTGTTATTAGAATGATGTCATCAGCAAAGCGGAGGTGGTATAGTTGCCAACCATCTATCTTCACTCTTATTCCTTCCAAATTCAGTCATCACATGACGTA
Organism: Sorex fumeus; assembly: GCF_029834395.1. Classification (NCBI taxonomy): domain Eukaryota; kingdom Metazoa; phylum Chordata; class Mammalia; order Eulipotyphla; family Soricidae; genus Sorex; species Sorex fumeus. Next base: position 26,645,815 of record NW_026606092.1, read on the forward strand.
CTCAAGAGCGGCACTGAACAATTTCAGTAACATTATCACACTGCTGAACCCCTCTCTTGACATCGATGATCACTTCCTTGTAGAAAGGTGAGATCCTGATAGTGAATTTGTAATACAACTCATGAGGGATCTTGATGTATTGAGTTTGAACACACTGTTTGGCAGGGGCTTCGAAGATTGCTTCAGTCTCAACAGAATCAAAGCCCTTCTTTAAATCAATGAACATTAGACAGAGCAACATCTTGAACTCCCGAGAAACCTCAATGAGTGTGGTTACTGTGTGGTGGTTGATTGTGCTGAATCCTTTTCGGAACCTAGCTTACTTGCATAGTTGACCTTCATCTACTGTTCTGCCAATCCTATGCATGATGACCTGAGTGAACAGCTTGTAGACAACGGAAAACAGGCAGATTGGGCGATGGTTGCCAATGTAATGGATGTCTCCCTTCTTGTACAGTAGAATGGTCCTGCTGGTTTTCCATTGCAATGGAACCCTGTGCTCAGACAGGTAGCATGTGAAGAGCCAAGCCAGTGTATTGATGAGTACTGATGGCAGGTTCTTCAGGTGTTCGGGTGTGATCTTGTCTGGGCAGGGTGCTGTTAGCTTCTTTACCTACGAAACGGCATGTGAGATTTCAGAAGGGAGAATTTTGGGCACGACATATCCATCCTGCGGAATTTGGTATGTGGGCAGGTGGACACGGCTGTCCAAGAGATCCGAGTAGAAGTCAAGGATAATCTCCATTGCCCTTCTGGAAGATGTGATAGATCCAACAGGACATCAAAGGGCAGTCTTCTTGGTCTTGTAGTTGGCCAAGGACAGGCGGGTGTTGCAAATGTTTTTCCCGGCTTTAGCCAAATTGGCAGGCACTGCTGCTTTTCTCTCTTTGAGGTGTCCGTTATTGCTTCTGTGCACTGCTTTGTGAGCTCAGATGTTAGTTTGTGCTTTTCTGAGGCTCATGCCAAGCCACATTTTAGAATGAGCTTGAGTGTTTCTGAAGACAGGCATCTTTTTGTGGCTTTCTCTCTTTTGGCGTTACTCGCACAATCATGGACATGCTAAACTACCCAGCCGCCACCACACTCCAGGTCATTTTCTGGATCGCTTGGGCCGAGCCTCACACATGAGAGAAGACCCACAGAACCAGGTAAAGTAGAATTTGTGACCTTAGACTCCAGACTCAATGGACCCAGAAACAGATATCCTCTGCCTATTTCCACCAATCTCAGACAAACAGAGATCAAACCCAGAAGACCCATTCTACTGGAGCCAGATTAATACCTCACCGGCTGACCTCCACAACCACACTACCCAGTCACTGCCATGCTCCAGGCAGCTTTCCAGACATGTCATAAAACACTTAATACCCATTTTTCATTATTACCGCACCATATTTGTTTTTTATTTATTTGTTGTTTTTTTTTATTTTGGGGTCACACATGGCGATGCACAGGGGTTACTCCTGGTTCTGCACCCAGGAATTACCCCTGGTGGTACTCAGGGGACCATATGGAATGCTGGGAATCGAAACTGGTGGGTCGCGCGCAAGGCAAACACCCTATCAGCTGTGTTATTGCTCCAGCCCCCGCACCATATTTGATGGGGTTCAAATATGGTTTGAACCATGGAAACACCTGCAAGGTTGGTTAGAGGCTGCCCTAACAGCCTCTATCCCTCTCAGTGAGCCTGGCAAGCTACCGAAAGTATTCTGCCCAAACAGGAGATCCTGGCAAGCTATCCGTGGCATATTCGATACCTCCAAAACAGTAAATACAATGGGTCTCATTCCCCTCACCCTAAAAGAGCCCCCAATACAGCAGCATTAAGAAGGATGAGCAAGAAGAGGCTGATAAAATCACAGGGCCAAACTAGGCTGCCAAAACAAAGAAGGACTAAAATAACTGTTCGTACTTTCAGAGCACGTATGCTGGCATCAGAAGTATCCATCAAGGACCTGATGGTGTAAGTGTGGAAGATCAAGTACGACATCATTGGTCTGATGGAGATGAGAAGGCATCTATCAATCACATCATGCCATTTTCTACACTGGAGAACTGTTCACTGGAACATGCAACCAAAGAGGAATCAATGGTGTCGGTTTTCTCATCAACATGATCTTGGCCATGATCATTGATTCATTCAAATGCCCAACAACCAGAATCATACAACTGACCTTGAATAGATCTAGCTCACTGCCAGGAGTTTCTATCTTCTTCATGTATGCACCAACATCCAAAGATGAAGAAGATATTGGGAAGTTCTACATGGAGCTGGAGAAGTTCTATAAAGAATACCACATCTTCTACAAGATCATTGGTGGTGATTTTAATGTCAAAATAGGACTGAGAAGGTCATCCAAAGAATTCTACATCGGGACCCATGGTCTAGAATTGAATGAACAAGGTGAGAGACTATCTGAGGTTAATCATATTGACCAAGACCATCCTTGCTAACTCACCCTTCTAGAAGGCTGAATCTAAACGTTGAACATGAAAATCTCCTGGTGGACAGTTTTACAATGAAGTTGACCACATCATATTCAATCAATGGTTTTGCCTGACCAATATCGCTGTTGTTCCAAAATTCCAAACGGGATAGGACCACCATCTCCTTTGTGCAAATTCTACTTCACAGAGCAGGGAGAAAGGGCTGCAAAGTTTAAGAAGAGAACTCCCAGAACGACTACCAACTAGGAGCTCTTTGGCACTATTGCGGCAACATGGAAAGATGACTTCGTTGACTACATCAGTGAAGAATACAATCGACGGGTTCATACAGAGAAATTACTAAAAAAAAAAAGAATTTTTTTCTAAGTTCAATATTCATGATAAACATTGACAAAAAGATCTTCAACAAAACTTCAACAAACCAAATTCAATAACATATCAAGAGGATTATATCCTCTTCATCTCAAAGATACAACCAATTAATGCAAAATAGTGTGATATAATTACAATAAGCTCGAGCAATAGCACAGTGGGTAGGGCATTTGCATTGCATGCAGCAGACCTGGGTTCGATTCCTCTGTACCTCTCAGAGATCCTGACAAGCTACCAATAGTGTCCCGCCCTCTTGGCAGAGCCTGGCAAGCTCCCCGTGGCGTATTCGATATGACAAAAATAGTACCAACAAGTCTCACAATGGAGACGTTTACTGGTGCCCTCTTGAGAAAATCTATAAACAAAGCGAGGACAGTGCTATATATAACTGCAATATATAGATGCAAAAATATTAATAGGTTCAGAAAAAGGTTTTAACAAGATATAACATATATTTATGACAGAAATCTGCATCAAAATAAGAATAGAAATAATATATCTTAAAATATTGAAAGTCTTAAAAACTATACCATAGCTAAAATTATATTAGCAGTGAAAAATTGAAAACGTTTTCTTGAAGGCTAGGTATGAAGCACTGTTATTCAATAACGTGACTTTAGAAGGTAAGAAAAACAAATTAAAAGAATTTAAGTTGGAAAATATGTCAAACAATCACTCTTTGTAGGTGAGATGATAATACATATAGAAAACCTTGACCAAAAAAAGAAAACCTTTAGAAAGATTAAGTCACTGGAAAAAGATTATAAGAGGTAAGGCATTTTTCTTGCATGAGACCTGTAACTCTGGCTTAATTTTCTGGCACCTCTGGATGTGATTCAAAAGACAATTACAAAATTTAAAAATGAGAAAATATTTTGGTTGGGGAGAGAGTACAGGAGTATAAAGCACTTGCCTTGCATATAGCCACCACCAGTTAGAATCTCTGGTAACACATATAGTACCAGAAGCACAGACAGGGACACTCCCAAGCACCACGGAGTGTGGCCCCAAAGCAAAACAAACAAACAAAATAATCAATGACGTATTACAGTAAACTAATATTTGTGTATCAATATGCAATGGACAAATAAAAGACTTACTTTTAATTACAATTATTTAAAAAATAATCAATATAGCTAAGAATTGATATAAAGTGAACATTAGTTGTGTACACACTGAAAATTAAAAGCTTCTGGTTTTAGAAAAAACAGCATAAAATGACACAAAGTAATGGAAAAAATTCCATGATCATGGCTTAAAAAATTAAAATTGTTTAAAAGACTGTCATACCCAAAGCTTGAAATGAAATCCTGTGGAAATCTTGAGGAACATACAACTAATACTCTTTAAAATTTGTTTCATTCATTAAAATCTCTGAGCAAAACATGGGTGGTATTGCATTCCCTGATTTAAGTAAGATAAAACTGTTACACCAAAGATCTGAAATAGTATAGCAGGTAGATCAGTTGCCTTACACAAGGATGACCTGAATTTAACCCTCAGTACCAAATAGGGTGCTCTGAGTACACACCAAAAGTGATTCTTGAGCACATAATCAGGAGCAAACCTTGAGTACTAGCTTATGTGTTCCAAAAAAAAAAAAACTGAAAATAATACTAGTGTAGTTTGACACTTGCTATCATATTCTAGATAATCCTAATTTAGCAGTTTACTTTTCATTGGCCCCATGTATATGTTTAAATATCACTACTTATGTTTTGATAAACTACTAAATTTGATAAATTTGAAACATTTTATCTCAGCTTAGTAATCGGTTCACTATTGCATTGAAAAACAGTCACATACTTTTTGAGTAAGATTTCACATTATTTCACCTCCTTTATACTTTTAAATTGTTTGTAGTTTAAGAACACTAGTAATATAACAAAATTGATTATAAAAAGTTTGTACATAAGGTCATGCTTTTGGATGTTTATTGGTAACAAAAGTATGCTAATAGGACAGAAATGAATTTCTCTTTAAGGCAGACTTCAGGTTCTTAAATGAGGAAATACGATGCTAGGAGCATTCCGCACTCCAGAGGGGCCATTTCTTCTTAAAAAGAAGTTTGATGCACAAGTTTTACTTCCAAGAAGATTTCATCAGAAAATATAGTATACTGAGATGGGCAAAATACAGCTTTTTGCTCTCCCTCTATACATCATTAATGTCAGCTGTTTAAAAATGAATGTCTCTGAGCCAGTTTGCAGCATGTTTTATGACTGAAAAAGTGTTTAGTGTGGATATAAGTCAGCATATGATTTGTGCCTGACAACAGATGCTGCCTGTGACGTTTCACGGGGAGAGAATAATGAAGGGAAGCTGCTGCCTAGATTCTATTCATTAGATTTTTCATTTTAATCAGGTCGCAGTTCGAGACATTCTGACAAGTCATCCCCACTTATGTACAAATTCAAGAGTTATCAAGTTTGATGAACAGTAATCTAGTTTAAAATAATTTGGGCTGATGACTTTCATTTACAGGTTGTTAATGCGGGATTTTGTTTGTTTGTTTATTTGTTGATTTTCAAATCTCAGCAAGTTGAAGAGTTCATTGAGTAACTTGCATTGGGAGATAAATTCAATGCAAGAACACTCAATTTCCAGTCACTTGTCAACTCCTCTATTAACAAGTGAAGAGAACTGATAGATTCAAAAGTGTGTTTGACTTTTTGAATTTGAAGACTTCTGTAGCTGCTAAAAACTGAGACTAGAAGATTTCAGAATTGAAAATCAATTTAATATAATGAAAGGTGAAGAGTTGAGTTCAATGATATAAATGAGTGGAGATTAAAAATAGCAAGAGCTAATAGCTAGTAATCTACATACAGCAAAAACCACATAGCAGTCATATCATACATCAACACCTTAAGTTTTACCTACTTTATGAGGGAGGACAACACTGATTACCAAAAGAATAGATCATTCCCTCAGCTTAATTCTCTCTGAATAGAAAAATTGTAATAAACTAGACTCTCATTTTCTCTTGTCTTTTTTAAGCTTTAGCCTGCCATGCGTCATTAGATCTATCTAAATCTTTTAGAAAAGTAAACATGCCTCTTCTATTTTTTCATGTATGTTACCGCTATCAATTAGATCATTTAATGCTGATACAAATTAGTTTCCTTAGATCCTTAGTTAATAAATTCAGCTTTAAGGACTTGCCATATGAAAATTGTATCAAATTTATGGCATAAATGCTGCAGCTAAAACTATAAAAGTCCCAAAGGAAAACAAAGGACTAAATCTTTGTTAATTCATTTTAGAGGTTTCTTGGATATGACACCAAAAGCAAAAATCATAAAAAGAATTGATAATGTAGACTTTACAAAATTAAACACGTGTGTGCTGCAATTGATATTATCAAGAAAGGCAAAAATCTGGAGCCAGAGAGATATTACTGAATGTTGTATATTTGTTATGCATGAGGCAGATGGGGGTTAAATCCCTGGTGTCCCATATGGTCACACAAGCACTGCCAGGACTCATCACTGAGCACCATTGGCTGTGGGCCCAAAGCAAAATATATATATATATATATATATACAAACAAATAAAGGCAAAAGGCAACCACAGAATGAGATAGAAAAATATTTGTAAAACATGTAAATTAAAAGAAATTTAAAGCTATATAATAAATTTTATATTTTAATAATAAAAAGACAAATCATCAAAATAGTTTATGCATTTGAACAGCTATTTGTCTAAAGATATATAAATAGCCAGTGCACATGAAAATGGAAAAAATATATATCATAATTAGTCACTGGAAATATGAATATCAAAATATAACTCTACTCCAAGACAGGATAATACAATAAAAGAAATGACAGATAATAAACTTCAGCAAAAAAGAAAAAAAACTGTAACTCTCATACTTTGAAAATAAAAATTCTTATATGTCCAACCAGTTTGAAAAATAATTTATTCTACAAAATGTTAAACACAGAGCTATCTTAAGCTCAGTTCACTCCTAGATATATACCCACAAAAAATGGCATACATCCACAGAATAAACAAAAAAACATATATTGCTGTTAGCTGCATTTTTCACAATAGTCAAAATTAAAAGGAACACAACTGTCTACCATCTGGTGAATGCATAAACAGAATTTGATATATCCATATAAAATTAAAGTATTCAACAATTTAAAAAAATGGAATGTTGGTACATGTCACATAGCATTCTACAAGAAAAAGAACAGTCACTCAAGACTACATGTTGTTTATTTCACTTAAATGTAGTTTCCAGAAGAGACATATCTACAGCACAGATGCTAAATTAGTGATTATGTAGACTTTATGGGTAGTAGGTGGTTAGATAAAGAATGACTAAAAATGGATATAGGATTTCTTTTGAACATGATGAAATTGTAATAAAATTAAACTGAAATGATAATTGAACAATTCAAACAATATGCTGAAAAAAACGGAATCATTCATGTAAAGTAAGTGATTTTCTTGGCATGCAATTTCTACTTTGAATAAAACTAAGAACAAGAAGACACACTTTTAACTGCCACTTTAAAAAAGTTGAAAATATAGGAATCAACCAATATTACCATGTTTGAATACAATGTTGGGTCACAACAGCAATTTTATTGTCTATTTATTTTCTAAACATTTCATTTTCATTTCATTTCATCATCCTGTTATTCGTTGATTGCCTCGAGCAGGCCCCAGTAACGTCTCTTTCATCCTAACCTTGAGATTATATTCAAGGCTCTTTAGGAGAAAGAGACCCATCATTGTTACTGGTATTTGGCATATTTGGTACGCCACGGGGAGTTTGCCAGACTCTGCCCTGTGGGCAGACTACATTCGATAGCCTGCAAGTTTGTCCAAAGTAGGAATGACACAATAATATGTCATAAAAAAAAGTTCTGATAAGATGTCACACGGCCGCATTCGGCCGCGCAGTTCCGGGATCTGACTTTTATAGTCTCTGAGTCTTGGCCGCTGATGGGATTACACAGCGCCAGGGGGCCAGGTGGTGGGTGTGACCCCCGCCTACTGGAATTTGGAGAATCTGGGTGGAAGATGCTCAACTCCAATCCGAGTAGGCTTGGAGGTCTCGGCCCCGGAACCCGCGTGGCTTTGTCCCTCTGCCAGTACCTTCATGTGTGCGGAGAGTGGTCTCAGCATGGTGGTGGCTGGTCCTGGAGGTCTTCGGCTGCCGGAGCCCTGGTCGGGGTGGGGAGGAAAGCTCAACCCGCTCCCTCCAAGGGGCCCCGGGAAGGAACACCCAGGCGCGGGGGCAGAAGACTGCACTGTTCTCGTCCGTCGTTTCTAAACATAAAATAGAATAAATTGGATTGTCATAAAATGAAATAGAGTGCAATCAGGAGAAACAAAAAGCAGACGAGAGGATGAAAGGAAAGAAAGAAAAGGAAAAAAGAGAGGTAATGAAACACATAGAATAGTGATATTCAGTATATCGTATTATTTTCAATACAAGTACAAAAACGCTAATCTATCCATTTAATAATCATCTTCTTCTACTTCTATCATAAGAAACCATTAAAATACTGAAACTTTTTAATATCCATGTAAGCTGTCCACCTGGTATACCCCCCCCCCCCACAAACACACAGATATATACACACAAACACATATAACTTTTCTCATTGCCATCAGTGAACAAAATTGAATTTTTTTAAAAATATGAGGTGATTGTTGGGAAGACAATACTGTACTGTTACCCAGTAAATAATCTGGATTTACAAGCCCAAAGCGATAGTAGAGGGTTGGGCATTTTCTTTGCACATGGCTGACTTGGGTTCGATCTCCAGCATTCCATATGAATCTCAGAGCACTGCCAGGAGTAATTCCAGAACACAGATCCAGGGCTAACCACTAGGTATACCTGAGTTTGACCCCAAAGAAACAAACATAAAGAAATAATATGATTTTTATTTTATGTTTATATTCATTACAATAATGCTTAAGTCTTTCCAAGTACATGCTTTGCACATAGTGAACCTGAGTTCAGTTTTCAGTATACCATATGGTACCCTGAAGTTCCACCAGGAGTGATTCATGGGCACAGTCAGGAGAAGCCCTGAAGATAACTAGATATGCCCCCAAAATAAAAACATACAAAAGAGGAGTGGTGCCTTTTTAACAAAAATTAATACAAATTTATAGTAAACCGTGTCCCTTCTTAAGCAGTCATTTTCTATATCTGGGAGCTATTCAGTTCTGAAATGGAGGTAATTTCTTGTAAAAAAAATTATAGTAAAATTTGAATTGTTTTTGAGAGAACATACTTTCAACGAAGAACTCAAGAAGTTACTGATCATAAAGGCAGAAATACCCACATTCAGTCCTACATAACTATTCTCATTAATGTGTAAGGCAGGCAGGGTTTATAGAGTATCTCCGATAAGAAAGAAAAAAACCCATAAATATGTTAATTACAAGGTCTTAGTTAAGAGTAGACTTTTCACAAGGGCATAAGTAAAGCAGAAAACCTCTCTGGGACTGGTTGTAAAACATGGACACAACCTGTATACTTCATTAGCTACAGATGGTACCAAGGGGGAGCTAAACCAGAAACAAATATAAGGAACCTGATACATAAGATAAAATTAATGACGCAGACTATGCATCACACCTATGACCTCCAACCACTGCTATTTCATGGAAAAAGTCTAGACTAACAGCCCTATTTAAGCAGGCGTTTGCTTCCTTTTAGATTTATTTTCTTTCATTAACTTTATTTTTAAATAAGTCAAATAGAATAAGAAAAGTTACTACATACACTATATATATATATATAAAACTTGAAAATAAAAAAATAAATTTCCAGATGTAATATATATAGGGTTCTATTCACCAGTAATTTTCTGTTGCTATAAATACAAAATTAAAATAAAATAATTTGTCAATGTTTTAAAAGACACTTTTCAGATGGCTTATTTTACCTTAGCTATTCTACTGAAAATTTGGCAAATCACTTGAAATTAAAAAAAAATTAAAATTTTCTCAAAACTTTACAAGCGGCCAGTTTATATCATTTTATTCCTCCCAAGGTCAAAACAGAACTACTTCTACCACCAGCAAAAGTATTAGTTGTGACTCAGCAAAATAAAACCCATTCACTTGATAATTCAATGCTTTAACTAGCATCTCTCCATTGCTTAATACATTTGTGAATAACTGATACAGTTGAAGAGATAGAAAGCATAAAGTCTAAGTTCAGGGACCAGAGTGATAAACTCAACATAGAATAACTAAACACTTTGGATTAAGGGGACCCAGGTTTAATCCCCAACACTATGTAGCCCCCAAATACCACTGTGACTAACCTCAAGGACATGTCTAGCAAAACTGGGGGTAACTCCCAAGAATTGCTATGTGTGATACATATATATAACCATATATATTATGTGTGTGTATGTATACATATGAGTGTTTGGAAAAAAAGTGTTTGAGTCCAAATTCTGATAATTTTATTAATCACTAATCAGATCATCAGAAAACTACTCATATTTTCTGTTCCTTCATTTGCTTTATGAAAACAGTACACCTTGTGAATCTCACACAATCAATTTTGAGGGTAAAACTGAAAATTTATAAGACTCAATATATAATTAATTTTAATTATAGTCATCATTCAGAACTAACATTAGGTTTTTTTCTACCTCTATAAAAATAGTTTGTTTCCCCTTAGTTTAGAAATATAGCTCAAAGACTGGAAGACAATTATTGCAAGCAAGTGGACAGGCTAATCCCCAGTACTGCTTGATCTCATAGCATCTTCAGGAGGGACACTCAACCACCAAAAAAGGTATAGTCTCAATTCATCTCTAGTGTGGCCCATATATTTAAAAAATACAGATTTTTTTTTCTCTTTCATTACTTATAGATTTGATTGCAATGTTCATTCAATCACTGGAAGAAAACAATCTTGTTCTTGTCTCTGAAATATAAGAAAATATAGAGAAATTAAATTGAAGCAAATTAAAAAAAAACTCTCGGTACTAATATATACAGATAGTGAACACAAATAAACACTACTCCTCCAAAACTCTATAAACCTTTGCTGTACAAGCTTCAGCTAGAGTCTCAGAACTTCATTGTGCTATCAATATTTTCAAAAGCATGATTTGTATTTGGGGATACTGTTCCTTTTATGATATACAGTGTTTAGCAACATTCTTGATATCTATCAACTTGACATAGCTGTATTTAGGTACTTATTGCCCCATTTTACATCATGGAGAATCTTCAGAACACAGACCAAGGAGAGAACCAACTATAGGGTCCATTGTTAACATCATAAACTGAGGAGACGGAGTAGAGTTCCCATAGAGGCCCAAATTTAATTGGTGGCACTATGTGGCTCCAGTTACCAGCAGGAGTTTGACAAACAGGAAACCTAAGACACATATCAGGGGAACTCATGGAAACCTGAATTTATCAAGGCTGTGAGCTCAGTAGATTGTCATTCTAAAGGGGAAAAAAATTTTAAAAGAGGAAACAAGAAGACAGTGGGTGAAAGTGCAAAGAAATAGACTTGATCTTTGAGGTTAGTAAAAATATGTAAGTGAAAATATACATTAAAAAAGATTCCAGGGCCTGAGAGAGTTTACAGTGGGTATGAACCTTGTGTTGCATGATAGTGACCTGCCTTTGATTCCCAGGACCAACTATGATTCCCTGAGCACAATCAAGAGATTCCTAAGTGTAGAGCCAGGAGTTAACCCTGATCAATTTTGGGTGTGGACTGAAACCCGCACCACCCACCCCCAGGAGAAAAAAAATAGAAAGAAAAAAGAAAGGTTCAAAGATTTATCAACAATTGAAGTTGATAAAACAAGTAGTGAGCATCAAGGTAAGTAGCTGTATAGGGAAGCCTGAAACATAAATAGAGGGTTTATATTATGACCAGGAGTCAGGGTGGTCTCACTTTCTCAGGGATGTTGAAACCCTACAGTGGAATGAATTAATAAGGTTATAGAACTGTAGGTATCTGAAACTGATAAAAGAGTCTCACACATAGCCAGCACTGATTTTTAACATTACTGGATGATGAAAAGACATGTTTGCATATCACAAATGATAGAGGGATGGATGCAAGTTAGAGTTCAAGTCAGGTCTCATATTCTTCTCTCATTGGAATGAAAGAGACACAATATATTTTGGTGACTTTTTGCTTTTTTTGACCTGGGACTCTGTGTCATGCTCCTGTTGGTTATATAAGTGTCTCCATCAATAGGTTTAGGTTTTGCTTTTTTGACTAAATTTTACGCCCTTTAAAGTCGGGAATTTTTTCTTCTTTCCATTTCCCATGCTGCCTTGAAAAATACTTACGATTAAGAAGATGTGTAACCTATATAGAATGAACAATATATATTAATATTTCTGTTTCAAAAATAAATAAAAGGAGAAAACTGAGAAGTTTGGGAACATTTGATGGTATTGTAGGTATGTGGAATGATAATAAGTTGGCCACCTGTATGTAATTTATTGTGTAAATTTTATTGAATATAAAATACTGGGCTGGAGAGATAGCACAGCGGGTAGAGCGTTTGCCTTTCACGCAGCCAACATGGCCGACCCGAGTTCGATTCTTCCGCCCCTCTCGGAGAGCCCGGCAAGCTACCGAGAGTATCTCGCCCCCACGGCAGAGCCTGGCAAGCTACCCGTGATGTATTCGATATGCCAAACACAGTAACAACAAGTCTCATGATGAAGACGTTACTGGCCCCAATCGAGCAAATCGATGAACAATGGGAGGACCGGGATCACCGTGATAAAATTATACTAAGCAATGAATTTCTATAGGTATATTTCATGAGACATTTCTCTCTGTATCTTTTATCTGAGCCAGCTTTTCAAATGCAATATTTAGCATCTTAAATTTCCCAAAGAATTTAATTTCTTCAACATGATGGAAAAGCTAAAAATATTAGAGTCAATAGTTTAAAACAAAATGGTGAATGAAGGGTGTGGAAGGGAAAAAGAGCAAGGAGATTGTGCTTGCTTATCTGTGTAGACAGATATCAGGTTTCTTTTTTTTTTAAATCATTCAACATATATGTAGTAACTACATCAACATGCCAAATTATTCGTGAAAATGGTCCCAAGAAAAATTGAAAAAAAGCAAAAAAAAAAAAAAAAGAAATAAAAGGGAGTAAGATATAAAGTCTATTATATATCATTTGTTTTGTAATTTATGATGTTCCTTAAAATCAGATATAGGTCAAAATATTTACAAATGAAAAACTTCACTGTGGCTTAGGATGTTTAAAATTTCTTGGGAATAATTACCTGAAGGACTCTGGTTTACTGTTAGTAGATCAAAGCAACTGTGTAGGAAGCCAGAGTGGCAATAGGATGCGTAGAAAGCTTGGCCTTAATCTTTTTTTTTAGGTGATCTAATTTCTTTTATTTAAATACAGAAATGGTTTTCTTTCTTTTTTTTTTTAACAAACAAACACAGAGGCTTTGTTAAAAATGCTATCTGCAGACCTGTTCTGAAGGAAATGTTAACAGAAACTCATCACACAGGGAAAAAAAATGTGCCAAACTTGGATTGACAAAAGACAAGGAAGGTCAAGGATGAAGGAATTAATGGAAGGAATATAAAAACTTCTTTAAAATTTGTTAGCCACTTAAAGTAGGGATGAAAACCTGTATTTTATTATGGTATCACCTGAAGAAATGATGCAAATTCTAGGGATGTTATAAGGTACAAGAGGGAAGAATGATATATACTCTGTCCTAAGATTCCTGAATTACCTGTGAAGTGCTATAGTATTATGCAATATTACTGCAATTAGTTAAAATGCATATCTGTATCTCTTGGACTGTATTTATATAATTTGGCTATGCTGAGCCTGCAGCGCTTAGATGTTATCATGACTTAGTACTCAGAAATCACTCTCCACAATGCTCAGGGGAACATACAGTACCAGAGATCAAATTCATGCTTCCCATATACAAAGCATATGTTCTGGCCATTGAGCTATCTCTCTGGCCCTCACTATTTAGTTAGGTTTTGTCATCTTGGCTCTGTGCTCAGGGATCAACCCTTGCTCTCTTGGGGGTATCATATGCAGTGCTTAGAACCAAACCTTGATGGCCCGTGCAAAGCAAGCCCTTTAACTCTTGTACTATTTCTTCAATCTCTCTTGTATTTTTTAAAGAAATGTGGTAAGAGAATTGAGGTATAGAATCGTTCAAATTCATAACAAAGACAAAAGACAAGGGGAAAGTATCCCTTTAGATATTATTCCAGTTTGTTCCCTCCTGTTAGTTTGAACATAATTCATTTTGAACACAGTGATACTGCTTCATTAATCTTAAAGCTTAAACAGGCTGACACTGGTTAGATTCTTGGCCCCACATACCGTCTCCAAAGCGACACCAGGAGTGATCCCTGAGCACAGAGCCAGAGTAAGCCCTGAGCACCAAATAGTGTGCCCCACCCACACACAAATTATATATTAGTCGTTGTTTTCTGCCAAACCAGGCAAAATCAATCATAAAATCAATGCGGCAATTGAATTGGAGATACATCATTGATTTCAATTATTTTCGTTTATTTTGCTTGGTAGCTTATTTAATTGGGGGCCACACCTGGAGTTTCTCAGGGCTTATTCCTCGCCTTAAAATACTAATCACTCCTGGGATCAAACCTGCAAGGCTGCATGCAAGGAACGTGGCTTTCCTGTTGTATTATTCAGTCTGACTAAAATTATTTTAAAAATCATGAAAACCCACAAATTTCACTTAATTAGTAATTTTTGTTTCCTAAGTATATAAATTTTCTTATCACTTGTGAATTTAAAATAATTTAAAATCACAAATAATGTATGGAATTATGATTTTTCATATCACAAAAGAAATGTTATATAATTAAATCACATATTTTATAATTATACTAATAAAATTTTATAGAGAATGATAAAATTTTAAAAAATATATAAGAGCTCTCAAAATACTTCAGTTATATTGGTAGAATTATAGATGTTTTAAATGTATTGAAGATTGTTAACCTAGGTTTACCTTTCAGAAAATTACAAATGAAATTATTTTTAAAATGAAATCACCACCTTTCTCTACCAATTATTACTGCATTTTTAATCAAACTCTCAATATGCATTTACAAAGGGAATGTCCATCATTCCATTGTTTGATCTTTCTAGTTTCTGATGTTAAAGACAAAGCACCATTTCAAATTATACCGTATCCTTTGATAAAAACATTTACATGGAAACTTTTAACTCACATATTTTTTAACCAAAAGAACTGATTGATAATTTTAAAAATGTGCCTTTTTTCCTTGTATTAGCACTATCAATTGGGGCTTGTTAATGAATTTAATTCATCAGTTAAATTGAGACAGTGTCCAAGAGCATATTTTTATATATCATAAAATGTATATTAAATTGAACATCTTCAAACCTGGCCAAAAACTGTGTGCGTGTCTGTGTGTGTAGGGAGAACAGATAACTTCAGTATTACTTCTCACTACTATAAATAGTAAAACCCTTTATATCATAAATTATAGATCCTTAAATGTGAATTAGCTGCTAAAACTAAATACTAAACTAATTTTTCTTCATATAAATATAACCCAAAGCGATGTAAGTTTAATTATATCTACGGTTTATTATTGGAGTTAAATTGCTATTTTGAAGAATTTAAAATTAACTATATCTTAATAACTTAGTGTTTTTTACACTTTCTTTAAACTTGATTGTGTATTTATCATAGTGGCTGTCTTTTGTTTCCAGCAAAAGTAATTTAATAACTTTATTGTCTGCTCTGTAGCAGTCCCCAAATACAAATCATGCTTTTGAAAATATTGATAGCACAAAAAGTTCTGAGACTAGCTGAAGCTTGTACGGCACAAGTTTATAGAATTTTGAAAAAGTAGTGTGTATTTGTGTTCGCTATCTGTACATATTAGTGGTAATTTTTTACAAAAATATAAATTCTGTCTTATCAGTTGTCTGTTATCACTTGTTTTAGATATGTGTTTTTTATTTAAGCTTGTTTAATAAAGAACTCCTAAGCAATGCCATGTGTAACATATAGAGCAAACAATTGTCCTCCCATTGTTCATTGGTTTGCTCAAGCGGGCCCAGTAACATCTCCATTGTGAGACTTCTTCTTACTGTGTTTGGCGTATTGAATACTCAGTAGCTTGCCAGGCTCTCCAAGAGTGGCGGAGGAATCAAACCTGGCTCGGTCAGGCTGGCTGTGTGCAAGGCAAACACCCCACAGCTGTGCTATCGCTCCATCTTCAACTCAAGCAGATGTTAGAAACCTAAGATCAGTTGGGTTCTTTGAGCCCCCCAGGACTGAGACTTACCTGTTCATGGTGGATAGAAAGAGTATTATTAGGTTTGGTGTGAAGATCTGCCAATAACACACTGTGATCACCAAGTCATGTCATTTACCCTCTCTAAGCCTCGGTTTACTTTTTGATGGGGTGGGTGTTTTCTTCTTGTGGAATTCAACCAGTGCTTTGTATATCCTTGCTATCAACCCATTATCGGATGAGTATTGGGTGAATATCCTCTCCCATTCTGTAGACTGTATTTATATTTTGGTCACTGTTTCTTTTGAGGTGCAGAAGCTTCTTAGTTTAAGATAGTCCTATTTGTCTCTCTCTGCTTTCACTTGCTTGGTCAGTAACATGTCGTCTTTGAAGATACCATTAGCTTCAATGTCCTGGAGGGTTTTGCCAACTTTGTCTTCAGTGTACCTCATGGATTCCGGTCTGATGTTGAGGTCTTCAATCGATTTTGATCTTACTTCTGTACATTGTATTAGGTAGAGATCTGAACCAACTTGTTTGCATTAAGCTGTTCAGTTTTGCCAGCACAGTTTGTTAAAGAGGCTTTCCTTGCTTCACATCAAATTTCTTGCTCCCTTATCAAAGATTAGATGATCATATGTTTGGGGGGATATGTCAGTATATTCAACCCTGTTCCATGGGTATGCAGCTCTACCTTTGTTTCAGTACCATGCTTTTTAAATTATTACTGCTTTGTAGTAGAGTTTGAGGTTGGGGAGGTTGATTTCTCCCATTTTCTTTTTCCGAAGAATTACTGCTGGAGCGATAGCACAGCGGTAGGGCGTTTGCCTTGCACGCAGCCAACATGGCCGACCCGAGTTCGATTCCTCCGCCCCTCTCGGAGAGCCCGGCAAGCTACCAAGAGTATCTTGCCCGCACGGCAGAGCCTGGCAAGCTCCCCGTGATGTATTCGATATGCCAAACACAGTACAATAAAGTCTCCAATGGAGACGTTACTGGGCCCGCTCGAGCAAATCGACGAACAACAGGAGGGCCTTTACCTTACCTTACCTTGCCTATTTGTGGGTGCTTATTGTTCCATATGAACTTCAGAAGTGTTTGCTCCATTCCTTTGAAGAATGTCATGATTATCCTTATAGGGATCACATTGAATTTGTACAATGCTTTGGAGAGTATTACCATCTTGACAATGTTAATTTTCCCGATGCATGAGTAAGGAATATCTTTCCATTTCCTCGTGTCATCCTTTAGATTATTAAGTAGTGTTTTGTAGTTTTCTTTGTACAAGTCTTTTACATCCTTAGTTAACCTGATTCCTAGGTACTTGATTTTCTGGGGTACGATTGTGAATGGGGTTGTTATTTCATTTCACTTTTTTCTCCCTCATTTTTTGTGTATAGTAAAGCTATGGAATTTTGGATATTGATTTTATAGCCTGTAACTTTACTCTACAAGTCTATTGTTTCTAGGAGTTTCGTGGTAGAGGTTTTAGGGTTCTCTAAGTAGAGTATCATATCATCTGTGAGTAGGGAGAGTTTGATTTCTTCCTTTCCTACCTGAATACCCTTAATATCTTTTTCTTGCCTAACTGCTACTGCAAGTACTTCCAGTCTATATTGAACAGAAGTGGAGAGAGTGGGCATCCTTGTCTCATCACTGATCTTAGAGGGAAGGCTCTTTGTTTTTCTCAATTGAGGATGATGTTTGCATATATTGAGGAAAGTCCCTTCTATCCCCATTTTTGGAAGGTTTACATCATTAACGGGTGCTGGATTTTGTCAAATGCTTTCTCTGCATCTATTGATAAAATCATATGGTTTTTATCTTTTGTTTTGTTGATATGTTGAATTATGTTGATTGATTTCTGAATGTTAAACTATCCTTGTATCCCCAGGATGAATTCCACTTGGTCATGATGTATGATCTTTTTGATGAGTTGTTGAATTCTATTTGCTAGTAACTTGTTGAGAATCTTCACATTCGTGTTCATCAGGGATATCAGCCTGTAGTTTTCTTTTCTTGTGGTGCCTTTGTTTCCTTTTGTTATTAGAGAGTTATGAGTTTCATAGAAACTGTTTGGCAGAGTTTCTGTTTCTTCACTTTCCTGGAAAAGCTTGAGAAGACCTGACAATAGGTCCTCTTTAAATATTTGGGAATATTCGCTAGTGAATCCATCTGGACCTGGGCTTTTGTTTTTGAGAAGACTTTTGATGACAGTTTCAATTTCCTTGATATTAATAGGACTATTAAGGCATTGTAGATCTTCTTGTTTCAGCCTTGGGAGATTATAGTAACCCAGGAATTTATCTATTTCTTCTAGGTTCTCTTGTTTTGTGGCTACAGACTTTCAAAGTAGTCTCTGATGATCTTCTGAATTTCTATGGTTTCTGTTGTGATATCCCCCTTCTCATTTCTGATTTGGTTTATTAGGGTTCTCTCTCTCTCTTTTGTGAGTCTTGGTAGTGTTTTATCTATCTTGTTTATTTTCTCGAAGAACCAGTTCTTGGTTTCATTGATCTTTCGGATTGGTTTTTGGCTTTCCATGTTGTTGATTTCTGCTCTAAGTTTTATTATCTCTTTTGTTCTGCCTGATTTGGGCTCCCTTTTTTGTCCTTTTATAAGATCTTGAGCTGTGAAGTCAAGTTGTTTTTGTGGGCCCTTCCTTCCTGAGAAATGCATGCAGAGCTATAAATTTTCCTCTTAACATGGCTTTAGCTGTGTCCCACAGGTTCTGGTAGCTCATGTCTTCATTTTCATTTGTTTCCATGCATATTTTGATTTCTTCCTTGATTTATTTCCTGACCCACTTGTTCTTCAACATTGAGTTGTTTAATTTCCAGGTGTTTGATTTGTTTTCTGTGTCTGTAAATGATTAACTTCTATCGTCAGTGCATCGTGGTCTGAGAAGATAGTTGATATATTGTCTATCTCCCTGATTCTGTTGAGGCATGCTTTTTGTTCCAGCACATTGTTTATTCTGGAAAATGTTCCATGTGCACTGGAAAAGAATGTGCATTCTTTTTGCGGGGGATATAAAGTCTTGTATCTATCTTTAGCCTTCTCTCTTCTATTTCTCCCTTCAATTCCATTATTTCATTGCTGAGTTTTAATCTTTTTGTTCTATTCAGGGGTGATAAGATGGTGTTGAAGTCTCCAAATACTATTATGTTGCTTGCAATGTCCTTCTTAAGGTCAGTTAGCAGTTTTTGTAGGTATTTAGCTGGTCCCTCGTTGGTTGTGTATACATTTAAGAGTGTGATTTCTTTCTGCTGTACATATCCCTTAATTGATAAAAAAAAAAAACCTTCACTATTCCTTCTAATTGTTTTCAACCTGAAATCTATCTTGTCCGATACTAGTAAGACCACTCCAGATTTTTTGAGGGGGTTGTTTCTTGCAGGGTTGTTTTCCATCCTTTGTTTTTGAGTTTGTGCTTGTTCTGACTATTTAGATGTGTTCAGATGTGTTTCTTGTAGGCAGCAGAATGTTTGGTTCTCTCTCTGAATCCATTTTCCCACTCTGTGTTTCTTAATTGGTGCATTTAGACTATTGATGTTGAGAGATTACTGTTATGGAGTTTTGTATCATCTTCATATAAGGGTTTGTTGTGCTTGTAGGGGTTTGTCGTGTCTTATAGTAGCCCCTTTAACCCTTTTTTAGGTTTGGTTTTGAGTCTATTATGTTACTGAGCTGTTGTTTATCCACAAAATAGTTTACCATTCCTTCGAGTTTGAGTGAGAGTTTAACCAAATAAAGTATTCTTGGTGAAACGTTCATTTCATTGAGTGTTTTCAGTATATCCTACCATTGCCTTCGAGCTTGGAGAGTTTCCTCTGATAGATCTGCTGTGAATCTAAAGGGTGCTCCTTTGTATGCGATTACCTTCTTTGACCATGCTGCTTGCAGTATTGTGTCTCTATCCGTGGCATCCATCATTCTAACTATGATATGTCTTAAAGTGTTTTGTTAGGGTCTCTTTCAGCTGGCAACCTTCGGGCTCCTTGAATCTGGATGCCTACATTCTCCAGCTCTGGGAACGTTTTAGCCATGATTTCTTTAACCATGCCTTTTTCATTTGGATTGTTCCCCTGACCTTCTGGTACTCCAATGATTATAATGTCGTTCCTCTTGGAATAATTCCATAGGACTCTGAGTCACTCTAGGGCTATTTTGAGGTCTCTTGCCATTGTTTGTTATTGCCTGTAGTCTTCCTGCAGCTCATCTTCCAGCTCACTGATTCTGTCTTCAGCTGAAGTCATTCTACTATTGAGGGTACACACTGAGTTTTTTACTTTGGCTATCGAATCCTTTATGTA
The DNA here is from genome assembly GCF_029834395.1 of Sorex fumeus. Lineage (NCBI taxonomy): Eukaryota > Metazoa > Chordata > Mammalia > Eulipotyphla > Soricidae > Sorex > Sorex fumeus. Next base: position 26,666,230 of record NW_026606092.1, read on the forward strand.
TGACATTTCTGTGCATAGCTTTCCAATTTCTGCTCTCATTTCTTCCTGTATTTTCTCAATTGTTTCTTTCATGTCCTCCTTTAATTTACTGGATATCTTTGAGTTTCTTTGAGTTCATTAAACATCTTCATTACTTTATTCGTGAATTCTTTATCATAGAGCTCCCTTATGTGAGTAACACCTATTGAGGCTTCTGGACTATTTTCATCGTCCTTTCCTCGTGGTGGGGATTTGCGTTGTTTCTTCATGTTGTGGTGGTGGTATGGAGAATGAATGTTAGAGGAGATTGCTGGGTTTGTGTAATTTACCTGTGGCCCCCAAATAGGACATGCCCACTTCTGCAGAGGTCACGCCCACTTCTGCAGAGCTTCCGCCTTCTACTGGTACCTGGTGTGGGGGCGGGGTACAGATCTGGGAGTGAGAGAAAACCAGGCGCATTGTTGGGGATGAGCAGGAAGGGGCTCAGAGATGGTGGACGGTCCAGGGTCCCAGAGGTCACCAGGGGTGTGTGTGCAAGGGAAGCGGAGTCCTGGTCTCGAATTTTCACCGGTGTGGGAGCGGGAAAAGACCAGGCACAGCACTGGGGACGAGCAGGAAGGGGCTCAGGGATGGTGGACGATTCAGTGTCCCAGAGGACACCTGGGGCATGTGCACAAGGAAGGCAGAGTCCTGGGTTCAAATTTTCACTGACCTAGGAGTGGAAGAAAACTAGACACAGCACTGGGGATGAGCAGGAAGGGGTTCAGGGATGGTGGACGACTCAAGGTCCCAGACCAGTGGCTGTTTTTAGGAGACAGCAAATGTTAATTCTTTTTAAAGGATGATTTAAATATTCTATCATAAAATATAAGCTTATGACATGCTGGTAATTTATGTCAAATAATGAAGACAATTTTTTTTTCTCCAGAGTAAAAAGGGCTAAAAGTTTTGTACCCTTCTACATCTCATTACTTCAATTCTATATAAAGGACAATCAATTAGGAATTGGTTAGCTTTCAAAAAGTGAAAAGAAGGTTCACAGATTTTTGCTGGGTTTATGAGTCAATGGTTGCAACTTAGAGAAGTATATATTCTAACAAGTGTATGTCTCTCTCTTTTACTTCCCAGATTTGCTAAGGAGTCATTAAGTCCTCCAGGCCTAAACTACCTAAATAGTAATAAAGTTTTTCTACTATGCTAATAGCAGAAAAAACGGTTCTTGATTGGATGAAAGCATTATTAACTATGTGTACTAAGTTATTCACTTAAATTCTTTGATTATGGATATTCTCTCATAAAATGAGGATAATAAAGCATATTTCCTAAAGTTACTATTAACAAATAAGAAATAACTCTTGATCCATAAAACTTACTTAAATTCTTGCCTTTTATATATCCCTAATACTGAAAGCAGGTAAGATTCTAACCTAAATAAATGCCTTTCTATGATATTAAAACCTTGTTGGACCAAGTGTCCCTCATCCCACAACTTTCATATTTATTTCATTGTATTATTATTCCACAATGCTGTCAATGTTTTATTTTTTATTGAATCACCATGAGATACAGTTACAAAGCTTTCATGTTTGAGTCTTGATCATACAGTTATGAAACACACATTACTACACCAGTTCACATTTTTCACCACCAAAGTCCGCAGTACCGCCCTTCCCCCTCCCATTCCAGCCCTTCCCCTGTCTGTGTGACAGATAATTTCCACAATGCTCTTTCTACTTTGATTATATTCAATATTTCAACACCAGTCTCACCATTATTAGTTGGAATTTTCCTGCTACCACTCAAACCTACCAAAACGAAAATGCTAGACCATTTATTTTGTATTGCTTGTTATGGACAGCATATGATGCCATGGCTGCATTCTCCTGAAATTCTAAAATTTTAATAATTAGTGTGTAGAGAGATCTCTGCAGCAAGCTCCTTTGTTCTGAGATTCTTTTGTGTGTCTCAACATTGTCAGTGTTAACTTCTCTCTCTCTCTCTCTCTCTCTTTCCCTTAAGGTTCTCATATCACTCATATGCTTAATAATTTTTCTAATTTCCTATTATTTATGCACAAAAAATGAAGTTGCATATCAACGAGTTGGTCCTTGTCTGGATTCATTCTACAGTTTATTTTAGCTATACCACAATCAGTGTTGATCCAGCATTCATATTAATAATTTCACCTATACAAATCTATCTACAATAGAATTCTGCAGGAATACAATTTTCATGTACCAGACCTGTCATCTTTGATTGAAGTCCTCCTTGTTGGTGGTTCAATACAACATATTTTAACATAAACTTTTGTGTTTTCTACTGTAAGTTAATATTTCATAAAATTGTGAACCACCTGAAGTCCAAAGACCAGCACCATCTGCCCCATTCTCAATAGTAAATAGAAAAATATTGTCACATTGAAGTAGTACTTTCCTCCCTTTGTTCATCTATTTGCTCAAGCGGGCACCAGTAACGTTTCACAACAAATTGTGAGAATTGATGTTACTATGTTTGTCATATAGAATACACCATGGGGAGCTTGCTAGGCTCTGCTGTGCAGGTGAGATATACTTGGTAGCTTGCCAGGCTTTCTGAGAGGGACAGAGGAATCAAACCTGGGTCAACAATGTACAAGGCAAACATGTGCTATTGCTCCAACCCCACATTGAAGTATTTTTTAAAATTAAAATAAAAGTAGCCACAAATCACAGTCACGATCATGGTCCTCCCGTTGTTCATCGATTTGCTCGAGCGGGCCCAGTAACGTCTCCATCGTGAGACTTGGTTGTTACTGTGTTTGGCATATCGAATACATCATGGGCAGCTTGTCAGGCTTTGCCGTGCAGGCGAGACACTCTCGGTAGCTTGCCGTATTCTCTGAGATGGGGTGAGGAATCAAACTTGGATCGGCCATGTTAGCTGCATGCAAGGAAAACGCCCTAACCACTGTGCTATTGCTCCAGCCCAGCCACAAATATATTTGATTTTAAAAGGTTTTAGTGACTTTATTGCAATGATGTGTTTTGGTGTTTTTATTATGCTTACATAGATTTTAAAATAATATAAAAATGTAAAATTACACAAATTCATATAATAGGATTACTTGAGAAAAATTATCAATAAGACTAGTTTTTGGCAGCCTAGTTCGGCCTTGAGATTTTATCACACTCTCATTCCTCATCCTTCTTAACTCTGGCATATTGGTAGTTCTTTTAGGGTCAGGGAAATGAGACCCATTGTATGTACTGGTTTGGGCATATCGAATATGCCATGGATAACTTGCCAGGCTCTGACGTGTGGGCGGAACATTCTCAGTAGCTTGTCAGGCTCTCAAAGAGAGATAGAGGCTTTTAGGGCAGCCTCTAATCTCCCTTGCAGCTGTTCCCATGGTTCGAACCATTTTTAATGCTATCAAATATGGTGCAGTAATCTTGGAAGATGGGTATAAAGTGTGTTATAATCTGTTGCGCTGCTAATGAAGTATTTATCTGGTACTGTAGAGTGGGTCTTCTGAGCGCAATCCCTGGGTCAATAGAGGTTGGTGGAAGCAGACAGGGCAAGGTAGGGTGGGGCTTCTGGTTTTAATCCCTTAGTCTCCAGAGATTGGTGGGAGCAGGGTCCCGTTAAGCCTGGAGTACAAAGTCACAGAGTTCCACTTACCTGGTTCTGTGGGGCTTCAACTCCTGCATGAATCTTGGCACGAGCGTTCAGAAAGCATTCTGGAGCATGGCGGCAGCTGGATAGTGGAGGTAGTAGAGGTAGTGGAGGTGCCAGAACAAAGAAGACAAAATAACTGTCTTTACTTTCAATGCACGTTTGCTGGCATCAGATGCATCCATCAAGGACCTAATGGTACAAGCACAAAATATCAAATATGGCATCATTGGTCTAACTGAGATGAGAAGGCATCAATCACATCACGCCGTTTTCGATGCTGGAGAACTGTTCCTTGGAACATGCGACAAAAGAGGTGTTGATGGTGTCGGTGTCCTTGTCAGCATGAACTTGACCATAAACATTGATTCATTCAAATGCCTAACAACCCAAATCGGATGATTACACTTGAATAAATGTGGGTCACTGCTGGCAGTTTCTATCTTCATTGTCTACGCGCCAACATCCAATTACGATGAAGGAGAAATTGAAAAGTTCTACATGGAGCTGGAGAAGTTCTATAAAGAAGAACACACATTCTACAAGATCATTGTCAGTTTTTTTAATGCCAAGATAGGACTGAGACAATCAGCTGAAGAAATCCACATCAGAACCCATGGCCTAGAATGGAAAGAACAGGGCGAGAGATTGAGTTCATCACATCAACCAAGACCATCCATGGTCAGTCACAATTCCAGAAGGCCGAATCTAAACGTTGGACATGGGAGTCTCCCCGTGGACGGTTTGACAATGAAATTAACCACATCATATTCAATCGATGGTTTTGCCTGACCAATATTGCTGTTGTCCCAAAATTCCAAACAAGATCAGACCACCGTCTCCTTGGTGCAAAATTCTACTTCACAGAGCGGGTAGAAAGGGCTTCAAAGTTTAAGAAGAGAACTCCTAGAATGACCACCAACTGGGAGCTCTGTCGCACTATTGTGGCAACACGGTAAGATGATAACATTGACAATATTGACGAGGAATATGATCGACTGGTTCAGCACCTCCATGATTGTGCCATGAATGCTGAGAGTGGGAAAGCCACAAAAAGATGCCCGTCTTCGAAAACTCTTGAGCTCATTCGCCAACTTGACATTGGTGCATGCCTGAGGCAACTACAATCAAATGTCCGAGCTTGCAAAGCAGTGCAAAGAAGCAATCAAGGATGACCTCAAAGAGATAAGAGAATCAGTGCTGACAGATATTGCCTAAGCTGGGAAAAGCATTTGCAACACCGACCTGTCCTTCACCAACTAAAAGACCAAGATGACTGCCCTCTGACGTCCTGATGGATCTATCACATCTTCCACGAGTGCAATGGAGAAGATTATTCATGACTTCTACTTGGATCTCTTCGATTACCACATCCACCTGCCCACACCAAATTCCACAGGATGTGTATGTTGTTCCCAACATTCTCCCTTCTGAAATTTGACATGTCATTTCATTGGAAAAGAAGCGAACAGCAACTGGTCCAGAAAAGGTCAGACCCTAACACCTAAAGAACCTGCCATCTGTACTCATCAATATACTGGTTCCGCTCTTCACATGCTACCTGTCTGAATGCAAAGTTCTGTCCCAATGGAAAACAAGCAGGACTGTTCTACTGTACAAGAAAGAAGACATCCACAACATTGGCAACTATCGCCCGATCTGCCTGTTGTCTGTCATCTACAAGTTGTTCACTCAGGTCATCCTGAGTAGGATTAGCAAAACACTAGATGAAGGACAACCATGCAAGCAAGCTGGGTTTAGAAAAGGATTTAACATGATCAACCATATCCACATGATAACCAAGCTCATTGAGGTTTCTCCGGAGTTCAAGATACCACTCTGTCTAATGTTCATTGACTTAAAGAAGGCCTTTGATTATGCTGAGACTGAAGTGGTAACCGAAGCCCTATCCAATCAGGGCATTCAAAATCACTACAACAGAATCCTCCATGAGCTGTATTATGGATTCACTACGAGGATCTCACCATTCTACAAGAAAGTGATCATCTATGTCAAGAGAGGGGTTTGGCATGGTGATACCATTTCACTGAAAATCTCTTCAGTGCCACTCTCAAGAACATGATGCAACGACTGAATTGGAAAGCAATGGGAGTGAAGATAGATGGTTGGCAACTACAACACCTCCACTTTGCTGATAACATCATTCTAATAACACCAAACATAAGCCAAGTGGCACAAATGCTGGCCGACTTGAATCGTGAGTGTGGAAAGGTCAGACTACAGCTGAGTCTCACGAAGAACCGTCTCATTCCTGACTTTCCATTCACCTTCAAAGGAACAAACATCTCCAAATGCAACAGTTATGTGTACATAGGTCCAAAAGTCAACATGATGAATGACCTGGCACCTGAGTTGCACAGGAGGAAGAGAGCTGCTTGGAATGCCTTCAAAAGTGTGAAAGAAATAGCTAAGAGGATGAAGAACCTGTGGCTCTGGGCACATCTCTTCAATTTTACTGTTCTTCCTGCATTAACATACACCTCAGAGACCTGGGGCCTATGAAAACAGGAAGAGAATGCTATTTGAGTCTCCCAAAGAGGTATCAAAAGAGCTATACTTGGAGTATCATGCGTCACTCAAATGAGAAAAATAATCTGGAGTTCCGATCTCTGTCGACAGTCAAGAATCAGGGATGCTGTCTCGTTTGCCAAGGTGTCGAAAATCAGATGGGTGGACACATAATGAGATTTGAAGACGACCACCAGACTAGAGACATTACTGACTGGATTCCATGGGATGTCAAAAGATAGCATGGCTGCCCACCTACAAGTTGGTCTGACTTCTTCCTCAAGGCCCTGAAAGATCGGTTTGAAGCTCTTCGTGTTCCTAGAACAAGCAGATATCATTGGGCTGCACTAGCATGCGACAGGGACAAATGGAGACATTACTGGTGCCTGCTAGACGAAATTGATGATTAATGGGATGTCAAGTGATCAAGTGATCAAGACTAGTGTAGGAATATGCCTCTTTAATTAATACTGTAGGAACAAAATTGAGTGCTCAAATGTGTTTTACTTACCATTGGACAGCATTGAAATTTCTGCTAGAAGGAGCACAGTCACTTGGCAACATCAGTCACTCGACACCTTGGCAAAAGAGACAGCGACCCAACTGCTACCAAGCTCAAGGCATGAATAAATGTGAAGCATAATTTCATTATGCAGGAACTGGAGAGATAATACAGCAGGTAAAACATTTGGCTTGCATACAGTCAACCAGAGTTGTGTCCCTGCACCTTGTATTGTCCCCAGGGCCCCATCAGGAGTGATCCATGAAGCACAAACCTAGGAATAAATCCAGAACACCTCTGGGAATGGTACCACATAAAAGAAATAAAGAGAAGAATAAATAAATGTCAATATTTATTGGAATTTTGACTTGAAACAATAAGTTATACAAATACTACTATCTTAGGTTAACTTACAAATATAACATCAATTTAGTATAAGACTTTTTGAAGTTGTGTAATGAAAATATTGGGAAAAACTATAAAAATATTAAAAATAAACCAGTGAGGTTAGAAAGATTGTAGAGCCATTTGTGTACTTGCCTTCCATGCGAAAGTCCCAAGTTTAATTTCCAGTATTTTATATGATCTCCTGAGTACTGTCAGGAATGCATTTGGAGCACAGATTCAATAATAAGACCTGAGCACTGGTTTATGTGGCCTACAAACAAACAAACAATAAAACGTGTAAAGCTATGACTCTGAAATACTATAATATACATAAATTATGAATCAACTTAAAAAATAGTAGAATTGTGGGCAACTTGAAGAGGGGTGGGTTGGGCTTCCCTTCTAGTCTCAAGCAGAACCCGGTAGCTGAAAACCTCCAGACCCAACTGCTACCAAGCTCAAGGCTAACCTCCACACGGCTGAATGAACCTCAGCCAAGAGGAAACCCAGAAAAACGCAGTATGTGGGTCCCGTGATTGAGACCTCCAAGCCCTCTAAAAGCAGGACTGGACCTCCTCCCCTCAGCATTCCAGTTTTCCAGTAGCTTGGCAATCACACCCCAAACTGCACCCAGCACTATGTAATCTGATCAATGGCCAAGATTCAGAGAATATAAACTAAAGTTCCAGGAAGAGAGCGATACAGAATTTCCTGCAGCACACAGCCACATTCATGGCCACATGACCTCTTATACTCTAGCCTACTTACATACCAAACGTAGCACACATTTATGTGGTTTTAATATATTTGCTTGTATTCTCTTATATATGGGCTTAAATGGCTCCAGAATGAAATACCAGGTTGTCACCTTCACACACCTCCCTCTAATTGTGGTAGGAAGTGCTTGGTGATAGGATTGGTGCTGGAGCGATAGCACAGCAGATAGGGTGTTTGCCTTGTGCACAGCCAGCCCAGCTGAGTCGGGTTCGACTCCTCCACCCCTCTCAGAGAGCCCGGCAAGCTACTGAGAGTATCTCGTCTGCACAGCAAAGCCTGGCAAGTTACCCATGACGTATTCAATATGCCAAACACAGTAACAACAAGTCTCAAAAAAAGGAGATGTTACTGGGCTTGCTTGAGCAAATCGATGAACAATGGGAAGAAAGTGCTTGTTTGTTTGTTTGACTGTGTTTTTGTTTGCTTGTATTCCCTTGTATATGGGCTTAAATGGCTCCAGAATGAAATACCAGGTTGTTACCTTCACACACTTCCCTCTTATTATGGTGGGAAGTGCTTGACGATGGGGTTGGTGTTTGAATATATCTGTAATGAACTATTGTGAACTACTTTATGAAAACTACTATATAAAGATTGGGGAAAAAATAGTAGAATCAACTTGAGCAAGGCTCCAAATAAATGGAACTTAAAGAAAAATACTGGATGCTTTTAACAATCCATATGCGAAAAATTATATACACATATAGGTCACATGTTGTAACATGAAGAAAATAACTTGATCATTTGATATTCCTTTACACATCAATTTATGACAGAAAGTCATCTGACTCCATTGTTATGGAGGTTAATATATTAAATGGGAATAGTAAGGATAATTAAAAATCTACCAAAGGGAGAAATTTCTTAAGAGCAGAATGTCATAAAATCAATAAATACATGAAATCTATCAGTTTTCAAAATAAATATAAATTTTACAATGAGGAATAATTATTTTACTGATTAGATTTCAAAAACTAAAAAAATAAAACAGCAGACAATGCTCAATGTAGAGATACTTAAAAGAATAATTTCCTCTCCTGCAAAATTTCAAAGACTATAAATTGATGTAAACTTTTGAAGGTTAAACTGACAGTCTTCTAAAATGTGGGTATACATTTTCTACTCATAATACACAATAAAGAAGGTTTAAATGTAGGGTTCAAATAGGATTGTGGCAATAAGTAGACTGGTCTTTTGGAGAAATAGGGTCTTGTATCAAAAAAAGAATTACTGTATAAGATTCCTCTAAACACACGTAGATCAATTTAACACAACCTGAAAAATAAAACTGCTGATCCTTTATATATTTCAGCTTGAGAACACACAGTATATTTTTCACAACTTTGATGGAAAAAAGATTATTATCAGGTCAGCTTTCTCACAAGGTTCAAACTGCACAAGATCCAAACAAGCAACAAAATAGAGGGTTTTAGTTTGATATAAACCCTCATATATGTGCTTAAGAAAATATGGATTATTTCAAAAAAGTATCTTCTGTCCTGCCCGCCACCCACACAACACTGTTTAGTATAAATTAATTCATGTTAGTAGATTCCAAGTAATTAGTTTATCCACACATAACATGGATAGTTCTTGATATCTGGGAGAGAGAAGAGGATTCTGTTGTTACTATACTTGGGAGATAAACTGAGAAAACTTAACAATTAAAACTGGCCGTATGTTTCAAAAGTTAACAGTCAAGTGGGGTAGCTAGGAACATAAAATTAAACTAATAAATATATTTATGTTTTATCATAAATTTAATCATAAAATTTATTTCCAAAAATGTTTCTCTAATTTTGTTTTTTTTTGGGGGGGGTTAGCTTTTGCTTTCTTGTTTTGGACATTCAGAATTTAATTTATTAGCAAGGGTATAATACAGACCTAAAAACAAAAGTCATACATTTGTACAATGAAACAATTCAGGATTTTAACTTGTTGCCTTGAGTCACACTTCAGACCCATTTAGAATACATTCTAGCCCCTTATTCTTCTGCTTCTAGAATGATAGGTGTGAGTACATCAAGTTAAGCACCTATAATGAGAAACACATAGTGTTTACATTTATTCATTACTCTTCTCAGTTAGATGGCTTTCCAATAATGTAATTTCCCATCTATAAAATTAATCTATATTTCTTGAGACAACATAGTTGACAACACTTACCTTCTTCTACAGGGACATACAATAATTTATTTAATTTCCATTACTAATTTTCAAGATCACTGAGACCCCCTGCACACATAAATGCCTTTCCACTGCTGTCCATAGGATCTATCTGCTTTTTTCACACCCAACTCATCACCCATGCTTCTGAATAATTCTTTGTACAATAAATGTTTTGCTTTTAATTTGTTGTCTGACTCTCTCTCATTTTTTCTTACATCAATCTCTTACGTACAATTAAATTTTCACCTCCAATATTTTTTATTTTTTTCTTATATTTCAAAAGTTTGCTTCCCTTTAAAATATTATACTTAATTTGCACATATTTTAGTGTTCAATTATTTATTTCCTGTATTTTAATTCTTGCTTTGACTAAATTTAATAATATACTATGGTCACTGGATTGAAGCAATAACACAGTGGTAGGGCATTTGTACATGGGCAATCCAACCAACCCAGGTTCAATTCCTCTGCCCCTCTCAGAGAGCTTGGCAAGCTACTGAGAGTGTCTCGCCCACACAGCAAAGCCTGGCAAGCTACCCGTGACATATTCAATATGCCAAACACAGTAACAACAATTCTCACAATGCTCGAGAAAATCGATGAACAACGGGAAGACAGAGACAGTGACTATGGTCACTAATTACTTGTGATACTTACCTATCACTCATATACACCCAGTTATATTTTATTTTATTTGGTGAGGAAGAGGTAATAAAGCACAGCTCACGAGCCCCAGGGAGACATTATCTGCAAATCACAACCAACCAGTACAGAGATTAAATAATAGGGATTTAGGATACTTTGTGCTTAGTTCCTGTTGAATCAGAAATTACCTGGGCCACCCAAGTGTTATATAAGAGCCTGCAAGTCTACACTCAGCAATGCTAGTGGACCATTTGATGCCAAGAATAAAATCTGAGTCAGTTTGCATGTAAGTCATGCCTTAAACCCTATACTGTATACCCAGCTTCCTCATTTACTTTTTAATATTCACACACATAATTCTTATTTATTTATTTATTCATTATGCTTTTTGGGTCACACCTGGCGATGCTAAGGGGTCACTCCTGGCTCTGCACTCAGGAATCATTTCTGGCAGTACTCAAGGGACCATAAGGGATGCTGGGAATTGAACCCAAGTTGGCTGCGTGCAAGGCAAATGCCCTACCCGCTGTGCTATCACTTCAGTCCTTCACACACATAATTCTTAACACAACTTTATTATTGAGTAGTTGATCTTCTAGCCAAATGTGCACTTCAAAAGTAATTCAATTTACAAGAGGAGTTTTACCAAGTTGTTTTAAGAATTTTTCTCTGAATTGATTACCTCTTCCCATTTTTTTCATAGAACTCTATGGAAAAATACATTGCTTGAAAATGAACCACCATAAACTTTCAATGACAGATGTTAACCATATACAGGTGGCTGAGTAGCTCATGGGATGGCTGATTGGATTTGAGACGTTTCACCTTGTGGTAATCAGTCTGGATTTGGCCCATGGTTGACAGGTCACCTTACAGCTGTTAGAGGGATGCCAGGTGTAATAAACTCTCATTACCAGCATGGTAGGCAGGTGTTTACATCATAGTAAGCACCCTGGTGGCCACTTTCAGGGGCAGCAGAGGTCCTGATTCCTGGATGGTGTAGTTACTTGTCAAGAGGAATGTGGGCTGCTATGCATAATGGCTGCGGTAATCTTAAATTGGACCACAAATGCTATAAAGTGGACAGTAACATCTCACTGTGACATACAAAGGTGTAATACTGACACATTTGGAAATGATCTGGTGCATTTTGAAATATAAAATCAACTTCAGTTTAAACCATTATACTCCTTAAATGAAAAAGTTTCATCTTTTTTTTAAAGAATACTAATTTTGAATTTACATGAACCATTGACTTAATGTATTTAAGACATGCAGTTTAATTTTCCTGGTTATTTCTGCTATGTAAATGAGAGTGTATTTTATGGAATATCATGTGGGAACATTCTGAAAACTTGAAACCATGAAGCAGGCAGAGTCAATATGGCAAACATTGTCATTCACTAAAATTCCCTCTAAAATGCAATTTAAAATGCTTACAAATAAACCAATAAATTTTCACTCAATTAATACATTTGACCTATTTAAAATAAGATATGATGTTTACTAAACTTTTCTCTCACAACTGCTATTGCCAAAGTCCCAAAGGGAAGAAATTTCCCTCAGTGTGTAACCAAAATCATGTATTCACACTGTTTCTAAAATGAAGAGTATCATAAAAGAACATTATTTCATATTACATCCCCATAACTTTTTTCTGCCATTCTCACCTTTACTGTTCGCAAAATGTCTGGTTCTTTAATACAAGACTAGTATGATTCCTTCTGTTGCAATTTTGTGCTTGACTCATGAAATTTAAATAAAGTTTTATGGTTTCCCAAAACTAAGGTAAAGGTGAGTTGGATTTGATAATTACACAGTGGGAAAGAGGTCAATAAATACATATCAGAATATTCCCTATTCTCTGTAAATTTATATATATATATGTATACACACCATATATGTATATTATATATACACACACGCACTTATATGTGTGTATCAAAAGTAAGTTTAAAAATTCCTAACTGTATTCTCCATAGAGAACTTGTAAGGATCTGATGATGTTTCTTTAATTTTGAAATACCAGAGAAACCCACTTAAACCCACTATTCTGTATATACTTTGTGTTTATAAAGATTTCTAGTGAACAAGAATCTGCAACCATCACCCCACCTTCTTACTTTCACAGCATTATACATACATAACAGAGCCTAGGAATATAAATCAAGAAAAAAAAAACACTTGTATTCTTCACTCTAAACCTTGCAAGTATTCTCCAGAGACATGAAATCTGGCAATCGAAACTCAGAAATGAAACACCAGGTAATCCCTGATTTGATAAGATGCTAGAGTCAAATCACTTTACAGTAGACTCATTCTGTGAGCCTGATATAAATTTTCTGGACTTTTGTTCACATACTCATAGTGTCCCTGTCTGCTGTCTTCTAAGCGAGGAGACATATAGTGAAGCAAAATTAATTTATTTAGACAAATATGAGGTAGAAAGAGAAAGAAAGAGAAAAAAGGAAACAGAGAGATAGAAAGAGAGAGAGAGAGAGAGGTAAAGGTGTTCAAGAGAGAACAGGTTATTTGTTTCCAGAAGGAAAAAGGCAAAAGTATCCATCTACATCATACCAATGCTTAGGTTAAGTTGTAGGTGAGTTCCAAGATGGAGAATGTACAATGTTTTTCTTAAAAGTTATTTTCTACTATTCCAAAACGTCCCCCATTGGGGCTTTCTATGTAGACTTCTCACATATAAATTCACATTTTTATTTCTCCTTTATTACAGGGTCCACAATTCTCTGGGAGTTGCCTTATTTTCTGCATCTCCAAATATCTCAGTATTGTTTATCCCCAAATTTCCTGCATTTCTAATTATGCTCAGTTTCAGGGATGGTAATCAGAAAGCTTCTATAGATCACATCTTCCCTTACTGTTTACAAAATACTAATTTTCAGGTGTTTACTATCTGGGGAGTTCCACTTCCCTGAATGCATTCTCTTTCTATTCCTATTCTCTTCTTTATAAAAAGTAACTTGTAACCATTCATGAAAAGATGTCTGCTTTGAGGACATGAACCCACCCTCAATCAATCTGCCAATTTGGTGCCAACAAGACTCTTGACCAGTCAACCAGTCACTGTGTCTCTCGTCTGATTTTCCATCAAGAGATTGTGGAACCAAAATTTCATGATTACAAAACCAGAATGCAAGATATTAACAGTGAAATTTAAAGTGAAAAAAAAAGTCTTCTTGCCCATCCCCAAAATATGTTCATTATAAGGACAGGATTGACCCTTAAAAACCTGTGCTTTGATTTACTGATAAAATGGACCGTGCCTCAGGGGACTAATCCAGGAATGAATATATTGATCACAGTGGCCTGCAACTATTCTAAAAATACACTTCCCTCTAAACTCATTTTTTTGACCTACAATCAAGATGATTTCTTTGTGATCTTGAGTCTGTCATCTTCCAACTCCTTTGCCTGTTGTCTATAAAACTCTTTCTCAAGCAGGTAACTTGACTCTGGATTGCTGGACCCCTGAGGGTCAGTTGAAAGAGATAAAAATGTACACACTTTCCTCTTATAGATATGTTAAAGAATTGGTGATCATATAACTAAATGGGAAACATACAAAAACGATAGCAAAAAGGCTATCTATTCTAAATTATTTTTGTTCTTCCCTTCTCTTGTTAAACTTTTTCAAACTGTGCAAATAATGCCTGCTCTTGGAATTACTTGTAAGTTATCATTATTTTACTATCTTAATAAGCCCTTGAGTGTAATGAATTCTCTTAACACCTTTCTTTTCTCCTTCATGAACTCTAAAGAAAGAAAGTTACTGAGAAATTCTAAGAGCAATGAGAAAGTAAAGTCAGCTACATAATTTGAAAAGGTCTCTTTGTTTTAAGAAAATGTAAAACTATTTTCAATCAGTCTAGAGAATAAAACCACATGACAAATAATATCATGCCTGTGTTATAAAAAATCTAACAACCTCAGGTAAAGCAACCACCTTTCCCTTTATTATGTGAGAAAATGTTCAAAGAAGTCTTTTGATGAGACTCAGGTGAGGTACTGAGAGAAAAGATAAGATAGAAAATTTTGCATGGTCTACTCTCACCCTAATAATCTTATCTGAGATTCTCCCTGGGAGTCAGCTAATGCTTTCTCTGCTCTCAGCAGGGAAGTTGAGGGAGAAGCTGAGGGCTGGCATGCATTATAAAAGTTAGTCTCAGCAGCTTCTTTTCCCCACAGCAATCATTATCATTAACAATAGCTGAGGGTTTCACCACTCTGCAGTTTGAACTCTTTGAAATAACGTTCATGGATAAACATCCTAATCAACTGCATAAACCAGTAATTAGATGGTGATTCCAAAATAGCATATACTTATTGCATATTTGATGGAACACAGAAGAAAATTAAAAGTATTGACTCCAAAACATTTATTTTCTGTACAGTGCTAAAGGATTACCTGAATTCCTGAGAAAGAAAAGTCCTTGATTTTTTTAAAGGTTAAAACAGATTGTAGTTCTGTTAGAGTGAACATTTATATGTCACTACTACACTGTTCTTGGGCTTAGAATTAGTGGATGTTCCAAAGTGGTTGCTGAGCCAACCTGGTGTCTGTCCTCCTTTGTCTCTTTCACTTACAAAAATAATTTATCTCTATATAACACAGTGTCATGCAGGTCTCCAATTAGAGCAGTTTCTCTCCCAAACTAAATGAGAAGCTAAAACCCAAGATTCAGACTCTGAGGATCAAGCTTCAATGAGATTCTACCAAGGAATAGTTGAGAAAGTTAAGCATTCATGTGGAAACCTTACAGATACTTGCATAGCACAGGGAATAACTTTTCTGTATCTCACTAAAGCAAAGATGCTGTGCTGGGATAAATTTCAGTCTTGTTTCATGGTAAAATTTTTTTTAATAAATGCTAAATATCAACAACCTTCAGGCACATAACTTAGTGGCAAGTACATGCTTCACATGTGGAACCCTAGGTTTAATGTCTAGTGCACTCGAGCACACATACACACACACACACACACACACACACACACACACACACACACACACACATGAATGAAAAGAAAAGATGTAATAATAAACTTGCATTTCCCTGCTTCTATTTTAATAGAGTCAGATTAAACATACACAAAAAAAGAACTTGGAGAGCTTATTTGGAGTTTCAAATAAGGGAGTACAGTTACTCATATACCCTGAACCAAAGAATGGTCTCTTTTCAAAGTACTTCCACAGAGCAACTAGTTTTAGGAGAGGAGCACATAGAATGGTGAAAGAGGAAGGGGACACTTATCCAGTCATCAAGACTTGCTGAAATAACCATGAGAACCATTGGGGTCACAGGTAACCCTCACAAGCCAAAGTTCCTATAAACAGTAATTTTTGCTTTATGCTTTCTGTTGACTTGTTAATGTATATCGGTATCATTTCTGTACTCAGAGCCCTGGTACTTTTTACAAAGGACATATATTTTGTTTTGCCTTTTATTTTATTTAAAAATATATAACACGTCTTTGACATACGCTAGAAAATATGCATATGGGGTGAAGAAGGCATAACTTGTTTTTCCTACTGCTTTCATTTCTATTAAAGTCAGAAGTATATTTTGTCTAGTCTACTGTAATCACTCCACATCCTCTTCCTCTTCCTTCCCTTCTCTACTTCTTCCTCTTTTTTTATGGTGTAGGGATCTCACCCAGGTCTCACGTACACATGGTGTGGGTTTTACTACTGAGCCAAATTCTCAGGTGTAATTGTTTCTTGAAGATGATAATATAATTGTGCCACACTATTCATGTATAGTATATTCTTCACATAGTAGCCAGGATAATTAGATTAAAATGATTATTTAAAAATCAGGGCCCAAGGATGAGAACAAATGGTGAAGTACCTGCCTATCCCTTGTGATGCCATGATATTGAGCCCTAGTAAAACCCAAAGTCATGAAGTGGAATCTCAGCAGCACTGTCCTGTGATGCCAAGTGACACAACAAGTGTGAAAACTGTGCTGTCAGAGTATACAACCAGTATACATATGAGTGGGTTTGTTAAAGAATTCACTAAGAAAGTCATAGGTAGAAGGAAGGTTGATTAGGGAAACAAGATATTTGCAAAGAAGGAGCAAGTAGGCCTTCACCCCGGAGCAAAATGTATATTGTCTACCTTTGTCTGGATTTCTATGCCTCTTTTTGTTTATGGGACCCACTCGTGGGAAGCCATCTCTGTGGCTTATCCCTAAAAAGAAGTGATCTGGGAAATCTGAACTTGCTCCATTTCTTCTTTTCACTCAGATTCTACTTGCATCCTAGGTGCTAACAATACTTTGTTTTTGCTGGGTTGCTGTGAGTCACCATATAGGACTTTGTCCCATTGAAGTGGACATCATGGAGGGAAAAGCATAGGGGTGAGCACAGAAACTTATGGTGTGTGTCTCCTAGTGGGTCCCATGTTGTCTTTCTGGATCCTGTTTTTGGCATGAAAATAAAGAGCCAACTGAAAAGGTATATCAGAACTGGAGGATTTTATATTCAATTCTCATCAATTTAACTCGCATGTTTACAGTACTTCAGTGATTCCTTATTACATATATCACCTTATTTGTTAAGTTATTTTTATAAAGTTGTTCATGATTTATTATATTCAATATTACAATACCAATCCTACCACCATATTTTATCATTGTCAACATAATCTAGTCCAGTCGAGTACAGTGTTCTGTTAATCAAAATAATTTCTGCTCTTGAATATGAAAGTGAACTTTAATTATTTCAGTTATTCAGAGTTGCTCCTACAATGAAGTCAGAATGCAACTTGTAGTTACTTCCTTGTTTGAACACAGACTAGTTTTATACACTCTTTGGCAAACAGGTCTTCAAAGAAGGAAAAAGGTACATGTGAAGTAAGCTAGAGAAATGAAGAGTACTTTCTTTACTGGAGTCCTAATAACATCCAAGATCTTGACTTAACAGAGACTGTATTTATAGCTAGCAAATGCAATCTTTGAGATAAGAGTTTAACATTCATTAAAATATGTTAAAAGTGCTACAGAAGGAATAGGGGAGAAATACCAGGAAAGCTACTTAAAGATGATTAGTCATGTTAAATCTCATCAATCTGAGGCAGTCAGTCCGATGGATAATGGGAATTTTTAAGGATAGGGAATAATTACAAATAAAAAGGAGAATACAGGGTAGCTGAATTTCTCTTTGACTCCTTGCCTGTGTTCCAGAAGATGGCAGGGAAAGTGGCAGTTTTCACTCATGCACATCTGCTCTTGAGAACAAATGAAAGCCAAGGAGTAAAAGAGCTATGGGGCTATTGGCCTTGAGCAGTGGGCCGTGGAGTCCCATTGAGAGACCATGAAACATCAACAACGGACTAGGAAGACAACTGTGGACTTCAAGAGACAGAACCAGCAAAATACCAGCATGGACCAAGCAGGATAAACAGGGGAATAAAGGAGAAACCAACAAGGAGCAAACATGAGACCAAACAGAATAATAAGGGATCCAAAACATCTTAAATCTGGTAAAGAAAGTTAACTATATAAGCATCTAGAGCACTCTATACAAGTTTTAGACACAAAAATTCAAGGACCCACTCAAAGAACTCACCAGTTTGACTATAATAAAAGAATGTTCAATCCAGAGGTCAGTTGAAAATAGTCTGACCTATTTACCATTATGACTTTAACAAGATGCTGGAATTATAAAATGGGTGAGGATTATCTCAATGCTTCTCCACTCAGAGAAAAGCCTTTTATTTTTTTCCAGGAAGAAAACCATTTATGAGAATTTGACTCTGCCTAATGTATTTTTCTTTGCATTCTGCTTTTGAATCCCAGTACTCTTCAATTTCTATTTTGAACATTTCAATCATAATCCATTTTTAAAGTCTTTACAGTCATTGTTCCATGTTACAGAATGTTTTTCCTTCAATTATTTGTACTTCTTACATTTTTTTCACAGTCTGCTTAAATATTTGTTTAAACATCATTTTCTGAGACAGTCCTCTGACTACTGTGATCAAAAAGCATTCTATCATGTTCTGGCACTTTACTGCTTATTTTTGTTTGTTTGTTTTACAAAGCTCATACCACCAGGGTTAGAATTACTGATTGACTTTCTGGTTTGTCTTTCTATCTTCCTAGTATACTAGCTAGAATATATTATGGATTTGCTCGCCCTCGCCAATCAGGGCATAAAACATGTATTAGTAACTGACACATAAAAGATACATAGTAAAAAGTTTGTTGAGGGGAAAAAGCATGGTATGTTGGCTAGGGCCTTTGCCTTGCATGAGTCCTACCAGGGTTCCTTCCCTGGCACCCCATATCATCATCTTAGTGCTGCCAGAAGTGATTCCTGAGTGTAGACAGGAGTAAGCTTGAAGAACTATGGGTGTGGTCCAAAAAAGCAAACCAAACTAAGCATGAATGAATATGTGCATGAAGTTAAGGGAGCAAGAAAGGACAAATATTTTTAGTTAATTTTGGGGGTATGTTCTTATTGCTGAAGGACTGATAAGATAAATTCCTCATTTTCACTTGCTATATTCAGATATTTATTTTTTTACTTATAAACTTTTTATCACATTAGCTTAAACAGCATTCCCAGATTTATTTTTAGAAATGATACTGAATGACTAAGTTATGGTTTTCTGAAAATCATCACAAGCAAAATCCCTAAACAGTTATTTGAAAGAAGTGCCACATGATGTAGTTGTCATATTTGAAAAGATAAAGCAAATAGGCAAAATATATTTGCATGGCTTTATTATCCAATTCAATACAATAATCAAAAATAAGGTAAAATGAACCAAAAGTCTTACCCTTTTTGTAATGAATACTTTGCATGATTACTAACATTTCTTCTCTTAAAAAAAGGATAATAAATGTAAAATGAGTGTTCTAAGATACTTAAGGGCAATAATATAGGCAAAATTAGAGATATGACATCCTTTGAACAAGAAAACCATACTTTGTAAAATCACCTAAGGACACTGCTTTTATTTGCAAGATATTCAGAGACTAGAGATAAATCAGGAAGCTACAGTTCTATTTAATTGGGTAGGTAGCCTGGTGTTGAAATTTAGAACAACTTAGGAACTGGAGGTTGAGAAAGAAAATTGTACAAAAAGATTAATCCATAAAGTGTGAGCATAAACTCTTATAAGCTCACACATAAATTTGTGACAGATGTCAGAATCCATAGACCGAATTCACATAGAGGATAAAATACCAAACAAAGTAAGAGAAGCAAGAGATCTAAAAGAAAAGAGATAGGACTAGAGGTTATAACTACTACTGACTGCAGGGGAGATTTGAACATCACTTCATGCTGAAGTAGAAGGCCTTTGTAATCATTTGTAACTTCCACTGAATACACAGAAGGACCATGTATTAAATTCAAAATCCATTCCCAGAACAAATGTGTTCTTTTGAGAATTAACAGGAAAAAAAAGAAAACAAAGCAAAACAAAAGTAATAGATAACCCATATAAAGCACAACTTTACTTTAAGCCTCAGTAAGATCAAAGTAACTCACTGTAACACCTACTAAAATGAAAGTCAACACAATTTAGAGTCAAATCACAAAATTCAATAAAACCATGACTTAAAATATCTAAAACAAAATAAATACGAAACAGGTAAATACAGTGGAAAATATAAAAATTCACAATGTAAGAAATAAATAAAGGTCAATAGAAGAGGATGTTTTAGAGGCCAAATGAACCAAAATTAACAGATCAAGACTTTAAAATACCATACTAATAAAATTGAATTCCTCATAACTGTAAATTAACTGTAATGTGTTTTTCCTAATTGCAACAAATATCTACCAAAAGGGAGAGGGAGAGAGAGAGAGACAGAGACAGAGACAGAGAGACAGAGAGATACAGAGACAGAGAGAGACAGTAAACAGAGACAGAGAGACAGAGAGGGAGAGAAAGAAAGAGAGAGAAAAACATTATAAAAAACATTTTGATGGAAAGGTCTCCCAAACATTGCTTGGAGGATCTCAGGCCAATTCCAAGCATTTCTCAAAGGTATCTAGAGCTAGATTGCAGGTAATAAATTTGACTAGCACACAGCATTAGCCAGACCTAATGGTTAAATACTGCTTGGGTCCAGCAATGATGAGGACCAATAGTGTTTCCCTAATAGTGCTCTAGGGACCATCAAAAATATACTTGGTGGATATTTGGAGGGCTCATGCAGTGCAAGGGATTAAATTTAGGACATTGTGCATGACAGATCTTTGTGCTATGTCCTGGCCATTGCTTTCAGAAATTCTTTACAGAAATACAATAAAAAAAGAAGCAAATCAAGAGAAAGGTAAATTGATTAGTATAACAACAGCTTCCCACTTAAAAGTAAACTTCAGAGCTCAGTGCAGTGTGACAAGCTTAAAGTATGAACATTTTACTAAGTTAAGTAGGAGAGATCAGTTTTGAAAATAAAGGTGTATCTAATTCAAAGTAATGAAGATGAGGAAGCTAGATAGAAAAAGATATCTATAAATCTAGACAATATTCTCTTTGAATTGATTGTTAAAGTCTATGTTAAACATGTGAAGTTTTAAACTACATGAAGACAGAAAAATTTAAAAAAAAATGAGTGATTGAAAAGCAGTAAGTTCACTTCCACAGAGCTGGAAGAAATTGAGCAAGAAATTGAGCTTTTATCCATCAGATCAAATACCTCTTGTTTGAGATGAAGGCCCTCCCGTTGATCGTCGATTTGCTCGAGCGGGCCCAGTAACGTCTCCATTGGAGACTTTGTTGTTACTGTGTCTGGCATATCGAATACTCTCGGTAGCTTGCCGGGCTCTCCGAGAGGGGCGGAGGAATCGAACTCGGGTCGGCCATGTTGGCCGCTTGTAAGGCGAACACCCTACCCGCTGTGCTATCGAAAGACCTCACAAAATGTTCTTAGTATTAATGCTAAATTTGTAAACACATTAAGCACATACATAGGCATACATAACTAAATTATAAAATAATAATAAAAATAATTGAAAGGACCAAGTTTCTCAGTACATAATTGCTTGTCAAAATAAATTTGTATTTTTGTATACTTGGTTGTTTTGTTTTTGGTGCTAGATACTATACTCAGATGCTCATCCATGAAAAGCATACACTCACCACTAAACTCTATACCTTACTCCCAAAGGTTAATGCTTTATTTATTTTGTTTGCTTGTTTATTTGTTTACTTATTTGTAATTAATACACATATAAATTACATAAAACTTTATATCTGTAATTCATATATGTTATGACACAGATATAAAATTGGCATATAAGACATTTACAAGCTACTAAAATACACTTATGGACAAAGAAATGAGGTGAATTTGGAAGCTACATACCACCTAAAATTAAAATAATGCAAAAAAAATTTAAAAAGTAAATTATTATAATCAGTTATTTAAAAATGTCTCACAATGGAGATGTTACTGGGCCTGCTTGAGCAAATCAATGAACAACGGGAGGACAGTGATACAGTGCTATTGAAAAACTATCAAAAATAGGTCACCAGCTGCCCCCCACGAGCGGCTTTCCAGCACAGCCACGGCCCCAGAAGCACAAGGACTTAGCGCAGAAAACCAGCCGCTTGGAGCAGAAAAGCAAATGGACTATGTGTTAAACCGCGCCATCATGCCTGCCCGGAGGGGAAAGGGTGTTGCCCCATTCGCCTGCTCCTCTCTGGAAAGAAAGATGGCGGCCTCACGGGAGCCTTGTGGACAGCAGGTTTGAGCCAGGGGTCGGGGGCGGCAGGGACCTCATGGGAAGGGGGGCATTCCGGTCCGTCCTTCACGCCCGACTGAGGTCACCAGCTGCCCCCCACGAGCGGCTCTCCGGCATGGCCACGACTCCAGAGCACAGAAACCAATCTCTTAACTATCTAACTTTTAATAGAAATACTTCCAGGGTTAATAAGTAAAATAGCAGAAATCCAAAACCGCGTGGCTGTTATCATGGCCACGCGACATCATTTAACTCTTAAACCCAGCTGTAGAAAGCAAATCATTTCACAACGCTTTTTCAGCATGTCTGATTTGAAAGCAGTTACAAAGCTTTCAGGTTTAAGTCTCAGTCATACAAAGAAATACCCGTACCTTCACCAGTGCCCATTCTCCACCCCCAAAAACTCCAGTATACCCCCTTCCCACACCCTCCCCCTACCTAAGGGGATGATGATTTCCACATTACTCTCTCTCTACTTTGATTACATTCAATATTTTGACACCAAACCCACAATTATTATTTGGGATTTTACCCCAAAACTCAGTTCTGCTGAAAAGGCAACAGTAGACAATTTGTTTCCTATTTCTGGTTATGAATAACATATGATGTCTCATGGCTTCAATAGTGACTACCCAAGTTTAAAATTCCGTAATTTTAACAATTAAGTGTGGAAGGATTTCTGCCAAAACCTGCTGGATTCCGAAATTTGTTCCTGAGTCTCTTGGATCATGGCCATTAAGGAGCTTGATCAGGAGCCAGAAAGGCCGTTTGTGGGCGGTGACTCAGCGTCTGGGTTGGTATGGGGAGGAAAGGGCCAGCTCCACCTCCGTCCCATGAGGCCCCCTGTGTCTTGTCACTATGTGCCCAAACCTGACTCTCCAGTGGCCTCTGGAGGATGGCGGCCACTGGGCCACCAGGGGGAATAGGCCAAGGCACGAGACCTATTCCCACCTGGGGTGGCCCAGCGTCTGTAGCCTACTGCAGGGATTGAACGCATTTAAAGCCTTTGGGTTTCGATATTTCTTTCTGAGTCTCTGGGATCATGGCCATTAAGCAGGTCAATCAGGAACCAGAGAGGCCATGCCTCCAATTATATAGCTGAGCTAGAGTTGGTTTGTGGGTGTGTCTCCCACATACCTAACTTTTGGCTGTTTTCTTTCTTGGTAAACTTTTCCCCAAGTTTCTGGGGTCTGGCCAAAAGCACAGAAGCAATTCTGGAGTATCTGGAAGTCTGAAGGCACCATCAGGCTGCTGATGCACTCACCTCACAGGTACAGATTGACCTGCTAGTGGCACCATACCCCCTCAAAAACAATATTTTAAATTAAATATATATTGATAGAGACGTTTCAAAATAAAGCACATTGAAGATCTTAAAGTGAAGAACTTTAATGCGGCATGAGTTGATAAAAAAATCTATCATATATAATCAGAAATTCAGAAAGAGAATGGGAAATAAAAGAAATGATAGCAAAATATTACAAATTTGATAAAAATTATATGCTTACTAATTCAAAAATATCAGTGAACACCAAGCAGAAAAGACAAAATAATACTCAAACTCTAATAATAATAAAATTTATGAAACCAACTATTAAAGAGGAAATATTTAAGTATTTTATGAAATAAAGCTACAGAAAATGTTAAAGTGAAAACATTGTGTTCAAAAAAAAGATTTTAAAGTCAAGGAAATAAAATTCTTCTGATAAATATTAAAATAACTAATATGAAGTTAACCTATGATACATCAAATATTTTAAAAATATTCAAAACAAAATCTCTGATATTATCTTATTCAAGTTAGAAAGCTCAAGAGAGAATGCTTGGAAGCTCAAGAGAGAATAATTGATGCAGTGAAACAGTTTTATTTCAGAACAACCTGCAAAGATAGTAAACTCATGTCTTCATATCCTCACCTAAGCATCTTGTCTTCACAACTACAGGACATTTACAGATAGAGACAGAGACACTGATAGAGATAGCTATAAGAAGGAAAACATAAAGTACATTTGGACCCCAGAAAAGTTAGTAACTTCATCCATGGACCCATGTGCTGCTCCCTTGAGGCATACTTCTGGTGTAAGCACTGTAGCACTGTCCTCCCTCTGTTCATAGATTTGCTCCAGCGGGACCAGTAATGTCTCCATTGTGAAATTTGTTGTTGCTGTGTTTGGCATATCGAATACAACACGTGTAGTTTGCCAGGCTTTGCCGTGCAGACAAGATACTCTCAGTAGCTTGCTGGACTCTCCAAGAGGGGCAGAGGAATCAAAGCTGGGTGGGTGGGCTGGTCTGCAGCATGCACGACAAATGCCCTACCCACTGTGCTATCGCTCCAGCCACTTCTGGTGTAATAGCAAATAAAAAATTCTGGTGAAAGACTCTACCCTCTTGTCCTTTAGGAAAAAATTAAGAGGTATTTTCAACATTTTTAACTATCCCTTTTCAGAGAGGCTTTCTAGCATCTAATATTAAACTCCATTTTTAATTTCTTTGGACTGTCTTCAATCATAATAAAAACTATGCCAGATGAAAATTCTGGTTACACTATGGAGTGATGAAAAGTAGAAAGAATAAATGTATGTGAATTATAAAATATATTTACATTAAACTACGATTTAAGGGATGGTTGGAACTACAGTTTTCAGTTCTGGCAAGTAAGGGTCTTGGAAGGTATCACTCTATCCTTGTATCAAAAAAGTGTTGGAAACATTTGAAATCCAATAGCTGTCCATAGACTCACCAAACCTCTGAATTTATAGGGAATTATCAGACCTAAATCCAGACCTACAATCATTCAGAGAGATACAGTCACAGATCTGTGGAAAAGTTTAGTTGGAACAGAGGCTTCAGAAATATGCACTACTTTCTGCTTGTTTGTTTATTCTTTAACAAATTGTTGGCAAAAGAGTGTGAATTTGTATGTGAGAAACTCCCAAGGGTTATAATCTTAGAGAAGGCATGTACTTTTATGGGCTTTTCTTCAAGAACCCCATCAGATTCTCAGAGGGAGGGTCTGGAAATATCTCTAAAAAGCAATTACAAAGGGAAGAAAACAATGAGTATTGCGAAACCTGACAAGCTCAGCACTCTGAGGAAATTGCAAATACACTGGAGGCTTATATCACCCTGTCTCAGAAATCAACAAATAGAACTTGTAGAAAATCAATAGTCTAACTAGAACTATCAATGTTATTATATTAGCACTTACAGTATATCCCAAATATCTAATCATGTATGAAAATATAGTCAACTGTTATTTAGCATCTTTTAAAATTGAGGTAAAGGGCAAAAATATCTTTCCTCACTATCTGTTTCCCAATATACAGAGGAGAAGGAAGGAGGTAGGGAGATCAAAGTGGTGAGGGACACTGGCAATATATGGGTGCAGTGAATTAATGTATTGTTTTGAAGACATACAAAATTATACCCCCAAAGCCATACAATCAGGTAAGAAAGGTTATCTTAAATATAGAAATAAATAAATAAATAAATAAAACACAAGAATAACAATACCAAAACATAATATAAACATTTAATAAAGAAATAAGATTATAATCACTGTATCACTGTACCACTGTCATTCTGTTGTTCAACAATTTACTCAAGCGGCCACCAGTAACATCTCCATTCATGTTAACATTCCATGAGTAACATCTCAACAGCCCTGAGATTTTAGCAGCCTCTCCTTATTCGTCTTTCCCATCATTGCCATATTGGAGGCTTTATCAGGGTCAGGCTTTAATGTTACTGTTTTTGGCATATTGAATACGTCACAGGCAGCTTGCCAGACTCTGCAAGATTATTCTATTTTATTTATTTATTTATTTTTGCTTTTTTGGGTCACACCTGGTGGTACTCAGAAGTTACTCCTGGCTCTGCAATCAGGAATTACTCCTGGCAGTGCTCGGGGTACCATATGGGATGCTGGAAATTGAACTGGTTAGGCTGCATGCAAGGCAAATGCCCTACCCACTGTGCCATCGCTCCAGCTCCAAGATTATAATATTTTTAAAGTCATTCTCTAGACATGCTGGAAAAACATATGCATAGACTGTGTGAGCCCCAGAGTCCAAGCACTGACATATCGAGCATTACCTACCCAGCACCCTCCCTTCAGCACCCGCGCATATAGTTCCCAACATGAATGTTCATCTTAACAGTGCATTCTGGGCAACTAGGGAACTGGTAGACCTGTACCACCAGGCAATTAGTTTATGACTGCCACTGGTCAGGATGGGGATACCTTCTCATCCCCAGAATGAGTGTGCAAGACGCTAATTAAAAAGTAAATAAGTGGTGCCTGAGAGGTAATTTAAAGGACTGAGAACATGATCACATGATTTTAATCCTTGAGACCTAGGTTTGTGTTGCTGCTTGTTTGATTTTGTTTTGGAGGGAAGGCCATGCCTAGCAATGTTCAGGGGTAACTTCTGACTCTGTACTCAGAATTTACTCCTGTGCTCTGAGGACCATATGGAATGTCTGGAAGCAAACCCCAGTTGGCAACAAGCGAGGAAAATGACCCCTGGGCTGTACTATCATTGCTGGCCATAAGGAGATCTGAATTTTTTTTTTTTATTAGTGAAGCACCATGAGGTACAGTTGTAGATTTACAAATCTTTGTGCTTGAGTTTCGGTCATACAATGATCAAATACCCATCCCTCCACCAGTGCCCATTTCCCCCCACCCCCCCTCCCACCCTGCCTCTGTGGCAGGGCATTCCCCTTTGTTCTCTCTCTCCTTTTGGGTGTTGTGGTCTGCAAAAGAGGCATTGAGTGGCAATCATGTTCAGTCCATAGTCTACTTTCAACATGCATTTCCCCTCCTGGGAGGATCCTCCAAACACCCTTTATTTGGTGTTCCCTTCTCTATCTGAACTGCCCTTTCCCCTAGAATATCCGGCTGAGGAGATCTGAATTTGATCCCCATCACCACAGAGTCTCTTTGCAGGGAATTGTGGGAAACTGCTGAGGACAGAGCAAGGAATATCCCCTTAGAACTGGTCATTATGAACACACAGAAAAGCAAACAAATATCAACAAAATTTTGAAAATATGAAATAAAACAGTATTTACTTGAAAATTATGAGATTACAAAAGCTCTAAGAAATTCTATGAAAATTAAGAGTATTGCTAATTTAGAATAGAGAGCCTTTCTTAGACAAAAAAAGCAAAATTTATAAAATAAATTGAAATCTTGAAAACTTGGTGCTCTATATGATTAAAGATTTAAGTTCACAAAGAATGCTCCTAAAATAGGTTTATAATTTAAAAAGTTAATATTTAAAAATTAAGGCTAAACAAGAACAGACCATGTGTATCAAATTGAAAGTCCAAAAATAAACCACACACCTAGTATAAACTAATTTCTATTAAAAGAGGCAATGAGAAAAAAAAATCCTTTCAATAATTGATGCTCAAAAAGACAAAACGTTCTACTAGAAGAAAATGAACCACATTGCCTGTATCAAATATTGAATAAATTTAATTTGGAGGCTTATACAACTAAACATATTTGCTGATGCTAAAAAGCTACAAAATTTAAAAACCACAGGGATTTATATTTATCCTGTAACAATAAATATTTTTAGCAAGAACTTAGGGACTATCAAAAAAAACTAAACATGAGCTGAACTGTATTAATATTTAATTTGCCTATTAAATATAAGAAAATGAATACATTTTGCAAATTAGAGAAAGTATGTATAATGCCAATATTGAAAAAAAACTAGTATCTTAGATACATAAGGTATTCCTTCAAGTATATCATAATATGGTAGCACTGTAGCACTGTCCTCCTATTGTTCATTGGTTTGCTCGAGTGGGCACCAGTAATATCTCCATTGAGAGACGTTACTGTTTTTGGCATATCTAATACATCACAGATAGCTTGCCAGGCTTTGCTGTGCGGGCAGGATACTCTCGGTCACTTGCTAGTCTCTCCAAAAGGGGCTGAGAAATCAAACCCGAGTCAGCCACATGCAAGGCAAATGCCTTACTCGCTATGCTAGCACCCCAGCCCAATAATATGGTAAAAAAAATAAAATTATTAATTCAAGATGAAAGGAAAAATCTGTAAGATTTTATATAGTAGTATTGAAGAAATACTAAAAGTTTGTAGCCATTAGGGAAATTCAAATTGTAAATTTTAACCACTGTCAGGTATTGATACATATGCACTAGAAGAGCCTAGAAATGATAAATATTGGTAAGATAAGGTATAATTGAGTTTAATTTGTTGCTAAAAGTAGTATGTAGTGGTTTCCTCTAAAAACAATACATGATTATTCCCCTGTAATTCTGACAGTGCAGTGACAGTGCAGTGCAGTGCAATTCTGGCAGTAAGAAGTTGAAGATCACTGTGATGGCAGGACTGTTTTATTCAGGGCATCAGAGTATAATCTGGTCCTTTGCCTTTCTGTTTGTGAAGGCTGCCTCTTTCCTTCACTCAGTCTTGTTCTCTCTTCACTCTGTGTTTCTTTTTACTTTCTTCTTAAAAAGAATCACTTGTAATTATATTGGCTCACTAGAACAATCAATTGTAATTCCCTCATCTCAAAATCCTTAACCTAATTACATCTGTAAAAATGGCTTTTAGCATATAAAATGGTACATTTACACGTTCTAGGGATTATGACACAGGCATTTTCAGAAGACTACTATTCTTTCTACCACACAGTACAAAATGTAAATACATCTTTAGAGTTCAGGCTTGGGAATTGACTCGAAAGGCCAGAACATATCCTTGGCAAAGGTGAGACACTTCTTCAATCCTCTGTACCACATAGTTACCAGAATGCTACCAGGAGTGATCCCCATCCACTGAACCAAGGATAGTCCCTGAGTTCCACTAGGTATGACTTAAAAATCAACAAAAGTCTTGACGGTAGACCAAAACTAGAAATGACTCAACATTCAATCAACAGTGAATACAAAGAGTGTTAAATGAAATTCATAATACAAGACATTATTTGGAAAATAAAGTAGAATTGATGTAGGCAGGTAGATAGGGAAAGGCTCTCTGCAATGAAACAAAGTCTCATAGAAGAAGAATTCTAGGACCGACCCACCCTGTGGAGACAGAGAATAAGGACTTGATAAGACCATCCCCAGACCCTGAAGATATGGGCCTCCTCCCCATGAAATTCCTCCTTTCCGAAAACCCCCTTTCAATACGGTTAACTCCAGCGACCCAGCCCCAAGGAGATTCCAGGAAATTCCAAGTCAGATGATTCTCGAACCCCCTTTCAATCCGGTTGACTCCAGCGACCCAGCCCCAAGGAAATTCCAGGACATTCCAAGTTAGAAGACTCTCGAACTCCCTTTCAATCCAGTTAACTCCAGCGACCAAGCCCCAAGGAGATTCCAGAACATTCCGAGTCAGAAGGATCTATAAGAACCAGCTCGAGAGCCCACTTGGCACTCTCTCCACCCTCGGAGAAGCCCGCGTTCCCTCTGGACGCGTTACTCTCTCTCTCTCTCTCTTACTATCTGCTTATCCCTTTCTCTCCCTCTCCAAAAGCCTCCAAATAAAATCTGTTACTTCACTGCTCGTCTACTCCTGAAATTCTTTTCTGCGAGCGAGACAAGAACCCCAGCAACCTCGGGTAAGGCTTGGGACTGGTCTCTCCTTTCCTGCAAAGAGCAAATTCTCACCCCAACTTGAGTCCGTGACTCCCCGAGCAATCGGGTGGCAGGGATTAACTCCCGTGCCGAGAAGATCAAGCGGACTTCAGTGTGGCTTGTGGCCACCTTGTGGGGCTGGCGGGGCTTAGGCCCGTGCCCAGCAGGTGCTCACTGCAGACTTTACAGGTCCTAGCCTACCCAGGGTCCCAAGTGGCAGAGGCGGGTGGGGAGAAAATGGCCGTCTTTCTCCTCCCCACTTCACATAAGTCACCCGTGGGGCCCACCGACATCAGAATGATTGCCTACTACACAGATATCACGGATCTCTCTTTAGAAACAGAAGCAAGGGACCATAGAAATAATGCTGCAGGTGACAATGTGAAGTGGGGAGAAGAAGCGGAGAGAGAAAAGGGAATCTTCAGTTTTGTTTTGATTTTTCTTTATGAAAAAATGTCTCTGAAGTTTAGGATTGATTCATTCTTTCACAGCACCTGCAAGGGGCAGACTTTGTGTCTTACCAGCTCTATTTTCTGTTTTTAATTTCTATCTGAGACCCAAGGGATCAACATGGCATGAAAATTTACCCAACCACCCAAGAGATTTTGGGGCCAAGGACCATAGTCTCAGACTACAGCAAGGAATTGCTTATTATAGGAAAAGGAAATTCAATCCTAATCTTTTCTCAGCTTACCACCTACCATGTAGAAAATAATTTCAGGAAGAAATGTGAAGTTTAGTTTATTCACAGAAGTGAAGTTTATTTGGGAAATATAAGGTGAGGGAAAGAGAATTACACACTCAAGAGAGAATTTAGACTTTTCCAGCAAGGGGAGAGCCACATAAAAATCCCAAGTAGCACAGAAAGCACAATTCTGAGTTACTTCTACCTTACTTCCTATTCAGTCCATTCCCATGGAAGATGGTTTTCACTATTGTTAAAGCATAACCCTTTAATAATATTCCACTGCATTGGTCCAGGGGTTAGCAATTTTCCTTGTTGGGTAAACCATTCATCAACTTCCTTTTGGAAACCTCGTTCCAATGCCCATTGTTTCTCTTCTGCAGAGCGTTCTGGCTTAGAGGAAATATTCTTTGGTATTAATACCATGATACAACAAAAATCAAGAGCTGTTAAAATTCTTGTTCTAATGAACCTAGTGGAAATCTTGAGCCTCCTCTCCTAACACCTGTTCAGCATCAAGGAACTTAGACAGAGGACGATCGGCACTTGACCTCATGCAAATGATCAACTGCTCATATGTTCAAGGTATAAATATCTGTTGGTTCTTATTGATAGCTTCAGTGGATGGACAGAAGCTTTTCCAATCTGTACTAAGAACGTCAGAGAATGGCTTGGTGTTTCTGTATCCATTAGAAAAATCTGGACACAGGACATCATTTTTCTATCAACCAAACCTGTGGGTAGAGTTATTCCTTTCCATTATTTTAATGATAGATATGGGTATGGCATTTTGTTGCTTTGGTTTCTGTTGCTTTAACTCTTGTTTTCTAGGACAGCAAACAACTCTATCCTTACTGGATCAGAAAGGACCTTCTATTCCTTCAGGGTATAACCATTTCAAAGTGATATCCTTCAGTCTAATTGATCTGATCTTTTCTTTTAGATAACTTCAGGAACCCAACCAATTCATTGCCTGGGGCCCCTTTAAAACTAAGGTAGCATAAGTTTCCCCCTTGCACAGGCAGGGTCCATGCCCCTCTGTCAGCATGAAGCAGTTTCAGAAGATGGACCACTGACCATTTTCCCCTTAAAGATTTAAGGTGGTGAAATTTCTACGGGGGAATATGATGTAGGCAGGTAGACAGAAAAGGCCCCCTCCCAAGGCAATGGCAAAAGCCAGCCCTGAAGAAAATAGGAAAACAGGAACTAAGGCCTGTTAAAACCTTCACCAATCTAAGGGAAGAGAACTAGAGACACTCCTGCAGGAACAAAAGGCCGGGAAATGAATTTCAAAGAAGACCATCACCACCCCCAACTCCCTTTGTAACCTCCTTAGCAATGGACTTTGACCTAGAAAGAAGCCCTGCCAGAGAGCAGCTTGGAGAAACCTTATAAAGGCCATTTGAACAAAGGAAGGGCAAGCATCTGCAGCCCTAGCCCTTGTGCTGCTTGCACCCATGTGGCAAAGCTCATGTGGTGGCCAGGCACATGTTGTGCCCAACCATATGTGTCGACTGCATCTCCCCTCTTGAGATGGGTACTTTCATGCTTTCGTGTCTAATGCTAGGATGTGTGTAGGGGCTTTCTCCACCCTTGGAGTAGCCCCTGTTCTCTCTCTAGTGTTTCTCTCTCTCTCTCTCTCTCTCTCTCTCTCTCTCTCTCTCTCTCTCTCTCTCCTCCACTTCTTAAAAATCTTCCAAATAAAATCTGTTTATTAAAAAAAAAATTCCAAGTGGAACTGCAGGAGAATCCTCAAGATGGAGATTGTGTGCCATAAAGTAAAGACAGAAATTTTACATATCACACAGAGATATGGGCAACCTCAGAAAGGGAAAATGTGCATTTTTGTCTGCTAACTTACTTATAATACAGATTTTCCAACTTTCCCCCAAAGGCTATTACTAGAGTTGATGTCAAGGGACTTGAGGCTGGCAATCATTTTCTTTGATATTCTGAGCATAGCCTTCATTTTCGCAAAGACCTGCTCCTTTTCAGAAATCTGACTGATGCACTAGACCTGGAATTCTATATCACAAAGACTTTCTGGGCTCCTCAGAATTGTCTTACTTTTCAAAGGCCTTCTATAACTTTGGTCTGGTTTGAGTTCCAGACAATGACGCATTACTAGTATCATTCCATCTCTCTATCTGTGGCAGCATCACAGGGTTTAAGATGCAGGCCTTCCATGTAGCCACCCCTCTCCAATCACCAGAACCATGTGCATAGCTGGGTATAGTCCTTGAGGCCCCTGAATACCAGTTGGTGTCACCAGGAAGCCTCTGAACACAGACAGGGTGTTGTGATAACATTACAGGACCCAAGCACATCTACATCCTCAAACACATTGAACCGCCTGCCCATTTATCTTAGAACTGCTGAGAGAGTACCCCTACCACCTTGGGTCCTCTGAGCACTACCATTGGGAGGCCTCTCTCCCAAAACATGCTGAGTGAAAGAAGCTTTCCATGCAACAGCATATTGCAGATTTCACTTACATAAATTTCTAAAAATAGCAAACTAATGCTTTGTGATAGAAATCAGAGCAGTGGTGGCTTTGGAGTAGGAGATAGGCTGGAAGAGGAAGTGATGGACTAGAAAGGGGCACAAGGGAACCTTCTGGAGTTATGAAGATATTCTGTACTTTGTTTAGCATGGTGATAATAATGGATATTTGTATTTGTCAAAACTCATTAAAGTGTGCACTTGAACTCATTACTTTTTATTACTTGTTAATTAAGACAAACTTATCTGTCCCTCTTTACTGAAATGCTTAGGACCCTCAAGAGAAAATCCATTTTGTGGTATTTGGAGGAAGAGAAAAAAATAATCCATTCATAAAAATTCTGAACCATTCTGCACTTACATTTTCATTGCCAAAGCATATTGTAAAGGAATGTGATTATGGTACAAAAGGACCAAATAAAGGAACTAGGAATATTGCAGATGTAGTAAAATTTTATGTTATATCTATTTTTACATGTCTGACTGTTCCTGTTTAACTTTTCTGGAGGTTTTCAGTTACACTGTGGAAGCAGGATATTGTCCCTCTCTGCCAGTTGTCTGAGTGCCTGGGGCAAGGTGCATAGTGCGAGAGTGAGAAGAGAACTCTGCAGACTCCAATACTGAAAAGAGGTTTTCTGCCAATCTCGACCACCCTACTTCTATGTAATGCACTGGAGCACTGGAGCACTGTCGTCCTGTTGTTCATCGATTTGCTCGAGTGGGCATCAGTAACATCTTCATTGTGAGACTTGTTGTTACTGTTTTTGGCATATCGAATATACCACGAGCAGCTTGCCAGGCTCTGCCGTGTGGGCAGGATACTCTCGGTAGCTTGCCATTCTCTCAGAGAGGGACAGAGGAATTGAATCCAGGTTGGCCGCATGAAAGGCAAAAGCCCTACCTGCTGTGCTATCACTCCAGCCCAGTTTTTATATAATATTTAAAGATATTTGTGAGTCACACTGAATTCTTCCTCTGACTACATTCTGTTACTTTCAACCCCCCTGACATAAAAAAAAAAACTACTAATCCACATTTTGCCTTACGGTATCTTTTTCTTTTTTCTTTTTGGGTCACACCCGCAGATGCTCAGGGGTTGCTCCTGGCTCATACACTCAGGAATCACTGCTGGCGGTGCTTGGGGGACCATATGGGATGCTGGGAATCGAACCTGTGTCGGCCATGTTGGCTGCGTGCAAGGCAAACGCCCTACCCGCTGTTCTATCGCTCCAGCCCCACCCTTACAGTATCTTTTTACTTTTATAACTTCACATGAACTGACAGGTTATCTAACAGTTTCTCTACCTTGCCAAAGTTTGTTTAATTTCATGATGAATTGTTAGCAAGTTAGATAAGACTACTTTCTAAATATTA
The DNA here is from genome assembly GCF_029834395.1 of Sorex fumeus. Lineage (NCBI taxonomy): Eukaryota > Metazoa > Chordata > Mammalia > Eulipotyphla > Soricidae > Sorex > Sorex fumeus. The sequence continues at coordinate 26,700,789 of NW_026606092.1, forward strand.
TATTATTTAATATATTATATTGTATTAATTTATACCATATTCACTTTTAATATTTATTTTCTTTTGCTTACTTAATATTTATTTTCTTCTGCTTTACTTTGTTCATATTACTCTGGTTTCCTAAAATCAAATTGTGTATTGCTGAATATAGATTTTTCTTAACTTCAAATATACGCACTTAATTTAAATGCATTTACCATCAGTTTTCTTTGTGCTCCATATAACAATTATAGATAAGCTACATTTTCATTTCATATAGTTCAAAATATTTTTAATTTTATTTGCTTAGGACTTTTTCTTTGAAACATGAGCTCTCTGGAAGTATGTCATTTAATCTCAACATATATAAGCACTTGGTACTATCTTTCTGTCAGTGGTTTCTAGTTTAATTCCCCAGTGGTATGAGAAGATACCTTTTTTATGATTTCTATTCTTTTAAATTTAAAGGTAATTTTTATGGTCTAGATACACTCTATCTTAATGAGTGTTCCATGTGAGATAGAGAAGAATGTATATTTTTCAGAAGGCTTATAAAATGTTCTATAAATGTCAATTACATTCAGTTGATTGATGGCACTATTCAATTCAGCCTTATCCTTATGATTTTCTGCCTACTGGATCTGTCAACTATTGATAAAGGGGTGTTAAAATCTTTAACTCTCATAAGGGTTGTTGTATCTTCTTAGAGAATTAACCCCTTTTTGTTGTAAATTATTCCTTTCTATGAACATTTGGGAGAAACAGGAAAAATGCTTGGACAAGTAAGTAATATTAAAGGTAAATATCAAGATATTTGAAGAAAGTTAAGGGTCATCAACTCACTAACTTAGGACCAGTAGAAATGGACATAAATTTAAAAGAGAAAAGAAACAGTATTGCAAAGGATGGTGAGAAAAATACTCAGAAGTATAGTAGTTGAAGTAAGGATGTCTTTTTGATGAGGATATGAGAGAAAATATCTCTGGCACTGTCAATAGAAAGGTCAAAGTTCTTGAGAAATAAATGTGTCACATTCAAAGAGCAGGAATAAAATCCATGTACATGATGCGTTATAAGCATACAAAATTGTGGAGTACTGTAAAATCCTTATATAGTTGCACCATCCAGATAAATCATGGTTAATAATGTTCAAACAATCATGCCATTTTAGTTCTATGTTACAGAAACACATTATGGCAATGAAAATGGGGGGGAAAAAGTAGAAAAATTAAAATGGTAGGAACCTGACAATTCAAAACATAGGCAATAGCAGTAATGTAAAATAGCAATTTGTAAGTGGACCTTAATGGTGTAAATATCCATTCAATGTCATAAGTCAACGTCTTGGTATAATGACATTAACTATTGTACAGTTCTTGAAAAACCTAAAAACATCACTGCATCATTGTATCACTGTCATCCTGTCGTTTGTCAATTTACTTGAGCTGGTTCCAGTAATGTCTCTATTCCTCCCAGCCTTGAAATTTTAGCAGCCTCTCCTTATTCATCTTTTCCAACGATTGGAGGCTCTTTCAGGGTCAGGGGAATGAGACCTCTTATAGTTACTGCTTTTGGCATATCGAAAATGCCACTGGGAGCTTGCCAGGCTCCACCCGAGCTTCTATGCTGAGCTCCTGCCCATCTTCAGTCAAGAACTACCTCCTAGAAACCTGGTTCCTGTGACCACCAAGAGGCCACTGGGCCAGGCCTTCTCTTTTCTGGAGACTGAGGAAAATTAACATTGTCTGAAGAGGCACATCTTGGTCACCTGTGAAACCAGCCTGGCCCCATGGTGGCAAAGAGTGGGCGATGTCTACCAGGGCACTGCTTGCACTCAGGCTTCAGCTCCATGTCGTTTTTTCCTTCATATATTTGTCACCTAAAAACATATTCAATTAAATTTGTTTCTTAAATTTAATTTCAATTTTAAAAACTTGGTTGTGAAAAGATATCAAAAGTGTCAAAAATAATTATTTTAAACACATAATTCAAATTTGTTTTCCTAAAGCTGGTTCAGAGATAACAAAGTATCAATATCTTCATAAAATTACTATTAAGGATAAAGAAATGTAATTTCCTTAATAAAACTTTGCCAGAAGATAAAAGAGATAATACAATGGATTGTAGCACACTCACTGAGTACTGGAGTCCCAGGTACAATTCATGACACCTTGTAGTGAACTCCCTGGGCAACACTAGGAGTGAGCAGTGAGAACTAACCTGGGGCATTCAAGAGCATCACTGGGTGTTGTCCAAAAATAAAAATAAGTAAATGTTCATACTTATAAATGTGCAAGATAATTTTCAAATAATGATAAAATTTATCCAATTGGATGCTTCACAAAACTCACAATCTTCATTATTAGACATTAATGTGTGCTCAATATTTTGAATAACGCAAATTATTTCAATGAACATGAGTATTTAAGTTTAAAAATACAGCTTCAATTGCTTCTCGAAGGAATCACAGATATCCAATATATGTATTTTAAGTGAAGTTTTGTCCTGTAGAATAAAAATATGCCAGAGAGGAAAGGAGCTAATTCGTTTTCCATGATATAATTATTTAATCTATGTATATTTGGTAGAGATCTAATATTTTATGAAAAGTGAAGCAAATATAAAACAACTATAAGAATAGAAATGAAATTAAACTTTCAATTCACATATATCTTCTTTTTTTCTGTGAATACACTATTTTTTTATTTTTACATTTCTGCTATCGGTTTTTAAGTTAATGTTAACATGAATATCCTAATGCTTTTATTGTCAAGTTTTCTTAGGCTTCTTTTGTCTAAGGATAGACTCTCAGAGTTTCCGTGTTTCCAATGACCTCAAGAGGTTTGAGTCCTGATCAAATTGTAGGATTTATTATTTTATGATTGCACCTCTGCTGTGATTTGTCTGTTTCATCATCATCAGATCAGGGTTATTGTGTGTGGGGGGGGGGGGGGAGAGGAGGAAGATAATATAGTCACAATGCTATTTTTACCCCAAAATATAAAGCTTTATATTAGTAACAAGTTTTATACTGTTTACATTGGTTATGAACACTGATGTTTCTCAGTTCTTCCCTCTTCAAGTTTATTTTTGTTCAATGAATTTTTTAAGCAGTAATCTGAAATATATATATGTGTGTGTGTGTATATATATATATATATATATATATATATATATATCACTGTCACTGTCCTTCCTTTGTTCATTGACTTGCTTGAGTGAGTCCAGTAACATTGTGAGACTTGCTACTGTGTTTGGCATATCAAATATGTCACGGATAGCTTGCCAGGTTTTGCTGTGCTGGTGAGATACTCTTGGTAGCTTGTCGGGCTCTCCAAGAGGGGTGGAGGAATGGAACTCAGGTCGGCCATGTCGGCCAGCCAAATGCAAGGCAAACGCCCTACCCACTGTGCTATCGCTCCAGTTCTATATGCCTATATATAATTCTTGTTACTTGCATTTTAGTGGGGGAGAGAAATGAGACTATCTTTCAAGCAATGCTCAGGGAGTTGAGGGCTTCTGCCAGCAATATTTGGTCAATCAGCCTGGGCAGTTCAATGCTCCAGTTCAGCACTACTGGGAGCCACCAAAGTTGCCCACGCTGTGCTTAGGGAGGGGAGCTTGAGGTGGTAAGAATGAAACACAAAACACACAACGCTTGTGCTCCAGCACATAAAGATATCTTTGAAGCCATAGTATTTGCTTTGCTAGCTCTTATAATTTGTGAATACTTCTCCAATTATCCAGTTTATTTGAGTCTTTACTCTTATGCTTTTTAGTAATTGGAAGTTCAAAGAATTTTGTTTCTCCATTTGATATTTATTTTCCTTTTATTTCTTGATTTTTTTAAAATGGTCACACACTCTGGTGTTCATGAATATTCCTGACTCTGTGCTTAGAAATAACCCCTGACAGTGCTTGGGAGACCATATCCAATGCTAGGAATAAAATAGGGTAAGTTGCACTTATGACAAGCGATTTATCTCTATTATGTCTCCAATTGCATTTAATATGTAAATGTGAGGTGTCAACTAAATGTAACATTTATTTTTTTATTTTATTAATTTTATATTTTCCATGGATTGCTGTCAACTTAATTTACTTTTGAAATGTAGTTCACTGCAGATAAACAGTGCCCTCTTCCCTCTATGACCTTAGCTTTTGTGTCTCTTGCTGATGCCATGGATGTTCAAGATCTAGTTCCAACCTGACATTTTGTGATTTTTTTCATAAGTTGTCAGCAGTAGGTGCCTTCTCTTGCATGCTGGCTACACCTCCAAAGGACATATCAAAACATTATTGCATTTTAATGTCATTTATTATTGTGTAGACTTCTTTATCATCTGAACCCTGGAAAGTAATGGGCATGTATTATGAATTTTGTACTTCTATAATGGGTAGAATAGTATGGAAATTCTGTAATTACATATTGAATTTGAATGTCATTGTTCTTGCTCTCTTTTTGTCCATTTGAAAATGAGTTACCATTTACAACAGGACATAGTAAAATGTGTCAGCCAAAGCATTAAGTTGGCCCAGCTTCAAATACAACTTTCTAATTACTTTTCTTACTATTCCCATTATGCATATAATCAACAATGGGTCATTGCCTACTCTCAATTTTTATCTGTTAAGTGTGATTCCTGTTATAAATCTTTCGGAAGGCAAGTTGACAAGTTTTTTAGACTCTGGAAAGTTTAATTCTTTTATTCCATTCGCAGAATTCTTTTTTTTTTTTAATCTGGCAAGGAAAAATAACCTTAATTATATTAAGGGAAGAGGAAAGTCTTTAGGCCAAATAAACACAAGATTTATATAGTCATTAAATTTTCATTACAACTTTATATATAATAAAGTAATCCACAAAAAAAGAAAAATCAATAAATAGCTTAAATGCTATAATTGTGTAATTTAGGTAGGCTTTAAATTTGGTAAAACTTTATTTCTATTACGCTTGCTTTCTGCTGTAAATGAAAGTAAAGTAAAGGCATTCTGTTTCTCCTTTGTTTCACAAATTTGGGCACCCCATGAGACTTTTTAAATTGTAACTTTGTGGTTATCTTATTTACTATTCTTATTTTTTTTTTGAATTTTTAAATGCCCAAACTCCTAATGAAACAATAGGTGCTTGCTGAAAAATCAAAAAGCCCTACAATGATAGTTGTAGAAAACATTTTTCCATCTTCTTTCTCCTACTATACCCATTTCTTGATTTACAACCAATGCTTTTAGTATGTATGTCATTATATATTTATGTGGCTAATAAATGTAACTGCTTCAAGATTGTATAAATTGAATAGTGATATAAGGTTGATAAATGTTATAGTAGGAAATAATACTTTAATGGATATTTATGAAGATGCTTTCACAAAAATGGGGGCTTGTCAGTATGCCTGGAGATGGAAATATAACTCTGTAGTCTCTAGGATTTTTTTTTATTGGTGACCACAAATGTCATTATCTCAAAAGAACTTCTCATATTTACAGATATTTTTCTACATTGGTGTTTCTTTTCTAGAGTTGCACGAAAAAAGATGCTAGTGGACTTTACTAATCAGAAGCTTCAGTTTCCAATAAGAAGCCTTAACGTTCCTACCCCTAAAGATCAATTTTCTTAGGAATTTTAAAAAATTTTCTTTGATACAACTTCACAAAGAAAACTAAAATAGAGTCTATAAAGAGAGAGAAAAAAGAATGGGAGTTCAACTTATTATTATAAAAACTATTATTGTTATACAAACTATAATTTCACTGTACGATCTACTTTTACAACATACTACTTTACACATACATATGTATAGGTAACATACATACATATAACTTATACATACATATACATATGTGTATACATACATATTTAGGTATATGTGTACATATAAACATATGTATGTATATTCATGTATAAACACAAGTTATACACTTGGATATATATGTATAACTTATTATATATATGATTTTTATACATTTATTATACATACTATTATTACACATATATAGTATTGAATTTTAATGAATTTTAATGCCAAGATAGGACCAAGAAGATCGGCAGATGAACTCCACATTGGGACCCATGGTCTAGAATGGAACGAACAGGGTGACAGACTGTCTGAGTTCATCATGTCAACCAAGACCATCCATGGTAACTCACAGTTCCAAAAGGCCAAATCTAAACGTTGGACATGGGAGTCTCCCGGTGGACGGTTCCACAATGAAATAGACCACATCATATTCAATTGGCGGTTTTGCCTGACCGATGTTGCTGTTGTCCCAAAATTCCAAACGGGATCGGACCATTGTCTCCTTCGTGCAAAAATCTACTTCACAGAGTGGGGAGAAAAGAATGCAAAGTTTAAGAAGAGAACTCCCAGAATGACCACCAACTGGGAGCTCTTTGGCTCTGTTGCGGCAACATGGGAAGATGCCATCATTGACAACATTGATGAGGAATACGATCAAATGGTTCAGCACCTCCATGATTGTGCAAGGAATGCCAAAGAGAGAAAACCACAAAAAATGCCTTTCTTCGAACAATCTTGAACTTACTCACCAACATGGCTTGGCGCATGCCTCAGGCAACCGCAAGCGAACATTTGAGCTGGCAAAACAGTGGAGAGAAGCGATCGAGGATGACCTCAAAGACAGAAGAGCAGCAGTGCTGATAGATGCAGCAGAAGCCGGGAAAAGCATCTCTAATGCCTCCTGTCCTTCACCAACTACAAGACCATGATGACTGCCCTCCGACGTCCTGATGGATCTATCACATCTTCCAGAAGGGCAATGTAGAAGATTTTTCATGACTTCTACTCAGATCTCTTTAATAGCCATGTTCACTTGCCCACATACCAAATTCCACAGATGGATATGTCGTTCCCAATGTTCTCCCTTCCGAAATCCAACACGCCATCTAGTCAGTAAAGAAGCAAAGAGCACTGACCCAGACAATGTCAGACCTGAACAGAAGAACTTACTGTCAGTATTCATCAATACACTGGCTCAACAGTTCACATGTTACCTGTCTGAATGCAATGTTCCGTCCCAATGGAAAACCAGCAGGACTGTACTACTATACAAGAAGGGAGACATACATGACATTGGCAACTATCGCCCAATCTGCCTATTGTCTGTCATCTACAAGTTGTTCACTTGAATCATCCTAAATAGGATTAGCAGAACACTACAGGAAGGACAACCATGCGAGTAAGCCGGATTCCGCAAAGGATTCAGCACCATCGACTATATCCACACGATAACGAAGCTCATTGAGGTTTCTCGGGAGTTCAAGATGCCGCTCTGTTTAACGTTCATTGATTTAAAGAAGGCCTTTGATTCTGTTGAGACAGAAGCGGTCATCAAAGCCCTAGCCAATCAGAGCATTCAAACTCAATGCATCAGGATCCTCCATGCGCTGCATTACGGATTCATTACCAGGATCTCATCATTCTACAAAGAAGTAATCATCCATGTCAAGAGAAGGGTTTGGCAGGGTGATACTATTTCATTGAAATTCTTTAATGCCACCCTCGAGAACGTCATGTGATGACTGGAATGGGAAGGAATGGGAGTGAAGATACATGGTCGGCAACTACACCACCTCGGCTTTGCTGATGACATTGTTCTAATAACACCAAACATCAGCCAAGCAGCACAAATGCTAACCAACTTCGACCGCGAGTGTGGAAAGGTCGGATTACAACTGAAGCTCACAAAGATAATGTTCATGAGAAACAGTCTTGTTCCTTATGTTCCATTCACTCTCAATAGAATGATCATATCTGAATACAACAGTTACATATGCCTAGGTCGAGAAGTCAACATGACGAATGACCTGGCACCTGAGTTACGCAGGAGGAAGAGAGCGGCTTGGAATGCCTTCAAGAGGGTTGAAGAAATAACTAAGAGGACAAAGAACCTCCAGTTTCGAGCACATCTCTTTGATTCCACTGTTCTTCCTGCATTAACATATGCCTCAGAGACCTGGGCCCTATGAAAACAGAATGAAAACTCTATTCGGATCTCTCAAAGAGGAATCAAAAGAGCTATGCTTGGAGTACCATGCTTCACTCAAATGAGAGATAGAATTCGGAATTCTGATCTCCATCAATGCTCAAGAATCAGGGACACTGTCTCATTTGCCAAGGCATCAAAAATCAGATGGGCTGGACACGTAATGAGATTTAGGGACTACTGCTGGACTAGAGCCATTACTGACTGGATTCCACAGGATGTGAAAAGATCGTGTGGATGCCCACCTACGAGATGGTCAGACTTCTTCATCAAGACGCTGAATGATCAGTTTGAGTCTCTTCATGTTCCTAGAATGAGCAGATGCCATTGGGCTACGCTAACACGCAGAAGGGATGAATGGAGATGTTACTGGCGCCGGCTCGAGCAAATCGATGAGTAACGGTGTATCAAGTAATCAAGTGATAGTATTGAATTATTCAATATATTATTATGCATACTATTTCTATTACTTATTTTTCATATCATACCTCATTTTTATCTTCTATGGTATCAATCATTCTTATGAACTTAATACCTAACACTTAAATATACTCCAGAAGAGAAATTAATTATCTTCTAATGAGAACTTCCCTTGAAAGCACTTGCATTCGATTCTCTGCTGAATTATGACTCTTCTTTGTAATATGGTGCAAATTACAAAGGGGTCCTGTTTTTTCTCAAAGGCAAAACTGCTGTTTCTTATTTTTGCGTAATATCTAAGGAAGCAACTTTCAAGAAAAGAGATGGAACAGCTTTTCCACTGCTTTCTAAAATCCAGTAGTTGGCAAAAATCACATTTGACACATGGAGGATGGGCTTCAAGATTTCTTTCTACTTACCTTAATTTAATATTAGGTGTCCTGTTATCTTTTAAGAGCTTAAGACTAGCATACAACCCATATAAATAACACTTAAAAAATAAATAACTCAAAATTTTCATCTTTGTCACTTTTTGATGGCTCTAATATAAAACATACATTTTTAAGGGCTTAGATTGATAAAGATTTTTTTTAATTTAAGCAAATTAAAACTTGGATGATATTTTGTTTGTTTGTTTGCTTGGTGGGTCACATTAGATGGTGATCAAGGTTATTCCTTGCTCAGCACTCAGGGATCACTCCCAGTGGGTGGCTGGAGGACCAAATGTGATGTCAGGGATAGAACCTGGTCAGCTGCATGTAAAGCAAGTGCCCCATTGACTATACTACTTTCCCACTCACACTATATGTTCCAAATAAAAATATTTACTTTATTTCACTGAGAATTTGAAATCACATTTCCCGTATCACATCTGTAGGTATCACACATTTGAGAAAATCTCCTTAGCTTCTTTTAGACTGGTTGTAATCTATCTGCTTATTCTATACCCTAGATTCCTCAAAGAGTCATCAGCCTTCAATAAAGAAGATATCCTAGGTAAAATGAACCATTTACTCAGATGGAATCTGGCTCATTAAAATTTTGAAAAATATGGGAAGATGTTTATTGAAGAATGACACTTAAAAAATCAGAATAAAATAAATGTTTCATATTATTTAGGGGTAAAACAACATGTGATGGAAGATATATCAGTTCATATAGTTGTACTTAGCTATATTTTGATATCGCAAGTCATTTCATCATATTTTTCTATATTTTAAAAATTATATTTGGAGAATACACATACATTATTTCTATAAAGGGTTTAATTTTATCATGTACTTCAAAGATTATCTCAAGTCACACTGACACAATAACAAAATCTGCTTTGCTCTCTCGTATTCTCAGTTGAAGTAATATTGTTTCCTTATAAGGTGTACTCAATTTGGGCCAGAGAAGTACTATAGAAACTAGAGTGCTTGTCTTGCACATGACTGACTGGTTTCAATCCCTGGAACCAACCTCTGTCAGGAAAGATCTCAGAGCACAGAGCCAGGAGTAAGCCCTGAGTACTTCTGGGTGTGCCCCTCCCCCAAGCAAACAAACGAAATAAATAAATATACAAACAAACAAAAAGACTTGACATGATGTGTTTGGCACCCTTTTACGTTTAAGTGTGTGTGGAGCATGGACAGTCTCCAGAGCAGATGAGATCTGTTCCTGCATAGCAGATAAGACCTGTCCTTGCATAGGAACCATAAGTACTGTCTGGGTGCATTTTACAAGCACCAGGTACCTGGCCTTGAGGCTCACCCAACCCCTCCAAGAATTGTCACCTACCAGTAGCATCTGGCCCTAATTGGGATTGGGCCAGAACAAAGCAGAATTGGAAAACTAATAGTTAAGTGACAATAAACTTTATGTGATTGGACCATCCTCTTGAGTCGAGACCCCCTATAAAATATGTGTGTATTTGGCAATAAAGCTTTCTCCCGTAGTGGTTACTCTGGGCACCCGTCATCCTATGCCCTGCATGTGCCCGGACCCAGTATGCATAGTGTATGGGCACATTGGGGCAAAACTGTTCCCCAACAAGTGTGGGAGAAAAATCCTAAATCCTTCTACTTACTTCCTCCTTGATCATTATGAATAATAAAAACAGCATCATATGGGTGAGTAAAAAAAAAAGATAAGAAAAAAATACATGAGTTGACTTACATAGAATTTCCATATATTAAATTTCAGTATAAAAGGAGAGGGACTAGAGATAACATATCAAGGAAAGAGACAAGGGAGACATCGCAAACCAATGAGTTCACTCCTTTTCTCACTCTCCTTCACCTCCCTCTCCTCCCCATTATTATTATTATTATTATTATTTTGAATTTTCAAAGTCAGAGTGCAACCATCACAGTGGGAGGATAGTCTCACTAATTAACATATCAAGTGGTGCACACACTATATTCATGTGGATCATAATAAAGAGGACAGAGTGGCAGAGTGACTGCTGCTTTGATAAGGAAAAGAGAATGGGCTGAAACAGGAACAAGAGATTCTTCTCAGTCACAAGGACTTTCATTGTAATTTATTGAATATAATATATATTCTACAAATAATGGCAATGGAATTTACCACAGGACCTTGATACACCTTAGTATTCCATATCAAGGCAGCAACACTTATTGTTAGAGACCTTTTCTGGGATATTAAGAAAATCTTGTTTGATCAATTGGGAAAGAAAAAGGCTACAGTGTCAATTCACACATGTGACCTTTCTCTTTCTCTTTCTCTTTCTCTTTCTCTTTCTCTTTCTCTTTCTCTTTCTCTTTTCTCTTTCCCTTCCTTCCTTCCTTCCTTCCTTCCTTCCTTCCTTCCTTCCTTCCTTCCTCCTTTCTTCCTTCCCTCCTTTCCTTCTCTTTATTCTTTTATTGTATTCTTTTCTTCCTTTTTCTTTCTCTTTCTTTTCCCTCCCTCCCTCCTTCCTTCCATCCATCCTTCCTTCCTTCCTTCCTTCCTTCCTTCCTTCCTTCCTCCAATTCCTCAGATTCCTCCCTCCCTTCCTTCTTATCTCCCTCTCTTTCTTCATTCTTCCATCCTTCCCTTCATCTTCAACCTTTATGTGTAGTGTATGTCATGGCATCTCCCAGGGTGCCAAGCACAGTGTCTATAGGGATTACTCTTAGATATGTATAGAAGAGAGTGGATTGACTTTTCTAGTCTTTGCACTCACTCTGCTCAGTTGCTAAATATTCAGCTAAATGTCTAATAGTGAGCTTCCTCCCAAAACATCATGCACCGGGAAAGCTTCCTATCAGAAAACTTGTCTTATATATTACACCCTGAAGGTACAGATTTTTTTCCCATTTGCGTCTATCAAATGTTTATCCTCCTTTTATCTATGTCTGTTGCCATAGTAACAGCTCTAAGACAGAGCGGAACAAATCTTAAGAATTCTTAAACACACAGACTGGTTAGTACAGTGGTGGCAGCTTGCTTATTTATGGCTTCACACAAGTATTTTCACATGTATGGACTTCACCTTTCTTCACAGCTAGATGCTTCACGGCCTTCATGAAGATCTAGTCTGTTAAAGCTTCAAATTTAGTTAAGTAGAAAGAGGCATGTAGTGTTTGTCATTCATGAGTGCATTTTCTCTAATCATTTTAGGCACCATAATGCATATAGTGCTGGATTTTAGTTTACTATGCATGTTACTTTTTTTCCTTTATAGGTCCCTGTGCACATGAAGGTAGCTGCTTTTTATATTTCCTAAAAGGAAAATGATACTTAGCAATATAGCACACATAGCCCTATGGTCTGACCTCTCTTGCCTTCCATAGGAACTGTATACTATTCATCTTAACTAGATATAAACCTATGATTTCTCTTCAATTTTCCTGAAGAAGCAGTACTAGAGCACTGCTAATATGTTATCTGTGTGATATTTTTGTAATGTCTTTCACTTTGTATTATTCTTCTTTCATAATCTTTGGGAAATAGGACATTTCAGGAGGCAAGGATTATAGAATGCTCTGTGATGAAAAAACTTAAAAAATATCTATTGCAATGTTTTAGTGACATTTCTGTGCAAATTGTGTCATAGAAAGGGATTGTTAACTTGCGAAGGTCATACAATGAGCTAAAGATATGAGATAGTACTAATGTAATTAGCATGATCTGTCTCCTAGTCTAGAATTCCTAGTCCAGAGCTTATTCTATCCACTTCTTACTACCTAGCATCAACATGAGTTTCAGCTAGAGATATCAGATGTTTTAAATAACAAAAGCAATAATAAGAGCCTGAACAATGATCAAGTGCATGACTTGCATGTGTGAGGCCTGGAGTTCAAGTTTCAGTTTCATGTATGCCTCTAAGCACATTTACAGGAGACCCTAGTACAGGAGCACCAACCAGTGTAGATCTAGAAAAACGTAAAAAAAAATCTTATTTAAGGGAATAAAAGTTTTTTTTTCTTTTATGGAAAATGTAAGGTGGATTGGGCTCAGAAAGAATTATCTTAAAATGTTCTGTTATAAAAGTTGCATTGTACTGTATTCTTTCATTTCTTGTCACTTCTTGAGAGATTGTTCTTTGTATCTCTCATTGCCATTATTATCATTTAAGAGCATCAACAAAAATTCCAATACCTTCTCTTAAAATGCTATTTGTGAACCACTAAACACTCAACACATTTCTTAAAATATTCAGTGTTGTAGCACTTACATTATCATAAAATATTATTGATTTATGCTTCACACATTAGTTTTAAAAAATATTCATTAAGAATCGAACCCGGATCGGCCGCGTTTGCTTTGCACGCAGATTTTAGTTTTCTTCCTTTCTTCACGATCATTCATTAAGAATATTATCACCAATCCCTCCACTACCTACACTACCCAGCTGCCACCACACTCCAGGATGCTTTCCGGACACTTGGGCAAAGACTCTCGCAGGAGTGAAGCCCAACAGAACCAGGGAAGCGGAACTCTGTGACCTTGGACTCCAGGTTCAACAGACCTGGGAACAGAGATCCTCTGCCTGCTCCCAGCAGCCTGGCAGTCCTTCAATACCTCATAAAACACTTAACATGAGATTATCATACCATATTTGATGGGGTTCAAATATGGATTGAATTATGAAAACACCTGCAAGGACAATTAGCGACCTCCCTCTACCCCTCTCAGAGAGTCTGCAGGCTACCGGGAGTATCCTGCCTGCACAACAGAGCCAAGAAAGCTATCTGTGGTGTATTCATTATGCCAAAAGCAGTAAATACAATGGGTCTCATAACCCTGACCCTAAAAGAGCCACCAATGCGGCACCATTAAGAAAGATGAGGAAGGAGAGGCTGATAAAATTTCAGGGCTGAACTAGGCTGCAAAAACGAAGGACAAAAATGCCTGTTTGTAATTTCAATGCACATACGCTGGCATGGGATGCATCCAGCGAGGACCTAATGGTGCAAGCGTGGAAGATCAAGTACAATATCATTGGTCTGACCAAGACGAGAAGGCATCAATCACCTCACACCGTTTTTGACACTGGGGAAGAAATATTCCTTGGAACATGCAACAAAAGAGGTGTCAATGGTGTTGGTGTCTTTGTCAACACAAACTTGGCCATAAACATTGATTCGTTCGAATGCCTAACAACCCCAATCAGATGATTACACTTGAATAGACGTGGCTCGCTGCCAGCAATTTCTATCTTCATTGTCTATGCACCAACATCTAATTATGATGAAGAAGAAACTGACCAATTCCACATGGAACTGGAGAAGTTCTATAAAGAAGACCACACCTTCTACAAGATCATTGTCCGTGATTTTAATGCCAAGACAGGACCAAGAATATGAGTCGAAGAACTCCACATGGGGAAATAGCCTAGAATGGAATGAATAGGGTGAGAGACTGTCTGAGTTCATCATGTCTACCAAGACCATCCATTGTAACTCACAATTCCAGAAGGCCGAATTTAAATGTCGGACATGGGAGTCTCCTGGTGGACGGTTCTACAATGAAGTTAACCACATCATATTTCATCTACGGTGTTGCCTTTCTGTTGTCGCTGTTGTCCCAAAATTCCAAACAGAATCGAACCACTGTCTCCTTTATGCAAAATTCTACTTCACAGAGTGGGGAGAAAGGGCTGCAAAGTTTAAAAGAAAACTCTCAGAATGACCACCAACTGGGAGCTCTTTGGCACTATTGCGGCAACATGGGAAAATGCCATCATTGAAAACATTGACAAGGAATATGATTCACTGGATCAGCACCTCCATGATTGTGTGAGGAAAGCCGAGAGAGAGATAGCCACAAAAAGATGCCTGTCTTTGAAAACTCTTGGGCTCATTTGCCAACGTGGCTTGGCGCAAGCCTCAGGCAACCGCAAGCAAACATCTGAGCTCAAAAAGCTGTGCAGAAAGCGATAAAGGAAGACCTCAAAGAGAGAAGAGCAGCAGTGCTGGCAGATGCACAGGAGCTGGGAAAAGGATTTGAACGCCCGCCTGTTCTTCACCAAGTACAAGACCAAGATGACTGCCCTCCGACATCCTGATGGATCTATCACATCTTCCAGAAGGGCAATGGTGAAGATTATCTGTGACTTCTATTCAAATCTCTTCAATAGCCATAACCACCTGTCCACATACCAAATTTCGCTGGATGGATATATTGTTCCCAAAGTTCTCCCTTCCGAAATTTGACAAGCCATTTTGTCAGTAAAGAAGTGAGCAGCACCTGGCTCAGACAAAGTCAGACCCAAACACCTGAAGAACCTGCCATCAGTACTCATCAATACCCTGGCTCGGCTCTTCACATCCTACCTGTCTGAAGGCAAGGTTCCATCCCAGTGGAAAACCAGCAGGACTGTACTACCATACAAGAACGGAGACACTCATGACATTGGCAAATATCTCCCAATCTGCCTATTGTCTGTCATCTACAAGCTGTTCACTTGAGTCATCCTGAATAGGATTGGCAGACACTAGATGAAGGACAACCATACAAGCAAGCCGGTTTCGGAAAAAGATTCAGCATGATCGACCACACGATAACCAAGGTCATTGAGGTTTTTCTGGAGTTCAAGATGCTGCTCTTTCTAAAGTTCATTGACTTAAAGAAGGCCTTCGATTCTGTTGAGACTGCAGTGGTCATCGAGGCCCTATCCAAACAGGACATTCAAACGCAATACATCAGGATCCTCCGTGAGCTGTATTACAGATTCACTACCAGGATCTCACCATTCTACAGGGAGGCGATCATTGATGTCAAGAGAGGGGTTCGGCAGGGTGATATCATTTCACTGAAACTCTTCAGTGCCTCCTTCGAGAACATCATGCGACAACTGGAATGGGAAGAAATGGGAGTGAAGATAGATGGTCAGCAGCTATTCCACCTCCGCTTTGCAGATGACATCATTTAATAACACCAAACATCAGTTAAGTGGCACAAATGCTGACTGACTTCGACCAAGAGTGTGGAAAGATCAGAGCACAGCTGATTCTCATGAAGACAATGTTTATGAGAAATGGTCTCATTCCTGATGTTTCATTCACCCTCAATGGGACGAACATCTCTGAATGCAACAGTTATGTGTACCTAGGTCCAGAAGTCAACATGACGAATGACCTGGCACCTGTGTTGAGCAGGAGGAAGAGAGCGACTTGGAACGCCTTCAAGAGCGTTGAAGAAATAGCTAAGAGGACAAAGAACCTCCGGCATCAAGCACATCTCTTCGATGCAACTGTTCTTCCTGCATTAACATACGCCTCAGAGACCTGGGCCCTACGCAAACAGGATGGAAACGCTATTCGGGTCTCCCAAAGAGTAATCGAAAGAGCTATGCTTGGAGTGTCATGCTTCACACAAATGAGAGAAAGAATCCGGAGTTCCGACCCCTGTTAGCAGTCAAGAATCGGGTACGCTTTCTCATTTACCAAGACATTGAAAATCAGATGGACTGGACACTTAGTGAAATTTGGAGACAACCACTGGACTAGCGCCATTACTGACTATATTCCACGGGATGTCAAAAGACCGCAGTCCCCCAAGATGCCTGAAGAGAAGCAGTTTTGAGCGTCTGCCCTGCCCTCTTCACTCCTGACCGCGGCGCCCATTTCATCTTAAATCCAGGTCAGCACAACTGCCAGCTCATGACCCTGAGACTTCCATCTTTCCCTGCAGGACCCCAGGTGTCCCCCGAGATGCCAGAAGAGAAGCAGTTTTGAGCGTCTGCCCTGCCCTCTTCACTCCTGACCACGGCGCCCATCTCATCCCAAACCCAGGGTTCTGTAGAGGTGTGGTCTCCTCAAAAGTGGGCGTGGCCTCAAAAGTGGGCATGGCTTAATTTCTGGCGGGCCAACGCTGACGCGGCCGCAGGTTGTTTTCCCATACTAAGGAACCTAGTCCCCAAGGAATCTAGTTCCCAACCTACTCAGCAATATGAAGAAACAAAGAAAATCCCCAACACGAGGGGAGAACAACGAAAACAATCTAGAACATTCCGTCAATACAGCTCACCTAAGGGACCTCTCTGACATAGAATTTAGATATGAAGTCATCAAGATGTTCAATCAACTCAATGAAACAGTCAGACAGACAGCCAGTAACACCACAGAAAAAATCGACAAATTACGAGAAGAAATGAGAGCAGAAATGTCACGATTAAAAGATTCCATAGATGAAATGAGAAACTCAGTTTCTTCTCTTAAAAATAGAATGACCGCAGCTGAAGAGAGAATCAGTGAGCTGGAAGATCAGCTGCAACAAGCCAACACGCAAAAACAAACAGTGGCAAGGGACCTCAATATGGCTCTACAGAGAATCAGAATCCTAGCAGATGATTCCAAGAGGAACAATATTAGAATCATGGGACTACCTGAAGCTCAGGGAAACAATACCAACGAAAAAAACACTGTCAAACAAATCATTGCTGAAAACTTCCCAGAGCTGCACAATGCAGCCATTCAGGTTCAAGGAGCTTGAAGGGTGCCGGCTAAAAGAGACCCCAACAAAAACACTCCACGACATATCATAGTTAGAATGATCGATACTGCCGATAGAGACACAATACTGCAAGCAGCAAGAGCAAAGAAGGAAATCACATACAAAGGAGCATCTCTTAGATTCACAGCAGACCTATCAGAGGAAACCCTACAAGCCCGAAGGCAGTGGCGAGACATAGTCAAAAAACTCACGGAAATGAATTCTTCCCCAAGAATACTCTATCCGTCTAAACTCTCCCCCAAAATCAAAGGAACGGTACACTATTTTATAGATAAACAGCAGCTCAGGAACTTCATAGTCTCAAAACCAAACCTAAAGCAAGGCCTAAAGGGGCTACTATAAGAAAAGACAAACCCTACAACCACAACACACCCGCACAGAAAGATGACACAAAACCCCATAACCATTCTCTCTCTCAATGTCAACGGTCTAAATTCACCAGTTAAGAGACACAGAGTGGCAAAATGGATACAGAGACAGAACCCAACATTCTGTTGCCTACAAGAAACTCACCTCAACAGCCAGAGCAAACACAGACTCAAAGTCAAAGGATGGAAAACAATCCTGCAAGCAAATAGCTCCTTTGAAAAAGCTGGGGTGGCCATACTAGTATCCGACAACATTAATTTCACCTTGAAAAAGATTAGAAGGGACAGTGAAGGCTATTTTCTCTTCATCAAGGGATACGTACAACAGGAAGAAATCACACTCTTAAATGTATACGCACCTAATGAGGGAACAGCTAAATATTTAAAACAACTGCTAACAGATTTTAAGGAGGACATCACTACCAACACAATAGTACTTGGAGACTTCAACATCACCTTATCACCTCTGGATAGATCAACAAGAACAAAACCCAGCAAGGAATTATTGACTTTGAAAGAAGAAATAGAAGAGAAAGGGCTCATGGACTTATACAGGGCTTTACACCCCAAAAAGAAAGAATACACATTCTTCTCCAGCACACACAGAACATTTTCCAAAATAGACCAGGTGCTAGGACACAAAACATACCTCAACAGAATCAAGAAGATAGAAATAGTATCAGCTATCTTTTCAGACCATGATGCACTGAGGATAGAAGTGAATCACACAAAGACACGGAGAACCAAATCAAACACCTGGAAATTAAACAACTCAATGCTGAACAATGAGTGAGTCAGGAACGAAGTCAAGGATGAAATCAAAAGATACCTGGAAACAAATGAGAATGAAGACACAAACTACCAGAACTTATGGGATGCAGCGAAAGCTGTATTAAGGGGAAAATTTATAGCTCTGCAAGCCTATCTTAAGTCGATAGAAACGATGCACATAAACAATTTGACCTCACAGCTCAAGACCTTAGAAAAGGATCAACAGAAAGAGCCTAAATCAGGCAGAAGGAAAGAGATCATAAAACTTAGAGCAGAAATCAACGACATGGAAAACAAAGAAACAATCCGAAAGATCAATGAAACCAAGAGCTGGTTCTTCGAGAAAATAAATAAGATAGATAAACCACTAGCAACACTCACAAAGAAACAGAGAGAGAGAACCCTAATAAATCGAATCAGAAATAAGAATGGGGATATCACAACAGAAACTAAAGAAATTCAAGAGATCATCAGAGACTACTTTGAAAGTCTGTATGCCACGAAACACGAGAACCTGGAAGAAATGGATAAATTCCTGGATTCCTACCATCTCCCAACCTGAATCAAGAAGATATAGAATACCTGAATAGACCTATTCACATCAGGGAAATTGAAACTGTAATCAAAAGTCTTCCCAAAAACAAAAGCCCAGGCCCAGACGGATTTACTAGCGAATTTTTCCAAACATTTAAAGAGGACCTATTGCCAATTCTTCTCAAGCTTTTCCAGGAAATTGAAAAAACAGAAACTCTCCCAAACAGCTTCTTTGAAGCCCATATCTCTCTAATACCAAAAGGAAACAAAGACACCGCAAGAAAAGAAAACTACAGGCCAATATCCCTGATGAACACGGATGCGAAGATTCTCAACAAAATACTAGCCAATAGAATGCAACAACTCATCAAAAAGATCATACATCATGACCAAGTGGGATTCATCCCAGGGATGCAAGGATGGTTCAACATTCAGAAATCAATCAACATAATCCATCATATCAACAAAAGAAAAGATAAAAATCATATGATCATATCAATAGACTCAGAGAAAGCTTTTGACAAGATCCAGCACCCATTCATGATGAAAACCCTTGCCAAAATGGGGATAGAGGGGACTTTCCTCAATATAGTTAAAGCCATCTACCACAAACCTACAGCAAACATCATCCTCAATGGGGAAAAACTGAGACCCTTCCCCCTAAGGTCAGGGATGAGACAAGGATGCCCACTCTCTCCACTACTGTTCAATATAGTACTGGAAGTACTTGCAATAGCGAATAGGCAAGAAAAAGATATTAAGGGCATCCATATAGGGAAAGAAGAAATTAAGCTCTCACTATTCACAGATGACATGATACTATACTTAGAGAACCCTAAAACCTCTACCAAGAAACTCCTAGAAACAATAGTCTTGTATAGTAAAGTGGCAGACTAAAATCAATACCCAAAAATCCATGCCATTCCTATACGAAAATAGTGAAAGAAAAGAAAGTGACGTCAAGAATACAATCCCATTCACAATTGTGCCCCAGAAAATCAAGTATCTAGGAATCAGCTTAACTCAGGAAGTAAAGGACCTGTATAAAGAAAACTACAAAACGCTACTTCAGGAAATAAAAGAGGACATGAGGAAATGGAAAAATATCCTCTGTTCATGGATGGGGAGAATCAACATAATCAAAATGGCAATACTTCCCAAAGCAATGTACAAATTCAATGCAATCCCTATAAGGATACCGATGACATTCTTCAAAGAAATGGAGCAAACACTCCTGAAATTTATATGGAACAATAAGCCCCCACGAATAGCTAAAGCAATTCTTGAGAAAAAGAAAATGGGAGGAATCAACCGCCCTAACTTCAAACTCTACTACAAGGCAGTAATAATTAAAACAGCATGTTACTGGAACAAAAGCAGAGCTGCAGACCAATGGAACAGAGTTGAATATACTGACATTTCCTCCCAAACATATAATCATCTAATCTTTGATAAGGGAGGGGGCATGAAAAGTGAAATGGAGCAGGGAAAGCCTCTTCAATAAACTGTGCTGGCAAAATTGGACGGCTACATGCAAAAAAGTGGGCTCAGATCTCTGCCTAACACCATGTACAAAAGTAAGATCAAAATGGATTTATGACCTCAACATCAGACCAGAATCCCTAATGTTTATTGAAGACAAAGTTGGCAAAACTCTTCATGATATTGAAGCTAATGGTATCTTCAAAGATGTCACGCCACTGGCCAAGCAAGTGAAAACAGAGATAGACAAATGGGACTATCTTAAACTAAGAAGCTTCTGCACCTCAAAAGAAACAGTGACCAAAATACAAAGACAGCCTACAGAATCACTTAATCACTTAATCACTTAATCCCCGTTATTCATCGATTTATTCGAGCGGGTGCCAGTAACGTCTCCATTCATCCCGGTTGCGTGCTAGCGTAGCCCAATGGTATCTGTTCGTTTTAGGAACATGTAGAGCCTCAAACCGATCATTTAGGGTCTTGACGAAGAAGTCTGACCATCTTATAGGTGGCCGTCCACGTGATCTTTTGATGTCTCGTGGAATCCAATCAGTAATGGCTCTAGTCCAGCGGTTGTCTGTATACCTCATTACATGTCCAGCCCATCTGATTTTTGATGTCTTGGCAAATGAGACAGCGTCCCTGATTCTTGAGCGTTGACGAAGATCAGAACTCCGGATTCTATCTCTCATTTGAGTGAATCGTGATATTCCAAGCATAGTTCTTTTGATTCCTCTTTGAGAGACCCGAATAGTGTTCTCATCCTGTTTTCGTAGGGTCCAGGTCTCTGAGGCATATGTTAATGCAGGAAGAATAGTGGAATCAAAGAGATGTGCTCGTAGCTGGAGGTTCTTTGTCCTTTTAGTTATTTCTTCAATGCTCTTGAAGGCATTCCAAGCCGCTCTCTTCCTCCTGCGTAACTCAGGTGCCAGGTCATTCATCATGTTGATTTCTCGACCTAAGTATATATAACTGTTGCATTCGGAGATGGTGGTTCCGTTGAGAGCGAATGGAGCGTCAGGAACAAGGCTGTTTCTCATAAACATTGTCTTCGTAAGATTCAGCTTCATTCTGTAGCCTACAGAATGGGAAAGGATATTCACCAAGTACACATCCGACAAGGGGTTGATATCAAAGATATACAAAATACTGATTAAACTCCACAAGAAGAAATCACCCAACCCCATCAAAAAATGGGGTGAGGAACTGAACAGAAACTTTCGCAAAGAAGAAATTCAAATGGCAAAAAGGTACACGAGAAAATGCTCTACATCACTAATCATCAGAGAGATGCAGATCAAAACCACAATGATATATCATTTCACACCACAGAGACTGGCCCACATCCACAAGAACAAAAGCAACCAATGCTGGCGCGGATGTGGCGAGAAAGGGACCCTCCTTCACTGCTGCTGGGAATGCCGGCTGGTCCAACCCTTTTGGAAAACAGTATGGATGACTCTCAAAAAATTAGAATTTGATCTGCCATTTGACCCAGCTATAACACTCCTGGGAATATATCCCAAAAGAGGCAAAAAGGTATAGTCGAAGTGACATCTGCAATTTTTTGTTCATTGCAGCACTCTTTACAATAGCCAGAATCTGGAAAAAACCTGAGTGCCCAAGAACAGACGACTGGTTAAAGAAACTTTGGTACATTTACACAATGGAGTACTATGTAGCTGTTAGAAAAGATGAAGTTATGAAATTTACATACAAGTGGTACTACATGGAAAGTATCATGGTAAGCGAAATGAGTCAGAAAGAGCTGGATAGACACAGAAAGATTGCATTCATCTGGGGAACATAAAGCAACAAAAAGGGAGAGTAACACCCAGGAATGGCTGAGATTAGTACCAGGAATTTTGCTCCATGAATGGAGGGCCAGCCACACGTTCTAGGTGAAAAGGAAGCTCAGATAGAGAAGAGAGCACCAAATGAAGGGTGTTGTGAGGACCCTCCCAGGGTGGGAGAAGCATGTTAAAAGTAGTCTATAGACCAAACATGATTGCCACTCAATGCCTCTCTTGCAAAACACAGTACCCAAAAGAAGAAAGAGAGAACAAGGGGGAATGAATACCCTGGCACACAGGCAGGATGGGACGGGGGGAATGGGGGGTGGGGGGGGATGCTGTGACCTGTGGTGATGGATAACGGGCACTAGTGGAGGGATGGGCACTTGATCATTGTATAACTGAAACCCAAGCACAAAATTTGTAAGCCTATAACTGTACCTCATGGTGTTTCACAAAAAAAAAAAAAAACCGCGTGGCCACCCACCTACAAGATGGTCAGACTTCTTCCTCAAGACCCTGAATGATCAGTTTTAGGTTGTTTGTGTTCTTAGAATGAGATGACACCATTGCGCTACACTAGCACACAACAGGGACGAATGGAGACAGTACTGGCGCCCACTCGAGCAAATCAATCAGTAACGGGATGTCAAGTGATCAAGTGATTTATTAATAAAATATTATCTTCCTCCACAATTATAGTTTTTGCTATTACCATAATAATATTCTGAATTAAAAATAAGGAAGCCATGAATCACAGTATTAAAAGAAACATTTGCTTATTTGAAGAATATAACGAATTTGAATTCATTTTTATACAATATTGTGATATATTTTAAAACAATAATTAAAATTTAAGCATCATTACTCTAAAACATACTTTAAGATATCAGGGTTTGGAATTTAATGACTATGCACATATAAAGAGCTAGTGAAAAAGTCTGTTATAGAATGTAAATAGAAGAAAATGTTGATACACAATTACATATTTTTTAATATGTAATTCACTACTGGAGGCCATAATTTCATTTTCAAAGTACAGGAATTATTGGAAAGGATATATAAAATGACTGAGAATTCAAGGCAGAATTTAAAAAATTGTTCGTTTCCAGAAAATGTAAATTTAGAAATAAGTGTTTTTACATACATAGAAATGACAAAGTCTTTTAGATATAGAAACATGTAGATTAAAAAATTTTCAGAAAATCATATTGTCATAGTATTATCAACATACTGATTTTATTAATAAGTTTACATGATAGATATTATTTACAAATCAAAATGCCTGGATTGTTTAGGAACTAATTGGAAAAAATAAACTATTTGTTTTTAAGAACATTATTTCAAAATATTGTGTGTGAATATTTTATCTTTCTAGTTGCACAATCAAACTGGAAATATTTCATTGTTTTTTCTCTGCAATAATCATCCTACTAGCTAGCAAATCTTATAAGCAAAGGCAGGTGCTGCATGTAAATAATTTTCCAGAATTTAAAAAAATTTGAATTAACCATTGATGAACTTTTATATTGAGTTAACTTTCTCAAATAGTACAAAATTGGAAGGAAATTATAGATATAGTTTATGACCAATAGGAAACATTAAATCATCCAATCATTCAAGAAATAAAACTAGATAAATATGTAGAAATATAAAAAATGATAATTAAAAATAATCAACAGATTTGTTAGTCAAGAGAATATTTACTTTAATTTTTCCTCTTCTAACAATTTTTTTCCAATTTGCATAAAGAATATAGATGAGGAAGCTTACAGGCACATAAAATTGCCCAAATCCTCAAAAGCCAAGAACCATAACTATAATCAATATCTTATAACATTGTTTAGTTATTTGCTCATTTGTTCTTTTCCTTAGACAGGGTCTAGGACTTTAAGTGAGTGAACATTTGATAAAGGATTATGCTATTTTATAAGACATTTCAGAGTCCTTATGATATGAATAAAATATTATCAGAACATAAATTTCACACACATATATCCACACTCTTATATGTAAAGTAGTAATCGTTAGCAACTCAAAAATGAAGTTATTTCAGACCTCATCACACAACATTTAAAAGCAATAAAATTATAATCATTTTATGAATCTTATCAAGAAAAAGTGCCTTTGAAATAGCACACTAGAGCAATAAATAATGCATAAATAATTGAACTAAACTCATAACATTTCTTTTTGAGAAAAAAATTCTATAAATGTTTGAGAAAAAATTATTTATCTGAATTGTATATCTGTGTATAAACACTTTATATTTTAATATAATTATCTGAGAATAATAAGCAAGACAATTTCACTCTCCAAAAACAAATGTGTTTAAACAAATTTATCTAAATAAGAATTATAATTTGCAATGAATACAATACCTTAATGTGGCTTGACTTATGGGAAAGACCCCAAAAGATTTTGACTAAGGATTTATTTTAAAATTTATTTTTGTAAGAGAAAGACAAATTAAAGCAGCCTTAGAACAGTCTCAATAAATAGATTTGATTTAATTTTAAATTTAACTTTTTTTAGTTATTTGATAATTCTATTTTAATTAGTGGTCAATGAAATAAATTACTGAAACATAATTAGGATATTTTTTTCAATTTATAAAATGTTACTTCATGATTTATCTATGAAAATAAAGTATATATTTACACCATATTATGTTTCTTTGGTGCCCCAGATCTCTTGAGACATCATCTTCTCTTTAAGTTATGACATAAAGATACGAGTTAGTATTAGTCTAAGTATAATATAAATTTCAAAATAATATAAATATAAATTAGTACCAATATATTCTTAAAATATCAGACACACACCCACACATACACACACAGTAACTCACTACATGTTATAGAAAGGAAAAATAGCATAAATTTAATCCTTCTAACACCAATTTTGTGTCAGTTAACCTTGAGAATTAATATCAGTGTAAGGAAGGACTTTGTGGTAGTAAATTTAGGGGGAAATATTAGGATGAGGAGAATGAAGGCAATTGTAGATTAAGAGGAAGACAAACTAGATGATGGATGTAGATAAGTAGCATATAAAATTTGATATCATGATGAACATAGATGCAATATTCTAAAAAAATGTTGATGAAACTAATACAACAATATTTTAATGCTCCACATACAATAATCAAAGATGGCTCAATATATGCAAATCAATTAATGCGATTCATCACATCAATAAAAGGAAGGACAAAAACTGTATGATCATTTCCATAGGAGCAGAAAAAACATTTGGCAAGATTAAATACCCATTTATAATGAAAGCCCTCAACAAAATGAGGATTGAAAGAACTTATCTCAATATTGTAGTGACCATATAAAAAAACTGGCAGTTAACACCTTCTATAAGGGAAAAAACCTGAAAGACCACCTACCTCCAATATTTGGGCCAATACAAAGACATCCTTTTTCACCCTCATAGTTAAAAATAGTACTAGAATCTTTGGCACAGCAATTAAGGAAAACCAAAGTCATTTAAATTAGTAAATAAGTCAAACTATCACTACTGGAGATGACATGATCTTGTACATAGAAGGCCCTAAAAATCCACTACAGAACTCCTACAAAAAACAAATTTATTATTATTTTTTTTTCTTGGTTTTCTTTTTTTTTTTGTTATTATTTATTTATTGAATCACCATGAGAATAGTTACAAAGCTTGCAGGTTTAAGTCTCGGTCATATGGTGATCAAACACCCATCCCTTCACCAGTGCCCATTTTCTACCACCAAGAACCCCAGTGTACCCCCATGCCACCCCTCCCTCTACTTGTGAGGCAGATGTTTTCCACTTAACTCTCTCTCTACCTTGATTGCATTCATTATTTTGCCAAAGATGCACCATTATTACTGGAATTTTCCCCAATGAACAGACCTGCTGAAAAGGCATCGTTAGATAATTTGTTTTCTATTGCTGATTATGAAGAGCATATGATGTCGCATGGCCATGATAGCAGCTGCGTGATTTGGGATTTTACAATTAAGTCTGGAGGAATTTCTGTCAAAAGCTGCTGGATTCTGAGACTGTTTCAGAGCCGGAGAGCCACTTGTGGGGGGCAACTCGTGGTAGTGGCCAGGAGGGAAGAATGGGCCAGCTCCACCCTCCATCTCATGAAACCACGGGTGCCCCATCACAGCTGCCAGTCCAATAGACTCTGAGTTGACAGCCACCGTGCCATGGGGGAGGAGGGGAGGCGGAAGGGAGAAATACTCTTTCTCACTTGGGGGGTGGGGGGCACAGCACCGTAGCTTAATGCATAGTCCAGACACATTTCTGCAAAAAGCCACTGAATTACGAGATTGGTTTGTGTGCCTCTGGGGTCATGGCCATTCTGGAGCTGGAGAGCTGCTCGTGGGGGGCAACTCATGGTCTTGGCGAAGCAGGAAGCCAAAAATTAAATTTAAATAGCAAATTAGCAGGTTTAAAAATCACTGTGCTGAAAATCTATTTCATTATTAAATGTTAACAAACATACAGAAGAAAAAGACATTTAAAAATATAAATCTATCCCAGTTTTGATTTAAAAAAATAAATTCAAATATCTTTTTTGATATTTATTTATTTATTTAAATTTATTTATTTAAATTTATTTATTTAAATTTTCTCTAAATTTTCAGGATACCTTAAATATCCTTAAATATCCAACCCACACGGCAGAGCCTGGCAAGCTATCCGTGGTCTATGCCAAATAAACCAAATTGATATGCCAAATCCAGTAATAAATGGATCTCATTTCCCTAACCCTGAATATACAGAGTCGAGAAGGATATGGAAGGAGAAGCTGATAAAACACCAAGGCAGACATAGGCTGCCAAAACGCAGAAAAACAAAAATGATTGTCTGTACTTTTAATGCTCGTACGCTGGCATCTGCTGCATCCATTGAAGACCTTATGGTACAAGCACGAAAGATCAAGTACGACATCATTGGTCTGACCGAAACAAGAAGACATCAATCCCATCATGCTGTTTTCGACACTGGAGAAGAACTGTTCCTTGGAACATGTGATAAAAGAGGCGTTGGTGGTGTCGGTATCCTTGTCAACACAAACTTAGTCACAAGCATTGATTCATTTGAATGCCTAACAACCCGAATCGGACGATTACACTTGAATAAATGTGGCTCACTACCGGCAGTTTCTATCTTTGTTGTCTATGCACCAACATCCAGTTATGGTGAAAAAGAAACTGAGAAATTCTACATGGAGCTGGAGAAATTCTATAAAGAAGATCACACCTTCTACAAGATCATTGTCGGTGATTTTAATGCCAAGATAGGACCAAGAAGATCAGTCGATGAACTCCACATCGGAACCCATGGCCTGGAATGGAACGAACAGGGTGACAGACTGTCTGAGTTAATCATGTCAACCAAAACCTTCCATGGTAACTCACAATTCCAAAAGGCTGAATCTAAACGTTGGACATGGGAGTCTCCCGATGGACGGTTCCACAATGAAATAGACCACATCATATTCAATCGGCGGTTTTGTCTAACCGATGTTGCTGTTGTCCCAAAATTCCAAACGGGATCAGACCACCGTCTTCTTCGTGCAAAATTCTACCTCACAGAACGAGGAGAAAAGAATGCAAGGTTTAAGAAGAGGACTCCCAGAACAACCACCAACTGGGAACTCTTTGGCTCTGTTGCGGCAACATGGGAAGATGCCGTCATTGACAACATTGATGAGGAATACGATCGAATGATTCAGCATCTCCATGATTGTGCAAGGAATGCCAAGAGAGAGATAACCACAAAAAACCGTCTTTCTTCGAACACTCTTGAACTTATTCGCCAACGTGGCTTGGCACATACCTCAGGCAACCACAAGCAAACGTCCGAACTGGCAAAACAGTGCAGAAAAGCCATCAAGGATGACCTCAAAAACAGGAGAGCAGCAGTACTGGTAGATGCAGCAGAAGCTGGGAAAAACATTCGTAATGCCCGCCTGTCCTTCACCAACTACAAAACCAAGATGACTGCCCTCCGACATCATGATGGATCTATCACATCTTCCAGAAGGGCAATGGAGAAGATTATTCATGACTTCTACTCAGATCTCTTTAATAGCCACATCCACTTGCCCACATACCACATACCACATGATGGATATGTCGTTCCCAATGTTCTCCCTTCCGAAATCCAACATGCCATCTCGTCGGTAAAGAAACAAAAAGCACCTGGCCCAGACAAGATCAGACCTGAACACCTGAAGAACTTACCATCAGTACTCATCAATACATTGGCTCGACTCTTCACACGCTACGTGTCTGAATGCAAGGTTCCATCCCAATGGAAAACCAGCAAGACTGTACTACTATACAAGAAAGGAGACATCCACGACATTGGCAACTATCGCCCAATCTGCCTATTGTCTGTCATCTACAAACTATTCACTCGAGTCATCCTGAATAGGATTAGCAGAACACTAGATGAAGGACAACCATGTGAACAAGCTGGATTCCGAAAAGGATTCAGTACCATTGACCATATCCACACAATAACCAAGCTCATTGAGGTATCTCGGGAGTTCAAGATGCCGCTCTGTCTAACGTTCATTGATTTAAAGAAGGCCTTTGATTCTGTTGAGACGGAAGCGGTCATGGAAGCCCTAGCCAATCAGGGCGTACAAACTCAATACATCAGGATCCTTCGTGAGCTCTATTGCGGATTCACTACCAAGATCTCACCATTCTACAAAGAAGTAATCATCCATATCAAGAGAGGGGTTCGGCAGGGTGATACCATTTCACCAAAACTCTTCAATGCCACCCTCGAGAACATCATGCGACGACTAGAATGGGAAAACATGGGAGTGAAGATAGATGGTCGGCAACTACACCACCTCCGCTTTGCTGATGACATCGTTCTAATAACACCAAACATCAGCCAAGCGGCACAAATGCTGGCGGACTTTGACCGTGAGTGTGGAAAGGTAGGACTACAGCTGAATCTTACGAAGACAATGTTTATGAGAAACAGCCTTGTTCCTGACGCTCCATTCGCTCTCAACGGAACCACCATCTCCGAATGCAACAGTTATATATACCTAGGTCGAGAAATCAACATGATGAATGACCTGGCACCTGAGTTGCGCAGGAGGAAGAGAGCAGCTTGGAATGCCTTCAAGAGCATTGAAGAAATAACTAAAAGGACAAAGAACCTTCAGCTATGAGCACATCTCTTTGATTCCACTATTCTTCCTGCATTAACATATGCCTCAGAGACCTGGACCCTACGAAAACAGGATGAGAACGCTATTCGGGTCTCTCAAAGAGGAATCGAAAGAACTATGCTTGAAATATCACGATTCACTCAAATGAGAGATAGAATCCGGAGTTCTGATCTTCGTCAACGCTCAAGAATCAGGGACGCTGTCTCATTTGCCAAGACATCAAAAATCAGATGGGCTGGACACGTAATGAGGTTTACAGACAACCGCTGGACTAGAGCCATTACTGATTGGATTCCACGAGACATCAAAAGATCACGTGGACGCCCACCTATAAGATGGTCAGACTTCTTCGTCAAGACCCTAAATGATCGGTTTGAGGCTCTACATGTTCCTAAAACGAACAGATACCATTGGGCTACGCTAGCACGCAACCGGGATGAATGGAGACGTTACTGGCACCCGCTCGAATAAATCGATGAATAACGGGGATTAAGTGATTAAGTGATCTTTGAATTAAATTAATTTAAAAAAAGGAGAAACCTCTATTTTGTGAAAATCATAAATCACCACTAAAAGAAATAAAAGAAGAATTAAAGATATGGGACATTTTCTATGTTCAAATATTGGAAGAATTAATGATAAATAGCCATCTAGGAGCTGGAGCAATAGTACAGTGGGTAGAGCATGTGCCTTGCATGCGGCTGATCCGTGTTCAACCCCCAGCATCAAACATGGTCCCCCAAGCATCTCTAGGAATAATTCCTGAGTGCAGAGCCAGGAGTAATCCGTGAGCATCACTGGGTGTGATGTCCCCCCATAAATAAATAAATAAAATCACAATATAACCAAAAGTCGTTTACACATGCAATGAAATTCCCATCAGAATCCCCAAGACATTTTTCAAGGTTGCAAAACAAGTACATCTAAATTCAAATGGGACCATAGTAATCCCACAATATCCCACAAAATCTGAGAGAAAAGGAAGTTAAAAGCATTGTATTATCAGACATAAAATGTATAACAAAGCTCCATAATTATAGCATAGTGGGTAGGGTGTTTGCCTTGCACATGGCTGACCCAGGTTCGATTCCTCTGTCCCTCTCAGAGAGCCTGGCAAGCTATCGAGAGTACCCTACCTGCATGGCAGAGCCTGGCAAGCTCCCTGTAGAGTATTCGATATGCCAAGAACAGTAACAACAAGTCTCACAATGGAGAGGTCACCGGTGCCCACTCAAGCAAATCGATGAACAACAAGACAGTGCTACAGTGCTACATAATGAAAGTTGTTTGATAATGAAACAGACTCTCAGATAAATGGCATAGAATCCCAGTAATCAACCCTGAAATGTATGAGCAGTTAATATATGGCAAAGGGACAAGATGTAGAAATGTGAATAAGAAGAACCTATTCAAATTATGCACTTAGGGAAACTAACCACATGCAAAAAAAATTATATTTTTCAAACGATATACAAAGCTTAATGGAAATGTATTAAAGATGTTGAAATTGAAATTGTTTCTGTGAAATTTATTGAGATGCAACTGTGTGTGTGTATGTGTGTGTGTGTGTGTGTGTGTGTGTGTGTGTGTGTGTGTGAATGCCTGAGACTTCTGAAGTCCTGGGAGTTAGGAGGAGGTCACTCATCCTGAATCTGAGAAGACCTAGAGATTTCAGTCATAAAACCCCCATGTATTACGCATTTTCAGCAAGTCAACATCTCTATGGAGCTCAGTTATGAGTCACTGGAGTCTGGCCCAAGACGTTGGGATGAGAGTGTGGCTACCAGGTTTGGGTAGGTTAGAATCTTGGCCTACCCCCAGGAGAAATAATTGTATTCCTCTAATTATTGTTGACCAGTTTTGGGGTAAAGCAGGGACGTAGTATTATGTGATGGCCTTAAGTGGTTCATAAGGAGCTCCAGGTATGGACATCTGTCAGAACTTCTCTTATGAACATTCCTTCAATAGCAGTGGAGTTCTAAAGAACATTGAACTACACACAGTGAGAGCATCATTTTTCTGGAATAATTTTTTTTCCTGGAGACATGCCTGTGCTTGACTTCTGGAATGAGGGAATGAGCATTAATGAGAGGCAAATCTTCCCAGATTTGAGAACATTATTTGCTGAAAATCTCTGACAGAGTATAAGGTAAAGAAGACTGAATTCCATAATGTGCAACATGACTACTATTACAACCAGCCCTCCTACTCGATGGAGTTTCTCCACATACGTTTCTCTTATTCTCTGCTCATCTATAAAGAAAATTGTTAGGAGACTATCACCAAGCAAAGCCCAAAAGAATGACTCTGAGGAATGGATACTTGGTATTCTGGAATGGGGGATAGCAACATCTGGAATTGTCCTTAAGGAAAAAATTGGGTGCAAGAGTTCAATATGACTCAGTCTTGGTGGCCAGGAAAACCCAGAATTTTCACTACTTTCTGTCAAAGAGTGTGTTAAAAACATTTCAAAACATGGTATTTGTGAAAATAACTGCTCCCATTTGTTTTTAATTGAAACATGATGAGACACACAATTATAAAGTTGTTCATGATTAAGGTTTTGATTATACAATGTTCCAATACCTATCCCTCCAATAGTGTATATTTCCAGCCACCGATGTCCCCAGTTTCCCTCCCACTACCTCACCACCCAGACTGCCTCTATGGCATGTACTTTTCTTGTATTTCTTTCTCTACTTTGGGGAATTATGATTTTCAATACAGATACGGAGAGACCATAGTGTTTGGTCCTTTACCCTATTTCAGCACATTTCTCCCACCCAGAGCAATCCCTTCCAAATATCACTGTCACAATGATCCCTTCTCTACCCCAACTGCCCTCTTCTCCAGCACTTCAGGAAGGCTTCCAAACATGAACTAATCCATTTGATCCTTATTTCTACTATCCTTGGGTATTTATTTTTATATCCTGCAAATTAGTACAATTATTCTATGTCTGTCCCTCTCCTTCTCATTCAATTTAATCATCATGATAGTCTCCTTGTCCATCAATTTAAAAGCTGATTTCATGACTTCATTTTTTCTAACAGCTCCATATGTTCCATTGTGTAGGTGTATCATAGATTTATTTTTTTAACTGGTGGTCTGTTCTTGGGCACTGAATTTTTTCCAGACTCTAGCTATTGTGGAGAGTGCTGCAATGAACATAAAATAAGTACAACTCATCAAGACCTTGTTCTCAGAGGAGTACTAAATGACATGACTCCATTAACAATGACAAAAAAACCCCCCAAAACTGGAACTTTATCAACTATAGAACTTCTATACTTTGAAAGAAATGAGGCAGGATATCCAAGTTATAAAGGTAAAGGTAAAGGCCCTCCCGTTGATCGTCGATTTGCTCGAGCGGGCCCAGTAACGTCTCCATTGGAGACTTTGTTGTTACTGTGTCTGGCATATCGAGATACTCTCGGTAGCTTGCCGGGCTCTCCGAGAGGGGCGGAGGAATCGAACTCGGGACGGCCATAGTTGGCCGCTTGTAAGGTGAATGCCCTACCGCTGTGCTATCCCTCCAGCCCCATCCAAGTTATACTCCTGATGATACATGTTATCCCAAACACCGAGTAAAGAAAAGTTACTGAGCACTGCTGCATGTGGCCAAAAAGCAAAACAAAATAAAAATATTTTTCCCACCTCAAACTATCCTATTATCATCAATCTACAATAATTTCAGGTAATTTGGGAATTAATTTACTTTCTTTTTATCATATAGGTATGAATATCAAAAATAAGAATATGTTGGTGACTTTTGATGACATTTCTAGGTCAGGGTGATTTCAGTGTTCAGGATACAGCAGAAAGCTAATAAAGCTGAAGATTGGAGTTACCAACCACAGACTAGGAAAAAGCAAAGTTTCAGGAAAATTTAATTCATCAGTTTCAGTTTTGTTCAAGACACTATTTTGAATGTAAGAGTAAAATCGTAAATCATCATAAAATGACACACTTTTTATTGACATGGGCAATATAAATATTAGTTTCTCAAAGTCTAATACAACAGAAATATTTTATATACTATCGTCTAATAACAGTTGGTAGAAATTAGTTGCTCTACCAAGTCACTCAGGAATTGAGATTTATAACTATCTTATAGACAAATGATTTGAAAAATGCTTTTGTGAACTATGCATCAGGAGAAGATAAACTTTCAAATTGCAAATAAATCTGTGGTGTTTCTTCCTGTTGCTATTATCTGACTCTCACTAGCACTTTGTTTAGTAGAACTGATCACTTATCTCTTACAAACTTACAAACCTGCAAGTTAAAATAAAGACTATCTTTGTGCTCCTAGAAGTATAAGAAAAGCAAAATAGTGGGAAGTACAGCTTCAATTAAAAAAAAAGATAAAAACACAAGTAGCAAAGAAAAAAATCTGAAGACCTAGAACAAGATAATTGAGAAAATAACACCATGGCAGCGAAGGTTATTATAGATAGGTCAAGAAAAATGCCTATCAGTAATAAGCAACATAACTAACATTTGATATGAGCTCTGAATGATGAGGTGGAACAAGCTATATAAAGAGCTATAGTTAATTTATACAGAACAAAAGATGGGAAGAGAGAACAATTATGTGCAAAAAACAGGGAAAAAAGTATATTTGCATATGAAAAACAGGAAGATGGCTCTTTGGGAAATTAAAAGGCAGGTAAATAAAAAGC
This sequence comes from Sorex fumeus, assembly GCF_029834395.1. Taxonomy (NCBI): domain Eukaryota; kingdom Metazoa; phylum Chordata; class Mammalia; order Eulipotyphla; family Soricidae; genus Sorex; species Sorex fumeus. The sequence goes on from NW_026606092.1 coordinate 26,734,968, forward strand.
ATTGAAATTAGCAAGGTTATATCATTTTGGTTGCTAATGGATAGCAAAAAGGAATTCAGATATTGCTGCAGATGTTATTATAGATTATTTACACACATAAAAAGTGTTAAGTGCTTTAAAGTGTGTTATACTTACTAATTTATATTTCAAATGATCATTATGTTCGCACTTTGGATATTGAAATATGGTGCAGAATCAACATTACTGTCGCAGAATTCCTAGGGAAAGAGGTTAGTTTTCTGGACAAAGAGGAAAGAAAACTTGTTAAATTGAAGGTGTATATTGAATTAAAGTTGATAGCATTATTTAGGAATGAGAGAACAATAGAAATAGTATTGGGAATGGAGTGATAGCACAGAGGATAGGGCGTTTGCTTTGCACACGGCCAACCTGGGTTCAATTCCAAGCATCCCATATGGTTCCCTGAGCACCACCAGGAGTAATTCCTGAGTGCAGAGCCAGCAGTAACCCCTGTGCATCGCTGGGTGTGACACCCCCCCAAAAAGGAAAAAAAAACCCTGTTATTTCAACATTGTTTTCTGTGCAATGGCTCTTATTGCAAGAGGGTGGCACAAGGTGAGGAGAGTATAAATAAGAATTATCCTTGCGAGGAGGTATATTTTAAGGTGTCAATTAGACCTCCAGCTAATAATGCTAATAATGTCTAGAAGTTGGTTGGGTGTGGTAGTTAGAAGCTCAAAGAGAAATCAGCCTCAGAATGATATTCAATAAATGAGCAGTAAAGGAGAGTTTTTTTTTTTAAATCTGTTTGATATCATCTAGAATTGTAAAGGGTGATGATGGATCAATATTGCTGAATGGGTTATGGTTAAGCATTCCTGGACACAGAGAATATATCCCTAAGGAAACAACAGCTCTATGGTAGATACAACAAAAAATAAAGACAATAGAGGACAGAGAACATATAATCATGGAAGAATTTTGTCACACTGCCTGTAGACCTCAAATGTCATCTGTATATTTCAGGGACAGAAATCAGATTAACATTAAAAAATAAATCTGATTAAAATCAGCAACCAACACATTTTTTAAACCACAGATCATATCCTCATAATTGATAATTTGCTATTTGTTTGGAGAAAGAGAAAGGAGATGACCTTTCAGTTCTGCCACAATAAACTTTACTGATGCGTATTTCATTGTATTTCATTAGCAATATGGTATGCTATCTCTAGACTAGTCATTAAGAGTGGGAATGGAAATAACCCACAGCACCCAAGCAGCAGAGCATGAGAAGGATCCAAAATAAATACATTTGCATTCCAGAAAGAGGAAGACAGCCACAAGACAATGAGATCTAATTAGACAGGCAAATATTCCTCAAATTAATGATAAATTTCTCATTATTCTAACAGTTAGTGTCACTGCATTGCAAACTTTGGTAAATTATTCTTCAATTAAAAGGACAGAGAAATGAAGCACACTACTTTGCATAACTAGTCTAAGACCATTTTCTTTTCTGTTGAAAGACAAAAATGGAAAAGGAATTCCAGGTACTTCATATTGGCAGTCTATTGTTTCCTACTGGATTAATAAAGCAAATGTCCTTAAATTACTATTTCTTCGGCAAGCTCTGAAACATACTTTTCTTATATGTCAATAAGAGTAATTTTACTTCTTCAAAAGAATAAACATCACTATCTTTAAAAATGTAGTGATAGAGGCTAGAGATATAGTATAGTGGATAAAGATCTGACTTCAATCTCTGGCACCCCATGTGGATCCCTATACCTGCCGGAAGTAATCCCTGTGTCTGGAGGAAGCCCTGAACATGGCTGAGATTTCCCAAAACAAAAAAATAAAGAAAGAAACATTTAAAAATTCAAATAAAAATGCAATGCTAAATTATAAAATATATTTAATTTCCCCAGTTAATTTGAGACTCCCAATTTGTTATAATTCTAATTTAAATATCGCTGGAGCGATAGCATAGCGGTAGGGCGTTCGCCTTACAAGCGGCCAACATGGCCGACCCGAGTTCGATTCCTTCATCCATCTTGGAGAGCCCGGCAAGCTACCGAGAGTATTCGATATGCCAAACACAGTAACAACAAAGTCTCCAATGGAGACGTTACTGGGCCCGCTCGAGCAAATCGATGATCAACGGGAGGGCCTTTACCTTACCTTTAATTTAAATTTCCAAAATATCTTAAATACACATTTTTGTTTCAATCAAAAACACTAGGAAACATTATTATTTAGTTGAAAAAATCTGCCATGGTTAAAACTTTTTGTTTGTTGGGGCTAGAGCAGTAGCACAGCAGGTACAGTGTTTGCCTTGCACAAGGCCGACCTGGGTTTGATTCCCAACATCTCATATGGTCCCCTGAGCACCACCAGGTGCTTTTTAATTAGGCTTAGTGATTCCTGAGTGCAGAGCCAGGAGTAAGCCTTGTACATCTCTGGATGTGACCCAAAAAGAAAAAAAAAACGTTTTGTTTGTTTTTGTTTTAGGCTCTCACTTAGTGGTGCTGGGGGCTTACTCTTTAGCTCTGTCTCCAGGCAGAACTCAGAGGACCATATGGAGTTCTGAGGATTGAACTCTGTTCACCCATGTGCAAGAAAAAAAAAAAATTACCCGCTGTGCTGTTGCTCCATCCAGCGTGATGTAAAAATGTTTTGTAACAACAACCGATCTCAGTTGATGTGAATTTATTAATACATAATGTTTACCACTTAAATAAAATATTCATATTTTTTACTAGAGTAACATCATGGTTTAGGCTATTTTATATGTCCCACTACAGTGTATACAAAATACAGTTTATGTATGTATGACTGCCTTATATTTCAGGGAATTTTGGTAAGGATTATGGACCTTTTTAAAATAGCTACAAACAACTGTCATACTAACTAAAACTTAGGCTAATAATTGTATGCATTTCTGGGTACCATTCAATGTTATCTTGAATGAACTGATGTGACTGGAGAAGAACTTAATTAAATTTTACAAGTCGACCACAAATTTGAGTTAATATTGAATGTAATAGGTACTCTTTAAATATGTGCTAAATGATTAAATAGAAAAGCTATGTAGTTGATAAAATCGAGTAGATGAATAAAAACTCAGGAAAGATCAGATCAATTATGAAAACTATTATTCTTTGTTTCTACAGTATTTCATTGATTTTTATTAATTTTGAGTTTACTTATTTATATTTTGCTAAATATGTGCTTGTGTTTTGTTTTCAATTTGTCTGATTCATATCTTTAAAAGGAATTCCAGCAGACCATTGAAAAAATAAGAAAACATGCAAAAAAGTGTTCCTTGGCAATTTGTGATGATAGAATATGAGTCACTTTGAGACAAAATAAATATGTATTAAACTATTCTTTTGAATTTTGGATTTGGTATAAAAATTTATTTTATTAACAATTCATTTTATTAAAACTTTTTGTGGTATTTTAGTTTAATAAAATCATTTGTAATTCCCAAAATTCAGAGAGGAAATGAGAAAGGTGACATCTAAGAAAACAGAGGAAATATAATATTCTGTTAATAATTCTTAATAGAACGAATGTGGCATGCTTAGTACATTAGTACAAAAAAATTCAGTAAGTAGTCTATAAATAATTACCTGTGTATAATAATTCACTTATAAGGTGAAATTTCATGTGAGAAAAATTTTAGCTCAAAAATGTTAAGTCAATTTTCTATGTAAAAAAGCTAGAAAACATTGAAACTTCAATTCAAAGTTAAATGGTCTAATACCAGGATTCATACATATAATAATAAAGTTTTGTGCACCTCAGATCAAATACTACTTTTATTTGGTAAAAAAAGTATTTGTGAGTAATTTGCTATGTTCCGGGTGTGAAAATATGTGCTTACAACCTAACTATTGGCAATAATACTTATAATAAATTGCAGACATAATTATAGAAAATCAGTGAGTCTTAACTAGAGGGGTATATGTATTAAATGGAAGTTTAAAATAGCAATAAAAGAGCATTCATTAGATATTTATCTGAGATATTTAGACTTTGTACACATGATCACATAAATACTAGAGATTTAAGATATTTCTACGTGTATGTTTGATTAGTAAATCATTTCATAAAATTTTTTGTATTGATAAATATCAGATGGCATTTTTTCTTGTCATCCTCCTCTGGTAGTTTTACATAAGCACATATACTACTATTACTTGAACCTCTCCTAAACTTAATACATTTTTTCTACAATAGTTTCCCAAAGTTTTTAGGAACCTTTAATTTGAGACAAGTCTTGTGGATGGCTCCTATAAGTTATTGGATAATAGGTTTAAATGGGATGCATAAATTGGCAAAGTTTGACAATGAAAAACTCTTTCTTAGACTGATAGCAACTGAGTTGTAGTAATAAAGTTTAACAGTTAATATGAGGGAATCTTTTTTCTTATATAGAAACAGTGAGTGACTAAGAGCCGTAGGGGCAGCTTTAAAACCTCAGCCACCTGAGGTAAATCCTTAAAAAATAAAAGTTTCTCAGCTTCAATGCCAGACACCACATGATATCCCAAGCACCACAATGATCAGCTTCTGAGAACAGAGTTGGTAGTAGTAGCCACTGAGCACCATGAAGTGTGCTTCCCTTCAGCCTCCTAACAAAGTATGAACTATTTATTTCAAAAGAACATCACCGGGGAATGCATGGATTCTTCTGCCACACAGTATTCACATATTGGGTTTCAATAACACAGTAGTATTATGGGAGAAGTAGACTGAGTAGACTGGGGCACCAGGGCATCTAGTTAATTGAAATGGATCATTTCAAATCTTTCCTGCATTAGTTGTAGAATTCAGTCAGGATAGATGAGTAGAGCTGTAGGTAATGCATAAAAGAGGGCACAATCCAGGTAATTTCTTCTTTGAACCCAAACCTCTGCCCTGGGAAGATGACAAGAAAAGTAGTGATTGACCTACGTGTTTTGTAGATGGAGAAAAAAAACAGCAGAACAAAGAACAGCAAGCACCAATAAGGAAGAGCAGACTACATTATATCAACACAAATCAGCAGTAGGGTCACTGAGAGTATCAGACATCAGGTAGGCCAAGACAAGTACCAGATAAGACATGAAGGACTATCCATGGGAGGAAGACAGACACCTGAACTTGATATGCTGGTCACTAGGGGAATGAAAAATATCTACTTAAATGGCAAAATAAAGAAACTATATTACACAAACTTCTGGAGACTCTACTAACTTTATGCACAGTTTCCCCTTGGACCTACTGAGAAACCAGTCTGAATTCACTATGAGTCTGAAATTTCTAAAGTGTCGTGACACTACACTTAAAATAAATAAATAAATAAATAAATAAAAATCTTCAATAATATGTACTGCTAACATAATGTTAAATAATCTTGCCAAGGTCTAATTTGGCCATGAGGACCCTATAAAATTTTATTTCTCATGTACTATTTATACAGAAATTTAATTCACCAAATTTTATATTCTCAAATGCTGATTATTCTTGTTGTTTTTGGGCCACACCTAGCTTTGTGCTCAGCCATCACTTCTGGCTAGACTCAGGAGACCTACGTAGTGGGGGTGATTAAAGTCTGGTTACCTGCATGCAGGCTGGAGCGATAGCACAGCGGTAGGGCGTTCGCCTTATAAGCGGCCAACATGGCCGACCCGAGTTTGATTCCTCCTCCCCTCTCAGAGAGCCCGGCAAGCTACTGAGAGTATTCGATATGCCAGACACAGTAACAACAAAGTCTCCAGTGGAGACGTTACTGGGCCCCCTCGAGCAAATCGACGATCAACGGGAGGGCCTTTACTTTACTTTTACCTGCATGCAAGGCAAGCACCTTGCACACTGTACAATCACTCAGGCAGCTCATGATTTATATTTTATCATGAATCACCCTAAGTAGAACTCAGTGTGGCATTCCCTGCCATAATTGGAAAAATCAGTGCTTAGATCCAGTGTTGTAAGGGGCCTGCTGGGACACAACCAGAATTTTCCAGGGGATCATATGATACCAGGGGTTACAAATGCTTGACATGTACTCCACTTCTTTGAACCATATTCCTCCATCTGTGATATTATATTGAATCTTCTGTGTGTAAATCAGAAATTAGATTGAAAATAAGCATATTTCCTATCACTTTGAGTAAAATTGAATGTTCTGTTGGCTTAACAATTGAGTTCTAATGATAGTCACAGTTTGTGGATTGCATTCCTTTCTCATAGGGAATGGTACTTTTGAAAGATACCATGGACTGAAGTGATTGAGATAAAAATTGATAGCTATATCTATCATACAGGTTATGTGTTTTCCGTGATACTGCCTCATAACATAAATGCTTAGCGATCCATGAATTCTTAATTCTAATAAGCTAAAGGTAGTTTAGGGTCTGTAATTATCACCATTCACATGTTTTCTTCTTTGTTACACATCCGATAGCACACAATGGTGGCAGAGCAGGCTTGGATTTTGTTTTTTTCCTGCTAGTTTGGTACACTAAAGTTGCCATTTCCCTCTTTGAAAAAATAATAAATAAAAGAGAGAATGCTACCAGAACCAAAACACCAACAACACTCTTGGTTTACTCCTCACTTATTATGAAAAAAAGTTCATAATTGAAAATCAGGTTAAACAAATGTCATTCAATCTAAAATTCCTGACATTCAATTAGTATGAAATTGCAAGCCCTGAATATTAAGTGGAGATTTCCTCTGTATGAGAGCAATTACAGAACTTGTTAAAAACCCGCAAGTGACTTGTAAAAGCAGTGCACCCATTAAAGACAATTTCCTGAAAGGACTTTTGGAAAGGTCTTCTAAAAAATCAGGAGAGGAGCAGGTAATGAAAATGAAGGGATCTTTGATGATAATACCGTTTGCTAGAGTCTAAAACAGAAGACAGAGCAATGTCAGACAGAAGATTAGTTACTGAAGTCTGAAAACAACTTCCTTGTGATTAAGATTAAGTAAAGGTAAAGGTAAAGGTAAAGGCCCTCCCGTTGATCGTCGATTTGCTCGAGCGGGCCCAGTAACGTCTCCATTGGAGACTTTGTTGTTACTGTGTCTGGCATATCGAATACTCTCGGTAGCTTGCCGGGCTCTCCGAGAGGGGCGGAGGAATCGAACTCGGGTCGGCCATGTTGGCCGCTTGTAAGGCGAACGCCCTACCCACTGTGCTATCGCAAGTAAATCATTCAAATTACTTAACACAAAAACAGAAGACCTCCATGCACTAAAGGAACAAAAACTAAAGTAGAGCAATGAAGAAATCTGCTTACTTGATGCAAAATGCTGAAATATATTGCATAAAGTAAATTCATAAGTGCATATGCTAACTGTGCTCTAACAAATGGCAAAATTGAGTTCTTGTTCTACTTAGCTACTCAATAAATATTCCCTAAACTGTGATCATTTTTTAAAATAAGTTAAATATGCTTTGAATTCAGACAGATTCTGGAGTACTGTCATAAAAAAAAATCTTAGGTACATGTAGATGAAGATGAAGTTGTTGCTAATGATTAATCTCTCTTGGTATTATCATTTTCCAACAAGATGTAGAATATACAGCCCTCCTTTACATGTCTCTTACTTTCTCTAACCGAATATAGTTCTGCTGTCTGTGACAGAAAGAAAGGTTTGAAACAAGCCTACACTCTGGCTTTTACTCTTAGAATTCTGTTATCAGCAAGCAAATAACATTCTTTTGCCAGCCCATCAGCTCTGGACCTAGAGCTGAACCCACTCTGCAGCAGTTCCAAATCTAGCTTTGGCCTGTTGACTAACATGGAATTCCTAGATAATTAGCTGGTGCATGCCCAAAAAAGAATTACTTTAAACAATTTGAAATTTGAAGCATATTCTCACAGAACAATAATAACTTTTCAGCCAATATATAACCAAATCAGTATTCTATTCAGTATTCATATCTATAAAATAATAATATGAAATATGGAAATTCCTATGAGTTTTTATTCCGTAATTCAAATATTTTTATTTTTTATATTTTTATACACTAACAATACATGGCCGTAGAAATTTAAAATAATATAATTACTGCTATTAATCCTCCAAAAGAAACAGGTGGAAATTTATAAAACTTATGAAAGAATCACATTCTTAAAAACTATACAGTATTGAATACTTAAAGATAAAAGTAAATGGAAAGGCATATTTTATTCATGAGTTGCAAGACTGTACATAGTAAAGATGTAAATTCTCCCTAAGTTGTCACACATATTTAAGAAAAGTTTAATCAAAGTAAAGCAAGATTTTTTGTAGGTATAGTACTGTAACACTGTCCTCCTGTTGTTCATCGATTTTCTCGAGCAGGCACCAGTAATGTCTCCATTTTGAAACTTGTTGTTACTGTGTTTGGCATATCGAATAAGTCATGGGTAGCTTGTCAGGCTTTGCCGAGTGGGTGAAATACTCTTGGTAGCTTGCCATGCTCTCCAAGAGGGGTGGAGGAATCGAACCCGTGTCGCCCTGGTCGGCTGTGTGCAAGGCAACTGCCCTACCTGCTGTGTTATCACTCTAGCCCTTTGTAGGTATAAACAAGATTATTAGAGGATTTAAGTGGGAAATAAGGAAACAGCAAATCTAAAATATTGAATAATAATAGTAAAGTTTAGTCAACTAGATTGCAAGACATATAAGGAAAGTTATAGTATTAATGGTATGAGGTACTTGTGCAAGATATACAGTTAAATTGAAGAAAACAGAGAAACCAGAAATATTCCGGCACATTGTGCCTAATAGAAATATGAAAATATAAAAAAACAATTCAGGGAACATATATAGACTTTCAGCACACAATGCTCAACCATTGGACAGTCAGGCAATGCAAATGAATCCTCAGTCAATTATGAGACAGGTTCTTATAATTTGTATAAAATTAGTCATAGAACATTTGTATAAAAATTAGTATGCAAAACTATAGTATGCAAACTTACACATATTTTTTAAAATATGAATAATTTATCAGGGGGCTGGAGCGATAGCACAGTGGTAGGGCGTTTGCCTTTGCACGCAGTCAACATGGCCGACCAGAGTTCGGTTCCTCCGCCCCTCTCGGAGAGCCTGGCAAGCTACCAAGAGTATCTCGCCCGCATGGCAGAGCCTGGCAAGGCTGGCAAGCTACCCGTGATGTATTTGATATGCCAAACACAGTAACAACAAAGTCTCCAATGGAGACATTACTGGGCCGTCTCGAGCAAATTGATGAACAAGGGGAGGACAGTACAGACAGTAATTTATCAGGAGTATTCGCAGCAGTTTTTGGGATGGGGGACCATGTGGATATTTACAGTGATACTCAGTTAGGGGCCATATAGTACTGGGAATTGAACTTATCTGTCTATAAGCTATGTCCCCAAAGCCATCTTTTCTATTCTTTGTTTTGTTTTTGTTTATTATGTTGTTTGTTTGTTCGTCTGGGGGCAGTGCTCAGAAGTTATTCCTGGTTTGATTTTTCTTGGGGGATTAAATGAGATTCTAGAGAAGAGATTCTGTTTTTTTTTTCTGCATGCAAAATATAAACACTTCCTTACTGAGCTTATTCCCAGCCTCTTATTTTTGAGAAGTATATTTTGTCTTCATTTTCTTTTAGGGGATACATTTACGGCGTGGGGGTATTTTACTGTAGTCTGTCGCACTTTCTAATTTGTTCAGTGCTGGATTGAGTGTTAAAAACCATGAGTTCTCAAAATCTAAAATCAGAAGTTAGAGCCCATTAACTTTTTCTTGTTGAGTCTAATTATTTTTCTCTAGGGATTCTGCATGTGAGAATTTGAGAAGTCATTTCTCTACCTTGGTATTCTAAAGTGGAAAATTAGTTTTGGGTATGTGTACAAGACAGTTTGTTCACCACTTTTCTCTCTGTGTTTCTGATCTATTGATCTAGCTGCCTGTTCACTGTGAATTCCAATTAATTTCATGCAGGTGAGCCAAGTAGAACTGTCCCTCGTACCCAGGATGCTAGCATCTCACTTTCATCACGGAGTTTCCAATTGGCGCTGGTTCTTCTCGATAATAAATACCTTTAATATGGAAGAGGGAGAGAGTTAATAAACCAAGGAAAAAGTCTGATCAAAGGGAAATGGAATACAATGGAAATATTCTCCCTTTCTTTTCTTTATGAGACTAAAGTCCCAAGACAACAGTTCCTATCATTTTTCTTAACGATCACCGTTGATTGAGGACTCAAATTGGCTCCGTAGTTTTCAGCTTGACAATGAAGATTATATTACCTTTGTCTCTGTTTATAATTTATTTCTTTTTGTTTCACTTCCTCAGATTATATTTCTTAATCGTTGACTCAAGTGCTCCTTTCTGACAATTTCTCAAGGTAAAAATAATAAAATGATGTTAAGGAAAACTATTAAAATGAACAAAAATAATAACCCTCAGGATAAGATTTGGAGACAGTTAATTAACTAGTAGGTTAACAAAAAAATGCAACTGCTAGAGTCATCATAATGCCTAGAGGTTTAACCTGATATTAATTGGTGAAAACACATAGGGGAGGGAGGTTTAGTGTGAGGATGAGATATGTCAATTATCATGTTTAAGGACTTCAGAACTGACATTTTAAAACTGTTTCTTTATTAACAACCTCAAATCCCCACCCCATCCTAAAACGAATCAAATAATTGAAGATATCTTTATTGAAGAGAGAATGTCTTTGACAGAAACTCTCAAAATGTACTTGTTCTTAAAACACTCACATGTCACCCTGAGTGCATTTAGACTGACATTCAAAATCAAGTCTCAGCAAAGTCCAGTTTGGTGGAGTACAATTCTTGTTGACAAAAGAAATCAATCACATACCAAAGGAATTATATGCATTACCGCTGTGCACTGTTTAGGACCAGTAGCAGAGGAAAAAGTGACCCTAGTGTACTCAGAAATAGAGGTAGACTATAATCTACTATAAACTATTGTTTCTACAGATTATGGTCTAGTCAATCACCCCACTGGGTTATGGGATAATAACATGTGTCACTCACCTAAAACATAGGCTTGACAATGACAAATTAAGCTTTTTTCTTATAATCATTTCTTGACATACATTTCTTAATATAGGTAATAGTGGTTCTTATTTTAAAAACATTAAAATGAGACAGAAAAAGTTGGCTCACAGAAAGTGGCAAAGTGATGCTGAATTTGTTACATTATTCTGAATAATTTAACACCTGTCTGTTCTCTCTATTAACCCAGGTATAGCATCATTACAAAGATAGTAGGAGACATTTAAGTCTTTGAAAATTTCAGAAGGATTCTCCCTTGGAGTTAGGTTTTCTAACAATTAGTAGGGTTAATTAATTCTGAATTGGTGTCATTTTGGTGATGATATTTAACATTCAGAGGTAAAATAAATATAATTGCTATAAAAAGCAACCAAGAGGATTTTTAACAAGGAGTCCTTGATTCGTAGGAAAGCATAGCAATTTTTAATAGATTATGACAGTCGTAAGACTTAGAGAAATATACTGAAATCTGATGTTGCTAGACTTCTATGACAGTCATTTCTGAGGTGTCAGCGCAAGAATAAACTTCAGAAGACTTACAAACTCCTGATCTATCGGAATTATACCTTATATTACTGCCTCAGACTAATAGTAACACTTTGATTTGTTATTCTGATCAGGAGAAGGGGACAACATTGAAACATGACACCTTTAAGACTTACTCCACTTAGAACTATTCAAGGATGTTTTGTGTTTGTTTGATTCCACTCATTAATGAATTAATCATCATAACATTTCCAAGGCTGCTAGTCAAACCCAAGGAAGGGGAATAATCTGCAAAGCTAAATATTTTGAAGCAAATGTATTTATATTTTGAAGTGAGTTCTTACTATATTATCTTATAACTATAAAACATTACTCAAAAGGTCATCACATAAAAATATTTATCTGAGTAAGAAATAACAGGATAAAAGTTTCATTATTACTGAATAGATAGTTTAATTAAATTTATTAAAGTTGAATTGGACTCTATTATTCCACTGTGCCAGCTGGAGCGATAGCACAGGGGTAGGGCGTTTGCCTTGCACGCAGCCAAGCTGGCAGACCCGAGTTCGATTCCTCCGCCCCTCTCAGAGAGCCCAGCAAGCTACTGAGAGTATCTCGCCATCATGGCAAAGTCTGGCAAGCTACCCGTGACGTATTCAATATGACAAACACAGTAACAACAAGTCTCACGATGGAGACATTACTGGGCCCACTCCAGCAAATCGATGAACAACGGGAGGACCATGACCATGATCGTGATTCCACTGTGAATTTCAAACTTGATATTATGACTGTACATTATACACCTGTGTATAAACCTTCATGATACAGGATGTTTTTGAAGAGAATTAAATTAGCTAAAAGAGCTATCTCTAGAGGCACTACTTATTCCTAGGCTTTCTAAAGTAGCAGATAAACAAATAGAAAATTCGTATTCTCAAGCTGTAGAGGGCTAGAAATGTCTTATTTAATATGCTCATTTTAAAGCAAAAATATAGCTATCTATTTCTCAAATCATTATAGTCAGATTGTCTGTTTATTAACACTTAGAATAAACACTGTCAACACTTGGTATTCTTGGACCATAATTGAACTTTGTTCTTCAGTTACTGATCAGTAAAGAAAACTTTATTATTTTGATTTCCATTGTCTAATAAGAGGCATCATAAGAAACATTTGCTGTTGTACACTTTTATTATGATTAATCTAAATTGAGATATGCTCTCGGTTTAAATGTAATCTGGGATCTAAACATTTAGTTTGAAATTACCAAACATATTGTCAAAGGCTGTTTGTTTTTTTCCCTGTTGTGGAAGCTTGGGGTGAGCTCCCCAACAATGCTACTCCCATGATTTTTGACTCAGCTCTGAAGGTCTGATGGTTTGGTGCTGTGGTTGGTGATGTTGTACTGCTCAACTACTGTGGTGTGGTCTTTTTTTCAGGGTGTTTTGTTCAGGGTGGAAGCAATGAGGTGCTGGACATCAAACAGGGGACTCAAGCTCCCTCCCTTTGATCTATTTTCTAAGCTCAAAAAACAGATGTATAAATTGGCTTGGGAAGTTAGCATAAAAACCAACTTTACTTGCTTTAAACAGCACAAGTTCAGGTTCAATACCTGGTATGACATGATCCCCCGAGCACTGCTAGAAGTGGTCCCCAAAGAAAATGAGTATTATTATGTTGACACTGGCATTTATAGCCAGTGTCTCACATTTGAAAGTGGCCTAGCTTTCACACACTGCAGCACTAGCAGTATGTTAAAGTTGTAATTGGTCCAAAGGGTATCTATTATGTCATAATGTTGAGGATCAAAGAGAATCACTGATAGTTGAGTGCATGCTCTTCTGTAGGAAAACAGAGGTTCAATCCTTGGCAATACATGTTCTCACAAGAACCACCAAGAGTAATGCCTTAGCACCACGAGGTATAACCTTAAATGCCCCCCAAACCAAAGCATAGTTATATCATTTATATGTTGACTTGTATTATAATATGTATTGGTAAGTAGATATTTTGCTGACATCATTGAAATTAATGTTTCTACATATACTTTCTTTAGGAAAGTACACCCAGCTATACTCAGTGATTACTCCTGTAACTGCATGCAGGGAGTGCTCCTGCTGGTACTGGTGTGAGAGGAGCCAGATACACTTCCAGGGATTGAATCAGGGTCTGCAACATGAAAAACAAGTCCTTAACACTTGTACAATCTCCTCAACATTCTTCATATATTTTTGTGTGTCTACCTAAACATTTAAAATTACATATTGATTCACTTTACCTTTGATTCGGGTGGCACTAGAATGGTCTATATAAGTCTATATATGTCTCAAAGAGTCAACTTTTCTACAGACATGACTGGAAATTCTGTTTTATGACAAATGCTCCATTTTCTTAAGTCTTTATCTCTGTCTTTTGCTGTCTGAAGCAGAACCACACTAGTCCACTCCTGGTACTTTCCAAGAGTTAGCAGAAAAAAAGAGATTTTTCATATTTAATTCTCCTATTTCTTTTTATTTATTTAATTTTGCAGAGGTGAGGTTTGGTGCCATAGACAGTGGTATTTGGAGGGAGATTTTCCTTGTTTTGTGTTTGGGGCCAATCCTGGAAGTGGGGGATTGAATCAGATTGACTGCATGCAAACTAAGCACCTTACTCTTTATTTCAACTTTTATCAAAATTTTGCCAAAAACTCAACTAAACAGTTAGGGGCCCATTTACTATGATATTTTTCATCTTGATTTTTAATTACAGTACTTATTTTTCATAAACAAGCTGACACTTGTTCCCTTTAATTTCCTAAGGCAAGAAAAGTACACAAAACACTTAATTTAGTCTCTTTATAAGATGTGACAAGTAAAAAGATTATAGTAATTAGTGAAGAACTGTCTAGACTTCCCATAATAAATATATTTGAAGTCCATCTTTGATTAGTATCTACAGCTTCTAAATAATTGCTTCTCAGAGAAGGTGAAGCTGAGCCTGAGTTAGTGAATCAGTTTATGCTGTGGCACCTGTACTACTGGCCTACTGAGATTCAATAGCAGAGAAAGGCAGAGTTACGGTGAAAATCATATTTAAGCTTGTATCCTTATACTTGACAATCAGTCAAAATTAGCATGTGATGAGAAAATGAGTGGTAACGAGGCAATGTTAAGTAGAAGGATTTAAATCTGTCAAAAGAACTGAGATGTACATGGATATAAATGTATATGTATATAAATATATGTATATATATGCACATATAGAGATATATAGAGATAAACTACTGGAAAAGTATTTTACTAGTTTAGTTACAAATCAACAGCCTACTGAATGATATTTTACAACTATTTATAAAAATTCAGAATCATGGTAAGCCTAGAAATCAGAACCTAATAACTTAGAGGGATGAATGGATAAAGTGAGCAAGGCAGAATGGTTATTTTTCAGAAGAGTAAAGTTAAGTTAATAGGAAAAATAACATAGAGTTTAGGTCACAAGTGTGTGAGAGAAAATCCAGGGAAAAATCAAGCAATCAACCAAAAATTGCACTGCACTGTGCTGTCCTCCCTTTGTTCATTGATTTGCTCCAGCGGGCCCAGTAACATCTCCATTGTGAAACTTGTTATAGTGTTTGGCATATAGAATATATCATGGGTAGCTTGCCAGGTTTGCCAGACTCTCCGAGACGGGCAGAGGAATCAAACTTGGGTCAGCTGCGTCGGCTGTGTGCAAGGCAAACACTCTATCCTCTGTGCTATCGCTCCAGCCCCAACCAAATACAAATAAGTTATATAGAAACTTATATTATAATCCTTATTTATTTCACTTAAAATCATGACAATATTTTCATTTAACCAAACTTGTAAATGATTAAGTCTATTACTAACTAAATATGAGACATTCTGAATGAAGCAAAGAAAATTAAATTCAGAGAAATAAATTGAGGGAACGTATGCAGAAATGTCAGGGAGGAAGTAAGATAGATGGGCAGATCCTTATACTAAGTCCTGATTGTTCTGTCACTTGCAAGATTTCTTAGTGTTACACTAACAATTTAGCAGATATTTCATATTTCCCTGTATCATGTTGGCATTTTTGGGTCTGGGGATTGCGTGAGGTAGAGAATAATATCCTAAATTGGAATTACTTTTCTCAATTATGTAAAAATACTGCAGGTGTGGGTCTGAAGTAATAGTATAGCTGTTAGGGCACTTGCCTTGTACACAGTAAACCTTGGTTTAATCCTCAGCATCCCAGATGTTACTCTAAATACTATCAAGAGTGATTCTTGAGTGCAGAACAGGAAAAAGCCCTGGAACATTGCAAGGTGCAGCCTCTAAAAAAAATATTTCAGGAACTCACGCATTTATTAATGCTGTTTTCTGCGGCGATTCAGTTTGAAAGATGCCCCCCATATAGGTCTTTCTGGTTGATGGTTTTGTTTTACTCCAGAGTGACGAAAGCTAGTCATAGAGAAAATCAACAAGTAGCAAATGTAACAAGTATGTCCTAGATAAAGGCAGAACGGACAACAGAAACAGGTCAAAATGATCATTTCATTGCATGCCCTTAGCTTGAGCTGAACACACAAAAAAAACAAATAATAAGATAATTTATTTTTCAAATAAGGTAGTCTCTTAGGGCAGAATTATGTCAGTGGAAAGTATTAAGAAACAAGATATTGAAATGACATATTCTGTTATAGCCAGATATATTGCTACATAAATAAAATCTGAGTGAAAATTTAATAATAATATATTATTAAAGGACCAATAAGAGTTGGCTTAGAAAATAAAAGTAATTTAATGTACTTCTCAAACATTGCCTTGCATTGCATTTAGCTGGAGAAGCAGAGTAAAGATTACTAGACCTACCCCCTGAAAATTTGATTCTGATTCTGGGGAGTGGCCAAAGATTGGCATCTCTATCAAGTTTCAGATGGAACTGATGTTACTGGCTGAGAGACTCATCTATAAGAGTTATTGATCTGGAGAGTGGGCCAGAGAAAACCATCACTGGCAATTTTTCAAAATGCATACATTTATATATTCTAAGAAATAGTTTCAGTCTATACACACTTAAGAAATAAAGATGACTTAATAATTCAGAAAACTACATTTACCCTTAACGAAAGGGGAAATATAGTTTTCTTAACAAGCTTTGAGATTCTCCTATGTTGGAAGAACTATTAAGAACAAGAATACCTGTGAGTGTCACTTGTCGTGCTAACTGCCTCTTCTCCAGGTGACATAACACTTACCAAGCTAAGTTTCTCTCCTGCTATTTCAGGACCATCATTAGTAGAATGCAGATTACACTTTGGCAAGTCCATGTCTAGATGTGATGTTCAAATGTCACTAGCAGGAAATAAAATCTTCTGGAAGAAATAATGGAGAATGCTAGCTAAAGTCTGTCAGCTGAAAATAGTTACTTTCCTTAGATAGGCACAAAGAAAGACAGTCTTAAATGCAGATTAAGTTTGCAATACATGCAAATTCTTTGTTCTGTCAGGTTCATTAGGTACAGTAAATCCAGAGAGGCTTGAAGAACTGGTTATGAACATTAGCCTTCTATTCAATTCCATGGTGCCTGTGAATATTTGTCCTTTGCACTATGTATTATGACTTTAGGCAGAGCAATCTGGAAATTCCCTTGAAACTTACTTGGAAATATGTGGTCAAAGTTTCCTAGCACAAGCTATTGTAACCAACATTAAAAATGTATGTGTCTATTTTCATGCACCAAGAAGACAGGTGATATACAAAATAAGATGCATCCAGAATCCATGCCCTTGAGGATATTTAATTTAAAGGACAAAGACGAGCAATGGCTTGCAAGCAAAGGTCTAATAAAGAAGCCTAAAATGTAAGGGTTTTTATATAGAAAATGAGTGAAAATAGTTATTTTCTTAAGTGATAAATTGAAGGAATTTATATTTTCAATTGGGTATTTTGTAGACTTTTGATTAATATATAAAGAAAGGTAAACCTCTTGTTAGTTTTTCCCATTGGAAAGCCCATGATCCTGGGATTTAGAAGAGAATTGAGTAAGGTAAATGTCCACTAAAGTTTTAATTTTATTTTTCTATTAATGTTATGCACAAATAAGGTGGTAAGATGAACACTTTCCCAAAGATGAGCAACAGGCATATGATAAAGTCATAATCATCACTCATGATTGTAGCACTGTAGCACTGTCCTCCCGTTGTTCATTGATTTACAAAGGCGGGCCCAGTAATGTCTCCATTGTGAAACTTGTTACTGTGTTTGGCATATCGAATATGTCACGGGTAGCTTTCCAGGCTTTCCCGAGCAAGTGAAATACTCTCGGTAGCTTGCCAGGCTCTCCTAGGAGCGGAGGAATCAAAGCCGGGTCATCCAGTTTGACCGCGTGCAAGGCAAACGCCATACCAGCTGTGCTATCACTCCAGCAATTAGGAGAATACGAATCAAAACAACGAGATATCATCTCAAACCCATAAGAATGGCACATGAAAAAAAGGTCTGGAAACAAACAGCATTATGGTTATAAAGGGACTGTGGAAGTGCACTAAGGAAGTGCTATGGAGATGTATCCCCCTAAAAATACATATATGTATATGTACATATGTATGATAGAGGTATAGAAAAATAGGAATAGACCAACTATTTGAATCATTTACTTCTTTGAATCATTTCCCAAAACACAAAAACATTATTTGGAAAGACTGTATGCATACATATGTTCATCTGTACATTTAGTACAATAGCCAAAATATGGAAATATCTAAATATGGATTAATGAAACAGTTGTGTAGTATAAACACAGTGAAGTATTATGCATCTCTAAGTGCAAAGTCATGCAATTTGCAGCAAGGTGGATGGAACCAGAGGATATTCTGAATGAAGCAAGTCGGTAACAAAGGAAAAGATACAGAGTGATTTTCCTACTGAGTGGGGCTAAACAGATACAGTAAGACAGCAATGAAGGGCTAAAGGCAATGCAGTGGGAGAACTGATCCATAAAACTGATTTGAAAAGGTGAGGGTATTGAAAAAGAGTGGCTCTGATGTCCCTGGTGGAGGAGAAAGGTATACTAGTGATGAATGTGGTGCTTGAATTATTTGGATCAAACCCCATTATTAACTGTGTTTTAAACCACAGAAAGTCAATAAATTTTTAAGTTATTTTTCTGCCAAGAATTTTTAAAGATCTAGATCAGTTCTACATCCATTAATAATTTCAGTGTCTGCTTAGAGTGAGAAAAGTGAAATTCCACTTTTCATCTCCTTTCTCTCTCTGAACTTGTGCTATCCCTACAGAAATTTCTAGGTGTATAGTGGTATCATGCACATCAATATTACTACGACTACTACTATTAAAACTACTGATTCTTGTTCTTCCTCCTACTCCCTTCCTTCTTCTTTTATTCTTTCTTTACCTTTTTAATTTATCATTTATTTTCATGTAATTAATTCCTTTTATTATACATTTATTTATTTATTCATTTATTTATTTGTTGCTACAGAGAAAGTCCTCTGAGGATACAATACTTCTTAGGCCCTGTAGTGTCCAAAGTAGTGCAGTGGGGGCCTCAGGAGTACATCATATGATTCTCAGGAATTTCCAAGGCTAAACTCAGCTGTACTCACGAGGCCATGTAGCACTGGAAATAAAACCCAGGTCAGATGGCTGTGTCATCTTCCCTTCACAACTTTCACATATTGTTGAAACAGATAGAGTACACTTTGTGCCTAAGTCAAAAGCAATCCTATGTGTGTTTGTTTCTAGTTGTGTAGGATTAAATTTACAATTTAAGTTTTTCCTAGATCATAATGCTCCATTCCATGTTATACTGGCCGGGATAGCCTAAGAACACTTATGGAAGTTGAAAAGAAGTCCCATAATCTGCCACCTGAACACTCAGAAAAACCAACAGTGGAGGGGCTGGAGAGAGAGCACAGCGGGTAGGGCGTTTGCCTTGCATGCAGCTGACTTGGGTTCAATTCCCAGCATCCCATATGGTCCCCTAAGCACCGCCAGGAGTAACTCCTGAGTGAAGAGCCAGGAGTAACCCCTGAGCATCTCCAGGTGTGACCCAAAAAGAAAAAAAAACAACAGTGGAATTCCATTCTGAGTCCAAAGCTCTGAGAAACAGAGTTCAATGATTAACTCTTGTTCATCAAGGCCAGAAGATTGATGTTCCAACTCAGGCAAGCAAGAAGCTTAAGTTGAATTCCTTATTCCTTTACATTTCTATTTCTAATTGGCGGACTGGTATTCATTATATTAGATAAAGAAATTTTCTTTATTGACTCACTGATTTAATTGCTAATTTCATTTAGATATGCAATCTAGTCACATCTAGAGCTGTTAAATCAGAGCTCCTATTGGTCCAATAAAATCAGCACATAAAATTAACCTTGAAGTGGGGGATATATTACAAGATTCAGAAGATTTGCTTTGCAGGTAGCTGACCTGAGTTTGATCCCTAGCACCCCATATGGTGCCTTTAGCATCACCAGGAGTGATCTCAGTATACAGAGTCAAAAGTCCTAGCACAGTTGAGTGTGATGCTCAAACAACAACAAAATTTAACAACAACACCTCATTAGGTTCTCTCTGAAACTACAAATAAAAAAATGATGAATGTACCTAGAGAAATATGTTTACTTTGTTTGGAAATTCAATTTATAATCAAAATATGTACCACAATTTTCTTATTTTAAGTATGGGGTATACAGTAATAGTGTTAAATAAATTTAGAGAAAGAAATGTAAATGTTAGAAATTAATTAGAACTTGAAATAATTCCTAAGGTCTTATTTTATATCCCTTCTCAAATATATGAAAACCCATATTTAAAATCTAAAAATATAGTCAGTGAAAATGTCATGATAAATTTCCAGACTACCAAC
This sequence comes from Sorex fumeus, assembly GCF_029834395.1. NCBI lineage: Eukaryota > Metazoa > Chordata > Mammalia > Eulipotyphla > Soricidae > Sorex > Sorex fumeus. The sequence goes on from NW_026606092.1 coordinate 26,755,340, forward strand.
CAATTTCACTTGCCACTCTAGGGACCTGATGAGTCATGACTAATCTCTATAAAAGTATGTATTGAACAACTTCTATTTCTAAAACAAAGACAGTTGAGATATCTTAGATAGAAAATTCAATCTTCTTTATAATTAGAATTTTTAATATCTTTGTACTCTTCATTAGCAGATATAACTGACATGATTAAGAATCAGTTAAAACTATTGTAAGTCAAATTTCCTCAGGTTTACTATTAAAAATTGATTAATGATGCAAATGTTTATCAGACCACTGAAGTCATTTTTTACAGTAGTAGAAAATTCTATTTGTTCCATTACTGACTTTTCTTCTTGAAGCAATCAAGGTATTAAATACAACATCTGCACAGAACAGGTTGTTTGCTTTTCAAATAACTTTAGCAGAAAGAGATATTTGATGAATTAGTAATGTGTTTGACCTTGAGAAACTGATCAAAATATCTGTTTCTTTGGTCCTTTACTTTGATGCCTCAGTAACTTTTTAAAGCTGCATTTTACAAGCCCCTTAGCAAATTGGTTTTGCAGTGGTGTTTTTCCTTATATATAATATATTACTTGGCTACAGACAAACTTGCTGTAAAGGAAGAAAAAGAAAGTTAAGATCTAAGTAACCAAGAGCCTCGGTAATCATTATAGATACCCAGTGGGAATTCTTGGGTCGTTTAATTGGGAAAAAAGTCACAAAAATCCATTTATTTGTGATGAAAATTTATAACAATAATTCTGAAAATGTGGAAGCAAACACATCAGCATGGTTGAAAGTTAACTTCTAAGACATTAAAAAATGTTCCCTGGTCTGTAACTTCTAGTTCTTTGTTCAGAAAATTTATTTTCTAGACAATTACCTCTATGGGGAACACCTAGGGCTGGAGGGAACAATTTTACAGAATCTTACTGTTATTGAGTCAGCATGGCTAGCTATTAAATAACAGGTGGCAGGCTGTGATTTATATGCAGAAGTCATACTGTGCAGTCATCCTATTGAGGCCTTGGCCCTCAGGAAAGAAAGGCAGAGGTGGTACATCAATGACTATAAAATTAGAGAGCATCTTGTTTCTTTCCCTGGTTTTAATGTGCTTGCATATTAAATTATTAAAAATATAATCCATAATAGGGCTGGAAAGACAGTACAGTGTGTAAGGTGCCTGCTATGCATATGCCTGAACCTGAGTATAATTCCGAGCACAGAACATGGTCCCCTTAGCCACACTAGGAATGATCCCCAAGCACAAAATCAGTAGTAATCTCTGAGTACTACTTATTCACCCATCATATTCTTCTGTCCTATCATCACCATGTGTTGTGCATCACTATATCTAAAAATGTCAAGAATTGTCTTAGAAGAGACACCTGTAATTGTAAGTGATGTTAGTAACACTATGTCACAAGAAACATGCATCAAACATTAATTGTGCAGAAAATTCCAAAGTTTTATTCAATCAACATCACAGTTTTTAAGATATTTCTTGTTGTTTGTTTTTATTAGACTTGCCATTTTACATAGTTTAAAATTTTCTAAGAATATAGCTATATTTCATGTTACATGTGGTTTTCTTTCAGCTGATCATTGTTTAGTATATTACAAACATATGTTGCATAGATAAATTTTCTAGCCTGTTTAATACTATCACCAACAGGAAGCATTTGGAATCATATACAAGTGATCTTAGTTTGAGAAGATAGCTTTGTAATTTGTTGCATACGTTTCAGCAATTTGTCACAATGAAGGATTGTCTCCACAAATGTCTAGAAGGCAACAGTTAAGAAATAATGCATAAGTGACCACTTATTTCAGATAGAACATAATTTATTCCAGATCTCACGAAACAACAAATAGCTCTTTCCACTGTTATGGCAAGAGAATTCATTCTATCTCAGAGCTGGGAACTATTGTCTTGGGGCAAAGTAAAATAAACTAGCTAGCTAGCAGATTTCTAAGAGATCTCATTGGTTAGCAGACATACTTCATGGCATAGAAGTCAAAAAGTTCCTCAGCCCAAATGACTCCTTCTTCAATATCATTGCTAACTCACAAAAACAAAACAAAACAAAACAAAACCCAAAAGCCAACTTGATACTGATGAGAAATGATGACAAAACATTAAGATCAAAGCTCTCAGGTGTTAGTCAGTGATATAGACTTTACCTTCCATATAAGTGAAAATCTGAATTCGATGACTTTCAAAAGCAAAAAAAGTTTTTAATCTTTAACCTTTATGTCGAGAAGTTCTTTGCTCCTTTGCATTGGATAATACTGGCATCCACATGTAGCACTGTAGCACTGTCCTGTGGTTCATCAATTTGCTCAAGTAGGCACCAATAACGTCTCCATTGTGAGACTTCTTGCTTATCCATTACCTGGAAAAGAACAATGCAGTAGCCTTTGCCTTGCAGGGTTAATTAAATACTATTCCTTGAACTAAGTATAGGCCATTTCTGTTCACATTTTATTGGTCAAGTAATTGTAGATAATTTCAAATGGAAGGGAACGTGATAAGTGCAATGCTACATAAGCCCAAAAATAGAAGAACGAGAATATTTTTGGCAGTACTAAAGACAACCCCCCCACTCTATACATCCCAAATCTGGCTCTCAGAAGTCTGATGCGTAGGACGCACTGTGAAGTTTTTCTGATTTTGATCCTGTCACATAGTAGAAACAGTACAAGCTACAAATAATATACTTCAAGAAGCATCTACATGCATGGAGTCAGTTTTAAGGATATTAACTCAATTAAAATCCTACACCATTAATGGATCATTTTTTCTTATTTCCCAATGATAAGCCTAGGACAATAAAAAAGTGTTTTCAAAAATGTGCCCAACACATTATGGCTATTATTAAAGTTAGAGAGTTCCTTTTTGTAGATTATTTTCCAGGGATTCTGTTAGAGGAAAAGACTTTCTAAGCATTCCCCGTGATCTTTTAGTTAGCAATTTCTTGATACCTTCTACCTCCTCTTTCAAACTCAGCTACCACTGATTCCTGTATAATTTCTTACATTGTCTACGTTCAGTACATCTTCCAAACTCAATGATTTCCTCACTGTTATCTCAGCTTTTTCAACATTGTGCCACTTCTTTTCTATGCTAAATACAAGCTTGTGGAAGGAAAAGGAAAGTAATTGTAATAACTCCCATCTGGAAACTGAAAAGATTGTTAGGAACTGCTCTGTGCTGCTTCAGGCTACAAGCTATGCACTAGGTCTTACATGTTTGTTTGACAATCTCACAGCAGGAATCGCTGTGGGGAGAGGAGGAATGTGCAATAATGAGGAGATTGGATGTCATACTCTTTTTTCATACAAGATCTCCTAATAAGAGAGTTACCTTAGTGTCTAATGTTGACGAATTTGAATGTGTTACTGAGCCAACCTTTGACAGCTTTGCAATATGGTCCTCTCTCCCACCTGGCACATATCATCAACTGATTTTACTGAAAGTCTCTTTCTTATTCCACACTGGACAGCCATTAGTTACCTGTGTCTTATTGTCACAAACTTTAAACCATCTTTCTAGTTCCCAAAGTACTCCTCACCCAATGCCTTCTGTTGCCAAGAATTAACTTGGTTAAAAACCTGTGACAGACTAATTATTGAGATGTTAATTTCCCCTCATACTCCCTGATTCTTGAGATGGGATATAATTAGAGGTAGATCTCATGGCCTATATCAAAAGTCTGTTGTGCTGAGTTTGGAATGTTAGTTTAGCAATGATTTCTATGAAGCAAGACCACAAACAGAAACTTGGTAAAATCCCGAGCACATCCCACGCCTACTGAGAGTAGAGTAGAGTAGAGTAGAGTAGCTTATATAACATAGTCCCTGCAAGAAGGTGTGAAGGAATCAGAGTTGACGTATTTCCAAAGCATCATGAAACTGTGCTCCACTCTACACAGCACCCCAAATGTCAGGATCTGTACTAGTATAACCTATTTTTAGCAAGGTGACCAAACACCAACCAGTGTTGCTATCTCCAAGAAAGTACTCACATCTGTACCTGGAACAAGGAGAATGTTGTAGGCTGCTTGAGAGAAACTTCTGTGTATTTGAGCAAGAGCTCATCAGGACCAATCATTATAGACAAATGTCAGAAGACTTCTGTCCCTCTTTCAAGTTATATGTAAATTTCAGGTAGGTTCTCTTCTACCAAAAAGAGACAGAGAAAGTCTAATATAGTACTTACTATCTCTATTAAAAAGAATCGATGTCTGATTGATCTGAGTTAGAAAAATGAAATTTGGTGGTTTTCACGTTAATATACAGCACCTATAGTCACTAAGACTTACTATCATTTTGAACAGTTTTCTCCTAATTAGAAATTTCTCAGACTCAAACTGCTTAAATCAAAGTCACATAAACTAGTATTTCCAAATCTAGTTGAAATCTAGATTAGAAATCTCAAAAGTTAGTTTCTACCTTAAGAAAATGTTTCCTCCTTTTTCTAAATCACTTAATCACCTAACTTCCCGTTAGTCGTCGATTTGCTTGAGCGGGCGCCAGTAACGTCTCCATTTGTCCCTGTCGCGTACTAGTGTAGCCCAATGGCATTTGTTCGCTCCGGGAACATGAAGGGCCTCAAACCGATCGTTCATGATCTTGACGAAGAAGTCTGACCATCTGGTAGGTGGGCGGCCACGCGGTCTTTTGACATCCCGTGGAATCCAATCAGTAACAGCTCTAGTCCAGCGGTCGTCTATAAATCTCATTACGTGACCAGCCCATCTGATTTTTGACACCTTGGCAAACGAGACAGCGTCCCTGATCCTTGATCGTCGACGGATGTCAGAACTCCAGATTCGTTCTCTCATTTGAGTGAAACGTGATATTCCAAGCATAGCTCTTTCTATTCTTCTTTGGGAGACCTGAATAGCGTTCTCATCTTGTTTGCGTAGGGCCCAGGTCTCTGAGGCATATGTTAATGCAGGAAGAACAGTGGAATCAAAGAGATGTGCCCGGAGCCGGAGGTTCTTCGTCCTCTTAGCTATTTCTTGAGGGCATTCCAAGACGCTCTCTTCCTCCTGCGCAGCTCGGGTGCCAGGTGATTTGTCATGTTGACCTCTCGACCTAGGTACACATAGCTGTTGCATTCGGAGATGGTCGTTCCATTGAGAGCGAATGGGGCGTCAGGAACAAGGCTGTTTCTCATAAACATAGTCTTCGTAAGATTCAGCTGTAGTCCTACCTTTCCACACTCACGGTCAAAGTCGGCCAGCATTTGTGCCGCTTGGCTGATGTTTGGTGTTATTAAAACAATGTCATCAGCAAAGTGGAGGTGGTGTAGTTGCCGACCATCTATCTTCACTCCCATTCCTTCCCATTCCAGTCGTTGCATGATGTTCTCGAGGGTGGCAATGAAGAGTTTTGGTGAAATGGTATCACCCTGCCTCACCCCTCTCTTGACATCAACAATCACTTCTTTGTAGAATGGTGAGAACCTGGTAGTGAATCCGCAATACAGCTCATGGAGGATCCTGATGTATTGGGCTTGAATGCCCTGATTGGCTAGGGCTTCAATGACCGCTTCCTTCTCAACAGAATCAAAGGCCTTCTTTTAATCAATGAACGTTAAACAGAGCGGCATCTTGAACTCCCGAGAAACCTCAATGAGCTTGGTTATCTTGTGGATATGGTCGATGGTGCTGAATCCTTTGCGGAACCCTGCTTGCTCGCATGGTTGTCCTTCATCTAGTGTTCTGCCAATCCTATTTAGGATGACTCGAGTGAACAACTTGTAGATGACAGACAATAGGCAGATCGGGCGATAGTTGCCAATGTCATGGATGTCTCCCTTCTTGAACAGTAGTACGGTCCTGCTGGTTTTCCATTGGGATGGAACCTTGCATTCAGACAGGTAGCGAGTGAAGAGCCGAGCCAGTGTATTGATGAGTACTGACGGCAGGTTCTTCAGGTGTTCAGGTCTGACCTTGTCTGGGCCGGGTGCTATTTGTCTCTTTACCAACAAAATGGCGTGTTGGATTTCGGAAGGGAGAACATTGGGAACGACATATCCTTCCTGTGGAATTTGGTATGTTGGCAAGTGGACATGGCTATCAAAGAGATTTGAGTAGAAGTCATGGATAATCTTCTCCATTGCCGTTCTGGAGGATGTGATGGATCCATCAGGACGTCGGAGGGCAGTCATCTTGGTCTTATAGTTGGCGAAGGACAGGCAGGCGTTACAAATACTTTTCCCGGCTTCTGCTGCATCTACCAGTACTTCTGCTCTTCTCTCTTTGAGGTCTTCCTTGATCGCATCTCTGCACTGCTTTGCGAGCTATCACGTTAGCTTGCGGTTGCCTGAGGCATGCGCCAAACCACGCTGGCGAATTAGCTCAAGAGTTTTCGAAGATAGGCGATTTTTTGTGGCTATCTCTCTTTTGGCGTTCCTCACACATTCATGGAGGTGCTTAACCAGCCGATCGTATTCCTCGTCAATGTTGTCAACAATGGCATCTTCCCATGTTGCCGCAATAGTACCAAAGAGTTCCCAGTTGGTGGTCGTTCTGGGAATTCTCTTTTTGAACTTTGCAGCCCTTTCTCCCCGCTCTGTGAAGTAGAATTTTGCACGAAGGAGAGGGTGGTCCGATCCCGTTTGAAATTTTGGGACAACAGCGACATCAGTCAGGCAAAACCGTCGATTGAATATGATGTGGTCTATTTCGTTGTGGAATCGTCCACCGGGAGACTCCCATGTCCATCGTTTAGATTCTGCCTTCTGGAACTGTGAGTTACCATGAATGGTCTTGGTCGACATGATGAACTCAGTCTCTCACACTGTTCGTTCCATTCTAGGCCATGGGTCCCGATGTGAAGTTCTTCAGCTGATCTTCTCGGTCCTATCTTGGCATTAAAATCACCCACAGTGATCTTGTAGAAGGTGTGGTCTTCTTTATAGAACTTCTCTAGCTCCATGTAGAACTTCTCGATTTCTCTTTCATCATAATGAGATGTTGGTGCATAGACAACGAAGATAGAAACCGCAGGCAGTGAGCCACATCTATTCAAATGTAAACGTCCGATTCAGATTGTTAGGCATTGGAATGAATCAATGCTCTTGGCCAAGTTTGTGTTGACAAGGACACCAACGCCTCCAACACTTCTTTTATCGCATGTTCCGAGGAACAATTCTTCTCCAGTGTCGAAAACGGCATGGTGAAATTCGTGCCTTCTTGTCTCAGTCAGACCAATGATGTCGTACTTGATCATTCGCGCTTGTACCATCAGGTCCTCGATGGATGCATCTGATGCTAGCGTACGTGCATTGAAAGTACAGACGATCATTTTTGTCTTCCTTCGTTGTGGCAGCCTATGTCGGCCTTGAGATTTTGTCGGCCTCTCCTTTCTCATCCTTCTCAGTGCTGCCAGGTCGGTGAAGCCTTCAGGGTCAGGTGAATGAGACCAGTTGTAGTTACTGGTTTTGGCATATTGAATACACAGCGGATAGCTTGCCAGGCTCTTCCGTGCGGGCAGACTACTCTCGGTAGCTTGCCAGTCTTTCCGAGAGGGATAGAGGCTTTTGGGGTGACTTCTAATTAGACCTCTGATTAGGTGACCTCTGATTAGAGGTCTTTTTCTAAATATTCATTCTAAACTCTCGTCTGCCTCATATCTTTACTTTATCTCTACATATCTCTACAACTGATTTCTTCCTTATCTCTGACAACTTCTATATTCCCAACTCACTTACACATAAAGTAAATACTTTACTTATACTGTCTAGAATAGTTTATAGTTGTTTCATTAAGGTTAGGCTTCTCGACAGAATGAAAAATTCCTTCAAGGCCATATGTATCTATATATTATACTTTTATCGTTGGCATAGTGGCTAGCTTGAACTCAGCATATATAAAGTTTTAGTTATTGTCTATTCGTAAATGCTTGTCATATGGAGTAGTGTTTGGATCAGAGGAGCTCATTCAGGAAAGAACCATGATTCTGAATGTAATAAACTGGCACAAAAAGCTGCGATGGTAAAGGAGAAATGGTAACTGATGGTTTAATTTGCAGAGCACAGTGTGGTTTTGTTCAGAACTCAGTGGTGTGCTTCTTGGTAAATTCAGAGCTCGAAGACCTAAGAGAATCAAAGATAGAAAAGTAATAGAGATATAGAACTAGAATTTCAAAACACTCAGAAATAAAGAGCATTCATGGATTTCAGGGCTATTTCTATATTCCTATTGAGTTATCTAGTAAGCAAACTCAACTCCTCTTTTTCCTCTGGAGTTTGTATGTTTGGCAAAAATATCTACTCATAAGCTGTTTGTTCTGATTCTACTTGAGCTTCTTTCTTTCTTTCTTTCTTTCTTTCTTTCTTTCTTTCTTTCTTTCTCTCTCTTTCTTCCTTCATTTCTTTTTCTTTCTCCCTTCCGTCCTTCCTTCCTTCCTTCCTTCCTTCCTTCCTTCCTTCCTTCCTTCCATCCTTCCTTCCTTCCTTCCTTCATTCCTTTTTCTTTTTTTCTCCTCTGAAATGAGAGTTGGAAAGACAAGTTATTCCATAAACAGAGGTGTTGAAGTCCAAGGCTTAATGGCAGGTGGTAATTGCACCTGACTAGTAATTTGACAGTGTGAAAATCTGACATTTGTGGAGCCACATTTTAAATGGAGACATTTAGCCATTATAGAGAAATTGTATTGCCTGTCTCATTTGAACTTACTCAGAAACTTTTGGAATGAACCCAAGAGTGGAGTTTCAGGACTATGAGAACTGATGATTATGGATAGATAGAATCAGTCAGTTCTTTTGCATCTTTTAAGATTGTTAACACTACTTTTAAAATGACTTCAAATTGTTGGGTATAATTTTCAGAAAAATAACCTGATGTCAGGACACATTTTAAGTTATCTATTATAATACTTTGATGTCAAGTAAACATGTTTTGTCTTTTTAAAGCAGTTTTTTATTCTAGATTTAAACTTTGATAAGGTTGACTACACTTACTCTTCATTGTAGGTCTGTAAAGTACAATTCACTGCTCTTTGATTAGTGAATGTTGTTATTTATTTAATGAGCACAGTGAAGGGAACAAGATGTTCCAATGCTCTAAGAATAAAACTATTAAATCAACAAAAGCAAGCGTATGGATATAACCAGAGGTGTTTTAGAAATGAAAATGCAGAGGTAGCACCTTTGAATTATTTGGTCCTTGGTTTCCTTTGGAAAGAAACCAGGTATGGAATTTTCCTTTGCATTCTAAATTCTAAATCAAAAATTATTGTTTTATTATTTTATTTTCTGTAACATAATACTGAGGATATCCACAATCTATCAATATCTAACAATGACTACAGCTAGAATAGCTACCATTCAAATGCCCCCCAAAAACATGAGAAATTTGATTTGGTATTTGAAAAAATGAAACAGATGTAGGTGATTTTGGAAGTTATCCAAATGTCAGTGAGGAATGGGAGAGAGGGAGGTAGTTTCAAGAGAGAGTAATGCTGCCCTCTCAGCACACCCAACTTAGGCTCCATGAGAAAGTGCCTGAGGCCTGGATTCTGTCTGAGAGTGGATACTAGTGTCTTGCAGTCCTTCAAGCAACTCTTAGCTATATCTTATGTCTAGCTGATTTCCGTGACATGGACACTAGTTCCCACCACTAATTCTCAGGGAGCAATGGCTTTTAGTCTAGAGTGAATCTAGTCTATGCAATAAAAGAAAGTCAGCCCTGACCTTCACCATTGTTCCCACATCTGTCATATATGCTTGCAGGATCAAATTCAAGGATACGTAAGTTAAGTGAGATAGCTTTATTTAGACATTATGATGAAGTATAGTGTGTGTGTGGGGGGGGGGGGGCGGAAAGAGACAAAGAAGGCAAGAGAGAGGGAGGGAAGAGGGATAATGAGGGAGGGGAAGAGAGAGTGAGAGTGAGGGAGAGAGTGAGAGAAAGAGAGAGAGAGAGAGAGAGAGAGAGAGAGAGAGAGAGAGAGAGAGAGAATGAGAGAATGCGGGACTCTCCAGAGTGAAGGGGGCCCTGAATGGTTTCTGGTTTTGTTTTGCTTGTTTATTTTATTTTGTTTTGTTTTGTTTTTTCCTTTTGGATTGGACTGCATCTATCAGTGCATATGTCTTAGCCCTGGCTCTGCATTTTGGTGGGGTTCAGAAAACCATATGTGGTAGTGAAAACTGAACCCAGGTTAACTGCATGCAAGATAAGCATTTTGCTCACTGTACTATCTTTATGGCCCATTAATGACTTGTGAGATGCAGTCATATAAAGATGATTTCCAAATTGCCTAGTTGTAGAGATAATCAGTGTATTGTCATAGAAGAGCTTTGAACGTTTGTGGTCTTCTTTTTTTTTTTTGTAGGAGTACTGCTATTTATTCAGCCACTGATTAGCTGATTGAATTGTGCATGAACTCCACCTTACTTTTTTTTTCTTTTTCCATTTTTTTATAATTTTATTTATTGAATCACCGTGAGAGCAGTTACAAAGCTTTTGGGTCTAAGTCTCAATCATACAATGAAACATCCGTACCTTCACCAGTGCCCATTCTCCACCACCAAAAATCCCAGTATACCCCCATCCCACACCCTCCCCCTGCCTGTGGAGCAGATGATTTCCACATTACACTCTCTCTACTTTGATCACATTCACTATTTCGACACCAGACCCACCATTATTTAAGATTTTACCCCAACACTCAGATCTGCTGAAAAGGCAACAATAGACAATTTGTGTTCTATTGCTGGTTATGAATAACATATGATGTCGTGTGGCTGCAGTAGGGCCATGTGGTTTTGCAGTTCTGAAATTTTAACACTTAAATCTGGAGGGATTTCTGCCAAAAGCCACTGGGTTTAGAGATCTGCTCCTGAGTCTCTGGGATCATGACCGTTGAGCAGCTTGATGAGGAGCCAAAGAGGCCATTCATGGGCGATGACTTGGGGTCTCATTGGGGTGGGGAAGACAGGCCCGGCTCTACCTCCCCCCCCCCATCCCGTGAGACCCAACAAGTTTCGTCACTGCGGGCCCAAGCCTGACTGTCCAATGGCCTCTGGAGGATGACAGCCACCACGTCGCCAAGAGGGAGCAGGCGGAGGGACAGAACCCTTTCCTCCCTGGGGTGGCCCGGTGACAGTAACCTACTGCGGGGTCCGGACACATTTTTGACAAAAGCTGCTGGGCTTCGAGATTTGTTTCTGAGTCTCTGGGATCAAGGCCGTTGAGCAGCTTGATGAGGAGTCAGAGAGGCCGTTTGTGGGCGATGACTTGGGGTCTCGTTATTGTGGGGAGGACAGGCCCGGTTCCACCTCCCCCCCCCCCATCCCATGAGACCCAACAAGTTTCGTCACTGCGGGCCCAAGCCTGACTGTCCAATGGCCTCTGGAGGATGACAGCCACCAAGTCGCCAAGAGGGAGCAGGTGGAGGGACAGAACCCTTTCCTCCCTGGGGTGGCCCAGTGACAGTAACCTACTGTGGGATCCGGACACATTTCTGACAAAAGCCACTGGGTTTCAAGATCTGTTTCTGAGTCTCTGGGATCAAAGCCGTTGATCAGCTTGATGAGGAGCCAGAGAGGCCGTTTGTGGGCGATGACTTGGGGGTCTCATTAGGGTGGGGAGGACAGGCCCGGTTCCACCCCCCCCCCCCCCATCCCGTGAGACCCAACAAGTTTCATCACTGCAGGCCCAAGCCTGACTGTCCAATGACCTCTGGAGGATGACAGCCACCAAGTCGCCAAGAGGGAGCAGGCGGAGGGACAGCACCCATTCCCCCCTGGGGTGGCCCGGTGACAGTAACCTACTGCGGGGTCCGGACACATTTTTGACAAAAGCTGCTGGGCTTCGAGATTTGTTTCGGAGTCTCTGGGATCAAGGCTGTTGAGCAGCTTGATGAGGAGCCAGAGAGGCCGTTTGTGGGCGATGACTTGGGGTCTCGTTATTGTGGGGAGGACAGGCCCGGTTCCACCTCCCCCGCCCCCCATCCCGTGAGACCCAACAAGTTTCATCACTGCGGGCCCAAGCCTGACTGTCCAATGGCCTCTGGAGGATGACAGCCACCAAGTCGCCAAGAGGGAGCAGGTGGAGGGACAGCACCCATTCCCCCCTGGGGTGGCCCGGTGACAGTAACCTACTGTGGGGTCCGGACACATTTCTGACAAAAGCTGCTGGGCTTCGAGATTTGTTTCTGAGTCTCTGGGATCAAGGCCGTTGAGCAGCTTGATGAGGAGCCAGAGAGGCCGTTTGTGGGCGATGACTTGGGGTCTCGTTAGGGTGGGGAGAACAGGCCCGGCTCCACCTCCCCCCCCATCCCGTGAGACCCAACAAGTTTCGTCACTGCGGGCCCAAGCCTGACTGTCCAATGGCCTCTAGAGGATGACAGCCACCAAGTCGCCAAGAGGGAGCAGGCGGAGGGACAACACCCTTTCCTCCCTGGGGTGGCCAGGCGACAGTAACGTACTGTGGAGTCCAGATGCATTTCTGCCAAACGCCACTGGGTTTTGAGATTTGTTTCTGAGTCTCTGGGATCATGGCCGTTAAGCAGCTTGATGAGGAGCCAGAGAGGCTGTTCGTGGGCGATGACTTGGGGTCTCATTGGGGTGGGGAGGACAAGCCCGACTCCACCCTCATCCCGTGAGGCCCTGTGTGTCTCGTCACTGGGGGCCCAAATGTGACTATCCAGTGGCCTCAGACGGATGGTGGCCACTGGGCCGCCAGGGGGAGTAGGCCAAGGCACGAAACCTATTCCCACTTGGATTGGCCCAGCACCGGTAGCCTACTGCAGAGACCAGACGCATTTCTACCTAAAGCCACTGGGTTCCGAGATTCATCTCTGAATCTCTGGGATCATGTCCATTAAGCAGTTCAATCAGGAACCAAAGAGGCCTTGCCTCCTATTATATAGCTGAGCCGGAGGTGGTTTGTGGGCGTGTTTCCCACATACCTAACTTTTGGCCGTTTACTTTCTTGGTAAACTTTGCCCCAAGTTTTTGGGGTCTGGCCAAAGGCACAGCAGCAATTTTGGGGTATCTGGAAGTCTGAAGGCGCCATGAAGCTGCTGATGCACTCGCCTCACAGGTACAGATTGACCTGCTGGCGGCACCATACCCCCTGTGGTCTTCTTTTATGTTCTTATTACCATCTAGGTTTTCCTAAGCTTCTCTCCTATAGCTGTCCAGTATTCTTTAGCTAAAATTCTATTGGCCTTATTTCCAGTGTTCACAGAGGGGTTCTGACCTTCATGTTTTCGAGAATACTTTAGGGCTAGTGACAGAGTAACTTCTTTAAATCACATTTTGATTTTATTACTTCCTGAGAACTCATTGCTAGCTCTCCCAAATCCACTGTCATCTGCCTGCCTTCTTCAAAACCAAGTAATTTACCACAGCCTTGATACTACAATTTGAACTATATTAAAATGGTGAAGAAAAAAAATGCCTTTTAGATCTTCTTTTGCTATCCACAATCTATCACAGAAATTATGTGAAAATGACTGACTCTCCTCAGTTTCCTATTTTCTGATAACCTTTCTTGTTATGAAAGGTACAAGACAAGAACAGTCATTGATTGGGGAATTGAAGCCCTCCCATAAAAGATGAGTATGTCAACAGAAATACCATCAGTTCTCTGGCATGCAGGTCAAATATTTCTTAATCTCACCGGTGCCAAGGGATTGCATGACCACCCTCAGACAAGGACAGCCAATATTACCTTCACAGGGAATCAGACCTGTTGAAACATGCAGAAAAGAAACAGACTGAACTGAAGAACAGCAGTGCCTCCCTCAGACACACACAATCATTTCTAGCTATATTTCAAACACCAAATGAACGATATTTTCGATTTTACTGTCTGACATTTACCAGAGGGAAAAAGATACATAAGTAATGAAGCAAAAGGGCATGATGAGCGGGGTGTATATTTTCTCATTACATTAAGAAATGAGCCTAGCAAAAATTGCACTTAGAATTCAAAATTAAAAATGAATTAAATGAGCATCTTTCCCATTTGTCAGGGAGGAATATTATCAACACATTAAACAATTCTCAATATATATACATGCGATTGATAATTTTTTATGATTTTTCCTACCAATGTTGCCCACTTTTTTTCATTGTATTTTATGACACATTATTTTTTTTGTTGAAATGTAAACACCAGCATCTGTGTCTTTCTTTTCCAACTATACTCTTTTCTTAATAGCAACAGATGTTGTTATTATCAATTGCCTAATATTTGCTTGGCACAGTATCCATACTATATATGCTTTTTATCATTTACTATATAATAAAATCATACACAGTAAATATTATCAATGTTTTCCTATTCTTTAATTAAGGTAAGAAAGTTCAATCAGGTCAGGCAGTGAAAGTAGTAGAATCAGTTTCTAGAATGCAAACTCCAATCTTTCCTCCTTTTCTTTCTCTCATTAACCCTAGTACTGTTATTGCCCTCTATGTTCTCAGTAAATACAGTGACTAACTGAGTTTGCTTTCACATATGCACAGAAGCACAGGGTGAAGCAGCATTCGAGAAAGCTTATGAATGTGTCCGGGTGTGCATGTGCAGATAAACCACCAGGTCAGCTATTTTACTCTGCAATGACTGATAAACACATGTATGCATATATGCAAACACACCTGCACACACACACACACACACACACACACATGCACGCGTGCATTCTGCATATATTTTTTCTTATCAAGCCTGATTTCTGACCACAACAAATAAATTGAATTGTATAATGTTTTCATTTCTGATACTGAAGAGGCATTATATAATCAAAAATGTATTAAATTCTGATCCAACATCTATGAATGTTACTTGTTAATGGGCAGGTATTTAATTTCTCAGCACCTAAAGCCCTAAGCCTGAAACACTCGGGATTTGCTTGCCCTGGGGTGGCTGGTGTCACAAAAAGCAGGGCAGGTGGTCACGATTGTAATTATACTCTAATGAAAACTGCTATTTACAGTTGAAAGGCACCTTTGTAGCCTGGCCTGGTTCCAGAAACTTACACTTTCTTAATGCTATTTCACATTTAAAAAAAAAAGAAGAGAAAAGAACACCTCTTGCAGCACCTGTAAAAGGTGCTTAAAATGTCATTACCTCCTGTAATTACATGGAGAATCCAATTACTACTACTAAAGTATCAGATTGGTATGTACAATTTGTACGTGTTGACCATGTTGGCTATAAAAATTATAACTGGAGACACACATATCGTGGGTGATTGTGTGCATCTTCTGTAAAGCTCTGAAGAGCAATTAGAATATAAAAAGTAATGAGGAATAATAAGAATAGATGAGTTTCTCTGAAGCAATGTCATTTTGCAAGCTTTATAATTTGGAATATCCTCAGACTAAAAAAATACAGGAGAAAATTATACACAGAAAAATCCTCGCATAACATATTGGAATAAACCACAATGATTTATAATGTACAAATAGGGATGTCTGATATTTTTCCCGTTTGCTGTGCACACTTCACTCATGCTGCATAACCAAATAAAAGAATCCTTCACCTATGCTGAGTAGGATCTGAGGAAAGACTGGACAGCCGAGCTTCGGATATAGCTAGGATAAGGAAAACAGCCTTTCAACCCCCTTCTGACATTCATCATGGCAGTTACATGAGTTATACTAAATTGGGATCTTTTTTCCTTATAGATGGGAGAGTGATAAATGCAGAACTGTCTGCCAGCTTATTATATGGTCAGTGGCGGTGAAAGGAATAGAAAATGACAGGAATAAATATCAAAATCTGATCAGTTGATGGCACACAAAGATCTCTGGGGCTCTGCTTTGTATGACAGTCTCTGGTCTTTTGAGAGCCATCTTGAAAAGATTGACTGTTGTCACAGATAAATTCAATTGTTCGAAGGACAGAAAGCACCAACTTTCAAAGGCTAGTTAGACTTTGTTCAACAAAGCAAATGGACTTTATAGTAGTATTACTTGATATAAACTATATTATCATGCCATGTGGAAAACATTGGCAAGACTCCAAATTGAATTACAACTTTTTCATAGAGATTGTGAATATAGATTTCTTTTCAAAGTATCTACATATATTCAGTGTTTAGATAATAGAAATAAGTTAAATGTTTTAGCTGGATTTTTGCATATGTTATATGAGAATATGCCTAATACAACATTAGGTGTCATGAAGAATTTCTGATCCAGGAACTCATGATAATCTAAATTTTAAAGATGAAAATGAGAGGTAAACATTAAATAGCACATAAAACAGCTGCTCAGTTTCAATGTCAGCTAGCTTGAATCCTTATCTGCTTGAAGTGACTTACCATTCTGTCCTTTAAATTGTCATGCTTTCTTTCAAATTGTCATCTTTCCCAAGATACATTTTTTTCTATTTTATACTTTCAAACATTCTTTTCAATCTTCTTCAATTATTCCTCTATATGTTACCCTCTACTCTATTTGAAAATCCTTTGACTAAATTCACATACCTGTTATTTTAACTTCTTTGTATTTATCATTGGTTTTTGAAACTGTTTACAGATGGATCTGCGTCCATGTCAGAAGATAATGCAAACTAGGCAGGTCTGCCTGATTTCCCAGAACCAGGGAAAAATAGCCTATATTCGGCAAAATGATGTCCTTTTCATAATATTTCATTATTTTAATTCAAATATTAATTCTTAGCACTTTTATCTCTATAAATATAGGAAATATTTTATAGTATCCTCCTTTTCTTCCCGTTCCCAATACAGTCTACATGTAGTCTATTGCTTCTTTCTCTGAGAAGCTTTTCTACAGTCTTGATTCAATACTCCAGAATATTCCTAAAATTTTCCTGTGATATCCTAAATGATTGTCTTATTTTCAGTTTGGGTTAACCATCATAATATATTTGGCATATTATTAATATGATCATTCTACTTTCCTTTCAAGTACCTTTTCTTGTTCCTCCATATCTCATTATGCAAATATAAGTAAAGATATTGGTTCCTTCCCAATGTGAATTGGACCCTGCCTTTCTGACTACAAAATTATCATTATCCCCATAAATCATTCATATCAACTATGTATTTTTCCTCACATGCTAAGAATATTATTTGATTCCTAATCTACTTGGTAAATTCATTTCCATCTTCTTCAACATTCTAGATAGATTTCATTTATTCACTGAGACTATTTTTTGATTCCTTATTTGGGGATCTTAGTTTGTGATTACACAGAACTTTCTGTATATAATTATTAGGAAATTTATCATATTATGTTGAAATTAGTTATCAAACAGATAACTAATAACTAAACAGTTATCAAACAGATTTATAAAACAAGTGACTATTTCTTACCCAATTTCTCATCTCTTTAACCTAGTATGGAATAATAAATATACATGTATCATTCTGAAATGTTTGCTGATTACTAGTATATCATTATGGTTAGTCAAAGACTTATCGTGCCTTCTCAGTTAAATATCTAAAATAAATTTATGAAGTTAAGAAGTTGTGTGAACTTGAACAAGACAATGACCTCACTGTCTGCTACTTAGGCCAGCTTCTCAATTAACCATAGCTCTGTTACTTGTCTTGAATCCTAGAATTTTCTTGCTTGCCATAAAAAATATTAACACTTGATAAGCCTATTTATCTATAACGGAGGTTCACAAACTTAGTTGGCCTAACACCTTCCTTTTCAGAAAATTATTAGCAAATCTTCCTCATCATCAAAAGCTTCTTTATAGGCAAAGAAGCAGAAAACCAGAAATGAGTCCCCAATTATTCTCAAGGCAATTAGCATCCTCATTGTTATAGCACCCCCAAGGGTCGTATGGTCCATCAAGAGAAAGGTTGGTCTAGAATAAATACAATTTAATTTGCAAATCTTTGATTAGTATAAATCCTCCGTTGACTCCAATTAAGAACTGAAAATTCAAGAATGATAAAAAATCCTCATATTTAATATTCCTTAATTCATTCTTTTAGTAATATTGGTTTAATACTTTAGGTAGCATGGTTGATATAGTGAGTTTTGGGGGGGCTGCGGGAGCAGGGGACATTGCTGCTCTTGTTTTGTTTTGGGACCAGAACTTACTCAAGTATCAATCCAAGAGGTACTCAGGAAATATACAATGTCAGGGATTCAAACCCCGTAGGCTGCATGAAGGCAGGCACATTAATCCCGGTACTAACTCTGCAGCCCAAACTCTATAGGAAATTCCCTGTTACCATAGCACTGTTCACTGTAGCACTGTTGTCCCATTGTTCATTGATTCGCTTGAGCGGGCACCAGTAACTCTCCATTGTGTGACTTTTTGTTACTGTTTTTTTGCATATTGAATGTGCCAAGGGTAGCTTGTTAGGCTTTGCCATGAGGGCGGGATACTCTCAGTAGCTTGCAGGACTCTCTGAGAGGGACAGAGGAATCAAACCTGGGTCGGCCATGTTCAAGGCAAACACCTTACACACTGTGCTATTGTTACAGCACTTGTTAACATACTTAAAAAAATAAGTCACCATTAGTCACAAAGTTATGATTGTGTTTCATGTATATAATGTTTCATAGCCCCATACCAATGTGGTCAACAGTGTACACTTCCCTTTACCTATAACCTCACTTTCCCTCCCATACCCGTGCCTGCCTCGGTGACTTGCACCTTGCTTTTTTTTTCCTTTTTCCCTTTTTGGCACTGTGGTTTAAAAAACTTTCATTAGAGCGAATCACGTATAACACTATGCTTCTTCAAGCACACCCTTCTCCTACAGATTGTTCACTTCTCTCCATTCCTCCATGGATGTCTTAGTGGTTCCTTCCCTGTCCTATCCCCACAAACCTCAGGGCCAATCATCCTTAAGATGTGATAGTCTATTCCTAAATAAAGAGATGGCTGATTATACATTTGACAGGAGTCATATTATATAGATTTTATTTTGTGATGTATTAACAAAAAACGTTATTGTTGCATGCCTCAGGAATAGGAATTTATATTTCACTTGAGGATTAAAGAATGAATACTTATAAAATAAAATAATGACAGACATGTGGAAACACTATAGAAGCATTTTTACTGTCATCATCATAACTAATATAAAACAATTCATAGTCAATCATAGACCCTAGAGAAATTTCCTAATATGTTATATTTACATATAGATTAAAATGTTCTAGAAATAGGTTTTGGGTCATATGAAATATTGTAAAAATTACTGCTAGTGGATATGGTATATTAATCATATTTAATCAAACTGGCCTTATATAAGCTCTATACTTCAGAATTGATTTCGAAAATAAAAGTAAATGTAGGGCAGTGGCCTCACTGACAACATATTGACAAGGACAGGAAAGTCAGACCAGAAAAAGTAATTACACTTATACCGTAGTTATTCTTTCTTTTCTTTGTTCTTGAATGTTTTTGTTATGTTTCTGTTTAATGAAAAGAAAATCTTGACAGTTTTACTTTTGGGGGATGTCACATCTCTTATAGACCTTATTCCTGACTCTGCATGCAGGGTTCACTTCTGACAGAGTGCCATGGATCAAACCCAGGACGACTGTGTACAAGGCAAGCAACCTTTCCATTGCACTATTTCTCATGGCACTAGAACTACTTAATTCTTGAATTAAAAATTTATAATTATTTTGGGGGCTGGAGAGATAGCACAGCGAGTAGGGCATTTGCCTTGCACGTGGCTGACTGGGGTTTGATTCTCAGCATCCCATATGGTCCCTCAAGCATGGCCAGGAGTAATTCCTGAGTTCAGAGCCAGGAGTAAGCCCTGAGCATCACCAGGTGTGATCTAAAAAGCAAAAAAAGGATGTCCTTGATCTGTGCAGGACGAGAACTGAGGCACATCGCGCGGAAACAAAGCTGAACGGCTCCGGGCATTCTCTCCTCATTCAAACAAGTACCGCCTGGCACCCAGCACCAGGGACTGTTTCTGGGCCAGCGCAGCTAGATTGATCCCCTAGAACATCTGGTTTTCATCCTTGATCTGCACGGGATGGGAACTGAGACACATCTGGTGGAAATAAAGCTGAACGACTCCAGGCATTCTCTCCTCATTCAAACAGGTACTGCCTGGCACCCAGTGCCAGGGACTCTTCCTGGGCATGCGCAGCTAGCTTGATCCCCTAGAACAGCCGGTTTTCACCCTTGATCTGCGCTGGACAGGAACTGAGGCACATCTGGTGGAAACAAAGCTGAATGGCTCCAGGCATTCTCTTCTCATTCAAACAGGTACCGCCCAGCACCCAGTGCCAGGGACCCTTTCCGGAGCCGCAGGCACTAACGTGGCCACAAATTATTCTCCCACTACATATCCCATAGGAACCATAAGTTACCCTCTTACATGGAACCTTCTCTAGGTTAGCTCAACCACTAGAAACACATTAGCCAACAATTCGTTAAGCCTATCTAAATTCATTCTACATATCAAGCAGAATAGTAAAAGTGAACGTGAAGGTCTAAACCACACTGGTCACAATGGTAAAGCAACGCAAAAGCCCACCAAATTTTCTTATTGAAGAGGCTAGCCCAGAATACACCAAAAGTACTGTAGTGTTAGACAACCTCTCTGACAAGGAATTCAGAAGGGAGCTACTTAGGATGCTTAGGGAGCTAAAATAAACAATGAAAAGCAATGCCAATGAAAGACAAGAGGATTTGAAGGCAGAAATGAGGAAGATGGAAAGGGAAATATCAGACCTGAAACACCTGGTAGGCAAATTGAAAAACTCAGTGGAAGGTCTTAGCAGCAGAGTAACAGCTGCTGAGAACAGAATCAGTGAACTCGAAGATGAAGTTCAGAGACTCTCCAGAAAAGAGCAGAAAATGGAAAAGAGACTCACTATTCGGGAGCAGATGGCAAGAGAAGATCGTGATGAAACCAAGATGGGTAACATAAGAATTATTGGAGTCCCAGAGGGACAGGAAGAAAACTCAGATGAAGAAGAAATTGTCAAAGACATCGTTGTTACAACGTTCCCAGAGCTGAAGAAAACTTGTGACCACATCCAGGAGGCCCGAAGGGTACCAGCTAGAAGAAATGCGAATAAAAATACCCCAAGACAAATCCTGATCAAAATGACCAAAACCTTAGACAGAGACAAAATTCTGAAAGCAGCAAGATTGAAGAAAAAAATCTCCTACAAAGGAGCATCCTTAAAATTCACAGCTGATTTGTCTGATGAAACCCTCATGGCCAGAAGACAGTGGTGGGATATAGTGAAATAACTCAATGAAATAAATGCCTCACCAAAAATACTTTACCCAGCGAGATTCTCATTCATAACAGAAGGAACAACACACAGTTTCACAGACAAACAACAGCTCAGGAACTTCAAAGACTCAAAACCATGGTAAAAAGAAAAACTAAATGGGCTACTTTAAGGCAAGACAGACCCCTCAAATACACCAAATTTCAACAAAACAATGGGACAAAATTCCATAACAATAATCCCTCTCAATGTCAATGGGCTAAACACACCAATTAAAAGACACAGAGTGGCAGGATGGATGCGAATTGAACCCAACATTCTGCTGCCTGCAAGAAACACAACTCAATAGTCAAAGAAAACACAGGCTCAGAGTCAAAGGCTGGAAAACAATCCTACAAGCAAACAACTCCCATAAAAAAGCTGGGGTAGCCATCCTAATATCAGACCACATCGATTTCAGAGTGAAGAAGGTCACAAGAGACAGTGAAGGCCATTTCTTTTTTTTTTTTTTCCCTTTATTTTATTTTATTTTTTTTAAAGTTGTAGATTTACAATTTTTTTGTGCTTTGGTTTCAATTATACAATGATCAGATACCCATCCCTCCACCAGTGCCCATTTTCCACCACCATGGATAATATCCCTCCCACCCCCATCCCCCCATCCCCCCGTCTCTGTGGCAGGGCAATCCCCTGTGTTCTCTCTCTCCTTTTGGGTGTTTTGGTCTGCAAAAGAGGCATTGAGTGGCAAACATGTTCAGTCCATAGTCTACTTTCGACATGCATCTCCCCTCCTGGGAGGATCCTCCAAACATCCTTTATTTGGTGCTCCCTTCTCTATCTGAATAGCCCTTTCCTCTAGGATACCCGGCTGGCCTCTAAGTTATGGAGTAATCCTCCTGGTGCTGATCTCAGCTATTCTTGGGTATTAATCTCATACTTTGTTACTTTATATCCCCCAGATGAATGCAATCTTTCTATGTCTATCCCTCTCTTTCTGACTCATTTCGCTTAGCATGATACTTTCCATATTGTACCACTTGTATGTAAATTTCATGACTTCATCTTTTCTAAGAGCTACATAGTACTCCATTGTGTAGATGTACCAAAGTTTCTTTAACCAGTCATCTGTTCTTGGGCATTCAGGTTTCTTCCAGTTTCTGGCTATTGTAAAGAGGGCTGCAATGAACAAACAAGTGCAGATGTCACTTCGACTATACATTTTTGCCTCTCTGGGATATATTCCCAGGAGTGGTATTGCTGGGTCAAATGGGAGCTCAATTTCTAATTTTTTGAGAATCGTCCATACTGTTTTCCAGAAGGGCTGAACCAGTGGACATTCCCACCAACAGTGAAGGAGTGTCCCTTTCTCGCCACATCCACGCCAGCATCGGTTGCTTTTGTTCTTTTGAATTTGGGCCAGTCTCTGAGGTGTGAGATGGTATCTCATTGTGGTTTTGATCTGCATCTCCCTGATGATTAATGATGTAGAGCATTTTCTCATGTGCTTTTTTGCCATTCGGATTTCTTCTTTGAGAAAGTTTCTGTTCATTTCATTGCCCCATTTTTGGATGGGGTTGGATGTTTTCTTCTTGTGGAGTTTAACCAGTATTTTGTATATCCTGGATATCAACCCCTTGTCAGATGTGTATTCGGTGAATATCCTTTCCCATTCTGTAGACTGTCTTTGTATTTTGGTCACTGTTTCTTTGGAGGTGCAGAAGCTTCTTAGTTTAAGATAGTCCCATTTATCTATCTCTGTTTTCACTTGCTCGGCCAGTGGCGTGGCATCTTTGAAGATACCATTAGCTTCAATGTCATGGAGGGTTTTGCCAACTTTATCTTCAATGTACCTTATGGTTTCTGGTCTGATGTTGAGGTCTTTAATCCATTTTGATCTTACTTTTGTACATGGTGTTAGGCAGAGTTCTGAGCCTATTTTTTTGCATGTAGCCGTCCAGTGATGCCAACACAATTTATTAAAGAGGCTTTCCTTACTCCACTTCACATTACTTGCACCTTTATCAAAGATTAGATGAGCATATGATTGAGGAGAGATGTCAGTGTATTCAACCCTGTTCCATTGGTCTGCAGTTCTGCCTTTGTTCCAGTACCATGCTGTTTTAATTATTACTGCTTTGTAGTACAGTTTGAAGTTCGGGAGGTTGATTCCTCCCATTTTCTTTTTCCCAAGAATTGCTTTAGCTATTCGTGGGGGCTTATTGTTCCATATAAATTTCAAGAGTGTTTGCTCCATTTCTTTGAAGAATGTCATGGGTATCCTTATAGGGATTGCATTGAATTTATACAATGCTTTTGGTAGTATTGCCATTTTGACAATGTTAAGTCTCCCGACCCATGAGCAGGGGATATCTTTCCATTTCCTCATGTCCTCTTTTATTTCCTGAAGTAGCGTTTTGTAGTTTTCTTTGTACAGGTCCTTTACTTCCTTAGTTAAGCTGATTCCTAGGTACTTGATTTTCTGGGGCACAATTGTGAATGGGATTGTTTTTTTCATGTTGCTTAGTGAAGGCCATTTCTTATTGATCAAAGAATATGTACAACAGGAAGAATTTACAATACTAAATGTATATGGACCTAATGAGGGACCAGCAAAGTACTTAAAAGAACTACTCATAGACTTGTAGAAAGACATCAATAGCAACACAATACTAATGGGAGACTTCAACACCGCTTTATCACCTCTTGATAGATCAACCAGACTCAAGCTTACCAAAGACATACTTCATCTGAAGGAAACAATGGAAGAAAGGGACTTAGTAGATATATACAGGACACTTCAACCTCAAAAAGCTGATTACACATTCTTCTCAAGCGTACATGGAACATTCTCCAAGATAGACCACTTGCTGAGCCACAAAACATGCCTCCATAAAATTACGAAGATAGAGATTGTATCAACAATCTTCTCAGACCATAATGCGCTGAAATTAGAAGTAAATCACACACAAAAAGAGAAAACTAAATCTAACACCTGGAAATTAAACAGTGCGCTATTGAACAATGAGTGGCTTAGAAAGGAAATCAAAGAGGAAATCAAAAGATTCCTAGAAACGAATGAAAATGAGGACACGAGTTACCAGAACTTACGGGACACAGCAAAAGCTGTGTTAAGAGGAAAGTTTATAGCTCTACAAGCATTCCTCAGGAAGGAGGAGCGAGCACACATAAATAACCTAACCTCACAGCTTAAGAGCTTGGAGAAGGACCAACAAAAGGAGCATAACCCAAACAGGAGGAAGGAAATAATAAAACTCAGAGCAGAGATTAACAAGAAGGAAACCCAAAAAACAATCTGAAAGATCAATGAAACCAAGAGCTGGTTCTTCGAGAAAATTAACAAGCCTCTAGCAAAACTCACAAAGAAAGGGAGAGAGAAAACCCTAATAAACCGAATCAGAAATGAAAAGGGGGTCATTACAACAGAAACTATAGAAATTCAAAGGATACTCAGAGAGTACTCTGAAAAGCTTTGTGCCACGGAACATGAAAACCTTGAGGAAATAGATAAATTCCTAGACTCCTACAGACTCCCAAGGCTGAACCAAGAAGACCTGGAATACCTGAACAGACCTATCTCCATCAAGTCAATTGAAATGGTAATAAAAAGTCTACCCAAGCACAAAAGTCCTGGACCAGATGGATTCACTAGTGAATTCTTCCAAATCTTTAAAGAGGATGACTCCCAATCCTCTTTAAAGTTTTCCACGAAAGTGAAATATCAGAAACACTTCTGAACAGTTTCTATGAAGCAAATATTACCCTGATACCAAAAACAGAAATAGATACAACAAAGAAAGAGAATTACAGGCAGATATCACTGATGATCATAGATGCAAAGATCCTCAACAAACTACTAGCAAACAGAATCCAACAACTCATCAAAAAGATCATACACCATGACCTAGTAGGATTCATCCCAGGGATTCAAGGATGGTTTAACGTTTGGAAATCACTCAACATAATCCATCATATCAACAAAAGAAAAGATAGAAAGCATATGACCATATCAGTAGATGCAGAGAAATCATTTGACAAGAGCCAGCACCCGTTTATGATGAAAACCCTAGCCAAAATGGGTATAGAGGGGACTTTCCTCAACATAGTTAAAGCCATCTACCACAAGCCTACAGCAAGAATCATCCTCAGTGGGGAAAAACTGAGAGCCTTTCCTCTAAGATCAGGGAAGAGACAAGGATGCTCACTCTCTCCACTGCTGTTCAATGCAGTACTGGAAATAATTGCAATAGCGATTAGGCAAGAAAAAGATATTAAAGGCATTCCGGTAGGAAAGGAAGAAATCAAGCTCTCACTATTCGCAGATGATATGATACTATACTTAGAGAACCCTATAACTCCACCAAGAAACTCCTAGAAACAATAGACTTGTATGGTAAAGTCGCAGGCTATAAAATCAATATCCAAAATTCCATGGCTTTCCCATATGCAAATAGTGAGAGAGAAGAAAGTGACCTGAAAAAAAATCCCGTTCACAATTGTGCTCCAAAAAATCAAGTACCTAGGAATCAGCTTAACTTAGGAAGTAAAGGACCTGTACAAAGAAAACTACAGAACGCTACTTCAGGAAATAAAAGAGGACATGAGAAAATGCTCTATATCATTAATCATCAAGGAGATGCAGATCAAAACCACAATGAGATACCATCTCACACCTCAGAGACTGGCCCACATCCAAAAGAACAAAAGCAACCAATGTTGGCACGGATATGGCGAGAAAGGGGCACTCCTTCACTGTTGGTGGGAATGCCGACTGGTTCAGCCCATTTGGAATACAGTATGGACGATTCTCAAAAAATTAGAAATTGAGCTCCCATTGGACCCAGCAATACCACTCTCTGGGAATATAGCCCAGAGAGGCAAAAAATGTATAGTCGACGTGACATCTGCACTTGTTTGTTCATTGCAGCACTCTTTACAATAGCCAGTATCTGGAAAAAACCTAAGTGCCCAAGAACAGATGACTGATTAAAGAAACTTTGGTATGTCTACACAATGGAGTACTATGTGGCTGTTAGAAAGATGAAGTCATAAAATTTACATACAAGTGGTATTCCATGGAAAGTATCATTCTGAAATCAGTCAGAAAGAGAGGGATAGACATAAAAAGATTGCATTCATCTGGCGGACATAAAGTAACAAAATATGAGATTAATACCCAAGAATAGCCGATATCAGTACCAGGAGGATTACTCCATGGCTTAGAGGCCAGTTGGGCATTCTAGGGGAAAGTGCAGCTCAGATAGATAAGGGAGCACCAAATAAAGGGTGTTTGGAGGATCCTCCCAGGATGGGAGATGTATGTTGAAAGTAGATTATGGACCAAACATGATTGCCACTCAATGCCTCTTTTGCAGACCACAACACCCAAAAGGAGAGAAAGAACAAAAGGGAATGCCCTGCTACAGAGGCAGGGTGGGATGGCGGGGATGGAGGTGGGAGGGATACTGGGATCCATGGTGGTGGAAAATGGGCACTAGTGGAGGGATGGGTATTTGATCATTATATAATCCCAAGTCTACTACTGTGCCTCATGGTGTTTCACTAATAAAAATTAATTTTTAAAAAAAGGATATGACTATACCTTTAATGAAATCTTAAACGATATCACAAGTCTATCAGAGACATCCTAGTGATTTTCTTCTAAGAACAGTATATATGAACACAGACATACTGAAAGGAATCATCTTCTTGACACTAAGAGAAAGTGACCATTTACAAGACGAGAAGAGGATCCTTGGGAGAAACCAACACTAAGGACAACTTGATCCTTGATATTTAGAAGCAAGAGTAGGAATAAAGGTATATTGCTTAAAACTTGTAAACCTGATCTGCACTTTGTTATGTAAGCTCTAAAAAATCAAAGCAATGATCTAATAAAGTTTTGAAGGAATATATGACTTATTTTCATTAGAATAGTTATTTTTTTAAGAATATAAATCATAAAGCTCAGATATAGAAGCCTTCTGAGTTGAATAAAAGAAAAAGAAACACTTTCAGTAATTTTATGATGCATATTATGATATTTTCTCAGGAAGCTCAGAGAGGTTAAGTCACTTTCTTAAAATGTCACACAGATAGGGTATGGTGACAATATTAATCAAATGGTTTAATAGTGTTGAACTGATTGAAAATCACTAATTTTAACCAAGAAAGCTAGAAATGTTCTCATCAACTTTGGATTAAGAATATATCAGATGTTTTTGCACAGGGAAAAGAAAACACCTGAAAAGATTTTACTGAGTTTCAAATTGTAAAAAGGGGTTTGGGACTACAAAAACTGCATATGATACAATTGGGAAATTTCACATAGTTTTACAATTCTAAGATATCTTTTTAATAAGAAATCATCCACCATTTGAATTAATAAAAATGGCAAAAGTCTACATATTATTTGCAAAGATATAACTGATACAAAGATGGACCACCCAGACATGAACCTAGTGTATAACAAAGTAAAATTTTAAATTATTATTTAACAAAGTGAAAGCAATGTGTCATGAACATATTGTAGTTGTGACTTTTACCAGATCTAGATACTGGGTGAGAAACAGTCAGAGTCAAAAAAGAAACCATGCAAGTTGGTTTTCAGGCTTTTATAGCAATACCTGAAATATTTAGTCCTTTTTGAGAACTTCCAGACAAATTAGACATTTCTTTTGCTGACTGTGGTCAAATCAGTATTCTTGTTCTCTGTTAAGTGCAGTTGTCCAAAAGTCATGGCAAAAACAAAGTGTGCAATATAAATAGTAGTACTCTGAAGCTCTAATTTCAACAGCCTTATACAGAGTTCCACCGAACTAAGCAGGAGAGATTTTCCCCTACTACATTCATCATTCACAGCAATATAGACTGGTGGTGGAGTAAGTAGAGACACATACAATAGATTGATTATAATTCCACTTGGAGTATATAAGAATATTTGGGAAACAAAGAATACGCAGATTATATACTAAAATTTATGTGAACTGGATTGTGGAAAAATGAAGCTATGTAATCACCATATTTCTTATGAATTTGTTCATAAGACTGTAGTTGTCTATAAATTACAATTTACTTGTAATCCATACAAATGTGTTAGTTTTTTACTTAACTGAAAACATTTAAAAATGATCAAACAGCTGTTATATTACTTAATGAATAAGTTTCTCTTAGATGCTTTTTTAAATATCATCTAACATTTAAAAATTCTTGATTCTCCCATATTCTCAACTTTTAAATGATTTTTTTCTCCTATTCTTCACAGCAGGTAGGGCATTTGTCTTGCATATGGCCGACACGGCCGACCTGAGTTCAATTCCTACACCCCTCTTAGAGAGCCCAGCAAGCAACCGAGAGTATCTCGCCCGCATGGGAAAGCCTGGCAAGCTACCCATGACATATTCGATATGCCAAACACAGTAACAAATCTCATAATGTTATTGGGCCTGCTCGAACAAATCTATGAACAATTAGGGGACAGTGATAGTGATTCTTAAACACTCATGTAGTATTAATTTTATAGAATGGCTTGGTAAAACCAAGCATCATTATTGTCCACAGAATTATAAATGAGCAAGGTGAATCAAGTTGCTTATCTAAGGAACTAGAAAGAGAGAAAACATCATTAAAAACCTAATAGACAAAATCTAACATGTTTAAGAACTACTGTATATAAATCATATTAAACCAGCTTTATTTCCATTTATTAGCTTAAAATTTAGCATTCCATATTTGTCTTGAAAAAGGCTCCATCTTTCCAACTAACCCTGGTAGACAACATTCTTGGTGCTGAATATAATTCAGTGAAGAAAACTTAAAAAAGGCCATATTATCTATAACTATTACCTGCATTTTCTATTCATTCATTCCCTTTCTGTTTCAGTATCCATATTTATCTGATAAGATTTCCATCTTCTAATCGCCAAACAAAACACTGCTCTAACTTAGCCTATGAACGGCATGAGATGTATCTGAAGTAGAAGGCTGAAAATATATCAGTTTGGGTTTAAAAGTTGTGAGAGAAATTTTGAACTGAACCTTATAAGCAGTGAAGTATATAGCAGGATTGTACTCAGGAGATCTGCTATAGCAGCTTTAACTTTTAAAAAGATCACTCCAGCTGAGTGGAGAATTGCTGTCATGAATGTGGAGAAAACAGTTGAGGCTATTATTTGGGCTTTAGGGATGGAGTTAAATTTGAAGTGCATGGAATTTGTGTCATAGAAGATGTAGAGAAATACTGAGACAAATATTCATAACATCTAAATGTATTAAGTATATTAGATAGGTGTTGTAAAATATATTCTCAGGCTTCTGACAATAACACATCAAATGATGTAAATATTGGCACCATGGTTTTAAACAAATAGACATTCATGAATACACTGTGTGGTTTACTGACTATATGGCAAGAACATTGGCTTTTCATTTTTCAATGATTTTTCCCTTAAATTTCTCAGTCTTTCTTCAGAATACCTTATAACAGAATATTATCTTTCTTCTCCAAAAAGAACCACAGTTGAAGAAGAACTGGTAATTGAGGAAAGCTGACATAGTGTTATTAATGAGTGATAGGGAACAAAATTTTAGCATTGGTATCTTTGGTATCAACTTTATTATATGTCAAAGTAGAGGAACATGATAAAATATAATATTGTTTTTAAGACATTATAATTTAGTGCATGCATTATAATTTTGGTGGCAATAATAAAGTTATGGTAGGATTATCTTAATATTTTTTAAATGCCAGTATGTGAATTTCTTCTCTTATTCATGACTTTATATAGTTAAGGTGTTTTTAGGTAGCTATTCACACTTCTTAGCTAAAAGGGTGAGAACTTCTGATTTTCTAGAGTAGATAATGCTTTATAAAAACCTAATTCACTATAGTAATATGAAAACTACAGCATCCTAAAAATTAAATATATTTGATTTCATTACCTTGCTTTCATTCATTCTTTCATCATTTCATGACAACTCCACATTATACTCAGCTTTTAATATATGTGTGTTGCTACAAATTTGCCAGTATGTAATAAAATTCTAGCAAGATTCAGTCCCTCGAGGCCCCAGACTACAGACTTAAGACTTACAATTTCCCTTAATAAAAACTAGACCGTTCCATCTCTAATTTTCTAGAAATTCTTCTTTTCTTCACAATGTGTGAGAAGTATTAAAATTAAACCTCTGAAAGGGGAAAATGTTAATGGAATTTATAACTGCACACCACAGTATTTCTTACAAATATATTAATTTGTATATTTTAATTACAAATGGTGAAATTAAAAATAAGTGATCAAATAGGTAAAAATGTGAGAGGAAAAAAATAGATAGTTTCAAATGTGTGCTTTATTTCTCTTTTATGGTGCTTAGGTTGTACTGGCATGGTTAAGCTATTTCCAAGTTATAAACACCTGAAACAATCTAGTAATGAAGCATCAGAAATGGGTAGGCCATTTACCTTGCATGCTGCAAACTTTGATTTGATCCTTAGTATCCATTACTGTGAACCCACCAGTAGAGATCCCTGAGTCCAGAACTCTCTAGTAAAGTTAAAGCAAAGGTATTTAGATATAAATGCTATTGATATACATCTCCAGCTTTTGAGGATATTCTGATCCCAGAGCAACAACTGGAATTTCTGTGGTTTGTACTGTTGGTTAAAGGAGCCCTTAGGCCCCACTTGGATTTGGAAACTGCCATGAGTATCCACACAGTTTTCTTCCTTGATTTGCTGACACAGTTCCTTTGGCTGAGTTATATTTAATTTGGCTGAGTTAATTATTTTCTGAAGTTTGATCTAGCAACTCTGTTGTGTTTGCTTCCATTTGTTCATCTCCGAGAAACTATATCTACTGATTTCGCTGTCACCTCCTATATTGTTCGTTTCTGAAAGATTTGCAGACTGGGCTTTAAAACAATCAAAATGCAATGAATTATTATACTTTTGGTTGCTGTGGAAAACTGCCTGTGACTATTTTTTTGTTGTATAGTTTGTTGATACTGTTTATTTTGTAACAAATACAACACAACTGGCCAAGAAGTCAAAAACAAAACAAAACAAAACAAACCTTGTTACTGAACTGCCAGTGTCTGCTCTGTTGAACTTCTCTCACTGCCTCAAAGGTGCCATTATCCCTTTTCATTTCCAGGAATTGGCAAAAGTGTTCTCTGCAACTCCTTGTCCTCTATCCTTTCCTGGGTAATTATTGTTCATTCTTTAGCTTCAACTAATAGTAAAATGAACTGAAAAAATACATTCATGATTCAATGCTTGAAAGTGTCTTTTTTAATTTTGAAATATAGATTATATTTCCAGGAGTTTTCTAGAGTTGCCATACCACGTTATCACACATTGGGAGTTTTAAAATAACAGCAATTTCTTCTCTCACAGTTCAGAGAGGCTGTGATTTCAAGTTATCAGCAGCTTCCCTTCCCTGACTCTTACACACGGGAAGTGTTTGTGCATTGTAGGTCACATTTCTCTACCACTCTGTCAGCTCAGGGATCATGTCTGTCCTCCAGATATGCTGATACTTGGCATAGTGCCTGATATATCCCAGATGTTCAACACACATACAAATAACTTCTCATTATAATGAACACTCAAAAAAAATCGGTGATGTTTTTAATACCCAACAACTTCGTCTTTTAAGAAATTATCCTTTTACTATTGCCCTATATTTCTTTTTACTTTCACCCCATAATGTTTTTGTAACAGTAGAACTAAGTCATTGCTATGGAATTAGTACATGTAATGTTATACTAACTAATTTGAAGATAATATTCTCTTTAATCCTCTGATACTATTTTGTGAAAAAACATAGACTACTGACTATGAAAAATTTTCTTTTCTATAATAAATGTTTTATATTATTTAGAAATTAGGTTACTAAAATATTAATTTAGAGTAGCTACTCTACCGCCGTGCTATCGGCACGGCGGTAGGGCGTTCACCTTACAAGCGGCCAACATGGCTGACCCAAGTTCGATTCCTCCGCCCCTCTCGGAGAGCCCGGCAAGCTGCCGAGAGTATTTGATATGCCAGACACAGTAACAACAAAGTCTCCAATGGAGACGTTACTGGGCCCGCTCGAGCAAATCGACGATCAACGGGAGGGCCTTTACCTTTACCTTTAGAGTAGCTACTCAGTTGTCAAGCTAATGCCTATAGTCTATGAAGCCAAACTGGAATTTTTTTTTGAAATTTTATTAGTGAAACACCATGAGGTAGACTCACAAATTTTTGTGCTTGCAGTTATACAATGATCGAGTACCCATCTCTCCACCAGTTCCCATTTTCCACCACCACTGAACTCAGTATACCTCCCAACCCCCATGCCCCCCCATCCCATTCCACCTCTGTGGCATGGCATTCCCGTTTGTTCTCTCTCTCCTTTTGGATGATGTGGTTTGCAAAAGAGGCATTGAGTGGTAATCATGTTTGGTCTATAGTTTACTTTCAGCACGCATCTTGAATCCTGGGAGGATCCTACCAACACCCTTTCCTTGGTCCTCCCTTCTCTATCTGAGCTGCCTTTTCCCTAGCATGTGCGGCTGGCCTCTAATCGGTGGAGTAAACCTATTGGTACTTATCTCAGCTATTCGTGGGTGTTAGAATCCTACTTTGTTACTTTATGTTCTTCAGATAAATGCAATCTTTCTATGTCTGTCCCTCTCTTTCTGACTCATTTCACTTAGCATGATACTTTCCATGTAGTACCACTTGTATGTAAATTTCATAACTTCATCTTTTCTAACAGCTACTCCATTGTGTAGATGTACCAAAGTTTTTTTAAGCAGTCATCTGTTCTCGGGTACTCAGGCTTTTTCCAGATTTTGGCTATTATGAATAGTGCAGCAATGAACATAGAAGTGCAGATGTCATTTCTATTGTACTTTTTTACCTCTCTGGGATATATTCCCAGGAGTTGCATTGCTGAGTCAAATGGGAGCTAAATTTCTAATTTTTTGAGAATTATCCATACTGTTTTCCAAAAAGGCTGAACCATTTGGCATTCCCACCAGCAGTGAAGGATGGTGGTCCCTTTCTTGCCACATCTGCGCCAACACCAGTTCCTTTTGTTCTTTTGGATGTGGACAAGTCTCTGTGGTGTTAGATGATATCTCATCATTGTTTTGATCTGCATCTCCCTCACGATCAGTAATGTAGAGCATTTTCTCATGTGTCTTTTTGACATTAGGGTTTCTTCTTTGAGAAATTTTCTGTTCAATTCATTGCCTCATTTTTTGCTGGGGTTGGATGATTTCTTCTTGTGGAGTTCAACCAGTACTTTGTATATCCTTGATATAAACCCCTTGTCAGATGGGTATTGAGTGAATATCCTTTCTTATTCTGTAGACTGTCTTTATATTTTGGTCACTGTTTCTTTTGAGGTGCAGAAGCTTCTTAGTTTAAGATAGTCCCATTTGTCTCTCTGTTTACTTGCTTGGCCAGTGGTGTATCATCTCTGAAAATACTGTTAGCTTCAGTGTCGTGGATGGTTTTGCCAGCCTTGTCTTCAATGTACTTTACGAATTCCAGTCTGATGTTAAGGTCTTTAATCCATTTTGATCTTACTTTTGTTCATGGTGTTAGGCAGAGATCTGAGCTCAGTTTTTTGCATGTAGCTGTCCAGTTTTGCCAGCACAATTTGTTAAAGAGGCTTTCCTTGCTCCACTTCACATTCCTTGCCCCCTTATCAAAGATTAGATGATCATATGTTTGGGGGGAGATGTCAGTATATTCAACCCTGTTCCATTGGTCTAAGCTCTGTCTTTGTTCCAGCACCATTCTGTTTTAATTATTACTGCTTTGTAGTAGAGTTTGAAGTTAGGAGGTTGATTCCTCTCATTTTCTTTTCCCCAAGAATTGCTTTAGCTATTCGTGGGGGCTTATTGTTCCATATGAATTTCAGGAGTGTTTGCTCCATTTCTTTGAAGAGTGTCATGGTTATCGTTATGGGATAGTATTAAATTTATACAATTCTTTGGGGAGTATTGCCATTTTGACAATGTTAATTCTCCTGATCCATGAGCAGGGGATATCTTCCATTTCCTCATGTCCTCTTTTATTTCCTGAGTAGCGTTTTGTATTTTTCTTTGAACAGATCTTTTACTTCCTTAATTAAGCTGATTCCTTGGTACTTGATTTTCTGGGGCATAATTGTGAACGGGATTTTTTTTTCATGTCACTTTCTTCTCTCTCACTATTTGCATATAGTAAAGCCATGGACTTTTGGATATTGATTTTATAGCCTGCCACTTTACCATACAAGTCTATTGATTCTAGGAGTTTCTTGGTAAAGGTTTTCGGGTTCTCTAAGTATAGTATCATATCATCTGTGAATAGTGAGAGCTTGATTTCTTCCTTTCCTACCTGAATGTCCTTAATATGTTTTTCTTGCCTAAATGCTATTGCAATTACTTCCAGTACTGCATTGAACAGCAGTGGAGAGAGCGGGCATCCCTGTCTCTTCCCTGATCTGAGAGAGAGGGCTCTCAATTTTTCCCCGTTGAGGATGATGCTTGCTGTAGGCTTGTGGTAGACAGCTTTAACTATATTGAGGAAAGTCCCCTCTATACCCATATTGGTGAGGGTTTTCATCATAAACGAGTGCTGGATCTTGTCAAATGCTTTCTCTGCATCTATTGATACGATCATATGGTTTTTATCTTTTGTTTTGTTGATATGATGAATTATATTGATGGATTTCTGAATGTTAAACCATTCTGGCATTCCTCGGAATGAATTCCACTTGGTCCTCATGTATGATCTTCTTAATGAGTTGTTGAATTATATATGCTAGTATTTTGTTGAGAATCTTTGCTTCGTGTTCATCAGGGATATCAAATTGGTAATTTTAAACTAAAAATAATTGCATACTAAAATTGATAGAATTCTGAAGTATTTAATTATTTTGGTGTCATCTAAGTTTAGCACTTAAGCACTGTTCTCCTGTTGCTCATTAGTTTGCTTGAGTGGACACCACTAATATCTCCATTGTGAGATTTGTTGTTACTGTTTTTGGCATATCAAATATGCCACAGGGAGTTTCCAGTCTCTGCCTTGTGGGTAGGATACTCTCAGTAGCTTACTGGGCTCTCTGAGCGCGGCGAAGGAATAAAACCCAGGTGGGCCACATGCAAGGCAAATGCCCTACCCACTGTGCTACTGCTCCAGTCCCATCTAAGTTTATTCAGTATAATTTATTATCATTTATATTCATTATCAATCTCAGGATGAAGACAGTATTTTAGTATATAAAAACAACATTCCAATAGCATAATATAGATGGACTTTCATCACAGACACCAATTTGAAAATATTGGCCATTAACTTTAAATATTTTGTCCCATAGCTGGATGTGGCTTCCATATTTTGTAGGTACACTAAATGATCAGGTAAATAGAAATATTAATTTGTCAAAAGTCTTGAAATGTGATCAGATGTCATGCTCTGCACATAGAGCACATAAAAAACATATTCAAATAGAATATCAGATGATTATAAATTCACTTTTTCTTTAAAACAGTAACTTTTTAGGTAAGTGTTTAATAAAATTTGTGTATAAAATGATTTATAATAAAGTAGTAAGAATTCTCAAGGCATAGAAAAAATTATTTTAGGAAAAGACCAAATGACAATGTAAGAATGTGCTAGTACATAGTACATATGCTAAAAATGTACTTTTTTGAACACATTTTGTGAACACATTAAAGATACTGTTTATTTACTAACATTCCTCACAAATAAGACCACTTGAAACTTGCCTGAAAGATGTTTATTTTATACATTTCTTAATAGTCCTGAATGGATTCCAACAGATTCACATAATTAAAATGTCAATTATTTATCAAGATATATAAAATGTTAAATAATTTTAATATTTTTAAGATCCAAATGTAGATGTCTAATATTTATTTGTGCCTTTGTAATAACTTGGTAACTGATGGGCAAAAGGCATGGTACCTCAAAAGGATACTTTTACTTTTGACCAGAAACTTATGTTTCCATCTTTGAATTAAGAAATATATCATATTAAGTAAGTTCCATAATTCTTTGCGCTTCACTCATAAACTTGAAGAACTCCAAATTTATCTTGTTTAGTTCTTACCTAATATGTGGTTACCAACAGGATTCAAAAATGCAAATGTTAGTGACAGTCATGTAGCTAACAAAAATATATAAAAGTGTGTAGTAGCATTGTGCAATGTCATACCAAGTGAAGGCAACATGGATTAATTTTAAAAATACATGTTTCGCCTAAATTGTCCTAGTCATTGTAGATCAGTTAGTCAAATATTTGCATTGCTTTAAAACATATCAGTGGCTGGTTTCCTAGCCTTTGTGCTAGGATTTAAGAAACAAAGAAAACTGTACAAAATCAAAAATATTTCAATCCTCTTTGCCATTCAGTGATCTAAAAATTAAATTAGGGTCAAACAGATGGCTCTATGGGCTGAGCACTTGCTTGGCCTACTGGAGGTCTAGAAGTGACCCCTGAGCATAGAGTAGTTGCTGAGCACTGCAGGTTGTGGCAAAAAAAGGTCAAGAATAAAATTAAACTACTACGTGAAAAAGGTGATCTAAATACCACTCAAAGTGGCTAAAGTTTTCAAATACTATAAAAGTGTCAGACTAAATAATGACTTCTCCTGCTCCTGGACCTAAATTTTGATGTTTTCTAGATAATTAGTACTTGAAATGTGGTTGTTGGGCCAGAAAAAACTGCCTCCCTAGGAAGTGTTGTAAATGAAAAACTAAAATCTTACCACAGATCACCTGAATCAGAAATTACTTTGTTTTAATTAGAACCATAGGCGATTGGTATGTACTTGAAATGTTTATTAGTCTTGCATTAAAAGATATACTAGAAATAACAGATTTCACGTACTGAGAAACAGGTTACCATGAGTAAATGAGAAATGGGGCTTTTGTAAAATTTACAAAATATTCCTTACTTCAGAATTTTGAAATGATTCTCAAAATCTTCCCTCTCCGCCATGGGTTAAGTACATTCTTTCCAAAAATAAATGGACTCTCCGACCTCTTAGTTCTGATCGAACCTTGCATTCTTAGGATCAACTGTGTTAGATTTAAACTTAGTGTTGTTTTAAATGACTGCATTCAGAGAATGGGTTTCAATTTCTTCCTTTCCTTAAGGGAGTGGGAAAAAGGTTGAAAGTTCAGCTTTCATTTACACATACAATTTAAGCTGAACACTCCACAGGACTATTGCTTTTAAGGAGAAATATTTCCCAAGCAATGAAGATAAAATTGAATATTCTTGGTAAATATGAATTCAGGTCATTTATGAAACGAGTACTTTTTATCCATTAGTCTGTGATAAGCCTAAAATAGCCCTCTTAGCATACTGTCTCAATTCTGATTTTTTAGGGTAATTTTGTGCATATGATTTTGCAGAGAAATCTTTTCAGGCAGTTTTGAAACACATTTGCTTTATTATTAAGAACAAAAAACCCGTCTTGAATAAACGCTTTAAAACTGTATTTTTTTTTCTTTAAACATTCACATGGAAAGCTCTAATTCTAGAAAAACAATCAATTTCTTCATTAATTGTAAGCCTTAATTTCTTAAAACTATCTGTTTGGTATTGATTACTAAATGTACTATTATATGCCATTAAACATTTTGCGGGGTTAACCCGGTGGACTCGTGGGGTCTGGGTTGTCCTCTGCAATACTCAAAATGCATGGCTTGAAAGAGTGGGACTAATGGTTCAATAGACATTAAATATTTTATACATGTTGTTTTTACTTACAGGTCCTATTTCCCAGAATAGTGATTGATGTTACATGCATGAGAATTGTCAGAGTGGGACCCCAAAATATAAAACATCTGGCTTACCTTGCATGTGGCCAACCCAGTACAATCTGCTGAGCACTGTCAGAAATAATCACTGAGTGCAGTCAGGAGTAAGCCCTATGTACAGCCAGATGTGAGGCTAAAACCAAATCAGGAGGAAAAGAGAAATTGTTTTCAAAGTGAATAATGGTATTTCACAAAATACACCTATTCCCTGATTTATAGTATGAGAATAATTTTATTGAGGTATAGCAGAAATTGCAGAATATAGTTAAAAAGTACACATTACTGATGTGAGATAATATATGTGCTGACTAAATTTCCTGTCATGATTATTTCACAATATGTATATATATATGTCAAGTATCATGTTATAGTCTTACATTTATACAATTATTGCAAAACAACTATATCTCATGCTTTGTAGAGATAAATAAGGAATACATCTTACTATTTTTCAGTCACGAGCATTGGAGAATGAGTCTCACACTTTTACTGAAACAGTGGTGACTATTACCTAATTAAAAAAAAATTAATGAAAATGTTAAGCCAAAACCTATGTAATTAATTAGCACTGTAGCACTGTCCTCCCATTGTTCATCGATTTGCTCAAACAGGCACCAGTAATGTCTCCATTGTGAGACTTGTTACTGTTTTTTTGGCATATTGAATACGTCATGGTTAGCTTGCCAGGCTTTGTCGTGCGGGCATGATACTCTCAGTAGCTTGCCGGGATCTCCAGGAGGGACAGAGGAATCTAACTGGGGTCAGCCTGGGCCGGCAACATGCAAGGCAAGTGCCCTACCCTCTGTGATATTGCTCCAGCCCACCTACGTAATTAAACTTTTAAAAATATCCTCTGAATTTTAAATATGGCAATTTCATATGAATGACACCTTCATTAGAAATTGTCTATGAGCCAACTGGAAAAATGACATTTTGACCTTATAGATATCAGTTAATCTGTTTTCCACTACAATCTACTTAATTAGTTGGAAGGATGCTACTTAATGCCAGTTCCTTATAATTAAATTTTATCACATTTATATTCCACTTAAATTTGTGTTATGTACAAAATTTATTGTATATTGAAAATAGTACATGAAGAAAATAACTATCTTTGAAAAGTTAATAATGAAACTTTCATATTACCGTGGGCTGGAGTG
This sequence comes from Sorex fumeus, assembly GCF_029834395.1. Classification (NCBI taxonomy): domain Eukaryota; kingdom Metazoa; phylum Chordata; class Mammalia; order Eulipotyphla; family Soricidae; genus Sorex; species Sorex fumeus. Next base: position 26,794,510 of record NW_026606092.1, read on the forward strand.
ATAGCACAGCAGTAGGGCATTTGCCTTGCACGCAGCCAACATGGCCGACCTGAGTTCGATTCCTCCGCCCCTCTCGGAGAGCCCGGCAAGCTACCAAGAGTATCTCGCCCACACGGAAGAGCCTGGCAAGCTCCCCGTGACGTATTCGATATGCCAGGCACAGTAACAACAAAGTCTACAATGGAGACGTTACTGGGCCCGCTCGAGCAAATCGACGATCAACGGGAGGGCCTGTACTTTACTTTACTTTATATTACCGTGTCATTTATGGTAAAGCATACTTGTTAAGGTGACTAGAGTTGTGAAGTGAGTTTAATTTTGGTCATTCTGAAGAGAAAAATGCTTTTGCTAGAGAAAAGTATAATTTTTTTCTATTTGGATTTTTGGGCAACAATTGGTGGTGCTCAAGGCTTACTCTGTGAGTCTCTCAAATAATTAAAATGTTTATTAATATTAAATATCAATATGACATTGGGTAAAATAAAATCATTTGTTAAAATTATTTAACAAAGTGGCTAAGAAATTCAATCTTGCATGTGAGTGTGGATGTTTGTGCACGTTCACACACACACAAACACTTGAAGTGTGGGAATTATGAGAATCTTGATTCTTATAATCCCCACTTATGTATTCCCTCAATATATTATGTGTTTTCATATATCAGGCTAGTCATTAATTAGGAAGGAGAACTGATTACTTCCTGGATGACAATAATTATTTGGTACCAAGTCAAAAACTAATTATAATTTGATTAAAAAGTCATGTATTCACAATATGATTTTTGCACATAATAAGCTATTTAGTTAATACTTTTATTAGACATGCTGATTGGCATAAATTAATAACAGGTGTAGGTTGTATTATGTCTTTCCCAAAATTTAGGTTGAAGTCCTAACCAGGTATTTCAGAAGGTGGTATTTGAACATAATCTTTACAAAGGTAAAATGAAGTTATTAGGCTAAGCACTAATCTGACTGGTATACTTAAAAAGGGTAAATGTTTACATAGAGACAGACAAGCAGAAAGGGATAATAAAGTAAAGAAAAAAAAAGGAAGAATGCCAAGTATAGGTAAAGTCAAAGAGCAGAGAGAGGCATTTATAAATAGAGACAAGAAAAAACTGCCAGCAAACCACCAAATGCTGGAGAGAGACATGATCTTTCAGAACAGTCAGAAGGAACTAAGTGTTGAGCCCTTGATTTTCAAAATAATTTCTGCACCTGTGAAAGCAATACCTTTTTTATTATTTACTGCAGACCAATCCCAGAGAAGGAAAACAGATACACTGAGGTATGCAGGATCATATTAAAGCATCAAGCTAGATCTTTTATTTACCATATATAATTCAAATATAAATGTGTAAATGAAATATTGGCAAGTTTGAGAAACAAAAACTGTATGAAAGATTTATTTTTCTTTCTTGTTTTGGAGTCCCACTTGGTGAAACTTATAGCATACTAGAGTTTTTACTCAGGGATAACCCCTGGCAGTGTTCAGAGGACTGAGTCAGTCACATGCAAACCAAGCACACTGCTGTCTGTACTATGTACATTTTTTATTTGGGGACCATACAGAACAGTGCTCAGGGCTTAGTTTTGGCTCTGTATTCAAGGATTACACCCCTGCCTGGGCTCAGGGACCATATGAAACGCAGAATCAAACTGAGTTTGACAAAATCCAGGCAGTACTTGCTGTACTATCTCCCTGACACAATGTAAGATTTCTTATAACCAGTTGGTTGTTAGTCTTGATCAAAGAATAGAGACTGAGTTTATTCTAAATAAATGAATAGTTCTAAATTGTGACAAAATCAATGTGTTATTGTACAGCTGTTAAATATACTAAGATTCTTTTTCAATGTTATATAATATTACATAATATTATATAACATTTAGTTTATAAATAACATTATTTAACATTATTTAATTAATTCAATTATTAATTTAAATGTTATATAATGTTATATAATGTTATATAATGTATAATGATTAGTAAGCCTGAAATAGAGCAGTAGGGATTCGTCAAGACTTTAAATAGATTACATAGAATAGATTCTTCAAGTCTATGTATTGTATTCATATTTTATATCCAGAAAAATCAGTTCAGGACATAACTGACGTGACAGAGCTCATACCTAACATATGTGAGGCCTTACATTAGGTTTCCTCTGGCACCACATGGTCTCTCATCACTTCTGCATATAGAAATTTTAGTGCCTGAACTAAAAGCCAGGTGAACTTGAGGTTCCCATCACTGTACTACTGCTTCTGAGAAGACTGCAATGTCAGAGTCAAGCATTGAACCAAAGTCCACACTGTAGGGCTAATCCTGAATTAGAGTGACACTAGGGGAAACCACAAGATTTACTGTGTATGGAATCTATTAAAAAAACATAAAAATGACACTTCTTAGAGACATCATTTCAACAATATATTTATTAGGCTTTTTCTACAATAAAACACAGGTGAGAGATCTTTCATGGAGATTCAGAATATTCTACTAACCTTATATTCAAAACCCTAAAACATTCTTTATCTTCAGAAGAAAGTGTTGCAGAGATAGCCAATTTCATTCAATAACAATAATCTTGCAAAACAAAGGTTGGATTGAGATGTTACTTCATGGTAAATGCAAATTAGTCTTTTGACCTTTGCTGAGATGAAATTTTGGATTTTGGACCAAATCTAGTAATGCTCAGAGATTATTTCTGGTTTATCATCCATGGATCACACCTGTTAGAGTTTGTGTTTGGAATTGAAGCCCTTTGACAAGATAAGGAGATGAGCAGCAGTGGGGCATGTCTTCCCAGAGGTGGCATGAGGTAGCATTCAACACACGTATGACCCCTGTGCAGCCACAGGTGCCCAGAGAAGTGCTTCAGGGAGAAGGGAAGACTGCTGTGTCTTTAGAAATGTGGATCTAGCAATGGAATTAAACTTGACTCCAAGATAGGTGCCAATGCATGGACCCTCTCTCTTCAGGTAGATGGCAGAAGGAGTGGCTTCCAAGCAAAAGCTGCTCATGATCTCCTTTTCCATAGTACATTGGACCCTCAATTTGGCCTCCTTTACCAAACTCACAAGGGTAGTCTGGCTACCCAACCACATTAGGCCAACAATTCATTAGCCCTTACTCCAATCAGCATTACACCCAAACTCACAAAAATAACAGTGAACACAAAAGTCAATAAAACCCCAATCTAAATGCAACAGTAAATTCAGGCCAAAGAACACTTCCACTGAAATAGCGTTAAAGGGTCCACAAGTCACCCAGGAGTACCAGAGAGGAAGGTGAAGAGGAAAGAAGAGGAAATAAGAGACCACCATCCTCAGAGCTCTCCCAAGTCCTCCCTGGCAGTGAGAGGGAGACACCGATAATGTACTGGAAAGACCCACCTCCAAGCTACCACAGACATCATGGGAAAACAGTGCAGATACACACCACATTTAGTGGATGAACAGTCTTGAAACTTCAACAAGGAATACCCATATACACAACACATCTGATAAAGAATTCAGAGACCAAACAATGAGGATGTCCAATGAATTCAAAGAAACAGTGGACTGGACATCCAATAAAATACAGGTGGATATGAAAGAAACAGCAGATTGGATCACCAATCAAATTCAGGAAAAAATGAGAGCAGAAATAAGAAAAGTAAAATAAGAAGTGCCATTGAAAAACAAGGGTTGGAGAGGTAGTATAGAGGGTAGGGTGATTGGAATTTGCCTGACCTGGAATCAATCTCCAGCACTACATTGATGATGCCCAAGGTTCCACTAGGGATAATACCTTAACAGACCATGAAGAATAATCCCCAAATATGACTGAGTGTGGCCCAAAATACAACAACAATAAAGGGTACTTCAATGGCAGAATTGTTCAATTGTTGCACATGTGAGAATGTGACTCCTCGCAAGTGTGAGACTGTGACTTTAATCAAAAATTCTGCTTGCAAGTGCTATGCATGATCCTCACTTCTCTAACCTTTGAGCTAAGCAGCTCTGCTCTCTACGATCCCTGATACCACAAAGGATTTCCAACCAAATAATATTGAGCTGTCAATACTATACAGGTTCCTAGAAAGCACCACGATTTAAAAGATGGACAGGCACATATTCGAGCACCACAATCATAGTGTGTGAATCCCAGTTAATACATTCCAATTAAATACAAGCAGAATCACCGTGAATGACATGAAGTTGTTATCCGTGGCAAATATGTAAGTATTGCAAGGAGTGTAAGACTAAGTGAGAACCATGATCATGTGTGTGAACATGAAAATTAATAATTTCTGCAACATGTTCATCACAATGTCAACCTGGGAAGTGTGTGTTTGTGTGTGGTGGGGAGGGGGCTAAGAATCACTATTCGTACACTGGAGTATACGTTAGTAAGAATTTTCCACAGAATAAAATGCTGTATAATATCTGAAGTCATTTCTTCTTATTCAACATGTCTACCATAGATCAAGTAAAGATTTTGCTCTAGGCTCTTCACCTTTGAATCAAGATCCATAGGAGAAGCTCAAGTGATGGAACAGGAGTTAAAGCATATGTAGCATCACTATGAATCACCACTGGTCCATAAGAGCTATAATTTGCACATGTATTAAGAGAGAAAATGTACTCTGAAAGGAATCCAGAGACAATGCTCTGCTCTGAAATTGACACATCACATATTCATAAGCGACAGATAAGACTTAATCATTAACACCCTTCTCTCAACAGGAGGTGGCGTGGAAATGGAATCCTATACAGTACTCCAGAGCAAAGAAATACTTAGTAAAGAACATTAGCATTATAAAAACAATGCCATTTAATTTTCATAAGCCTCTAAGTTAAAAGATTGTGATCCTTAACTAAAATGAGTAAGCAATGGTTCTGAAGTTTTAAACCTAACCAGCTAGCACAAAAGCATCTAGCAAAGGTGCTAAAATGTTTTTTCCAAAGCCCCCCACTTGATCACAAAAGATCTCAGTTTTTCTTAAAAAGTATGAGTTATATTAGGAAGAAAATGAATTAAGTGTAAATAGTGGGAAATGAGAAGATAAAGTTATATGAAAAAATCACAGTCTACAACTATTGATGATCGTTTTCTTCCCTGAAATCATATTTGTATTAATTTCGTGATGTGCTCTTTTCAACATTACATATATAACATATTTTTCACTTATAAGAAAGAAAAATGTTTCCCCTTAAAATCACAGTATTCTCTGATGATATTGCTTATTTCTGTAAAACAAATCACTCCCTATAGTATTCCTTTCAGATGAGATCATATCAGATTTCATAAACTGAGCCAAGCAGGGACGGTTCACAAATGAGATCTCCAAGGAAAATCAAGATACTGTAAGAAAATACTTTCAGAGACTCAATAAATAACATTTGGAAGAGATTAAATAGTAACGACGAAAAAAATGCTTCAACCTTATCAAGCTGTTAGAATTCAGCATCATGGTACTTATAATAAATGAAATTAAGTTAGAACCCATGTTATAATATTTGCGTCTGTTTCCAGTTTTATAAATTGTAAAAAAAATAGAAATGTCTATCTTTTAAAATAACAGTATTATTTATTTACAATTCCCTACTCTCCATCCTAACTTTCTACCTTCTTGTAGTTGGTTATTTCTCTCAATATATAGGTGAATGAAGAATTTATACATAGATACCTAATCTAAACTGCAAAATGCTCTCAGTATTTCTTTTAGAAGTGCATCAGTTAATGAAATGCTATGTGAGAAAGTTTGGGGTATTATTTTTAAGTCATGCCTTAAAAGAATATTTATATTTTTTAAAAAATTCCATAGATATAAAAATCAAAATACCTTATTCATGAAATTTCTGGTCAATTATGAGATTCTTTTGTGAAATTATAATTATCCAACTCATAAAATTTTTCCACAGATAACGGTAAGCTCAAAAATTCGTTAAAAATTCAGAGATGAAAAATATTCATAGAACTATAAAAGAAGGGATCATGACATGAGCTGACTACATGATGTGTAAAGTTTGTCTCCATTGTCAAATTTTTTAGTTAATAAATACACCAAGAAAAAAAATCACTATTCTGAACTTCCTCTCCTTCCTCTATTCCCTCCTCCATCAAACAGTTGGTCCTTCTGAGAAAAAGACTTTTGTGGAAAAAGTGCTTTCTTTCTGAGAAAAAGCACTTTTCTTACTGAGAAAAAGAAATTTCAGGGAATTCTGTGAAGTAAAGTGATAAAAGACATTAGTTTACCCTAGATCTAAACACCTAGAAAAGCATTAATTTTGGAAACTGAAATTTAAACACACTGAGCTCCCACTCTAGAATATAAAAAATTGATCCCGTTAATGGAATGGGGTGTGGAGAAGTCAATTATGTTAACCCCCTCTCCGCCCAACAAAAAGAAGTGGAGAAAATATTTCTGAAGTTGAGAAAAGAAAGAATATCCTAGTGTAAGTTTGTACTCTTATTATCACATGAGTGCTTTCTGAAAAACAATGAATAAAAGATTAAAACCCCCCTTTTTTAAAGATGAGTTCATACTAGCACGCAGGGTGGGGAAAAGGGGCTTAGTTATTATGATGGCAACTTTGAACATCTCAAGCACTTATCTTGCTCCCTCCTGGGTCTAAAAGACCAAATCAAGTCCAATAAATACTTAAGTGTTAAAAGCTCCTGAAGTTTTATCCTCAGAACGTGTGGATTCTAGTGGTGGCATGAAAACGTTCAATAAGTATTTCCTAAGGGTACTCAGATAAACAAGGTACATACATATACTGTCATTATTCACAATTCAAAGTATATAAGTATCTCTGAAATGCTTTTAGGCTTTGGCAATTTAAAAAGGCTTATTTAGGGGGGAAAGGGTGTTTATGTTATTTTATATCAAGTAGGAGATTAATGTGGAGTAGAAAACTATGGAGAAAACATTCTAATAAATTACTAAATTAAATTCTAATACATTATTAATGATATGCAAATCACCCATTCTTTCAAATATATGTGCTCTAGTTCAAAGAATGGAATATGTGTAGAAAGATATAATTATTTTATTGACTCACTTCAATTGGATAAATATCAGTGTCAGAAATACTATACTAGGTTAACATCATGTAGTGGGAACATTTAACTTACAAATATCTATTTAATTTGGCAAATCCACTGGTTCATCTATAGGTAATAATATGTCACTAGTAAATCACCTATCTTTTCTTTCTCCTTCTTGCTAACACCTTTATGATAAGCTTTGATGGCAGTATGCTGAAGGAAATGAGAAAGTTGATAGGATCTGACATGAGAATACCTTCTCATGGGTGGTGTGAAAAGAACTATGTACTAATAGTGAAGTAGTGAATGGAACTACAGAAATCTGTTTTTCTGACCAAAATCCTGAAATCACCAAGATTCCGTGGCTGTCTGATTTGCATCAGAAATATCTGATTGTTGAGCCTGGAGTGACAGCACAGGGGGTAGGGCATTTGCCATGCATGTGGTCAACCCGGGTTTAATTCCCAGCATCCCATATGGTCCCCTGAGCACTGCCAGGAGTAATTACTCAGTGCAGAACCAGGAGTAAACCCCTGTGCACCACAGGGTGTGACCCAAAAAGCCAAAAAAACTGAATAAATAAGTAAATATCTGATTGTAGATCATTTATTGTCTAACTTCCTGACAACCTGGTGCTAGATCACTTGATCACTTGACATCCCATTACTCATCGATTTGCTCGAGTGGGTGCCAGTAACGTCTCCATTTGTCCCTGTCTCATGCTAGTGTGACCCAATGGTGTCTGCTCGTTCTAAGAACACAAAGAGCCTCAAACCGATTGTTCAGGGTCTTGACGAAGTATTCTGACAATCTCCTAGGTTGGGCAGCCACGTGATCTTTTGATGTCCCATGGAATCCAGTCGGTAATGGCTCTAGTCCAGCGGTTGTCTCCAAATCTCATTATGTGTCCAGCCCATCTGATTTTCAATGGCTTGGAAAATGAGACAGCGTCCCTGACTCTTGACCATCGATGGAGGTCGGAACTTCGGATTCTTTCTCTCATATCAGTGAAGAGTGATACTCCAAGCATAGTTCTTTCCATTCCTCTTTGGGAGACCCTAATAGTAAATACAATGGGTCTCATTCCTCTGACCCTGAAAGAGCCACCAGATGCTAGATATTCTATTATATTATAATCATCAGAACAAATAGAGAAATCAAGCAGAAATGTCATCACCAAAGGTGAATTCCAAATATACATCTTATTTATAATTATACTCAAGAGGTTAGAAATAAATCCAACTTTCAACTCATGATCATTGCAACTATCATTTCCTTTGAAACTAACCTTTATTCTTTTATTTCTTAATTCTTCATATATTTGTAAACAACATTATTTATAATGTGGAAAAACAATAATACTAAGAAATATAAAGATAAATTTGCATATATTTATATTTGCATATGAAATCAATCACTTATTTGATCTTTGAGGAAACTTCAAATCAATCCTTACATTAAGTCAAATGTAGTTCATCAAATAAAATTTAATCTTAAAATTATGAAAAACTTGGATACAATTGAAATGGTCATTGTTAGGTACATCTGGTTTACATTGAAGTACTCTTTGACATTTATATCCCAGTCCATATGACTAGATCTGGATAGGTTTTGGGTAATTTATTTTTAAAAAGAAACTTTTATTTACTTAATTGAACCATACTCAAGCAGAGAACCTATTAATTATCTTGTTTATAGGTCTGTGACTAAAGAAAGTATCAGATTAGTATAAATATGGTGACTATATTGTATAGAAAATGTATTTTTCTATATTGCCTTGAAGAAAAGAGAGTGAGTTAGCTAAAACAATTCATCCATGGTCATTTATCTGGCAAGCATTTAACAATTGTTTAGTACAGAATCTCTATACTATAGTTCAGTGAAGCTTGAAATCATAGTATTATTTCTCATTTTGCTCATAGGTTATCTGTATGGTTGAATGTACTGCTAAATAGATTTGAATTAGAACTCTCAGTACTAAGTGGAAAGTTTCTTTTGCGTGATTAGAGTATCTTTCATATAAAAATTCTGGGTTGTGTTAGAACATTGTATAATACATTTTAGATTATTATCATGTTGGGATCTTCAGGATTTTTGGTAATTAAAGAGCAATCTACACTACAAATATACATAATATCATGGGAAAACACAATTTTACTGACAATATATTTCATATTAGCCAATTAATAAAAAATTAAATTAACTCACATGTAATAATGTAAAGCTCCTACCTGACCACTGACAGTACAACAGTCACATAGACACTTGAAATATGCAGTAGTTCAAAGGTATATAAGTCTGTTTCTGTATGTCTACCTATCTTCTTTTTCCTGAGTTAGGTATCATCCAACGTATCATTTTATCAGGGATAAACCACTGAAGCATATTCAAAGATAGAGCAGCAAATCAAGCAATTTGAAATAGCAGAACCAAGGTAATAAGAATTATTGAACATCTTAAAGAATTATAGAATAAGATAGCAAAAGTTTTTCTTTGTTGTAACTTAATTCAACACTGTAATGTTATAAATAAGAAACTTAGATACAGAAAAGGACTTAATCAATGATGTGCATATACTGGTTTTATTGGTGCAGGGGAATGCATGCTACTGCACCAATAATGAAAACATTGCAAAGATGCATTCAGAGTAATAGCTGTGAGTTTAATAAATGCTATCTGGTGACAAGTACAAAAATCAGGATTTAACCTAGTCTGGAATATGTTTAGAAAGAACCACTGTGGCATCTGATGGCTGGCACATGGCAAGGTAAGCAAGACATTTTGAAGACAGGCAGATGCAGTTCTTAGTAATCCAGTTTTCTGTAAAAAAAGTAACCCGGGTTTTTGGTAAAAACATAGAAAAGGAAAATATTGTTTCTAGATAAACAATTGCTTAGTTGACACTTTGGTAAACAAGGTCAAGTTTCAGGGAATGCCTCATGTTTCCTCATTAACTTAAAGTGCTAAATACGTTCAAGTTTGTAACCCAGCTTTACCATGCAGAGAAAGTTATGTGATGATAGACATGAAAAGGAAATATTTTTTAACAGATATATTTTAATTTACTAGTTATGTTAAAATTTTTGTTTTGTCTGTTTATTTTCCATTATTTTCAATATAGTTCAACAGTTTAAAATAGAAGAATGCTGTATTAAAATCTGATGTTTAATTGCCTAAGATAAAAGATCAGCTACAACTTTATCAACTGAGTTAAGATTATCTGTTTTTTGTATGTGACATACCCAATCTTTTTCCATTACATATCTTTATTTGTTGTCTTTTGAATCTCTGTAGTCTGTTTTATTTGCATAAGAATCATTATAGAATCATAACATATAATCTTAATATTATTTATTGCATACATGTTTTGAAAGATTATTCTTTCTATGTAAAGCATATTAATATCTCATTCTTACTTTGGACAAACTGGCAGGCTACCGAATGTAACCTGCTCACACATCAGAGTCTGGCAAACTCCCCGTGGTGTACCCAATATGCAAAATACCAGTAACAATGATGGGTCTCATTCTCCTAACCCTGAAAGAGACTTGAATATGGCACTTTTTAAAAAATCTCAGGGCTAGGATGAAGGAGACGTTACTGGGCCCTGCTCGAGGCAATCGACGAACAACAGGATGGTCGTGATCGTGATCATGATATAAAGCATATAATTTACTATTGAGACCCTTTTAATATTAACTGTAGCATATTGTAAAAATGGTTAAAATTCTTCTACCTGTATAGACACCCATCTCACTGTGATCCTGATCTTAGCCACGTGATCTTGATTTCACCAATGAAAATGAAAGGGTATTTGACATATGCAGAAGTATGAAAAGACATTTTAATAATTCTATTTTTTCTTCTCAAATTTCTGTTAGTGACAAAAAATATGCCTAGGGCAGCCTAATTGGACTTTAAACATGAAACACGGATGAATAATACAAATCATTCCAACTGAGGCTGTTTCTCATCTCACAGTCTAGTAATCACTGAAAATATATGTGAATCTATTTTTCTCCAAAACAGTCGGGTTGTACAGTTGAACCAGCCCAAGGTAACTTAACTGGAGATTTATGTGCAAAATAAATACACAGTATTAGAAAATTTTTGTAAAGTTTTGTGTATGTTTGCTTGTTTGTTTTCTGGGCCACACCCCACTACACTCTCTCTGGTCCAAGGTGGCTTGTAAATAATAATGTCTAGAGGAAGTGGAACTAGCTTTGAGATCTGGCATTGTGTGTGAAATAAACTATTAGGAAAGTCAAGAAACACAGTGAGAAAGTGATAATAAAGGGCTAGAAAAACAGAAAATTGTGGCAAAAAATCTCCAGCAAAGTTGTCTGACACTGGTTGGAACCTATAGAAACCTTACAATAATAAGTTGAATTCACAAAGAATATAACTCAGATTCGTTTTGGAGGAACTGACTGCTTTATAGAGCTGTAAACATGTTTCAATTGTTTTGCATGAGCAACAAGCAGAAACATACACAACCTCCATTTCCCTTTCTGCTTGCCCTAAATTTTACTCCACCCTGTTCCTAATCTGTTTTCCAGGCATTAGGAAAGGGAGACATTTCAAGCTCCTCTACCTATATAAAATATTCCTTGAAATCAAGAGCCAAAATATTTGATTTGAGCATTGCTTCTGCTTTTATGCACTTTGGATTGCAATAAAAACCTTCCCTTTTTTGTAAAAGCTAGTGTGATAATAATATTTAGCATCCTGACTCACCAGCAATAGACAGATGCTATTTTTGATTCTGCACTCAAGAATGACTGACCCCTGGTGATTCTCGTGGAATCAGGATTCAAACTGGGACTGACAGAAACAGGCAAACACTTGACCTCCCCTATGTTACTTCTAAGGCACAAGAACATGTTTTAATTTCAAATTAAATTTGTTTATTCTGTTTTGTAGAATAGCCATCATATTTTCCTATCAACCTTGTATCCTAAAACTTTATAATTTCTTATTAATTTCAGGAATGTTTTTGTTATCCTTCTGTCAAAATTTTCTACATTGATGATGAGGTTATCTGAAGTCAAGAATGTTTTACTTTCTTTCTATTCAATATGCATGATTTTTATTTATTTTTCCTCTCATTTATTTTGTAGAACTTCCTATTTGATCTTAAAATATAATGGTAAGGAAAGAAAACCTTACTTGCTGTTGAATTTAGCAACAAAGTTTTCAGTTTCTCATACATAAAATACTGTCAAATTTTATGTTTTAGTCAAATTCAAGAGGTTCTGTTTAATTCTAGTTTTATACATCCAGATTTTTATAATGAATGTGTACTACTAGAATTTTAATAAACATTTAATTTATAAAGTGTGTTGTTGCTTATATTCTTGTGATTATATGAGTTATCAATGCGATGATCACTTGACATTTTGTTGCTCATTGATTTGCTCGAGCAGGCACACGTAATGTATACATTCATCCGTGTAGTCTGCTAGTGTAGCCCAATGGCGTCTGCACATTCTAGGAACATGAAGAGCATCTCAAACAGATCATTCAGGGTTGTGGCTAAGAAGTCTGACCATCTCATATGACGCTCTTGAAGGCATTCCAAGTTCCAAGCTGCTCTCTCCCTCCTGCCCAAATCAGGTGCCAGGTCATTTGTCATGTTGACTTCTCAACCTAGGTATACATAACTGTTGCATTCAGAGATGTTCGTTCCACTGAGAGCGAATGGAACATCAGGAATAAGACCTTTTCTCATAAACATTGTCTTTGTGAGATTCAGCTATAGTCCAATGTTTCCACACTCATGGTCAAAGTCGGCCACCATTTGTGCCGCTTGGCTGATGTTTGGTGTTATTAGAACAATGTCATCAGTGAAGTGAAGGTGGTGTTGTTGCTGACCGTCTACCTTCACTCCCATTCCTTCCCATTTTAGTTGTTGCATGATGTTCTCGAGGGTGGCACTGAAGAGTTTCGGTGAAATGGTATCACCCTGCCGAAGCCATCTCTTGAGGTCAATGATCACCTCCCTGTAGAATGGTGAGATCCTAGTAGTGAATCCGCAATACAGCTCACGGAGGATACTGATGTATTGAGTTTGAATGCCTGTTTGGCTAGGGCCTTGATGACTCTTTCAGTCTCAGCAGAATCAAAGGCCTTCTTTAAATCAATGAACATTAGACAAAGCAGCATCTTGAACTCTCAAGAAACCTCAATGAGCTTGGGTTATCATGTGGATTTGGTCAATTGTACTGAATCCTTTTCAGAAACCGGCTTGCTCACATGGTTATCCTTCATCTAGTGTTCTGCCAAAACTATTCAAGATGACTCAAGTGAACAGCTTATAGACAACAGACAACAGGCAGATTGAGCGATAGTTGCCAATGTCATGGATGTCTCCCTTTTTGTACAGTAGTACGGTCCTGCTGATTTTGCACTGGAATGAAACTTTGCATTTAGACAGGTAGCGTGTGAAGAGCCGAGCCAGTTTATTGAGGAGTACTGACAGCAGGTTCTTTGGTCTTCGGATCTGACCTTGTCTGGGCTGAGTGATGTTTGCTTTTTTACTGACGAAATGGCATTTTGGATTTTGGAAGGGAGAACATCGGAAACTACATATGCACCCTGCGTAATTGGTATGTGGGCAGGTAGACGTGGTTATCGAAGAGATTTGAGTAGAAGTCATGGATAATCTTCTCCATTTCCCCATTTCCCTTCTGGAAGATAAGATAGGTCCATCAGGACACTGTTGGGCTGTCCTCTTGGTCTTGTAGTTGGCAAAGGAAGGCAGGCATTGCAAATGCTTTTCCCAGCTTCTGTCATATCTGCCAGCACTGATGCTCTTCTTTCTTTGAAGTCTTCCTTTATTGCTTCTCTGCAGTTCTTTGCGAGCTCAGAAGTTCGCTTGCAGTTGCCTGAGAATTGCACCAAGTCACGTTGGCGAATGAGCTAGAGAGTTTTCAAAGGCAGTTGTCTTTTTGTGTTTATGTCTTTCTCAGCGTTCTTTGCACAATCATGGAGGTGCTGAACCAGTTTATAGTATTCCTCATCAATGTTGTTAATGATGGTATCTTCCCAAGTTGCCGCAATAGTGCCAAAGAGCTCCAAGTTGGTGATCGTTCTGAGAGTTGTCTTCTTAAACTTTGCAGCCCTTTCTCCCCACTCTGTGAAGTGGAATTTTGCATGAAGGAGATGGTGGTGTGATCCCATTTGGAATTTTGGGACAACAGCGACATAAGTCAGGCAAGACCATTGTTTGAATATGATGTGATCAATTTCATTGTGAAACCATCCTCAGAGAGACTCCCCTGCCAACCTTTAGATTTGGCCTTCTGGAATTGTGAGTTACCATGGATGGTCTTGGTCGACATGATGAACTCAGACAGTCTTTCATCCTGTTCATTCCATTCTAGGCCATGGGTTCCGATGTGGGCTTCCTCAGCTCATCTTCTTGGTCCTATCTTGGCATTAAAATCACTGACAATGATCTTGTAGAAAGTGTGGTCTTCTTTATAGAACTTCTCTAGCTCCATGTAGAACTTCTCAATTCCTCCTTCATCATAATTGGATGTTGGTGCATAGACAATGAAGATAGAAACTGCCAGCAGTGAGCCACATCTATTCAAGTGTAAACGGTCAATTTGGGTGGTTAGTCATTTGAATGAATCAATGCTCATGTCCAAGTTCATGTTGACAAGGACACCAAAACCACCGATGCCTCTTTTTTTGCATTTCCAAGTTACAGTTCTTCCCCTGTGTCATGAACGGTGTGATGTGATTGATGCCTTCTCCTCTCAGTCAGACCAATGATTTCGTACTTGATCTTTCACGTTTGTACCATCAAGTCCTCGAAGGATGCATCAGATGGGAGAATACATGCATTGAAAGTACAGAGTCATTGTTGTCCTTCGTTTTGGCATCCTAGTTCGGCCTTGAGATTTTATCAGCCTTTCCTTCCTCATCCTTCTTAACGGTGTTGAATTGGTGGCTCTTTCAGGGTCAGTGGAATGAGACCCATTGTATTTACTGGTTTTGGCATATCAAATACACCACAGATAGCTTGCCAGGTGCTGCCATGCGGGTGGGACATACCCGGCAGCCTGCCAGGCTCTCCGAGAGTTATAGAGGCTTTTAGGGTGGCCTCTAATCGTCCTTGCATGTGTTCCCATGGTTCAGACCATATTTGATCCCCATCAAATATGGTGCAGCAATCTTGTTTTAAATGTTTTATGATGTGTCATGTGGCTGTTAAGCAGCTGCACAGTCCTGAAAACGTCCCAAAGCACTTTGGAGGTTGGGCAGCAGAGGTAGTGGAGGCAATAGAGGTCTGCCGTGCTGCTGGGAGCACACAGATGATCTCTGTTCCTGGGTCCATTGAGCTTGGAGTTCAAGGTCACAGAGTTTTGCTTTAATTTATTTAATTAATGTATATTTGTCATAAGATGACACATATTTTAGAGAACATGCATTTTACTAATCCAAATCTTGGCATTTGGGAATTGTCATCTTTGAAATTTTGAATGTAAAGATTTATTGATTCTTAATAAGATTATTTGTGATAACTTTCCAATCATTTCATTGGACATGTGTCCCTAATTGATTATGCTGTTTTTGGCAATTTCTTTTTTGCATCAGAATCTTGATAATGGGGAATGGGTATTATGAGGTGACAGTAATACAAGCAATAACTCTGGTGTCAAAGACTATTAAAATGCTGTATCCTTATAGAATAGAGGGTTTTCATCTCCTATAGATTATTTTTTAGCTAGAACTTCAATTGCCATTAAATCAGTATTCAAAGACTAGATGATATGTCCTTACATATATGGGAAATGTTCTCTGCAATATTCTGTTTGCCTCTTCTCTCTCACTGCCCCACTTTCTTTTCTTTTATTATTATTATTTTAGATTTAAACTGCAGTTTCCAATCATCTCTCTTCTTAGTTATTTATTTAGATAGAGAATGATAGGCTGTTTTTCATATATTTCTTGATTTTTTTTATCCTATATACACTTACAAGTGCATGGCTGCATTTGCAGCCGTGAGACTTTTTATTGTCTAGTTCTTGCTCTCAGAGAACCCAGCAGGCTACCAAGAGTATCATGCCTGCACGGCAGAGCTTGGCAAGCTTCCCATGATGTATTTGATATGCCAAAACCCAGTAACAATGATGGGTCTCATTCCCCTCACCCTGAAAGAGACTCCAATGTGGCACTTGCTAAAATCTCAGGGCTAGGATGAATGAAGATGTTACTGTTGACTGCTCGAGCAAATCAATGAACAATGATGTAAGAGTGATACAATGATATATACTTACATTCTTATTAGCCATGTTTTTTTGTTGTTGTTGCATTAACCACAAAGGAATATGCATAATCTGATAATCTTTTAGTATCTGCACTGAAAACCACAGTGCTCATAAGGAATGGGGGGAGGGAGGGAGAGAGAGAGAGAGAGAGAGAGAGAGAGAGAGAGAGAGAGAGAGAGAGAGAGAGAGAGAGACTGGGAGCCTGGGAGCCTGGGAGCCTGGGAGGGTAAGGTGGGCATGGAAAAGAAACAGGACACTTGTGATGGGAAATGAATATTGGTGGAGGAATGGGTGTTGGAAACTATTTCAACCTAATCATGATCAGCTTTTTTATGACTAAAACCTAATTATAAACAGCTTCATAAGGGGTCTGTCTTACAGTGATTCAATAAAAAATTAAATATAGGAAATTTTCTATTTAAATATTAAAACTTTCATAATTTACCTGATACACTAAAAAAATCTGCAGAATCTGGTAGATAAGAATATTGGGAAACCCATAGCACTAGTTTCAGCATAGAAATAGGTCATATAAGTTACTTCTTTAGGAATGAGCTAAGAAACATATGGTAAATAAAGAACTTTTTTTTTTAAATCGGAAAACTCAATAAGAGGAAGGAAAGAGGTAAGTGGGACGGTAGCTCAAATTATTGGTACTTTGTTAGAACTGACACTGAAGCCTATCATTGTTTAAATTCAGATAACGTGAAAATAATTTTATATTTATAGTCACTCACATATATAAATGAATTTATATATCTGAGAAAAAAGTAGCCTTCAAATATAGCTGGGCATAGCTAGATGCTGAGCATTAAATATCTCTCAGAACACCACCTTTCTTTGGAAAAGAGCCTGAGAAACTGGATACCTGAGAGATAGTAGGGCAATTTAGGCACTTGTCTTTAACAGAGTCAACCAAACTGGGATTGGTCAACTTTAACCATTATGGTTACAAGAGTAATACCTGCAGGTAGAGCTGGGAATAAGCCCTGAATACTGCTGAGTGTGGCACAAAGAGGAAAAAAATGGGAAAAAAGAAGGAAAAGAAAAGAAAAATAAAAGAGTTTGAGAATCAGTTAATACTTCCTTGAAAAATTATACAATTGTCTTCTGAATTATATAATTTGTAAACAAGTTTTTAACTCCATTGTTTTTTTTTTAGTATTCCAGTCAGATTTCAGGGCTTGCTTTCTTCTGATCATATGAACATTGTTTAGTCAATTTTGTCAGATTAGTGGATAAATTTACTAAAGCTTTAAAATTCCTATGAAGAGTCTCTGAACCATGCAATCATTATTTTTAAATAGTCCCTTGGTTTCATTCAGTTACACATTCAATATCTTTTTAGCTCAATAGCATATCTATTGACTCCCATAACTTTGTTCTGTTGAGAATAGATAACACAGTGTAGCTTATAATTCATAGTATATTTTGTGATTTTCTCTAAAATAGGTTACCTGAAATGTATAATATTTTCCCATCACATATTCAAAAACAAATGTTTTGGCTTCTAAGTCATAAGGCAAAAATAACTAATAGGATTTTAAACCTTGCCCCATCTTCAACTTTCATCTTCAAGGTATAATTTGACCTGACTGTAAAAAATATCTCAAACTCATTTATTTATGTTTCAATTAAAACTTGTTCCCATGACTATTGTGAGGATCAGATATTCTTGAGCCTCCTTCTTGAAGTCTGGATTTAAAGTTCTGTTTTCTTGTTACTGATCATGTTAGGGATATCTTGTATTAAATAATCAATACACACTTCAAAAGGCAATCATTTCTATTTAGAGTTTTGCAAGCAGCTTCAATTAATACATCTTCTCTCAGTTGTCCTCCAAACTGCCTAAAAGAGGATTTCTTAAAAGAACAGTATTACACTATCTTCCTGCTGTCATTACTTCTATCTACATTTTCTGTGAAATACTCAGATCTGTCTTTTTCTGTTCATTTCAAGTAAGAAATGTATATGCATATATGTATATATGTCCTTGATTGCCCTAGAAAAATGTGTTAGATCAATATGTCTATAATAATATATACATTTATATATTTAGTCTCATGTTACTATAATCAGTTATCCTCAAATAGAAGCTCTAGACAAGTAATGACCAGGAAAAGAAATTTCAAAACAAGCTGCAAGGGCATTATCCTTCACACATCTCTATATTGAAGATTGTTGTGCAAAAACACTTTTCTAAACTATAAAAACACTTTTCTAAACTTCATATAGGTAAGAGTGATTATTTAGCAATTACATTTTATCACCTACAGCACTGTCATTTTCTATAATACTAAAGCAGCAACATAGTTTGCTTCAAATGTGCTTGATTTGAAGAAGTAAATGCCAAACGGATAGACCCAACTGAAGGAGATACTTTGTTTCTAAAAACATTCAAGTGCCCTAATGGACACATCTGTTCAGAATGTTGAACATGAAAGATGCCAGTGAAAATAGCTCCAGAGATGCTGAAATAAATAAAGAAGAGGCATCATCCAGAACCCAAGAGAATTCTTTATTCACATGTGAAGAAAGCTTAGGCAAAGAGTATAAAATAAAGTCGGTGCTATCTGGACAATTGTTTCATGGAGAAAAAAATCATATTAAATTTTCTTCCCCAAATATGCTCAAGTTCTTAATCATCTAATAGATATTACATATGAAGGAAAGGCTTATCTTACTTCTAAACAAATTCATTACTTCAGAGTTGTATGAATCAGTAAGAAATAGAGAATTCCAGAGGAATTGTTTTTTTTTTCCCCTTAGTCTTGTACAGTCACGGTGTCTGAATTCCTATATGAATTCACATGGGTTAGAAGGAAGGAAAACACATCTTTCTCATGGAAGCGCTTTCCTCAAATGTTGTGGCTGTTCTTACTTAAAAATTTATGACAGCACTTATCTAATTGGGATGGATCTGACATTGTATATATTGGTGATCGTAAGAACTGTGTGTGGTCAAAAGACTATTTAGCCAGGGTGAAGAAATTGCATTCAAATTTGTTAATCACAATGATAGTGTTCTATTTCTCTTTTAATTCACTTGATGAATATTCATTGCTCTCCTACTAGGAACAGATATAGTTACGTTTCTGAGACACAGTGGGTACAAAATAAAAACTTTTGTTTTCATGAATATTGAATTCTAATGAGAATAAGCCAATCAAAATAATTTCATATGGTGATAAGGACTATGTAGGACACTTTATGGGGTCATGTGATCAAAAAGAGTACTTATGGTTAGGAAAGATGACAGCATGTAGTTTGGTTAGAGCATGATTTTTTGAGCCAGCAAATAAAATACCCTTGGCAAAGAGAAGGGAAGTGAAAGGCATAGTAAGAAAAGAAGCTACAAATGTTCAAGGATTCGAGGGGATGATACTAAAATGAAAAGTCCACGAGGTAGAAAAAGAAGTCAGATATTGTACAAACTTTCAGGTAATTATAAGAGGCAGATATTACTATAAATCAATGCACCAGAATTTCTAGAATGAGGAAAGCTATTTTCTTTTCATTTTCACAGTCAAATGTTTGCAATATGCTTACACGTACACTGACGTTCCTAAATCTCTGTCCCCATTTAATTAAGATCCCACTAAATTAAGATCTATTGAGCTCTTATTCCTTAATTCTTCTACTTTTTTTGTTGGTTTGTTTTCTTTTGGGATCACACCTGGTGGTGCTCAGAGCTTATTCTAATTCTGAGATCTGGGTTCATTCCTGGTGTTGTTCAGGGGACCCATGTATAATGTTGATGATCAAATTCAGATCTACTGCTATTTAAAGTTGCTAGTGTAATGTTTAATCAAACTTAACTACTATAATTATGACAATTTAATTGACCAAATTGTAAACTCCATAGTGAAATAAAGGTTATTTTCCATTAAAAACAGCAAAATTTCATAACTTTTTTCATCCATCTTACAAGCCAAGAATTTTGCTATGATTTAGTCATAGCTTATACATAGCAATAGAAAACAAGACATGCCCATACTCTCCTTTTACAATTTTTTATCTATATTTGTGTATAGCACTTATGGAACATAACTTTCAAGCACAATTTTTTCTCACTAAATTTTCTCTCCTTGTTTTAACCTTTAAAATAAGCCTGCAACTAGACATAAGGACTGTTAAGTCTAAACAGATCTGTAAGGGGAGAAAGAAGTACCTTAACTGATACTATCATGAATCAAGATTTATTGCTTCCTCTCCCCTTTTTGTATTTCATTTTTGAGGTTTTAGGCTTATTGATTTAGCAGTTATATAAGTCTTCTAGATGCCAACTACTATCCTACATATTTTACAATATGAGTTTATTAAATAAAATGTGGCAATAGTGCCGAAATGACATTCATAGTATAATAGTTCATAATATACTCATAAAACACTGGCTGGATTTTCATCATATCATTTTAGCAATTCTTGTTCTTTCCTAGAAAACATCATTAGCTTTCTTATAGAAACATTATTTTGAAAACTATTATAACTTTCCAAAATATAGAAAATGGTTATAATTACAACAACACAATAGTAAGTACTAATTATTTCTATAGTGACATGCATTTATAAAATAAATATCCATTGAAGTGATACTTGGTTTTGTAGTATTAATTTTGAGGTAGTTATAGGGCATGAGAGTATAAATGCACTCTGCTTTTTTAACTTATCGAATTTCTGTTTTTAAAACAGTAAGGTAATGTGAATTTAAAGGACTATATGCTCTTTGGATCTAATTATATATCTTTTTAAAGCACCTATTTCCCCCCACCATTCTACATCATAAGCCTTTTATCTTTTCGACACCCCACTACCACCACCTTTGTTAAACTCAGTTCTGTGGTCATAGTTCAAAGATAATTTCACTTGCTTTGTCTCTTTATTTTCCACATATAAGTGAGATCATCCAGTGTTGGTAAGCTTCTGTCCTTAATGAGGGTAATTAACTCTGTTCTCTTTTTAGTTGAGCCAAATTTCAGCCATGAGCAACCTAAGAATAGATTGACTGACAGACCAGCACATAACTACAAGTGCCAACATAGCAGTTAGTGTCAACAGAAGGGGAGAAAATTTTCTACTGAAAAGAAAAATGTGTCTGCCTAATGAAGGTTAAAATATCCATTTGTTAAACTGAGAGTTTCTGCTTTGAATAGATCCATCAAGATAATTAATCTATATTCAGATTTCAGAGTTTCCAGGGTTATACTTTACATAGAAAGAAAAATTTAGAAAAAAATATATAATTAGTAAAGGAATTCTTCTTAAATATCAAACAGCAATGATAATAGAAGTCAATATTAAACACAAACTGTAATGTTATTTAATAGAAAAATCTTTTTTAAATAATACTCTACCTAATCAGATAGAGAGCTTTCTCTCATCATCAACATTACTCTAATAATTTTCTTTCTTCAGGGTTCTTCAGGGCTCTATGGAAACATTAGGCATTTACAAACTGTTAATTATACCATTTTGACAAAACTGACAACAGCATAGTTTTAATTGAACATGTTGGTAATTGACATACAATCTAAGTTAATGCACCCTCTGAATCCTACATTTATTATTTTTAAAAATACTATAGAAAAAGTATGCTATAATTAAAATTCGTTATATATTTGCTAGAAATGTTTCTGATAAAAATCTTCCTAGATAATTTCTAAAACTTCCATTATCCCAATCCTTCTAAAACTACTAATAACCCAGATGAGCCATATGTGGAAGAATACATGGTTCAAATACTAATAATTGGATTTTCTATCTCATAAGTTTGGATTTGGTCAAAAATATATGAATTGGTTAAGATGGAAGAAATTAAATTTGAAGAGGTTTGTAGAAACAGCTATGAATATGCATGAAAGAGACTTATGGTCACTTACTAATAATATAAAAGGAATTCTATTAAAAAAAGGGATGTCACTTCAGAGAAATAAAAGCAAAAGAGATCAAAATAACTAGAGTTCATAGGGTAAATTTTGTCTTTTACTTTTTAAATTTCCTATTACTTTTGTTATTATTTATTAATATATGTTTGTCCATTTTTGTGTGTTTGTTTGGATTGGGGCCACAACCGCATATGATCAGGCATTACTTCTAGCATTGCTCAGGGGCCCATGAGGGGTGTGGGAGAATAAATTCAAATTAGCCAGGTACAAGGAAAGCACCCTGATCACTGTACAATCTCTCTATCCCCTAATATAACATTTTTAAACTTCTAGGCCTTAAGTGTATTGAAATATTACTGGTTTTGCCCATTAATTTCTTTCCTCTACAGTATTTTCTGTCTACTGTTATACTATCCTTAAGTGAAGTATCTTATTTATGTTGCATTGTGCTCCAATGAAAAGTGTGTGTACAGGGAAATATTAAAAAAAAGAAGGAATAGAAGTAGGCTATGAGATTATCTTAGTAAATGTGATTAAGATTAATATCCTTGAGAAAATGATTCTAAATATAATTATCACTTGTAAAATTCCATTAAGAAATTCCTCATTGTTTATAACATAAAGCTAGTACTAAAAAAAAAAGATTGAGCTTCCATATGATCCCAGGATACAATTTCTGGGAGTATATCCCGAGGATTCAAAAAAGCACAGTAGAAATGACATCTGTACCTACATGTTCACCGCAGCACTGTTCACATTAGCCAAAATCTGGAAACAACCCAAGTGCCCTAGAAAGATGACTAGTTAAAGAAACTTTGGTACATCAACACAGTGGAATACTATGCAGCTGTCAGGAGATATGAAGTCATGAACTTTGATTATAAATGGATAGACATGGAGAGTATCATGCTAAGTGAAATGTGTCAGAAAGAGAGTGACAGACATAAAAGAACTGCACTCATTTTTGGAGTATAAAACAACATAATATGAGGCTGACATCTAAGGATAGTAGATACACAGGACAGGTAGATTGTTCCATAGCTGGAAACCTGCCTCATGAGCAAAGGGGAGAAGGCAGCTGGAATAGAGAAGGGATCAATAAGAAAATGATGGCTGGAGGAATCGGCCGGGATGTGAGATGTGTGCAGAAAGTAGATAAAGGACCAAACATGATGACCCCTTAAGGTCTGTATTGCAAACCATAATGCCCAAAAGTAGAGAGATATTATGGGGAATCATGTCTGCCACGGAGACAGGAGAGGGTGGGAAAGGGGGGGTTATACAAGGGATATTGGTGGTGGGGAATGTGCACTGGTGGAGGGATGGGTGTCTGATCATTGTGTGATTATAACTCAAACCTGAAAGCTTGTAACTATCTCATGGTGTTTCAATAAAATTTCAAAAAAAACATTGTTATGGCAATGGTTCTAATTATTAAACATTACATAAAAAGCATTTGGAAATAGGTCGGTTAGGTTGATTCAGACAGCTTTAAATATATTTAAAAATATATATTGAAGGTAATTATATGTATATATAGTTATATATATGTGTGTATATATGAAAAGATTGAAGGAGATTGTTAATAAGGTTCATTATCTCTCTGACCAATTCTTCTCCCTCAAATAAAATTTTGGAGGTACACCTTGTTTGTAATTTAGGATTTGCACAATGCAGAGTCAAGTTCTTGACTCAGATCTTTAATGGCAAAAAATGGATAGAATTACACGTGCTGTTAAAATATGAAGACAAGAACATGATTCATTTATATTCATGACACAAATATGTAAACTTCTAGTAGGCAAAATGAGCCCTTAGAAATATCCAAAATACCGCCAAAACAGCCTAGCTATAATTTCGACCGACAGAATTGGGTTACAGAAATATAAATAAGTATTTGTAATGTAAAACAACTGGACTGAAGAAAGAGATATTAAGTGGCCTTGACTAAGGAAGATCACCCACAGGACACAGTGAAGTGGCATCTTCACAAGAAACTGGGGTAACGTTTACAACTGTAACCCAAGAAAGAAAGTTTCAGTATATGATGTATTTGGGGTTTTTTTTTGTATGTTTGTTTGTCTAATTTATATAGTCAGACCTAGGAATACAGTTATCATTGACTAAAGTAATTGAGACACTATGGTTATTCCAGAACAGCGCTCAAGAACATTGAAGAGAATCTCAAAGTAGCTTGTTTAGAAAGTAATCCTGTGAGAAAATTAAGATATTTCTACAGCACATGTAAAAAATTGAATTTAAGAGTGTTCAATAAATCAATTATACAATTTGGAACATGTTATGTAATACAGATATTCTGAAAGATGTCCTGCTAAAAACTATGGAGGCTTTTTTTCTTTAAAGATTTTGCTAGAATAACGTCAGATTTAGATGAAAATTTAATCACCATATTATTTTGGTTTAAGATATTTTTATAATCTTCTCAATATTTCTTGTGAAATATTGTTATCCTTTACTAGAATCATTTAATAAAATGAAGGTCTAATAAAGATTCTGTTCTTATTAATTTTTTATTAAGAGCTTATTTTTAATATATTAATTTGTACAGCACTAAGAAACAAAACAAATGTCTCTAATTTTCAGATTTACTTGAATGAGTCTTCTTTATCTTTCAAATCTCTATTTTTAGTTATCTAATAAAACCAGGAAAACCTCCTTCTCCCCCTACATTGGTCTTAAGCAGAACTAGAAAAAAAGTATCTATCTTTTTCTCTTTAAGTACCAGACACTGCAATGGACTGATATATGGAGGAACTATTGGTTCAAATTGGAGTAAAAATGAAAGAACAAAAAAAAGCTCTTAGTTGAACTTAATTTTCTATCTTTAATTAGTATAGAAATAAGTGCTGTATTAATTTTTTTCAAATTCCCTTTATTTCCATTTTTTCTTCTACTTTCATACAAAAATAGCATTCTACTTTCATACAAAAATAGCAGATGTCTTGATCTGTCATTTTTACTTCTCAGTGAAACTGCACATTTATTTCCAGAATTTCCTTTTTGAGTAAGCTGAGTAAGGATTGTACAGGATCATATCTGTCAATATAAATCCACTTACATTCATTTTTATTCATTGTCACTGCTAAGGTTTATAGATAACTACATGCAAAATATAGCATCTTAATGCTCTTGAAAAAAGAAGGCCATTAATAAAAATCTCTGGTGAAAGGAGGTAATGTTTTCCTCTGCAGAATGGTTTAATTTGAAAATATATAATATCTTTATAAGTGAAATATGTGGGGTTGTATATTCTCAAGGATGAAGCTTTTGTTTATAATTGAAATGAAAAGTAATTAGCCTCTTAAATATCAATATTTATACTTTATCTCATCAAACTCAACGTTTGAAGAGTGCTTGAAGTTTTAATAAAAATAACAGCAATAAACATTCTTTTCAATTACAGATTTTCTGAATATTTTTATTCTCCTTCAGATTCCAAATATTTTATGAACATAATTATTGGGAAAAAAGCTTTCTGTATTCTATTTGTTTTCAAATTACTAGTATAAAACTAGAATATATTATTGATAATATGACAATTTAATCTGCATTCTGAGAATCCTTACTTTATTATAAATGATGTGACTTTCTCTATTTCCTAAGATAATTAAGAGTCTGTGGATAACTTGTTAAATTTCTTTATATGTTTTTTTTCTTTTCACATTTAATATTTTGTCCTATGTCCTTGAAGGCAAATTCAGTTTTTAACTGAGAAATATGTATGTAACAAATTATGCTTTGTAACTGGATTGATTGCCCAATCTGGTTGATATAAATTACACACAAACATAGGCTAAAAGCAGTATAAAATTAAAATAAAAACAATAGTTTAGTGACAAATATTAACTGGTATTCAGATTAAGCACAAGAGATTGAAGACTTTATTGAAGTCCATTATAATCTTTCTGGACATAAAGTCTATGGAATATGCACTGTATCTAATCATATTTAGTTATAATGTTCCACTTCAATTTACCTCAACCTAACAGGCAATTTTGCATACAAATTTTTACAGGAACCTAAAATAGTACATGGTTTAAAACAAAATAGCTCTTCTATACTAGGGAATACTAGAAGTTAGATTAACTAGCCATCAAACAGAAATAACTCATTAACGTTCTTAATTTCACTTTGAGACAACTTTCTCAAAAACTTTATTTTTAGACAATTCTCTTATTTTTAGACAATAAAAAATGCTTTATTAAAACATTTAAGAAAACTGGGGTCTGGAGTGATAGCACAGCGGGTAGGGCATTTCCCTTGCATGCAGCCAACCCAGGTTCGATTCCAGCATCCCATATGGTCCCCTAAGCACCACCAGGAGTAATTCCTTAGTGCATGAGCCAGGAGTAACCCCTGTGCATTGCTGGGTGTGACCCAAAGGCAAAAATAAAATAATAAGAAGAAAACTATAATTTGTAAAAACCCAAGGTACGAGTGTTTCATACTTTCAGCAACATGTGTTTATGCAGAGGATTTGAGGATTTGTATTAACCAACAGTTTTTATTAGTCCTTTTTTGCTTATGAGTAAAAACATGAAGAAGCGATTGATTCTGATAATTTTTGCTAATGCTCCTTCTTTTTAGTTAGTTATCTTTTTTTGGTTTGTTTTTTGTTGTTACTGTTTGGGGGTCAGTGGTGGTACATACCCATGTATACCTACAATGCTCAGGGGCCCAATCTGGAATTCTGTTGCTAACCAAATAGGAGGCTCAAAGCAAGGGCTAAAGAGTGTGGTACTGATAAGAGCTTGTGGTGCAGAGAATTAAAGCAAAACAATCCCCAGGCCACCCTGTCACTACCGAGGAACCTCTAGGGCTGTACCCCAAGATGCTTGAACCTACACCTAGAATATGCAAGGCATGTGTTCTAACTGCTGTACTCATTGCCAATAGTGTTTCCAGTTTTTAACAGTGTGTGAAAATAACACTGAGGAGAATTAGAAAACATTGATTTGGAGATTAGAACCCAATGTTGTGGTTTCATTATAATTTGCATTCTAATGATGATTTCTTGAAAAGTTGTTCCAGCATTGTTAGTCTTTAGAATATTTACAAATCCCATCTCATCTACTGTGAATAAGGAAAAAATTGAATGGTAGTTTTTAAATTCTTTCAAAGTTTTTCATATATAATAACTTTCCCTCACCCCAAAGGCATTTTTAGTGAAATAACTTTTTCTAGATCTTGCCAATAAAATTCATAATCTTTAGTTTATATGTGCTTCCAATTTACATTTGAAACAATAAGTGTTTTCCAAAGTGGATGTTAATACCCCATAGGGGAACACTGGAACTATCCAGGAGGGTTGTAGTCTTATCTCTAATTGGGTGGCATTTTCTGTCAGTTTGTTCAAAGAAAATGAGAGGTACTGAAAGGTGTCCTATTCTATTCAAGGGAACACTGAGATATTGAGTTATATTTCTTTTCTTTTGAAAAGGTGGCAGTTGGTCAAAGAAGTTTGAGAACTGTGGTTAGAATAAAAAACTGTTGATCAAGAGCAAGCTGGAGCAATTACATTCTACTGTCATTAGACATCTGTTCTTCCCATTTTTCTGGTCTTCAGTTCAAATTGTAATTGTACTATTCAAACAAACGACTTTTCTCTCTAAGATCTTTGCACTTGAGTTATCTATATTTTTGAAGTGTTGAGGTTTTAGAGCTGGATCTCATACACTGAAGGAAGATCTACCACTGAGCTGTATTTTCAGTCAAGAAGTTTGGTCTTAGAAATAACTAAATCATCAATGTTTCACACAAAGCATAGCTTGTGAGACTTCTTGAAGTCCATAATTTAGTTAGTTATTTCATCTTACATATAGCATGAAATAATACAATAACATATTAGAAATAGCAAAAATATCTATAATATATAGTTAATATATACATATGTAGAAAACATAAAAAAAGGAAATAGAAAATCAATATAATACAAAATTGATAATTTTCATTGTATTATATTAAACAGAAAAGTTTTATATATGCACATATAATTATTTAGACCTAGACCTCAAACTAGTCTTCAATACTACAATGCTATTGGCAAAGGCTACAGAATCAAAATTAAGCAAATGGGGCAACATCAAATATGAAAATGTCTGTATGCTAAAAGAAACATGAGATAAATCTAAAAGATAGTTAATGAGAGTAAAAAATGTTTGCACTCAACATATCAGATGGAGTATTGATATCTAGGATATATGAAATACTCACAAAGATCAACCAAAAAATTGCAAAAACCGCATGTTGAAAGTAGACTATGGACTGAGCATGTTTGCCACTCAATGCCTCTTTTGCAGACCACAACACCCAAAAGGAAAGAGAGAACAAAAGGGAATGCCCTGCCACAGAGGCAGGGTGGGGGTGGGGTGGGGGGTGATATTATCCATGGTGGTGGAAAATGGGCACTGGTGGAGGGATGGGTATTTGATCATTGTATGACCGAAACCCAAGCACAAAGATTTGTAAATCTACAACTGTACCTCATGGTGCTTCACTAATAAAATAAAAAAAATTGCAAAAACCTCATCAAAAATGGGAAGAGAAAATGAACAATCTGTGTTGGAGGCAGAAATGTGGTGAAAAAGGAACTATGGTAGGAATGTTGTCCGTTTCAACCCCTGTAGCACTGTCCACTGTAGCACTGTAGCACTGTCCCCCTTGTTCACTTGTTCACTTGTTTGCTTGAGCGGGTACCAGTAATGTCTCCATTGTGAGACTTGTTGTTACTGTTTCTGTCATATTAAATACGCTTGCCAGGCTCTGCCAAGTGGGCGGGATACTCTCCATAGCTTGCTGGGCTCTCCGAGAGGGACGGAGGAATCAAACTCGGGTCAGCGGCAAGCAAAACAAACACCACATCCACTGTGCTATTGGTCCAGCATATTTCAACCACTAGGAAAACAATATTAAAGATCCTCGGTAAACTTAAAATTGAGGTGCCATATGACCCAGAAATTTCACGTTTAGGTCTATATTTGTGTATAATCTATCTATCTATCTATCTATCTATCTATCTATCTCTATCTCTATATCTATATATCTAGGAAAGAAAATATCCTTAAGAGGAAGTATGCACACCATTGTTAATTGCAGCTCTCAGTGTGATAGCTAAGAATTTGGAATCAATTTAGATGTCAAATGACAATTCAGCGGAACATGAAGATGTGATATCTATACACAATGGAATACTACACAACTGTAAAAATGATGGAATCATGCAATTCACTTAAACACAATGGCACTGAAAGATACCATTTTAAATGAAAGAAGCAATCCAAAGAAAAAAGATAAACACAAGATAATATCACTTATAAGTAGTAGTTGGGCTGGAGTGATAGCAAAGTGGTAGGGTGTTTGCCTTGCACACAGTCAACATGGCCGACCCGAGTTTTATTCCTCCGCCCCTCTCGGAGAGCCCGGCAAGCTACCAAGAGTATTTCGCCCCCACGGCAAAGCCTGGCAAGCTTCCCGTGACGTATTCGATATTCCAAACACAGTAACAAGAAGTCTCATGATGGAGACGTTACTGGGCCTGCTCGAGCAAATCGATGAACAACGTGAGGACCGTGATCTGTATCTGTGATCTGTAAGTAGTAGTTAGAATAACTGGATGAGGGAACACAATGATTTAAAACGGGGGTGCCTAGAACACCCTTAGATCTAGATTAGAGAGAGATGCAGAAATGAAATAAAGTGGAGGAGAAGTAGATAACAGACAGGTGAGAAGCAATGGGAACAGGAGTCAAGGGCACTCTAGTATATAGATTGCATTAAGGAATGAGAGAGCTAAATATCCAAATGAATGACAGAGTCAACAGCACTGAAATCATAACACTCAAAGTTCAACAAGTGAACTATAAAAAGTGCCTTTCAAAAGGGCAGGCTGGGAGTTCTGGGGGGGGATCATTGCATCACTGTCTTCCCATTGTTCATCGATTTGCTCAAGTGGCCAATAACGTCACCATTGTTCTAGGAGGTATGGAAGGGAAACTGGGAATATAGCTGGAGAGAAATCGTGACTGTGATACATACATTCATTAACACACATGGACATTTATATCATCCTCTGGGATTTGTTCCTCTTGAAAAAAAGAATACAATGACCAATTCATTTCTACTTTAAAAATAATAAATTGGAAAAACATTGAAATAAACATGGCGTAGGTTGGGAAATTATTTACTAGCAATCGAATCATTTTGCCCTCACAAGCACATATAGCAGCATCTCTTTTGGAAGATCTGCCTTTAAAGAGTACCACATTTGGGGAAAATTTGGAAATAAGTTACTGTAAGTGGAGGATATATATATCTTGGAGAAAAATAGATGCAGGGAATAGATGTTGTTTGGTAAATTGCACATAGATTTAATACTTACAGACATTATAACTTCAGTAAGAGAAGAAGGAAGTAGCCTTTACAAACTTTTCATGTAGTAAATTCTCTGATTACAAATGGAGATATACAATAGAAGTAAAGATTGCTTGAGATTTATGGGACAACATCAAAGGAAAAAATAGCTGTGCCATAGGGTTTCTAGAAGGGAAAAAAATAGAGGAAAATACAACTTCATTATAAGTAATTATAGTGAGAAGTTCCTCAGCTGGGGAAAGAGATAAGCAGATCCAAAAGACTTAAAGGGTTACCAAAAAGTATAAATCAAAGTAAATTCACACCAATAAATATCATAAAGTTGCAAAACTAAATATAAATAACTACGTAGCAGCAAGAGAAAGTACTTTAAACATTCACACAAAGTGGCTCCTTTTTTATCTGCTAGCAAATATCTGGACAAAAAAAAAGAATGTTATGGTTTACTCAAAGTCTTAATGAAAATGTTTTCAACCTAGAGTTCTTGTTCCAGCTAGTACAAATTCACTCAGAATTGTACTTTATCTACTTAGAATTGAAGGCATGTTGATGAGTTTTTCAGAAAAGCCAAAAAAAAAAGAGATTAGAAGGAGGCTTATATATGCAGACACTTTAACAGATTAGCTCATGTAAAACAAAGGAAAATTAGGAAATTAAAATTTTAATATTGTTAAAGGTTATGGAAGTTATTACAGAAATGAAAAGGATCTAAGAGACACATGAACATCTCTATGCCAATAAATTAAATAGTTTAGAAGAAATGAACAAATCCTTAGAACCATACAACTTTACAGGATTGAATCAAGAGAAAATAAAAAGCCTGAATAAACCTATTAATTATAAGCAAGAGAGATAGCACAGCAGGTAGGGTGTTTGCCTTGCACGTGGCCGACCCGAGTTCGATTCCCAGCATCCTATATG
The DNA here is from genome assembly GCF_029834395.1 of Sorex fumeus. NCBI lineage: Eukaryota > Metazoa > Chordata > Mammalia > Eulipotyphla > Soricidae > Sorex > Sorex fumeus. Next base: position 26,826,026 of record NW_026606092.1, read on the forward strand.
GTTCCCTGAGCACTGCCAGGAGTAATTACTGAGTGCAAGAGCCAGGAGTAACCCCTGTGCATCTCCAGTTGTGACCTGAAAAGCAAAAAAATAAAAATAATAATAATAATTATAAACAAGTAAATTGAAAGAACAATAAAAATAATCAGATATGAAAGTTAAGGACTATATGAATTATAAAAAAGTTCAAAGATGGTCTAATATCTCAAACTACTTTAAATAATAAAGGCAAGAAAATACTTTCTAAAACATTTTAGGAGCTGAAAATTACATAAATACTGAAAGCATACAAGGAGATCACAAAAAAGTAAAATTTATACTCTAATATCCTTTCTGAAACTAAGAGTGAATATTGCCAACAATTTTCTAGCAAGCAAAATGAAAAAAAGTGTTAAATAATAATCTGAAACCAAAGATATAGTACACAGATTAAGGTACATGGTTTCTGTCCCAACATTTTCCCTGAACCACCACCACAAGCAAACTTAGAGCACAAGACTGGGAGAGGCCAACAAGCACCATTGGTGTGAGCCTACCACCACCTTCCCTCCCAAAAAAAGTTTTCGCATAATGACTTGGTGGTTATTAAGTACAGAAATGCAAGGATGGTTTGATACATACATACATCAGTACATGTAAAAAACCAAGAGAAGGAAATATAAAAAAAAATGATCACATCAAAAAATGTAGAGAAACATATAGTAAAATTTAACATTCATTTATAATAAAAATGCTTTATAAAAGTGTCTGGCTAAATTTAAATTTTTTAAATAATTTTTTGTTTTTTGGGAGCTCACACCAAAGTAAGAAGTAAGCTAGGGCTTACTTCAGACTTTACACTTCGGAATCACTCTTGTCACTGCTCAGGGGACCATATGTAGTGCTAAGGATTGAGTCCAGGTTGGCCATGTACAAGGCAAGCACCTTACCCATGGCAATATCATTCTGACCTCCCCCCAAACACACAAACTATATTTCAACGACTTAAACAGGTTTCAAAGACTGTTTTATGACAAAACATTTCTGTTAGACATTAATTATCAGAGTTAACTTGCTTTCTGAGACTATGAAAAGGTAATTTGAAAAATTAAAATAAGTGGAAAGCATAATATATATGTCATTAAATGGAATAAATGACAATATTCAATTTATATGTTGATTTAAATCAATCAGTATAATTTTATTCTATATGACTTTAATCACTAATGTAAAAATTTTATAGAAATTTAAAGCACTGTTGCACTGCCCTCCCATTGTTCATCGATTTTCTCAAGCAGGCACCAGTAACGTCTCACAACAAATTGTGAGACTTGTTACTGTTTTTGGCATATGGAATACATCATGGATAGCTTTCCAGGCTTTGCCGTGTGGAAGAGATACTCTTGGCAGCTTGCCGGGATCTCAGAGAGAGGAGGAGGAATCAAACCCAGGTCAGCCACATGCAAGGCAAATGCCCTACCCTCTGCACTATCTCTCCAGCCCAGAAATTTAAAGAATTTAATTAAATCACCATGGGATAAAAAAAAAATAAAAAATAAAAGTGCTTTATAAAGTGGGAAGGGACTTCCTCAGCATAATAAAGGCGATTTATGGTAAACTCACAGATAACATATTCAGTAACAGTTTGTATTACACAATTAGGTAGAAGATAAAGTTACCTTAGTACTGGAAGTTATAAACAGAGCAATTAGGCAGTAAAATAATTAAATAATGTCATTTATTTAAAAAACAAGATGAAGTAATACTATCACTTCTTTTTTTTTCTTTTTGGGTCACACCCGGCGATGCTCAGGGGTTACTCCTGGCTCATGCACTCAGGAATTGCTCCTGGCAGTGCTCGGGGGACCATATGGGATGCTGGGAATTGAACCTGTGTTGGCCATGATGGCTGCGTGCAAGACAAATGCCTTACCCGCTGTGCTATCGCTCCAGCCCCAATACTGTTACTTCTTATACATGATATAATAATTTACCCATAAAATTCTATAGATTCCATAACATATCTGTTAGAGATATTAAATCACTAAAGTGATAGGCTATAGATCAGTGTATAAATATACATTATAATTTTATATACAAAACTGTAAAATAAAATAGAAAAAAATAAAAAAAACAATCTAATTTAAATAAAACGCTCCAAAAACTAAGTACCTAGTAATAAATTTAAGAGGGTGCATGCAAGACTTTGCAAAATAGTATTTTGAGATATTGCTCAAATAAGTGAACGTTATAAAAATATTGGAAAGTTATTCTGTTCTCATGAATTAGAAAACAATATTGTTAAAGTCACCACCCTGCCCAAAGAAATTTATATATTCAAAGCAATGCCTATAAAAACTCCAATAAAATTATTGAAGAAACCAAAACAAATATTACTGATATTCACAATGAACCTCAGAGAGCCAAAGCAATCATGAGAAATTCAAAAAAATACATTCCCCAATTTTTTATTCTGATGCAAGCACTATGATGTTAGAAAAAAATATGAGCACAGAGACCAATAGGATCTAATTGAGAGCCCCCATATCAATCACTGAGTCATAAATTATCAGTTTATAACATATGGACAATTACATAATGGAGAGAGGAAAGTCTGTTCTCATCAAGTAATCCTGGGAAAATTGGATAGCTTATAAATGAATGAAACCATATGAAACTATACTAGTACCTCACACACTATAAAATAATTATTTTAAAATGAGTTAAGGCTTGTATTTGAGACCTAAAACCATAAGATATATAGAACAAATCATGAACAACAAAAACAACAAATGCATCATAATATTGATTACAATGTTGTCTCCAGGGATAAACTCCAGTAGAAAATGTAATAAAAGAAAAGCATAGAATTGGAACTACTTCAGAAATGGGGAATAGATGAATAGACATTTTCCAAAGAGTACATATATTGGGAAAAAAAGCATATGGGAAAAATTGCTTATTGCAATTTGTTATCAAGGAATTAAAATGACAACAAGATATTACTGGTTCACATTTGTAAAAAGTGGCATATATCACAAAAGCCAGAAACAGAAGTGTTGGTGAAAATATAGAGGAAAAAAAAAACAATGTTAATTGCTGGAATAACAAAGTTCCTCACCATAATTTCCTTTTTATCTGATCATTCTACAGAAATTAACATTATTTTTCACAGTGTCCCTTTATTGTCTGAAAATATCTATAATAATTTTACTCTGATAAGAAATATAATATGAAGAGATGTATCACGTTCAAGAAAGTGAGAATATAAAAAGTAGACTGGGACTGTTTATAACTCTTAAGTAAATTTTGTAACAGAGAGTAAGAAATCTATCTGTCTTTGTTTCAGTTTATAAATTGACATAGGGATAAATTATGAGTTTTCTTTAACATTGAAGAATTATTAAGCAACTTAAATGTCCTGTGCTTTCATGTAGGCTATAAGTATCAGAGACTAAATTTCCAAGGGAAGGATACTTCTTGGTACAGAGCTATAATGTAAATTCCAAATGGCTAATATTTTTTTAATTGTGTAGGTTCTGAAATAAATTAGAGTCTTTCATCAAAAGTTTGATTTTTTTTTCATTCTTACAAAATGTACTTTAGAATGTCATTGTCTAATGAATGTAAATAATTCTGAAAGGAACAAAGTGAAACTGTTCTTAATACTTAGAAAGTGTGACAAGGATGTTTCATTTTATCTATCTATGTATATTTATATATATATATATATTTATTGGACAGAGTGGGATGTACTGTGCTCAGGGTGTACTGCTGGCTCTGTGGATCACTCATGGTGGTGTTTCTGGCACCCTATCAAGTATCAATGACTGAACATGAGGTCAGAACATGCAAAGCAAGCACTTGAACTTCTATACCATCTTACTGTCCCACAAGTATATTTAAATATAGAATAGATACCTCCAAGATTTCTTTCTTAATTTTTACTATATGAATTATTTTAGCTTGTTCTTGTTAAGAACTTTTTTTTTCTCCACAAGGTATTTGATTGAATAAAAATATAAATATATTCTGAAGAATATAAAGATATATATCCAGTGGGCAAATGCTTAAGTATATGTCCTGGTCCCGAACACCCTGCCGGTCTTCTTCCCATCCCAGGTCAGTTAACCTGCCAGCATTCGAACCCAGGACTTGGCTTTCACCGTGCAAGCACCCAGGTGTCCTCTGGGATGCTGGGACAAAAGCAGCCCCTGAGCCAGTTCCTCTTTGTCTGCAATGCCCTGCCGGTCTTCTTCCCCTCCCAGCTAATACCGCCTACCCACCCCCCCCCCACACACACACACACACACCAGGTTCCTGTAGGGAAGTGGCCTCTTTAGAAATGGGCATGGCTTCTGAAGAATTGGCGTGGCCTAATTTTGGGCGGGCCAACTCTCAGGTGGCTGCAGTTAGTCTACTCAAACCAAGAAATCTAGTGGAATATCTCAGTTCCCATACCTACACACCAACATGAAGAAACAAGGCAAATCCCCATCACGTGGGGACAGAGATGAAAAGAGTACAGAAGCCCCATTAGGTACTACTCATCTAAAGGACCTCTCTGAGATAGAGTTCAGATTTGAATCATGAAGATTTTCAATGAATTCAATGAAACAGTCATACAGATATCCAGTAACATGAAAGCAAAATTCGACAAATTACGGGAAGAAATGAGAGCAGAAATGTCGCGAATAAAAGACTCTGTAGATGAAATAAAAAACTCAGTCTGTGCCTTCAACAGTAGAATGACCAAGGCTGAGGACAGAATCAGTGAGCTAGAAGATCAGCTGCACCAAGCCAACAAACAACAAACAGTGACAAGAGACCTCAAAATAGCTACAGAGCGAATCAGAGTTCTAGGAGATGATTCCAAGAGGAACAACATTAGAATCATTGGAGTACCAGAAGTGCAGGGAAACAGTCCCAATGAAAAAGCCACGGTTAAACAAATCATTGCTGAAAAGTTCCAAGAGCTGGACAGTGCAGCCATTCAGATTCAAGGAGCCCGAAGGGTGCCAGCTAAAAGAGACCCTAACAAAAACATTCCAAGACATATCATAGTTAAAATAATCGTTGCCACCAATCGAGACACAATACTGCAAGCAAAAGGACAAAGAAGGAAATCACATACAAATGAGCACCCCTTAGATTCACAGCAGAACTATCAGAGGAAACCCTCCAAGCCCGAAGGCAATGGTGGATATAATGAAAACACTCACTGAAATGAATGCTTCACCAAGAATACTCTATCCGGCTAAACTCTCACTCAAACTTGAAGGAACGGTACACTATTTTCTGGATAAACAGGGCTGGAGCGATAGCACAGCAGGTAGGGCGTTCGTCTTACACGCGGCCAACATGGCCGACCCGAGTTCGATTCCTCCACCCCTCTCGGAGAGCCCGGCAAGCTACCGAGAGTATTCGATATGCCAGACACAGTAACAACAAAAGTCTCCAATGGAGACGTTACTGGGCCTGCTCGAGCAAATCGACGATCAACGGGAGGGCCTTTACCTTTACCTTCTGGATAAACAGCAGCTCAGGAAATTCATAGACTCAAAACCAAACCTAAAAGAAGGGCTAAAGGGGCTACTACAAGACAAGACAAACCCTACAAGCACAACACACCCTTACAGAAAGATTACACAAAACCTCATAACAATACTCTCTCAACATCAATGGTCTAAATTCACTAATTAAGAGACAAAGAGTGGCAAAATGGATTCAGAGACAGAACCCAACATTCTGCTGCCCACAAGAAACTCATCTCAACAGTCAGAGCAAACACAGACTCAAAGTTAAAGGATGAAAAACAATTCTGCAAACAAACAGCTCCCTCAAAAAAGCCTACAGCAAGTATTATCCTCAATAGTGAAAAACTGAGATCCTTCCCCTAAGATCAGGGATGAGACAAGGATGCCCACTCTCTCCACTGCTGTTCAATATAATACTGGAAGCAACTGCAATAGAGGTTAGGTAAGAAAAATATATTAAGGACATTCAGGTAGGAAAGGAAGAAATCAAGCTCTCACTATTCACAGATGATATCATATTATACTTAGAGAACCCTAAAACATCTACCAAGAAACTCCTAGAAACAATAAACTTGTACAGTAAACTTGCAGGCTATAAAATCATTACCGAAAAGGCCATGACTTTTGTATACGCAAATAGTGAGAGAGAAGAAAGTGACATGAAAAAAACAATTCCAGTCACAATTGTGTCCTAAAAAAATCAACTACCTAGGAATGAGCTTAACTAAGGAAGTAAGACCTGTACAAAGAAAACTACAAAATGCTACTTCAGGAAATACAAAATGATGTGAGGAAATGGAAAGATATTCCCTGCTCATAGATTGGGAGAATTAACATTGTCAAAATGACAATACTTCCCAAAGCATTGTACACATTCATTGTGATCCCTATAACGATACCCATGACATTCTCTTTAAAGAAATGGAGCAAACACTTCTGAAATTCATATGGAAAAATAAGCCCCCAAGAATAGCTAAAGCAATTCTTGGGAAAAAGAAAATGGTAGGAATAAAGCTCCTGAACCTCAAACTCTACTACAAAGCAGTAGTAATTAAAACAGCATGGTACTGGAACAAAGGCAGCATTGCAGACCAATAGAACAGGGTTGAATATACTGATATCTCCCCCCAAGCATATGATCATCTAATCTTTGATAAGGGTGAAAGAAATATGAAGTGGAGCAAGGAAATCCTCTTTAACAAATTGTGCTGGCAAAACTGGACAGCTTTATGCAAAAAATCTGGGCTCAGACCTCTGCCTCATGTACAAAAGTAAGATCGAAATGGACTAGAGACCTCAACATCAGACTTAAATCCATAAGGTACATTGAAGACAAAGTGGGCAAAACCCTCCATGCCATTGAAGCTAGTGGTATCTTCAAAGATGACACGCCACTGGCCAAGCAAGTGAAAACAGAGATAGACCAATGGGACTATCTTAAACTAAGAAGCTTCTGCACCTCAAAAGAAACAGTGACCAAAATACAAAGACAGCCTACAGAATGGGAAAGGATATTCGCCAAATACACATCCGACAAGGGGTTGATATCAAGGATATACAAAGTACTGATTGAACTCCACAAGAAGAAAACATCCCACCCTATTAGAAAATGGGGAGACAAAATGAACAGAAACTTTCTAAAAGAAGAAATCCGAATGGCAAAAAAGGCACATGAGAAAATGCTCTACATCATTAATCATCAGGGAGATGCAGATCAAAACAACAATGAGGTATCATTTCACACCAAGAGACTGGCCCACATCCAAAAGAACAAAAGCAACCAGTGTTGGCACGGATGTGACGAGGAAGGGACCCTCTTTCACTGCTGGTGGGAATGCCGACTGGTTCAGCCCTTTTGGAAAACACTATGTACGATTCTCAAAAAATTAGAAATTGAGTTCCCATTTGACCCAGCAATGTCACTCCTGGGAATATATCCCAGAGAGTCAAAAAAGTATAGTCGAAGTGACATCTGCTCTTGTTTGTTCATTGCAGTACTGTTTACAATAGGTAGAATCTGAAAAAAACCTGAGATCCCAAGAACAAATTACTGGTTAAAGAAAATTTGGTACATTTACACAATGGAGTACTATGTATCTGTTAGAAAAGATTGTCATGAATTATATATATACAACTGATGCTACATGGAAAGTATCATGATAAGCAAAATGAGTCAGAAAGAGAGGGACCAACATCGAAAGATTGCATTCATCTGGGGAACATAAAGTAACAAAATAGGAGACTAACACCCAAGAATAGCAGAGTACCAGGTTTTAATTACCAGGAGGTTTACTCCATGGCTTAGAGAGCAGCCACACACGCTGGGGGAAAATACAGCTCAGATATACAAGGGAGAACCAAATAAAGGGTGTTGGGAAGATCTTCCCAGGATGGGAGATGCGTGCTGAGAGTAGACTCTAGACCGAACATGATTGCCACTCAATGCCTCTTTTGCAATCCACAGCACCCAAAAGGAGAGAGAACAAGGGGGAATGCCCTGCTACAGAGGCAGGGTGGAAAGGGGGGGGGGGGAAGGGGATGAGAGGGATACTGGGATCACTGGTGTTGGAGAATGGGCACTGGTGAAGTGATGGGTATTCAATCATTGCATAACTAAAACCCAAGCACAATAATTTGTAAATCTACAACTGTACCTCATGATGTTTCATTAATAAAAATCTAAAAAAAAAAGAATATGTCCTTACTTTTGTAGTATAACATTTCTAAATAGATTTCAAAGGAAATATTTTCAGTTCTTTTCTTAGTAACTAATGAAGAAAAATCCAAATGCCATATATTTTTATTCACAAAAAATCAAAATTTTAGTGAAACATCAGTGGGCTTGATGTTTCTATGTTATTAAAGTAACACTTAGATGATTCTTTTATATGTTAAACCAACATCCTATTTCCATTTTCAGAGATAATTTATCACTACATTACATGTAAGGGCACAGATTTATTGATTCCATATTATAATTTTATGGACATTTCTAAACCTTAATAATCAATAGTGATGTATTTTAAAGACAAATTTATTTTAAAGAACAATTTCTGCATTCTTTTTCAAATGTTAGAAATGATCACTGAAAGGCATAACTAATATAACAGTGTTGTCTTAGAATGTGACACATTAGCTGTTATTCATTCAACGCCTTGTTATAAATTAACACACACCCCTGAGGGGATCCCTGTCTTGAATATAGAATACTTGGAAGAAAAGAAAAGACAAATTTCATCCTTCACTAGAAGCAAAATTGAATCACTAAAAAGAGGGGGAGTCTTTTGCATCTTGGGAACATTGTGAGTGTATCAGGATTGTTATTGCAGACTAGCGGAAAAGAAAGTATTGCTCATAGAAAAAAAAGGGAACTACAAACAGTGATCTATGTCACAATCTTGTCTAGGCAAATCCTAAACAACTTTTACCTCTAATCTAGACAGCAAAGAGCCATACAATTAAGAAACATCATCACTGTTACATCTACTTCCAATGTACAGATCAAAGAAAAGCATTCCAGAATAGAGAATTTGAAAGACAGTGCAATTTTCTAACTGCCCTTTTAATATTTTTTCCTAGAAAAACTCTAATCACCAAGAGGTTAGTTTTACCAAAAACTACTAAAACTTATTTTTAAACCACATATCTTATCATGTAATTTAAGACTGATTCAGCTATTATTTAAAAGTAAAAGATCAACTAAGTGAGGAGCACAGGACTGAAATAATGTGTGTTGTATGTTATGTGTATATGTGAACAGGAAGTAGGTCTATTTCTTTTCCCTTCAACAAAGTAAAACCTCCATAAATTATTCTAGATAGTTTTAAATGCTTTTGCTGGAGTGGTAGCAGTATTTGAAAATAAAATAGAATAGGTCAAGGAGATGATTCAGTGGTTAGGGCGCTTCCCTTGCATGGGCTCATCCAGGCTTGATACTCAGTACCCCATATGGTTGCCTGAGCCCCAGCAAGAGTCATACTTGAATTCAGAGCTAAGTGTAAGCCCTGATCAGATCTGGGTATAGCAGGAAGGAAGGAAGGAAAGAAGGAAGGAAGGAAGGAAGGAAGGAAGGAAGGAAGGAAGGAAGGAAGAAGGGAGGGAGGGAGGGAGGGAGGGAGGGAGGGAGGGAGGGAGGGAGGGAGGGAGGGAGGGAGGGAGGATGGGTTGGAGGGAGGGAGGGAGGGAGAGAGGGAGGGAGGAGCAACAATGAGATAAATTTTCTGTTAATATTATTTTTTCTTGTGCTTGTCCTATTTATCTTCACCAATGCAGGTGCAAATAAGTTAGAAGGTACCAAGTCCGTTTATATCATGTATTTGTAAATCATAATTACTGTAAAATTAAAATAAGATAAATTTATCTTAATTTATCTTAATGGATACAAACTATGTGCTATGCGTCTTAAAATACATTTTTTTCCAAGTAGGGACTACATGTTGCAGTGCTGGAGGGACGTGCTACTCATGTGTTCTCCTACTAGAGCTATATATCCAACTATAATTTATTCAGATGTGGTCACAGAATTGTGGCTAAACCAATCACTAACATTCTAGCAGCTGGAGTTCAGTATAGAGTTACTGGATTCCATAGATTTCAATTACTTAACCAATCCACTATGGTATTAGCATCATAGAAATTTCTTGGGATTCCCTCAACACACTTGCATTTTAACGTTGTTGATAAATTTTTACAAGATATCTGTGAAGAAATGCGATATTTTAATCTTAATTGAAACATCTGGTTTATGCACTAGTTGTCGAACTCTGTGTATAGTGGTTCTACATTGCTTCTTTAACTACGCTACCAACTGAAATTTGTACAGTGTCCCAACATACTGCATCCTACGTCTGTGTCCCTGGAGGAACTTATTGAAGAAGTATGAGAATATGAAAGCAACTTGCTCAGCCTTTGTCTTGGACTTGCTGCTTGGACAAGCAAATATAAAGGATTTGTTCATTTTCATTGTAATAAAATGTAAAAACTCATTTCAAAGTGAACCATGCGATAGAAGTGGATTTGAAAGAACTGGTGCACAAATAATGAAGCCATTGGTGAATTTCTCAACATATACTTCTTTTGAAAATTACAATGTAAGGATGCATGAAGCTATAATGAGAGAAATTATGACAGCAGCAGAACCTATTATTATTATTAAGCAGAGCTCAAGCAAAGAAGTCTTTTTCATTGCAGAATTGGTTCACTCTAGTTACATCTGTATTTAAACACTGTTGTTGCTGGCAGAGAGCTAAGATCATTTCCCTGATGTCTTATAAACATTTCTACTAAAAAAAAGTACAGTTTGAACTAATTGGAACCCAGTGGGGAGGAAGGAAAAAAGAAGGAACTGTGAGATGTCAACGTGAATTTTTCCTAAGCAAGTATTGAATCCATTAAATCAAGTTGTTTCCTAAGTCAAGTTTTCTCACAATACTTCCAACCCCACGATGAAAAGAAAGCTACAAAAACCTCTCATACTTATGACTGTCCTATAAAATTATAGCAAAACTTTACCAAGAAAGAGCTCTGTAAAGGAGAAAGATAGCTTCAAAAATTATCTGGAAAGAAATTAAAAATACCAACCCCCGGGAGAAATCTAAGGTCATTGAAAACTTAGAAATAAATTATGGTGTTCCAAAAGAAAAGAAAAACAATTACAAATTTATTTTATGATTAAAGTGTCTCATAACTCATCCAGACAGTAGTCAATTATTCATTAGAAATGATGCAACACTGTAGATATGATGATCACATTGATCCAGGGTTTTTTTTCAGATAATGAGTACCAACAGAGAGTGAAAAAATGTCTTTCACTTGTTAAATTAATGAACTAATCAGTTTTTGTTTGGTAACTAAACTACAATAATAACTCAATTTACTTTATACATTTCACAATAAATAAATACTTAGTTCTCTTTTTTCTTTTTCCACCATGTTTGAGCTACAATTTCTATGATCGATGTCAGCAATTGAATGAGCTGCAGCAGAAAATAAGTTCCCAAAGAATATTAAAAGGAGGCCAATTAAACTTCAGACTCAACAAGAAATTAGTCTCCCACGGAAGCCCTTGACTTTCCTGTCTGCTAGAACAAGCTAGAGAGCTCCTTCGAAAACAAGGAGGAGTCACAACATCTAGAACAAAGAAATGACTTGGGTCAAATGTGGAAGGAAGCATCTCTGACAAAAAGAAGATGGTTTTATGGCACCAGAGAAATAGTACAAAAAAGAGGGCATTTGCCTTGCACATCGCCCACCTGGGTTCAATCATTGGTGTCCCATATGGTACCCTGAACACCACCAAGAGCAACTTCTGAGTGCAGAGCCAGGAGTAGCACCTGAGCAAAACTAGGTGTGACTCAAAAAGAAAAAATAATAGTGTTTTACATACATTATAAACAAGTGTTCATTATTAAGAGAAAGGTATAAATTATTTGAAAACATGCCCATACATTAATCTATGGAATTAAATAAATAAAGTCCTTCACTGTCTGTCACTGTCCTCCATTTGTTCATCAATTTGCTTGAGTGGGCCCAGAAACGTCTCCATTTTGAGACTTGTTATTACTGTGTTTAGCATATCGAATATGTCATGGGTAGCTTGCCAGGCTTGCTCCACAGGCGAGATACTCTCCGTAACTTGCAAGGCTCTCCAAGAGGGGCAGAGGAATCAAACTCAGCTCAGCCGGGCTGACTGCACACGAAGCAAACACCCTACCACTGTGCTATCATCCGAGCCAAAATACAAGAAAAGTTAAAATCTAAGACTCTAAAGAATCAAAGCCGACTAGACTGTTTGATTTGCTCATGTTTCCATTTAAATTAGAATTCTTGCTCATTTCCCCTCACTTTGAAGATACACTGTTATCTGCTATACACTGTTTATACTGTGTATACACTGTGTATACTCTGTCACATGACACAGAAATGAAAAATGTGATCCTAGGAAAGTTCAGAAGTTTCTGAAATATTTCTGTGTAGATTCTGTTATATAATCCTTGTTATTCTACAAGAAATCGGGTTAGTACTATTTCTAGTAAACTTAATGTGTGACTAAATTCAAACACATGCATAGATGTATTTTGGTTTGGAATAATATCCCATGGTGCCTAGGGTTCTCTTCTAGAGGTGTTCGGGGCCCATGTCAGTGTGGGGATCAAACTAGGGCCAGAAAAGCTCCTTAGATCCTATGTTCTCAAACCCTAAGCTCTCAGAATCCGTTTTAAGAAGAAAATGGACTATGATTTTATTGCATGTAGGTAAGCTAGAACTTTTTTTATCGTATTCTTAACGCCCGCCTGTCCTTCGCCAACTACAAGACCAAGATGACTGCCCTCCGACGTCCTGATGGATACATCACATCCTCCAGAACGGCAGTGGAGAAGATTATCCATGACTTCTACTCAAATCTCTTCGATAGCCATGTCCACTTGCCAACATACCAAATTACACAGGATGGATATGTCGTTCCCAATGTTCTCCCTTCCGAAATCCGACACGCCATTTCGTTGGTAAAGAAACAAACAACACCTGGCCCAGACAAGGTCAGACCTGAACACCTGAAGAATCTGCTATCAGTACTCATCAATACACTGGCTCGGCTCTTCACTCGCTACCTGTCTGAATGCAAGGTTCCGTCCCAATGGAAAACCAGCAGGACCGTACTACTGTTCAAGAAGGGAGACATCCATGACATTGGCAACTATCGCCCGATCTGCCTATTGTCTGTCATCTACAAGTTGTTCACTCGAGTCATCTTAAATAGGATTGGCAGAATACTAGATGAAGGACAACCATGCAAGCAAGCCGGCTTCCACAAAGGATTCAGCACCATCGACCATATCCACAAGATAACCAAGCTCATTGAGGTTTCTCAGGAGTTCAAGAAGCCGCTCTGTTTAATGTTCATTGATTTAAAGAAGGCCTTTGATTCTTTTGAGAAGGAAGAGGTCACTGAAGCCCTAGCCAATCAGGGCATTCAAGCCCAATACATCAGGATCCTCCGTGAGCTGTATTGCAGATTCAATACCAGGATCTCACCATCCTACAAAGTAGTGATCATTGATGTCAAGAGAGGGGTGCGGCAGGGTGATACCATTTCACCGAAACTCTTTAGTGCCACCCTCGTGAACATCATGTGACGACTGGAATGGGAAGGAATGGGAGTGAAGATAGATGGTCGGCAACTACACCACCTCTGCTTTGCTGATGACATTGTTTTAATAACACCAAACATCAGCCAAGCGTCACAAATGCTGGCCGACTTTGACCGTGAGTGTGGAAAAGTAGGACTACAGCTGAATCTTACGAAGACAATGTTTATGAGAAACAGCCTTGTTCCTGACACCCCATTCACTCTCAATGGAACGACCATCTCCGAATGCAACAGCTATGTGTACCTAGGTCGAGAGGTCAACATGACAAATGACCTGGCACCCGAGCTGTGCAGGAGGAAGAGAGCGGCTTGGAACGCCTTCAAGAACATCGAAGAGATAGCTAAGAGGACGAAGAACCTCCGGCTCCGGGTACATCTCTTTGATTCCACTGTTCTTCCTGCATTAACATATGCCTCAGAGACCTGGGCCCTACGCAAACAAGATGAGAACGCTATTAAGGTCTCCCAAAGAAGAATCGAAAGAGCTATGCTTGGAATATCACGTTTCACTCAAATGAGAGAAAGAATCCAGAGTTCTGACATCCGTCGACGATCAAGAATCAGGGACACTGTCTCATTTGCCAAGGTGTCGAAAATCAGATGGGCTGGTCACGTAATGAGATTTAAAGACGACCGCTGGACTAGAGCTGTTACTGACTGGATTCCACGGGATGTCAAAAGACCGTGTGGCCGCCCACCTACCAGATGGTCAGACTTCTTCGTCAAGATCATGAACAATCGGTTTGAGGCTCTTCATGTTCCCGGAGCGAACAGATGCCATTGGGCTACACTAGCACGCGACAAGGACAAATGGAGACGTTACTGGCGCCCGCTCGAGCAAATCGTGGACTAACAGGAAGTTAAGTGATTAAGTGAAGTGATTAAGCTAGAACACTTAGAACATGGCATTAGTTGTAAAGGTAGTTTAGAGCCTGGCAAGCTACCCGTGATGTATTCGATATGCCAAACACAGTAACAACAAAAGTCTCCAATGGAGACGTTACTGGGCCCACTCGAGCAAATCGATGAACAACAGGAGGACAGTGATACAGTGGTACAGTAACCTGTTCTTTCCCCTTCTTTACTTAGTTCTTATAATGCTGTAATGGTACTTCTGCTTCGTCCAGGATTATGTGTTCTTGCCCCTAGTTTTAATCTCTCTTGCAAACACTTCCCAATGTTCGGAATCAGATTATCTCCTGGAATCAATATTCCTTTCAGATACTCTTTCCAGAGTGCCTTGAAGACAAATGTGAACTTCTTTTATTGCTGATCTTCAAGTTCAAAGAGTAGCAAAGACTTTGGACATGGAAGTTGAGGTTTTCTTTGAAAGTTTTATTTCTAGTTTGAATCTTTACCTTTTCCCAAAGGTCCTAAGCTTGAAACTCAGTATCTAGGAAAAGATTGTTCTTCTCTCCCCATTTTTTGTTAAAGATAAATATTGAGGCAATGTTAACACAAATACTGTGGAAACATTTATATGATGAGGAAAAAAATACCTAGCAAACATTAGGTAACATTTCAAAAATATTATTCCAATATTATAAAACCAATTTTTAATTTAACTAGTCTCTATATTAATGACTCTAATTTTACTTTTATTTTCTAAAATGTTTTATGCAAAAGCTATATTATTCCCTGTGCCTATGTCAAGATATGATTCCAACAAACACAATGGTGTACCTCCAGTCCTAAACTCCAGAATATCTTTTTATAATTTTACTATTTTATGTGCCACCGAGGATCGGGACCGTCGTTCCCCCGGGTGCGTGTGGGATGGTCGGGGCCTGTCTTGAGGACTTCCTCCCTGGCCTCCCGCCGCTCGAGCCGCCCGCCTGGGCCCTGTGCGCCGGCTCTCGCGTGTTATGGGCTGGAGCGATAGCACAGCGGTAGGGCGTTCGCCTTACAAGCGGCCAACATGGCCGACCCGAGTTCGATTCCTCCGCCCCTCTTGGAGAGCCCGGCAAGCTACCGAGAGTATTCGATATGCCAAACACAGTAACAACAAAGTCTCCAATGGAGACGTTACTGGGCCCGCTCGAGCAAATCGACGATCAACGGGAGGGTCTTTACCTTTTACCTTTTTTTTTTATGTGCACTTTCTTCTGATATTTTATTTTTATATCAAATAATACTTGTCAGGTCAAAACTAGAAGTAAATCATTTGATTAACAAAACCAATTTTAAGGGTACGACTTTAATAATATTGTAAGCATCTTTTTAAAAAAATTATTGAATCACCGTGAGATAGTTACAAGCTTTCATGTTTGGGTTACAATCATACAATGATCAAACACCCATCCCTCCACCAGCGCACATTCCCACCACCAATATCCCTGGTATACCACCCTCCCCACCCCCCTGCCTCCATGGCGGACAAAATTCCCCATATTCTCTCTCTACTTTGGAGCATTATGGTTTACAGTGCATACATCTCCCATTCTGACAGGTTCCTCAAGCCATCATTTCATATTGGAAGCATCTTTGTCCTTTTTAATAGCAAAAGCATATGTCATAGTATCACCTTATGCTTAATCTTAAATCTTAAATCTTAAATCTTAAATCCTTGCCTTAGATGTTAATCTTAAATCCTAAACTAAATTCTTAGGTCATTTATTTTAGTTTTGAGATATTCCAGGGGTCCTTTTGTGGAAATATGTCATTGGCTTTGTTTATTCCCTCTGTAACACTAAATTCAGGTGAGACTCAGATTGCTGATTTCCTAATCATCAGGTATAGATAACTTTTATTTTAATGACTTCTGAACTAATGGGTGTACCTAGAAAAGATGCAATATTTAGATGGGCATAGATAGTAAATAAATAAATCTATCACACAGAAAAAATTGTTTGTTGTGCTAATGCCTTGATGCAATTTCCATAACAGGTAATAATATGTTACTTTCTTAAATGCTAGAACTTAGCTATTTCCTCATAACTGCATATTTTCTAGCATGACAGTAATGATCAATTAAGCAAATAAATATCTATGAGAATATAGAAACTATATATAGTGAATGAAGAGAAAGAACTGTTGATTGCTCTTGGAGAAAAGAACACTTGCAGAACCTGTCAAAAGCTCATAATCTGCTTTCAAATTCAGAGTATGCATTTGAATTTTGGAGGGAAGGAAGTAAATGCAGCATAGAAGAAAAGATTAAATATAAAGAAGAGATTATAACTGATGTGTATTAATGCTTTTAAAGGTTGCTTTCACTAGTTATCTGATCATATCTTGAGCCTTAAACAGATTTTAGATTTCTCTAATGAAATATGCAACAAATAGATAAATTACAGATTTGTAATAGAGTATTCTTTTTTATTCTCATAAATACTTTTTTTGTCTCATCTGTGGTTGAATTAGTAAAATCAATTCAGGAAATAATGAAAAGACAATGCATTTATCTAATATCACAATCATTGTATCATTGTAATTTTGATATTGATCAAAATCAATATTTTGATTTTGAAAATCAAAACAAAAATAAATATACCATTTAAGAGGATTTATGCATAGCCTCCACAGAAAAGTGAAAAAATCCAACAAACTGATATTCTGAATCATATAAAATAATATATTGGATAAATAGGTAAATTTTTTAATAATAATTTCATTGAGATTTTTAAGTAATTGTACTGTATGAGTTGGCAAATGTAGTGCATTTCAAAAACAAACACTTGATAACTGAAAAAAGACAAATATGTTACTTTCTTTCCCTTTGTTTTTCAAAAAAGATTCATAGATAGATACATTATTTTCTGAAATTGATTTTTCTTTTCTAATGTAGGAATACTACTATTATTCAGACATTTATTAAGCTTATTGATTAGTGCATAAACTCTACATCACTTTTTTATTCAGAATGTTAATTTTATTTATTATTATTATTATAATTATTATTTTTAATCACCGTGAGATACAGTCACAAACCTTTCCTGTTTGAGCCTCAGTCACACAATGATTGATCACCCAACCCTCTACCAGTGCACATCTTCCACTACCAAAGTCCCAGTATCCCCCACCCCACCCCTTCCCCCCCCCCCCCGCCTATATGGCATACAATCTCCCCCATACTGTCTTTTGTATTGTTTACAATTAAAAGCATAAGATGTTGCTCCTGGATTTCTAAAACTTAGATAGTTAGGGTCTGGAGAAATCTCTCCAGCGAGATGCTCAGTTCGGAGAGTCTTTTGTGTGTTTCTGGAGCATATTCAGTTAAGGAGCTTAAGTAGCAGAAGGAAGTAGTTTGTGGGCATGACCTCCAAGGTCCCATGGGGACAAGGGCATGAGAAGGACCGGCCCATTCCCTATTACTTGAGGCCTGGAGTTTGCTGTAACTGAACCCACATACCTGCACTTCTCATTGGGTTCTGGAAGTTAGCAGCCACCGGAGTTTTTTAGGGGGCAGGTGAAGGGACGATGCTTGCCCCTATCTGAGGCACTCCAGTGAAGTTGGCCTGACGTAAAATTTGGAGGCATTTCTGCAGCGAGCAACTCAGTTCGGAGATTCTTTTGTTTGTCCCTGGATCATGGCTCTTGTTTTCATCTTTTTCAGAGAAATAAACTATTGGTATATGCCTTGCAGGGCACACCCGCTTTTGATCTCATCCGAGATTTATGGGTCTTTGAAAAAAGGCCAATAAATGAGCTTGTATAGCTGGACCAGAGGTGGTTTCTCGGTGGGCTCCCACACACCTAACTTTTGGCAGTTTAATTTCTTGGTAAACTTGGCCCCAAGTTGTTGGGTTCTGGTAAAAAAGGTACAGTGGCAATTTGGGGTTATCTGGAAGCGTGAAGGCACCATCAGACTGCTGATGCACTCACCCCGTAGGTACAGAATTGATTTATTTCTTTGAGAAATGTGAGAGTAAAAGCAAAAAGGGACATTAGAAAATGATTTGCATCTCAAGAGGAATTTGCCAAACATCATTGATAGTATTTATCAGTTCTCTGTGAAAAAATTGTGAAATGAGATGACATGAATAACAGTTCATAATACTGCAGGTTTTATTCTATCATTTGTATATTTATAAAGAAGTTTACATAAGGGAAAACAAATATCTTACTGATGCCTTTGTTTACTTGTTGTTTTTATTTTAATTAACAAAAGTTAGGTTAAATTCTATCTGGAAATCAACTTTATATTTGTTTGATAGTTGGTTGCATTTGTCACAGCTTAGGTAGTATGGTTTCTTTAATAGAGATAAAAATCCTTGTTTATTATTTTTTTTTAAATTTTAGATATCATGATTTGCAACATATTGATGATAGTATTTTGTGCATTCAGCATTCTAAGACCAAACTGTCTACCAGAGTGTCTCAATTCCCTCATCATTGTCTCAGGAAACAGACTCCTTCAATGACTTAAAATATGATTGCAAATTTTAAGACATTTTTAATTACATGGTACTTAACTTGTAATCCTGAAAAATGAAAAGTTAATTTTTATCTCTTATATTTTATAATTTGCTCAATTTATTTTATGAACTATATATAGTCCTATATAGTCCAACAGTATTCTTCAAAACATAAAATATTACATGTCGGGGTGTTGTTTTTAAACTGTTATTAACAATAGTAAAATTTGGTTGTGCTATTGATTTAATATTAAATATTGTCTTCCATGCAAAAGATGGATTCAGTTCAATGGTTTATCTCTCATAACTTAGATTAAGTGAAGTAAGTGAACTGTCTGGGGAACATGCACAAAAATGATTGTTGAGCTATAACTTAATAACTGTTTACATTGATATAGTTTCCTTTGAAGCTTAGGATATGGATCAGAGAATTGTAACACATGTTTTTAATGCAGGAGGCCTGGGTTTGATCCTAATCTTTTTGTGGCTTACCTTTCTTTTGTCTTCTTCCCATAGAAAAGAACTTGAAATTAAGACAAATTTCAGAGCATCATCAAATGTGAAATATACTTATCTAACTTTTAGTTAATTTTTAGAGAGCCAAGAAACATGTAATATATCACTAAGAAAACTCTACAATTCAGAATAAAATTATTTTTTTATCAGTATGGAGTGATAGCACAGTGGGTAGGGCATTTGCCTTGCACACAGCCAACATGGCCGACCCGAGTTCGATTCCCCCACCCCTCTCGGAGAGCCCGGCAAGCTACCAAGAGTATCTCGCCTGCACGACAAAGCCTGGCAAGCTCCCCGTGACATATTCGGTATGCCAAACACAGTAACAATTCTCACAATGTTCCTGGACCCGCTTGAGAAAATCGATGAACAACGGGAGGACAGTGATACGGTGATACAGTATCAGTACTGGGGTCACAATGCACAGTGCTCAGGGGACATTCTTGGATCTTTCCTCAGTAGTAACTCCTGAGAGTGCTTGGGAAACTATATGAAGAACAGGAGTTTGAACTGATTGTCAGTATGCAAGGTAAGTGCCATAACCCATTTAGTATCTTTCTGGCTCCTCCATCTTTTGAAATATCAAGACATTAGAGAAGGGAATAAATCCTAATCAGTTAGATTTATTTCTAGAGCCTCAAGGTATTCATTAGAACTCTCAAGTTGCTCCTGTGAAATTGAAGATGCTTTTTAAAAAACTTTTTATTGTTTTTTTTTAACTTTGTTTTGTTTAGGAGTCCATATTCATAAGATAACATAAAAACTGAACTTAAATCTCTATAAAATGTGTGTAGTCAATCAGCCAAAAGTCTGTGCCTCTTTTCTCATCAAAAGTAAGAAATTTCTCGGTTTAGCACTGGTTTGAGACTCATAGTTTGGACAATATGACAACCCTTCCATGGAAGCCATCGAAATGTTATATTCCTTTGACTTATATTGCACCAAAACAGAATCTTACAAATAATTCTGTACTGAAAAGACACCAGACCTTTGAATGGACAGGAATGGTCAAGAGATATTGCACAATAGGAACTTTCTTGGGGTATTTCTTCATATATATATAATATAAATGTATAATATATATAGCCTGTGCTACCTACACAGTTTAATATGTTTATGTTATCTGTTTGCTACTGAAACTCTCTTCTATAAGCTGCTTCTATGATTTCTGTAAGTTGTTGAGTATCACGCAAAAAACTTTACAACTGTAAGGATGGATTGTTTAATATAAATTATGTAGATGTATGTAATTTTCATATTGCTTCCTGGCATGTTTGTTTTTTATTTTGATTGCCAGTAGAGGCCTGAAGAGAGAAAGGAAGATAAAAGGAGGAGATAGAGAGCTATGACAGGAAGAATAGAGAGATATTAGTTTTTAAAGATTTTAAAATATTTGTGATATTTATTCCTAAAGACCTCATGAGTTCTGAATTAAGTGCAATATTTTATCTATACATCATATCTAAGAAACGAGAATAGGAAAAGGGATGCTTCTTTCTGCGTAAAAATTCACATCTGGTGGTCTATCTAGTAATGAGAAAATAATTTTGTGGGCCTTCTGAGAATTCACTGTAGAAATTGTAAAGTCTGGTGCCAATTATAATGTGGATACCTAACTATAGGCACTGATATGACACCACCAACTCATTTCACCCAGGCTAACAGGAAACTGTCAAACCAAAGAGCTTTCTGTTTTTCCTACCTCAGGCTATATCTAAACTATTTGCCAAAAGGTGAAAGATTCAGTATATCCTATTACAGATAATTTCACCCATCTCGTTTTCTTGAACTAAACTCATTTTTAAACTACAGAGTTTGAAATAACCTCAGTGTCATCTCAAAATACCATAACAATGGTCAAATTTTAAAAGAATAACCCAAACATTCAAGGAAACTTTTTAATGTGTTGGGCCTTTATGGAACTTTATTTGAAAGAATAAATATCAGTGGCAAAAGAGAATATTCTGCATGTTTGTGTGTGTAAACCCACACACATACATACACAACGATTTCATTTCAATAGAAAATATGAAAACCCAAATTATAAACTGGAGTCAGATATAACCTAAACATGTCCTTCCTGTTTTTTAAGTAATATCATAGTAATATGTAAGAAATTATTATTATTATTGTCATTATAATTATTTAAGATAGATTTTCATGGGAATATGCGAACTTTTTGACACAGACCAATTTTGCCATGTGTGGAGTTAAGGAGTAAAAATCTTGACACATATCAATTGTGCATGTGTGGTGTTAAAGAATAAAAATCTTGAGTCAGTGGATATGAATTTTAACTTCACCAATAACTAGGTAATATTGTGATTGAGCTAATCTTGGATACCTGATAAACAATCTGGTACTGAGTTTCAACCTATATATAGTAGGCAGTTAAACTCTCTCCTTCTCTCTCTTCCCCTCCCTCCCTCCGTTCCTCCCTCCCTCCTTCCTCCTTCCTTCCCTCCCTCCCTCCCTCCCTCTCTCCCTCCCTCCCTTCCTTCCTCCCTCTTCCTTCCTTCCTTCCGTGCTCAGGCCATCCTCCTAGCCTTGTACTCATGGATCACTCCTGGGGTGCTCAGGAGACCACATACAGTGCTGTGTATCAAACCCAGGTTGGCTGAATCCATAGCAAGCACTTTACCCACTCTACTAGTTCCCTGGCTCCTTTTGTGTATGGCAAAGGTAACATCTGGTTCTGTATTAAGGATCGGCCCTTAGTGGTACACCTGCAGACCATGCATGATCCTGAGAAGTAGAATCAGGACCATCACCACTACAATTGCAAACAGAGCAGGAACCTTACTTCTTGTACTGTTTCTACAAACCTATGTGCCTGTATATTTTATTTTCTCTTTTAGGGGGCTGGGATGGAGCTGGGGCTATGCTCATTGGTACTAAGGGCTTACTCCTTTTCTATGCTCATGTATCACTCCTATGTGTACTAACAGTACGATATATAGAGCCAGTATTGAATCAGAGTGCCCACGTTTAAGGCAAATACTGAAACCCTTCTACCATTTTCCGTGTTCTAGTTGGCAGTGTAATTTCAATTAGTACTAGTATTAAATAAATGA
Source organism: Sorex fumeus (assembly GCF_029834395.1). Lineage (NCBI taxonomy): Eukaryota > Metazoa > Chordata > Mammalia > Eulipotyphla > Soricidae > Sorex > Sorex fumeus. The sequence continues at coordinate 26,848,638 of NW_026606092.1, forward strand.
GTTTAGCAAGAGTATAAAATATAATATTTTAGAATACAATAGAACTTTGCTTGGTACATGGTGAATATGCACACAGAGAAAATTTTAATTAGCAAAGCATAAAGTATCCACTTTAAACAGCAAAATTTATATACATGTATTCATTTAAATTTTGTCAAAATATAGTAGATTGCAACCTTAGTTTTGCATCTTATAGCACCAAGCAGTGGCACTGGTCAAAGCTGGCTTTGAGCTAAATGAGAGGTTGCCTTTCCTGCCCCAACAGAGTGAGAAAATTCAAAGAATTCTGCCTGTTATGTGGGTGAAAGTTTAGTGCACTCCACCTCTGATGTAATGCTAAATGATAATTGTTCTGAACTTCTTACTGTGTCTTTGCCTTTGAATTCTAATACAATTAGTTAAAAGAAACTTTCACTTCAATCACCTATAATTGTAGCTCATCAGGTATCACATGTGATGGAAACAAGAAAATAAAGAAATAACAAGAATTCTCTACTGCCATCTGTAGTTCAATTAGATAAACTGAGAAAATCTATTTAGTTCCGTTAAACATGCACTGCTTACTTTATGAAAACCAATGGGATATTCATTATTTTTCAGCATTAAAGTTGTTTTCTTTGGGTATTTTTTTATTCTACAGCAATGAATCAATATTTCTGAAATCAATATGAATAAATTATTTCCCTCAGTTAATAATTTCCAACTATCAAATAATTAATTTCAGGTTCAAAAATTATGATGTTACATACAACTGAAATAAGTTGAATATTCTTAATAAAGTTTAACTGTATTATATAAACATGGAAGAGATAAAAAGATATTGCCATTCTTGATCATACTAAATGGTGACCTATTAAATATCTTATCAATGTGGATATCTCTGCTATTCTGAAAGAATCCGTATTAGGGCATCAAATTTTTGTGTACTTCAGCTAACTTGCAACATTGCTTTCTGTAAAACTGCTTGGCTGCTTTGCACCTGGGGAAGAGGGGACTTGGAAAGTGAACAGGGCATAACTTCTTTCTAAACCAAGTGTGACAGGATTCAGGTGTATTTACTGTTCCTGAAATGTATTGTCTCAGTAAAGCACCCTGCAGATTTGGGTAAAGGATAACTCAGGATGCGGGTGGTTGGGGGAAATTGCCCTTTCCTGGAATGTATTGTCTCACTAAAGCACCCTGCAGACTTGGGTAACTCAAGAGGATGGTCAAGGGAGATTACCTAAGGCTTAATGATTCCGGCTATAACCTTGCTTGTGCTGACAATCGATGTACGTAAATGCTGATCTTTGAATCTATAGGCTAAGGAGTGAGGTAATTTTAAATGGATTGGTTAAGAAAGTATATGTTGTTACAAATCTGTTGGCTATGAAATGCGCGGGCTTTGCTGAAACGGCCAGTGAAGGCCTATATAAGATCCCCTTTGAAGAAATTCGGGGCTCTCAGCCACTGCCCATTTTTGGGGTATGCTGCGGAGCCCCAGCATGCTGGTCTAAATAAACCCCGTTTTTACTCCTGCAGGAATTGCGTCTATCTGGTCTCTCCGCGCCTCCCAGGGCTAAGGAACTCCCAATCCCAACAATTCGATTTCCTAAGAGAGTGACAACTAATAGGAACATAATTAAAAAGCTTAGAAATGCATCCATCCCAATGCTTTAATAACAATTAAGAAGCTGTAAACACAGGCTGGCAAAGTAGTTTAGCAGTAGCATACGTGCCCCCCATGTATGAGACCCTGGATTCTATTCTTTACACCACACTAAGAAAAGAAGTTATAAACAAATTTCAAGTGTAGTAAACAAAGATGTTAGTTACGCTGCTTTGGGAAGATTCAGTGAGATAATAGAGAATCTTATTTTCAGCTTTGATTTTTTTTTACTTAGGTATCACTCTCTAGAAACTATTTTACAATTTACATTTTACAATTGTTTAGAAACAATTACAATGATTTAGAAATTGAAAGAAATAGGCACAAACTCTTTTGGAGGTTTAATTGTAAGGAAGTTTAACTTTTAATTTTTTGCATGAAGAAAAATACTTGTTTTTCTTTTTAAATTTTTTTTCATTGAATCACTGTCTGATACAATTACAAAGCTTTCATGATTGGGTTTCAGTCATACAATGATTGAACACCCATCTCTCCTCCAGTTACATTTCCACCACCAATGACCCCAGTATTCTCCCCACCCCCAGTCCCACCCCACTCCTTGCCTCTATGGCAGACCATTTCCCTCTTATTCTCTCTCTACTTTTGGGAATTATGGTTTGCAATACAGATACTGAGAGGTCATCATGTTGGTCTTTTGTCTACTTTCAGCACACATCTTCCATTCCAAGAGATCCTTCCAACCATCATTGATTTAGTGATCCTTTTTCTATCCCAGCTGCCTTCTCCCCCAGCTTATAAATGGATGGACATGAAGATTATCATATTAAGTGAAATGAATCAGAAAGAAAGGTACAGACATAGAATTACCGCATTCATTTGTGGAATGTAAAATAACATAACACCCAATGACAGTAGATATAAGGATCAGAAAGATTGCTCCACAGTTGGAAGTAAAATCGTTTTAGGAAATTATGAGTGGAGAAAGAGACAGAGAACACAAGTTTCACCAGAGTAATAAAAGGTCAAAGTACACATCACAGTTTTGGGTCAATCTCCAAGGTGGAGAAGGAACACAAAGTGACATTACAAAGCTGTTTTTGATTTGTTTGGTTTTGGTGAACCCAGAAAGTTTCCTTCAAACTTATTTAGAAAAAGGTGAGCAGGGATAAAGAGAGAAGTGCATGTTTGAGAGAGAACACAGGTTTCTCCAGACAGGAAATAGACAAAGAAACACAGAGACAAGCAAGCAAATACGTTTTCAAGGGAGAACACTGGTATGAGGAGCAAGCATCAGGGATAGGGATTTTTTTTCCTCAGTTTTATGATTTACCAAAAATCTAATCACCAGTTTCCACCTTCTCTTAGATTGAATAATCCTCACCAAGCTCCAGCTCCCACCCCAGTGATTTCACTCCTTAAATCATTTAAGTGGTACATGGATAAAGAACCATGTTGTATAGCTAATTGCTTCTGGCAAAATGTATAGACCTATGCTTGTAAGGGAGTAAAATCTCTGCTAAAGTAGCATTAATTGGGCCTGGGCGGGTGGTGGTTTGTTGGGTTTTAACATTGTCCATCTAAAAGTGAATAACAATTAACTTTTTTATTTGTTTATTTGGTTTTTTGCTTGTTTATTTTAAACATAAGATCCTGGAAGAAAAACAGAAAAGCTTTCCCTGACACAGAAAGAGCAGAATATCTAAGAAATAATGACTATAGCATAGGCTTTTCTTCCTTACTTTTGCATTCTGACAAATTTGCTATAAAAGAAAAGTGTTATCTCCTGCTTCTGTTGATTTTCCTAAAAAGGGGACATATTCACATCAAAAGGATAGCTATGTATCTTTTTTTTTTTTGTAGCTACGTAACATTTGGAAGAGAAAAGGGAAGAAAAAGGGAGATCTGGCTTTTCTTTGAAAAAAGATTTAAGCCCTCATATGTTGACTTATCTTCTATCAAAATCTGGTCATTGTTTGAGGTATATGGAACTATTTTATCCTGGAAAGATAAAACTTAATGGCTTAGTCCATAAAACATTTCTCTTTATTCTCTAAGAACTTTCTCTGCCCCATCCACATTGCCATAAGAGAAACTATTTTTCTGTACTACAACCTGTCTTGTCACTTTCTCATTTTTGCCTATTAATTTTCTACAAATTAATCTGTTTGCCTTGTTGTTCATTTCCTTTCTTCCTCAACTTTCCTTTTCATACCACTTTGTTTATTTTAATAGCAGGAAAAATAACGGGTACATTATTGACTTTATGCTTGCCTATTTTATGTTCCTGACTTTGTCTTCTCTTGATTTGTAAACACAGGCCATTCCGAATGGACTGTCCATAACATCAACTTTGTTATGAATTAATGACACTAATAATGAAAACACTAGTAATTCTTTAAAGGAATTTTTATTTCACTACAATTACTCATGAATTAAGATAAAGATGAGTAAAATAAAGTAAAAAAGGTAAAATAAATGTGATTTTTTTTACCAAAAGGTAAGATTTGACAAGAAATCCACTGTTTTAAAAACATCACCAGTTACTAAAGAAGCTGAAATATAGAAATGAAAAAAGCGGAGAGAAAAAAATCAAAACAAAGGATTGTCTTAATCACAGAAACTAGCTTAATATATACAATAAAACTTCTGTTTTCAGAAGTATATTTGTGCTATTTAAGTAAAAATAAATCAAAGCATGAAAAGTTAATATGAAGGACAAGAAAGAGTCTCAATAGGTTGGCGGGCAAAGTTTTTCAAGCCCACCTCAGGAAACTCTGGGGCCATTTCTGGTCATACACAGTGAACCAGTAGATCTGTATTAGGATTCTGTGTTGTTCAGACTTCACAGTGTCAGGAACCTCCAGAACCACACATGGCAATACTCAAGAGACCATGTGGTTCCAGGCATGGATCCAGGTTGGGTACATTCAAAGAATGTGCCCCAACACTCAGAATGTGCCATAGCCCCTGCACTATCTTGTAGGCACCGTGGACCATCAGCATTTAAAGTAAATGCTTCTTTACACAATAGAGTACTATGTAGCTGTTAGAAAATATGAAGTCATGAAATTTACATACAAGTGGTACTATATGGAAAGTATCATGCTAAGTGAAATGAGTCAGAAAGAAAGGGACAGACATAGAAAGATTGCATTCATCTGGGAAACATAAAGTAACAAAATAGGACACTAACACCCAAGAATAGCCGAGTAAGTACCAGGAGGTTCACTCCATGGCTTGGATGCCAGCAGCACATGCTAGAGCAAAAGGCAGCTCAGATAGAGAAGGGAGCACGTAGACTATGGACCGAACATGATTGCCACTTAATGCCTCTTTTGCAAACCACAGCACCCAAAAAGAGAGAGAGAACAAGGGGTAATGCCCTGCCACAGAGGCAGGGTGGGATGGGGGAGAGGGGTGGGAAGGATACTGGGATCCGTGGTGGTGGAGAATGGGCACTGGTGGGGGGATGGGTACTCGATCATTGTATAACTGTAACACAAGCACAAAAATTTGTAAGTCTACAACTGTACCTCATGGTGTTTCACTAATAAAAATTTTAAAAAGTAAATGCTTCTTACTAGAGTAATAAATGTTATGTCAGTTATTATTATTATTTTTAATTTTATTGAATCACTCTGAGATAGTTACAAGCTTTCATGTTTGGGTTACAATCACACAATGATCAAACACCCCTCCCTCCACCAGGGCACATTCCCCACCACCATTCCCCACCACCTGGTATATCCCCCCCTTTCCTAACCTCCCCCTGCCTCCATGGCAGATATGATTCCCCATAATCTCTCTCTACTATTGGGCATTATGGTTTGCAATACAGACACTGAGAGGTTATCATGTTTGTTCCTTTATCTACTTTCTGCACTCATCTCCCATCCCAACCGATTCCTCCAGCCATCATTTTCTTATTGATCCCTTCTCTATTCCAGCTGCCTTCTCCCCTTTGCTCATGAGGCAGGCTTCCAGCTATAGAGCAATCTACCTGTCCTGTGTATCTACTGTTCTTAGGTGTCAGCCTCAGGTTATATTGTTTTATACTCCACAAATGAGTGCAGTTCTTCTATGTGTGACCCTCTCTTTCTGACTCATTTCACTTAGCATGATATTCTCCACGTCTATCCATTTATAAGCAAAGTTCATGACTTCATCTCTTCTGACAGCTGCATAGTATTCCACTGTGTAGATGTACCAAAGTTTCTTTAACCATTCATCTGTTCTAGGGCATTTGGGTTGTTTCCAGATGTTGGCTATTGTGAACAGTGCTGCAGTGAACATATAGGTACAGAGGTCACCGTGCTTTTTTGCATCTTCGGGATATATTCCCAAAAGTGGTATTGTGGGGTCATATGGAAGCTCAATTTCTAGTTTTTCAAGGGCTGTCCACATTGTTTTCCAGAAAGGCTGGACTAGTGGGCATTCCCACCAACAGTGAAAGTTGTCCCTTTTTCCCCACATCCACGCCAGAACTGGTTGCTTTTGTTTTTTTGAATGTATGCCAGTCTCTGTGGTGTGAGACAATATCTCATTGTTATTTTGATTTGCATCTCCCTGATGGCTAGCTGTGTGGAACAATTATTCATGTGCCTTTTGGCCATTTGTATTTCTTTTTTGAGGAAAGTTCTGTTCATTTCTCTGGGGGTCTAGTTAGGAGTGCAGCTCTGGTAAGGGACCCTGCCACCAGGTGGAACCCTGGATGCTATGGCGATTATTTTTCTATTAGATATTTTGGTGTACTGATTTTTTTGTTGGTGTCAATTGCAGATAAAATACCTAGAAGATGGGATGGCCATGTCCCCAGAGGCACATGAACCAAATTTGTAGCCTAGCAGCTTTCTGCAGAAATGTGAATGGACTATGCATTGAACTATGGCACCATGCCCTCCTGGGAGGGAAAGGGTATCTGTCTCTTCTGCTCCCCCACTCCCCAGCAGCATAGTGGCCTCCGCCTCAAAGCTTATTGGACAGCCAGGTATGAGCCGGTGCTAACGGAGCAACTGTGGACTCATGAAATGGGGGCAGGGGGGTGGAACCGGCAGGTCCTTCCCACTCCACTGAGGCTGAGAGTTGCCCTCCACAAGTGGCTCTCCAGCATGGCCATGGTCCCAGAGGCACAGAAACCAATCTCGTAATTATGCGGCCTTTGGCAGAAATCCCTCCAGACTTCATTAGTAAAATATCAGAAATCCAAAATTGCGCAGCCGTGATAGTGGCCACATGACATGTTATAGTTTTCATAACCAGCAATAGTAAACAAATTAATTCACAATGCCTTTTCAGCAGGTCTGATTGTTGGGGGGGGAAATTCCAAATAATAATCATGCATCTTTTGTCGAAATAATGAATGTAATCAAAGTAGAGAGAGAGAGACATTGAAATTATCTGCCTCACAGGCATCGGGAGAGGTGGGATGCGGGGTATATTGGGGTTCTTGGTGGTGAAGATATGCACAGGTGAAAGGATGGGTGTTTTATCATTATATGACCGAGACTTAAACCTGAAAGCTTTGTAACTTTTCTCACTGTGATTCAAGAAATGAATTAATTAAAAAATAATACTTAGAAATTCATTGGGAACACTACATCACTATATATATATATATATATATATATATTCCAAGGGGTGGTTCCTGGAGCTCAAATAAGTTTGAAAACATAGGCATGGCCCCTACCACTTGAATCATATTCCCAGCACTTATTTTATTGAACTTTAAAAACTATATTTTTCTTTTGAATTCATTGCTGTCTATTTTTCATGTAGATTTCTAAATTGTTGAGCTATTCCTGACAGTTAATGGAGACTGTAGCCAAAATTTTAAAGGAAACCTGTTCTTTCTCCTGAATCTAAATATCCATTAGTTGCCACTTAACTCACTCTGAACTTCCTTGGCTCTGTTTGAATCTTCATTTATCAGATTTCATTTTTCTGCTGCTGAAAGATGTCTGTAGTACCTTAGTCTCTAGACTCTCCATCTCTCCATTTGTAAACCCTTACCTGAGTCTTGGTTTTCTTCCTTATGGCACACATATCTCCATTTAGTCTAATAATAGGTATTGAATTTTAACTTTTCCTAATTCTCCTTCTTGTACAGAGTGCTTCTGATTTCCATCCCAATACAAACAAGAAGTTACATAGAGCTTTTTGCCCCAGTCTAATAAAACATGTAACTAAAACTTGTTAAAGCATTTGTAAAGCATCTAAATGTTCTGTTTCAATTTTAGGAGTAAGCAGTATCAGCACTTAACTACAAACTAAAAGGAAAATACAAAAAAAAGAAGGAAGTTTTTTTTTTTTTTAATTAGCAGCTAAATGGCTTTAGGATTCAAATGACCAGTCCTTAAAAAAAAAAAAATGAAGAACACTTCATGAAACAGTCTGGAATACATACTTATAGATTTTTAATTGGGAGGCTCTTCTAATAATACAGTTTGTGAAGAGTGAGGAAATTAGGAATATGAGAAATTTTTTCTTAATTCATGATTCATTGGAAAAAAGCTGTTTTTTTTTAAATAACGTATTCCTTAAATTCACATAAAGGCAATAATGATGGCTTAAGACCAGCTATCGCTCTTGTATATGACTCTTTTTCAATTTTGTTTAACACTTTTAGAAATCTCAGTATGTCTAATTTTCCAAATTGTTTCCTGCTGAATGCTAGGTCTCAGAATCTTTATATTTTTAACTATCAATATAAATAGCACAGCAGTAGGGCATTTGCCTTGCACGCATCCAACATGGCCGACCCAAGTTCGATTCCTCCGCCCCTCTCGGAGAGCCCGGCAAGCTACCGAGAGTATTCGATATGCCAGACACAGTAACAACAAAGTCTCCAATGGAGACGTTACTGGGCCCGCTCGAGCAAATCGACGATCAACGGGAGGGTCTTTTTAATATAAATAACTTATTTAGATTAACAATTGATTTATTCTAAATATTTACTTCAAAATCTGCATTTTTGTTTATAGCACAAATATTTTATTGATAATGCACTTAGAAACAATTTAAAATTGTGCATACACTACACAGGGACATAGAATATTTCTTGCTTCGAAAGAATGAAATTCTATTTAAAAAAATCATCAAAACAATGGACATATAACTACTTCTGAAGCCTTAGATATGATAATATGTTGACAGTAATATAGCACATATTGATATAAAGCTTATCTAGAAAATGTTTAGATTTTTTTTTCACTACCTTTTTACTAGTCTTACATGTAATGGCTGATAAGATTGATATTAGCTATGTTCCTGTAAGAAATAAATGTCTCTAAGACTATAGCCTCTTAAGTTGTTTAAACACCCGTTTTGAAACAAATTAAGGCAATCCAGGTGCGATGAAATAATTAATAAATAACACCTATGTTATCCCCACATTCTCCTTTTTCAGTGATGGCCCTTTAATGGAAGCTGTGAGTCAACACACATCTTTGTCCCCTGAAATGGGAGTTAATTACAATGAATTAAGTCTCTCCCATGAATTTCTGTAAAATGTGGTTTCCCCATCCCTGTATTTATGTGTGGTTGATGAGAAGTATAAGTATCACAATTAGGGAAACTTTCAAAGCCACTATTTCTAGAACTTCCTTTTAAACTAAGAGTCCTCTGTAGTGGTTACCTTATAATATAACTGTTATTCTGCTAATTTATATTTTTTCATTTTCACAAATGGAGTAGTTTCATATTTTGTACATTTCACAAACTGTGTTCTTAGAAAAGCCTCCCTATTAAACTCTTTAAACTTGTGTTCCAGAATATGCTTCATGATTGGACCCAACCTACGAGAACTAGTGTTCAGGTTAGTACTAGGAATACCCTGCAAATAATGTCAATGAAGACTCTATCTCAGGTGATAGTTGGAGGGCTTTCAGGAGTAGGGTCGTTGTTAAAAACCTCCATCTGTGAGGAAACACATTGAAATTCAGCACATGAGAGTAAAATGAATTTAAAGGTGCAATTTTGAAGGCATTTGAGTGTTTCAGTAAGGACCATATGTATGAAAATTGTGAATTCAGATGGATGATCCCATCATGAACTGATTTATGATAAATATAAGGTAATTAGATAATCCAGAAAATCTTTTTAGTAGTTTGTAATAGAGTCTTCTCATCAACTGGAGGACAAAGGGGGAAAAATGTGGCATTCAATTCTAGGGCTTAACCATAAAGTTAGCTGAACCTCAGAAGAAGATAAGGTATATAATAGTGTATATATGCTATACTGATAAATCTCTTGATCTTGAAGAAATAGGACCTGGAGACTTGAAATAATTAATCTGATTGGAAGTTGATAATGTCCCAGTAATCTAACACTTTAGACCAACTTTAGTTCAATTATCTCCCATAAGTGCTTTATCACTCTCTGTTGCTTAAATATGATGCAGAACTTGGCTACATAATGTGTACTCCCCTCAGAAGTTACACCCTCTGCTTTTCTCTATATCAGATATACACATAAAAAGGTGAATGCATAATATGATCATTCTTTGCCATTTACCCTAGATTAAAAGATAAAAGACAACTAGAGAGTGATAATGTGAAATAATAAAGAAATTCAGGAGCTAGCCACTCCACAAGGGTAAGAGTAAGGATAATAAGTAAACAGATTCTGTAACTGAAGACATGGAATCAAGAGTTAGGACGCGAGATAAAATGAGAGTGTATCAACAAGGGCTTGCAAAGTATTCAGTGAAGCCTGTGCATGTCCCCTCAGAAAATAGCTGAATGTAGCCCTGTAGATGCATCAGAACATCCAACACTTGTCAGAAAGTCACACTAGTTTTTTTTTGCAATAATGGAAAGATTTTATTCAGAGAAGGGTGAATGAAAGTGGTCAGTGGTGCACACACAGTTTCTTTGCTCTGAGATTGCTTCATAGCTGTGCTCAATGAATATAACAATGTCAAGGATTTATCCAGGGGCCACAGGATGCAAAGCATGCTCTCCAAATTGTTTAGCAATCTATCCAGCCCTGGGAAAGGCTTCTTCTAAATTTAATTTGGCAGAATTCCTGTTTACCTCTTTATCCCTTTGTTACAGGGAATATATTTTGTACAGAAAGAAGGAGGAATTGATACTTCTAAGTTGTTTATTTCTTGCAAATAGGAGGTGGATTTCTGGACAAACAGGATGGGGTACCTGAGAAAAAACAAGAAGTGGGTTTTAGACAGTTAGCAATCCCCAAAAGAAAAGAAGATCTAAGGATAAGTAGAATGATGATATATTTTTGTTCATTTCTTCCTAAAATGTAACTTCTGGTATATTTTTAATGTCTCTCATTATTTCAAAGGTAGCAGCACCAAATGGGAGTAGTTCTACAAATAAGTTTGTGCTGGTTGTCCCTGCCTATAAAATAGCTTTTTACTGCTCTTCCAATACATTTCCTACAAAACCATGTGAAAGAATTATATCATTTTGTTGAAAACATCCTGTTCTAACCCTGTTTCTTTAGGTTATGGTTTCAGTTCCATCTTCGATGATCTCATACATCAGTGTTCAGGAATTAGGAGCAGTGGCCAATCTGAATGCTTCCAGTTGATAGGAGGCATTAATTTAAGAATAGAGGATGAGTAATATTGGAGAAAGAAAGTTTTAAAACATAGAAGATACCCAGGAGATAAAAACAGTTTGACAGGCAGAAAACTCAGTCCTCAGATACAAAGAATTAACTAAAACCAAAGTAAGTCCTCATAAGAAGCATAGGAAGTTGAATAGTACAAAGCAGGAAAAAAAAAGACAAACTAGAAAATCAAAAGTAATTTTTTTTTTATCACTCAGTGGTTTGCTTTCTTCCAAGAGGAGCAGATTCATTCATCAGTAGTTCATAGGAATATTTAAAGGTGAGTCTTAAACTACTCTTGCCCTCTAGGTATGTGATAGTCACAAAGGCATTGTGAGAGTCGTAAGTTCAGCTCTAGGATGGGCATATCTGGCTTTATTTTCAAGGGTTTTTTTTGAGAAACCCTATAGTTTTCTATAGCATACCCAAACATGCCTTGATTTGTGAAGATGCTCTCTACCATCATAGTAGAATCTTCTTAAAGTTAATCTTCAAGTTAAGTCTGGCCTGTTGGAAGACGTTTTTCCATTTAGGTATGATCAAAAAGAAGTTCTTCTAGAACCTGGGAATAAAATGGTAGGATTTAAAGTAGACAATACCTTCAGCTTTTTATTGGGATTGGCTGAAAATACAGTTATATTTACTCAGGTATTCATAATGCTCCACTGCCTTTTCTCTGGGGTGTGTGTGTGTGTGTGTGTGTGTGTGTGTGTGTGTGTGATACTCAATTTTTAGTGTGTACCATGAGAGTCTCAAGGTCAACATTTTGTTTCTTGTGAGATGTCAGAAGTGGCATCTAGTGTTTTTAGACAAATAAGACTTCTTGGTATGGCATTTCCAGCTGTTTAGAAATTACTGGTTGTCTCATGAGCCACAGATTCTTAGATAATAGCTGCAGATTGCTTTTTTAACTCTCATTTAACAGCAAACAAAGGTCTTGTTCATAGCGGGAGCATAACCACTTGTATATGCTATTTTAATTTAGGCTTCTTCTGTCCTCCCATGTTGTGAGGTTGTGATATTCACAATGGTCTTGTGGGTGAGATAAGTTATGGAATGGGTGGCAGGAAGATTTGAATTTAAATATTCATTTTCCGACACTTTAAACATTTTATTGGATCTCCAAGTTTGAAATAGATATTTTACAATATCTAGCTGTTCCAAGAAATGCTCTTATTTACCTTCAATTAGTAAGCAGAAGTGACCTTGATTAGTCCTGCCTTTCGGTTTTTATAAGACCTCTCTCACCATTTAGTTCTACATTCCAGGCTATGTTATTTGGGCCTTCTCACTCTGAGACTTTGTTATGTTATTTATTAATTATATATAATATTTATTGTGAAGATCCTAAAGACCCTGAAAATAATTTTTTTCTTCCAGAGGCCATTTTCATCAAAAATTAAATAAATGAAAACCAAAATGAGATAGCTTGTCATTAATGTGCTACTTTTAAATATTTTTAAAGTGATAATGAAAGCTAAATTAATAATTTTCATTATTCCCGTTAGAGACACAAGAGTTCTGACAGCAGAGAAGTATATTGCAAGCCAAAACATGTAAGAATCAGTTCCATTGTTGAAGCATTTATCATGTATGCTTTAAAAGCCTGCATTTTCTTATGCATATGTAAAACAGCGAAGAAGTGCTTCCCTGGAGGCAATAATTGCATATTAAATATGTTTACTAGCCTTAAGTATGTAGTTTCATGTGCCTTTAGACTATAGCTTTTCTTTCCATACATCCTGAATTCTGTACCTTGTATAAGAGAAAATTAGTTTGATAAACTTTTTCTGGTTTGGGGACCACACAGAGTAGTAATCAGAGTTTACATCTGGCTCTGCACTCAGGGATCACTCCTGAGTACCATTTGTCATAGCACTGTAGCACTCTCGTCCCATTGTTCATCAATTTGCTTGAATGGGCACCAGTAATGTCTCCATTGTGAGGGTTGTTGTTACTGTTTTTGGCATATCGAATATGCCACAGGTAGCTTGCCAGGCTCTGCCATATGGGCAGGATACTCTCGGTAGCTTGCCTGGCTCTCTGAGAGGGACGGAGGAATTGAAGCCGGGTTGGCCGCATGCTGACCATTTGTCATGCCAGGGATAAACCTGGGTTGGCAGCATACAAAGAAAGAGCACTATCTGCAGTATTATCTACTCCATCAGTTTGATATCTATAGATGCAAATAGATATATCAAATACTGTATTTTTTTAGATAGCAGTAGACTAGTAAGCTAACTTAAAATCTAGAAAAATCTTCAATTTTAAAACAAACCTAGATCACAATAATCATAAATATTAACCCTAGTATGTGATCCTAACATACAAGTACTTGGTACCTCTGAAGAGGAAACTAAGGCCATTTATGTACGTATCCCCATTTAAATATTTGAAGAAAATATTGTGATCCATAACAACTGTATTAAAATCAGACAAAGCAGTCTTCTAATATTTAACAAATAGTCTATGATTCACAAAGTACAGTGAAAAATTGCTAATATAAAAAATAAAGTAGGGGAATAATTCTACATCTGATAAGGTATCTAACTATCTAGAATTATATAACACAATCACCCTGTCTCAAATGAAAATATACCATTTTTTGTTTGTTTTGTTTGGGGTCCACACTTGCCAGTACTCAGGGGAAACTCCTGATGGTTTTCAGGTCACCAAATGTGGTTCCTGTGATTGAACTGTGGTGGTCTCAAAAAGTCAAGAACATTAACTAAACTGTAGTAACTTCTTCCCTTAAACTGGACTATTAATTAAGAAATATTTTTTTTCTTTCCATTAACTTCAATTTCATGGTCTTAAATCTTAAATTAACTCTTAACTCTTAAAAGTTGAATTCCCTAATTTCAAAATTTCAATTGTTAAATGATTATGATCTTAAGACTTATAAAATATATTATTAGTATATCTAAAACATGCTTCTGTACTTTGGTACATTTACACAATGGAGTACTATGTAGCTGTTAGAAAAGACAAAGTCACAAAATTTACATACAAGTGGTACTACATGGAAAGTATTATGTTAAACGAAATGACTCAGAAAGAAAGGGATAGACATAGAAAGATTGCATTCATCTGGGGAACATAAAGTAATAGAATAGGAAACTAACACCCAAGAATGGCCGAGATTAGGACCAGGAATTTTACTCCTTGACTCGGAGGCCAACTGCACATACTAGGGGAAAAGGGAGCTCAGATAAAGAGGGGAACACTAAATAAAGGTGTTGGGAGGATCCTCCCAGGATGGGAGAAGCATGCTGAAAATAGACTATAGACCAAACATGATTGCCACTCAATGTTTCTTTTGCAAACCACAACACCCAAAAGGAGAGAGAGAACAGAGGGAAATGCCCTGCCACAGAGACAAGGTGGGATGGGGGGGATGCAGGGTGGGAGGGATACTGGGATCCATGGTGGTGGGAAATGGGCACTGGTGGAGGGATGGGTGTTTGATCATTGTGTAAGTGAAACCCAAGCACAAAAATGTGTAAGTCTGCAACTGTACCTCATGATGTCTCACTATTAAAAAAATTTATAATAAAAAAATAAAACATGCTTCTGAGAGTGGAATTTTTCATATGACATTAATACATTCTATCTGTAGATATTAAATTCCTAATTTCAAAAGTAAACCTAAGTTCAGTACTTAGGTCTCACAATGGAGATGTTACTGGTGCCCACTGAAGCAAATCTATGCACAACCGGAGAATAGTGCTACCGTGCTATAACTAAAACTTTAGTAAAACAATTAAGTTATAATGCCTATCAGTACAAAAAAAATTAGCGAAGTTATCATTGCACAATTTTAAAACTGATGGTTAAGAAACCAGCTTGTAACCAACCTCAATTTTCAGGGTAAATCAAACAGATAAAACAAGAACTCTTCTACCAAGATCAAAATGCCCAAAATAAATTATCTTGAGCAACTCTATAGTTGTCATCGTTTCTGTTGTTTTTATTTCCTGAGCCTCTAATCTAATCCTTTTTTTTCTTTTTGGTCCACACTCAGCGATGCACAGGGTTTACTTCTGGCTATGTACTCAGGAATTACTCCTGGTGGTGCTTGGGGACCATATGGGAAGCTGGGAATCGAATCCAGGTCGATCACATGCAAGGCAAATGCGTTACCTGCTGTGTTATCGCTCCAGCCCCTAGAACCTTTATCTTGGGACTCTAACACAAGAGCTGAGATTCCAAACCAGGATCTAGTCACACTCTGACTCTACCCCAGTAAGATTTCTCCAAGGAGAGGTATGGTTCTAATCGTCAATCCTTATAAAAACAATAAATAATAAATTGCAAGTGCTTATATCAAGATTGCTCACAAGAAGCAAATATTAGACCTCCCAAGGGAAAAAAAAGAAATTCTTAAGATATACTATGATTGTCCAAAGAAGTATCTTCTTATTTCAGCAACTGGCCTTAGCATTAAGAGCATGTTTGCCCAGGCAGGGAGAAAACCCCTCAAATCCTCTACAGAAAAGTCTCCAAGCAGCTGCATGGCTCTAGTGGAAGCCTTCCCTTGCCAGAGTCTAGCTCTAATCCCCTTATGATTGCCATTTGAAGCCAACTAAGGACCTGATTCTGAGTGCATCAGAAAGCCAAACACTGCCAAACCAGATTTTGCAAGAATAGAGAAGTTTTTATTTAGCCCAAAGTGCATTGTAATGCAATAAAATCCGAAAAGTAATGCTCGGATCTACATCTTCGTCCTTTAATTTAAGACAATAGTTCATAGAAATGAAAGGAAGACCTTAAACATTCTTTTTCCCAGTTTCTTGGGAAAGGAGGTTTTTTTTTTTTTGACAAAGAGGATGAGGGTCTGTTATTAAAACAGGAGATCTTGAAGTTAATAGCAGGATGTGCTTTCTTCTCATTTTCATCTGAAATATAATTGCACAAGTTTTTTTGGTGGTTTTGGCTATTTTGAAGGTAAAAGACAAGTGGGACCAAGTGCAGACAGATGACTGAGCTTCTGTTTGTTATTCCTTTCTTCACAACAATTGAAACATATTTATAACTTCTGCAAAGCCACTCTCTGAAAAATGTAGTGTGAAAGAGTTGTAATATTTAGTGTACCCCAACCAAATTTACCAATGTCAAGTATACCAGTTTCTTTAGGCCGTTTTCTGTGATGGTGTTCAGGCACACTGCATCTTAGAAGCATAGAAAAAGAGATGGTTCACTCAGAGAAAGAGGTGGTACTAGAAATACCATAGAAAGAGTGGTGGAAAGAATCAAAATATCTTGTAAGAATAAATATATGCCAATCAAATCCAGAAAACTTGCTAACAATATGGCATCAAAAAGACACTCTATTCAGCATTTTTAAAGAATAAGATGTATCCACATTATTTATTAGTTAGAGGTTTTGTCTTCTGTAGATAAGTGACTGCTGAATTATTGGGTGACCTGAGAAAATAGTGTGTGAAGACTCCTCAAATATCAGAAGCAGTTTATTAACCCACAGATCATCTGAAACAGACTGGAAGCAACTATCATCATATTAGCATGACTAGAAATAAAAATATAACTCTATTCCAAAAAAAAAACTATAAGCTAGTTTTTAATAATCTTACCAACAGCTATGAATATTTTGAAACATGTTAGGTGCTATGTGTAAAAATTGCATTGCAGTTGTTATTCTTGAGAAAGCAAAAGAAATTGAATTCAGATACCTGGATTCTAGTATTATGTATTTTTCTTACATTTATAAGATATAATTCAATAGAATATATTGAACATGCAGATGATAGTATGCCCATGAGAATATTTGTGAAAAGCAACCTCATTTCTACTCACAAACAGGTACTACTCTTTTGACTTTTCTAACAGACTTCACCAACCTTTTAAAATACAAATATACAGTGTATACAAATTCACAATTTAACTAAGTATCAAAATTGAATATAAAACTGTAATAACCATTTTAAGAGATAAGTTTGGGAAGATTTATATCTGCATATTAAGCAATGGTTATTTCTAGGTTACAGAATAGCAGATATGTTGGTAATTTTCTCCTCATATGCATTCTTTCCCCACTCAGCCCTGACTGGTCCTTTAATATTGTTTGCTATGA
Organism: Sorex fumeus; assembly: GCF_029834395.1. Lineage (NCBI taxonomy): Eukaryota > Metazoa > Chordata > Mammalia > Eulipotyphla > Soricidae > Sorex > Sorex fumeus. The sequence continues at coordinate 26,865,914 of NW_026606092.1, forward strand.
ATTTCTCTCAGATTATACTATTTTCCCTTGACCTCAAATATTAGCCATTTATTGTTAATAAAGAAAACAACAGAGAAGAAGACGTGTGAATGGCATCTCCTATCCCCTTTCTCTTAAGTAGGTATTTCAATTATTTTTCATAGTAAAACTCTTCCCTGGTCTTAAATATAATGTAGTGATAAGATTATTTCTTCCTGTGCCTCTCTAAACAAGAGATGATAATGATTTTTCCCTGATGTTAGACTCAATGTTTATTATTATACCTTCAGTTTTATTTTAACTTTACTAAAACTCCTGTGAATAACACCATTCTTTACCTGTTTTTCATATCTTTCATATGAAAAATCAACAGTTGAGTGTACTGTTTCCTGGGACAAGGGAACTTCTATTCCTTTATGTCTTGTTTTTTTACAATAAGCATATGCATTTATAATTTAAAAATTTTAAATAAAATTTTATTTCTATCATTATGTTGTTTTTATGCAACAGAGAAAATTATAGACTTGTGACTATTTGAAAATATTAATAACAGTATGCAAGCTGATGCAATGACTAATTTTTGTGTGTCAGTTGATTTTCCTTTTATTTCAATGGCTGATTCCAAAAGAAAATGTTTAAGGGAGGCAAACATAAAGAATGGAGGTGTTAATGGTTCGGAGTTTATGGTTCACGTACTGAAGATCAGAGTGGTGGTTGGCTGCATGCAAAGCAAGAACCTTAACCCCTGTACTACCTTTCAGGCCAACTATGCTTTACAGTTATAATTTCCAAGTTTAAATTCTAAAAAATGTGTTTCTGCTCAGAGCTAAGACCTCTTTAGACGATTATATACCTTGTATAACTGAAACACAAGGTCACAGTTGAATAAAATGAGCAGAGTAGATAAAATGAACACATGAAATCATTGAAATCTTAAATGTTTTTTTAGAAGGAAGCATCAACAGGATATTTGTTCTCATAGCACATTATATATATACATATATATGTTTATATACATATTCATCTATTTCAGGTTGTTGCTAATTTAAGATAATTCTTTAAAAATACCCCATTGTCATATAATTATATATGCAAAGTCTCTTTATTTTAATTTCAAGAATTTTCCTAGGAAAGGAGAGCTGTGAATATATTTAAAGTTGGCTAAATTCAGAAGTACTTGTTTAACTTGAAGTCTTAGCTTGGATTTCAGTACATAAAAACACTTTTCTTCTCCAATGTATTATGAAGAGAGCAGTAATTAAATTTCTATACTTAGAAAGAATTGGTTTGCTGTTCAGACACATTATTTACCTACTCAGTTCTCCATGTGAAGGTAGACAGATACTATGCGTTCTTTGTATCTGCACAGTGTGCAAAAGCAAATATCCAAAAGTGTGTAGAAGTATTTAGAGAGTTAAATAATAAAAAATATTTCATTAAAAAGGAAGTATAAGTCTATAAAATTGATTTCTCTAGTACCCCTTCAACAGATATTAGAAAAAAATATTTGGAATTATATCTTCTATAGGATTCTTAATGTCAGATTTCTACCATCCCAAAGATAGTCTGAAATGTGGCCTTTACCCTTTTCAAAATGAGAAAGCAGTA